>NC_140522.1:4263711-5463711 GCF_964339955.1 Pipistrellus hanaki
AAAAACATATGTGTGTGAGCCGAAACCGGTTTGGCTCAATGGATAGAGCGTCAGCCCTTCCGATCAAGGGCATGTACCTTGGTTGTGGGCACATCCCTGGTGTGGGGTGTGCAGGAGGCAGCTGGTCGATGACTCTCTCTCATTGATGTTTCTAGTTCTCTATCTTTCTCCTCTCCCTTACTCTCTGTAAAAAAATCAATAAAATATATTTTAAAAAATAAAAAATAAATAAAAACGTATGTGTGTGAGTGTGAGTTCTTCACAATCTATTTATGGAGACCACTGACCCCCCGAGAAGATGTGCCGTGGTGACTGTTACCCCCGCACCTACTGCCTACTCCAGTGATGCAGCAGCAACACGCAGAGAAGGGACTCAACAAAGACGTTTGGAATGATGTTTTGTGCACCAGTTCCCTCTATCTGCGCGGGTGAGTGTTGAATGGTGCTGCTGGCTGCTGCGCCTCATTCCGGACGGAGGTCAGAGGGCACCCGGACAGCCAGCTCTAGCTCCCTCCTCTGCGGGCTCCCGGAGTCCTGATCCCATTGTAATGTGGTTCTGAACAGCCTGTCTCTCCAATTCTAGGTTTCTGAGTCACTCAGATGTTAGCCCTGAAGATCCTTCGCAAAGCCCATGAGCTGAATATGGCCTGAACAAAACCCTCTTCCAAGAAGAGAAAAATGATGCCTGTCACCTTTAAAAAGCCAACCAGTCGATAACAGAATCACGGGCTCATAAGGAAGACAATCATTTTCCCCCTGTGATGCAAGCCAGAGCACTGTTTTCGAAAGAGAGCAGTACAATTTACGCCTCTCACGTCGTCACATTAGATGCTGTGGGCTTAGCAGAGCCTCAAGAGCAATGAGTATTTTGTCATGTGTCTGGTTATTGTTTGTACCAGTGAACACTCGCATTAACTAGCAGGTAGCAGAGGCCAGGCTACTGTATGCCAGGCTCTGTGCTGGGGAAAGTAGACACAGTCCCTGCATCGCGGAGAACACAGCTCCGTGAGGGAAAGAAGAAAGCAAACAGGTGATAAATGATGCGACAGAATCTGGGGCGGGGGGGGATTGGGGAGGCTGCCACGGGAGCACACAGCGCCAGGCCTGGGGGTCAGGTGAGCCTGCCCAAGAGGAGGTGGAGTTTGCCTGACATGGTGGGGTGGGGGGAGCGTAAGCCTGCGGATGCTGGGTTATGGACAATCAGTGCATACTGATGCTAGCTTATGCGTTTACTTTCCCCAGCACAGAGCCTGGCATACAGTAGGCGCTCAATCCTTGAGCGAATGAATGAACCCTTTGGGTTATCATTTGCTTCTCTGGCACTGCTGAGGTCAGGCCAGCTCACCTTCTTTTGCTCATTTACTGATGCTAGGTTGTGGACAATCAGTGCCAGATTCTACGTGTAGAGAAGAGAAAGTTTCAAGAAAGCAAAGATCTACAGGGGTCCTCAAACTTTTTAAAGTGGGGGCCAGATCACGGTCCCTCAGAGAGCTGGAGGGCCGGACTATATGAACTACTAATTCCTACTGTAACACCTCGGCTGCGCTCACTGCCCAAAAAACCTGGCGGGCAGGATCAGACTCCTCTGCGGGCCGTAGTTTGAAGACCCCTGATAGAAGCACCAGCGTGGACTGCCTCATATACAGCACACCTCCCCATGTGACTTCTCAAGGCAGCCCACCCAATGAAATCAAACATAAATGACTCACATTCCCTGGACCCTTCCAATGTGGGACCCTCTTCCTCTTCCTCTCTAGGATCCCTCGTGGGGATCCCTGTAGGAATAACAGACACTCGTCCTGTAGGTTTTCTCTGAGATCCCCTCCTTTCTGCAGGAAGACGTCATTCGGCAGCAGACACTGGGGTGGTGGGGGGGGGGGGGGGGGAACCAGATGGCTGGTAAGCAAGAGGCTATTCTCAATCCGGGGCCAAACAGGGGAGCTGGCAGCCAAAGCCTAAATTTAGTTTGCAACCTGGTGCCCAACAGCCCAGAGTTAGAAACTCCCTTGAACCATCTGGCTCCTTTAAATAAATAACCTGTCGGTCCAATCCTGGAATGGAAAGAAACCTCAAAGTCTAGCTCCCTTTCCAGACGCTGCATCTGTGCCATCCGTGGCGCTGGGATGATGCAGCCACAGGAGATGCTGCACGTGGACCCGTGGACTGAGCCCGGATTGATGGCTGTCAATCCTAAGGCTCTTGGAGGTCTTTGGACTTTTTCTGATTCCACACCTCTTTTGCTCTCCTTTCTCCCCCCCCCCCCCCACCAATTCCTTTTTCCATTACCCTGCCCATGGCTAGAATGAACACACACACACACACACACACACACACACACACAATGTATCCCTATCTAAAATGTCTCCATGTGCCCTGACTGGTGTGGCTCAGTGGATAGAACATAAGCTTGCAGACTCAAGGGTCCCAGTTCGATTCTGGTCAACAGCATGTACGTTGATTGCGGGCACATCCCCGGTAGGGAGTGTGCAGGAGGCAGTTGAATGATGTTTCTCTCTCATCCATGTTTCTAACTCTTTATCCCTCTCCCTTCCTCTCTGTAAAAAATCAATAAAATAAATATTTTATTTTATTTTATTTTAAAATATATTTTATTGATTTTTTACAGAGAGGAAGGGAGAGGGATAGAGTTAGAAACATCGATGAGAGAGAAACATGGATCAGTTGCCTCCTGCACACTCCCCACTGGGGATGTGCACGCAACCAAGGTACATGCCCTTGACCTGAATCGAACCTGGGACCTTTCAGTCTGCAGGCCGACGCTCTATCCACTGAGCCAAACCGGTTAGGGCAATAAAATAAATATTTAAAAAAATAAAAATAAAATGTCTCAATGTATCATTGTCCTTCTGCCAAACCCACTCATAAGGGTCTTCCCTTCTCATGGACATACATCTCTTCATTTTTCATCATCTCTTTCTCCTTGAACAGCGATACAATTGATCTGTAACCCCTAAAAGCCAACATCCTACCCCCTCTGTAAAGTCACCATCCCCAAGGATTAAGAAATATGCTGTCACCCGGACCAATCAATGCCATCTCCCCATTTCCAATCACAAATAAGCTAATTTCATAGCATAAAGAAGCATTTCTCTCTCTTTTTGAAAAAGACAAAAGAGGTGGAAAACAGGAGGTATGACCCATCGCTTTCCCCTTTGCAGCTGACACCCCAACTGCATAGAATCAAGCTGCCTCTGCCTCTGCCCCTGCCCCTGCCAGGTGAGGGCTCCCTTCTCCTCGCCTGGCTGGCAGCTGGAATTGCAAGCAAAGATGGCGGCACCATGGCTCATACTGGCACGAGACGAGACGAAGGATGGTGCCTTTTACCAAGGTATTCTCGGTGCCACCTCGCAAAGGGTGCTTTCAGCACTCTGATAATTAATGGGGAAGCTGGCAGGCACTTTTCCCATTCAAAGACGCTTATTTCTTAAATAAAGCCACATGCAAATGTTAACATCTATTAATTATTGGACTAGCTCCCAGCAGGATAATGAAGCGACTTCAAAAGCTGGAGATGAGACGGCCATCTTTCAGAGGCTGCAGCTCTGGGTCCAAAGGCAAGTGGGAAGCAGGACACGTTGTCCCTTCAAAGCATCCTCTTGCGGCACCCTCCCCGCATCTCGCCCCGTGGCTGCTGACAAAGTGGGCTGTGCTCAGTCTTCCCGGGCCCTTACACACCGGAGGCTCATGGAGCGGGAGGGAGAGTGTTTTACCGCGTGTTTAGAATTGCCAGCACGCAGTGATGATAAAAAGCAGACCAACTCTTAGCTAGCTACTGTCTCTCAGTTCTCTCTACAAAGCACACCCTCTTGCTGCCGGCCAGCGCTGAAGTGACCAGTGAAAGAGTCTGGCTGATGTCAAGTGGCCAAGTCATTCCGCCTAATTGGTCACGTCTTCTGTAATGGTGCCAGACCTGGGCCAGGACTGCATTTCTTACCTGCGTTTGGTGGATGGATGGTTCATAGGATATATGGCTATTTGGATGGATGGATGGATGGATGGATGGATGGATGGACGGACAGATGGAGTTCTACTAAGTCCCACTTGGACAGCCTGAGAAATAGCTGGGAATCACTGTCATTTCCTAGCTAAGGATTTTCTTTCAGTAAGAGCACTACGTGATCACCAAGGATAGGAAACTCAATCCTATGGGGACTTCTGCATCCTCAATAATTAGTGACAAATCAGTGAAGTCAGAGTTGAAATGAGCAATCATTACCCAACTTTATAAGATGACATCGAAACACATCTGAACTCTGAACAACTTCCATGGGACTCCATGGTCAGTCGGAGGAACCGGAAGAGACCCTCCTTCCGATCCGAGGCCTCCCGCCCCTCCAGCCCTGGAATCCGGTGGTGCTGAGGATCTAGGTCACTTACAGCACTGCCTCTCTTAGGATATTTCTGGTGCAATTACCAGGCAGAGCCCAAGAAAGAGAAGGGAAACGGAGCATGTCTTCGCATCGGGACACCTCTGGCATTGTTTTCAGGTCAATTCGGGATTACAGGGCCCTGCGTGTTCTTTCCCAGTCATTTGTCAAGTTGCCAGAGGGGCTGTCACGTCTGCGATTGTTAGGAAATCACGCGCTTCTGGAGTTCGATGGATGCCCTTTTGTTCATTCAGCCTGCGGCGTGGAGACAGCCTGGCAAGTAGGAGCGCAGGTAGGCCCCGTGGGCACTCAGCCTTCCTCCGGCCATCAATCACCATTTCAGCAGTCCCAAGAAGTGGGAGAATGTCTATTTCTGGCTGGCGATGGTCATAGGCGTCGTTGCTAAAAATATGTGCTCCATCCAGAGTCCTGGGTCAAATTGGCCCATCACCACCACCGGGAAGAGACTGGCAAGTTGGAGGAAGGGAGAAGCCATGTTTTTGTGTGATTCTGGGACAGACAGCAATGACAGAAGCAGTAACAGTGGTGGCAGCAGCAATGGCAGGAGGTCCAGCTGCGGCCTCAGCAGCACAGCAGTCGTGGGCTCTGGGGACTCCGTGTTCCCTGTGCTCCCAGCTCGAGTGGCGGAGAGAGTGGCTCTGAAAGGTGCAGGCTTTGAGTGCCTCGGCCCCCTGCATGCGCTCCCACTGTTCCAGACCTTTGTTACCCATTTCCTGTGTTCCGTTCCCTCCGTTTAAAAACACTAGAGTTGTTTTGGTTTCCCAGCTACACGAATGCTCCGCTCCTAAAATAGCCCTGAGAAGCTGATGCAGAGACAGAGCTGGGGCTGGCTGTCTGAGCTGGCTCCACATGGGGAGTGCATTGGTCAAGGGGTGGCCGGGGGTCCAGGGCACGCGAGGCGGATGGTCACTGCTCGCTGCTTGGGATAACGTGCTCATAGAAGGCAAGGCTTGCCCTAACTGGTTTGGCTCAGTGGATAGAGCATCAGCCTGCGGACTCAAGGGTCCCGGGTTCGATTCCAGTCAAGGGCATGTACCTTGGTTGCGGGCACATCCCCAGTGCGGGGGTGTGCAGGAGGCAGCTGGTCAATGTTTCTATCTCATCGATGTTTCTAACTCGCTATCCCTCTCCCTTCCTCTCTGTAAAAAATCAATAAAATATATATATTTTTTAATAGAAAAAAAAGAAAAGAAAAGAAGGCAAGGCTTGAGGAGACCAAGAGGAGGATGGAAATGACTGTGTTGACGGTGATGATGAATACAAAGGCCCTGTTTTGAGTTCACACACAAAAAGAAAGACCAACTCGGGGCTTTAACATCTCAGTGGATGTTGAGGTTCGAGAACCACAAAGCTTCTGCCACAGCAAACGAGAATCTCTTGTCCCTGGCAGGCACAGAGCCGCTCTAGCCAGAATGTCAGATGTCACCTTTGACCCTTGCAAAAATGATAACGAACAGACTCGGCGGGTTTCTCGTGTGACCGATGCATCTATGATCAATCAGCCAACCAAGCGACTGCTCTAGGTCTTGGGTAGAGAGGTGGACAAGCCTGAGAGCACTGCCACCCTGAGAGGCCCCTGGGAGGGGCTGCAGGAAAGGCATTCCAAGCAGTGGAACAGCAAGTCCCGGGCACTGACATGGACCAGGTATGGGCTTGGCCAGCAAGGGTGAGGCCGTTGCTATGGGGACCCTGAGCCACGTGGTGCAAAAGTTTCAATGTGCGGCAAAACCGGTGTGGCTCAGTGGATAGGGCGTCGGCCTGCAGACTGAAAGGTCCCAGGTTCGATTCTGGTCAAGGGCGTGTATCTTGGTTGCGGGCACATCCCCGGTAGCGGGTGTGCAGGAGGCAGCTGATCAATGTCTCTCTCTCATCAATGTTCCTAACTCTCTATCCCTCTACCTTCCTCTCTGTAAAAAAAAAATCAATTAAAAAAAATATATTTTTTTAAGTTTCTTTTTTTTAAAATATATTTTATTGATTTTTTACAGAGAGGAAGGGAGAGAGATAGAGAGCTAGAAAGGTCGATGAGAGAGAAACATCAACTATATATATATATATATATATATATATATATATATATATATATATATATATATAATGTATTTTTAAAGGATATAGCAGTTTACCCTACGGAGAGTGAAAAGGGAACAAATCATAAAAACACTTACCAAATTCAAAGTTGCTAATGAGGAAACACAGTCAATCTCAAAGCTACCAACCGCCGATTTGTGAGAATCCCATAAAAAGGAAAAGCCAGCTGCACGCTGTGCTTGTGGCTCCTCTGCTTGCTCCTGTGGCAGTGCCCGCCTTGCAGGAGGTACCAGCCTGGCCCGGGACCACAGGGAACCTACCAATCCAACAAATAGCTGCTGCTCCTTTAGAGGGAATCGGGCATGTTTGCTGGCTCAGCTCCATGTTATCCATGAGGGAAACTTGCTTTTCATATGTACACACACCCTCTCCCTCTTTCTGCTCATGTAACTTTTGCTCAATTACCCCAGGAAAATGTCCCCCCTTTTTTGGCCCCTTTTTCTTCCATTTGTGAGCCAGAGAAAAACGACCCTAATGATGAATTATAGGTTTAAAGTAATGCCAGTGATACATCCATGGGGGGGCGGGGGTGACCTGAGTGAGAGTCAATGTCGTAAAGAACCAATAGCATCAAATGTAAAGGCCTGGGGAACAGCCCAAATTTCCCTCCATACTCTTCACTACAGAACCCATCTGTATTTTCATCTTCCTTTAATTAAATCTATTTTCTACAGCCATTAGCATTTAGCAAAAATGAAATCCTTTCTTGATCGAAGTTCTGGGATGCGAGATTCAATTACTTACATGAATGCTAATATTGCAGTGGAGATGCTTTCTGAGTCATTTTCCTTGCAAAGATACAATATGGCGTCAATATTATGAATTTAAGTGGCTTTAGTGGACAGCCTGGGTACCTAATTGCATCTATAATGGCATTTTTATGAGAAAATGCAATATATTTTTAAACAAACAGACTTTCCAGCTGACTTCTGGAGAGCTAGTGTTTGAAAGTTGAACACTGCTTAATTCAATAAAACATTCCAATGAGAAATATGAAGTTATGTAATTACTTTAAATATAGTTGTGCAAAATTCAACATGCATGTTTAATTCATGTGACTTCCATTTCTCGCTATTTAATTGGTTTTGGGAAGCAGCCAGTCCTTTATTTGTTGTTCTTCAACTGTCATGATGAATTCTGCTAGCTCACAGAGTGATAAAAAGATGAGCTGGAGTTATGAGTTATGTATGGTACATGAGCTTTCTAAATATATTTATTAATGCTCCTTAAATTATCCCCTAAGCTGGGTGCCTCTCTCAATTTAGAGCATCTTCTCACTTGGCTTAGCAGCACGATCCCAATTTTATTGTTCATATAGCCAGATGCAGCTGCATTTATTTACATTTTTTAAATGAATGAAATGCTTAACTTGTTGACATGTTGGAGAGTCTAAAAATTCCCATTTCAAGTCATCCCACAACCGCATCTGTAGGGGTGGCATTGAATTAGGCCCACTTTGTTGACTTTCAAGAGAAATGGACTGAAAATGAAGGGTTTTTAGAAAGCCTTATTATTGGGTGACACAGAAGAAACTATTCTGGTTACACTTCAAGTTTCCAACTGAAATATCAAGTTCAAGGCCAGGAGCAAAACGGAATGAGTGTGCAGGTGCACTTCCTGCCAGACCCCCCCATCAGCCACTTCTCCAGTAACTAGATTATCTTCCTTTGAACTTCTGACTATGGTGAAGAAAAGGTCAGAAATTCTGAAGCGATGATACATACTTCAAGGCCAGCCTCTCAACCGAGCCACACTGTCTGATTTGAATAGTATTCATTCATTCATTCATCATTCATTCACTAACTGTTATTGGGAACCTACTATGTGTGGAGCCCTATGGGATGGAGCCACAGGGATACAGACACGAATAAAACTCAGTGGATACAGAGGTGAATAAATCCAGTGGCTGCCCTTGAGCAGCTCGTGGTCTGGCAATCAGCTAGAATATAAAGCAAACCGACAAGATGGACGACAGCAGAGGAGGAAGTAAAGGGGTGTAGAAAGCTAAAGTGGGGGGTGGCTAATTCCAAGGAGGAGGCTCAGGGAAAGCTATGCCAGGAGCTGGGTTTGAAAGGAAGTGAGAAAGATTCCACAGACAGAACAAGTACAAACACAGAGGTCTGGAGGCAAGTTCAGGGAAGGCTGAGGAGTGCAGTGTGGCAAGGATGAGTGCAAAGACACGCACAGTGGGTGACAAAGCCAGAAAGGAAGGCTGGGGCTGAATTCACACTGTTTTTGTTTTGTTTTTTAATATATTTTATTGATTTTCACAGAGAGGAAGGGAGAGGGATAGAGAGCTAGAAACGTCGATGAGAGAGAAACATGGACCAGCTGCCTCTGGCACACCTCCTGCCAGGATGTACCCGCAACCAATGTACATGCCCGGAATCGAACCTGGGACCTTTCAGTCTGCAGACTGATGCTCTATCCACTGAGCCACACCGGTTTCTGCAATCCACACGGTCTTAAAGCCACAACCAGGAACTGAACCAAACACTTTTGGACAAGAAGGAGCAACTGAAGATCTTAAGGGGGTAAAACTATCTCACCTGTCATTGGAAGATAGCTCATGTAAGAATACAGAACATGGGCTAGAAATACGTTAGGTCAAATCTACTGAGACAGTCCAGGGGAGCATTAGAAGTACTTAGAGCCGGGACCAGTGTGGCTCAGTGGATAGAGTGTCTGTCTGCAGACTCAGGGGTCCTGGGTTCGATTCCGGTCAAGGGCATGTACCTTGGTTGTGGGCACATCCCAAGTGGGGGTGGGGAGGTGTGCAGGAGGCAACTGGTCGATGTATCTCTCATTGATGTTTCTACCTCTCTGTCCCTCTCAATTCCTCTCTGTGTAAAATCAATAAAATATATTATTAAAAAAAAAAAAAAAGTACTCAGAGTGGCACCAATGGGTGGGGGAGGAAGTTCAAAGGAAGATGGTGGTGGGCGGCGGGGGGAGGGGGAGGAGGAGAGGGGGGCGCGGGGGTGCTTGGCACTTGATTGTTTGGATGCCAAGAGAGCCTGGCATCTAGAGAGAAAGGGAAACAAGCGATGGAAGATGACCGAGGTTTCCCCATGCACCCCGTGCCACCACCACCAACTGCGAGTACCTGACGAATAATTAGTTCGCCGAGTGAAGCTGGGAGTACAAGGACGTAAGGACACACAAGACAAGTGAGCCTGATGCATGGAACAGTGTGCCTGGCGCCTAGGACTGCCGTGACGAAATACTGCGAACTGGGGCTTAAGCCAACAGGAATGTATTCCCCCACAGGCGTGCCAGAAGTCCGAGTCAGGGTGTCAGCGGGGCCGTGTGCCCTCTACCAGCTGCAGGAGAGACTCCTTCCTTGCCTTTTGTAGCTTCTGGCACTTTCTGGCAATCCTTGCTGTGTGAACCAAAGGAGCCACGTGCTAACCTGACAAGCTCAGGGGAGGCTGGCGTGGCGGTCTTGCAAACTCAGAGACCTAAAATAACCACCAAAGATGGTTTGAAAATTAAATATTTAAACTACAAACAGGGTATAGTGGGTAGTCATGTCCCAGGCCGATATTTTCCCAGACAGAGATCAAGTTAGATCTTTCCTGAGCCCGTTTGCCTTTCTGCCTCTAAGATAACGTATCTGTGAGATGTCTGGGTAACTGGTTACTTCCCTTTTTCTGGAGCCCCCGGGGCACAACTAAACGTGGTGGGCGCCAGGACAGATGCCTCAAATTCCTTCGTTATCATGTTAATTGTCCCTGCACCCACCGGAGTATAGTCCATCATTTCACCTTTTATCCAATCCCAGGAGTTTCCCACCGCTTTGCTTTCTTCCGCCTCCTTACTCCATCACCAATGGATTTCATGTGACCCACCTATGCCCCTCCTTTGATGGCAATGTATAAATAGAGAAATGAAACCCGCCATTCTCTGGAGCGTTATCTCAATCCATTGAAGTTCTGCTTCCCGGCATATGTCGACAGTTAGGCACAAAATTCTTTACAGGTTCCAATGGGGTTTTTCTTTCGTTAACATTGCCTTCCTTGGCTTGAGCTACAACACTTTCATCTCTGTCTCTGCTCACACGTGGCCTCCTCCCCAGGTGCCTCTGCCCGCACGTGGCTGCCTCTCCCCACCTGTCTCTGCCCGCACGTGGCCTCCTCCTCACGTGGACTCCTCTCCAGGTGTCTTTGTCCTCACGTGGCTGCCTCTCCCCAAGTGTCTCTGCCCTCACGTGGCCTCCTCTCCAGGTGTCTCAGCCCACACGTGGCTGCCTCCCCCATGTGTCTCTGCCATCACGTGGCCTCCTCCCCATGTGTCTGCCCTCACGGGGCCTCCTCCCAGGTGTCTCCGCCTTCACGTGGTGTTCTCTTGGTGTCTATGTTCAAACTGCCCTCTTCCGATAAGCACACTAGCCAGACTGGATAATTAGGGCCCACCCTAATGGTTTCATCTTGACTTCATCTGCGAAGATCCTATTTAAAAAAAAAAAAAAAAAAAGTCCCATTTGGAGGCCCAGCGTTTAGGATTGCAACGTATCTTTGGAAGGCGCACCATTCGGCTCTCAACAGATGGGTTTGGAGGCCTAGGCTGCTAGGTGTTCATGAATACCTGCTTCCAAAGAGGCTGAATCGGCGATGCCCGCTGCCTACCGCCTGCCAGCACAGCACCTGTGCCCGCCCCGGAGGGACCGATACGCGGGGCTCAGGAAGACACCAGCCTTCTGCCACGTTTATTACAGACTCTGTGCTACCGAGGAGCCAACACATCGGGCCCGCTGATGAGGCTGCAAAAAGGCGAGAGATGTAATGTAATGGGCCCTACTTGTGGAAGATTTAGCAAGCAGCCAAAACTGGTGTGGCTCAGTGGATAGAGCCTGAGGGCTGAAGGGTCCCAGGTTTAATTCCTGTCAAGGACATGTATCTTGGTTGCCGGCACATCCCCAGTAGGGGGTGTGCAAGAGGCAGCTGATCGATGATTCCCTCTCATCGATGATTTAACTATCCCTCTCTCTTCCTCTCTGTAAAAAAATCAATAAAATATACTTTAAAAAATATATTTTTAAAAAAGACTTAGCAAGCAGGTGGGAGGCGCTGTCTGTGGTGCTGATATGTAACCAGCGAGGCTCTACCCTGACTTTGTAGAAAATGACAGCACCTTCACCGAGGTCTCACCACTGGCTCTTCCCGTGTTTGCTTTCTCAGCTGAGTCCATTCCTGCTACTTTCCAATACTTGAACCCGAGAAAAATAACCTCCATTTTGAGACTACAGACTTGCTACTTAGGTTTCCAAGCTGTCAAATGCTATTTTTAACAGGTTTGTTTTGGAGTGTGTGTGTTTTTTTTATAGAATCGAGGGACAAAAAAAAAAAAAATCTGGTAACACCTTTAGAAAGACTGAAGATCTAAAATTCTTAAACCTCAAACTAAGTCTCTAGTCCCTGGCCCTATTAAATCAACCCAGCCTTTCAATGAAGAAGTTCTACAACCCAAGGTAAAATATTGTCCCAACTCCTCCACCTGGCATATAAGACCCTTTAAATCTTACTTAACCATGTGCACAGCTTACATCCTACAGGTCATCCATGTTATTTATTCATTCAACAAATAATAACTAATCATCTGTTATTTGCTTAGCAGTTGTTATGGGTTGAACTGTGTCAAAAAGACTGGCCGTAATGGGTTTGGCTCAGTGGATAGAGCATCAGCCTGGGGACTGAAGGGTCCCGGGTTCAGTTCCGGTCAAGGGCATGTACCTTGGTTGCGGGCACCTCCCCGGTGGGAGGTAAGCAGGAGGCAGCTGATCGATGTTTCTCTCTCATCGATGTTTCTAGCTCTCTATCCCTCTCCCTTCCTCTCTGTAAAAAATCAATAAAATACATTTTTTTAAAAGATATGTTGAAGTTCTAACTGCATCAGCACCTGTAAGATAACTGGTACCTGTGAATGTGACTAGGAAACAGGATCTTGGTGGAGGTGATGGAGTTAAGAAGAAGTCACACTGACTTCAGGTGGGCCCTAATCCAATCTGACTGGTGTCCTTTTATGAGGAGGAGAGTCATTGAGACAGACACAACAGGGACAACACATGCGGTGACAATGAGGCAAAGACTGAAGTGATGAAACTGCACCATGAATGCCAAGGATTGCCGGCAACACCAACCGTTAAGAGAAAGGCATGGGACAGAGTCCCGCTCAGGAGCCTTCAGAAAGAGCGTGGCCCTATTGACACCTTGACTTTGGACTCCTGGCCTCCAGACTGTGAGAATACATTTCTGTGGTCGTTTGTTACAGCAGCCACAGGAGATTAATACAGCTTGGTTTAGCCAGCTCGGTCCCCCATGCCCTCTCAAATGCTCTAGTCTCTGCCGCAACTCTATGACTTTGCAAGAACATGTCCCTCTATTTGGAAAGTCCTCTTTTCTATTCTCCATCTCTACAGGTCAACAAAGCCAACCTTTCCTCAAACCTAACTCAGGCGCCCAGCAATGCTGGCACACAGCCGGTGCTCAGCAGTGCCAAGCTGGATCCGGTAAACTTTGGCTAAAATAGTCTTGGTTCCGGTGCCTCCATCAGCATGTAGAAATTTAGGATTCTCTCTCTAACCCCTCATTGTGCCCATCACACCTGATAGGACATGAAGGTAGAGCCCATGATCAGAAGTTTTCTTTTTCACCAGGTTAGGCATAACTAGAGGTCAATGGTTCTTTGTTTTCACCATGGAGTCCATACAGAGCTCTCTTCAGATGGCCACTGGAAAATCACCTCTCCGCTCTGCCTCTCTGCCTCTTTGCCCCATAGTTCCCTCTGTCCTGTCCCAGCAAGTCTCCACCCAGGAGGGTCCGAGCTTCCCCTTGGAGGGCAGCATAAGTTCATTGAGGTTCTGTCTGAGTTTGGAAGAGGCACTTCTGGTGATTGGGAGTGGCGCATCTTCAAGACAATGCTTTCTGCTGGCGAACAGTGACCACTGGACAGCCATCAGGCCTTAGTGACAACCATCAACCCTTGCCTCACAGCACAACCCCGGGCCTGATAAGATGGAGTAATATAGATATGCATCCATCCCCCACATATCCCTCAATCTCTTCCTTCTGCCACACTATCTTTTGCATACATACTTCCATGCAAATATACTGATGAATAAATATGCCAGCAGGGTGACACAGATTGATGTGTCAAAGTGGAAAGACTCCATGTCTCTGTGCCAATAAATGATTGGATCCCAGTGCAACACAAGCAGAGGAGGAACAAAGCTGAACAGTTGTTCCAAACTAAAACAAGCTGGTGATCAATATTCATGAGGCCACGTGACAAATCGGACTCTCCTGGAGATGCTTCCCTGGAAGACTGCCCCCTGCAGTCTCCCTCGGAACTACACTCACACCATGAATAAGGGACACCAGCAGTGTGTCTTCCTAAGAGCGTGCGTGCGGGCAAGAGCTCTTAGGAAGACAGTAAAGAACCTCAAAATTCTCCGCACTTAATTCCCAATCCCACCGTTAGCTTCCTGGATGACCGCACACAAGGTGGAATGCTTGTGATATGACCCATCTGGGACATTATCAAATACATTTTACCGTTTTTCCATTTCAGTTCATTCATTTTTAAAAACAATTTTTGTCTTCATATTCTGACCATAGAACATATAGTCATATAGAAATTAATACATAATCATTTCTAGAACACTTGGAAATACAAAAGAAGAAACCCAAACCACTTATAATCACATAGCCTAAAAGCTAACTATTAACATAGGGCATTTCCTTGCTCTGTGTGTGTGTGTGTATGTGTGTGTGTCTGTGTGTGGAGCTACAGATGATACAGATATAGCTATAAGTATAGGTATAGATATAAATTATATATAGATGTAAGTGTAGGTATAGATATAGATATATAGATAAATGTATACATGTGCTTGTGTTTATGTATACATATATACATACATATAATTTTCTACCAACTCTCTGTACTGTAACCTGTTTTTATTGCCTAATGTTATATCAAGGTCCATTTTCTATAATTTTTTAGAAACCACATTGTGTGAGATGCCATCTAACATCCATCACAGGCTTTTAGTAAATCATGTTGTGTGCTATAAATACAGTGGAGCTGCTGGTAACACAATGTTCATCAAACAAACCTGCTATCAACACCTGTTTTCCAGTCCTAGCCCTTCTCTTCCTCAGCATCAGTCCCTATTTTCGGCTGTGTTGCCTTAGTGACAACCATCGGGCCAAGTTCACAGCTTCAGCCAACAGCCGTCACACGGGTGCTTTCAGTGGAAGGAAGGTCGGGTCTCCTGCAGGAAGATATTGAAATTTTTCTTACGGACTTCCAGGTTTCCTTGAACAGGTGGGCGGTCCACAAAAGCTGTCGCTCGCTCTGTCAGTCAGCCCGAGGACTGACAGCAGGCTCCAGCCCCCTCGTGCCCCTCCCTTCGGCAGCACAGGCCCCCGGTGGGCAGATCTGGGCTGGGCCGGGCTTCACTCCACCCGCCAGGCAGCTCCCGGATACTCAGCCTGCCCACACACCCAGTGACACTCAAACTCCTCGAGCTTCTTTAGCGCCTGCTGCTGGTCTGCACTGTGCTAGGCACTGAGGGGGGGGTTTACCTTCAGATTCGGTGGGAAGGTAATAGACAAACATTCATAATAGAAAAAAGCAGGAGAGGTAACTGGCTAAGCTAATCTGCTGTTCCCCCATCCTGGTCTCTGACCTAGAGCACCATGTGACGTCACCCACACATCAGCTGATCCATGTGATGTCATGCACAGCCCCAGCTGCTGAACCATGTGATGTCACGCACAGCCCCAGCAGCTGAACCCTGTGACATCATACACAGCACTAGCAGCTGAACCCTGTGATGTCATGCACACATCAGCTGATCCATGTGATGTCATGCACAGCCCCAGCAGCTGAACCCTGTGACATCACGCACAGCCCCAGCAGCTGAAGCGGAGGATGAGAGAAACCCTGCGGTGTTCTTCAGGCATCCGGTGATGCCTTAGAGCACATGTGTCAAACACAAGGCCCGCGGGCCAAATCCAGCCCGCCAGGCCTTGCAATGTGGCCCGCACCGCGCTGTCATCACTGCACTCCGCTGTCAGTTTATGACATTGTCAGTTTATGACTGTTCAGTAAACCATTCGGCCCGCGATTTAGGCTGGATTTTAGATTTTGGCCCCTTCTCTGATTGAGTTCGACACCCCTACCTTAGAGGCAGCTCAGAGCTCAGGGAGACCCTTCAGAACCGCCTTAGCAGCACACACTTCACCCCGGGATGTGGCTGAAAGAACGTATTCAACAGGGTCTTCCCTTTACGGTGTTAATTCCTGGAAGGCAGGCACTTCAGTAAAAGCTACTGTCCTCTCAGTTCGTTAAGGAGAGCTGCAGAGAAGCAACCATACCCAACGCATATGGAAGTTTTATGCCTTTCCCGTAGCTGATTGTGACTATAGGGTTCTCAGTTGCAAGTCTCAGAAACCCAGCTCACGTGTTCTCAAGCAGATGTGAGATATTTTTGGCTCATGCAACTAGCAGGTACAGGAGTGTAACTGTCACCGGTGCTTGGATGAACGCATCCAGCTTGGTCTCGCTCCATCTCCTGCCGTTTCCATCTTCACTAGCTACATGTAGGCAGATACTTCCCAGGCGATGCTAAGACTGGGGTTCCCAGTGGCTCCCGGCTTATAGCCTGTCACCCTAACACCACCAGTGCAAAGGGAGCTTCTCTCTCCAGGAGATCCTTAAAAGTTCAGAAATTGGATCTCGTGGCTCGGGCCCCTTTGCCTATCTCTGAATCAACCACTGCGACCAAGGGAAGTGGGTAAACCACATGGTTGTAGGGTCATGAACCAGGAGGTCATGGTTTCATTCCCAGTCAGGGCACATGTCCAGGTAGCAGCTCTGTCCCCAGGGAGGGATGTGCAGGAGGCAGCTGATCAATGATTCACTCTCATCATTGATGTTTCTCTCTCTCCCTCTCCCTTCCTCTCTGACATCAATGAAATAAAAACCAAAAAAGGTGAACAAATGCAAATCGGAGGATGAATAGGGTGGCTGTGTGTGGTGACAGCTTCGGCTGCTGGAGGCAGAGCCCTGGCCTCTGAGCCCTCCCGGGCCCCCCCTGGGGCTTCCTGCAATCTCCGGGCAGCTTTCTGCTTCCTCTGAGAAGAGCGCAGGGAGGAGGGGGGCACGCGGGGTGCAGGAGGGGGGCCCTGGCTCTTTGTTTTCACCAAGAGCAGTCTCTGCTGTGCCTCTGTGGAAGCGAACTGCTGTGGGGAGAGACGACCAGATCCCAGGAAGGAGTGATGAGCAAAGAGACTAGCAAAGCGTGAATCTGAGGGCCTGGCGCTCACCCAGGCTCCTCGGGCTCCGGGAGAACTGCGCGGGTTTGGCGCCCCCTGCTGGCCCTTTCCTGTGATCTGTGTTCCTGGTCCTCTGTCCTGTGTTCCCCACACACTGTGTTCCCTGTGTCCTCTCTCTGTGCCCCACGTTCTGTATCCCCTCTGTCCTGTGTCCTGTGTTCCCTGTGTCCTGCCCCGTGTCCCTGTGTGCTCTGTGTGCATGTCCTCTGTGTCTATGTCTCTGTGTCCGTGTCCTCTGTATCCATGTCCTCTGTTCCCTATGTCCTGTGTTCCCTCTATCCTGCCCCATGTCCCTGTGTGCTCTGTGTGCTCTGTGTCCGTGTCCTCTGTGTCCGTGTCCTCTGTGTCCATGTCTGTGTCCATGTCCTCTGTTCCCTGTGTCCTGTGCTCCCTCTGTCCCCGTGTCCCTGTGCTCTCATCTGTGTCCTCTGTGTTTGTGTCTCTGTGTTTGTGTCTCTGTGTCTGTGTCCTGTGTCCGTTTCCCCATGTTCTGTCGGTGACTGACATCCCGACCATGACTGGCTGGCAGGAGCACTGCAAAGTGAGCATTACACTGTGGAGAGGACACCGTGCTTCCAATTCACACCTGAAACATCAGCTCGGTAAAACCCAGTCGTTAACAAAACCGAGTGCAGTGAGGGGGCCTGAAGAGATGACAGCAGCCTGGCAGTGTCCTCAGCTGGCTGCCAGAGCCACTGGGGGCCCGAACATCACCCCCCTGTGCCGGCCCTGGCTGGCTCTGCTCCGGGGCTGGAGAAGGTGGGGAGCAGGGACACGGGGACACAGGGCAACTGTTTCTTCAGGAAACAATGAATCCGCTTCCACACCTGGTGAGGGGGTGTATGGACAATCCCAAGGGCAGTTCACACAGGCTGCGGGCAAGACCCTTGCTCTTAGAGAGAGAGAGAGAGAGAGAGAGAGAGGATAAACATAAATGGCTAAATACATTAGTTATCACTTACTAAGCCAGCCACTTTGCCACCGTCTCCTTATCATTGATGTTTCTGTCTCTCTCTCCCTCTCCCTTCCTCTCTCAAAAAAAGCAATAAACAACGCTGTGCGCGGATCACTGCCAGGTCACACCTGGGGAAACTGAGGCTCCAAGAAGCCCAGGGCACACGCCTCCAACCAGGTCCTCCCGACTCCACGCCCCGCGCTCTGCCACCCGCACCCCTCTCTGGCCGGCTCTGTCACACACGGGGAGAAGCCACTGCCACCCACGCGGGCACACGCGGGCACACGCTCACGGGCAGGGAGGGCGGGTGTCCATGGCAGCGGCACCTCTGGGGTCAGAGGAAGGCAGATGGGTGGGATGGGGGCTACACAAATGTTTTGCTTCTTTTATTTTAAAAACAAACGAGGTGCAAAACCCACGTGCAACTCAAGGCATGCTGTTACATAAAAGCGTTTTAAAGGTGAATAAAAATCACTCATTGCAAAACAGAGTCAATGTTTGTTCGCTCCATGCTGGGTACACGGCTGCTGTTTGCATCGGTGCGGCTCCCTATTTTTAAATTCTTTCCCAAAGAATATTCTGAAAGAAGAAGAGAAGAAGCCGGGAGGAAATGAGTGGCCTCCAGGAGTCGGAATCTGAAATCACGAAAACCACTCTGCCCACTTAGCAACCACGCAGGAGCCCGACCACAAAACCGCAGGTTCAGCCCGCGTGGGGCAAGTCCGGCGATTTACCCAGATGATTTACCCAGATTTGCCCAGGGGCCTGCGTCTGGGGGCCTCTGAGCACTTCGCAAATGCAAATTAAGTGTCTTATCTCACATGCGCCGTGAGCTCCAGACTGAACTGGGACGAGAGACCGAGAAGCTTGCCAGGCCGCCCTGTGGCCTCACACTGTGACAGAGACAAAGCCTGAGGGTCAGCCAGCCCACTCTGTCCCCGGACTGTCACGGTGCACCCCGACTTTCAGGAGCAGCCCCTACTGGGAGGTCAGGCTCCCCTTCCGCACGCTGACCTCCTCTGAAAATAGCCGTCCGCGCAGAAATAGAGACTCCTACGGGGCCAGCCCAAACCACTTCCTCTGGCTGCCCCGCCCGCAGCCAGCCAGGCTTTTTAAAGGCCTATGGCGGCACGAAGCTGCTCCCTTCCTTCTTCCCCTTCTCCCTTCTCTCAGCAGACGGGGCCGGGGGACAGGAAAGCCTCTGGATGTCAGTCCTGGCATCTATTTCCTCTTCCAGTTCCTCTACCTTCCTGCCTGATTCCACAGCATCAGGAAGGTGTCAGACCTTGTCATCTCACACCTCATTCTTTTATAGATAGATATAGAATTGATTCCAGAGAGGAAAGGAGGAAGAGAGAGAGAGAGAAACATCAATGATGAGAGAGAATCACTGATCGCTGCCTCCCACACCCCCCCTACTGGAAGCCCAGCCGGTGTGGCTCAGTGGTTGAGCACCAACCTATGAACCAGGAGGTCATGATTCGAGCCCGGTCAGGGCACATCCCCAGTTGGGGGCATGCAGGAGGCAGCTGATCAATTATTCTCTCTCATCGTTGATGTTTCTGTCTCTCTCTCCCTCTCCCTTCCTCTCTCAGAAATCAAATAAATCAAATAAAATACTTTTTTTTTTTTAAATAAAAAAGAAATCAGTGGGAGAAGCTGGATGGCAGAGTCGGGCCATGTTTTAAGGGATGCTGCATTAGGAGTATGCAGTTATTTGTACGTGTGATACGGTAAGCAATGGGAGTCACTGAAGATGTACGGGAGGAGAGTGATTTGGTCAGAGCTATGCTTCCGGAAAACTAAAGCGGCACAGATGTGGGGAATGGTTTAGGGCAGGAAAGAACCGGTAGTGAGACCCGTCAGAAAGCTCCAGCAATATGCTATCTTAAAGACTTCCTACCGAGAGGGCCACCAATGGTCCACAGCTCCATTCTACAGAGCGCAAGAAGCTGTCACTCACCGTTACGTTGAAAATCACATCTCGGGAATTCCAATGAAGACAGACACAGATACAGCGTAGGAGCCTACTGGTCTGTCCAAATGTTTGTTTTTGCTGTGAAAGCCTGCTCCTCCCAATGCCAAGAGCGTTTACAGCCCTCCCGAGCCCGGGCCCGCGCCGCGCCCTCAGTCTGAGCAGGCCCGCATCTGGCTCTAACGAGCATCGGCTGAGAAGAAACCTATCCAGAGAATTGGAAAGGAAGGAAAAGCTGGTGTTTATATGGGGAAGGAGGGAAAACAATACATTTTTCTCTCAAACCATCTAGCTCCTATTTTATAACGCTCTCCATTGCCAAAGGCATGTCAGGCCTGGAGGCCCACAGTGCTTCCACAGAATAGGTCACAGGGGTCTTCAAACTACGGCCCGCGGGCCACATGCAGCCCGCAGAGGAGTCTGATCCGGCCCGCCAGGTTTTTTGGGCAGTGAGCGCAGCCGAGGTGTTACAGTAGGAATTAATAGTTCATATAGTCCGGCCCTCCAGCTCTCTGAGGGACCGTGATCTGGCCCCCACTTTAAAAAGTTTGAGGACCCCTGGAATAGGACATGGGGACCTAGCATGGAAGTGCCTCCTGCCATTACCCCAGGGTGGCAGAGGGCCCTCCCCTGGCAGTCAGGCAGAGGGGCTGGGCATGCGAGAAAGGCCTGGAAGACACTGAGGACTTGTCCAGGGAATGCCCGCCCCCTTGCGCATGGGCATCAGGCATGCATAGCAGGTCCTCAAATCACGTTGCTTCATTCGACATTGATATGATGTCATGGGAACATAACTCTCGTTTATGTCCATTAGCCTGTGGCTTCGATAGACATCATTTTGCTTAAAGTTGCAGAACTTATTGATGACCTTAAATAAGGGCTTGCTGTACATAAAACATGAACAGCCTTCCTGATGGGGGCGGGCCTTGTCCACCTTCATACAGCCACAGGGCCCTGCACGTGGCAAATGTCTACAGGCGACCGCATAGATAATCAGTTTGATGAGAAGTCTCAACTCTTTTTGTTTTTAATATGTTTTTATTGATGTCAGAGAGGAAGGAAGAGGGAGTGAGAGATAGAAACATCAATGATGAGAGAGAATCACTGATGGGCTGCCTCCTGCACGCCCCCCACTGGGGACAGAGCCAACTACCGGGGCATGGGTCCTGACTGGGAATCAAACCGCAACCTCCTGGTTCATAGGTTGATGCTCAAGCACGGAGCCACACTTGGCCGGGCAGAAGTCTCAACTCTTTTTTTTTTTTTTTTTTTAAATATATATATATATATATATATATATATATATATATATATATATATTTAAAAATCAATAATATATATATTATTGATTTTTTTCACAGAGAGGAAGGGAGAGGGACAGAGAGCTAGAAACATCGATGAGAGAGAAACATCGACCAGCTGCCTCCTGCACACCCCCTACTCAGGATGTGCCTGCCACCAAGGTCCATGCCCTTGACTATAATAGAACCTGGGACCTTTCAGTCCACAGGCTGACGCTCTATCCTCTGAGCCAAACGGGTTTCAGCAGAAGTCTCAACTCTTAAGGTACAAACTGGTCTTTCATACTGGTAAGCCCATGAGGTTTCCATGTTCAGTAAAAATCCAACCGGGAAACCGGGCGCCCCCTCCCATCTCGTAGACACCGTTGATAACAAAGTGCAGGGGGTGGGGAATTTAGGGTTTAGAATGTGTTATTGGTTTAACTACAGGCCCTAGTTGGCAAATCAGGCTGCAGTATCTAACACCATGGAGAGAAAAAACAGATATGCACATCAGCCAGACACTGATAGAGAATGTGTTATATGCCAGCCACTATTTTAATCACTTTTAAATTATTAATTCATTGAATTTAATGCTCCTAGCAAACCCAGAAGACATACTAATATTATTATTTTCACTTACAAATGAGAAAACTGAAGCAGAGCGTACACTCCACTTAAATCTGCCCACAGCCACCCAATCTGCCTGGACCCAAGTTCTGTCTGAACAGTTAACACCGGGCCCCTTCCTGCCTCTTTTCCGGGTTGCTACCACAATTCTCTACCTGATTTCTTCCGTCTAGGATGACAAACACTTGGTATGGCTTGAGAAACCGGTGCATGCCTTGTTGCAGGAATAAAAATACTTGCTGAGAACGAAAACGTGATCATTTTCTCTCTAGTCCAATGCTAGGCACGGTCTGATTGCTTAATACATGTCAAATTCCACCGCAGACAAGAGTTTGATATAAAAACATTTCCCAAGAGAGGCTGTCAGGCATGGCTTGCCGGCTCCCCTTCGACCTTGAACTACCCTAGAAAGGTGAAATCGGACTTAACTTCAGGGAAGAAGGCAAATCGTTCTTCCGTGACACAGATGCCCAAGGAGCAACTCGGACCACAGCTCGGAGCGCCCAGCACGGAGCCCTCGACTGAGCAGATCCCCGGCTCCTGCGGCCAGGAGAAGGCAGTCTCAGAGCAGAGTCCACATGCCTGGCCGGGACGGAATCAGACCCCTGCCTGTCTACACCCGACTGCTCTTGGACAAAAGGGGCGGCTGTGTGTGGAGGCAGCGCATGTGTGTGTGATGAGTGAGAGCGTGACCTGCCCCGGTGACTCACACCAACGCTTCAGTGCTGAGTTCCGGGCGGTGTTTACCCCCCAGCTGCCTCCGTCACAAAGAAATCTCATTCCTGAGAGCGGCCAGCCCTAAAGATTCCTTCGCAGAGGGTCACTAGAGGTCAAAATTCTATGAACCAATAGCCCCTTAGAGTTAGGAAAATGCCTGTGGACCTTGGGCACCAAAATCCTCCAACAGGGGGCAGGACAGAGAGTGCCCCATCAAAGGGGCAAACAAGATCGAAGCCAATCATTTCATGAGAAATAACCCAGCTCGGTGCCAGGGGTCACCGGGACCAAACTACCAACATCAGTAAAAGCTCCATCCCATTCCAAGTGCTCCGCTCTGCACTGCCAGAAACCAATCATTGTCTCTCTAATAGAAAGAGGCGGGTCAGCCTTGAAGCTCTGAAAGATCAGAGCCAACAACTCCCTATCGAATTGAGACTATGGTAACTGAGGCAACTTCCCCATCTTGTAATCATGTCAATCCTTACAGATATGATAATCTGCTTATTACCTGCCTAAGGGCTATGGGTGTTTCCCAAAGCTGCTTAAGGGTACTGGGTGTATCCCATAGCAGCCTCAATAAAAGGGACAGCAAGGCCAGAGCCTAGTGGTAGTCTTCTCACTAGAGGTGGACTCCCGCCTGGCCCCTCATTGTCCCAAACTAACTCTTTTCCAGTCTCTCTCTTCATTTTAGTCTGCGGCCTCCAACAGAAACTGGACCCTGAGTGGGCCCTGAACCACGCGGGTCGTGTTGAGGGATCCCACACCGCACTTCCGGGTTTCTGTGATGATGGGCACCTTACCCATCTTGTTGAACGCCAAGGCCTGTGCGGTGGTGTCCGTAGAACCAGGAGGTCATATGAAAGTCTGGACTCTGCCTCTGCAAGGTCAGTGGGACCGAAAAGAAAGGCGCTGACAACCCAGAGACAGCGGAGGAGACCTTGGAGCCGGGCAGGCCTGAGCCCTGGCGGCTGGTCCTCCAGACCAGGTTGCTCAATCCCCTGAATGCCGGTCTGCTCACTGGGGAGCTGGGGGAACGAGACCTGCCCCGGGGACCTGATGCTGTTGTGAAAGTGCCATGAGAGAGCGTGTCGCAGGGCCCAGCACTCTGCCGTGTGCATGGCGGTTCCCCTTCCCTATAAGGGGACAGAAAGGCAGGATGTCACCACGGCACAGTGCCACCGGCCTGCAAAGGTGCAGGTGAGCCAACCGAAATGGGGACAAGGCATCCAAGACAACCACTGGGTACCCGATGCGTGGGCACCACAATCCGTAGTAAGGTGAGAAGACAGAAGATGCGGCCTGCTTTCAAGGCGCTTATATGCAGCCCAAAACGGTTTGGCTCAATGGATAGAGCGTCGGCCTGAGGACTGAAGGGTCCCGGGTTCGATTCCGGTCAAGGGCATATACCTTGGTTGCAGGCACATCCCCAGTGCGGGGTGTGCAAGAGGCAGCTGATCGGATGATTCTCTCTCATCGATGTTTCTAACTCTCTATCCCTCTCTCTTTCTCTCTGTAAAAAAAAAAATCAATAAAATATATTTTTTTAAATAAATAAAAAAGGTGCTTACATGCAAACAGGGAGGCAACATGTCCACGGCAGACACGCGGCTGCACGCAAGGCCTAACAGACCTCACTGAGACCTTCCACCGTGCTGACGCATCACGCTGACAGGAAAGAGGCCCTCGTCTGATCCCTCTTAACAATCCAATGAAGTGGTTACAGTTAATCCCATTTTCCAGATAAGGAAACCGAGACTGAGCAAGGTTCCGTTACTTATCCAAGGCCACAGAGCTCCAGCAATGAGTCCTTAGATACTGGCCTGGGAGGACCAGGCCCAGCGACGTGTTGGGGGAACTGGGAGGAAGATGAAGGTGGAATTGCACCAGTGCACACACTTTGTGGAAGGCGGAGTTCTGAGGAGACTGGGATCTGGCCTGGGGAGGGGAGGAGAGAGGACACAGAGCCAGGGAACCAGAGGAGAAGCCTCGCGCTGGGAGGAAACCACACTGGGACGGGGAAGCTGTCTTAGGGGGAAGGACACTGGACGGGAACCCTTTAGAAGCGGCTACGTAGAGCCCAGCCTTTCAGCCAGAATGCCAGCCTGCGTAGGAATAACGACCCACATGGTTAAAGACACGCCGGAGTTTACAACGCCGGAGTTTACAAAAAGCTGACACATAGCAGTGACGGGAGGTAGCGTTTACTGAGGAATGTCTGATAAACCACATCCCAGCCTCTAGCACGGCCCCTCCTCGGTGAGAAAGCGGAGGCCAAGGTCAGCTAACCCACAGCAAGGGCAGGGACCAAACCCAGCCCTAACCCTGAAAGGCGTGGCTCACCATCCAGCCCTCAAAACAACCTCATTGGCGAGCAGGCCAAGTATTTTCTTTTTAAATATATTTTATTGATTTTTTACAGAGAGGAAGGGAGAGGGAGAGAGAGTTAGAAACATCGATCAGCTGCCTCCTGCACACTCCCTACTGGGATGTGCCCATAATCAAGGTACATGATTATGGAATCGAACTGGAATCAAACCTGGGACCCTTGAGTCCCCAGGCTGAGGCTCTATCCACTGAGCCAAACTGGCTAGGGCAGCAGGCTATGTATGAACACCAGTTTTCAGCTGGAGAAACTGAGTCTCAAGGAGACGGAGAAACTTGAGCAGGTTCGCCTCCACTGATAACTAATCCAGGCTCCGTGACACCTGCTCCTCAACTCCTCCTCCCTCCACCCAACCAGGACAGGCCAGGACCCTCTCCGTCCTGTGGCCCGGCTGTCACAGGAGACACCTCTTAAAAGAGGGGGCGTCTGAGGGGTGTCTGGGGCCCCAGGACTGAGGGGTGTCTGGGGCCCCACCCGCCCCGCCCTCCTGGAGCCGGCGCTGTGGCTGCAGCCAGGCCGCGTGTTTGTGCTGCTGGGCTGGGCCTGCTGTTTCGCAGGAGTTGGCACTCCCACCGCGGCCTCTGCCAGGGGCTGGGTCGGCTTTCCTGTCTATCTCCTCGGCTGCAGCTGTGTTTTCAGCAGGAGCGTCCCTGCTCCTTCTCCCCTCCCCCATGCCCGTTCCCCCACCCCGGGGAGGACCTGCTCCGGCTCCCGGACTCGCTCAGGGTTGTGCGAGGATAAGATAGCGGGTGGACCCGCCCAGGCAGTGGGTGGGCACCAAGGCTTCCCCGAGGCCCAATCCATGCCCCTTGGGGCCCGGGAGGCCCAGGCCCTGAGCCTCAGCACCCGCAGGCCCTTCGGGGCTCAGGGCAGCCACAGTCTTCCCGCCGGTGGGGGACCTGACGCTCCGGGAAGAAGAAGATGAAAAAGAGGGAGACAGAGACAACGGGGATGAAGGAAGAGAGAAACATGGAAAGGAGCCAAAACCGGTTTGGCTCAGTGGATAGAGCGTTGGCCTGTGGACTGAAGGGTCCCAGGTTCGATTCCGGTCAAGGGCATGTACCTTGGTTGCGGGCACATCCCCAGTAGGGGGTGTGCAAGAGGCAACTAACTGATCTATGATTCTCTCTCATCGATGTTTCTAACTCTCTGTCCCTCTCTCTTCCTCTCTGCAAAAAGGTCAATAAAATATATATATTTTTTTTAAAAAGAAAGAGAGAAAAAGAAACATGGAAAGGAATGAAGGGCCGAAGACCAACACAGGAGAAAGGGCTGGCAGTCCTGGTTTCAAACAAGCAGGAACCCGCATGTTGGACCTGCTCCACGAGTACCAGTTGCATTGATACAAAATTCAATCACACGCACAACGGAGCACATTATGGTCTAAAATCGTGCAAAACAAAGACCATCTTCCTTCCCAGTCTCCTCCCCAAAGGGCGGTCACTTGGTCCTGCCCACGCGGGGACTCTCAGGACGCTGTGTGCCTTAGAACACATGTGTACCCCCCTTGTGAGGAGGGCACCCGGCCTGTCCTCCCTCTCCCTCCCCCCCCTCCCCGCATCCTCCACAGTCCCCTCCCCTTCACCTCGGCCCTCCCGTGACCTGTCACTCTCCGACTGTCACCCTCCACCTCACCTCCCTCCACCTTTCGGTCTATCTGGCCCTGTTCCTCGCTTTTTAACCCACCGTTCCTCTCTGTGTGCCAGTGTGTAAATGGCTTCTGAGAACACCCGGGGGAGGAGGGGAAGGACTGTGAAGAGGGGACAGTCTCTCTCAGCGGATGGTTTGTGAAGAACATGGCGGGGCATGCCGGCAGAGGCTCCGGAGTGACTGGCCCCATTCCCTGGGCTCTCGTCCCGCCCGTCCCCTAACGCTCTGTGCGGGGAGAGCAACCCGGGCCTGTGCCCTGACTCATCACTGAACCGTGACCTCCGGGTTCACAGGTCAACGCTCAACCCCTGAGCCACGCCGGCCAGGCAGCTGCTAAGCTTCTTTTTCTAAAAATATATTTTATTGATTTTTTTTTTTTTTTGCAGAGAGGAAGAGAGAGGGATAGAGTCAGAAACATCGATGAGCGAGAAACATCAATCAGCTGCCCCCTGCACACCTCCCACTGGGGATGTGCCCGCAACCAAGGTACATGCCCTTGACCGCAATCGAACCTGGGACCCTTCAGTCCGCAGGCCGATGCTCTATCCACTGAGCCACACTGGTTTTGGCGAGCTGCTGAGCTTCTTGGTGTGGGAGAAATGACCAGGAATCGTGGGGAGCGGGAAGAGCGGGCAGGTGGAAGGCCGTGGGAGCTGCTGAAACTGGAACGGGTGGGAGGGTGAGGTCAGGAGGGCATGCTGTGCCCGGGCTGAGGCGCTGCCCTCTCTGTAGGCCGCGGAGCACCACCGGCTGACACTGTACCCGAGGGGGGTGATGTGATTGAATCTGTTTTAGGGAATGAATCCTGACGGCAGGGTGGATGACAGGCGGGAGGGAAGAGAGATTAGAAGCAGAAAGTGTGATCAGTAATGAGCACGAGAGGGAACACGTTATCAGCTCTCCCCAGCGGGTCCGGGGCTGGAGCAGCGAGGGGGAGGCGAGCAAACAGGCTCCTGTGGCGACTCTTATCGGAGCCCAGGGCCCCGCCTGGGCCCTTGGAGCTCAGAGCGTCCGGACCCTAATGCTGCAGAACCCCAGAAGGCCATCCAGTTCTCTTAGAGGTTTCAAAAACAGGACATGTTTTAAATGTACATGTGAATTTTAAACCAACAATACTTCTATTTTATTTTTTATTTTTTTTATATATTTTATTTATTTCTTACAGAGAGGAAGGGAGAGGGATAGTTAGAAACATCCATCAGCTGCCTCCTGCATGCCCCCTACTGGGGATGTGCCCACAACCAAGGTACATGCCCTTGACCGGAATCGAACCTGGGACCTTTCAGTCCGCAGGCTGAGGCTCTACCCACTGAGCCACACCTGTTTCGGCACCAACAATACTTTTAAAGGGTGGGGGAAAGGGTACACCCCAAAACAGCAAACTATCGCAAAGGGTCTCCCCCCAAAAAAGTTGGTGAATCGCTGGTCTGAACCCTGATGCGCCCACTCCCCTCCCTGGGGGGGGGTCTCCAGGGCACGGTTCCCGGTGCCCTGTCCTGCTAGGGCCTCTGAGCGCCCGGACAGTCAGGGGCCTAGAGCTCACGGGGCTCCAGCCTGCACCTCGTTTCCTCGTGCATCCTGAGAAAGTGCCCCCTCCCTGCAGCCCTGGCTGTCCCCACTGCCCAGCACTACCCTGGGCTGATAATGTCAGGGCTCCACTCCCCCGCCCCTCCCCCCCAGCCCTGCCTCAGCTTCCTCCTGTGCACACCAACACTTGATAGCCTGGCTGTTCCCCTCGGACTTGTCCCCGGTCATGGTCATTCCCACAGGCAGACTGCCACCTGCATTCCGAACTGTTCGATTTACATAATCCCAACTGCGTTCGGTGCCAGCTTCCTGTTTTTGCAGACTCCGGGACACGTTTTTCATTTCATACGAAACAAGGGGGGGGCTCTGGCTCGCAACCGCCCTGCACCAGGCCAGCCCCTCTGCCTCCGAGGGACAGGGAAGCGGCCCTCCGTGATTTCCCCTCTTGTTGTAGAGACAGAAGCTTTCAACACACCCCGTGGTTTCCAAGTCAGGGACTTTCATGCAAACTCTCCCCTCCGCTGGCCGCTGGCTTCCTGTGAGCAGGTGGAAGTTCCGAGCTGAGTCAGAGAGTACAGCGCCCAGCAGTGATTCACTCCTGTGGCTAACGACACCCCTGCCGCCTCCACCCACCGCCTCCACCCACCGCTGCTTCTGCGGGCACCTCCGTGGCAGCCTCTCCCTGGGCAGCAAGGACCTGCAGCCCTCCCAGGGTTTTCTCTTCCAGATGGTGCAGCAGCGCAGAAGGCACAGGCCACGCAGGGCCGGCCTGGAGAGAGGAGGCCAGCGGGGCCCTGAGTGGCGTGATTTCGGGGATGCCAGGATGCTGCTTCAAAACAAACGCCCACTCTGCTCACCCTCCCTTCCCACAGGGCAGCGACTCCTCTGAGTCTGGTGGTGGTGGTGGTGGTCTGCCTGAGAGACACAAATACAGCTTACTCAGGCTCCTCACGCCCAAATATGACTAATGGGACGCAGTTCACTTTGGAAAACGCAAGTCACTTGAGAGAAGCAGGTGGAAAAGATGGGAAATGATAACCCAGAGACGGCCAGGCCAGGAAGAGGGGCAGGGAAGACACTCAATGCCACCCGGGTGGCATTGAGTGTCTTCCCTGCCCCTCTTCCTGCCCCTCTTCCCGGGCTGGGCAGCAGGGGCAGCAGCAGGAAAGTCCCTTCCCTGCCCCTCTTCCCGGGCTGGGCAGCAGGGGCAGCAGCAGGAAAGTCCCTCACGCCTTCACCGGGACCCTCCGGATTCCAGGATTCTCTCGAAGGGCCTCGACAAACAGCACCCCTCAACAGCAGCTGCTTCATGAAGGCGTGGATAAAATAAGGGTGGGGAGGGGGCGTGCTGTAACCATCACAACAGAGAAAGCTTACAGGTCTCCATACAGCTGTCCATCATCATGCGCGTCATCTCGGGAGGTGACCCAGCTTCGCTGACTCTAGAGATGGAGGGTGAAGACCCGGCTCCACTAACCCACCGTCTCAACACATCAAATGGAAGCTAAAGAGAAAATAAACAAATGGGACTACGTCAAAATAAAAAGCTTTTTTTAAGGCAAAAAGAAACCATCAACAAAGCAACAAGAAAGCCCGCTGTATGGGAGAACATATTTGCAAATGTTATCACTGATAAAGGTTTAATCTCCAACATCTACAGACGGCTTATACGACTTAATAAAAGGAAGATAAATGAGCCAATTAAAAAAAAAAAATGGGCAATGGACCTAAGTAGTATCTTTTCAAAAGAAGACAGAAGGAAGGCCAAGTGGCACAGGAAAACATGCTCAAGGTCACTAATTATCCGAGAGATGCAAATCAAAACAACAATGCGGTACCACCTCACACCTGTCAGAACGGCCAACATCAACAAATCAACAAACGACGGCGAGTGTTGGCGAGGTTGCGGAGAAAAAGGAACCCTCGTGCGCTGCTGGTGGGAATGCAGACTGGTGCAGCCACTGTGGAGAACAGCTTGGAGCTTCCTCTACACATCACAGGGTGGCTGAATAATTCCTAGGTTTACTAAAAGTCAAGATGCAGTGCACGTCACATAAAAATCTCCATCTTAGAGCAGGTAAGCCAGTGGGTTTTAGTGGATTCGCTGTACTGCGGGGCCACCGTGCCCTCTAATTCCACGTGCCAGCAGCACTGCAATGGCAGTCCTCCTCCGTAGGCAGATGTCCGTGGGCAGATGCGAGGAGACACCACAGAGGAGGCCATACGCAGGAGACGCAGACACTGGGACAAAGCGAAGGAAGCTGCTCGGGAACCGCCATGTTGGGGCAGGAGATCAGAGATCCACCAGCTCCCGCAGCTGGGAGCACCGGAGCCAGGTGGCTGAACTACACCAGATCAGTAACTTCTCACTTCCCGGACCACGTCCCACTCCGCATGACGAGAGCACATCCACCTTCCTGTTGGTATCCCCCCGCCCCCACCCCATATCTCATAAACATCTTAACCTTGACTAAATGCAAACCAAGCCGAACCGGTTTGGCTCAATGGATAGAGCGTCGGTCTGCGGACTGAAAGGTCCCGGGTTCGATTCCGGTCAAGGGCATGTACCTTGGTTGCGGGCACACCCCCAGTAGGGGGTGTGCAAGAGGCAGCTGGTCGATGTTTCTCTCTCATTGACGTTTCTAGCTCTCTATCTCTCTCCTTTCCTCTCTGTGGAAAATCAATTAAAAAAAAAAAAAAGAATTTAAAATAAATAAATAAATGAATAAATACAAACCAAAATTCTCCCCTTTTCTCCTCTCCATCATCTCCCTTTCGCCCTCCCACGCCACTTCTGTCCTCCAAACTCACCGGCCTCTTTCATTTCCTGTAACTCACTCTGCTCGGCCTGTGCCAGGGTATGTGGTGGGCCGAGCCCTCCCCTGGAATGCTGCTTCCCTACAAGGTCCCTGGGCTCCTCCCCATCCCCACCCCCGTGCTCACAGGCCCTTCACCTCTCCTGTTCTCTCCAGGCTGCTCAGGCACAGCTGCTATGGACGCTAACCGTTGGCCGAGACAGTACACGTGGAGTGTGATCACTCCGTCAATGTCCAGAGACCCTGGCTATGTCGACTGGGGGCACCTAGCACACAGCGTGACCCAAGCCGGGCAATAAGTCTATGATGAACCAACGAGTTCAATTTTGGTTTTTGTTTTGTTTTGTTCAGCGATTCATTGAACTGTACCTGACATACGGCATTTTATTACTTTCAGGGGTACACCCTGACCATTTGCTCTTTGTCTGTACTGCAAAATACAATCATTGTACGTCTAGTTAACATCCATCACCACACATGGCTACCCCCAATTGTTTTTCCCGGTGATGACCGGGACAGACAGGATCCCTGAGAGCTCTCCAGGATGAAGTGGCTACAAGAAGAAACTTTCAAAAACCACGAGAGTTAATAGAAACTAGGATTTAGTACTACGTATTCAGCTGGTTATCACATTGCTTCAGCCACGAGCAGAGGTTTGGCAAGAAGGAGATTTCAAAAACAGGGATTGTCAGGCGGTGGACTTGATAAACCAGTTACTACTCATGGTCTATTCTCTCATCCTCCCCTTTCTGCTTTCAAAATGTAGCCGGAAGGAGGATCCAAGTGCATGACCTTGACGACAAATCAGATAGTACTCTCTGAGGTCTGAGAGCACTGGAGGACACAGGGATAAACTGGGAGGACCTGGCAGACCAACGAGATGTGAGCAGAATTCCCTCATTCTAATCACTTGAATGAGACAGCATTTCAAGGGGCTCTTGATTTTTAAAAATCCCGTTGAAAATGATATAAGATCTAATACTTCAAGGTCCTTTAAGCCAACTTTATCAATAAAGGATAGGAGCCGAAACCAATTTGGCTCAGTGCAAAAAGCGTCGGCCTGCTAACTGAAGGGTCCCAGGTTCGATTCCTGTCAGGGGCATGTACCTTGGTTGCGGGCACATCCCCATTAGGGAGTGTGCAGGAGGCAGCTGATGGATGTTTCTACAATAACTCTCCATCCCTCTCTCTTCCTCTCTGTAAAAAAAATCAACAAAAAATTGTTTAAAAGGATAGGAAACACCAACACTGCTACTGATATATTCAGAAATTCTATTATCACCGCGTTAGACCCAAAATCTGTGACAAGGCAGACTCCGAAATCGACCCTGGTGGCTTCTGAGACTAAACCACTAAAAGACGTTCTTACTGGTTTTGCTGTCAGTCTGCGGAACTACATCTGATTCCACTTTGTCCTTTCTTATCAGATCAATACATTCAAGTGTATCGTGTGATAAAACGCTGCCACACGGTCGCTGATTTACATGGCATTTTGGTTCTGTGCCGAAAGCAAGCTGGAGGTAGTGTTAATGGAGCAACTCTGACTGCGCAGACGGGAGGGGAAGTGATGGCGTGAGAGGGAACGGAATTGCATTCTCCCTTCCCCCCTCTCCTTACCTCAACCTCCACACACAGCGGCCTAGTCCCACCCTTGTTCCCGGGCCCCCCAAGGCACTCAGGAGTGCCAGGGGATGGGATCAACCCAAATGACCCCCAACATCTGATGAAAAGCAAATCTCGACCCCCCTCCCCCTCCCAATTTACAACATGTTCACTATCATGGACACAAATCACGTGTGATACACTTTGCAACTCATGCGGGCACCCAGTTGAAAAACTAAATAAAGAGTTGAGCCGAAACCGGTTTGGCTCAGAGGTAGAGCGTTTGGCTCAGAGGTAGAGCATCGGTCTGAGGACTGAAAGGTCCCGGGTTCGATTCCGTTCAAAGGCATGTACATTGGTTGCAGGCACATCCCCCGTAGGGGGTGTGCAAGAGGCAGCTGGTCGATGTTTCTCTCTCAACGATGTTTCTGGCTCTCTATCTCTCTCCCTTCCTCTTCTCTGTAAAATATCAATAAAATATATTTTTTTAAAAAGAAAAAAGAGTTGATTGCTTTCCTGGAAGAAAAGATTCAATGGTTTAGCACTTCCTACTAACCAAGAAGATAATCTGCCTTCGCTTCCACTTCTTTGCGGTTCTCTCTCACTTAACACAATAGCTGTGTCCCTGAAAAGCTGGGTGCATTGTGTTTTGTAAACTGTACCAGATTTGAAAGGCACTAGGGGAGCTTCCTATTTAAAGGAATTCCACATTAAACACAAACAGCAAAACTATGGCTACAACGCCTTATGGCAACATGAAGAATTCTTATGACCTGGTGTTAAGAAGAAAAAGTCACAACCAAACTAGTGTGTACGCTGCAATTAAAAATTCTAAATAACAGATTATATATATATATATATATATAATTTTTGGAATAGACTGTATCAAAAATGATAATAGTGTGTGATACCTTAGGGTGATGGAATATTTCTCATTCTCCTTTCCAAACTTTCGGGAATGATGCTTCTAAAACTAAGAATGTGAAGTGAAAGAACTCTGTGATAAATCTTTATTTAAAAAGCTGAGCATTTATACAACTATGCTATCAATCTGGATATTCCCATGATGAACTTTCTTTAAATTGGGGTAAGTCTGTATTTCAAAGGTTTTGAGACCCCCTAATATTTCCCATGGAGATACATTTGAAATGTAACAATGAGAACCGCCCTAAAACCAATCAACATTGGGCTGTAAAGAAGGAGAATGCTGGTCAGAGAGAGGAGGACTGTGTGTGCCTGACGCAGTGTTTGTGCACAGGACAAGCCAGCACAGGAGCCGCTGGCACCTCTGTGCTTTGTCCTGGACTGGAAACCACACTGCCTTCACCGCCCTCCCACGTGTTTACTTTTCATTATTTCTGCTAACAACAATCACACCCCTTCCTGAGCCTTGGGGGCATTCAGACAAGCATCCAGTTCTCCCCACACACCCCTAAGACGTGTACCTAAACACACACACACACACACACACACACACGTGCGTGCAAACCTTTCACCGTTCAGGGCCCAGGTATGTTTCCCTGACTTTTTGGTTTGCTACGAATAACTTTAAAGGCAAAAAAAGAAAAAGAAAAAGAAAAAAGAAAAGACCTCTATACTTCCTTATGTTCTGCACTATAAAACTCCTGCATTTTTATTGCACGTATCAGTCATCTACCCACAAATCTCTTTCATTACCTATAAAATCAAGTTTATATGCAAAGACTCACCAAATAACTTCCAACAAATGCATTCCTTTAAAAAAAAAAAAATAGAGGGAAGATTTTATCTCTAGGCTTAAAATACCCCCATCAACGGGTGATACATAAAACACCATTTTGCTGGATGGGGTCGATTGGGGGCGGGGCAGGGAGGAGTGGACATATGGAATCTTTCAACAATGAAGATTTTTTTTTTTAAAAGAAAACAAACAAACAGAAACACACCAACTTGTGGGATGAAGAGAAGGCCTGGGGTCAGTCCTCTCACTATCCAGGGAAATCCTGACTCACCAGCTAGCTCCCGCTCCTCCGTTCTGCCATTGTTTATTGAGCTTTATAATAAATGGCCAAAGTCCCTCGGTGTTTTCTCCCCTAACTTTGTTCATTTTAGGGCAAAGGGGGGGGTGGGGAGGGAGCCTCTTCTATGCAATTTTCACTATTTTTGCTTCAAGTTGAGGCATAACTAAGACACCTACAGGTGATTAACCATGACACATTTTGATTCTTCAGGAAAATATTGGGGCGGCGGAGGCATCTGAGAAAGGTCATTTCTCCACTTTGGAGAAAATACACAGAGGTACGCATGCCTCTCCAGAACCTAGAAAAGGTAAGAGCAAAAGAATGAGGTGTGTGTGTGTGTGTGTGTGTGTGTGTGTGTGTGTGTGAAAGAGAGAGAGAGAGAGAGAGAGAGAGAGAGAGAGAGAGAGAGAGAGAGAGAAGGAGGCAGAGAGAATCAGAAAGACAGAAACAGAGAGAGACAGAGACACAGGGACAGACAAACCGAGACAGAGACGCTGAGCATTCCTTTCCGTCCATGTGAGGCCTGAAGTCCTGCTCTGTGTCTGTGTCACAAACTGTCCACGAGCAGTCAGGGGTCCAGAGAACCGGCCGGCCCACAAAGAAACCCAGCCAGTGCCCAACAGAGACGGACTGGTCTGGTACGCACACGTCCTGTGACTGCGGCTGCAAGCACATGGCTGTGGGCACAAAGCCCAAAGTGGAATGGAGACCTTCCTGAATCCTCTGCAAACGAGCTGCTGGGAATGGCTTGTTTCTGTTACAAAAGAGCATCCCCCTCCCACTACCCCCCCCCCCAACAGACAAAAGCAGAAATTAGATTTTGGAGTGATGGCAGGAGCCTCCGAGCCCCGGAAGTGACTGTCATGGTTTGGTTATGGCCCTGTCGGTGGCTCTTCAAGTGGCTTTAGTCAGGACTCGGTCTCTCCGAAGCCTGGTTACTCAGTCAGTCGGGGTCTACACTCTGCCATCCATTCACAGCCGCGCGGCATCTGTCATCGTCACAACAGCCGTCGTTTATTGAGTTACTACTGTGCGCCAGGCACTCTGGTAAGCACTGCAGTTGCCTTATTTCTAACCCTAACCATCCTCCTGGAGGCGGGGGTTATTCAGTACAGACGATGACACTGAACCTCCAAGAGGTCTAGCGACTCTGGAAAAGTCTCAGGAAGCGGTATCGGGGCCGGGATTCTATGGGACAGTGGTCGGCAAACTCCTAGCTACACTCCCTAAGCATCACATCATATCAAAGGTATATAACTTCAGAGAAATCTTCTATCCTGGTGTATTCTACTGAATGCATTTGCAAGAATTTTACTTAAAAATAATTCACTTGCCCTGGCAGGGTCACTCAGTTGGTTAGAGCGTTGTCGGGATACACCAAAGCTGTGGGTTCAATCCCTAGCCAGGGCACATACAAGAATCAAACCAATGAATACATAAATAAGTGCAACAACAAATCGATGTTTCTCTCTCTCTCTCTCTCCCTCCCTTCCTCCCTTTCCCTTACTCTCTCTCTAAAATAAACAAGCAAGTAAATAATAACTTAATAGTAAAAACTAACGTACAAATCACATCTTATTCACCTGTACATTGAAACTGGAAGTGGAAAAAACTAAAGCAACTGAAAATGATAACGGTGGACATTCAGTCCTCCCAGAGTGCAGTGCTTGGAGTGACCACCAGGTGGCGGAGTTACCAACAGTACCATTCCCCCCACATGACAACTGGAAAGTTACAGGAGGGGAAAAGTAGCTGGCTGGGAATGAGATGGCCAGATGCCTCCCTAAACAGGACTATGTGGACCTTTAGCCCAGTGTTCTGTCTACTTAGGACTGAGGGGAGACAGTAAGGGGATCTGTAGGGGGAAAAAAACACCACCAAATTCTCAGATCACGGATTCCCATTCGGTTGGGTGCCCTTTGACCTTCAGAGCAGCTGTGTGAAGCGCTGGTCCATTGCACTGGGGGAAATGGAAAAAGGGCTGGCAATCAGTCCTCCTATCGCTGCGAGGGTACTTTTGGGATCCTCCTCAGTGAGGATCCCAGAAGGAGGGGTACACGCACAAGAGGAGGGTCAGCCATGGCCCTCCGTGTTTACAAAAGGAAACCCAGTTCTGTGTGAGGAGCCCTTCCTAATTAGCCTTGAACTTCAGAGTCTCTTACTCACTCCCAGTCTGAGTTCCTCGCACTGCTTCCTCTCCCAGGCCCGACCTGCCTGTCGCCTAGAGCTGCTGACCTAGAAACCATTTGCCCTCCATGCTCGAGAGAGAGCCGGGGGTGGAGCGTCTGACGTCACCATCTCAGGCCGCCTCCCAGGGCTGAGCCCTGGCGGCCTGGCTGGCACCGCGGAGGCCTGGGGCGGACTCTGAGGCGCCCATGGCCAGCCTCGTCCTATGTCTTCTTGAATCACCAACATCTGTCCCGGCGGAAAGGGGAATGCTGAAGCACTTACCCCCCGGATGTGTGCAAGGAGGGGCCCGTGACCTTGGCTCCAGATGCGCACCCTCTTCCCCGGGAGGGCACAGCTGAGGAGGGTCCAAAAGGAAGGAGCATCCTGCCACAAGACCCAGTCGGCATTCGTCTAGGACGGCCATTTCCAACCAGCATGTTGTGAGCGTCTATAAGACATGCAATGCTATCTGGTCCTCTTTTTCCTTGGACCAAGAGTGAGGAACGTCCAGCCCTCAGGCCGTGTAAGTCCTGAGAAATCATTTGGTTTGGCCCTGCCGAGGCATTAAGGGTGACTGAATGAAATGTCCGACCAAATACAGCAGGCTCCTTTTTTGATTTTTGTTTTTTAATATATTTTATTGATTTTTATTTTTTTTTTTACAGCGAGAAAGGGAGAGGAAAAGAGAATTAGAAACATCGATGAGAGAGAAACATGGATCAGCTGCCTCTTGCACACCCCCTACAGGGGATGTACCAGCAACCGAGGTACATGCCCTTGACCGGAATAGAACCTGGGACCCTTCAGTCTGCAGGCCAATGCTCTATCCACTGAGCCAAACCGGCCAGGGCAGCAGGCTCATATTTAAGTTGCTAATTGTATATGGCCCGAGAATGATGGCCTGTTACAGAATAAAAGATTCCCCACCCCTACCTTAGATTGTCAAATTAAAAAAAAAAAAATCACAATAGCCAACACAATCATAGTCACCCGATGTGAATGAATCAAAATTACACCTATTTTTGTCAGATCAGCAAAGAATATATTTTTTGGTGTGTCTCCGAATTTTAATAATTAGTTTATGAAGTTGAAAACCGCCGGTGGAGGCTGTTCCTGGGCCACATCCCAGTTCTGGCCGTGGGACCAGGGAAGGGTTCAGGCTGTGTGCAGACGCACTACGTGGGGCTTCTCATGGGCGGAACTTGACCGAGCTCACAATGCCAAGCCCCTGGAGGGTGGGAGGAGGTGGCGAGAGGAACAGGGAGGCGACAGAAAGAGAGCTCACCATCTCACGGACAGTGTCGCTGACAGATAAATGCTCGTCTAGTCTTGCAATGCCCATGAATTCTGACGGGCACGTGACGGTGACCTTTTTATGTGATGTGAATGACCTCACCTGCTGAACTGGTACCTCCCACCCAGGCCACGTGAAGCAACAGTCAGTATTGAAGTCGCTCTGCCCCTTCAGTGCTGGTACACACCGTGAGATGACACACCTGCAGGGCCGCAGGCGTGACTCAACTGCCAGGTATTGCTGAAACGTAGGGAGTTCGCATGTTCCAAGAGGACCCGGGCATTATGTTTGATGTTCCAAGCATAATGCAGAAGCCAGACGCTTCCTTTAAAAACAAAGAGGGGGTGAAGCAGTGTTTATACTGGGGTGCGTGTTGATGTGCGGTGACTGGTGTGGCCGCTTGCTTTGATGTGGCTCACTCTGGTGTGGCAGCGAGGTTTCTCCCCATCACCCTCCCCCACAGGCTGCGAGAGGTAGGAAGCTCCCGTAATGCTCACCACACGTGCCCCTCGTGGCCTCACGGGGAGTGCTCCCCCTGAGGAAGGCCAGGCTGAGCCAAGGGTGGGAGCCGCGGCGCCCCACCCTCACCTGCCCTGGTTTCCCCCTGGAGGGGGCCAGGTTAGCGATGGGCCTGCGCTCAGGGCACGGAGGCCACTGTTTGGTGACCCCGGTAAAACCCTGGACTCGCTAGGTTCCCAGGAAGTCAAAGAGCTTCCCCAGCCCGCGAGGTCTTGTGATGGACCATCCCAGGTTCTACTGTGTTAGGCCACTTGGATGACAAGGGTTTCCCAAGTTCAAGGCGCACTTTACCGGGTCAAGTGCGCCTTGACACAACCCCCCTTTCCCATTCCCACCCCTACCCCCGGGGCTTCTAGGTCCTCTAGAAAAGGAGCAGCCAATGGGGTCACAGGACTGGAAAGGAGAGGATCCAGCCCTCCCTCCCCCACCCCACACACACCCTCAATCTAATACCAGCTTGGTAGGTGAGTCAGAGAGGAGGCGGGGCGGCTAGGTTTGGCTTGGCCATGCGGCTGGCATCCTAATGACAACGACTCCTCCCTCTGCTTGCTCCTTCTAGAGCAGGGGTGGGAAATGTGTGGCCCTCAGGCAGTCTAAGGCCCTGCCAAGGCATTAGGGGTGAGTTAATGAGATGTCTGACCAAATGCAACAGGCTCATTTCTGAAGCTGGTAATTTTGCGCGGCCCTCGAATGATCTTATAAATGTCCAGGTGGCCGCGGGCAGAGAAAAGGTTCCCCGCCCCCTGTTGTAGAGATTCTACCTTCCAAGCCCTTCTCCTCGGCACCCGAGGCTGTTCCCCTTCCAACAAGGGAGGGAGGAAATGGTGGACACACAGAAAGGGAAGACTTCCTGGACGCGATGGGAAGGCCAGTCTGGGCACAGAGCAAGGCCAGGCGGAGACTCGGAGGGCACGGACGGTAATTACCCCTCCCGCCGAGGCGGCCTTCCTCCCCGGAGGCCAAGCAGCGTCGGAGGCCGTGACAAACACCGTACCTGCCCGAACTCCAGAGGAAAACATTCCTGGCCAGGCCTGCAGCCAGGCTCCGGGGACTGGCACCGGGAGAGTCAACAGACTGAGCCAATGGGAACGCGAGGGAACTGGTTCTCCTGCTCTCCAGATGGTTCATGACCCTTCAATTATGTTCCATGCAACAGAGCCGAATTATTTTTTAACTTTTATGGAGTCTCCTGGAGCATCCTGACTTCGCCAAGGAAGTAGTAGTTGGTCGGGTTGAACTATTAGAAATATCAGTTGGGTAGTAGCTAGAAGCAGAGACCAGAAAAAAATTTCACAAGTTAGAGCCCTAACCGGTGTGGCTCAGTGGCTAGGGCGTTGGCCTGCGGACTGAGGGGTCCCAGGTTCGATTCCGGTCAAGGGCATGTACCTTGATTTGTGGGCGCATCCCCAGTGGGAGCTGTGCAGGAGGCAGCCGATTGATGTTTCTCTCTCATCAATGTTTCTGGCTCTCTATCCTTCTCCCTTCCTCTCTGTAAAAAAAATAATTAAAAAATATATTTTTAAAAAAATTCACAAGTAGAAATGAGCCTGTGAATAGTACTGGGAACAATATTGGGTAGGTTCAGCGTGGCATCTTTTGTTCGAGGAGCCATGACTGTGGTCCGTTTTGGGGGTTTGTAACTTGTGTCTCAGAATAACTGAGCGCATTTCCTTTCAGCAATGTCCCTGCTAGCTCAGCAAATGGCAGGGGAGCCTCCGCTCTGACTTCCCCAGCAGCTCTGTACAAAGGTTCAAGGTAATCCTGCAGAAAGTCAATACGGAGCGTTCTAACTGCACCGTCTTTGGGACAACCCGGCTCAGTGTCTAAGCCAGGGGTCCTCAAACTTTTTAAAGTGGGGGCCAGATCACGGTCCCTCAGAGAGCTGGAGGGCCGGACTATATGAACTACTAATTCCTACTGTAACACCTTGGCTGCGCTCACTGCCCAAAAAACCTGGCGGGCCGGATCAGACTCCTCTGCGGGCCGCATGTGGCCCGTCGGCCGTAGTTTGAAGACCCCTGACTCTAAGCAAACGGATTTCACTTCCCATAGCTCTGTATGGGGCGAAGGGAGGAAGGGTTCAGGTCTGCTCTTTGCCGCAGCTCCACGCTGTAACATCTCCTTTCAAATCTTGTCAAGGGTATAATGCAACCTCACGGTGAAAAGAAGTGTCCAAAGTTCCTCTGATGATGGTATTAGTTTAGAACAAGGGTTATAACCTCCAGTGCCCCTCAGGTGCCAACTAGCTTTGTTTTCTAATATCATCCTGAGCGGTCTTCTTTTGGCCTTGAAACACTCGGCTTTTTAGCTCACTTTCCTCTTAATTCTACGATCAGAAATACAACAGCACAAGTTTGACCATAAATGGCAAGCTGACAGTCAACCTCAATGTTTGGGAGGCAACAGGGAGTAGAGGAGACTGTGGTGAACTGGAGAGCACATAACCTGTATAAAGGTAGAAGCCATGCCCTAGCCAGTTTGGCTCAGTGGATAGAGCGTCAGCCTGTGGACTGAAGGGTCCCAGGTTCAATTCTGGACAAGGGCGCATGCCCAGGTTGTGGTCTCCATCCCCAGTAGGGGGTGTGCAGGAGGCAGCCGGTCAATGATTCTCTCTCATCATTGAAGTTTCTATCTTTCTCTCCCTCTCCCTTCCTCTCTGAAATCAATAAAGATTTTTTTTTTTTTTTTTAGGTAGAAGCCACTGTTAACCCCAACAGTCTCCCTTGCAGAAGTGTGGGCTCAAGGCTTTCTGGAGAAACCAGAGATCCAGATTCTTATGTACAATTTCCTGATATTTATACATGGACTATTTGTTAGCTTAAAAAAACAACAGTTATCAGGTTGCCACTTTGCTGCCTCTCTTCAATGACTAAAAGCGGTATGACTGGGCACAGAACTAACCTGAAAGTCAGAAACCCAAGACTGCTGGACCTAGTCCTGACACCAACCCTCCCTGTATCTGGGCCTCAGTTGCCTTGTCTGAAAAGTTTAGACATCAAAAATTCTATTCAGCCCAGCTGGTGTAGCTCAGTGGTTGAGTGTCGAACCATGAACCAGGAGATCACGGTTCGATTCCCGGTCAGGGCACATGCCTGGCTTGATCCCCAGTGTGGGACCGGCATGAAGCAGCCCAATCAATGATTCTCATCATTGATGTTTCTATCTCTCTCTCCCTCTTCCCTTTCTCTCTGAAATCAATAAGTACATATATCTATATATTTTTTAATTCTATTCACTCCTGAATTATTATACTGCATAATTAAATAAGCTTTCTAGATAGTCAACTCTCACAAGAATAACCAGAAACATTAAAAGGAAAAAAAAATAAACACAGATTGTGCCACAGAAGGGTTTATTACACTGTCTAGACATGGCCTTGGTGTGGCCAAGCCAGCTGGTTGACATAACCACAAGAATATGAACACTGATCAGGCCAGATCTCCTCTGTGATGGCTGCCCACCCTCTGGAGAAAATAAGAATTGTATGTCTCCTGTGACCGTGGCAGGGACCACTTATCCACAAACCAGAACTATCTTTCAAACCCAAAACCTGGGGTTTCGAAGGAAGATTCTGAGTCAGAAAACAAAGCTGGCCAACAGGCTGCCCTGAGCCAGGATTCTTGCTTTGCGAGTCCACCCTCAGCTACCTGCAGGCAGATCTGCAGTTGCCACATCGTGGCCTTCCGCATGAGCCAACTGCACCCAGCACATCTCTGGTTACGTAACCCCGGCCACGGCCCACGTGTGTGCACACGGCTCTCGCTGCACAAAGCACACACAGGGTTTCTGATACAGCACCTTTATCCCCCGGGGGGGGGGGGGGACCACAGGGAAGGGAATAAAAAAAATAAAAAATATTAAGCTGGAAAATAATGAACAATAGGTAAATTAAAGATTTTTTTTCCCACTGCAGAGGTTAAAAATGGGCACATTTCAGAGGACAGAAAAGTGTTCGCATTCTTGTGGTTGTACCCGTGTGGCTTGGGCCGACTGAAGGCACGAAGAGCAGAAAGCCAAGTGGATTCTGACTGGGCCGCTTCTTTACCCGGGCCATGCCGACTCGGAGAGCTTGGCCCAGCAAGGGGGGAGAGGGTGGTCGGCGCCTACACTCCCAACTGCGATTGTGCAAAAGCTGTGAACAACGGGGCCTTTTTATTTTGCCACTGGGTAAGAATCCTGTATGTGTGTTTCCTACTGATTATTTTATTGATTTTGGAGAGACGAAGGGGGCGGAGGTGTGAGAGAGAGTGAGAGTGAGAGAGAGAGAAACATTGATGTGAGAGAGAAACATCTCTCAGCTGCCTCACGCACGTGCCCTGACCGGGAATTGAACCTGCCACCTTTTGGTGTACAGAAGGATGCTTCAACCATCTGAGCCACGCGGGCCAGGACTCCAGTACGTGTTACAAACGAATTAGCTTTGATTCCATAACCAGCCATAATCTCTCTCTTTGGTTCTGTCTCTCTTAGAGGCATTTCCTTCTCTGTAACTTGGCCTTAGGTAACCACTGTTGGTATTCTAAGTCAGCTGATTCTAACCCTAAGGCTTTGGTAACCTTTGCCAGCTGCTTGGAATGCTCTTGGCCCTGATCTTCACAAAGGCCGCTCATGAGCCTCCCCGCCTCCGGGGTGCCCCTCAGAGAGGCCCTCTCTGGCCACCCAACAAGCTACCCATGCATTCTGTGTCGCATGACCCTGCTTCAATTCTCAGCCTAGTATCCACACCGCCTGACATATTTCCTGCTTCTTTATTTCTTTGTTGCCTGTCTTCTCTCACGAGCATATAAGCTCAGTGGAAATACAAATTTTGTGTTTTGTTCACTGCATGTATCTAGCAGGCAGAAGAGTGCCTTGAATACAGCGAGTATTAGCATGAGTGGAAAGGATGGATGCGTGGGTGGATGGATGGATGGATGGATAGATGGATGGATGGGTGGGTGGGTAGGTGGATGGATGGATGGATAGATGGATGGATGGGTGGGTGGGTGGGTGGGTAGGTGGATGGATGGATGGAAGAATCCATCCAGCAAATATCTGTGAAGTGCATACGGTGCCCTGGAAAATTATAGGGAATAAGACCCTCCATCAAGGTCTACATTCTACCAAAGAACACACATGATGAGTGTGAGGATACTCTGTAAGGAAAGCTAAGAATTGGCCAAAAGGGCAAAGGTGAGAATTGGGGCGGCAGGGAAGGCACATTGTTGAGAAACATCCAAACAGAGCAGCAAGCCTGAGAGCAGAGCACAGGCCCAGGAGCCACAGGTGTGCCAAGGCGGGTGAAGGAATGAGGGAGATGGGACTCGAAGGAGGCATGGCTGGGCCAGCTAAGGAACCTCTGTAGACCAGTCTCTGGACATTTGATTTCTAACCCTCTAAGCAATGGCAGCCACTGAGATCATTTGAAGTAAGAAAGTGATATGACGGCTTTATGTTTTATAAAGATAATTTTGGCACTGGTGAGGGCAATTAATTAGAGAAAAGAACAAAACATTCAGGAGGCTGCAGGAGGCTGTTGTCTAATCCACATCACACACACACACACACACACACACACACACACATCACGGATCCCAACTATCCCTGGCAATGGAGAAAGATGTGAAGCTATTTAAAGACGGAATCCATAGAGCATAGAGGCATACAAAAGGTGGGAGGTGAGAGAAGGGATGAGGTTAAAGAAAATCCCGGCTTATGGTCTGTGTTATCAAAATCTGTGGTTCTCATGCCTTTGGCCTGTGAAGCCCTACATTCACTTTTTTTTAGTCTGCTTGCTTCCGTGAGCTCAGGGACATTTGCCCAAGTAGCTGACTATGGTCCTGGCACCGTGTTCGTCTATCTGCTTAGTAAGTACACCTGTGCAGAAGCCCCTCTGACGTGCGTGCGTCAAGTCCACCGTGGGGACAACTTCTCGGTTCATGAAGACACGCACATTGTTATTTGGATGCACAGCCATTTCTGGATTCACACACACGGATCCATCACCACAGAAGCATGACTATTGGTCTAAATATAGATGTGCCTGTCACCTCAGAGGAAGAGCAGAACACAAGTCATGATTCCACTTACTCCAAGGAATTTTTTTATTTTTTTTTTACTCCTGGGAGATTTTAAGGAGATAAAATTGAAAAGCAGATCAATGGGATGTTTCTTCAGTCCGTAAATCTAATCAAAAGGTCAAATGATGCCGAAACCGGTTTGGCTAAGTGGTAGAGCCTTGGTCTGCGGACTGAAGGGTCCCAGGTTCGATTCTGGTCAAGGGCATGTACGTTGGTTGCCGGCACATCCCCAATGGGGGGTGTGCAAGAGGCAGCTGGTCGATGTTTCTCTCTCTTCGACGTTTCTAGCTCTCTATCTCTCTCCCTTCCTCTCTGTAAAAAATCAATAATATATATATATATAAAATTTTAAAAAAGGTCAAACGATGATGACCCTACCTATGTTTCACTTCTCTTGACCTTAACTGCTAAGTTAAACACCAGCCCCCTCTACAGCATCCTTCACCCCAACCCCAAGGTATTTCTCACAGTCCACAAAGGGGACCTCACCGGGGCTGAAAGCATGTACACAGCTGGCTATCTGACCAGATGCCCTGCAGGAACCCCCAGTTTACTCCTTTTGTCCTACGCTAGCCCACATCTGCTGCTACCACCTGAAGGGCTACAGAATGTTAGCAGCATGAGCTCTGGTGCCTGCCAGCTTGGGTTTGAGTCCTGGATGTGCCAGCTGCAAGCTGTGTGACCTGGGGCACGTTATCTACCCTCTCGGAGCCTCAGTTGCCACCTTTGTAAGATAAGAACATTATCTAACCTACCTCCTGGGGTAGCTGTGATGATTGAATAAGTTAGCATTTATAAAGTAGTTAGACTAGAATCTAGCACAGAGCAAGCACTCAATAAACATAAGCTGTGATTCCTCCTATCACTGTCTGCTGTAGCTCTGGTCGTCAGAAAGGGGAGCTTACATCTGATCCTTTAAAAGAGTGAGAGCCAGCCCTACCTGGTTTGGCTCAATGGATGGAGCATCGGCCTGTGGACTGAAGGGTCTCAGGTTTGATTCCAGTCAAGGGCATGTACCTTGGTTGCAGGCACATCGCCTATAGGGGGTGTGCAGGAGGCAGCTGATTGAGGTTTCTAACTCTCTATCCCTCTCCCTTCCTTTCTGTAAAAAATCAATAAAATATATTTTTTTAAATAAAACTTAAAAAAAAAAAAAAAGCGAGAGACCAGCTGTGGTGTTCAACTTCATAAAAATGGAAAGCAAGTATAAACTGTAAAAACGTTCAAGACTGAAAAACCCAGAACTAAAGGATCGTTCTGATATGAAATTTTAATTTATCTTTGATAATGAAGTACCTGTCAATAGTCTTAACATTAGGACAGAGAGAAGAAAATGAAATTTAAAACATAATACCATTTACATAAGCATCAAAAACATTGAATAGGTAAAAATTAATCTAACAAAAGCTGTACAAGACCTATCCAGAAAAATCAAGACACATTACCAAGAAAACTTAAAGAAGACCTATATAAATGGAGAAATATGCCATAGTACTAGACACAAAGGTTCAATATTATAAAGCAATATTATAATTTGTTCTCCCCCAAATCTATAGGATTTTTTTCAATCCCAGTCAAAATCTTAGCACTTTTTTTGTGGAAACTGACAAGATAATTCTAATTTTTCTATGAAGAGCAAAGAGACAAGAATAGCCATGATCTTGAAGAAGAAAAACAGAATGGAAAGGTCTACAGTACCAAATGGCAAGACTTAGAAAACTCCAGCATCTAGGCCAATATGGTATTAACACCAACTGTTGTCAATTGAAGCATCAAGGAACACAGATATGCCAATAGAACGAAGAGTTTAGAAAGTCCTCTCCTTTATGAGAACGCTACCACTGTGGGTCAAAGGGGAAAGGGTGGACATTTCTAATGGCTCTGGGTTAGCTGGATGTCCTCATGGAAAAACAAATGACCCTTGGCCCCTATCTCACAACCATCACAAAACTGAAATTCTAGAGAAGGAGTGTAGGCATAAATTGGGAAGGCAAAACCTTGAAACTTCCAGGGGGGGAGTAGGGAGAGTATCTTCAAGCCCCCCGAGGACAGGAAATGACTTCTAAAGTAGGACACAAAAAGCACAGACCGTAAAGGGAACCACTGGTGAGCGGGATTTCATTAAGAACTTCTGCTCATGCAGACCCCATTAAAGGAGTGAAAGCGAACCACATGGTGAGAGGAGAAAGCTGCAGTCGGCATCCCCAACACAGGGCTCATCAATCAGTAAGACAAAAGGGGAAAAGCAAGAGCTTTGAGAAGGCCGAAACCGGTTTGGCTCAGTGGATAGAGCGTTGGCCTGCGGACTCAAGGGTCCCAGGTTCGATTCTGGTCAAGGGCATGTACCTTGGTTGTGGGCACATCCACAGTCGGGGGTGTGCAGGAGGCAGCTGATGGATGTTTCTCTCTCATTGATGTTTCTAACTCTCTGTCCCTCTCCCTTCCCCTGTAAAAAATCAATTATATATATATGTATACTTTTTTTAAAAAGTCTTGAAGACACTTCACAAAAAATACTCCCGTGGCCCCCCAAATATATCTTAAGCTGGCTTAACATCGCTAGTCATTGGAGTAATGCAAATTAAAACTATAATAAGGCACCTCTGGGCCCTGGTTGTGTTCTAGTTCACGACATGGGTGGTGGTTTCACAGGAGAAAATCCACTGCGTTCTTCACTGACGTTCTTCCTCTCTCCATAGTATACTTTAATTAAAATGTCTTCCAAAAAAGAAAGAGAGTTTAGAAATATACCAACCAACTGTAATGTGTAAACCTTATTTGGATCTTGCTTCATGCAAACCAACTGTTTTAAAAAACTGAGACAGTTGGGGGAATGTGAGCCCTAACTGCATATTCCATGATAATTAAGGGATTATTTGATTTTTTTTAGGAATCATGATGTTGTGGCAATATTTTCAGAAAGACTTAAATTTTAGAGCTACGTACTGAAGTATAAATATATATACTATAAACAAAGTAGTATCCTAAATTTGCTTTCAATCAATTTAAATTTGCTTTAAATCAAAACAAGAATAGATGAGCTGGTGGCTATTGCAGCTGGATGAGCATCACAGTACTGATCTCTCTACCTCTGCGTACGTTTAAAATCTTGCATACGAAGCCCAGTTGGTGCGGCCCAGCGGTTGAGCATGGACCTATGAACCAGGAGGTCACAGCTCAATTCCAGGTATGGGCACATGCCTGGGTTGCCAGCTCCATCCTTAATAGAGGGCGTGCAGGAGGCAGCCGATCGATGATTCTCCCTCATCATTGAAGTCTCTCTCTCTCTTCTCTAAAATCAATCAAATATCTATGTATTTTTAAAATGTTGCATAATTAAACTGTGATCACCTGGTTCACAGGTCAACGCTCAATCACTGAGCCATGCCAGCAGGGCAATACCACCTTTTAAAAACTACAGCAAATCCTAGGTTTTATGTGCTTTGGCTCTGTAGGACTCCTCTCTCCTTCCCAACCGGATCAGGTAATATCATGTAGTGATGGAGGCTACAGGGACCTTTAGAAGCCAACATGGCCATTCCTGCATTAGCAAGCCAATACCGGAAGCAGAGGGGCACACCTGCACACCTGTGCATTGGCCAGCACAGAGACAGCGTGGCCTCCCCTCAGGGCAGTTCAAGAACCATTCCCCCGGGACCTGGCTAGGCAGAGCAGTCACTTACTTACGTTGGGGCATATGCCAATGTGAGGCATCGAAGCAGCTTGGCCGCCCTCCCTAAAGGAATAAACTCTTAACAGAAGCTCCTGTGGCCTCGCTGAACTGACCCTCCTTGCCTCACCCTGGACAGCAAGTGTGTGCTCTCTAGCATTGTCTCCTCGGTCTGTGGCTCCCTTTGCCAGCGGACCTGGCTGGACCTGCTTCTGGAAGGATGCAGTATGAATTCCCACGTGACTCCAGCCTGCCTCCTTCTTATTCCGGGGCCCCTGCACTGCTGTCGGCTTACAGCTTAGAACCCCCAGTCAGACAGACACAAGGGGTTGTCCAAACAACCCGGGGGGGCCTCTGACTTCATATGTCGCCCAGCAAGCCCTCCAGGCCTGGAGCTTCCCAGTTCAGAGGGAGAGAAAAGTCACTCATCCCCCGATCCACCGTTTCAAGATGGAAACTGGAGACCGACACCTCGCTTAGTGCACGGCCCCTTTGAGGGACCTGCTGCCAGGACTTCTGGAGAAATGAGCTGCGTCTCTGATAAGGATCCTTCGGGCACTCCCCGTGTGGATTCTGAAGGAAGAGAAACCTCCTGTCCCTCGAGGGCTGACTTATCTGCTGTAACGAGGAGGGCTTCAAAGGGGAGGGACCAAGGTCTCACACACACACAAGAAGAGCAAAGTTCAGAAAGTGATTTACAGGACTGGCTTCCCTCTCTTCTTTTGGCCCCTAGGAATTTCAACAATGGGTACTTTCCAGACGAATATCTGAAAAGTACCTATTCAGGTGGGTGGGCCATGAGGGGCGACCAGGCAAAGGGGGGGGGGGGTAATTGGGGGCAACCAGGCTGGCAGGGGGTGATGCAGTTGGGGGCAAACCAAAAATAATTAACTGGAGAAGTCCAAGGATCCTTTCAGCTATTTCAGAAAATCGGGGCAGTGCAGGGGTGAGCAAAAGGCTCTTGCACACAGCAGCCAGGGGACCCAAGTTCTCTGTGCTTCCGGTTATCACCTGTAAAATGGGGGCCATAAAGTACGTACCTCGTTAGGTTGATGAGAAGGTAAAATGACCCAATGAATGTAAAGTGCTTAAAACAATGCCTGGTTAGTGTTAGCTCATAGTATTACTTTATTTTATTTTATTTTATTTTTATTTATTTATTTAAAATATATTTTATTGATTTTACACAGAGAGGAATTGAGAGGGACAGAGAGTTAGAAACGTCGATGAGAGAGAAACTGGGGATGTGCCTGCAACCAAGGTACATGCCCTTGACCGGAATGGAACCCGGGACCCTTCAGTCCGCAGACCGACGCTCTATCCATTTAGCCAAACCGGTCCTGGCATCAAAGTTTTAATTTTTAAAAGTCTAAACATTCGACCATTCCTTCTAGCTGGGCTGTGCATACATATTCATAAAATGTACTTTCTCGTAATAATTGGAATTTGTTGTTAACACCCATGACCGTGTTTTGCCTTCATTTATGGTTATCACACTGTCAGGAGGGAGAACAGCATATGAGACTGACAGTGAGGAAGACTGTCCGAAGGGCCTGCTATGCAGGGACTCCTGGGGCTATTAATTATTTATCTACTTTTCCAAGTTAATAAATAGGCCTGTCTTTTGCCCTTTATTCCCCAGATGGATTTAACCAAATGAGAGATGGGGGTGTGTGCGCAGAGTTAGCCATCTGAGAGCGCAGGAGGTGCAGATAATGGAAAGGAGATTTAAAAAATACATATTCATTTAATGCCTGTTAAATATGCACATCGCTGCTTTATCTGGCATGTTTTCTGTTACGAATGAATTATCATGACTATTTTGATGGTTTTAGAGTGTACTTTAAAAAACATGAGTGTTTTAAAGACGTAACATTAATACAAAAAAAACACACACACACACACAAAAACAGAAAACAAAATTCAAATAACATGCTGTCACAAAGTAAATAAATAAATAATGCTTATACACAGTGAGAAAATGCAAACACTGAAGAAATAAGAGCCTCCTTCCTCACCACTTGAGTCCTTCCAGCCAAAGGTAAACCACTCTTTATGCTTTTTATCTTCCCAGGAAAAAAATATGTTTGCAGCCCTGGCTGGCTTGGCTCAGTGGACGGAGCGTAGCCTGCGGACTGGGGAGTCCCAGGTTCGATTCCGGCCAAGGGCACCTGCCTCTGTTGCGGGCTTGATCCCCAGTGGGGAGCATGCGGGAGGCAGCCGATCAATGATTCTCTCATCACTGATGTTTCTCTCTCTCTTATCACTGATGTTTCTATCTCTCTCATTCTCCCTTCTTCTCTGAAATCAATAAAGAAATATGTATATGTTTTAAAATAATATGTTTGCATATATATTCATTTATTTACCAAAACGAACCACAAGCACACGTTCGGATACATACTTTTTAACTTAATAACACGCCTTGATACTATTTCCACATCAGTGCACGTGATTACCACATTCTGTCTGCTCTCACACACATGTGGCAGTGAGGGGCATCTCTGCACACACGGCTTAGTGTTCACATGTGTTCTGGGTTTGTTTTTGTAGCGTGACCTACTAGGAAAGTCAGGGCAGTAACTACAAACGACCCCAGGTGGGCCATCCCAGCTGTGCGGTGAGAGAGCAATCCCGTCTCCTGGGTTTATTTCTGTTCCTTTGCGAAACTTCCTGAGACAACGGTGGGTCACACCATGGGGGTCTCGGGGCAGCCTGAAGGGGCCACGGAGAAAAGGACCGGGTTCAGCTGAGAGGAGGTGCATCTTCAATGCCGCAGAGCAGCAATTCTGTCTTTGCACTTAGATCCCCCTGGCGGGCTCCCTGCCCCCCCGGGCCAGGAGTGGACCGAATGCTCCTGGCATGAATGGAATGCTTGTAGAAGGGGAGGCATAAGCAAGCGCTGGGGCGCTGTGCATGGAGCCAGCAGCAGGTAACACGGCCAGATGACTGTGACCTTCACTCTAGTGCACGGCTATGGGGAAGACCAAGATTCAGGATGTTTGCCTAGAGCCGTGGTTGGCAAACTGCGGCTCGCGAGCCACCTATGGCCCTTTGGCCCCTTGAGTGTGGCTCGTTCACAAAATATCACGGCTTGGGCAAGAAGTGGCGTTAGAAGAAGTTTAAGTTTAAAAAATGTGGCTCTCCAAAGAAATGTCAATCGTTGTGCTGGTGATATCTGGTTCTGTGGACTCATGAGTTTGCCGACCACTGGCTTAGGTGAGCCATACACAGACCCGGCTTCAAAGAATGTATGCACTAGTTGGGAGTCTCGTGGGTGCACTGTTCACAGACACATTATAGTTGGAAATCCTGAGAGGCCAATCAGGTCAGCTATCTGCTCTGTAACGGACTGCACACCCCTGACAGAAGGGGGATATACCTAAGGGTCTGGACACCTCTGGGACAAGAAGTCACCTCCTGTTTGAACCTAGCACAGGACTGCTCCCATCGAGACCTGTTCAACCAGTACGGACCTGAAGCTCAAGGAATCAAACCCCTCCCTATGCACTCCCTGTCTTTTTCCTGAAAGACAACGTCAACCTTTTTTCCTGAACCCTTCTCAGTCTTTTCCAGAAGGGCGGAGAGGGGGAGGTCAATCAGGGGGACGGAGGTCCAGAAAGGCTCCTTTTTAAAATTTATTTTTATTTATTTAAATATATTTAATTGATTTTTTTTTTAGTTTTTTATTTTTTACAGAGAGGAAGGGAGAGGGATAGAGAGCCAGAAACATTGCTGAGAGAGAAACATCGACCAGCTGCCTCCTGCACACCCCCCACTGGGGATGTGCCCACAACCAAGGTACATGCCCTTGACCGGAATCGAACCCGGGACCCTTCAGTCCACAGGCCGGCGCTCTATCCACTGAGCCACACCGGTTTTGGCGAAAGGCTCCTCTTTGATGACCTGGAAGAAGGCGTCTTAACAAGTTAAGAAACGACACGACAGAGGCCTGCGGGGGAGACACTCACCATGAGGGCTGGCAGGCTGGAGGTCAGCACAGAAGCTGGAGGTCCCCGGAGGCCGTCCCAAGTGAGCTCCGTGTGGAAAGACGGACTGCAACCAGAAAGGTGGGGAGAGAGAGGGAGGGTGTGATCAGAGAGCACGCGGATGCCATGAACTCAGAATCTTAATAAGGCCCTTCTCGGTCACGTGGAAAAACAGAAAAGCTGGGCCATCCATATTGCAATGTCACCCCCACGTTATCCTCTTCCTTTCCTTGGTGCCGCGTGGGCCTTATCAGGAGCCACCACACGAGTGTTTCCCTGGTGAAAGCTGTACACCTTCTATCTCCCATGCTGCCACCGGCCCAATAAATCATTACACACCATTTTCTTTCCCCCTTAGGCCAAAATTATTGATAAATTTTGTTCAGACCGTAACAACGCAATGAATAGTCGGGAGGTGGTTTATAAAGTTGATGGACCAACAGGGACCTTGGTAGGCGTGAACCATCTGGTAATTCAGGCTCTGGGGGGTCCTATGAAGCTTAGCAAGAACTCAGGTCTGACCCAGGGGAACAGACACTTCCAGGGCGAGACAGAGAGACAGACAGATAGACAGACACACACACACACACACTCACTGTCTCCCTGGAAGCAGCGTTAAGAGGTGAGGACCACAGAGCTAAGTCTCTGTCCCGTCCCATCCCGCCCTGGGCTTCCTCTGCCTCCTTCCGGCCTGGGAACCCAGGCAGTTCAGATGCCTGACTAACTCCTCCTCCACATCATCTCTTGAACATTTATTTCTCCAAATCTCGAAAGGGCCGTCTTCCCAGGGGCCTCCAGGTTACTCTGAGGTCTTAATGGATCGCAAGATTCAGGGATAGAACAGGTGTTCGTGGAGTCCATAGTGTTTTCAACCAGGAAAGCTACTTCCGGGAAAGGTTCTTCTCCCATTTCTGAGAAAATGTCCATTATCAGGTGTCTAAGGCCATCCACCACATCCACGTTAAACGACTGTCTGGGGTCACGCAGGGCTTTCCCGGGTGGTGGTCCAGGTTCAGCCCAAGGTCACCCATTTCCCCCTTAAAACCCCAAGCAGGGGTCCCCCGAGTGGAGTCTGAGTTGGGACCATGAGGGCCAATGCTGCCTACGCTGGGCGGGGGGCGGGGAGGAGGGGGTTCGGGCGAGTGCTGAGAAAGAGGGGGACCCCCCCTCCCGACCCGGGGACCCCCGCCCCGCCCGGCCTGAGGGACGCCCGGTCCCTGTCAGGTGTTGCTCCCTCCCCGGCTGCTACTTCCGCTTCCGGGTGGAGCCCAGACTCCCAGCTGCTCATGTCCACCCTCCCGGGAAGGCCGCGGGCCCGGGCGCGCGCGGGGCGGCCGGCGTGGGAAGCCGAGGAGGAGCCGGGGGGTCCCCGGGGCGGGGGTCCCGGTCACCGTGACGCGCGCGGACGGGCCCTGCCCTCACCCGGAGGCGCCCGGACGCGGCCGCGACCCCTCGCCCCGGCGCGGCCCCCTCGGCCGCGAGCGCGCGCCCCGGGCCGCACGGGGTCCACACGCCCCCACGCACGCGGACCCGGGGCCGGGGCGCCTCGGGCCTGAAGGGGCGGGACCACTTCCTTCCGCCCCGAGGCCGCCCCGCGGGGCCGGGGTCGGGGGTCGGGGGTCAGGGTCAGGGCCGGGGTCGCGCCCCCGCCGCCCTCGGGGCCCGCCCCGCCCCTCACGGCCCCGCCGCCCGGCGCACGTGCCGGGTGACAGGCCCCCTATAGGTTCCATACCTGCCGCCGGAAGTGAGTGAGGAGGGCAGTATAGGCATTTCCTGTGACGCCAGCGCCTGGACTCCATTAGGCAGCAGCTGGGGGAAGAATCAACACACCGGGGAGCGGAGCGCAGCGGAGCCGAGCACAGAGGCGGCAGCTGCCTCGCTGCCGCCCGCCCGCCCGCCGCCCGCCGCCCCGCCGCGACCCCCGGGCCCAGCCCCGCGGCGCCCCCGCCGCCGCCGCCGCCGCCCCGCCGCGACCCCCGGGCCGCGCACCCCGACGAGCTGCCTCCGGGAGGGGGGGGGGAAAGGGCCCGGATCCTCCTTCTCCCCCTCCTCCTCCTCCTCCTCGCCCCTCGCCCCTCCTCCCCGCTCCCTTGACCCCCGCCCGGCCCCGCACCCCGACCCCCGCCCGCCCCCGCCTCCCTCCCCGCCCCCCGCCCCCGCCTCGCCCCCCTCCGGCTTCCCACCACGGCCTCTCTCGGCGAGGAAACTCTGGCCTCCGCTTCCTCCTCCTCCGACTCGGACACCGGCGGAGCCTCCCCGCCCCCGCGGAAGAAACCCCGAGCCTCGGCGGCGGCGGAGGGGGCAGGAGAGCCCGGGGCCTCGGCGAGCCGCGCAGGCCTCTCCCCGCCGTCCTCGTCCTCCTCGTCGTCCTCCTCCTCCTCCTCCTCCTCCTCGGTGGTGGTAGTGGTGGGACTCCCCCCGGCCGCCCCTCCCGCCGCCGCCCCGCACCGGAGTAGCAGCGGCCACAGCCTGGTCGGCGGCGGCATCATGCAGGCCAACGGGGCAGGAGGAGGAGGAGGCGGCGGCGGCGGCGGGGGCCCGGGGCCGCAGACCCAGGAGCTCGCCTGCCTGTCGGCCCAGAACGGGGAGGCGTCGTCGTCGTCCCCGTCGCCGTCGCCGTCGTCCGCGGGGGACCTGGCCCACGCCAACGGGCTGCTGCCCGCCGCCCCGGCCGCCGCCGCCGCCGCCAGCAACAATAGCACCGGCCTGAGCGTCAATAACGGGGTCCCCGGCGGGGCCGCCGCCACCACCGCCGCCGCCGCCGCGGCCCTGGCCACCCCGGACCTGGGCAGCAGCCTCAAGAAGAAGAAGCGGCTGTCCCAGTCGGACGAGGACGTCATCAGGCTCATAGGACAGCACCTGAACGGCTTAGGGCTCAAGTAAGTCGTCTCTGCAAGGCCGGCCGGTGCGGACGGACAGGGGGACAGAGGGGCCGGGGGAGGGGGCTGCAGGGGAGCCCCAGAGGGAGGACCGCTGCCCGAAGGGGAAAGGGGAGGGGGACATGCATCGGATGGGCCGGGCCCGGTGGGGGGATTGGGGAAGGGGGTCCTAGAAACCGAGAGATTACCCCCCCCATACATACATACATACACACACACACACACACACACACACACTCTCCCCGCACACCTGGGGAGCCCGATTGCCAGCCAGGGCCTGCGGAGGGTGCCTGTGCGGGGGTGTGTGTGTGTGTGTGTGCGGTGGGGGGAGGGTGGGGGGGGGAGCTGGTGGAAAGAATGAACCTCGGAGAAGGATTTGTTTTTCGTCCATCTCGGAGGCATCTTTGTGGGGCGCCTCCCCCCGCCCCACCCCACCCCCAGCCGTGACAGGCCAGCCAGGCCAGCTAGCCAATCGGGAGGGCCGATCGCCCACAAGTGTTTATGGGAACCGAGGGGCCGGGACCTGCGGGGAGGAGGGCGTCCCGGAGGCAGAGGCCAGGCGGATGCCCCGGAGGCCCGCCACCGGCCCGACCGGAACCCCAATTTCACACCGAGGGGTGACTGCCTCTGGAGGAGGGGCATCTGACCCGGTGAATCATTTATTCCCGGCGCGATGGAGGTGGCCTCCGGCACCTGAAGTGGGGTGAAGGGAGACGGCGACCTTGGCCCCAAACCGCCGTTTAGGGTACACACAAAGAGAGAGGAGGGGGTGGGAGGTGGGGTGCTGAGCCCCGGGCAGAGGCAGACTAAGGGGGAAAACATGCCACTGCGTTTCCCAGCTCCAGTGTCGATGAAAATAAGCTCCGATGCCAGCCCGTGGTGTGGTTTGGGGGTCACAGGTTCCTTCTGGGGGGGGTGGGGAACACTTTTTTAGGGTGACACAAGGATTTTGATTCTCGGGCAGATGGTTGGTTGCACTGTTCAGCTGAAAAGTAAATGGGGCTGAACAAGAAAACACGGACACATAAACAAACATGTAAGACTGATAAATGAGACTCTTAGGTGTCAACATATCCAACCCGCTTCTGATGAGCCTTTTATGCTTTCAAAGAGAAATATAGGAAGATTTCACTTTTTCTTTTTTTGCCAGAAGGAAAAGGAATTGGTATGAAAAGAGGTTTTGTAAATGCTAACGTCTTACTGAGACCAGCAGCAAGCTGACAGCAGCAGGAGGAAATAACTCGTGACTGTTTGGAACCTACACCATAGTAAATTTGCTATTTTTAGTCTAGAGAGAAAGGGGATGATTTTTGATGCTGGATTTATTTCCATTTTAAAGACTGACCTACTAGCATCTCTATGCCAACGTGGTGTCTGGATGTCAGACTCGCCCCTCATGGCAGGTCCTGGCTATGGCCTTGTATGGAGCTGGCATGTTTTATCTTCTGAAATGGACCAGGGTTAGTGGTAGATCCTGGTGTGTGTGTTTTCCACTTCTTTAACCAACTGGTTACAGCATGTTTTTAGGAATTTATACTTCATTTAAGCTTCTGATGCATTAAATGGCAGAAGTAGGAAGAACTTGCTTTGATTCTAGCTTCCGGAAGGTTTTTAACTTAACTAGATGCAAACGGAGGTGGCAGTTCACCAATCAGGTTGGTTTAGCCAAGCACATGAAAGCTCTGTATTTCTTTTTTTCTTCCTGAGATCAGTTTAAGAACTTTTGCAACTGTTTTCGTAGACGTTAGCTTGTTTGGAAGAGTAAACCTGAACGTGGTCAGGTCGTTTTTACACTGTATCTCTCCTGCAGCCAGACTGTTGATCTCCTCATGCAAGAGTCAGGATGTCGTTTAGAACATCCTTCTGCCACCAAATTCCGAAATCATGTCATGGAAGGAGACTGGGATAAGGTAAAGTAGGGCCTGTAGAGCTGTGTGACTGCTGCTCACATTGTGTATCTGACGTGCACGCGGTGACGTTTCTGTTTTTCTCTTATGCCACTTTTTGCAGGCAGAAAATGACCTGAATGAACTAAAGCCTTTAGTGCATTCTCCTCATGCTATTGTGGTAAGAGGCGCACTTGAAATCTCTCAAACGTTGTTGGGAATAATTGTGGTAAATACACTTTTGTTCTTAGTTTCACATTTATGCTTATGTTAATAGGTTATTGCTAACTCTAGGCTTCTGCCTCTTATAAGAAATAAGGCCTAAAAGGAATTAAATTTTATATAACTAAACTTGTAACCTAAGATGAGTGTTTATGATGTGAAGTTTGAGCTCTGTATTTTTAAAATCATGTTTCATAAGTGTGTCTTTTGAACCTAACTTACAAATGAAGCTCAACACAAAATTATATTGAAAGATCATGCTTTTAGTGCTGTTTCATAGGAGTTCTATACTTCTAGAATCAAGGATAAATTATACTTTTATACTATTTAAAATACTGAATGTGCTGGTAAAGAATGTACTTGGGTTATGTATGTCTGTAGGCCTTAAGTAGCTGACACTAATTTTTTTCCATCTTTGGCAATTATAATTATAGTCCATTCAAACCAACTCGATGGTGTGCTCACCATTTTCCATTCTTGCATTCCAGTTGTGTGAATTGACAGTGTCAAAGTTTGTCCAACATGTATGACTCTGGTGGAGGGTTTGTATGTGTATCTGACCATTGGGTTCTGCTTACTGGCCTTATTTCCCCAACAAGATCAATTCAGTAGTTTACTTGTTAGCCTCTTTCATAAATCTTAAGGAATCCTTTATACTGGTAGGCTTGAATTCTTCAGTAGGCATTGCTGAGAGAGAGGAGGGAATACAGTTTTTTCTAAGTGCTTGTGATTGGAAACCATGAAGAATCAGCTGCTTGGCCTCCTGCTGGCTTTCTTGCTTCTAGCTGATTGATTTGTTGTCAGAAGCAGTTTCCGGTCTGGTGGGGGAGGGACAAGGGTGAATAGGAAGTGAAGTAAGGAAACCAGCTGTTTGTTAAATATTAGTAAATGAGTGTTACTTTAGTTGTTTTTTTTTTTTAAGTTGGGTCAAACATCGATCTTTCTGCCTTTTTTTGTAAACCTAGCAGAGTCTCCTGGTTTTCTTTTTTGGGTTTTTAAAACAAATCTTAATTATAAAAGTTTTCAAATTCTTAATGTGATTTTATACAATTATATAATCCTAGAGAAAGGCCTTCAGATGAATTAAAGGTGCAAACAAATATGAACAAATACTGGTTCATTTAAATTGTCTTCACATTATCTTTTTTCTCTTATTAAGTATTTAAAATACTAAAATTTTAACTTGCTATTATTGAATCAGATGGTTGATAACTAATTAACTCATGGAATAATCAATTCCATGGTCAGTTTTTAAAATGAAAACACAGAAGTTAAAATAAATAAACATCTATATTCAAAAGGATTACAAATTTTCCAATGACTAAATTTTCCCCAATTAGTGTTTGGCGTTTTAAAAAGAAAAACAGCTAAGCATATTTTAACTGGCCAGCTTTTCATAAATTGTTAGCTCTGATGGAATGGAAGGTGACCCTAAAATAAAATCAAGGCATCTCAAGCCAAAATAAGAATTGGGGTTCTTTTCCCATCAGACGAGCTAGCACTGCTTCTATGGTGACAATCATGACCTTGCCCTTGGACTGTTTTAAAATAAGGATGTGATTTCTTGGGGGACTGTTTTCCTTTTTTAAGCTTCGCCCAAATTATATCTGTAATTTAGTAGTAAAAATTTGAATAGGCTCACTTCCTCTTTTCCTTACGTTTTTATAGTAATTTGAGACTGCTGTATTGGATTTAGATGATTACTGTATCTCATTAGAAACCTTCATTAGAACAACATGTTAACTGACTAAAGGTAGCTGTAGATAATAAGGAGGAATCCTTTCTTTTTGCAGCCTGTTCAGTCTGTAGAACATTCTAGGATCTAATAAAAGATGAAGATTAAATCTCTGGCTGAGCCTCACGCCATCAAACTGTTTAGGTATTTATACAAAGAAAGGGGTTCCAGTTTTTATCTTACTTTAAGCATTGATGAATCAATTGCTTTTAAAAATGCATTTCAGCATTTTTTTTCACCTTTCTACGTATGTTTAGTTTGACTCCTCTCCCCTCCTTCAGAAGATAATCTAATGTAAGCATGAGTTTGTAGTAATGTCTTAGAAGACAACTATTTGGTGGTTTGTTTTTTTTTTTCTTTTCACATAACTAATTTAACTGTATAGCCAGACACACTTGATGACTTAGTCTAGAATAAAATTGTATTTTACTTTTTAAACCTGAACGTTTTTAGTGACCTAATTGCACCTCCCTTTCCCTACCCCCATATTTTTAAATTGTTTCCAGTCAATTAATACTAGAAATAGCAGAATTTGCTCTGGATTTTCTAGAAGCTGAGCTCATGAATCAACATATTTTTAGTTTGGGTTCAAATATGCTTAGCCATGTCTGGGGAATTGGGTGGATACTTGAGGTCAATAACATTTAAAAAAAAAACAAAAACAAAAATACTCCTATATGTCTAAAAATGTGTTTGATTCTTTATTTTTCAATATAATAGAAATATGCTTAACAAAACGGTTCAAATATTAATGTGCAAAAATGAAGTAGTTTGTTTTAAAGTCAAATAGGGAGGAGTTTTGAGAGCCAAGGTTTAAATATAATTCATTTCCCCTTTCCTCTGAGTCATTTAATTGATATAACTTGGTTAAAACCTTGTTCCAGAGTTAGTCAGAACCACTACTAAGTTGGCTAAGAGGCTGTTCTTGATAAACAGACTTCCTGTGTATCGTAACTTTTAAGTTCTTTTTTTTTCTCCTTCCCATCGAGTTCAGTGTCATTATATGGGAAGAAAGGATAAACCAATACAGATATTGGGTAGACAACAGCCAGATTTACCATATGAAACTACCTTTTAAGCTGTCCTGTTTACTTAACAATTTCAAGTTTGTGTTAGATAGCAAAGAAAGAAACTGCTGGACCCAAAGACACCAGAAATAATCTGAAAAACTAGGCGTTGGGGAAACAGAGAGGAGAGTGTGCTTTCTCTTCTTTTGTTTCTTTCTTCATTTTACAAAACCGGGAGCAAAGCCCTGACCCCACGTTTCCGCAGACTCAGTAAATAATTTACATCATTTTTGAAAGGTATTTATTTTCTTGAAAAACTAGATTTGCATTTTTGTGCCTTAAATTGTGGGGAGTGAAATGCAGTTTTACTCGCCATCCTTATCATGTGCATCAGTGTTTTCTCTCTCAACCACGTCTCTGTCTGTGCTGAGTCAGCAGCATGTTCTCTGCCATGTGCACCACCAAGATTTGATACCAGTTTCAGGATATTCTTTGTCTTAACCTGGGTAAAGTGACTCAGAGAACCGCTCTTGCACTGCTTTTATAGCATTCCCTGTACACGGAAAATCGTGTTTATGTTGGCTTCTCTGCCTTCCTCTTCTCTCCTCCTCTGCCTCTGCCCCATAGAAAGAGAATAACATGTTCTAGCAGGATCTTGGTGGGAAAATAAGGGGAAAATAGCACTTGGGACACTGTCCCTGCACACATTGGAATGGGAAAGGGGGTGTGCCTAGGACCTCATGATTGATACCCAATAAATAAATTAATTAAAAATTTGCCTTGAATTAAAGTTTTCCCCAAATTCCCAATTGTTAAGAAAACTAAATGAAGAAATGAAATGCAAATGCTGACACAGCTTCATGTGGCATTTAAATTTAAAAATTCTATAACAAAATATTCTCAAATTTGAATCGAAAACACTATGTGATACAGAATCTTTATTAGTGTACTGATAAATGAAAATATATGAACTCTTCACTTCATAAAGAGTTGAAATTTTTTTAAAAGGATAAAATGGTGAGAATATCCAGAATTAACTTCAAATATATTTTGATTTTTTAGATTGCTTTGTTTGATTTAGTCTTCTGTTTTTGTTTTTTGTCACCTGATGGACTTCGCAGTATTTTTTAATTGGGTATATAAAAGTGAACTTACAGTTGCATGCACAGCAACACTTTTTAGAGCATCTTAGAAACTAATCTGTTTCTGAAATGCTCATTTAGTCAGTGTAACTTTTGTGTAAAATTTGGTAAGTGTAATTTTCCTAGAGTTACAGGAGCTTATCTCATAATTGGAAATTTTTCCTATTGGTCTTTAGCTATAGTTTTAAGATTAGATTATTACCAAGCATAAGCAATGTATCTTATAAAAGATGTATTTAAATGTATGCCTGAGTTATATGAGAGGGTTTGTTTTTGTTTATTTTATCAGCTGGTAGGTTATGTCTTTCTTCTAAATGTTCCCTAATATAAAATCTTGAAGAGCAGTTATATGATACTTTTAATTCCATATATAAATGATAATTTCTTCAAACCATTTTTTGAGAGAAGTGTATTTTAATGTGTTTAAAGTAAGCATTAAATGCTTTTTAAAGTAAGTGGATTTGAGATTTTTACCACTGTCTCTTGGATTCTCTAAACATAACTAACATTTCCTATCTACTAACAAAGTTCTCTATGTGTATTGCAAGCTTCCCCAGTAGCAGATATAATGATAGTCCCTCTAAGCAATGTTCTTAATTAGGTTTAAGGTTTAAAAGAAATTCCAAACTTGATATTCATAAATCTTTTTCTAGCAAAAAGCTGCTAAGATTTTTCAAGTTACTTCCCATCACTTTTAAGTTAAAATAATATAGTAAAAGAACATTAGAAAATACTAAATTCAGCACATTTCAGAATAAAAAACAACTAAATGTAAAGATATTTCATAAGTTGGAAATGGTTTATCCTTTAAGATAAAGAGCTGATAATTGTCTGTGCTTCATAGTTAAGGGTATCAGTGATTAGATTGTTTCCAACCCGCAAAGACAGATATTGAATCTTTTAAAACCTTGGCGTTGAACCTTTATTGTCTTCAGAGTGAGTCCCATCAGATTGATGCTTGTACACTTCAGTTCTAGGAAGCTCAGTCCTTTGTACACCAACCTTTAGTCCACTTGCTGGGCAGCTCTTCTTACTTTTAATGAACCAAAATCTGACACTTTGCAACTTCTGCCTCATGTCTCTGGTTCTGCTTTCTGGTCTCCTTAGTCCTTCTTCCGCATTGTGCTAAGCAATCCCTTCTTTAATGGAATTTTCTGTTTTTTCCAAAACCTGTTCCCTAAAATGTTCCCACTGCCCATTATAAAAGTCCCAGGCTTTTTTCTAGAAAGAAAATTTACAATACTGTAAATAGTTCTAAATTTTTATAGAAGAAATAAAATTCTAGGTGAATGTTTTCAGGGCAGAATTCATTCTTACCTGTTTTGATGTCATTAATGATCATATCTAATTTGAGATTATTCAAAACTGTTGTGTTAAGACATGGGATTGAGCAAAGTCACATTTAATGAATATACTGTGACCCCATTAAACCCAAATATTTTGAATCCTATTAAAGCTTTTTAAGAAGTGATTGTCAAAGGGCGTAGTAGAATGGTTTCTACTGTTCTGTTTAGGCACAAACATTTTCTGAACCTCCCATCGACTTTTTTCCCCTGACTGCTGCTTTCTGTCATGTCAGAGGATGAAGTTTTTGCTGCTGCAGCAGAAGTACCTGGAGTACCTGGAGGACGGCAAGGTCCTGGAGGCCCTGCAGGTTCTGCGCTGTGAATTGACGCCGCTGAAATACAACACGGAACGCATTCATGTTCTCAGCGGGTAAGGAGGCCTCGTCCTTAGGCTCCGGGTGGATGGAGGGCTGTGACTCTTACCAAGGTCCGCTTCCAAAGCTGCATCTCTTTGACGTTTTTCCAAGATCTGAATATTGCTAAATTCTTAGGTAACACTAACCTGATAGATCCACTTACAGGTGTACTCCATATTAGACTAGAGAAATATTTAAGTGGGTAAAAGGAAGAAGAACTATGTATTGCTCATGAAAGGCCATTTCAGAATCTTCAAAAAAAAAAACAAAAAAAAAACACAACTAAGTGTGAAAGTATTTCATAAGTTGAAAATGGTTTATCCATTGAAGTTTCCAGAATTAATGTGCGTATATATATATTTCTTTTAATATATTTTATTGAGTTTTTACAGAGAGGGAGAGAAAGGGTAGAGAGTTAGAAACATCGATGAGAGAGAAACATTGATCAGCTGCCTCATGTACAACCCCTATTGGGGATGTGCCCAAACCAAGGTACATGCCCTTGACCGGAATCAAACCTGGGACCTTTCAGTCCGCAGGCTGACACTCTATATCTGCTGAGCCAAACCAGTTTGGGCCGTATATTCTCTTAATGTATACTTATCATGTACCAGGTTCTTGCTAAGCACTTCATATGTGCAATCTCGTTTTATTTTCATGTCAATCCTTTAAAAGTTAGAGTGCCCAAAGGCTTGGTTCTGGACCTCCTTTCTGTCCTGTCTAAACACTCTTCCAAGGCACCCTCATTTTGTACCATGCCTTCACATACCATCGATATGCCGGTGGCTCTGACCTCCCAACGTACATGTCTGATGGCTACTTGACAGTCTCCGTTAGGCTAATAGGCGCCTTAGTTAACTGTTCAAAAAAATTCTTGATTCCGTCCACCCACTTCACTCTCACTGACCTGCTCCTCATTTCAATAAGTGGTAAGACCTTTTACCCACTTGTTCAGACAAAAATCTTAAGCCTCATCCTTTTTACTTTTCAAATTACAAGAGAAAGTTGGTTTAGAAAATTCTAGAGGTGGGAGAAGTGGGCCAGCTGGGCTGCCTAAGCTGGGGAAACAGGTTACAGAGGCAGAAAAGGGACCTGGAATTTAGGGGAGAGAGGCCAGGATAATGCCCGGGGGCGTGGGAAAGAAGGCAGGAAAGGGCCTCACTCTGAAACATCCGGGTCTGTCCATTGCTCTCACCTCCACATTTCTACCCTAGGTAAGGCATAAGCACCTCTCCCCCCCTTAACTGCATCTTCCACACAGCAGCCACAGAGACACCTAAGCAAAACCATCTATTAACCCATTTCTCTCCTTAAAACTGTCCACTGGCTCTGGCAGGCTTAAAATGCAGAAACTGCCCTAGCCCACAAGGCCCCTGATCCTTTCCTGCCATCCCTGCCCTTACTCATTGCTGTAGTGACACTAACATTAAGGCATTTATCCTGCCTCTTCAGTTCCTAAATGCTCTTCCCTAATCTCTGCAGAGTTGGCTCAGGTCCCCACCCAAATATCTGCTCCGAAGACCACCACCAGGCCTTCTCTGTCACATCACTCTTTATAGCATTTTTCATTACATGACACGGCCCCTGCATCTAAAATGGGGGGGAGTGGCCAGCCCTCAAACCATATAAATAGGCCTGTGAAATCATTTGGTCTGGCCGTGCGACCACAGGTGGGACTGGAAATTCAGTGAATCTGGGAGCTTTTTTCATAGCAACATAAATTTATATTAAGCAAACGATGTTATAAATACCCATATGGCCCTGGACAGAAAAAGGGTTTCCCACCCCTGATCTAGAGCAATATCTCACACATAATGAGTTTTCAAATATATATAGAAAGTAGGACCTAAGATGGATAGGGTTCATGAGTCCAGAACATTTAGGAATACTCTAAATCTTGAAATAGTCAGTTCTGCTGGATGTTTCAGTTTTGTACGTTACCGTATTCGGATTACCTGTTTCAGAGGTGTCTGATTTCTGTGTCGCCTAAGTGCCATTCCCATGGTGGACTTGCTTTTCTCTCTGGCAGTAGTGCCTACAAGTTAGTCGTAGCGGTTTTCTTCTGCAGTGAGTTTCTAGGCTTGGCCCTAGACTGTCGCACACAAGTAAGAGGCCCAGCGGTGACAAGATGTGGAGCTGACATCATAACTCGGTCCAGTGTTTTCGGTTATGCCATGTGACTTCCTTTGAAACCCAAAGGTGTAATATTTTCAAAGGGGCGAAGAAGCCGTTGTAGGTTATTTTTACAAAATTTAAAAAGTAAATGATTTTCTCAGAATTATTGATGATAAATTTTACTCCCAAAAGGATATTTTAGAAACCAAATTTTTACAACATCCAGCTTAAATGTAATTACTCATACAGTTTTTTAAAAATTAAATTCTCATCAGCTAAGGCACTGGATACTACACAGCAAGAGAAGTAGTTCTGTTGTTGGGTGAAAGGCTATTAATTGATTTAAATGCCAAGTGCAATATGCCTTATGCAGTTAAGAAAAGGAGGAGGCGATACCGGGTTAACTGAGAGGTTTCTGGTACTTACATTATCACATAGTGAGCTCTGTGTGTATCAGGTAGTGGACCGAGTACTTCATATGCTCATACTCCATCTCATTAATCCTTACTGCCTTGTTCCAGCCCCTCTTTCCAAGTGAGAAGGACAGATTTGTCTGAGAACAGACAACAAATAGCAGGAGACTTATGGCCAGGTCTCACCTCCATGTTTAAAGAATGCCTTCGCTTCTTTTACTTTTAAAGCCCGTTCTGAGAAGAGGCAGGACCAGATCAGGGTCACACTTCCAGCAGGGGCCCTCATGTGTGCTCCAGAGCCCACGCACTTAGCGCTCTGCCTCCTGCGGCACAGATAGTGAGGAAAGAGCCCTTCCCAGATGTCCCCTTTGGGATCGCACAAGGATGGTTGTCCAATTATACCATTTCTTGAGTGACGTTTTGATAATCTCTTAAAGGTATGTTGTTCTGTTTAATTAGCTTAGTATTAACTTTTAAGGCTTTGTTTTGAATTAGTGGTGAGAAGCTGCTAGCATGGTGGTTAAGAGTGAGTTCTGCAGCTAGAGTGTCTGGATTCATGTTCCTGCTTTGCCTCTTAACTTGACCCTGAGTCTGTGACTTAAGCTCTTTGTCTTCAATTCCTCATTTATAAAATTAGAATAATAGGGCATACTTCATACAGGATTGTTATGAGCATTAAATGAAGTAATGATAGATGTTGAGTGCTTAGAACAGAGCCTGGCACACAATAAGAGCTATATATAGATAACGATTACAATATATAAGTATGTGTTCATAGATAATATATATTATAATAATATGTATTTAGCTATTTCTGTTATATTACATTTCTTAATTATATCCAGATGCCAGGTTGTATTGATGAACTGGGTCCACTCCAGAACTTTTTCTTGATCAATGTTTCTTAGTAAGAACTAGCTATCTTGAGTAGCACCAGTATTTTTCAATTGTTTCTAATCCAGAGAGAAGGACTTGCTATTCGGTTCTTTCCCTGTGGTATTTGTAGGTATCTGATGTGTAGCCACGCGGAAGACCTACGTGCGAAAGCAGAATGGGAAGGCAAAGGAACAGCTTCCCGATCCAAACTGTTGGACAAACTTCAAAGTAAGAGTCTTAATTTGTTGGTGTCTCTGGACTTGTCCTTAGAGAGAAACAGGTATGTGAGTCAATGACGAGGGCTTGTGTCTAGACACACTCTCATTGAATGTTACTTAGGGGAAGGTTGTAGCGAGGTCCATCAAGAGAACCCTGTGAAGCGGAGGTTTCCAGCTCTGCCATGGAGTCTGAGAAGCTAACCTCCGCAGACAGTGAGGGTGCTGGTCCCAGGCAGTTCCCTTTCACTTGTTTTATGTAGCAATGCTCCCCATAAGATTCTGTTTGTGGGGAAAGAGCTGTGGTCAGGCAGAAAATAATGTAAGCCACAGCTGTCAAGCAGGAGTGTTGTAAATATTGTGTTTTCAATGGGAAGGCCCGGATTTCTTCTGTAAATTGTTTTACCCTCTCCTCAGCTATGTTCTGTGGCTTCCAATTCGGGGTAAGAGTTTCATTTTTGCCACATCTGTATATAAAAGACCGTTCCCTCTGTGCTTACGTCATGTTACTCTTTATACTTCATGGTGATCTGAGAACAGAGATCCTAAGAATCAGAAAACCATGTGACTGGGAGGTATAAGACATTAAAGGATCAGAATAGATTGGTATCAGTATCAAAATACCAGTTACTTCTTGAATTTTCATTGGCATTAGAAGCAAATAGAATTAGGCTTGTTCCAGGATTTTGACTTGTTCTTTGTTAACTGGATTTTTTTCTTATACTTTTAGTGATGAATAGTCTCCCTCTCACACATCATCTTTAATTTTGTTTCCATTGTTACCCCCTTTTTTTTTTTTTTTTTTTTTTTTTTTACCTAATTTTTTAAGTATTTACATTGATTTCAGAGAGGAAGGGAGAGGGGAAGAGTGATAGAAACATCGATGATGAGAATCATTGATCAGCTGCCTCCCGCACGCCCCCTTTTGAGGATCGAGCCTGGCCATGTGCCCTGACTAGGAATTAAACTGTGACCTCCTGGTTCATAGGTCAACTATCAACCACTGAGCCACACCTGCCAGGTCGCCTTTTTCTTTATTGATTTTTTTTTGTTTGTTGTTTAGAAGATCCACATATTAAAGCCCTCCTGTTCAGGTATCTTCTATTCTAGTGGCAACACATCTGCAGACAAATAAATATTCATTAAGCTCATGTTACATTGCCCAGAACTGCTCTATTTAAGAACAATATCATTAGGGCAGAAGAAGAATAACTATCTTATGTAAAAGTTTATCCTGTTTTGTTTTATTTTTTAATTTTTATTTCTCTATTTAAAGCGTATTTGCCACCATCAGTGATGCTTCCCCCACGGCGTTTACAGACCCTCCTGCGGCAGGCGGTAGAACTCCAGAGGGATCGGTGCCTATATCACAATACCAAACTTGATAATAATCTAGATTCTGTGTCTCTGCTTATAGATCATGTTTGTAGCAGGTAAGAGGAAATTTAAATTCTGAAGTAGGCTAACATTTTTCAGGCTCAGTTTGACCTTGAATAAGATGTTTCCTTTTTTTAGTTTTGTCCTGTAGCTATAAAACAATTCATGTCTGATTTAGCATCTGATCATAAGTAAAGCTAGAACTACTGAAGTTGAAAAGGAAGAAAAATGTGTATATGTTCATGACAGCAAACCACCATGGAGAACTGAAGCTGGAAACCACGGGTGGTCATTTTCTCTCTGTCATTTTTTAGGGGCGGGTAAGGAACATTAGGTAAGAATGCCAGGGTCCAGAGCTTGGTGTCCCTATATGCCAGAGACCACTTAGTGGCTCTGTTTCTGGACATTATGGCTATTTTAACTTTGGCCCAAATTATTTCCTGCCCCAAAATACTTTTTCCTAATGCAAGTTCTGCTAAAAATGGTTAGACTAACGGTGTTAACTTCCTGGTGTGGGTTTTGTTTTTATACCGACCTATGTACATTGTTTAACCTGTAAGAATTCAGGCTTCACTTTAGATGTTATGTCTATTTTGAATATAACTGTTCCTACTATTTTAGTAAACTCCAAAATGAAAACATGGCTTTTAATTTTTAAGATACTGAAAAAAACAAATTGTGAAATCTTTCAAACTCCAGGGAGGAGAGGATGGGAGGCTGGGGTACCAAATAGGAACAGCGGTAGTTCATGTGCTCAGTCTCTTCTCCAGACAACATCAAAGAACTGCTGGAAGGGGCATGGCTAGGACGGACAGAAATACATAAGTGTGAGGGCTTTGGGAACCGAGGAACTTCGGAATAACTCAAAATTACACACACACACTGTGATTTACGCTAATTTTTTAATGCATAAGGTACTTTCACATGTAGTGAGTTCTCACCTCATTCTCCCTAGTTGCAATAAAAAATAATTTATTTGCGCTACTGGCCTTAAATTTCAAGTATTACTTAAAGTACTAGGTAATTACTTAGTGCATGTCTTAAATGTTCTAAAAGAAAATAATTAAAGATCCTTTTCCTTTATCTCTTTTTACTCTTTAACATTATTCTTTGACTTGGTAAGTCTTTCATTTAAATTAAATAGAGTTCGGAGGAGATAGATTAAAAGACTATATGGTTTCTTATTTCATAGCTCCTTTAGGGAATTTGAGACCAGTGTTGAAAAGGCCGTTGTGAACCCAAATCTTTTTTTGGTTCTGGAGTTCATTGTCGGTGGAATGTACTGAAAGGTATTTATGGCAGACTTCATGATTCAAAAGTGTCAGTAGGTTAAGAGATTGCCTTCCTGTTGGGGAACTGAAATCTATGAGAGTGTGACCTACATTTTTCCTAGTGTTTGAACTTCTATACCAATACCTTTGAACGTAAATGATAGAAGATATTTGGTCTTCAAAAGAAAAGTCGATGTTTCTGATTATCTCCTTTACTCCTTTTTAGAAACTATATTTTGGCATTGAAACTAGAAAACTATATTTTCATAAGCTAAATCTTAGCATTGAAATGAAATAGCAGCTCTTCTCTTTGGAAAATAGAAAATTGATTATGATTAAGTAAATTATAACTTTTTTTTATAATCTTCACCCAATGATATTTTTCCATTGATCTTTTGGAGAGAGAGGAAGAGAGAGGGAAAGAGAGAAATATCGATGTGAGAGAAACACATCGATTGGTTGCCTCCTGCATGAGTCCCAATCAGGGCCAGGGCTAGGGAGGAGTCTGCAACCAAGGTATGTGCCTATGACCGGAATCGAACCCAGGACCCTTTGGTCCGCATGCCGATGCTCTATTCACTGAGAGCATCGGCATGCGGACCAAAGGGTCCCGGTCTGGCTAGGTCTAAATTAGAACTTTTAAAAATATCCTAAATAGCACATAATAGTTTTCATTAGATTGTACATTATTTACATTTTTCACAGTTAATGTATACATATTTTTTGTTAAGTTTGACCAGTAAAGAATAGGGTTGCATTTTGTTTAGTTTTTTAATGACTTGGTGGGGTTTTTTCAGCAGCAATCAATGGATGTCTCCACAGATTGCTTTACAAATACTAATTTTTAAGTATTATGTAGTATTTTATAGAACCTTAAAATGCTAAGGTTCAGTTTGATTAAAATGCTACATTTTATTCAGTTTTATTTGGGAAGGTACTGATATTTTTAACGCCCTCTTAAATTTTTTTTAATTTGTTTGAATACATAGGGAAGCTATCACTTGTATACATCCAAAATTAGTCTTTTAATAAGCAGGGGGCTATTAGTCTTTTAAAAGATTAAGTAACGATAAAATAATGACAATTTACTATTTTAGTGACATTCAGATGTAACTGATTGTCAATAGCCTGGATGACTAGTGCCCTGTAATGTTTCTTTATTTATTTTGAGAGTGTGTTAAAGCCAGAAGCAGTGAACAAAGGGAGGGCTTAGGGGAGAAGAAACAACGGGAGCTGAGATGGTATTCTGTCTGCTTTGGCTCCCTAGAAACGGTAGGAAAGACGTGAGCCAAGGCCGAGCTGCTGTGAGCTCACATGGAAGTCAGAAAAGGGGGCTTGGAGGCAGGACCAAGGGACTGGCTCGGGACGAGCTGCCACTGCCCGCTGCTCTCCTGGTGGCAAGGCTCTGGGAACCCTTAGAGTTGAGGAGGAGGTAGAAAGTTCATGCCCAGGAAGGGGCCTGGGTGTGCTAGAGAGCAGCGGTCGCCAACCGAACCTCAAGGACCACCAGTGGGTGCGGCTGCTGTAGAGCAAGCCCACAGCAGGTCCTTGTTCTGAGGGGTTTATCTTTCTCGGGTGAGAATCCTGGGAGCATTTCGGCAGAATATTCAACATTTTTCCAGGGGCGTTTTTAACTTGCTGATGCATCAAAATGAGCACATAGGGGAATGTGGGGTTACTCTTTGGTCTGCTTTACTCGAGTTTTTGTTACTGTATTTGTTCCCCTGACTTCATCTGTCCTTGGTGTTTAGCTCTGTGCCCTGTGGTTCATATTGTGCATCAGTCCTTTTTCTTTTTCTTTTCTTTTTTTTTTAACAGGGAGGAAGGGAGAGGGAGAGAGTTAGAAACATCAATGAGAGAAACATCGATCAGTTGCCTCCTGCACACCCCCTTCTGGGGATGTGCCCGCAACCAAGGTACATGCCCTTGACCGGAATCGAATTTGGGACCTTTCAGTCTGCAGGTTGATGTTCTATCCACTGAGCCAAACCAGTCAGGACTGCATCAGTCCTTTTTAAAAATATTTTGCTACTCTTGCCGGGACCGGTTTGGCTCAATGGATAGAGCGTCGGCTTGGGGACTGAAAGGTCCCGGGTTCGATTCCGGTCAAGGGCATGTGCCTTGGTTGCTGGCACATCCCCAGTAGGGGGTGTGCAAGAGGCAGCTGATGGATGACTCTCTCTCATTGATGTTTCTGACTCTCTATCTCTCTCCCTTCCTCTCTGTACAAAAATCAATAAAATATATTTTTTTAAAAAATAAATAAATAAAATAAAAATATTTTGCTACTCTTGATTTTAGATGTCTCTTAAAAAGAATAAATTGTAAATTGAACCAGATTTTGGGTTACTGATTTCCCCTAAGATTGCCTTGACTAATGCATAATACCGTCTTTTTTGACAAATCAATGTAAACTTGATTGTTAAGATTTATGAATGCGTTCATATCTTATTTTTTTTTAAGTTTTGGTCTACAAAGAAGTTTTATCAGTTGTTTAACCTTTGTCATTATGATTAATCTGTTTTGAACGAATAATGATTTTTGGACTTCTTTGTTTCAGGAGGCAGTTCCCATGTTATACGCAGCAGATCCTTACGGAGCATTGTAATGAAGTGTGGTTCTGTAAATTCTCTAACGATGGCACTAAACTAGCAACAGGATCAAAGGATACAACAGTCATCATATGGCAAGTTGATCCGGTATGTACTCTAGCATGAGTGTTTAGATTGCAAAGAGAGGTCATTTTCAATCTAATTGAGTACACATTTTTAATGTATGCACATACAGATAATATTTCGCAAGAACCTCTTTTGTCATCTCTGTCATGTCCTACCTCTTTTTGTGTTGTCTAGATTATGGCTATAAAACTTATCAAAATTGTTGAGTGTGATATTTGAGTGATTGTAGTAAGTCTGTGTGTGCATTGTTTAATTTATTTCTCTGAATAACCCTCTGAGATACAAACATCTCTTTAAATGAGAAAACTGATACAGAAGCTAAATGTCCAGGCTCTCACAGCAAGTAAATGGAAGAGTTAGACTCAAATCCAGGAATGTTTTTTATTCCAGACCTGCTCTTAATGTCTTTTTTATCTCAGTTAAAATTTGATTTATGGGTTAATAAAGTACCCTTCTGTCACAAGTTAGAAAAGACTCATTACCATTTTGCCTTTTGAAATATTTCATTATTTTGTATAATTTGTGGAACTTCTGTGAAACATACACACACACCCCTTTTTATGTCAGTGATACATATGAACAGTATTGTATTCTGGATTTAAAATTCTAAGTTTTAAAATCAGATTTGTCATTGTGTGTAACCAGGTGACCTACAGATTTGTTGAAATAAGTATTTCCATTTCTTTCAGCCACTTGGACATTTATCAAGCAATCAAAGAAGTTCATGGCTCCAGATAGGTTAAGAAAATGTATTTGGTTAGCAGTCCTTCACCTAAAATCATAAAGTGAATGGCCTTTTTTTTAAAAAAAAAATTAGAATTAGAATATATTAGCCCAGGATAAAGATCTTGGACTTCGATGTTGAAAAATAGAGAAAAGGATCCATAGAAGGAAATATTTTTTTAAAAAGATTCAAATTTGAGGACATACATCAAACTTGTGTATCTGTAATGTGCTATGAATGAAGAAAGTAAGTAAGAACTAGTCTTTGCCTTAAAGCAGGTGTTCTTTAATTTTGTTGTACCATGTACTCCTCTATCATTCTGATGACCCCGTTTTTAAATACATAAACCAAAACACATAGAAAGCCCAAGTGCATACTACATATCAATTACTAAGGAAACCCAATTATAGTGAAACATAGTTATCAAAATAGTACAAAAACAGATACAGTATAATAATACATTGCTTGTTTATTAATATTTGAATAACATTATAATAGCAGATCTAATAACTACCAAAATTTTGAAGTAGGGATGAGCATAAGTAGTACTTTGAGATTTCTGCAACAACTATAATGATGGGGAAATATTTGAGACTTTTATTATTAACAGTGTACTAATATGTTGCCTGATAATAATAACTAACACTATACCTAAGTATCACACGATACACACACAGTTTTATGAGAGCACAGGAGCTTCACGGGTAGAGCCCTCATGTGAGCCTGGCTGTGTATCACAAGGAGAGACGGGAACAGGGCATTCTAGAAAGGCATTCCTCACCCCCAAATAAGAGAGTAGCATGAGTACGTCAAAGAGTGGGAAATAAGGGTAGGAATCCAACCATGGCCTTTGAATTCTGCTATTAAGAGTTGTGTGTTCAATTGGCAGTTATCCTCAGATCTCTGAAAAGAGCAACAATATCAAAGCTATTCTGCTTTTTGCTAGCAGCAGTGTGTAAGAGCCACTTTTGTTTGGAAAGTGAGACATGTAAGTCTCAGGTGAAGAAGGAGGAATAATTATTTAGGCAAAGCTAGTAACAACTGGCCCTTAGTGAAAGAAAGCATGGCAGAACGTTTGGGCGGTTTGGGGAAGAGGCTTCACAGACTGGGAAGTGAAGTTAATGAATTCAGCAGCGGCCAGATGAAGGGGCTCTTGTATACTTTGCTAAGGGATTCAGACTTCCTTCCAGTGCTGCCCAGAGTGCTTTGTCAGAATCCTGGTTGTGCAGAATGCTAATAGATGTTACGTGTGAAGGGCTTTTGTGGCCAGATCAGCTGGGAAATGTAGAGTTAATGCTTACATTTCAATCTGAGAAGTTGTGGGTTTAGTTTGGTGTGGTGGTATTTTGCTATATCCAATACTATTTGAAACACTTATGAGAAAATTGATGATCTTTTTGCATACGGGTTTTAATGGCTTAAAAAAAACAAAACTTAGAGAACCTTAAGATTTTAATTCTACTACCTAGTTTCTTTTAGCAGGTTTTCTTTCCTTTGCCTCTAAAAACAAGAGTTTTTCCCATTTCCCCTGTCAAAATCTAAGCAAAGTTAAGTGGATTCCATGAACATGGTATTTCTACTTTGGATAGATTAGTATAGAGAGACTGTTCTTGTGAGAATATAATATTAATATCCTCTCTTTTTTTTTCAACTTTAGACCCAAGTCTGAAACATTGCTTTTTTCCACCTCTAGTTAACTCCCTATCTCTATTTCCTGTCACATCCATCAATATGGAGGACAGAAATTGGAAGTTGTCTTTAAACATTTCTTATCTCGTTCTGTTCTGTCAATTCTCTGTCCCAAGAATAATTTGATCCGACCTCTTTCGGTCCCAACTGTGTTCATTTAGGACTTCATTTCTTATCTTAACTCTGGCTGTTGCATTGGCTTTTGAAGGGTGTCCTTAACCTGTGTCCCTTCATTCTGATTTGTCTTCTAGATTGTTGTGTGAGTTCTCTTCCTAAAGCCAAACATCATGTATGTACTCCACAGCTAAAAAGTCTTGTGTCTCTTCACTCAGGTTAAAATTTAAGCCCTGACCCTAAAATAAAGATGTCTAGATCGTCACTTGCCATTCATGTTTGCTCTCTACAATTCATCCTGCACAGCTCAAGATATTGTTTAGAGTCAGTCAACCCACGTTCCAATCCCTAGTTGTAAACAGAGGCAAGTTCAACCTTCTCTAAACCTTCATCTGCCTCTCTCTAAATGGAGGAGGAGGAGAATACTTACCCGTCAGGTTTATGGGGATTAAATGAGATACTGATACATTCTACAACATGGATGAACCCTGCAACCATGCCAAGTTAAAGAAGCCAATTACAGAGGCCACATGCTGTGTGATCCATTTATATCAAATGCTCAGAACAGGCAAATCCATAGAGGAATGCAGTTGCCAGGGGAAGGGGAATGGTGAATAACTGAATAAACTAAACACCACTGACCTGTATCCTTCCAAAGACTGAATTTTAGGTATATATCTCAGTAAAGCTGTTTTTAAAAACAAGTAAGAGGTAGCACTTACTACTCCTGTTTTTCGTTTCCTTGAGAGCCCCCAAGGATATTGTCTATGTCATCTTCATGTTTCCATCTAGCACACATGTCCTGTGTAAGGTCCATGTTGCAGCATGAACAAGTCTTTACGAAGCAAGCTTGTCAGAGCTTCAGATGGGGTGAAATTGTGAAACCTCCTCAGATTGTATTATCAGAGTATGTCTTTGTAGCTATATAAAGTCTCATACCCACGAAACAGGGACTTGAAGGATGGAACTAACCAAGCTGTCTGTTTCTCCTCCTAGGACACACACCTGTTAAAACTGCTTAAAACGTTAGAAGGACATGCTTATGGCGTTTCTTATATCGCGTGGAGTCCGGACGACAACTACCTTGTTGCTTGTGGCCCAGATGACTGCTCTGAGCTTTGGCTCTGGAATGTACAAGTGAGCAAGTTCCATCCGCGGTGTAGCCTTAAGTAAAGCATAGTCATCCTGCTCATTCTCACTCTGCGGACAAAGTCACCATACTGTGCCTCTCACAAAAGGAAACGTTTCACATGGGACCCGTGTCCAGAAATGTTACAGACTTAAATATTAGGCTAAGCATTATAGAGTTTTTGGAAGAACAGTCCATAATTCATGCTATTTACTATGGTACTTTGTATCTCCAAAAGGATTTTATATTTCATAGTTTTCATAGTTATACACACACCTTTTAAGAGTGAAGACATCAGCGTTAAATCAGATTTTCTATTCTAATGGCAATCGAATGACTCAAATAAAGATAGAGGGCAAACTGAGTATTGAGATGTACCTAAAGATGATATGCCATAATTTTAATCCTGCTATGCAATGGTCGGCAAACTCATTAGTCCACAGAGCCAAATATCAACAGTACAATGATTGAAATTTCTTTTGAGAGCCATGTTTTTTTAACTTAAACTTCTTCTAACACCACTTCTTCAACATAGACTTGCCCAGGCCGTAGTATTTTGTGGAAGAGCCACACTCAAGGGGCCAAAGAGTCGCATATGTGGCTCTCGAGCTTCAGTTTGCCCACCATGGTGCTATTTTATCAGTACAATTTTCTTATTGCTCAGTCATTTACTTCAGTTTTAACCCCATCTTTTTATTAAATTTCTAAACATTAAGTTGAAAAAAGAGCCCAATGATCACCCATATGCCCACCGTTCTAGATTCAATAGTTGTGAACATTTGTGTGTACATACATACATACGGACAAATACGCATACATACACATTACACATATTTTCATATTCAAAACATGTCAAGGTAAGTTATATTTTACCCCTAAATACTTAGCACGTATCTCCAAAAAAAAAAAAATAACATTTTCCTATATAACCAAGTGCCATTGTCTTACTGAAGAACATTAACTATAGTTCTCTGCTATCTAAGCTTAAATCCCAGATCATTCCCGAAGTGTCTTTATGCCATTTTTATCAAACCAGTATTGTATTTGGAGTTGAGTTCTGGGGGGAGGAGAGAGAGGGGGTAAGCACAAAATAGAATATATGGCTTTCTCAATAAAATAGGTTTGAAAGGAATCTGACCTAAACGATAAAAATTGTTGCCATTAAAACTTTTTCCCCTTCTCAAAAGCAGGGAAATGCAGTCATAATCCTGTAATAGAGACTCTTAACTTATAGCACCTGTGTAGTCTTCCTTTGAGTCAGTTTTTTTAATTTCTGGACAGTTAAACTATTTTTAGCTTAACTGTTTTGCTATACATGACTTTACATACTTGTTCTAAAAGGGTGGTCTTTTTTAGTCAGGTTTCAAATTGTTCCATTACGTTTGTAGGTAGGTTCCAAATTATTAGCCTCATATACCTTACTCACTATCCTGAACATAATAGAAGAAAAAGCCATTTCAGAACTTAGTGTATTAACTTATTCCTGGATAGAAAATGCCGAGGATTTAGCTGTTGAATGTGTATTTGTGCTTCTAGACTTCTATTTTAACCGTTTATATCAGCCAACCCAAAAATAAGTAGGTGAGAGCAGTTAACAATATGGGGAAGGATTTAAGATTGCTGAAGATTTTTTTCAGTGTAAGGGAGACATCTGGTTTTCTATTTTTGTGCCCCCATTTCCTGATCATACACTTTGTTTTCACTCTTTTTTTTTTTTCTTTTTTTTTTTTTTTTTACTTTTGATTACCCATTTCTCACAGGAAAATTATGCCCATGTACTTTTAATTATACCAAGGGCAGCTATTCTCTCTCAGATCCTGTTTCTAATCCATGAACAAAATGGAATCAAGACTAGATTAAATGGTATGTGTCTACCTTCTAAGTTGAATAACTTAGAAAAATAACAGGAGGATATCTAAAGATTATAACCACTAAATAGCTTTGCTTGTAAGTTGGGAATGCTTTAGAATGGCTATTGCTAAATAGTACAGAAATCCCTCTCTTTTCTGTTACTTTTAGTGGAAGTAAAGCTACATATCAGAAAAATAATTTTCATTTCTCTTTTCCCATTTTCCGACTACATTTTGAGCATCTTGAAAACGAAATTTAACGCCCTTGGCCCAGTTAAAGGACATAGTTTTTCTACCTATTAGTGGTATTTCTGAGTAATATTTAAAATAAAACGTGTCCTGAGAAGTCATGGAAACTCAGAAGGAGTAGGTGTTTAGTGTTAAGACTTTTTATCTTACTTGGGAAAGATTCCATGTTTTAATTTATGAATGCAGTTGATTTAAGATGAGAATTTTATTGGAATTATCTCATCATAGCTGTTCTTTGGGTCACTGGTGCCAGGCATTGTTCAACCCCTGGATTTTTCTCTTGTAAGTGCTATAAGCATTTTTCATAAGGCTAATTTAGGAAAACTAACCAGATATCCCAGTTAGTACTCTTTTTTTTTTTTTTTTCTGTACATATTTTCTTTACAGAGGTATCTTGAAGGTCTTATTCTCAGTTTTCTTTCTTTGTAGACGGGAGAGCTAAGGACAAAAATGAGCCAGTCACATGAAGACAGTTTAACAAGTGTGGCGTGGAATCCAGATGGGAAGCGCTTTGTAACCGGAGGTCAGCGTGGGCAGTTCTATCAGTGTGTGAGTATTTCGTTTTCCCTTCCAAATGTCTGCTTGTTCGAAAGCAAATTTACTTTTGTTTGCTTCCTGAGTGATGGTGGTTTATTTTTAATGACCAAGGTCATTGTCATTTCCTCCTGCTCAGGACTTAGATGGTAATCTCCTTGACTCCTGGGAAGGTGTGAGAGTGCAATGCCTTTGGTGCTTGAGTGACGGGAAGACTGTTCTGGCATCAGATACACACCAGCGAATTCGAGGATATAACTTCGAGGACCTTACAGATAGGAACATGTAACTATTTTTTGTATTCATTAAACAACAATTATCTGGTTTATATTAAAATGGGTAGTTGAGCCCTCGCCGGTTTGGCTCAGTGGATAGAGCAAAATTTAACAACTGACCAGTCTCATGTTTGATTCTGGTCCGGGGCACATGCCTGGCTTGGGGGCGTAGCCCCCAGTGGAGGGTGTGCAAGAGGCAGCCATTCGATGGTTCTCTTCCATTGATGTTTCTGTCTCTCCCTTCCTCTCTGAAATCAAAAATATATTTTTTAAATATGTAGTGGAACTCGCTCTTTAGAAGAGTTTTTATGGACTTGATGTTAGTTGATTCTGGGGTGATTTGGATTGATGGTCAGGTGATGCTGAGTAATCAAGTCAAATTCTGTTTCTTGTATAATAATGACTACAGACAAAAGTATGATATTTAAACTGGAACATTTTACATTTTAGTAATTTGAATATCTTGATTCTTTGATTCCTAATGTGTTGCTTTTGACAAATTGTTTTCTGGTTACAGAGTACAAGAAGATCATCCCATTATGTCTTTTACTATTTCAAAGAATGGCCGATTAGCTTTGTTAAATGTAGCAACTCAGGTAAGTTAGCTAATATGATCCTCAGAAAAATTCATCTTAGTTCTAATTTTAATTGTGATTTTTATTATAAATATAAACAAAACTATACCACTTATTAAGATTATACTACATGTGTTTGATCCTTACGTGCATAGAATCAACTCTAAATTTGTCAGAACATTGGCGTTTTACATAAATAGAAAATGAAAATGTTCCATTAAGGAAAGGGATATTCACAGATTATTTTTTTAACTTTTTTTTTTTTTTTTGAGTTGGTATAAGTAAATACCTGTATTCTCTTTTCTCTGCAGGGAGTTCATTTATGGGACTTGCAAGACAGAGTTTTAGTAAGAAAGTATCAAGGTGTTACACAAGGGTTTTATACAATTCATTCATGTTTTGGAGGCCATAATGAAGACTTCATCGCTAGTGGCAGTGAAGGTAAATCATTTGTGGCACTGTTCTTTCACATGTATTGTGCATTTAAAGTGCTATAATTTTTTCAATTTGTGAAGGTGGGCATGTCTCCATGCAAGTTCGGATGTTAAATTTAAAATTATAGGAGTCATTCATCCAGTACACTGTTAATTTCTCCTTTTTTGGAATGACTTGAGTCTTGTCAGAAATCAATAGTGCCTGTTCTGACCATGTGTGTTCTCTAGAAGTGATTTAATATGTATGGCTATCATTATCCTTAGTCATGCTATTTCTCCCCCCAACTAACTCAGAACCAAGTCTGGTGAATAATGGAGTTACACCACATTATACTCTGTGTAGGGCTAAACATGAAACGTGTTTATTTTGAACAGCATGTGGCTGTAGTGGGTGTATTATCTCCGAAGGTGACCACACTAATTCATTTGTCACTTATTTATAAGGAATGTATTCCAAAGACTTTCCAAATCCACAAGTGTGTGAATGCCAGTATCAGGCAGATCGGTTAGAAAACCTTTCCCCCAAACACTGCCTCTTCCCTGTGCTGCACACGGAGGAGAACTGCTGGCTTTGTGCCTTTCGTTAGCTCTGGGTCCCCGATCGGTGCGGCAGGCAGGGCCTGATCAGAGTTGTCGTTCTGGCCTAGACTGCTTGTTGCTGCACCTCGGAGAAATATCCTCCTTGGATGTGTGTTCACAAAAGCATTTTCCTCCACATGTAGCAGATTTTGTGCATTCACACTTTTCCAGCCTGTAGTCTTTTCTCTCTCGTTGACTTTTTCAGTTCAAGAAGAAAAAACTAATCCGCTTTCTTTATTTTGCTATTTGCATTTTATGCAAGGAAAAAATGTTTTTGGAAATTAATGAACAAGTGCTTTCTAGGAAAGACAAATGCAGTTCTTCAATGACTGTTGTAGCTTTTGCTTCACACACACATACACACACACACACACACACACACAGTTCAGATAAGTCCCACCTTTCCGTGTTTTCTTACAAGTTTTGAAACAAGGGCATATTTCTACCTTTTCACAACTCAGACACTTCCTCCCCCTGCAAGTTCCCACATTGATCACACAGCTGGCCAGTAGATCCTCAGATTGAGCACTTTCCTGATTTACCCTGGGGTTCTGCCTTCTGTTTAAGAACCACCACCTAAATCTGTTAACTCTTATGGTGATACATGATATTTACTGTGTGCTGCTCTGTTCAAAACACCTTTCACATGCAAACTCCTCTGTCTTCAGACATGATGAGGAAGTGTGAATTCACAGTGAGAGGAAGAGTTGCAAAGAGTGGGCATTGTGCCATGGTTACACTGCTAGCCAGTGGTGCAGAGTCATCTGACCACAGAGCCCACACTCGGAACCACTGTTCTGTATCATTGGGTTGGGTGTTTGTTTTTTTTGTTTGGTTTTTTAAGGTTAGTTTTATCACAAAGTAAAGTTGTGGGGGTTTGGGTTTATGGTCATTTTGTGGGGTTATAATCAGCTGACTACAGAGCCACATGATGGGACAGTTGCCTAGACTCACTGGTGAGGTCCTGAGCAGGGCCTCCGGACGGCAGTCACTATTAACCATGGGCAGGCTTCCTGAAAGAGCGGGAAGCATGTACCCACCTCACAGGGGTGATGAAGAGTAGGTCACATATGTAAATTCAGAAAGTAATAACATATATTTAATACCTAGTACATTGTAAGCTCTCAATAAAGATTGAGCTGCTGTTCTTAGTATTGCTGCTTTTGAATTTGGATACATTGCTTTTCTGTGTCACCTCGCATTTCCATAGAATTTATCATCTCTAACCTCCATTTGTTTATATTCAAAGGCCTTGTCTATGGAAATGTATTACTCATGTATTACAGAATATTGCAAATAGATCTTGTGATTTGAGAGCTAATCACCTTTTAACGGGGGGAAATACACGTATATTTTATTAAAATAGCTTTTCATAAGGTAATTTGTTAAACTGTTAATGTTACATTTATTCTTTTTAAATTCTGATAATCAAGCCATGTGTTCTGTGCGTGCTGACGTTGGTTTTGTTAATATATAACCACTTCATAACGGTTCTCTGAATCACTGTTGGTGCAGATCACAAGGTTTACATCTGGCACAAACGCAGCGAGCTGCCAATCGCCGAGCTGACGGGGCACACACGCACAGTCAACTGTGTGAGCTGGAACCCGCAGATGCCGTCCATGATGGCCAGCGCCTCAGACGATGGCACTGTCAGAATATGGGGACCAGCGCCGTTTCTAGACCACCAGGATATCGAAGGTAACACCGCTGCCGGCTGCCCGGCTCCTCCCGATGAGCGGCCCTGCTTATTGGAAAGTTCTAGCAGCTTAAAGTGTGGGACATCATGTACCTTCTCCTTGTATAGAGCTTGCACACTGACTCCTCATTCGGGGGTTAAGCCATCTAACATACAGTGTTGTCTTTGTAGTTCCATTGCTGACAGTGGGGAGAACACGCTAGAACATGCCACCTCGTTTACATCTAGTTAATGTTGTCACTTTAAAATCTGAGGGGAATCTTGAAGCATTTTATACTTAAAACTCATGAGAACGAGCTAGTACACAAAATGTGAGCAACTGTAGAATGATTTTTTTTAAATATATTTTCATTGATTTTGTACAGAGAGGAAGGGAGAGAGATAGTTAGAAACATCGATGAGAGAGAGTCATCGATCAGCTGCCTCTTGCACACATCCCCTACTGGGGATATGCCCGCAACCAAGGTACATGCCCTTGACCGGAATCGAACCCGGGACCCTTCAGTCCCCAAGCCGACGCTCTATCCACTGAGCCAAACCGGTCTCGGCTGTAGAATGATCTTGATTATAGATTTTACCCTTAAAAATAAACATCAGTTAATAGCATGTAGCCTGCTAGCATGAGCTAGGCATGATGGGTAGAGAAAGGGAAGGGAACTGCTAAAATGCATCGTGTACCTGGCGCCAAGCAGCATGCTAGGCTTGTCTGCAGTGTCCCCGTAAGACCGCCGAGGCCCTAACAGCAGTGTTCTCCTCCGCATTGCCGGGGGGCGGGAGCTGCTGGGTGCTGCCCGGTCCCCACTTCCGGGCCTGGAAGGCGTTCCCACAGCGTCAGGCACTTGGAGGTGAAGAAGGAGCTTCACTGAGCCAGGATGTCAGAGAGAAGAGGTAACGAGGAATTTCTGTAACCGACAGAGCCCTCCTTTCCCAAACAGAGCGAGTCAAATATTTAGTTCGCTTCGAAGGAGCTAATTTGCCCAGAAGCAGATTGCTTTGTTCCTAGTGGGTCCCACTCGAGTGTCTGAGGAGGAAAGATGGCCAGCTGCTCGCAGCTCAGTGATTCTCAGAGGACGGCTGTCAGGAGAGCATCTGTGCTTTGGAAAAGCATGCTCTCTGTGCTTTTATTTTGTTTATCTCTGTGCTGCACGCTGCAAAAGGCTTGGCCAGATCTTACTGGCTCGAGAGGGGGATGGCCAAAGATTGGGGGAAGATGGAAAGCGTGTGGTCAGAAAGGTCTGAGAGCTCCTTCCGGTTGCTCAGAACCGTGATGGCCTTTCTGTGTGGCAGATCATTACGCGACTTTCTAAGTCTTCTTTGTTGACCTATTTACATGTCAGGATCCACTCTCTAAGGTGTTTCATAAATCTATAACTGTAATTATATGTGCTTTCTACTCTTATCAGTCATTTAAAAGTTTTCTTCGAATAAGCATATTTGGTTTAGAGAAGTAGAAAATAGGTATATCATAACAGATTATTGTAAGTGGGTTTATTTTAGAGCTACCCTGAGGATATGTGTACTGCCGTGGGCTCAAGTTCACTGCTCTCTGGTGGGTTTGATTAATGTGGATACCCACTGCGGTACGTAAGCAAGCGTTCGCGCAGCTGTTGTGATGTCTTGGACCAATTCAGCAGCTGTCCATTGCATTTGGCTACATAGGGATAGCCCCCAAGATTCCCACTTACACCTAAAATAGGAAAAGCTTTTATAATTAGATATTTGGTGATATGCCTTTTATACAGATAGCTTCTGGGTTCTTATTATTCCCCTGCTTGAAAACATGGTTTTTTTGTTTTGGTTTTTTGTTTTTTTAATTAAAGTAATACCTGTTCGGAATCGAATTTTTGAAAAACATAGATGAGACTAAAAAAGTTGCCATTTAAAAATCATAACACCTTAAGACAGTGGTCGGCAAACTGCAGTTGACTGTTGAGTTTGCCGACCACTGACCTAGACTGTCAATTACAATGTTGTTCCTTATGATTAAGCCCCTATCCCAGTGATCGGCAAACTCATTAGTCAACAGAGCAGAAAACTGCCCTAAGATATGCTATATAAGTCATTCAAATAAAAATTTGTCACTTAATTCCAATTCAAAATAGAGAATTTGCTAACCTTTTGTTATAGTAGAGTTCCGTACTGTGTGTGTGTGTTTGCTTTATTTTGAGGAATATATAAAATAGAATAGTCTTAGATGCTAACATATGCTACAGCTTGGATGAACCTTGAAAACAATATGCTGAGTGAAAGAAGCCAGACACAAAATAGCACATATTGTGATTCCGTTTATATGAACGGGCAAATCCACAGACAGAAAGAGACTAGTGGTTGCTTAGGATTGGGGGTGGGTGTTTGTATATGGTGATGGGGGATGAAATGTTCTGAGATTGGTTGTGGTGATGGTTAAACAATCCTGTGAATACACTAATAACTCATGAATTGTAACTTTAAATAGGACGTTGTATAGCATGTGAACTGTATCAGTAAAGCTGTTTATAACTATACCTCCCTCCTCCCCAAGAAAAAATAGGGTGATTTTGCAGAATTTCAAACTGAGCTATCAAAAGGAGGATTAATATATAGTTATAATGCACAGTTCTGCCTTGGACTGCCAGATATATCTTACTGTTATAAACTGTCATAAAGATTTTCCTATTGTGCATAACTATTTCAAGGTCCATTTTAAAAGTAGGAGATTACAATATAATTATTCACTTGAGTACTGCAATATTCAAAATGATCATGAGTTTAATATATAATCTGAGACATGATACAGGCACATCATTTTAATGATCATGATAAGAGTTTGCCTTGATGTGTTTGATTTTTAATGTCATGGTATTGGTTTTAAAACTTTCTAACTGGTAACTTTTTCTCCCCCTCCCCTCTTCTTCCTCTCACCACCCTTCCCCGTGTTCTCCCGTCTTGTCTTCAGAGGAATGCAGTAGCATGGATAGTTGATGGCGAATCTGGAGCAGACGACTTCTGTTTAACTTAAATTAGTCGTATTTTAATGGCTTGGGATTTGGTGCAAACAAACATGATTGATAGCTGGACAGACATGCTCGTCGTGAGAAGGAACCATTTCTGAAGCCCGGGTGGGGCCATTTACACCTTGCTTCATAGTAACTCGTTGAGATGAAGCACGTCGTTAGAACGTTGTTGGACACCATGTTGAATTACCCCCATCGGTTGTGAAGAACTGTGCTACATTCAGGCTTACCCATTGAACTCAGTACATATATTTACCCCCCTGCCTTTTGTCTGGGGGGATACCATTCTTGTTGCTCTTCTGTGTAATGAAGTTTAAAATGCTTGTTTGGAAACTTTATTTAACAGTTTAGAAGGCTTGATAGAAAGAGTGCATTAGTCTGAAGAGTATACATTGGATAGGAAAGAATTTCCTCCTTTTGTTTCTCCAAATCTTTCCGCCTTATTTAGCTTGAGATCTTTGCAGCTTGGTTCATGGATTCTAGCCTTGCCCGTTGCACAGTATATACAGATCCAGATGATAAACCAGTGAACTATGTCAAAAGCACTCTCAATACTACATTTGACAAAAAGTTTTGTACTTTTCACATAGCTTGTTGCCCCGTAAAAGGGTTAACAGCACAATTTTTTTAAAAATAAATTAAGAAGTATTTATAGGATCAAAGTGACTTCCTTTGTATACATTTGGAATCTAAACCAGCTTAAAAAACAGTTTCCTCTATGACTTAGATGCGCAGTCCAACTGATGCTCTTCTGGAATACCACCTGAGACCTGGTCAGAAGCAGTTCCGGGAAGGACATTACACAGGAAACGCAGAGTAATAATTGGAAGGTCTCCCCCCCCCCCCCCTTTTGTTTTATTCCTGAAGTAACATCCTACCTGATCTTGAAGAAATTCAAGATTAAAAAAGGATTTTAAATATAATGGACATGAGAGATCAGTAGGCAGTTTAGGCTTTTGGCAAAGCTTGTTCCGAGTTGTTCTCAGCTTGGGAGTCGTTTGGTGTGATCTAGCCAGAGAGTAGAAGCCGCAGGTGATAAACCACGTTGGAAGTTGGTAGTATAACTGAGCTCGTTAGAACACAGCAGGTTACAAACACATCTAACCTGGTTTCAAACCTCATGGTCATTTCTCTTAATCGCCCTTAATATTTTGACATGTAGGGATCCATCCATTTAGAGAAGCTTCCTTCTCAGTTTTTCAGATATTGCCATACTGAACCTCATTCTAAACTGGTGCTGTGGGTAGTCTTTCCCTCTCCCCTCCCCTCTTAGTGTACGGAAAGGTTTCCTTCATGGAAAAGCACTTTTCCTTTTGAGAATTTCACATGTAAAAGAAGCCAAAAGCCTGGTGTTCACATTGTGCTTTTAAGGCCGGTAACAGCTGAATGCAGCATCCTTCAGGCCCCTTTGCAATTCCCTCCCTTTTTCAGTAGAAGATAAATAAGTGACCACAGCTGTTACCTTGGGAAGAGGCGTGGGAATGCCCCCAGAATACGATTCTGGTGAAGAAAAGCTTGAATGAAGGCCCATTAGGCCCAGCCAAGTCTATGTCATTACCGTGAGTAGACTCTGGAGGACCCACAAAGAAGAGCAAAACGCGGATGTCAGAATCCTCCCACCGGGGCTGGGGAGTTGGGGATGGCAGCACAGAAGCGGGAAGTCGGGGAAGGGGAAAAGGAAGAAACACACAATTGGCCTTAAAAAGCACGGATTCTCCCAACAGCTCTCCTAGTCAGAGAAAAGGACGGATCGTGGTCAGCAGATTATTTTATCAAATTGGTATGTAAAAGATTTCTTTTAAGCTCCATTTTTGCAGAGATCATTACTTAGAATCAAGAAATTCCTGTTTTGATACTTCTGAGTTCAGAGACTATATGTTACAGTTTATCTGGTACTTCATTTTTCTTAACTACAATTCCTTTTTACTTTAAGCTTGAATAAAAAAATCTTCCTTGGTAACTGAATATAATTAAGTGGCAACTTCTCTTTACCTCAGTGCAGTTAAATCCATATCTTAAGTGATTCATGTATATACCCTGAAGCCGTTAATACACCCCAGGCTGCGGCAACATCCCTCACAGGACGTGGGCCTAGAGACACTCCACAGCTGTTTACAGACATGGTTATGGTGTGTCCGGGAACATGGCGACACTCGCTGAAATGTGTGCCCCTTCAGGGCAGTTTAAGGCCTGCGTGTTCAGAGTGGAATGAACGCGAGGCACACCTTACACTGACATAACTCCACTAAAACGGAGTCACAACTATGCAAAGGTCTCTGCAGCAGCTAGCTCGGTGAGTTTATTTTCGAGATCGGTCTGAACGGGCCGCTTCCTACGTATGCTGGTACTTGGCTGTGTCATACAAGTCTGTCTCACGCATTTGCCATGCTGTGATTGTGCTGGAAAGGTGAAATAAGTAAGAAACCCAGGGACTTAGGGTACAAAGAGCCCAAGAGCAGGATGGCTTACCCCTAGGTGTCACTGAAAACTTGAATGTGATGTAGAGTTAACAGAATACATGAGAGAGAGCTATCAGGCCAGCGTAAGATACTAACAAACGTATGAACTGAAAAGTACCAATACTTTTTGCACATAGATCAAAACAGAGTGGGAATTTTGGCTCCCAAAAATCAGGTTAGTAGGCTCATTTCCATGTGCTTAAAAATGTTTTTTTGTTGTTGTTATGAATTAAGGGCTAGAGCAAGTATGAAATTAAATGTCTTTTTCCTCCAAGTAATTGGTTATTCATAGTCCCATGTTGGGTTTGGGGGTTACTGAGACGGGCGTGTGGGTGGTGGTAACGGATCAAGAGTGGAGAATTGGGAGGGATGACTACGCTGCAGTTTGGGTTTTTGTACTTGAATTACTAGTGTCCATGCCAGCCACCTTTCTGTCACTCTTACTGGCCAGGGAAATGTGTTACATCAAACCAGGTAAGTAGTTTAAACAGGAAACTTGACTTACAAATGGCCCTACAAGCTGGCCCGTTTTAGTGGGTGGGAGCACAGAAAGGGATTACCTAAGTAATTTCAATAACCTGCTAGTTACCAGGGTGGAGGGAATCCAATTTTTGTCAGTATTTTCTTAATCTGAAATCTCACTAGTCGCAATCTGGTGATTTTATTATTAGGAGTGTTCTCCCTCCAGAGTGGCATTCCGTGGCATTAATAGAAAACCCTTCTCCCCCGCCCCTCCCCATCCTGAAATTCTCTTTTTTAGGATGTTGGTTCCTGCACACAAGAACCTCTGCTCACAGTGGCAAATGTATGGTACGTCTCTTGAAAGGGACATGTCCATGTCAGTTTCTTTCACAGCAGAAGATGGCTGCTTTTGAATGGGGAGGAAAGAAGACATTTTTCTTAATATCCTTTGGTCCCATCTCTCAAAACGGATATGCATTCTGATTTGGGTTTCATTTCTCACTTAGACATTAGCAGCTCCTTTGGGGTTGCTCTCCAAAACAGTACTTCCATTCAAAAAAACACCATGTTTGATTTAATATGAACAAACTCAAAAAGAGAGGTGAATTTCATTTACACATAGACAACTTTCTAAAAACAGGGTGAACTGAATTGAAATTCTCAGTGTCGTTAGGCTGTTACAGTAGCTGCCCTCTATAGTTGCAAAAACAAAAACTATAAAAACTCATCCCCTATCTACTTAATCCGGATAGCCTGGATTTAATGAAACTAACAGTCTAAAACTGTGTGTGTTGTGTGTCGGTGGAAGAGTACTTACTTCATAGAAAGGCCTGGAAACAGCTGTCCTAGGCTCCTGTCAGTTTTACGAAAAGTCTTGTGCACATGCGAAGTGCCCTCTCCGAATTGAAGGTTTGGCTAATACTGGTATATTTTTATAAGACTGATATGGTGTCTCCATCTTTAACGTAAACATTTTCATGATCAGGGTCAATGCGCTAAAACTGAATGGTAACATTTTTAGGCACAGATGGAAAGAAATGTTACTGGCTCCTTGAAAATGGGGGTGTGTGGCGAGGGGACTAGATCCACAAAAAGCATGTACGTCCTTACAAACCAAGCTGGAGAGATCAAGAAAAGAACTCGTGTTGATCTCAAGGTTTCTAAATGGTCAAGGTTGACATGGCATTGTGGTGGAACTAGTTAACGTTAGAGCTTTTGGTGTGTAATAACGACTTGCTATGGACTGATTAACTGTTTCAAAGGATTGTGTTCTTAAATTTTTGGGGGTTGTTGTTTTTTGTTTTTGTTTTTTTAACTGCCTCTCAAATTATATTTAGTAGTTTAAATTTCTTTGCTTTATTATTTCATTAAAGCATAAACAACTTCGGGTCTCTGATATTTATTTTCACTTGTCCCACTAATTATTTGCAAAACACCCTTTGTTAACGTTTATAAATGTGTAGTATATTAAATGTCTTTAAAATTCTGTTCAGTTGATGCTACATTAACTTTGATTTGTGTTACTGGTTTGTTTTTTTAATTCACCTTTCCATGTCAGTGCGCAGCACTTAACCGTTTGTATTCCCTTTCAACCCAATAAACAGAATGAGTAAGTAACTGTTGCTGTGTTCACTCTCATAATATGCATTGGTCTGCATGTTTTAGTATTGTTTTTACCTGAAACAACCAATTTGCTAAATTTGACTTTTTTTAAATATATTTTATTGATTTTTTCACAGAGAGGAAGAGAGAGGGATAGAGAGCTAGAAACATCGATGAGAGAGAGACATGGATCAGCTGCCTCCTGCACACCCCCCACTGGGGATGTGCCCACAACCAAGGTATATGCCCTTGACTGGAATCGAGCCTGGGACCTTACAGTCTGCAGGCTGACGCTCTTATCCACTGAGCCAAACTGGTTTCGGCTGAATTTGACTTTTTAAGTTGATGACTAAGGAAGCACTCTTATCTGTTGGGAAATCTTTTTAAAGAACTGTTGTGTGAAATCATGATTAACTTAGAAAAATTTACATTTTTAAGGAGTCACATATCCCACTTGTTCAAAATATTACTGACCTGAAATTATGCACTTGGGCATCGAACACCTTGATTAGTGGAGAAAATATATTTCTAATTTGAAATTAAAATTTATACCATAATATTTTAGTTCTTTAAAGATCTAAGAGTGGAGTTCTGTTCAGTGAAAGGAAGCTCAGATATGAAAAATTAGTATTTGGCAGGCAAATGCTGGCCATCAGCATAGAGTGGCAGAGCCACTCAGAAGCCAAGAGGCACTGCTGTGAGCCATGGTTGAGACTTCCTCTGGTCAACAGGCAAGAGAGCAAAGGAGTTTTCCCACTCGTTTTCCTTAAATACAGCTCTGCATTGCAGAGGGAGCCAACTCATGGTCCATCTATATTTCAGTTTCTACACCACATTCCAGCACCAGCAATAAAAACCTCCCAACCTTGAACCTTAGAGAGTGGTATTTAAAACAATTCCCTTCCACTTAAGAAAAGTTGATGGTCTTTGGTTACATATTTAATGGCTTGAAATTTTTTTCAGAAAAAAACGTGAAACTATATAAGAAAGATTCAACAAACCATGTGATCCCATCATCCTTATACTACCTCCCAGCATCTTGAGTGTGGCCATTGACCTTGTGGCAGTGAGTTCTTCTCCCTCAGACTTGATTGGCGTACTTAACTGAGCTTGCTGGATATGAAACAGATTCTAATCACATAGTTCACGAGATATTCAAGCAGCATGAAATTACTTACAGCTACCGCAGGAAACAGGGAAGGACGAGTTTCAGTCAAGTTTTCAATTCCATTTTGTGGGGCTTTTTAATATATTTTCTGTCGCCCTTTCCCTTTAAAGTGTGGCTGCCTTCCTCTGGTGTGCGAGGTTGGGTGGCAGCCCAGCTCCCACATCCACGCTCCCACGGGGGGTTCAGGCTAAGGCTGAGAACCAGAACTCTACAAAAACTCAACTCATGGTTTTTTAAATAGTTTATATGGTAAAAATACAGCAAAAAATATTTTTTTTGTTCAAAGAGGAAAAAATATACTGCTATGGTTACGGTTCTAAGGATGACGTGAGATCTCTGGCTCCTCAACCGTGCACTGGAGTGTCGCTGACTTCCACCACGGCTGCTCCAGCTTCAGTCGTTAATCAACGCTAAGATCATACTGTGGAGAGAAGACATTCAGGTCACCCATGTTTCCTGCAGGCATGTCCCACACACACACAGTCCGCTGTGTCCCCATCACATCCCTAAGGCTCATCTAGGGATCTCAACGCCCATTTGAGTAAAAGACGATTATTTACATGGAAAGAAAAGAAAGTCTATGTTGGGGTTTCTAGGTGCCCTGTGTTTTTTTCACTAAAAAATAAGGTAATCACAGTGGGGGTGGAGGATATAACCTAACACCAATATTGGGCTGTCATCTAGGAAAAACAAGCTATGTCCAGGGCAAAAACCAATTCTCTAGCCAGATCTTGGGATGCCAACCCTTTGTATGCCTGCAACCCCGCCTTCCCTCCCAACCTGTCAGCCTAAGACCTTCCTAGTCAGGCGTCTCCTTCCACAACTCATCTCCCACCCGCTGGCTTCCACTGCTGCTCTGGATGGTGAGCTCTTCCCAGACAGCACGCTGACCGGGGCATCGTCACTCATGTTCCAGAACAGCATCCAACCACAGCATCCCAGGCTGCTGGCCCCTACAGAGGGACGTGTGCTGCTCCTTTGTGTCCCTGACACGGTGCAGTCTCAGTAAACCCTCCACTAAAACCACCACAGTCACAAGCTGCCATGTCCATTACTGGGACCAGCTTCGCTCTACTGAGATCACATGATGAAATGCACAGAAATAACCTGGTGTTACTAATGGTATAAGTTGTTTAAAGACTAGTAGTTCAACGTTAACCATACTCAGTGTACTCAGTGCACAGACCAGATTAAGGTATAGTAACCAATACTTTTTTAAAGAATTTTTTTTTAGAGTTTAGGTCAGCACAAACCTCAGTGCTTACAGTCACTATCTCATTTAGTCCACATCAACCGATACGGTAGGCACTATTACTATACATTTTCAGAGGAAGAAATTGAGGCACAGAGAGGTTAAGAAACCTGCCCCAGGTCACACAGTGACTGAGAGGTAGAGCCCAGATGCCCCCACACCAGTAATTAAACAAAAAACCAACAGTGGGTTCTACCAATCTAAAAGAAGATGGCCATTTCCCCCCTTTAATTCTATTTAATAAACGCCGAATCAATGCCATATTTAAGGCACCCAGGCAAGCTGTGGCCACAACACAGAAAGGAGCAACAAAATCCCTGCACTGGAAATCTGATGATTTTGCAAACAAAACCCCTCTTAACAGCAACCAAAAGCAAGGGACATCTGAGATTATTCTTTCATCCTGGTCCCCTGAGCCAGGGGTGACTCAGTGGGTAAGGTAGCAGCGATGAGCCTAAAAACAAGCTCAGAAGAAAGGAGAAAAGAGAAAAGACGAGAAAGCAAGGGTGCAGCGAAGGCGGAATGCAGCTCACTCAGTCAAACCCCTGCCAGATTGCCTGTCATTTCCTTGGTTGTAAAGAACCACACCTTAAACCTGCCCGGACAGCTTCCCGATTCCACTAAGCCCCGTCTTCAGCCCATATCTTCCCACTGCTTGACATTCAGCAACCGAGAGCTAACAGACTGTCACCCATTTTTAATTCTTAAGGCGTCTTGGTCTTCTAAGGAAGACACTGCCCCCTAACCCTACATTAACTCCCAGAAGCGTGACTGCATTCTTCACAGCTGTCCCAAGAAGCTCCTGCTAGCAGACCTGGGAATGGCCACTCGACTCTGTGCTCCAACAAGTAAAACCTGGAGGCTGGGGATTAAGCCCGAGACCCAAGCATGTGCCCTTGACTGGAATCGAACCTGGGACCCTTCAGTCTGCAGGCCGATGCTCTATCCATTGGGCCAAACCCGCTAGGGCGACGTCTGACATTTTTTAAACTGCTCAGTTTCTCTATTCAGTTTCTAATTATTAAGATTCCACTGAGTGATAGAAGTTTCATTCAGTGCAAGTTTTTCCTAACAGCCCTATGCCTATGTGAAAAATTAAAATTCACCTGCAAAAAACTAGGAATGATCTAATTAAGCTCAGATACGAAGGTTAAGCCTGACGTCTAACATCATAAAAGCTTAATCAAGCCATACATGCCAACTCCTTTCCCTCTGCTTTAACTATGGGTCTGTGATAGGTTTAAAAAAAAAAAGTGGCATGTTTATATCTTAAAATATACTGTAATAAATCTAAGTTTATTTTTTTAAAAATATATTTTATTGATTTTTTTTTTTACAGAGAGGAAGAGAGAGGGATAGAGTTAGAAACATCAATGAGAGAGAATCATTGATCAGCTGTCTCTTCCATATCCCCTACTGGGGATGTGCCCGCAACCAAGGTACCTACAAATAAATCTAAGTTTAAAACAGGGCTGCATAAGGCTTCCAGTGTCTGACAGCCAATCCTTCATCTCAATTCTTTTTTTTAATGGCTGTGTCCTGGATGCCCCACACTGAGAATTGGGCCACAACCCAGGCATGTCCCCTGACTGGGAATCGAACTGTGACTTCCTGGTTCATAGGTCGACGTTCAACCATTGAGCCACGCCAAGATTAATTCTTACACTTCCAACCTGTTATAATCAAAGCCTGATGTAATTTTACCAGAATGGACCACTCAGCAGGCTGGAGAAGAGGTATCACACCTCAGTTCCTTATTGCCGAGAAAAATAAGCCAAGCTGGCTGTAAGGTGCTGAGCGCTACTGCCAGGGGTCTGGTATCCCATGAGTGCGGCAATCTTTAGGCTACAAATATTTATACTTAATAACATGCAGTGAGCCGAAACTGGTTTGGCTCAGTGGATAGAGCGTCAGCCTACAGATTGAAGGGTCCCGGGTTCGATTCCGGTCAAGGGCATGTACCTTGGTTGCGGGCACATCTCCAGTGGGGGGTGTGCAGGAGGCAGCTGATCGATGTTTCTCTCTCATCGATGTTTCTAACTCTCTGTCCCTCTCCCTTCCTCTCTGTGAAAAATCAATAAAATATATTTAAAAAAAATAAATAACATGCAGTGAGAACTCACAACTGGACACCAGGGTAGAAAAGAAGTAGCGAAGACAGTTTAAGCAGGTTGACAACTTTACAGCTAAGGAATAACTAACACTAGAGTAACTCCATTGTAGGTCAGACAGAATGCTGACTCAATGACATACATAACAACCTACACACTGCAAAATTTCACATAACTCCCCAGAGCTTGCCATGTCGATGTTAAATCCTACAGTATGGTATCTAACCCATCAGAAGCAGGCATGGGATCCAGGAAAGGCCTGCTTCCAGGCAAACTCACCTGTAAAGATACATGAAGAAACAGAGCAGGTGGAAACCAAGCTTGATCATGGCTTCTTTCATGTGTGACTTCAGCTGCCCTCGATTGTGGATCTCTGTCGGATCAAACACCCCCATGTTTCCACTTGGCACCATAATGAACCTGATGAATTGAAGGACGCACACATATTAGAAGGAAAATCAAATCATCAGCAAAAATATTCAGAACTAAGTAACCAATAATAGTCAACCTTTGAAAGTGAGCTAAGTGCAGCCAAAACCGGTGTGGCTCAGTGGATAGAGCATCGGCCTGCGGACTGAAAGGTCCCAGGTACAATTCTGGTCAAGGGCATGTACCTTGGTTGCATGCACATCCTCAGTAGGAGGTGTGCAGGAGGCAGCTGATCAATGTTTCTCTCTCGTCAATCTCTCTCCCTTCTTCTCTGTAAAAAAAAAAAAAACAATAAAATATATTTTTTAATTTTTTTTTCTTTAAACTTTCCTGACACAAAACAGCAAACAAACAAGACTCACCGATATATATTCCAAGTGGCAACGGGCAGGTTGAGAAGGAAGATGAACCAGTGCAACGAAACGAGCATTAATAAGGTGACAATGGTGTGGCCAATCAGTTCTGGAATGATCCACTGCAAAGGGAGAACAGAGTACACATCTCACTGCCGGGTTCTTCCTGAATGGCATGTCATTTAAAGCTGCATCAACCAACGGTCGGGGAACTTCCGAGCTAGTGTTTCAAGATATTTTTAGACTCAATGTCCCAGATTTGCAAACTGCTGTAACTGCTTAGCCCATGCAGGCACATCAGGGCACAGCCTGCAAAAAAATGCACTTGAACTTCAGCCATGTCTTATCTGTCCTTAGCACATGTTCCATCATTCACTAAGCAGGTATGAATGACAATTGGGGGGGAAATGACAATTGTTACTTTCTATAACCAATATCTATGCTGAAGCCCCTACTCTAATTTGGGACGGTATATCCACATGCATGCTGCCTTTCCTGTCAGAATATCAACCTTAAACATTTTACAACCTCCAGAATCCGGAAGGAAATCATTTCTCTCTCTCTCTCTCACACACACACACAAATACAAAGTGCTTTAACAATTAAAGCTCAAAGTTGAACAGATATGATAATGACCTTAGCTACCAGAATCCCAGCCTGCTGGCTTTCTAGCACTCAGATGCCCTTATCTATGCTCTGGGCTCATTGGACAATGTTCTACTTCTCATGCCTCAACACCATTGTGGGAGGTTCTCAGTTCACCAGAGGTCTTCTCCTAAGAGTAGACATTTTTCTTTTAATTAAAATTAACAGAAGCTAATATTTATGGAGCTTCTAAAAAATCTGAGTTTTACTTCCCTCATCTCTACAAGCAGGGAACCTCAGGTTATATGAACTTTTATCTAGAAAGCTTTCGTCTGCTCATCTCAACTGAATCAGGATCGACGGGTTTCTCTGCATCCAGACAAGCTCTGCAATTCAGAACCTTCTGGCCAATGTAAAGTTCTGATTAGAAACCCAAGGCAAAGTGGCTTTAAAACAAATCAGCTAATTAATTCCATTTCTCAGCAAGCCACCAAGAGAAGGCCTTTCATTCAACAGCAGACAGACTAAGCTTTCTTCCAGGGGGGCGGAGGGTGGGGGGAGAAGAGGGGGTGGTCACACAATCACCCTCCTAAGAAACCTTTACCTAATCTGAGAGACAATCTGTGGACAAAGGCACATGGTCATGATTTAAAAATATTGCGAAACACACAGTTCTACCAGCATTCCAATAAGAGACAAGATGCACTCTGAAATCAAATATGCATGTGGATTATCTATCATGGCCTCACACAGAAAACAGAGAACTGCCCTCAGTGTCAGAAACTGAGCAAAGAGATGTCTTACCTTGTTTAATTTCGAGCAACATGATCTAGCATTAATGTAATCACATTCCAAATCAGACAGTGTAATTATCTGAGGATCAAGTTAAGGAATTTTTAGGCTTCTTTTATAACAAGTATTTGTTTTTAAGTTTCGGAAAAAAATCCCAGTTGCAAGGCAGAAGTAGACTTGACTTGAAAAAGGCTAGTTATTTCCCTAAAGCTCGCTCATTTGACAACGCAATTTTCGCATTTGTGTTCCTTCAACAAATAAATGGTTTTCACAAAATAAGCCTTTCGTTGTGCCCAGTTCTAATGTGACCCATGCAGGACATTCCATCTGAATTTCTCAAATGCCAAACAGTGGCTATAAGAAATGGGGAAAAAAAAAAAAAAAAAAGACCCATAAAAAACAGTGTAAATGTTAAAACCCTGAATTCTCAATAGTAGAGAAATAGTGTTTACTTATGATATAACCATAAAATGCCTTTAAAGACTTAAGGTATTTAAAAAAAGAAAACAGAATACAAAACTATAAATACAGCATGGTCATCTTAGCAGTCCGTATGCTGCAAAAGTTGGGTTACAAATGATCTGTTTTCCTAATATTTTTCTCTATTTCCCACACCTTCTACAATAAACATATATTATACTGTAATTAAGCAAAAAAAAAAATGGTTTTTAGTAAAAAATATAAACTCACAAAGAAACATCTGAGGGACAGACAGACAAAAGGAAAAAATTCTTCAACTGAGGGGCAATGCCTGGGCTTTACTTTAAAATGGCCCACCATTTTTTTTTTTTTAAATAAGCCTAACTACTTTTATTTTATTATTTTTTTAAAATATATTTTATTGATTTTTTTACAGCGAGGAAGGGAGAGGGATAGTTAGAAACATCGATGAGAGAGAAACATCGATCAGCTGCCTCCTGCACACCCCCCACCGGGGATGTGCCTGCAAACAAGGGACATGCCCTTGACAGGAATCGAACCCGGGACCCTTCAGTCTGCAGGCTGATGCTCTATCCACTGAGCCAAAGCGGTCAGGGCTCCTTTGTTTTATTTCTGCCCATGTCCCAAGCATCATTTGCCCAGGATCACAACATGGCAAGGTGTGTCTGCCTTGTTTCCTAACTCAGAATCAATGGCCGCCAGGCCCCAGCAATCACCCTTGGCAATTCCACTCTCATCGGTCCCTCCTCCCGCCTGCCCACGAGCACCCTTTCTCAAACCCAGCTGAACCCTAGAGGCTTCTCACCTTCGCCTTGCCTGTTTCCAACCCACGCTGCCCATTCATCTTCCCAGCTCCCCACTTCATTCCAAATTTCTCAATAGCTCCCTACGGCCTGGAGAATAAGAGTGGAAAGCCTTCTCCTTAACATCCCAGGCTTCCAAAATCTGATCTAATTCCTAATTCGGCCTTTCTACCCTGAGCTTCTACTACCACCACCATCAGCCATTGGCTCCACTTAATCCCATCACCACAGATGTCCTGGGCACACCTTTGCTCTTGCTCGTGTGCGATTACAAATACCCACCCCTTTTCCTTCCTCCTAATCTCCGGAGTTCAAAGTCCAGGAAAACTCCTATCTCTACAGAGTGTCTACCCTGCCCACTTCCCACCACTTGGCTGTAATATTAAGAAAACTAGTTCATGCCGGGATTGGTTTGGCTCAGTGGATAGAGCGTCGGCCTGCAGACTGAAGGTTCCCGGGTTCGATTCTGGTCAAGGGCATGTACCTTGGTTGCGGGCACATCCCTGGTGGGGGGTGTGCAGGAGGCAGCTGATCGATGATTCTCTCTCATCAATGTTTCTGACTCTCTATCCCTCTCTCTTCCTCTCTGTGAAAAATCAATAAAATATATTTTAAAAAAAGAAGGAAAACTAGTTCAACTATCCAAAAACACAGTCATACAATAGGCTGAATTCCATCAAAACACACCCTGACTGTGCTTCCCTGTCAAACATTCCACCTAACGTTCTCTATGTATGTTAAACTGGTATTGGCCAAGGCTATTTTAAGATATCGAGCCTGATTTTCCAAACTGCAAAACGAGAAACCCGTTTCATTTCCCTGAGTGTGAGCTCCAGTTCCTCCGTCACAAGAGGGACACAGGTCATCAAAACGCAGGTGACTGCACCAGAGGAAGGTGGAGCAATGGTTACACAGGCACCAGGGAAGTAAAAACCTCCGCACGTTTCAAAGAGAAAATCAGCCCTAACCAGTTTGCTCAGTGGGTAGAGCATTGGCCTGCGAACTGAAAGAAGTCCCAGGTTCAATTCCAGTCAAAGGCACATGCCAGGGTTGTGGGCTTGATTCCCAGTGGGGGACTTGCAGGAGGCAGCCAATCCATGATTCTCTCTCATTCTGAATGTTTCTACCTCTCTCTCCCTCTCCCTTCCTCTCTGAAATCAATAAAAATATATTTAAAAAACAAATAAAGAGAAAACGAAGACTTAAGAGAGGTGAAGTAACATGCACGGCGAATATCCAGCTAAGCAAGGAGGCCCCACATCAAACTCTTCTCCATAATAATGGATGAAGCCTCACTCGGTAAAGCCGCCCTAAAGCCAGGATGCTCAGGCCAACCAAAGGTTTAAATCTGCCGAACTCCGTGTGGCTCAGTGGATAGAGCGTTGGCCTGCACACTGAAGGGTCCCAGGTTCGATTCTGATCAAGGGCATGCACCTTGGTTGAGGGCACATCCCCAGTAGGGGTTGGTGTGCAAGAGGCAGCTGATCAATGATTCTCTTTCTTCGATGTTTCTCTCTCTCTCTCTTCCTCTCTGTAAAAAATCAATAAAATATATTTTTAAAAGAATCTGTCCCACAAGGTTTCCAAGGGAAGGACAATGCAGCTCCTCGGGCGTTTTTCCTGGTTCATATTTAATGACTTCAATGAATTGGGCGACAACTAAGACTAAGACGCTCTCTCAAGGGCGGGAAGAGCTACAGCGCACGCAGCTCCTGGGGGGCCGGTAACCCCCATTGTGGGCCTGGCAATGCAGCTGGAATGCTGTCACAGGGAGAGCTACACACGACACACTGAAGTTCCGAACACGGAGGGACCCAGGAAAATGGGTAAGTTGAGGAACGGCCTGGGAACGGTATAGCACGTGCACAGGTACTACCTTCACAGATCAGCAGCCGCCAGGGACAACCGAAAGCATGCACTGCAGATGGTTTTTAAAATGCATCCTTGCCCTAGCTGGTTTGGCTCAGTGGATAGAGCGTCAGCCTGCAGACCAAAGAGTCCCAGGTTCGATTCTGGTCAAGGGCATGTACCTTGGTTGCAGGCACATCCCCGGTAGGAGGTGTGCAGGAGGCAGCTGATCGATGTTTCTAACTCTATTCCTCTCTGTAAAAAAAATCAATAATATATATATATATATTTTTTAAATAAAAATAAAATGCATCTTCCCAACCCTTCCTACAACACGGCACCGGGAAGTGGGTACTGCACCCGTTTTGTTTTGTTTTTAAAGAATCAACTCCTGGGCCTGCAAGGTCCCTCCCAAGTTCCCAAACCCGCGAGAACAAAGGGGTGAGCTGGCAGGGGGCGGGTAGTGTCCAGAGAAAGCCCAGAGGCGGCAAAGCGCCTCGGCTCGCCCCCACGCCCTCGGGGTCCAGGAGCGAGCACCCCAGGACCTGGGCACTGGCTCTCGGGACACCCCGCATCCGACAAAGGATCCGACCCTGGGGATCCCCCCCAAAAAAAACCCGCCAGCCGGTCTCTCCAGGGCCACCAGGGAGGGCCACCCGCGCCCCCCTCTCCTCTGAAGCCCTGACCAGGCCAAGGTGCCCCGATCCGGGCAGGGCTGCGGTCCGGGCATCGCGGGGGCGAGCGGCGGCGGGCAGGCCGGGCCCGGGCGCCCCGCGAGAGGCCCGCTCGGACCCGCGGCCCGGGCTCGCCACACCCACCCCGGTCCCGGCGGCCCGCACCCTCCCTCCCACGCACCTGCCCGGGTCCCCACCACCGGGGCCCAGCCTCAGCCCGTCCCCCCGGCGGCGGCGGGCCCCGCGGAGGCCTCCGCCCGCCTCAGCCAAGGATACGAAGTACACGGAGAGGAAGATGAGCGCGCAGCAGTCGAGGAGAGAGAAGACGAACACCACCGCCTCCATCCTCCTCCTCCTCCTCCTCCACAAGCCGCCGCCGCCGGTCCTTCCTTAAACCGGTTCGGGTGCCCCGACCCGCCCCACCCCGCCCTGACTGGGGCGTGTAATCCATTCTGCCGGGCGCGCGGCATGCCGGGAGCTGTAGTCCGTTTTTAAAAACCGCCTTGCTCCCGGTGCATGCTGGGAAGTGTAGTTCATTGGGGGCGAGTACCTGTCTAAGAGGTGGTGGGCTAGGGGTCTCTCTATGTCAAGGAATTAACCAAGGAGAATTTTACTGAATGGTTGTCATCTTCTGGATACACGGTAGCATTTTTTTGCCTTGTGAGAATTTTTCTTTTTTTTAAAAAAAAATATGTTTTTAATATAATAGAGCGTCGGCACGCAGACTGAAGGGTCCCAGGTTCGATTCCAGTGAAGGGCATGTACTTTGGTTGTGGGCACATCCCCAGTGGGGGGCGTGCAGGAGGCAACTGATCAATGTTTCTCTTTCATCGATGTTTCTAGCTCTCTATCCCTCTCCCTTCCTCTCTGTAAAAAAAAATCGATAAAGTATATTTTTTTTAAAATGATCATGCTGGATCAAGAGGCAAACATCAGGACTGTCCTGAGTAAATGAGCACATAGGTCAACCTAAGAATAAAGCACACTTAGACAAGAGGCTGTTTGCAAAACTTTGCAGGGGCTGGGCCTGGTGGAACCAAGGTATGAGGAACAGGAGGTGAAATATGCCACCACCACCAGGTGGGGCTGCACCTTTAAAAAACGGAGGACAGCCGAGACCGGCTTGGCTCAATGGATAGAGCGTCGGCTTGGGGACAGAAGGGACCCGGGTTCGATTCCGGTCAAGGGCATGTACCTTGGTTGCGGGCATATCCCCAGTAAGGGGTGTGCAAGAGGCAGCTGATCGATGACTCTCTCTCATGGATGTTTCTAGCTCTCTGTCTCTCTCCCTTCCTCTCTGTACAAAATCAATAAAATATATTTTAAAAATAAATAAATAAATAAAAAATAAAAAACGGAGGACATTTGCCCTGGCTGGTATGGCACAGTTGGTTGGAGCCTCCTTCCAGGAAGGTGGCAGGTTCAATTCAATTCCCTGGGGTGTGCGGGAGGCAACTGACAACTGATGGATGTTTCTCTCTCACATCAATGTTTCTCTCTCCATCTTCCTTCAGCTCTGAAATAAATAAAAATACACACACATATAAATGTATTTTAAATATATATATATATATATATATATATATATATACACACACACACACACTTTATATATATTATATATATAATAGGTGCCATTCCAGAGCACTTCAGGTCTATCTATATGGGCTACATCATTTGCAGGGGCAAATACATATCTATAATAATAAAAAACGTAATATCCTAATTAGATATTTAGATGTGCAGGAGGCAGCTGATAGATGTTTCTCTCTCATCAATGTTTTAACTCTCTCTCCCCCTCTCCCTTCCTCTCTGTAAAAAAAAAAAAAAAAAAAAAAAAATCAATAAAAAATATATTTTTTTAAATGGCATAAGTTAAGTTACTAGAAAAGCAAGCCATAGGGTGGCGGTGGGTTTTTATCTTTTTTTTTTTTCCTATCGTCCCAGGTGTCTGCAAAGCTTCCGGTTTTGTTCAGATTCTAGGCCAAGATTAACTTTGCACCCGCATAGAGGTGTGGCTGGAACGGTCGGGGTAAAATAAATAAAAGCAAGTTTACCAACAGGCGCCTATGGTAGAGCCTGACTGGACCCTCCTCCCCGCAGCCGCCGCGTGTGTTTGTTCGCACCGCTGGGAACAATAAAGTTGAGCTTGTTCAAAGGGGTCCTTGTCATCCAGGGGCTGTCGCCGGAGCCTGCACAATAAGGCTCCTAGAAACTCCCTGATGGTTTTCCAAGCCTGCCAGTTCTTCTCAGGTGGTTTATCCCTCGCCCGCGGGACACACATCCCGTGGGGAGCCGCGCGCGCCAGGCCGGCTGGGGCTCATTTCGGGCGCAGCTGGTCCGGCGATTGCTGCGGGCAGCCCCGAGGAAGGACCCCCCCCTCCCATCCGGATCACGTGACGCAGCGTCCCGGCCGTGGCGGCGGAGACAGAAGGCATGAAGCCCAGGCCAGCAGGTTTCGTGGATAATAAGCTGAAGCAGCGAGTCATCCAGGTGGGCCTCATACAGGGGTCCGCGCCCTCTGCCCACGGCGCCTTCCAGGGCGGCCCCCACGTCGGGATGGACGAGCCACCCGCCCCGGGGGGGCGGTAGGCAGCTCCGCTCCGCCGCCCGCGGTGCAGGGCCTGCGCTCCCGCCGGGGTTTCTAGGACCCGCCGGGATGCAAGGGCGGGTCCCAGGTTCGATTCCGGTCAAGGGCCGGTACCTTGGTTGCAGGCACGTCCCCAGTAGGGGGTGTGCAGGAGGCAGCTGATGGATGATTCTCCCTCATAGATGTTTCTAATTCTCTGTCCCTGTCTCTTCCTCTCTGTAAAAAATCAATAAAATATTTTTAATATATACATATTCTTAATAAATAAAGTTTCTGAGTTTGAAATGTTGAGTGTTTATATTTATCCTATTTTCTGTTTTAGTACCTCACCAGTAACAGATGTGGCAAATACGTGGACCCTGGAATCATGGCATCTGACTTACAAAGGATGTACAGGTAAAGAAATAGAGTCTGCGGGTTCTTGCTTTTCTTTCCTTTTGTTCCATTGTTGTTTGTTGTTTCTCTCCTATCATTTTTAAACTTCCCACCCTCCTGCCTAAATTTCCCGTTGATATTAATAACTGCTCACATTCGTTCTCCAGTCCTTAAGTTCAGAATTCAACTTAAGTAACTAGTATACATTTACCAATCACGGATTATAGGCACAGAGCTATCTTTGCTACTAGGGGTAATGGCTACATCTTATCTTTCAGTACCTTATTGTCTGGTCAGGAATGTTACTTCTTTTCCTGCTTCATTAAAAAAAAAATTCAGCCATCAGGCATGATCTCCCTCAGCTTCCTGACTGTCAGAAATGTGTCACTCAGCGTGGACGGCTACAGGGGAGTTTCGGTTTGCAGATGGTTGTGTTCTCCTATGTCTTCACATGTGTCTTTCCTCTGTATATAAGTGTCTATCCTACTCTCCTCCTCTTACAAAGACACCAGTCTCATTGGATTAAGTCCCATCCATGTGACCTCATTTTATGAGTTACATATTTGAAGGTCCTGGTTCCAAATACAGTCACGTTCTGAGGTACTCGGGGTTGGAACTTCATCGTATGCATTTTGGAGGGACACAACTCAGTTCACAACCCTCTGCCTCTTGCCTTCGCAAGCTTAATCCTTCTCGTTTACAAGTAAAAGAGCAGGAACCCCAGAAATCTTAACCCATTTCAATCTCAATTCTAACTCCAAAATCACATCTAAATCTCATCTAATTCAAGTATGGTGTGACTGGAGCTATAATTCATTCTGAGGCGGAGTTCCTCCCCAGCTGTGAACCCGGAAAATTAGACAAGTTATCGGCCACCAAAATACAATGGTGGCCCTTGCTGGTATGGTTCAGTTGGTTGAGCATCTTCCCATGCACCTAGAGGTCACTGGTTCGATTCCCAGACAGGGAACATTCCTGAGTTGCAGGCTCAATCCGCTGTAGAGGGTGTGCAAGAGGCAGCCAACTGATGGTTCTCTCTCATTGATAATTCTCCCTCTCCCTTCCTCTTTCAGAAATCAGTAAAAACATATTTTTTAAAACATTTTTTTTATATATTTTATTGATTTTTTTACAGAGAGGAAAAGAGAGAGATAGAGAGTTAGAAACATCGATGAGAGAGAAACATCGACCAGCTGCCTCCTGCACACCCCCCACTGGGGAGGTGCCCGCAACCAAGGTACATGCCTTTGACCGGAATCGAACCTTTCATTTCACAGGCCGACATTCTATCCACTGAGCCAAACCAGTTTCGGCAGTAAAAACATATTTTTAAAAAGACAAAATACAGTAGTGGACAGGTATAGGATAGACATTTTCATTCCAAAACGGAGAAATTGGAAAGAAGGGGTTATGGTGCCAAACCAGTCTGAAACGGAGTAGCATGAATTCCACTAGGTTTCAATCCTGTGGCTCAGGGCCATGACCTGTGGGCTTGTCTGTGCTCATGGGGTTCATGGTGGCAGTGACAGCTCTGCCAGCCTCTGAGCCTCCTGGGGAGTGTGTCCCCCCCCCCTTTTTTTTTTTTTAAAGGAGGATGCATGGTTCCAGTTGCTTAGCTCTTTTGGCCTGTTCTGTAGAATATCAAGAAAAATTATAGTTGTAAAAGTGTAAATTCCAAAGTTGTTTGAAAACAGGTTTATGGCCAGTGAAACTACAATGGCACAATTATATATTCATGCAAACTTATGTGGGGGAGACCCCAGTACTAAACTTCTGCTCTCTCTTTCAGCATAGACTACGGTCGAAGAAAAAGGAATGCTTTTAGGATTCAGGTAGAAAAAGGTGAGTCTATTCGTGTTACAAATGAATCATTAATAGAATTACAGAATAGTTTTAGCTCATGGCCTCTTTCTTTTTGTTTCAGTATTTAGCATCATTACCAATGAGCAGGAACTTAAGAATATAACAGAATTAGAAGATGGACATCTGGCAAAAAGAGCAAGACAAGGTGAAGAGGATAATGAGTAAGGATTTCGGGGCTGAGGGGTTTTTCCTATCTAGCACGTGAATCTGATCACGTTCTGTTTCTACCCATAAGACTTTGAGGGGCTCTTCATTGCCCAGGAGGCGCTGTAGTACAACACTTACCTCTGTGTTTTCTTGTTTTAATTAGTATTTCTTTAGGATGTAAGAGAAAAGCCTTTACAATTTTTTTTTTCCCCTTTTCACTCAGGTATACTGAAAGCTATTCAGATGATGATTCAGATATAGAAGATTACCCAGATCCACAGGTAACATTTAATGGACATACTTAGATTCTTTTAAAAAACAAGATCAACCTCCTTAGAGAAAAATCCAGTGAGAAATACAAATGACAGACTTTGAACATCTTCATAGAAACAATTAAATACTTCCTGTGTACAGTGTTAGTGAACTCTGGGGTAAACTGTTGTGCCCATATTTGTTTTGATAGCCTGTTATAAAAACAGGGGAAAAGAAGGGAAGAGATAGGCCATATACAGGGCAGACATGTACAGAAAGGGGAATTCATAGCAAAAATGGAAAGGATGCTTTTTCTGCCAGAGTTAACGTTACCAACAAATAGACTTGGATTAAAGAAAAGCATGGGAATAATATGTAAAATTACTTGTAACTTACTCTTTTCCCCCCCCCATTGTTACTTCAGTTTTTTAATTTATTAATAACATGATGATACTCAGATATATGTTATCTAGTTTTTAATTGATGGGATAGTAGTGACTTTCATTGACTGCCTACCAGCTCATTTTCCTACTTGCTTCTGTAATTTTTTTTAGAATTCTTATTTAGTTTTATTTAACTGCCAATTATGAATTGGTACATTAACTTGGAGTGGCAAGGAGATACACCTTTTTGGGTAGTAAATATTTGTGTTGAAATCATCTCATTGCAAACACCTATTTTTTCTGACTATGTAAATGTTACGAGAGAAGTTGTTGGAAGCATAAAGTAGAAAATGTGTTGATATAGACTGTTAGACCTTCATGAGTACTTACTGAGTAACTTATGCTAAAATCATGTTTCTCCCAGTTGGCAAATCAGATGAACTCTTCCTTGCTCTCCTTATATCGGAAAGGAAACCCGGATTCTGTTGCAAATACTCCCGAGGGGGAGCAAAGAGAAAGCAGCGGTTCAGCACCATCTGTAGCGTCCAAAACCAGCTCCATTCCGTCGAAGACCCCGGCCAGGGGCTCTGAAGGAGGCTGGTTCATTGACAGAACTCCAGGTGGAAAGAAAGACAGTTTTTTCTTGGACCTATCAGAGGAGACAAGTAATAATAAGAAGCCATCATCTGAAATAGAGGTATTTTTATAGTGATATTTTAGCAACTGTGCCCATTGGGTCCATGGTGGCAGTGGCAGCTCTGCCAGCCTCTGAGCCTCCTGGGGAGTCCTCTTAGCATCTCTAAGAGGTTTCCAAGAACCAAGCCTTTTGCTTTGCCAAAATCTCGTTGGATTAGTAATGGATCTTCTTCAAATCCCTTTGCTTTAATCATCCAGGGTTCCAAAGAGCCGTCTCTTCTGGAGAGTGATAAGAAAAGGAAAGGCAGGTTAAAGAGCAAAGGAAGCAAAAGGAAGAAAGAGGATCTCCAGGAAGTCGACGGAGAAATAGAAGCTGTCCTGCAAAAGAAAGGTGCGGTGCAGGTCTGCGGGCGGTGGGGGCCGTGCTTGCTTTGAGGGAGGCATCACTCTCCCAGGCTGACCTGCCTGGGGACCTTCCATGTGCAGAGACACTTATTAGAAAATGTGTCAGTAGCTAATGGGTCTTTGTATACTTAATTATTAAATATAATTCTGAGTTGCTACTGAATCACTAATCTTTTCCCTTCCTCCCTTTTCGTTTACCAGCTAAAGCCAGGGGGCTAGACTTCCAGACCTCCAGCGTGAAGTTTGAAGATGTTGGAGGCAATGATGAGACACTAAAGGTTATTCAGATTCAGAATTTTACTCCCAGTGGGTATTGCTGATCAGTTATGCAAATCAAGTCCCTGTCTTTGTTTCTAATAGGAACTGGGGGTAGGAAAGGAGACTGGGAAGGGGAGAAGAGCACACTTAACTTGTACCCTGTAGGGCAGGGGTCTTCAAACTACGGCCCGAGGGCCACATGCGGCCCGCAGAGGAGTCTGATCCGGCCCGCCAGGTTTTTTGGGCAGTGAGCGCAGCCGAGGTGTTACAGTAGGAATTAGTAGTTCATATAGTCCGGCCCTCCAGCTCTCTGAGGGACCGTGATCTGGCCCCCACTTTAAAAAGTTTGAGGACCCCTGCTGTAGGGTATTGAGGGATAGAAGCAGCATAATAGCTTCAACTTTGTCACCACTTTCATTGTAGTGTGCATTAGCCACATGCTTCATCATTTATAAGTGCTGGTATTTAAGAGTAGTCATAATAATGGTTCCTGCTTATTTTTAGTGTCGGCTCTATTCCAGTTCCCTGCTAGTTATTTCTCAATTCATCTGCAAGGTAGACGTTAGGAAATGGAAGCTGAGCGATGTTACCACTGAGGTCATACAGTGGGTACCGGAGCTGGAAGTCAAGCTCAGGTCTAAATCCAAAGCATAGACTGACTCCTATATCTTGCTGCTCCCAAGAACAGGACGTTTCATTCCGTGCTGATTCTCGCTCCCTTGGCCTGGGAAAGACCTCTGTGCTGTTTCTTCCCTGCTAGGAAGTCTGCAAGATGCTCATCCACATGCGTCACCCGGAGGTGTACCAGCACCTGGGCGTCACGCCGCCGCGGGGAGTTCTCCTCCACGGGCCGCCAGGCTGCGGGAAGACGTTACTGGCACACGCGATCGCTGGGGTGAGGTTCGCTGGCACTTGGTTGCTTTTGTTATTTTTGTTGTTCGTTTGTTTTTACTTTTTGATTAACTTGAACCAGACTTGGCATAGTCTCAAGAGGACTGATTCCTCCTCCACTATTGTACCTCTTTCATGCTGCTGTTCACGAGATGCTATTTTTTTAATCTTTTTGTCGTCATTATTTTTTTAAAACTTTTATTCCTTTATTGATTAAGGTATTACATATGTGTCCTTATCGCCCCATTGCCTCCCCTATAATGGCATCTTTAAAATTACTTTGTCAATGTGCCTGAATTAAATCATAGATTTTTTAAATAAAGTTTTCTATCAGATCAATGCAAAAAGATATTTCTCAGGAAATTCGTCATTTTAAAAATGTAATTACGAGAGGCACTGACTACGGACAAAGTAGGGAAGTGAAAATTAAAAAATGTGTTCATTCCTTTATATGTTTGTGCACAGGAACTTGACCTTCCGATTCTCAAAGTAGCTGCTACAGAGATTGTGTCGGGAGTGTCCGGAGAGTCCGAACAGAAGCTGAGAGAACTGTTTGATCAAGCGCTGGTGAGTTAGTTCATGCGTAATGGCAGGCTGGACATTGTATAAGGTTATAGTGAAGATCCTGTTTCCTCAGATATTACTATTACCCATTCACTGGCCATGCTTTTGTAAACATGGTAGTTTTTGCTACCCATGATGGCAGAATATTTACACTTGATCATAGCCGAAAGGCTGAGAAATGATGATGGCTATTTATTTAAAGTAGATTTACTGATACGGACCATTGGATAAAATAATCTGTTGAATCTGAAATCGAAGATAAATTGGTGAGACGTTCTGTGCTACATGCCCAGTAGCATATGCTGAAAAGAGATTATCTTTGTGATAATTTCTTTCGATTTCACTTTTCACAATTTAGGATTGCCAAACACCTTTTAAGCAATGTGAAAAATTTTAGCATTAGGATGATCGCATTATAAAAGCAACCTTAGGAATACCAGCATAAACTCTTCTGTGTTTGCATAATTAAAGCTGTGAAAAGATAGTTCTGTAGGAGAGAAATTCCAGCTTGGACTTTATCCTGGTTGGAATTCATGTCATTAAATTTGTACGCTTAAGAACTTCTGAGAAAGATGACAGGTGGGTCCAGTTAAAGTTTTCGCGTCCATACAGTGTCCTCATTAATTGTCTGAACTTTCGGGTCTGAAGCATAAGTTCATTCCTTGTGCCACCCCTTAGTAACTGTGGAATCTCAGACAAGATATTTAACTATTCTAACCTTTAGCTTTCTTGCTAGTAAACTAGGTTAATTGTCCTACTCACGTCTCCTGGGGTGGTTGAAAGCATTGAAGGAGAGGATTCTCCTAAAACCTTTTATGTGGTGTCTGAGCTCTTTGGTCTCAGGGACGCCTCGTGTAACGCTCATGTGTCCAGTAGTCTTAAGTGCCTCTCTGCGAGGTACTACACAGTGGTCATCAGCGGGGCTGGGAGGAGAACCAGCTAGTGAGGGGCCAAATCTCTTTCCTTTTAAGTTGCGTGGTTTTGAGTCTTAGCCGGGCTCAGAGTCTGACTCAACATAATGTCGCTCCTCGCCACTGAATAACTCAGAATGAGCTGTGTTTTAGCTTGTGTACATAGGTATTTTTATCTAACGTTTTTATTTTAACTGATCCCTATCTACTTGTCTCTGTTTTTATTGGGTAAATATGTTGACCTTACCATTTTAAACATTTTGGAGAGTACAGTTCTGTGGCATTAAGTACACTCATGTTGCTCTGTAACCATCACCCTCCTCCGTCTTCAGGAGTTTTCATCTTTCCAAACTGAAGCTCTACCCATTAAACCCTCTAACTCCCCATTTCCCATCCTTCCAGCACCTACAACTGCCTTTCTGCTTCTGTCCCTACCAGTTTGACTACTCCAGTTGCTTATATTATATCCTAACTTTTTCTACCTTAACTCTTATTTAGTGTATATTTTTATTTATTTATATATTTTAAAACATTTTATTGATTTTTTACAGAGAGGAAGAGGGATAGAGAGTTAGAAGCATCAATGAGAAACATCAATTGGCTGCCTCTTGCACACTCCCCACTGGGGATGTGCTCGCAACCAAGGTACATGCCCTTGACCGGAATCGAACCCGGGACCTTTCAGTCTGCAGGCCGATGCTCTATCCACTGAGCCAAACCGGTTTCAGCTAGTGTATATTTTTTAAAAGATGAAAGATGCTCATTCTCCACACAGCTGCCTGGGAACATGGCCACCTTCCTGAGTCTGGGTACCTTCCAAGGCAGCCGCTTAAGTTCTGAAGATGGTTGGATGGTTGCACAGAGTGGCAACATATCCAGTGCCATTAAACTGTGCCCTTAAAATGCTTACGATAGTAATTTTATGGTTATTTTACTACATAAAAATAAATTAAAAATAAAGCCTCTAGTCTTCCTAAATATTACTGATAGCAGATTCTAGAACAAAGCTTAAGATATTTTTACATCTATAGGAATACATATAACATTTGTAGTAAGCCTAGATTTTCTTAAAGTTAAAATTTATATATTATAGAATAGCAAATATGCCTAATTTACAAAAGAATTGGGTCCATTTATCATCACAAAACATGGATTGATGAGACACTTGAAATTTGTTCTCTTACATGGAGTCTCGTTTAAGCATCTTGTTTCTCTTAAGTCAGATAAGACATACACTGTGACTGCCTTCTTTAGGGTTATTGTTTTGATGAGTGATACTTGAATGTGAAAATTTGTAAAACTATAGTTAATGGCTGAAACCTGTTTGGCTCAATGGATAGAGCGTCGGCCTGCGGACTGAAAGGTCCCAGGTTCGATTACGGTCAAGGGCATGTACTTTGGTTGCGGGCACATCCCCAGTAGGGGGTGTGCAAGAGGCAGCTAATTGATGTTTCTCTCTCATCGATGTTTCTAACTCTCTATCCCTCTCCCTTCCTCTCTGTAAAAAAAATCAATAAAATATATATTTTTTAAAAACTATAGTTAATGATGCTGCAGTACAGCAAATACATTTATGGTTGTCTTTTGTGATATTCTCATTTCTAGGCAAATGCTCCCTGTATCCTTTTCATCGATGAAATTGATGCCATTACCCCCAAGAGAGAAGTTGCTTCAAAAGATATGGAACGAAGAATTGTAGCCCAGCTCCTAACCTGCATGGATGGTCAGTTTAAAGTAATGAACCCGCTTGGGAGAATAAATTGCCTTTGTTTTTAATAGTTTTATCCTAGTTGAATGTTTTATATCCTCACATGTTACAATAGTTATATCCTCACCTGTTTTTAATAGCTGATGTTATTTTGTGTTTCTAAACAAATTGTGAGCTGCTTGAGGACCATGTGCGTTTATCTTCCTCACGTGTCAGGCTTTTAGGAAATGTTAGTTTTACATATGTTTATTGCTGTTAAAATGTGTAATACTTTCTAACCACTTAAATGACTTGTGTAAGCGTTATTGTCCTCATTGGCAAGTGTCTCGCTCACCAGTCATCCTGTGTCTGCTTCTTCCTAGATCTGAATAATGGGGCTGCTACAGCTCAGGTCCTAGTCATCGGAGCCACTAACCGGCCGGACTCGTTGGACCCCGCTCTGAGACGGGCAGGACGGTTCGACCAGGAGATATGCCTTGGTATCCCCGATGAGGCATCCAGGGAGAGGTATGCCGGAGGGAATGTAGCTTGGGTGCCTCTGGGTCATCTGAACTGAACTTGAGGGGTGAGAAGCACGTCGCCTTGTCTTCCTCCTTTTCTCTCTCTCTCTGTCTCTCTCTCTCTCTCTCTGTCTCTCTCTCTCTCTAGTTAAATTGATTTGGAAAGAGAAGCCCACATTAAATGAATGCTTTAAATAAATAATTTGCTCATCAAGCCGGGACCGGTTTGGCTCAATGGATAGAGCGTCGACTTGGGGACTGAAGGGTCCCGGGTTCGATTCCGGTCAAGGGCATGGACCTTGGTTGCGGGCACATCCCCAGTAGGGGGTGTGCAAGAGGCAGCTGATCGATGACTCTCTCTCATCGATGTTTCTAACTCTCTATCTCTCTCCCTTCCTCTCTGTACAAAATCAATAAAATATGTTAAAAATAATAATAATAATAATTTGCTCATCAATAGGGTAATTGTTTCAGACTTATGATGGACTTACACGCCTATACTCACTTGTCCATTATTAACAGTGGTTTGCAGTTTTACTTTGCCTACGACCAGAGTTTCTGGGAAAAATAATTAAATGGCTGCCAGAGAGTTGAAACCTGGGTTTTGCTACAGCACCAGCCTTTCCTAGTCGTTGGTGTTGAATGCCAGCAGACCAAAGACATGGCGACCGAATAACTAAAAATATCTCAGGAGGCTCTCTTGAGGAGTAGAAATCTAGTAAAGAAGTATTTTGAAATACTGTATTTCAAATAAATACATTCAGTGACCTTTTTTACCAGCAGGTTAGCACTCTGACTTTTCCCTCTGTCTTTTCTACAGAATACTACAAACGCTGTGCAGAAAGCTAAGGCTTCCTGACACGTTCCATCTGCGTCACTTGGCGCACCTCACGCCAGGCTTCGTGGGCGCAGACCTGATGGCGCTCTGCCGCGAGGCAGCCATGTGTGCCGTCAGCAGGGTCCTAATGCAGCTGCAGGAAGCACAGAAGCAGGAGCCTGAGGCGAAAGGCTTTCCATCTGAAGGAGGCCAGGGAGAAAAGATGGGGGCTGAGCCCACGTCCACAGCACAGGCGCTCTCTAGACAGGTACCTGAACTGGCCTTCCCATGTTCCTCATTTGTCTTTCCTTACAAGCAGGTGTCGTCGTCGTCGTAGTTGAGGTTTATGATTTTCTGTTGTATTGGCATTTTATCTTTAGGACAACTGTAAGTTATGCCCAGAATGTCTATCATTTCAAAATCACAAGTTGGTGGTGGTGGTTTTTTTGTTTATCCTGGATAAATTCATTTTACAACAATGATTACGAAATTCTGGAGCAGGGGCTGGCCAACTGTGGGCCTTCCTCCTGCCAGCTGTTTTTGTCAATGAAAGTGGTATTGGAACACAGCTGTGGTCATTTATTTGCATATTGTCTATTTCTGCTTTCGCCTCTCACAGCAGACTCTACACAGGAGTCCTACAGAAGAGACGCGTGGCCCACAAAGCTCAGCATCTGCTCGCTAGCCCTTTATGGCAGTGTGCTGACTCGTTAGAGCAGTGGGCACTCAGTTCTGTCTCCTGGTTACCTTTGGTTAGGGGACTAGGGACGTGGTGACACCACCATACTCTTATCTCTATCTGCAGGTGGTTCTGGATGACAGTCCTGTGCATGTGAGAGGGACATTGATCAGTTAAAATTTTGAGTGTTGTAAATCACGAAACCTCAAAATAACATTTTTACAGCATTTGAAGGTTTCCACAGGGGGTGTCTACATATTATATAATTTAATCCATGTAACTGCCAAGTAAATGTCATTACTTTCCTCATTTTATCATCAGAGAAACTAGGGTTAAGAGATTGTGACTTACCCAAGGCCCTATTCCTGCTTTCCAGAGCAGGAACTTAGATCTAGCTCTTTGGTTTTCAAATTATTTTTTTTTCTTACTCATTTGGAACCGCAATTTTATCTGTTAAAAATAAAACTGAATCCCTTTTATAATGTTGCATATAAGTTAGGATTTTATAAATTGAATGATTCAGAGTTACTCTTTATTCTTGTCCTTTCATATTCTTCACAAGGCAAGAAATCTTACTGCCATCAGAGTAACTTCGTTTTAATTTCACCAAAATTCGGCTGCTCTTAAATATTTATAAATGAAAAGTGGAAATAACATAGTTATTGAAATGAATCTATTCCAACTGCTTATTTTGCTATAGCTAGCCATAGTATAGGATGCAAAAATCATTCTTCTGTATTTGAGTATACTTGGTGTTCCTTTCCTTGCCCAGTTATCTGTTCAGAATAAAATTAACCTCTTGTGGCAGTGGAGATAATTATTAAAACGCTTAGAAGTTTACCATAGCTTACAGAAATACTGCAGAAACAATTTTTAAAAGGACAAAAAGGAATGTTTCAACAAACGTGGTGATTTTTCTTTTCTCAATTGCTCCCGTTAAGGATGAATTGCAGAGTCTGCTGAGGTTGCTAAGAAACCAGGATCCCCTCTCAGAGGAGCAGCTGCAGGGACTGTGCATTGAGTTGAACGACTTCATTGTGGCTCTGTCCTCCGTGCAGCCCTCTGCCAAAAGGGAAGGCTTTGTCACTGTCCCGAACGTGACGTGGGCAGATGTCGGTGCCCTGGAAGACATCAGAGAGGAGCTCACCATGGCAATACTGGTAGGTGTGCCTGGAGCCAAATGCCGATGGCACGTGTGGTGGGTAAATGACCATACGTGTGTACTAGGCTGTATATGTTCTGTGGTAATAACATCAAGCCCCCAACGATGGTTTTTAATTTTCTTTTTTTTTAATTATTATTTTTATTTTTTATTTTTTACAGAGAGGAAGGGAGAGAGATAGAGAGCTAGAAACGTCAATGAGAGAGAAACATCGACCAGCTGCCTCTTGCACACCCCCCGCAACGTACATGCCCTTGACTGGAATCGAACCTGGGACCTTTCAGTCCGCAGACCGACGCTCTACCGCTGAGCCAAACCGGTTTTGGCGGTTTTTAATTTTATGATACCTTTTTTAGACTTACTCTTATGGTCGTGCACGAATTCTGTGAGAGTAAGTAAAAATGGAACTTTAGGTTTTCAACCAAGACCCAATTATTGGAGAAAAACTTTCTGAACTTAGTCAACCTTATGAGGGTCCAAGCAGCTTAATGCCCATGAAACTTAGGATTTTTACTTACTCTTACGTTTTCACGCTACTGATCACTTCGGGGTTCATTAACGAAGTGTGATCTCTGCAGAGATGTGTAGCTATTGAGAGAAAATGCACAGAGATCTCTGGCTTTCGCTCTAGAGCACTGCCCCGATCTGGTTTCTTAAAGGAGGACATTGCCTACTATTTTTATGACCTGGAACTTTAGATGATTTTTTTAGAACATTTAAAATTTTTAAAACATTTTCAGAGCTTAAATTTTGCCCTAACTGGTTTGGCTCTGGATAGAGCCTGGGTTGCTGGCTCGATCCTCAGTAAGGGGCATGCAAATAAGGAATTAAAGATAAGTATAGGATCCCCATTTGAAATTGGCCCCAGGCACTGTTCGTTTCTTGTGATCAGTGCTGAAAGTGGGCCTCTGAGAGCATGGACACGCAGTGTAAAAGGACGCTAGTAACGGGTCGCTGGGATTCTACTTCCAGGCGCCAGTACGTAACCCAGATCAGTTCCGGGCTCTCGGATTGGTGACTCCGGCCGGAGTCCTCCTCGCTGGTCCTCCCGGCTGTGGGAAAACGCTGCTGGCGAAGGTATGGCATAAGTTCCACTTTTGTATTTCATTTCTTATTAGCAGTAGGGTAAGATGAATATCGCTCTGAATATTACACTGAGATATTTTTGTATCATTTCTATTAGAAGTGCATTTAAAATAAGTGGTAGTTTTCTTCGTAAAAGTTTTCTACTTTTTTGCATAAATTTTTTAAAACTTATTTTTGTTTTTATTACTAAACTATTGGGGGTTTTGATGGGTTAGATGTTGGGTACCTGGCATTGAGATGTGGAAAACCTACAGTGAATGAGTCAGACTTCGTTAGGTGTGTATCCTGACTCTCCCCTACTTAATGAGTGAGAGGTGGAAAGCTTACAAAACGGGCAGCAGGAAAGACAAAGATTGAGAGAGAGGATAATCATCTTCATGTTGAGCAATTTTTGGTGGCGGAGCAGGCATGCCTTCGTGGTTCAGCAGGTACTTATTGAGCTACTTGCTCTGCCAGAAATTGTTCCGGGTCCGAGGGATCAGCTAGTGAACCTGTGCTAATAGAACGTATTGTCTGTTTGGAAGGCGCAGGCAATAAACAAAAACAGTAAGATTACAGAGTTAGCTAAGTTCTAAAGGAAATAAACATTGTTATGATTGATTGGGAGATGGCTATTGTAGGTATGGTGTTCAAGGGATGGTTATTATTATTTTTTTTTTTTATTGATTTCAGAGAGGAAGAGAGGGAAATAGAAACATAAACAATGAGAGAGAATCATTGATCTGCTGCCTCCTGCACACCCCACACTGGGAATCGAGCCTGCAACCCAGGCATGTGCCCTGGACCAGAATCAACCCGGGACCCTTCAGTCCACAGGCCAACACTATCCATTGAGCCAAACCAGCTAGGACAATGGTGATATTTAAGAGTCCTGAAGAGCCCTAACTGGTTTGGCTCAGTGGATAGAGCATCGGCCCGCGGACTTTTACCCATAATTCTCCTCTCCTCCTTATTGGAAAGAGGCGACCATGAAAGTGGAAAAAAAGGATAAGCTAAAAGAAACTCCCACGTTATCACAATGATTGTTGTTATTCTATTGTGTGTCTGTCTTATTTGTATCTCTCTGTTTCCTTTTACTAGGCTGTTGCAAATGAGTCTGGACTAAATTTTATATCTGTCAAGGGCCCAGAATTACTAAATATGGTAAGTTGTGGCATTAGTCATTGTTTAGATAAGGAATGAAATGATCTTTCATATTTCAGGGTAGAGTGTCTTCAGGTTTTTTAAACAATTGTCAAATTTTGGTGAAATCACCTCTGTAGGAATAATCACCTCTGCTGTACTTAGTATATGTGCTTTCTTAGTTAAGTCTAGTAACTTCTGAGCCTCAGTTTTCTCACCTGCAAAATGGAAATAATTGTAATCATTAACATTTTAAAGTGTTTAATCTGTACCATGAGTTTGTAAAGCACTTGACGTACATTATTATTCTTCAACAAGCCTGTGAGATATAAATTATTGTTTCTCCTGACTCACAGATGGGGAAAGTTAGGTTTAGGGGGTAGAGGAGGAAAAAGGAGGGATAAGTAGTGAGAGAAGGAGACTTGACTTGGGATAGTCAGCACACAATGCAATATACAGATGATGTACTGTAGAATTGTGTACCTGATGCCTATATAATTTTATTAACCGTGTCACCCCCAATATATTCAAGTAAAAACAACAAACAAGTTTGGGAGTTTTGTTTGCCTCTTCTGATGCTTTATGACAAAATAGCTTCTTCTTTAGCAAGATGATGTACAAGTGACAGTAGAACAGTGAATTGTCTTGTTTGCATTTAAAATACTGTTTGAATTCATGAGAATTATTCCTGGGTATTTTACATGCATAAAGCTTAAGAGGTCACTTCTAAAATAGAATAGTGAGCGCTTGTTTTTTTTTTATGCTATCGCTTTTTTTATATAATATATTTATTATTTTTTTACAGAAAGGAAGGGAGAGGGATAGAGAGATAGAAACATCGATGAGAGAAACATCGACCAGCTGCCTCCTGCACACACACACTACCGGGGATGTGCCTGCAACCAATGTACATGCCCTTGACCGGAATTAAACCTGGAACCCTTCAGTCCGCAGGCCGACGCTCTATCCACTGAGCCAAACCAGTTTCGGCGAGGATTGTTTTGTTTGTTTGTTTGTTTGTTTGTTTTAACTTAGAGAAGACCTTACAATGCCTTTAGTCTTCATTTTATAAATGAAGAAATTTATAAGCTTAAATAATAGCTAATTTTATTAAATTGAAACCACATACAACTGGCTATTCTTATAGGTCAGAAATAGGCAAAATACCAGTAATTGCATATGGCTCAACCTAAACTTCTTTGGACTCTGACCTACAAATGTCCTTTAAAACTGGTTTAACTGTAATTTGGCTTGAACCCCGGAGTTGAACTGTCTCTGCACTCTGTCTCCCGTCTGTGTGTTCAGTACGTCGGTGAAAGCGAGCGTGCGGTGCGGCAGGTTTTCCAGCGAGCCAAGAACTCAGCGCCCTGCGTCATCTTCTTCGACGAGGTGGATGCCTTGTGCCCTCGAAGATCAGACCGGGAGGTAGCCGTCATGGAGGGGCTTTTACACATTTCTGTCTTAGCACCACAAACCTTTTTATTTGTTTAAATATATTTTAATGATATTTTTGCAGAGAAGAAAGGAGAGGGGTAGAAACATCGATGAGAGGAAAACATTAATCGGCCTCGTCCTGCGCACCTCCTACTAGGGATGTGCCCGAAACCAAGGTTCCTTCCCCTGACCGGAATCGAACCTGGGACCTTTCGGTCCGCAGGCCGACGCTCTGTCCACTGAGCCAAACCGGTTACAGCTCCACAAACCTTTTTAAACCACTTTTTATAAAATTCAAGAAGTTCTTATAAAGTCATTCCTCGAGAACATTGAGACTCTTTGTGAAGTAGCCTAGTAATTTGAAATCAGGACTGAGGGATAACGGTTGCATTTTTATTAACCTCTGTATCCTTTTTATCTTTTTTTAGTATATTAGTTTGGTTATACATATTGGATTCACACAAATGAGTAGCTAGGACTGGAAATGATACTGATTTTGAATAATCTGCCTTGTAATCTTAAGATTCTCCAGTTAAAAGTTCTTAAGGCTGCCAAGACTGCTTTGGCTCAATGGATAGAGCGTCGGCTTGGGGACTGAAGGGTCCCGGGTTCGGTTCCGGTCAAGGGCATGTACCTTGGTTGCGGGCATATCCCCAGTAGGGGGTGTGCAAGAGGCAGCTGATCAATGACTCTCTCTCATGGATGTTTCTAACTCTCTATCTCTCTCTCTTCCTCTCTGTACAAAATCAATAAAATATATTAAAAAAAAAAAAAAGAAAGAAAAAAGTTCTTAAGGCAGGAGAAAATATAATTTAAGACACGCACTCACAAAGGGCCAGGTAATGTGCACTGACTGAGCACCAACCATTACACTCTGGGGAAGATAAACCTTGGTCTGCATTGACTGCCACTTGCTTACTACACTGAGTCATAGTTCTTAGAAATTTCAGTACAGAGAGTGCCCAGAAACAGCTGTTAGCAGGAAGATTGTTACATAAGAGTTGGAAGCATAGAGATCATATGTTTTTTATGGTTTATTTTGCATAATTCTGTATATGTTCTCGTAGATAGTCAAACATTTATTCAGTGCCTCATGTCACTCAAGAATCCCCAGAAACATTAAACAGTTGAAAAAACAAAACTTGACTAATATAAATGGGATCATCAATGCCAGTAGTCATCAATGCATCACAACATCTCCTTAGCCCAGTCTCGTCCCATAGTGACGTCAGTGGCCAGGGCAAAGGTCCTTCCGGTTCCCCTGCCAGCTGTCAGATCCTAAAGTCTAGTGTGGAATCCAGTGCCAAACACGACACTTCTGTCTGCTGATTGGGGCATGGTATGCTCTGCATTCTTCTCTTTTGCCACAAACTCTTTATTGTTTGACAGCCCCTTTCACTGATTTGCAGCTCTGTGTTATCAGCTACTAATTTTTAACAACGTATTTTTATTGATTTCAGAAGAAGGGAGAGGGAGAGAGACAGAAACATCAATGTTGAGAGAGCATCATTGATTTGCTGTGAGATATGTGTATATATATATTTTCAAAAGTTTTGCTGGGAAAACCATGAATGAAAACATGTTTTGTACAGTGCTTGTACAGTAACTAGTCAAGAAATGATCATTGTCTTCTCTTGACAAAAACATTCACTCAAGCCCTAACTGGTTTGGCTCAGTGGATAGAGCGTCAGCCTGCAGACTGAAAGGTCCCAGGTTTGATTCTGGTCAAAGGCATGTACCTTGGTTGTGGGCACATCCCCAGTAGGGGGTGTGCAGGAGGCAGCTGATCGATGTTTCTCTCTCACTGATGTTTCTATCTCTCTATCCCTCTCCCTTCATCTCTGTAAAAAAATCAATATTTTTTTAAACAACACAAAAATTTCCATTCAGATGAGCAAGTATATTATTTTGCATGAAAATAAAATTGGCGAGGGATTTTTCTTTTTATTGGGGGCTGATGGAGATACGCTTGTTTCTTTTTAGACGGGGGCAAGTGTGCGAGTGGTGAATCAGCTCCTGACAGAGATGGATGGTCTGGAAACACGCCAGCAGGTTTTCATCATGGCAGCCACTAACCGGCCAGGTAAGACAGCATACAAAGCTGATGAGTCTGAAGACGCAGCATTCAAAAATAATACCGGCTGAAACTGGTTTGGCTCAGTGGATAAGAGCGTCAGCCTGGGGACTGAAAGGTCCCAGGTTCGATTCTGGTCAAGGGCATGTACCTTGGTTGTGGGCACATCCGCAGTAGGGGCTGTACAAGAGGCAACTGATGGATGTTTCTCTCTCATTGATGTTTCTAACTAACTATACCTCTCTCTTCCTCTCTGTAAAAAATCAATAAAATCTATTTAAAAAAAAAACACAACAATACCGTTTACAGACATCCTTGTCAAGGAATAACTAAGAGGGTTCATTAGTTGAAAAAAACCTTAGAAAGCTTTTATGTAAGCTACAGAAAAAGGATGATAGTATTGCCTGGGTTTCATGAGTTTTTGTTTTGTTTTCTTTGTTACTCAGTTGGCAGAGAACACGTGTCACATACACTTTTCTTTTTTTTGGTGTAGCATACACTTTTGACCATGAAACAGGAATCTGAATTTCTGTCCTAAGGTTTCAAGCTGATAGGAAACAGCAATGAGACTCTTTTCCTTGTATCTGAAGGTTGAAGATAGGATTTTAAGATTTTTTTTTTTTTTAATATATTTTATTGATGTTTTACAGAGAGGGAGGGAGAGAGATAGAGAGTTAGAAACATCGATGAGAGAGTCATTGATCAGCTGCCTCTTGCACACCCCCTACTGGGGACGTGCCCGCAACCAAGGTACATGCCTTTGACCGGAATCGAACCCGGGACCTTTCAGTCCGCAGGCCGATGCTCTATCCACTGAGCCAAACCGGTTTCGGCGGATTTTAAGATTTTATACTGGAACCATATCCCTGTGTTAAACTATTATTTAAAATTGTTTACAAGCATTAGCACTCAATGAAGGATTTAAAAAATGGCTCAGAACCTCAAAAGTGCTCGAGGTGGCTTTTACTCTGGGTCCTAAGTTTTCTTCACATTGTTTAATTCCTTGCCATCCCTATGAGCCACTGAGTCATAACAGCCCTTACATCGATGTTTGTGTTAACTCTGACAGCAGTGATAGAGTAATTTAATTCCTTCAATGGACTTTTTATCAGTTGTCAAGCTGATAATAATTTTTCATTTCATGTAAGTTACCATGGAAACTCAAAGCCATGAATTATATGCCATTTTATTGTAAAACGAAAAGTTGAAAGTTGTTATGGTTTATACTTTGACTCTTGTAATAACGAAATGCTCTCTTTGGAATCAGACAGAACAAGGTTTGAGTCCTGGCCATAGCACTTCATATCTTAGGAACTGCTCTGTTTCAACCCAGACTGGCCTAACACCAGAGAAGCAGATGACAAGTCAGTTCTGACTAACGACCCGGAGTTAGTGTCAGGTCCTGCAAGTTCAAGAGTTTGCCCTCTCCAAGCCTGCCCCCTCCTCGGATGCCAGCCACAGTGGCATCTCCAGAGCACCCACACTTCTGACCAGCCTGCTGCAAATTTGATAATTCCCATGATCCTCCTCGAGTTGAGTAATTCACCAGAAAACGAATAGAACTCAGGAAAGCACTGTATTTAAATTACAGTTGATTGTAAGGGATTCCCACCCATGCAGGTAGGTCTTGGAGAGCATAAAGCGTTTCAATGCCCTCTCTCCATGGAGTCAGGATCCATCATCCTCCGGGCGCATCAGTGTATTCATGAACTGGGCAGCGCCCTTGAGCTTCGATGCAGTGCTTTTATGAGGGCTGTATAAAGCAGCCATTGATTGAATCATTGGCCATTAGATTGAGGTCAGTCTTCAGCTGCCCCTTCCCTCCCCAGAGGTATTGGTCCAAGGTCCAGCCCTCTGATGACTTGATTGGTCTTTCTGGTAACTCCCCATCCTGAGGTTATCTTGGGGCTAGTCCAGTCGTCTCATTAGCATAACATTAGCATTTCCTAACTCGGGAAATTCCAAGGGTTTTTGAAGGTGTATGCCAAGAACCAGGGGCGAAGATCAAATTATCTTTTATTGTACCACACTAATCTTGTGCATCTATTACTTCATCTTGCTAACCATCATTTCTTCATCTCTGAAGTGCAGATAATAATGCCTAATTGTCAGGTGAAGTGATATTAGCAATCTGCCACAATGTGTGGCAAGTAGCTATTTAGTAATTATTCCCATTGTCGCCAGCACTTATGGTAATAGCAGTAGGAACAGTCATAAACTCACAGCCTTCCTAGGAGAAAGCTTGACAGTCCCTCAGATTTGGACAGAATCACCTCCTACATTTCCGAAGTAGATACACCGCTTTGTAGCAGATTTCAAGTAGAGAGGCTTTGGTCTGCTGTCTAGCATAACCGAGGCGAGAACAGATTTGGCCTTTTTTGGAGAACAGCATGAGGGCCAGTGTGTCCGGAGTAGATTGAGTGGTGGGGACAGTGATGGAGAGGTGCTTGGGCCTTTTATGTCACAATAAGGAGCATGGATTTGAGCCTGCTGTGATGAGAAGGCACAGGAGGGTTTCAAGCAGGTTTCAACATTGTTTATTCTGTGTGACTCAGTTCCTGTGAATTGACTAACTCCTTAAGAGAATGGCCATAACAAGTCTTCGTGGTTCAGATCCAATTAATGAATGGCATGAAAAAGATAAACCCACTCGGGAAAATCAAACAACCCTGTAAAGTAGGGGTGTCGAACTCAATCAGAGAAGGGGCCAAAATCTAAAATCAGCCTAAATCGCGGGCCGAATGGTTTACTGAACAGTCATAAACTGACAATGTCATAAACTGACAGCGGAGTGCAGTGATGACAGCGCGGTGCGGGCCACATTCAAGGCCTGGCGGGCTGGATTTGGCCCGCGGGCCGTGTGTTTGACACATGTGCTGTAAAGCCTGTAGCAAAAACTGTCTCTGTCCGCCCTTTCCGATCCCCTCCCAGAGGCATCCACCTGTGAACTCCTTGAGCTGTTTCTTCTGTATTTCCTCCATATTTTCAAATAATATGTTCAAATGGTTCTTTCTTATCAATTTTACACACTGCCCATTAGCTTCTTTTTAAGGTAGATGAAGATCATTATCTTGTGTTCACCCTTTCTCTGTCCCCTCACCCTCACCCCCATACCTCTGTTTTCTTCACTCTGTCCCCCCAATATTTTAATACTAGAGGCCCGGTGCATGAAATTTGTGCACAGGTAGGGTCCCTAGGCCTGGCCAGCAATCAGGGCTGATTGGGGCCTTCCGGCTGCTGGCCAGAGCCTTCCTTCATTCCATACAACTCCTGGTGGACAGCATACATCATAGCAAGTGATCGGTCTCCCGGTCAAACTCCCAAGGGTACATTTTGCACATTAGCCGTATATATATATATATATATATATATATATATATATATATGATAGTTTGATGACAACTTTGGTTAAATCACTAGTCAGTGTTTATACTACTGATGACTGTAAATATTCCTCCCTGCTCCCCAAGAATAATTCTATGATTGGGTTTCCTTTTTTTATTTGACCTTATAATTCTTAAATTTAATGACCCTAATATTTTTCTTTTGCTTTCTTTCTCTGTTCCTGTTCTTCATCCGATGTGTTCCTTTGATTGTTTCTAGAGCCTTCCCTCTGGAGCCTTCCTCCCTCCTGCTCCGTATGGCCTGGCCCCCCTGAAGGCCGGGTTATTTCGGGACTCACCTTTCCTGTGCCCTTGTTTCTGATCTTATCTCTCCCTGGTTTACTCTTGTTCTGCTACAGCTTATTTCTCAGTGGCTTTTCTAAGACAGGTCATGTAGGAGGTAACTCGTTTGCCTTCTTGTATTTTTGAAATTACCTTTATTCTGTTCTCATCATTGATTGGCAGCCTGGCAGGGTATAGAATTTGAATTGAAAAATTTTTCCCCCATAATTTGTAGGTATTGCTTTTTCTTTTTCTTTAAAGGTCTGTGCCATTCTGGTCCTTTTTATGTGACTTTTTGTTCATTTGTTTTATGTATGTGCTTAGAACTTGGTGAATCTTAAACCTCCTGGATTGGTCTTCTACATTTCTTCTTTTCTCCTATTTCTAGCTCTGTCTTTATTTTTTTTCTAGTTTTTGAGGTACTGATTTGTACAAAGTAAATGGAAAGACTGTCTTCTCCCCTTTCTCCCTCTGGTTGCTCTTTGGTGTAGCTCAGTGAGTGGTTGAGGGTTGACCATGAACCAGGAGTTCAGGGTTCTATTCCCACTTAGGCCACATGCTGGGGCTGCAGGCTAGATCCCCAGTGTGAGGCATGCAGGAAGCAGCCAATCAGTGATTCTCTCTCATCATTGTGTTTCTGTCTCTCTTATCCTCTCCCTTCCTCTCTCTCTCTAAAATCAATTTTTAAAAAGTTGCTATAATTATGTATTTATCAGATGAAAGTATGGATGAATTACAAAGAAAAGGTTTATTTCATTATTTAGCCGCTTTAGTTCCAAGTGAAATGTAGTGTCTCTTCACCTGTCTAATCTGAATGGCCTTCGATCATGGTTGAATGTTCCTTAAGGCAATTGACCAATGACTAGATGCCATAGCCAAGCCTGTATATGTGACCTTTGGCACAGTGCTGCCCTTAAAATTAACCTAGCCCTGGCATCACCTCTGCTGACTTACGGGCAGCCTGGTGCATAGCACACTCAGTAACTATTTGTTTAATGAATCATGGTTCATAGAGATATACTTCTGTTTCATGAAGGCTGTCTGATCTTGTAATAATTTTCACTGACACAGTGAAAGTCTCAGTCTGATGCTGTAATTTTTGTAAAAATCAGCTTTTGTGGCATATGCGGTATTCCATAAATTTTGCCCATTTTAAGTATACGATTCAGTGGTTTTGAGTGTACTTACAGAGTTGTGCAATCTAATTTTAGAACATTTCCATCGCCCTAGAAAGAGATCTGTGTCAGTTAGTAGCCACTCCCCATCCTTCCCCACCGTAAGGGTCCCAGAGAGGGGAAGGCAGCCTCACGGGGACATTGCCTTTGGCCTTGACTGAGGGGTGAGGTCACAGGAGGCAGACTTGATAGCATGTGTCTCCCACTGGAGGGGATGAGAAACCTGCCTAATATTCGGGGAGCGGGCAGGGGTCGTTATCTGAGACGGAGGATCCGGGAGGAGAGCAGGTTTGGGCAGGAAGGTGTGAGGGGCTTTTTCCTCCTCCTCCTCCTCCTCCTCCTCCTCCTCCTCCTTTTTCTCCTCCTCCTCCTCCTCCTCCTTTTTCTCCTCCTCCTCCTCCTTCTTCTTTTAATATGTATTTTATTGAATTTTTTTACAGAGAGGAAGGGAGAGGGATAGAGAGTTAGAAACATCGATGAGAGAGAATCATCCATCAGCTGCCTCCTGCACACCCACCACTGGAGATGTGCCCACAACCAAGGTACATGCCCTTGACCGGAATCGAACCTGGGATCCTTCAGTCCGCAGGCCGACACTCTAGCCACTGAGCCAAACCGGTTTCGGTGGCTTTTTCCTTCTTAAGAGCCTCTTTTTTTTAAGGAGAAACTTTCATTTTCATGACGTTTAATCAGCTTTTTCTTTTAAAAAATAGACCCTCCCCATCTCTCATGTTAATTACATGTTTTTAAAGACCGTGTTCTCTGTATGTAAGACCATGTTCTCTGTATGTAAGGCCATGTTCTGTGTATGTCTCCCTTCTTAGATATCATTGACCCTGCGATCCTGCGCCCAGGACGCCTGGACAAAACCCTCTTCGTGGGCTTGCCGCCCCCCGCAGATCGGCTCGCCATCTTACAAACCATCACCAAGGTGGGTAGAGGAGACGGCCTATCTCCGGCTCTGTTTCTCTCATTTTAAACACCGACAAGTAGCAATTTGGGATGCCCAATCACCTTCTGGTCTGCAGCTTTAAATATTTGCCCCGCCTCTGTCTCCCAAATCTGCCTTTCATTCCCCTATAAATGTCACGAACACCTCCCTTATCCCAGAAAGCCAGAAAGGTTATTTGATGTCTACCAGATGCTTTGCGATATTACAGTCTTTGAAATAGTGATAAAACTCCCACTTAAACTGACGGTTTAACCATCTTTAAGTGTTTATTCCTTGGCCTTTCTCTATTCACATTGTTGTTCAGCCCTCACTGCTGCTCATCTCCAAACTCAGATTGTCTAATTCCTGGTCCAGTGTTGTTTCCACTTTTTTGGCCTCTTTATTAAAATGTAATATAGGCACAAAAAACGTGGACATGCCATTCCATGTCCAACTCCATGAGCTTTCATAAACAAACTCTGCACCACCCCCCCACTCTGGAGTTAATTGACTAAATTGAAAACATTTTACATTCAAGGGAACCTTAGGGGTCATGCCGTCTGGCCATCTAGTTTTATATACACAGCGGGGGACTGGGAGGGGAGAAAAAGCACAACCCTAGCCTGTTTGGTTCAGATTCAGTGGTTAGAGCGGACTGACAGGTCTCAGGTTCGATTCCGGTCAAGGGCATGTACCTTGGTTGCGGGCACATCCCCAGCTCAGGTTGGGGAGTGTGTGGGAGGCAGCCAATCGATGTTTTCCTCTCTCTTACATCGATGTTTTCCTCTCACACTCTCTCCTCCTCCTCTCTTCCACTCTCTCTCAAAGTCAATGGAAAAATATCCTCAGGTAAGGGTGGACCCCCTCGCTCCCCCCCCCCCCCCAAAAAAAAAAAGCACAAAGGCTGTTTGCCTAAGGTCACCCGGAGAGTACTTTTGCCATGACTATTTCCCGGGTCCAAGTGGGTTGAATGAGAAACAACAGTTTTCTGAACCTGTTCGATGAACATTAGTGTTTTATTAAATAATAGCAGCTAGCAGATGGACAGACAGTTCAGGAGATTGGTAAATGCACCCAGCAGGGAGGAAGGCGGGGACAGGGTCTGAGTGCGGGCCCAGAGGCAGGTGATGGATTGCAGGAGGTGCTGGAACCGAACCACATCCTGCTTAGAGCAACGCCGTGCTAATATTTACACTTAGCTTAATATTTACTTGAAGCTTAACGGCAAATATTCACTTTCTCTGTGTATCTTTCTTCTTAAGCTATTCATTTTTTAATGTAATAATTGCTACAAGGGCCACAGGCAATGTATATGTAAGTTACGAATCAGAACAAGAAAGCAAATACTCACGAACCTATCATTTATGCCACACATTTTAAATCGCTGAAAACTGGTGTGGGGGGGGGGTTGCCTCTGAGAGGTACTAGAAATGTTATTAAACAGTATGCGTGCACCGTACTGTGTCAGCACTGCTGGAATTCTGAGACTGTTGTGATTCTTGTCCTTTCTAGCATTTCTTGGTATGAGCCAAAGGAGAATTGGCACCAAAGCCAGGGTTGAGGTCAGGTAAAGGGTTGAGAAAGAACACACTGAGCGGAGGGCTTTGGCTGTTCTCTGTAGAGCAGTTTCCTGCCATATAATTTCTCCCTTCCTGGCCAGCCAGGAACCACGCACATACGCACCTCAAGACCAAGCACTGCTTACGATCTTGCCACATTTAATCAGCAAAGGAAATGGCTTTTCTCACCTTTGGGAAGATGGACCTGGTGATTCTGTTCTTGGTGATGTTTTGTTTTTGTTGCAACTCCAGACAGATTCTTCAAACTTCATAAGCATAAGCTGCCTTTAGCTTGCCCAGGTTTGGAGCCTGCTCCTCAACCTCATTTCTCAAAATGGAAATTTGTAAGAATCTTGTAACACTGCTGTGGGAGACCGTTATATTCATTTAGCCACGTAGCCAGTGCTCTTTATTGAGAACCTTTCATGTGGAAAAGTATCGGTCATTGAACCCTCAATGAAAAGTTTTTTCTCTTTTATTCAGAATGGCACCAAACCCCCACTGGACACTGATGTCAGTCTGGAAGCGATTGCTGGGGACCATCGCTGTGATTGCTATTCGTAAGGATCTCAGTCTCAAGTTCGTTCGCTCTCCGAGGCTCAGTTCCTCGGGTGTCACGTGAGGGAGAAGGGCGATGTGGGGAGGATTAAGTCACGTGTCACAAGGAGCCTTTGGTGTGGGGTCTGGCCCTTTCCTGCCCTCTCCTTCTTAGAGAAGCAACTCCCGCGAGGACGAATTCCGGAAGTAGGGTGTCCTCTCAGGTGTTGACTTTTGTAACTCAGCTGCCCTGACCACCACAGCTGCCCTTCACAAATCGTCTGTCTGTCTGTCTGTCTGTCTATCAACCAATTGCCAAATTATCAAGGTGCTTCAAGCATTTGGAAGAGAATAAGCAACGGCTCAGAACTTATTTCGCAGCACATACAGCAGGAGCATCCACACAGCCCGTAGTAAACGCGGGAAATGAAACATTTCTGCCTTCAGCACTCGTATTCGCTGGTGGATGTAGTTTTTGGCGGTTTTTTTTTTTTTTTTTTTTTTTTTTTTCCTTCATATGTTTTTAAGGAAATGGTTACTTTCCCGTTTGAGTATACAGGAAGAAATGAAACAGGCTTATCAGGGGAAGTTGTCTCTGGCTTATTTGCAAGGTTCTGTTGCCTGTCCACATTATTCTTGGGGTTCATGATGTCCCTGTAGGTCAAGGCCAGATAATGTGGAGGGAGGTGGGGTTTTCATCGTTGAGGACTTCAGGAGTCTGTCATTCAGCAGCATAAACTTACATCCACTGGAGTAAGTTTAGTGCCAGTTGAAGAAGGTCCCATCACCATCTCTTATCAATATGACGTCACTCGGAGCCATGCTGATCATTTTTAGAGAGTGTGATCAGAGACAACGTTTTATCTCCAATTTTTATTTATTTTTTTTTTTAATATATATTTTATTGATTTTGTACAGAGAGGAAGGGAAAGAGATAGAGAGTTAGAAACATCGATGAGAGAGAGTCATTGATCAGCTGCCTCTTGCACACCCCCCACTGGGGATGTGCCCGCAACCAAGGTACATGCCCTTGACCGGAATCAAACCTGGGACCCTTCAGTCCCCAAGCCGACGCTCTATCCATTGAGCCAAACCGATCTCGGCTATCTCCAATTTTTAAATAAATGGGCATCTAGGCTCTTGAGTGTCAGTCTTTGTTCTGCCACTCCCACGCCCCTGAGAGATGCGCTCTGGTCAGTAACCTTGGCTCATTTAAGATTGTCTCAGCGCGCCCAGCATGTATGTGATCACTAGCTAATGTTCTAACCCTCACACTTTACAGTGAAACATTGGATTCAGTTAGTAACTTAAACTCTGTGGCTCTCGTTTTATATGTTACGTGGGCCATCAACATTGTACATGAAAGTAGGTTAATGTCTGAAAATAAGGTTTTTGTCCCAAATTCAAGCCCTTTCTCAAAAGATCGCCAAGACCTGGTCAAGATGTTAATATAGTGAGACAGCAGTCAGCACCATTGTCTTCTGTTGAGCTCAAGTGGACTCAGCCTATTATTACGTGGAATCATTAAATGAAGGCTTGTTAGTTCTTGTCATGTTTTAAGTAATTTATGAGTCCACTTAGCTTGAGCTTGAATCAAATACATCAAAAGCTCAGAGCCTTTGTATTTTCCGCTTTTGAACATGGAGCCATAAATGCCTTTTATATATAAGCTTTGTCAGACAGGCGGTAATCTAGGAATGGGCCATGGGAACAGAAATTTACAATCAACGATGTGTCAGTTTCTTTCCACTGATGATGTTCTAAGCTTTTTCTTTTTCTTTTTAGTATATTTTTATTGATTTCAGAGAGGGGGAGAGAGAAACATCAATGATGAGAGAGAATCATGGATTGGCTGCCTCCTGCACACCCCCTACTGAGCATGTGCCCTGACTGGGAATCAAACCGTGGCCTGGTTCATAAGTCGATGCTCAACCACAACCAGGCCAGTCGGGCGATGTTCTAAGCTTTTTATATTAACGTGGGTGTCTATAACTGTTACCAGGGGACTATTTATGATTCATTGTGTTGTTTCCTCCATCATTTCCTTTCTTCTGAAAGTTAGAAATATTTTAAGTGAAAGCTAAAACTCTTTCCTACCGGCTGTAATTAGGTCAGCCCACATTCATGGGTCAGTTTCTTTTCTGACTGTTTAATATACAACTTAAAGGAAAATGGCTCTCAGGCTTCTTTCTGGCCTAAACAGTATGTAATTATAAATAAGTAAGGTGGCGTCTTTTATTCCAGGGGTGCAGATCTCTCTGCTCTGGTGCGGGAAGCTTCCGTCTGTGCCCTGAGACAGGAAATGGCAAGACAGAAGAGTGGAAATGAAAAAGGTACGGTTCTCCCCGGAGGCTCTCAGTTCTACTTCGTTATCGTTCTGGACAAGCAGAACCGCTGTTGATCTGGAATGTGGCCACTTCCTAGCGTCTCTCGTCTGTGATATTAAAACTGGTGTTTCTGTCTGATAAGACCTTTAAAAACCTTTCAGAATATGATGTAAACTTTAGAAAATATTAATATTAAGTAGAAAACATATACACACGAGAAATGAAAACTGAAGTAACTTACCCTATACTTAGACTCTCCTTTCACAGGACAAAATCAGTCCGGGTTGTTAAGTGATGATTTGAGGCCATCTCAACAGCTTGACACTCTTCTTCACACTTGACAGTGTCTTCATATTGAATATTGTTCTGAGTAGACTAGCCCCATTGTCATCACTGCTGTCCTCACCGTTCCCCCGGGATGGGTGGAAGTCTCGAGAGAAGCTAAGTTATAAACCACAACCAGCATACTGTGCCTGATGCGTTTGTTCGTGCTTTTGCTCCGCAGGTGAACTCAAGGTTAGTCAGAAGCACTTTGAAGAAGCTTTCAAGAAAGTGAAATCATCTATATCAAAAAAGGTAAGAAATGTGCCCTAGCTGGTTTTGCTCAATGGACAGAACGTCAGCCTGCGGACTGAAGGGTCCCAGGTTCAATTCTGGCCAAGGGTACATGCCTGGGTTGTGGGCTCGGTCCCCATAGGGGGCGTACAGGAGGCAACCAATCAATGATTCTCTCTCATCATTGATGTTTCTCTCCTTCCATCTTCTCTAAAATCAATAAAAATACATTTTTTAAAAATAAAAGATAAGAAATGTTCATAAATGTAGAGAGAAAAGAGACTAGAATGTGGACCTGTAGCGAGGACCTCATGGAAACAAAATAATTGCCTGTGTGCGTTGCCTTTAGAGAGAGGTCAGTTTGTTGTTCCACTTATGCAGCATTGGTTGATTCTCCTTATATGTGCCCTGACCGGAGATTGAACCTTCAACCTTGGCGTATCGGGATGACGCTCCAACCCAGCTACCCAGGCTGACTTACAGTTTCCATCAGTCATCATAATGAGAAGCACAGCAATCTGCTCATATAACTGTTTGGACTTTGACTTACGGTTTTCAATCAATAATCATAATGAGAAACACTGAGCCTGGGTGATAACGGTTTAAGGGTAGTTGTGGTGGAGTCCATGAGCAGGTCCTCGTGGCTAAGGTACATTCCAGCTCAGGGAGTCCGGAAACCAAGGGCATCCACTGAACACAACGGATCCCGACAGCATGGCACCCAGACATTCCCCAGGGCCGGGCACTGCCCTGCCAGCTCTCTGTGTGTGTGTCATCGCTGCCAGACTTCACTGCATAACACCCACTTTAACTTACTACAAACAACACCTCAGCCAAGCAAGACACACCATGTAAAACCTGGCGTTTTATGTCAGAAAAAGCCAGAGTGATTTTTTAACCTTTTTCTGACATGGTGAAGATGCTCCTACTTTCCTGAAACTTATGGGTAAGTCCCTAGCGCTTTGTTTGAATAGTCTTAGCCCCAAGAAGGTAAGACTGTTGAGGGTGTAGCTGGCATTAGGCTACATCATCCTCTATTTTCTCTGCTCGGCGAAGCCAGGCCCTGGCGTCCAGCGTGTGTCACTTCCCAGACCAGCAGAGCGTAACTCGCCCTGCCAGCCTGTTGTTGTTTTTCAGTCTTAACGGCTCACCCGTGGCCCGGGGCAGGGCTAACTGTTAATAAATGTTAAGACCTTGAGATTATTTTCCCACCTATTTATTACCTCAAATTACAGTCTTTCACTCCGCCTACTGTGGCTTTGTTCCATTGTCAGGGAGCCGGTCTCACTTACGCATAAATTACACCTTTCTTCTGTCCTCCTCTATAAAAGCAACATCATAGAAACCCTGTTTTTTTTGTTTTGTTTGTTTGTTTTTAGAAACCGTACTGTTTTGTTATCTCATTGATGTAGTGGTTTGCACACCCACTGGCCAGAGCACTTGGATTCTTTTCTTCACACTCAGGATGATGTGGGTCATCTGTTTGCCTGATTATTTCACTCACATTGACATTTATGAGAGGGAAAAACCTCCCTTTACACCTAGTGTATTAGTGGATTGCCTAAGATCTCATTCTTCCATCTATACATAAACATGTATCCTGTACCTACTGTACTTTAGGCCAGGCGCCGTGCTGGACTTACAAGATGTAAAATCATATAGACATAGTTCCTAATCTTTATGAGCAATTAGGAGTTGTATGGTGAGCATTTCCATACACGTGTACATAGATACCTGCTAACCTGGTCACTCTGCTCATTACTGTTACGTTGCCAGTAGCTTTTGCTAATTAGAAGGTATTGACTACGTGGCAGATTCAGCCCAGTGCATTCTATTAGAAGCATATCTGAACCTATAATTCCAGACATTGGAGATGTCTTTTTACCCCTTAGGAAGGATGCATGTATGTCTTAGTGATGCTGCTTGATTCTAGTGTATTTGCACGTATATGCAGAGGACAGTCTAAAAGGATATATTGCTGGGACCAGTTTGGCTCAATGGATAGAGCGTCGGCTTGGGGACTGAAGGGTCCCGGGTTCGATTCCGGTCAAGGGCATGTACCTTGGTTGCGGGCATATCCGTAGTAGGGGGTGTGCAAGAGGCAGCTGATCGATGACTCTCTCATCGATGTTTCTAACTCTCTATCTCTCTCCTTTCCTCTCTGTATAAAATCAATAAAAAAATATATTTTTAAAAAAATAAAAAAATAAAAGGGTATATTGATGGAGGGCTGGGTAGAAGAGCCTTTTTCCCCTCTATAACTGTTTAATACATATTTTAAAACATGTTTCGACTTTTAAGGGAGAGAGGAAGAGAAAGAAATAACGGTGCGATAGACAAGTACTCATCAGCTGACTCCTGCACACCCCCTAATGGGGATTGAGCCCAAAACCCAGGCATGTGCCCTGCCTGCGGATCAAACCAGCAAACTCTCAGTACAGACCACACTCCACCCACTGAGCCCACCGGCCATGTCTGTGTCTTAATCTCCTTGTAACGATGCCAGTCCTGGTGGGAGTGGAGCCACCCTCACGACTTTCCCTTCACTTCCCTGCCTCTTTAAAGACCCTGTCTCCTAGTAAGGTCACTCAGAAGTCCTGGGGCTCAGCATATCGGTTCTGGGGTCACAGTTCACCCGGAGGAACAGTGATCAGCTCTGTGCTCTGTCTTCTCTCCCCCCGCCCCCCCCCACCTAGGACCAGCTGATGTACGAGGCTCTGAAGCAGTCCCTTGGCCAGTGAGCCCAGCGTGGCCGGCGGAGTCCAGCGCACCGGCCTGGCTAGAAGCCCACCCTCCGAGCGGGCGCTTGCAGCTGGGCAGACGTGGCCGCATGTAAGCTTTGATTCCCAAACTCACGAGGCCAAGTCGGAGCGGAAGATTTCTCTCCACCTGGTCAGCCTTGTTTGGAAACAGCCTACCTCCCCTTTAAAAAAAAAAAAAAAAAAAACCTGCCAAAATAAATAACTGGTACTTTTTTAATAAAAATTTTATATCGAAACTATCTCAGCTGTACTATGGAAAGGTTGCGTTTACAGTAAAAAAAAAAAAAAAAAACTTTCTGCCTCTGAACCATCTGAACGGAAGTTGCCAACCTGATGGCCTGTCACCCCCAAATACTTCTGTGTGTATTTCCCCTGCGTAACCACCATCGCAGCCGGGGAGTGGCTGGTCACTGCTCCATCTCCATCTCGCTCCACGGGGTCTCCAGTGCTCCCAGGAGCACCCTCCACAGTCAGAGGGTCCGGGTTACAATGAGCTGTGCTTCCTTAGAGGCTGGAGCCGCTCCTTTGTCTTGGCTTCTGGCACTTGCAGGTTAAAAGGCGGCTCCTCCTTGGAATGCGCTCGGTGTGGGTTAGTCCGGGGTTCCCTCTCGGTGAGCCCCGAGTTGTGCACCTTTGGGAGGAATCTCATGAATTGACTCTTGAGTTCTCATTACATCCCATCAGAGGCACGTGATTTCGAGTTGCCCCCTCCTGAGATATTCCACTCCACCTGATTAAGGTGGCTTTGCCAAGTTTGCTGTACTATAAGGTTGCTTTAAAAAAAAAAAAAATACATTTTATTGATTTTTTTTTTTACTGAGAGGAATGGAGAGGGATAAAGAGTTAGAAACATCGATGAGAGAGAAGCATCAATCAGCTGCCTCCTGCACACCCCCTATTGGGAATGTGCCTGCAGCCAAGGTACATGCCCTTGACCGGAATCGAACCTGGGACCCTTCAGTCCCCAGGCCGACGCTCTATCCAGTGAGCCAAACTGGCTAGGGCAGGTTGCTTTTTAAAAAAATATATTTTTATTGATTTCAGAGAAGAAGGGAGAGGGAGAGAGATTGATGAGAATCATTGTCTCCTGCATCCCCTCCTCCTCCCCCCCCCCCCCAATGGGGATTGAGCCCGCAACCAGGGCATGTGCCCCTGACTGGAATCGAACCCGGGTATGAAGAGAAGGGTGCAGCTCAGGAGGCAACACCCACCAGAAGGAAAAGCAGATGTGGGTCGTGACCTAGAGATAGATGACCACGATTGGAGGGAGAGGGAAGACGACCTGGGCTGATCCTTACCGTGTTGGCAGGCGGTCTGGCTGCACTGGGAGGTAGTTCTGAGAGGAGGAGGGAGGCACAGAGGAGGAGGGAGACGCTCAGCAGCGTCTGTTCCAGAGAACTTTCCTGGGTGTGGCGGGAAAAGGTCCACATTATCTCACAGCTGAGGACCTCCCTTCAGCTCCCCCGCCGGTAACCAGTCATTTATTATTTAGAAATGTTTCTGACCTCCGTCCCTTCCTTTGTTCCCACTGACCTAGTTGGAGCTGTCACCACCTTTCAGAAGGTGTCCTCGGCCTCCTAGCTCATCTCCTTCCCAGCTCTTACCCACGAAAACACCCAGCTTCACGTCCTTCAGAAGCCTCAACTCACTAGTTACACGTGGACATGAAATCTGACATCAAGCCTCCTTTGGCACCTGCCCCGCCCCCTCCCCCCGACTGGATTTATTGCCGTTCCCATGAGCCTTTTCTCCCAGTGTTCCCACTACCAGGAGTGCCGCCCCCCACACACACAGCGCCCACTTCTGGCTTGAAATGCCACACACACACACACACACACACACACAATATTGATTTCAGAGAGGAAGGGAGAGGGAGAAGGATACAAACATCAATGATGAGAGAGAATCATTGATCAGCTGCCTCCTGCAAGCCCCACACTGGGGATTGAGCCCACAACCCAGGCATGTGCCCTTGACTGGAATCGAACCTGGGAACCTTCAGTTTGCAAGCCGATGCTCTATCCACTGAGCCACGCCAGCTAGGGCCCAGGTGTCATTTCTTGACATGGGTGATCTTCACGGCACAGGACAGTGTGATCTTAAGTCCTTGTAAAGCATCCCTAGCAGCTCCAGCCTGTCCATCATTTTCAAATTCAGCAAATGCAATATCCTGCCTCCCGGGTACCGAAGGCACTTCCTTGAAAGCAGGGAACTGATCAGACAGCACGGATAACATTTAGGAACAACGTCGGGTGTGGAGGGTGACCTGGGACCTGAGGGTCCGGTGTTGCATTCCCAGGGTGCTCGCTGGTCGGGCTTCGTATTAGCAGTCTTTGCTGCCTGTTCCACTTTTGGCTGTTTTTCTTTTCTTTGTCAGCACAGTTCTTCCACGTTTCAGATGCTATATCAGAATCTTTCAATACCGCATTCACATTGGTTTTCCCTACAGTGGAAGTCCGTGTAACGGTCTCAAGGCAAGCATGGATGAGCCGGTTTAGTATTTAGATGCCAAACATGGCAAAGGCTTGCCCCCTGGTCTTCGTGGTCTTTGAATTGCCGCTATAAATCCTATGGTTTGGTCTGACAGCCAGCTTTTGGGTAAACGGTTCAGCTAGCCTGAGGCCAGTATGGTGTCCCGTAAGCACCAAACATTGGGGAGATCGGATGGGGATTTGATGTTCCCACCCCGGCTATCGGCCAGAATGGGACGTCATGGCTCCTGAAGAGGAACCAGCAGAGCCTTGGAGGTGGGGTTTCCCCTGGTACTGAGAATGCTTGAAGGAAAGTGTTTCTAAGAACGTGGCTTATGCCCTAACTGGTGTGGTTCAGTGGATAGAGCATCGGCCTGCAGACTCAAGGGTCCCAGGTTCGATTCCGGTCAAGAGCATGTCCCTTGGTTGCAGGCACATCCCCAGGTGGGGGGTGTGCAGAAAGCAGCTGATCGATGTTTCTCTCTCATCAATGTTTCTGGCTCTCTGTCCCTCTCCCTTCCTCTCTGTAAAAAATCAATAAAATATATTTAAAAGAGAACGTGGTCTACACGAGCATTCTCTAGAACAAACCCTTCAAAGAGAAGATTATACATATTTATTACAACTGGAATTCTAATTACCTTCATCTTTCGCACAGACAGAAAAACCTGCTCTCCCATGCTGCTGACCAGCTAGCTGTGAGCCGGTAAGTGGACAAGGGGTTCTTCTCTTCACACTCCAGGAAGTCCCACCGGCTTGAACTTCCTTGGAATTAATATAACGGAAGGACGCGTTTCGCAATATCTGAACGCTGCAGAAGCGGGGAGATCCTGGGGGAGGGCAGTGCTGTGGGCGGCATAGAAGGAAACCTGTTTGGTAAGGAAGACGCCCTGCTGAAAAGGGGTCAGAGCTAATGGATTCTGCAGACACCTTTGGGCACCTCCTTCGTGTGGGCTTTTCTTCCAATTATCCTTCTTGTTCTCCGCTCTCTAAGAAACTGGATGTGGAAGGAACATTCAGATTCTCTCTTCCATATATATATATATATATATATATATATATATATATATATATATATATATATATATAAAATTGAATTTTTACAGAGAGGAAGAGAGAGGGATAGAGAGTTAGAAACATTGATGAGAGAGAAACATCGATCAGCTGCCTCCTGCACACCTCCTACTGGGGATGTGCCTGCAACCAAGGCACATGCCCTTGTCCGGAATCGAACCTGGGACCCTTCAGTCTGCAGGCCAGCGCTCTATCCACTGAGCCACACGGGTTTCGGCTCTCTTCCTTTTTTGTATTGTTTGTAGGCCAGCATAGATTCGAAATGAACTTACTGCCTGGCCAGAGCGGCTCGTTGGTTGAGCATCATCCTGTGGTTGCAGGTTTGATCCCCGGTTGGGGCACATACAGTAGGCAATCGATCGATGTTTCTTTCGCTCTCTCTCTCTCCCCTCTCCCCCTTCTTTTTCAGCATGTCCTCGGGTGAGAATTAAATAAACAAAAGTGAACTAACCTGTGCTCACTTGAACTTGACACCCTGCATGGCACAGGTTTGCAGCACCTGTGCTTCAGCATACTGTAGAATGTCAGGCTTTGTCCTTATTTCCTGGTGGCATGGGATGGGGAGATAGAGGAAGATGACCTTATTAACATATATCAAATGGCCATACAGAATCTTCATTTTATATTTGAGGAAACTGAAGCTCAGTGGGGTTAAGAAGCTTGTCCTTGGCCGCAACAGCCAAGTGGCATCTGGGAGCTCAAACTCAAAGACTGAAGATAAGTCTCCTGGCTGCCTTTCTTAATTAGTGTTTTTATTTGTGATAAGAAACTTGATCTAAGATCTATCCTCTTAGCTAATTTCTAACGGCCGCTGACCCTTGAACAACACGGGTTTTGAACTGCACAGCTCCACTTATACGGGGGTTTGTTCAGTACTGCAAATACTCTTCATTCTGGTTTTTTAACATTTTCTTTTCTCTAGCTTACTTTACTGTAAGAATACAGTATGTAGAAGTGGGGTGTGTGTGTGTGTGTGTGTGTGTTTGGATGAGCGGAGGAAAAGAGAAAACATCCCCATAAAAATTAAAAAAAGAATACAGTATGTAATACATATAACAAATGTGTAAGTAGACTACTTATGTTATTGATAAGGCTTTCGGTCAACAGTAGGCGATTAGTAGTTATATTTTCAGAGAGTCAGAAGTTGTATGCGGGTTTTCAGACCTCGTTGCTCAAGGTCACAGTCTCGGTGACGTCGAGCTTTGTACCTTTGACCAGCACCTCCCTTTTCTGTTTCTATTACGATTCTTCCACTTCATATAGACATGCTATACTCCTGCCTGTATTTCTGACATATTTTGAGATAACAACATTTTTAGACTTGAGGGTTCCTTTTGGGGAAAACGACTTTCGACTGAAATAGTGGGCTGAGGCAGGAGTGATTAGGCTGTAAATCATGGAGATATGTTTCTGTGACGGCAGAAAGCCTCGGTCAGACACAGAGCGAGAGCCGGAGCTGTGCCTGTGAGCTTTGGCCTCCTGCCATCCTCACTCCTGGGAAGGTTTTTAGTCACGTTGGTGCCCAAGATAAAATCTGTTGAGAGCTGTCTCAGATAAAAAACAAACAGATCAATGCCAGTCTCCACAGCCTCCCTCTGTCCTTTTTTTTTTTTTTTTTGCTGTTAATCCTCAGCCAAGGATATTCTTCCACTGATTTTTAGAGAGACCGGAAGGGAGGGGAAGAGACAGAGAAACATTGATGTGAGGGAGACACACCTATTGGTTGTCTCCTGCACTCGCCCAGACCAGGGCCCTGGCTGGGGCGGAGCCTGCAGCCAAGGTACGTGCCCTTGACCGGAATTGAACCCAAGATCCTTTAGTGTTTAAACCTTAGGGCCGACGCTCTATCCACTGAGCCAAACTGGCTAGGGCTCCTTCTTCTTTTTCTTCCCCTGCAGCCGAGTCTAATCAGCTGGTGGTTTGGTGAGTTCACACACTAAAGTTAAAATTAAAATTTACTCCAACAGATCTTTGCAGGGTCCTTTTTTTTTTGACATGCTTCTTCTGAGCTGGAGAGAGGCAGTTTGAGGTCGAAAGGCAGGACTGATTGGCCTTGGCAAGGGCATCTGTGTGATTAGCCCCAAAGGGGACAAGGGCCAGCAGCCCTGCTTACCACTGCTTCCCGTCAGCATGTAATGCAGCTGAGGGGGGAAAGGAAAAACCTGGAATTACTTTAGGTCTCAAACCTTGAAGGACTCTGCTTGGGGCCTGGAGCAGGTGCAGACGGCAGATTAAAATCAAGCCAAGTGCATGGTAGGTGAGGCTAATAGTTTTTTTTAAATATTTTTTTCCATTGATTTCAGAGAGGAAGGGTGGGAGATAGATAGAAACATCAATGATGAGAATCATTGGTTGACCACCTCCTGCACACCCCTTACTAGGGAGGGAGGGATGGAGGGAAATCCATCCTGCTACCTGGGCATGTGCCCTTGGCTGGCATCGAACCGGGGACCCTTCAGCCCGCAGGCCGATGCTCTATCCACTGAGCCAAACCGGCCAGGGCAAGGCTAATGATTTTTTAATTGGCACCGGGGCACCATAGATACGGTAATCTGCAGTCCACTTGTAACCTGGCATTAGAGCCCGAAGGGCAGTCATGTTAGTGGGAGGAGGGAGTTCAGTGTTTCCTTCAGCAAATATTTATCGACTGGCGCTTGTTGCTCGAAGTACAGCTCTGAGCCCAACCCCTCGGGCCTCCGCTGCGGCTGGGCGGGAAGGACAGAGTCCACGAATCCACACGCATACATGCTCACGTAGACACACGTGTCAGCCTGCAAGTGGGGAGTGCTGTGGGGAGGAAGGGGGTGAGGGCCGGAGAGGGCCGCCGTGTGGGTCTGGGGGTCGGTTATTTCCATGGACTGGTCAGGAGGGAAGTGAGAGTGACCCCTGCGGGTGACTTCTGCACATTCTTTTTCTTTTTTTTTTTTCTTTTTTTAAATATATTTTATTGATTTTTTACAGAGAGGAAGAGAGAGGGATAGAGAGTTAGGAACATCGATGAGAGAGAAACATCTATCAGCTGCCTCTTGCACACCCCCTACTGGGGATGTGCCCGCAACCAAGGTACATACCCTTGACCGGAATTGAACCTGGGACCTTTCAGTCCGCAGGCCGACGCTCTATCCACTGAGCCAAACCGGTTTTGGCGACTTCTGCACATTCTACAAGGTCAGGGTGTAGGGTAACCTGCACGTGGCTGCCCTCCCCCAGCGGCTCCTCACTCTGACCCACGTGGGCTCCGTGCCTTCAGTGCCCATCAGTCCGAGGAGGAAAACAGGGACTCTGACTCCCAAGTTCGCCACGGTCCCTGAACGTCCTACCAGCGTCTTCACCAGAACCACATGGAAAATAACGGCGCCTGCCCTGGCGAGGTGGCCCCATTGGAGCGACATCCTGGACCTGAAAAAGGCGCACAGAGGAGGCAACCGATCAATGCTCCCCCCCACACACACACATCCAGTTCCCCTATATCCCTTCCTCGCTCTCTAAAAAAAACAAACATCAAAACAATAAAAAAAACAAATCCCCAGCCTGGCTGGTGTGGCTCAGTGGTTGAGCATCGAACTATGAACCTGGAGGTCACTGTTCGATTCCCGGTCAGGGCACATGCCTGGGTCAGGGCAGGCTTGATCGCCAGTGTGGGGCGTGCAGGAGGCAGCCAATCAGTGATTCTCATCATTGATGTTTCTCTCCCTCTCCCTCTCCTTCCTCTCTGAAATCAATACAAATATATTTAAAATATATATATATATATATTCTCGGGTGAGGATAAAAGAAAAAATGATACCTGGTCGGCCTTTTCCTAGTTGACGGGCAGCTCCCTCAGGCGTGTTCCAGCCTCGTCACAGGCCAGGTGGGTGGTCTCACAAGGACCCGTCTGTCCTCCTCGCCGTGTGGGAAGCCCTCCGGGGCAGGGCGTCCCTGCCTTGCACCTGTCACGGGCTCCACGCGTGGGAGGGGTGCCCCAGAACCTGCCTGGGTGGGGTCGGGGTGTGCAGAGCAGTCCCCGTGTGTCCGCACATGCCTCCCGGAGGCTGAGGTCATCACCACAGGCCTTTACCAGTGTCTGTGGGCGGAGCCACCTGCCTGCGCTCTTTTTAATTCATTCGATTGCACCACGGCCTGGGAAGGGAGGTGCGGCCACCATCCTCTATCCTCAGATGAAGAAAGTGACGGCAGAGAGTGGGAGGAAATTGCCCTTCTGCAAGAGAGGGGGAGAGCCCGGCAAGTCTTAGCCCCAGAAAGCCCTTCTGGAAGGAAACAAAGAACAGGGATGAGCAGTGTAAAGGTCTGGGGTTGGACGCTCCAAGCGGAGTCACCGGGCGCCAGGTGACTCATGACAGGAGAGAGGACCTGTGTGCTGGCTGTGGGTCGCACAGGGGAGGCGGCGCGGTGTTTTAATACACCTGTGCGGAGTTCCGGTCAGTGGGCGGTTCTGTTGCCGAAGGAATTCATAGAAATTCATAGGGCGGAAGCGGTCATCCACAATCCCACTTCTCAGAGACCACCGTGTTGCCTTAGTGGGGGTTTCAAACATGGACCTCAGTTGCAGGCTTGATCCCAGGACCCAATGGGGAGGCAACCAATTGATGCGTCTCTCTCACATCGATGTTTCTCTCTCTCTCTCTCTCTCACTCCCACTTCCCCACCTCTGCTCTGTCTAAAAAAAAAATAAATGAAAAAAAAAAAAATACCCTCCGGTAAGGATTAAAAAGAAAAAGAAAAGACAATCACTGTAAAATTTCCCAATATTTGCCTCTTAGGGCTTCCCCTGCTCAGATGGATTGAGGTGGTTTTTGTCCCTGAAGCTCAGGCTGGGGTCCCCTTGTAGAGAAAGACCACGTATGACGACAGGAAAACAGGATGTATCAGTTTCCCAGGCTCCATGGCAACGATGACAAACGGGGTGGTTTTCACAGTTACCTCACTTCCATGTTCCCGGGGTCAGCAGGGCTGGTTCTTCCCCGGGAGCCAGGAGCCTGGGAGGGAGGATCAGAGAGCAGAGCACAGGCCTGGAGGTCGTGTGTGTGTGTGTGTGTGTGTGTGTGTGTTGACATGCACGTATGGGAGTCGTGTGGGAGGCCAGGAGAAGATAGGCCCCTCTGGCTCCTCCTCCCTCTGTCAGGCTCCCAACGCCGACCTCTGACACTCTACCACCTGATGTGGCCACACACACGTTCACAGGAAGCTGAGTTTTAAAAACCCTGTATCACGTGGCCATTCCAGTCTTGCAACCCTGTCTGTTCAGACCAAGGTGCCTAGAGCAGTGTTTTTCAACCTTTTTTGGGCAAAGGCACACTTGTTTCATGAAAAAAATCACGAGGCACACCACCATTAGAAAATGTTAAAAAATTTAACTCTGTGCCTACATTGACTATATATAAAGTCATTCTCTTGAATAGGAATCAAATAAACACAAAGAAAGTATTTTATAATTACTTTATTATGAAATATTAAGTAAACAAAATAGTGAAAAATTATAAAATTCTTGTCTTGTCTGCACCTACGGCAACACCAGGAACAGCGGTTGAAAAACGCTGGCCTAGAGCATCTCACCAGCCTAGCACAGCCACCCTGAGTGCAGATGCGTAAGGACCAGGATCAGCTTGTTTTAAATACATTCTTATTGATTTCAGAGAGGAAGGGAGAGGGAGAGAGAGATAAACATCCGCGATGAGAGAGAATCATGGATCGGCTGCCTCCTGCACGCCCCACACTGAGGATGGAGCCTGCAACCCAGGCCTGTGCCCCGACCGGGAATCAAGTGGTGACCTCCTGGTTCCTAGGTCGACAGTCAACCACTAATCTCGCTTGGTGATGGCCAGTCATGGAAGCGCAAAGGACTGCCGGCCTCGGGCCTGGCACAGGGGCTGTGGCGCTGGCGGGTGGGTGAGCCTGGGAGCCAGGGTGAGCGGCGAGGGGCAGGGCCAGGGTGCTGGGAGTGGCCCTGGCCTGGGGCTGGACGGGCGTGGCTCTCTCTGACTCACCTGCCTCGCGTCCCTGTGTGAGCAGCCTCCTGTGGAATGCGTGCTGTGCGCATTGCCTGCAGAGTTAAGTGTTTTGCTGACTTCAAAAAGCCATGGAGTCCAAGTCCTAGACACCGAGAGCGGTGGCCAGGGGTGGGAAGGAAGGGAAGTGGGTCTGGACTTGCAGTTTCGAGGTCCTGGAGATGGATTGTACAACGTGGATGTGGTTAACGCTACCCAACTGCACGATGGTAAATTTTATGTTGTGCATCTTACCACCATTTATTTTATTTTTTAAATATATTATTTATTTATTTTTTTTTTACAGAGAGAAAGGGAGAGGGATAGAGAGTTAGAAACATCAATGGGAGAGAAACATTGACCAGCTGCCTCTGCACACCCCCCACTGGGGATGTGCCCACAACCAAGGCACATGCCCTTGACTGGAATCGAACCTGGGACCCTTGAGTCCTCAGGCCCACACTCTATCCACTGAGCCAAACCGGTTAGGGCTTTTACCACCATTTTTTTTAAAATTTTCAAAAAAAAAACAAAAACATGCGGACAACCGTTTGGGCAGCGAGCACACCCTGCTATGGTTTGGCACCATTGGGACATATCCTTCAGCTTTGTGACACATCCTTTGTCCAACGATCAGTCCCAGCACCTTGCTGTTCCCAGCGGCCGTGGTAACCATGGCCACCCACACCCAGGCAGCGACAGGCCGGTCCTGGGCCCGTGAGAAGTGACTCGTGGCTCCAGGCCCAGGGTGCTGACGTCCTGTGTTCCTGCCCTGAGCTGTGTGGAGGTGATGGGACTTCCTCCAATGGGGAACCCCTGCTCAGCACCCCCTCCCAGGCCGTGCTCTGCCCTGGACCCGGCCACTGGGCTTACAGTCACCCCGAGGAGGAGTGAGCGGTTGGAGAAGCTGGACCTCTGAGTGTCCACCGTCTTCTCTTCTTGGCAAAGCCGGCCGAACCGAGCCAGCTCTTTAAAATGTTTGGGGATAACTGTGAGCTCCAGGCTCCCGGGTAGCGTTTGCCTTCCCATGAAGCACTTGGAGGGCCCTTTCCGTGTGGAAACAGCTTGAGGAGTTACTGGCTGCACTTGCCCCAGCCTCCACCCCCACCCTGCTGGGGGGGCCAGCGCCAGGCTTGCTGCCCAAGTGTCTGGAAGAGCGAGCAGGGGTATTCTCCTTTAAAAATGCCACATGCTGGACAAATTAGGAAGGGGGCTCTGAGTTCCAGAGAAATGTCCTTTGTAAATCCTTTTTAAGAAATGACTGCGAGCCATAGCTGGTTTGGCTCAGTGGATAAAGCGTCGGCCTGCGGACTGTAAGGTCCCAGGTTCGATTCTGGTCAAGGGCATGTGCCCCGGTTGTGGGTACATCCCCAGTAGGGGGTGTGCAGGAGGCAGCTGATCGATATTTCCCTCTCATTGATGTTTCTAACTCTCTATCCCTCTCCCTTCCTCTCTGTGGAAAATAATAAAATATATCTTTAAAAAAGAAAAGAAATGACTGAGAATTGAGGCCCTGAATTGGAGCTGTGCCTGTGACATTAGACAGGTTACTCAGTCTTTCCTGTCTGTGTCTTGGCTGCAGCGTAAGGATGATCCCCAGGCGAGGATAACAGCGCATGAAGAGACTAGCCCCGCCAGGCCCAGGGAGGAGCCATCCATCCGCATTTGCAGGTTAGTTAATATTCTCTGGGAACGAGCAGGCCCATGCGTATACACCCTTCTTCAGTCCCAGCAGATCACCTGGCTTCGTTTAAAAAATATATATGTTTTTATTTTAAATATTTTTATTGATATCAGAGAACATTAATGATGAGAATCATGGATCGGCTGCCTCCTGCACGTCCCCCACTGGGGATCAAGCCCGGAACCCGGGCACGTGCCTTCACCTGGCATCAAACTGTGACCTCCTGGTTCATAGGTCAGCGCTCAATCACTGAGCCGCACCGGCCGGGTCCTTTGGCTTCCTAAGAGACCTGTGATGTCGGTTCAGGTTCTTCCCATGCCCTGGCCTAGGCTGTTAGTTTATTCGGCAAACGTGTGCAGAGCCGGGGCCACCCTCGGGCAGCCAGGTCCGAACAGGTCTGGAGCGATGGCACTGCTTTCTCTGGAAACCCGGCCGTGAGCCTGAGCCGGCTGCTGAGACGGCGCTCTGTCTCCGGGGTGCTCCCCGGGCTGCGGGGGGGTGCTGGGGAGTGGACGGGCCCAGCCCTCCCCACGGAAGGACACCCCCCGGCCGCCGTCCTCTGCGGACGGCACGGTGGCCTGATGCTCTCGTTTCCCCACGCACGGCAGGCTCCCGGGGGAGGGAGCTCATGGAGCTGTCACCGCCGTCACCGTGCGGGGCCAGGGCTGGGCTCAGATGAAAGCTCGTTAAGCCCTCGTTCTGGTTCTGCCACTCCGCGGACAGACGTGAGGCTGGCCCACCCCGGGCAGGTTACCTCACTCTGGTTCTCGCTTCCTCCTCCTCCTCCTCCTCCTCCGAACGAGGCGACGATTACCTGCTTTACACTGTGGGCTTTCCGAGGCGCTAACGATGCTCGATTGGGTCATGACGGTCCTCTCCCCGAATGTGCTCACACTGGTCTCTGATGCGGTAGCAAAGGGGTCAGCGGAGCCGAAACCGGTGTGGCTCAGTGGATAGAGCGTCGGCCTGTGGACTGGAAGGTCCCGGGTTCGATTCCGGTCAAGGCCATGTACCTTGGTTGCGGGCACATCCCCAGTGGGAGGTGTGCAGGAGGCAGCTGGTCAGTGTTCCTCTCTCATTGATGTTTCTAACTCTCTATCCCTCTCTCTTCCTCTTTGTAAAAAATCAATAAAATATAAAAAAATTTAAAAAGGGGGGCGTGTCAGCGGAGGGACGAGCGTGTGAGAGGTTAAGGGCCCACCTGGGGAAGTGGCCATGTGGCAGCCAAGAACACAGGGGTGGCTGGCATCACAGAGTTGGGGGCATCCCCTAACCCCATGGTCGGCAAACTGCGGCTCTCGAGCCACATGCAGCTCTTCGGCCTCTTGAGTGTGGCTCTTCCACAAAACACCACGGCCTGGGCGAGTCTGTGTTGAAGAAGTGGCGTCAGAAGCAGTTTAAGTTTAAAAAACGTGGCTCTCCGAAGAAATGTCAATCATCATGCTGTTGATATTTGGCTCTGTGGGCTAATGAGTTTGCCGACCGCTGGCCTAACAGGAGGGAGTTAGGAACCAGCTCGGGTCCCATGGACTAAGGAAGATTTGAGATTTGACCTGAGCCCCGCCTGTGCCTCTGGGGGAAGCAGCTACTTCAGTCAAACTGCTGCTGGCCGCGGAAGGCCTGGGTGGGGCTAGAGAATCCAGTGCTCTTTAGGAGCTCATTGACTTGGGCATCCAGGTTTAACTGTTGGCGATTCCTCCTGCTTTTACTCGTCTGCTTATTGCTGAGACGGGAGCAGGGAGGAAGAAACGGCTTTTATACAATTGAGGGCAGAAGGGTTTGAACTAGGATCTGGAGTCTTTCTTTTCAACGCTAAGGCATCAAAGTGGGGTGCAGTGGGGTGAGCCACCCATCTATTGATGATGGTGGCGGGCCCCTGTTTGGCCTGGCGGGCAGACCCTTGGAAAGCAGAGATGGAAGGAAGCCTTTTAATATAGTTCCTCTGTAGGGGACCCCGCCCTGGGAGACAGACAGACATGTGACTTAGACGTGCTGTGATGGAGACTCAGGGCTAAGAATGAATGGACTGGGCAGGCGCTGAACACAGCCTGGGGGCTGGCGCCTGCCGTCAGCAGAGAAGCCAGCATCTGCTCACACAACAGGAAGGTTTTATTGGACACGCCACCGGAAGGACTCACCTTCTGGCATGTCCCCGGCCCAGCCCGGAGGGACGGCAGGAGTCCAGGTGTTTGTTAGGGTTGAGATGGGAGATGACTGTCGAGGTTGGGAATGGAACCAGACTCCCTTGTGCCAAAGAAACAAAAACCTCAGCTACTAAATGGGAGGGAAGGGGAGGCTTAAACCAAAAACAACTGTACAACGATGGGCCCTTTCTCTTTTATCTCCCCTGACCCCGGCCCCCATCGATTAGAGAGAGTGGAAGGGAAGGAGGGAGGGGGGAGAGACATATGGATTGGTTGCCTCCCGAACATGCCCCAACCAGGGCCAGGAATCAAACCTGCAACCCTTTGGTCCGTGCCACACACACACACACACACACACACACACACCCCAGTGATGCTCTAACCACTGAACCCCTTTTATAAAAAAAATATATATATTTTATTGATTTTTTACAGAGGGGAAGGAAGAGGGATAGAGAGTTAAAAACATCAGTGAGAGAGAAACATCGATCAGATGCCTCTTGCATAGCCCCTACTGTGGATGTGCCCGCAACCAAGGTACATGCCCTTGACCGGAATCGAACCCGGGATCTTTCAGTCCGCAGGCCGACGCTCTATCCACTGAGCCACACCGGTTTCGACCCTTTCCCTTTTTGACAAATGAGAGGTTACTCCGGGTCTTACTGGACCCTTCCTTGCAGGCCTTTGCCAGCCACCTGACAGGGAGGGCGGTGGTGGCTGACCTACAAGTAGGATCCAGCGTTGCTGGCGAGTCACTGCCCCGGCCTTCCCCACAAAGCTGCCCTTCTGCTCCTCCCCCAAGGATTACAGACCCAGGGTGTGTGCCCAGTGCCACGGCCGCCGCTTGGCTCCATAGAAAGCTCCCTGTGTTTCTCTGGCTTCTGCCCTTAGCAGGAAATTCTAGGAGTATTTCCCCCGCTCCAAGGAGCGGTGCTGGCTCTTCCTACTAGTATTCCCCCCTGCATCCTGATTAAAGAGAAACCTGAGGATACAGCCCTCACCCCTGGCTCCAGGCCACGTGCCAACCACCTGTGCCCAGGACAGCAGCTCCCTTCTGGACGGCAGTGCCGAGTGTGCCTGCCCAGTTAGGCGCCTCCTGAGCCGCCTGCCAGTTCAGTTCACATGCAACTTGGCAAAGTCAGAGTTGTCCCTTCTCAGCTGACTCTCGTCTTTCTTCGTGCGACTCTTACCTTGTCATTAATTTTCCACCCGAAAAGCACCTGCAACGAGACCTGACCTACATATGCCTGTCGTCAGATCCTGCTGTCCCCACCGGGCTGTCCCTGGTGTCCCCACACCCCTCCGCCGCCGCCCTTGCCCGGGGCCTCGCCGCTCGGCCTCGCCCTGTCTCAGCACCCAGCATTCCAAGAGGCCTTCGGCGCTCTTGTGTCAAAGGGGATTTTTTCCGGGCCTGCCCGGCCTCAGCCATCAGACTCTCCTGACTGCATTCCAGGGACAGGCTTCTCCAGCTTTCCCAACAGGCCGGGACAATGCACCACCTTATTTGGGCAGAGACCTCCCAGGGCAGGCGGGCAATAAAAAAAATCCAGGCTCTGCAGCCGTAGTGCGTGCCCTCAGGCTCATTTCTGCAAAAACCGCCTCTCCCTCCCAGGGCCAGCGAGGGTTAAAGTGACACTGTGCCCGTCCTGAGCTCCGATCCCACGCATATCCCAGCGCCAGAGCGTCCGCTCCTACATTCGGGACCACGTTTTGTCTTTGTATCCTCGCTGCCTAAAGCGACGCCTGGCCAAGTGCCCGTAGAACGAACGAATGAATGAATGAGTGAGTGCATTTTGGCTCTGGATCTAAACATTGTTTCCCATGAGAATTTCGTGTTGGCCCTTCCCTCCGCTTCGGCTAAGGTACCCAGGCCAAGCTGGGGCGAGGCCCGCACAAGTTGGGGCGAGGCCCAAGTTGGGGTGCACCGGGAGCCGCGGTTTCCCGCCCATCACTCGCCCTCACCCACTCCAGAGCCTGTCCCATCTCGTATGGCGATGTGACAGGCATGCCAGGGAAGATTAAGATCAGTACCCTCATTAAAGCCGAGGTCCTGGCCAGCGTCAACAGAGCCTTGTCTGCGTCTGCATCCGGGGATGCTGGCCCTGCCCCGGCGGCGGAGGGGAGAGGAGAGCAAAGAAAGAAGAGTCTAGCCATGACACTGGCCACTCGACACCAGCTATCTCGGCAGGACAGGAAACAGACAGTGAGCCGCGTCTAACGGGGAGTCAGCGGGCCTGAAAAGGAAGTGGCGTGTTGGGGACTTGGCCGACAGGCTGTGCGGGGCTGAGCAGCGTCTGACATAGGTCCCACGCACAACTGTGAAAACTGAAGACGAGACATTCAGCTCGCAGGGGGAGGTGTCCCCAGGCCTTTCGTTTTTCCTGGCGGGATTTTAAAGCTCGCTCACCAGCACCCCGATGAGCCTAATCAGACAAAGACGGTCAAGTACAAAAATGTGACAAATACTATTTATTGTGACTGACTGCTCGGGCGATTAGCTGTTATAATAAAGGAACGATTCCTAGTGAAAATAACATCGGAGGAGTAGCTTTGTGAAACTCTTCGCGATCTGCTTGTCCAACGTCATAGGCTGTCCTCGACAACACAGACACGGACGCGCTTCCTGCGTGAGAAGCCGGACGCTGTGTGGCCAGGCCGCCCGCCGAGAGCCGGGTTAGCATGTTGGTCCCGGGGACCGCGCTGGGAACTGTCTGCGGGCGGGCGGCCGGCCGCTGATCCCACCCGCGGCCGCTGGGGGCGTCAGAGAGGAATCCCTCCGCTGTGGCCTCGGTCAGTCCAGGTCCACCTTGCCTTTCTGCTGCCGCTTCATCCTCGAATAGGGGCTGATGGTGTCGTCCATCACGAAGTCGTACAGGACTCTGATCCAGGAGTTGTAGTGGGGCAGGTTGTCATAGTACTCGGCCGCTATCTTCCTCACCTGGAGGGAGAGACACAGAGGGTGAGTGAGGGGGCTCCCCGAGGCCTCGTGAAGATGACGGACGGACGGACGGATGGGTGACAGACACTGGGAAACCATGAGACCTTTCTCCCCACAACCTCTCCCATCAACAAAGCAGCGTCATGAACTCTTAAGCAATTTATTTTATTTTACTTATTTTTTTCCATTTTTTTAAATTAAAGTATTATGCCGAAACCAGTTTGGCTCAGTGATAGAGCTTTGGTCTGCGGACTGAAAGGTCCCAGGTTCGATTCCGGTCAAGGGCATGTACCTTGGTTGCAGGCACATCCCCAGTGGGGGGTGTGCTGGAGGCAGCTGATCGATGTTTCTCTCTCATCAATGTTTCTAGCTATCTATCTCTCTCCCTTCCTCTCTGTACAAAATCAATAAAAATATATTTTAAAAAAATTTAAAGTATTATATGTGAACTCTAAGCAGATTCATCAGTAAAATAGACTTGACCTTGGGCTGACTGACGCTTTCCTATCAAGCCCTGAGGGACTACGTATCTGGCTTATTTGGAATCTTTACCAACAGATACTTGTTGTTTTGCAAGCACACCCGTATGGATTGTAGGGTACAAAGGTAGCACATGACCCTGCCATCGGGAGCCAGCCAATGGGAGTACATTGCTGTGGGTGCCCACTGGATGGGCACCTGTCCAGCGTGCGGTTCTGCCATCCCGAGGTGAGAATGTCTGTTGAAAGTGGCTGCTGCCAGTGTGACCAGGAAGCACACCGGTTCCATGGCTTCACCAAAATGTACCAAACTCTCCTGATAACCACCAAAGGGGAACAACACAGCAGAGTCAAGGTGGTGAAGAGACAGCAAGAAAAAGGTGGTCACGTCTCAATGACTCCTTCAGTTCGGGAATATAAGTCTTTTCTGGTTGTGGAGAACCAGATGATCGATTCTCGGTCAGTCAGAAGAAAGAGTGATGTAATATCTCTGGACTCAGTCCTTCAACATTCCCAAAGTTCTCCCACGAAGAAGGACACCTGCAGACCACACACATAGCTAAACCAGGACCTAATCCAGCCGAACTGAGGCCAGAGCAGCGGTAAGCAATGCGCCCTAACAGCTAGAATACCATCTTTCCGGAAAAGCAGAAAACCAGAACAAGGCCGGCCTCGGTGCACACGCCTTGGTGTACACGCCTTGAGAGGAAAAGCAGCAGATGAGGGGAGGCTAGAGCAGTCTAAGGCCATCTGTGAGTTTAGCTAAAGAGTGCGGAGACACCGTGAGACACAGGGGAAATGAGACATCCATGAGCCATGGCCATAAAGTCAATACTTGAACTGAACTAAGTTTCAGTCTGGGAAAGAAAGTAAAAGTATGTGGCTTATGTTGGGAAAGGATCTCTTGTTCAAAGGGCAGCCAGCTTTCTCCATAATCTTTTACAGATAAGTAATGTGCCTGCCCACTCGGGGAAGAGTGGAGGCCACCCCGCCAATGCAGCCGGCACATGACTCAGTGACCAAGGCACGTCACGTGACACCGGGCCCAGAGTGGCTTCCAGACGGTGTGTGGTGTGTTTCTTCATTTCATTGTGATTTACTACAGAGAAGCTGATGGGCCTGGCCAGTCTGGTTCAGTGGATAGTGTCGGCCCACAGACTGAAGGGTCCCGGGTTCGATTCCGGTGAAGGGCATGTACCTCGGTTGTAGACTTGATCCCGGGCCCAGTTCGGGGTATGTGGGGAGGCAATCAATCAATGTGTCTCTTTCACATCAATGTTTTTCTCTCTGTCTCTCCCGCTCCCTCCCACTCTGTCTAAAATCAGTGGGGAAAATATCCTTGGGTATGGATTAACAGAAAAGCTGATGGAATAGTAAAACCTACAGCCTTATGCTCTTCACCTAGGCCCACCCATTCACACTATGTCACAGTCACGCTCTCTCTATATATAACATACACCACATACTTTGCTTTCTTTGCTCAACTTTGAAAGTAAGTTAAATCTTGTGTCAACTTACCCCTAACATTTCACCCATACATAATCAACATGTGTTCCCTGAGGACAGGGACATTTTCCCACAAAATCATGGTGCCATTTCATTCTCCACAAATTTAACATCGATACGTGATCTATGACACAATCCAGATTCAGAATTTCTCCAGCGACCCAATGTCCTTTGTAGTTTTTTCTTTCCTCAATTGGGAATCCAATCAAATAGTTACATATTAAACAGCCAACATTGAAAAACTTTATATGAGGAAATCTATAAAATTTGTTTGGGAGGCAGTAAAGCATAAACTATCTGGCTTATATCCATTTAAAGAAATCAAGATAGACTATTATTACATTTCATACATATGTACTTTTTTTTTTAGATTTATGGAAACAGTTTTTATAACAATTGTAAAGACTCATTTTGAGGATGGAAAGTCTAAAGAATGTACCAGAAAGACACCTGAAGTTAGGAAGGTGGTCCGGTCCTTGGAGGGGAACAAAACAAAAGGTAAGGGTCCAAGTTTCTTTCTTTTACTACACAAACAATACACTAAAAGTCTGCTGTGCTGAAACCGGTGTGGCTCAGTGGATAGAATGTCGGCCTGCAGACTGAAGGGTCCCCGGTTCGATTCCAGCCAAGGGCATCTATCTACCTTGGTTGCGGGCACATCCCCAGTAGGGAGTGTGCAGGAGGCAGCTGATCAATGTTTCTCTCTCATCGATGTTTCTAACTCTCTATCTCCCTTCCTCCCTGTAAAAAAAATCAATAAAATATATTTTTAAAAAGTCTGCTGTGATCGAAACAGATGGCCCTGCCCGAGGAGTCAGCAGTTCAGGAAAGTGAGCCCATGTATTCTGCACATCAGTTATGCGGGAATCTGTCTTCCACCACAAACCCACACACGTGGGTCTTAGTGAGCCTCTGTAGGTGAGCCGTGATGAAGGCCCTGTGAGCTGTGCTTACTGGACAGAGGGGCCTCCCTCCCCGTTTCCGAATTACTTTGCAGCAGCAGACTGTGCAGATCCCTCAGCACTTCTCAGCCCTAAGAGTTCCCACCTGGCTCCGATCCCTGGGTGTGAACTCTGAGAGCAGCTAGCAGACTCGGGACTTCTCTCGTTCTCTCTGATGAGAAGCTCACTGTGAAACACACTAGATCCCTTTTAACATGAGCAAGCGGAGACTCGTTTTGATCACACAGCCATCGGAAATCGGCATAGGTATGGCACCCCTTACTTACCAGCGGGAGGTTTTTCCCGGGAATGTTGGGGAAGTCGTGGTGTTCATTATGGTAGCCCACATTGAAGGTGAGTAAATTCAGAGGCCCGTAGTACGAGTAGGTTTCATGTCCCTTTAAGAACATGTAATGCTCGGCTATAAAGTGTCCAGAGATCGGATGCAAACCCAGACCGAGTAAGGAGGCTGCCAACATGTAGACTAATGATTTAACTCCCAACACGTAGTAAACGATCACGTCGAATATGAGCTGGACCACGGTATTGATGATTTCCAGGTAAGTGATGGGCTTGGGGTTGATGAACAGAGGTCGGAAAGCGTAGAAGAGAGGCTGGAGGACCACCCAGATGAACTTCCGGAAAGTGGTGCAGAAGAACCAGCCCTCAAAGTCGGTGGGGATGTCCACGTCGATGCCATCGGCGCCGAGGTAGCGGTGGTGGTCCATGTGGTAGCGCTTGAAGGAGATGGAGTACGGCACGCCGATCGGGAGGTTGGCGAACATCCCGAACCAGCGGTTCCACATGGCCCGGTAGTGGCCGAAGGCGCTGTTGTGGGAGACCTCGTGGATGGCCAGAGTCATGGAGTGGTTGATGCAGCTGCCAAAGGCATACGCCCAAAAGATGACCCATTTCCAGTCCAAGTCCTTCACTAAGTACAGCGCAGCCAGCTGCGTGAGAACCATCATGACGACGATCCAGATCAGGTTGGGATCAGGCTTCATCAAGGATTTTATCTCCGGATACTTTGCTGTAGAGAAGAAACAAAAAAAACCCAGAAATTAGGAACTTAGAAAAGCACAATTCTACCATGATAATTAAATCAACCATTAAAGTAACACACTAATTTCCCTTCTCTCCCCTCCTCACCCCCCCCCCCAAAAAAAATCATTACATGCCCCATTAGAGACTTGATCTCCTCAGGAAGGAGGAGATTCTAAAAGTAAGGTTACTAAATACGATGTCACAACAAATTGAGAATGTATGTAGGAAAATCAGCCTCAAAATGTAGACTCTCCAATTTAACAAAAACATAGTCACAGAGGAGTAAAGATTTCATGTTGTCCAATTACATCTTTTTAAAATATATATATATTTTATTGATTTTTTTACAGAGAGGAAGGGAGAGGGATAGAGTTAGAAACATCGATGAGAGAGACAAATCGACCAGCTGCCTCCTGCACACCCCCGACTGGGGATGTGCCTGCAACCAAGGTACATGCCCTTGACTGGAATCGAACCTGGGACCCTTGAGTCTGCAGGCCAACGCTCTATCCACTGAGCCAAACCAACCAGGGCCCAATTACCTCTTCACCCCTAACAAGTCTTTGTACCGTAAACGTATCCGGTTTACATAGTCTGGCAAATTTAGCCTGTGTATCTGGCAATATAGTACATACGCAGAAAAGAAGTCAATCTTAATATTCTTCATTTCTTGGCTACTATACCAAAAACATAAGTAAGGACAAAAGAAAAAAAATGGATAAACTGTACTGCATCAAAACTTTTATGTTGCAAACGATACTATCAGTAAAATACGACAACCACAGAACAGGAAGAAATGTTTGCAAATCATGTATCTTGTAAGTGACTTGTATTTAGACTACCGAAAGGCCTCTTAAAACTCTCAGTTACTGACCCAATTAAAAACGGACAAAGTCAGACCCAGAAGCCAGAAAAGATTGAAGACCGGGAGCAGCGGGGAGCTCAGCAGGGGAGCAAGCGCACTGCCGTGGCCCCAACTCCAGCTCAGCGCTCACCACACACAAACACGCATGCTCTCAACACACGAACACACGCCAAAGGCTGCATAGGCCACTAACCACCTAAAACTCCACCACGTCACATCCTGGCCTCATTCACACGGCACCTGGGCAGCCTTTGCTTTAAAAATAACACTTTTAGAAACTGGGGTGACTCTGATCAGCGAGGCTCATTGGTTGAACGTTGACCTATGAACCAGGAGGTCACGGTGCAATTCCAGGTCAGGGCCCATGCCCGGGGTGCAGGCTCCATCCCCAGCAAGGGGCATGCAGGAAGCAGCTGATCATGGATCCTCTTTCATCACTGATGCTTCTCTCTCTGTCCCTCCTTCTTCCTCTCTGAATCAATAATTGTATATATTTGGAGGAAAAATAAATAAATAAAAGTGGACAAAGAATCTGAATAGTTTTCCAAAGCCGACACACAAATGGCCAGTGAGCACAAGAAAGACACTCAGCATTTATTATTCATTAGACAAATTCAAATTGAAACCGAAATGAGATACCGCTTCAAACGCACTAGAATGGCTGTCATACCAAAGACAGGCAGTAAGGAACAAGGATGTGGGGAAATTGAACCCACACACACGGCTGATGACCACATACAATGGTGCCAGTTTCGAAAACAGTTTGGCAGTTCCTCAAAAATGTGAAACATGAAGTTACCAAGGACCCAGCTCTTCCCTCTTAAAAGAGAAATGAAACGGGTTATGTAATGTTCACTGCAGCATTGGTCATAACAGTCAAAGGGTGAAGACACCCCAAAAGCCTACCAAACGATGAATGGACAAGTCAACTGTGGTATGTCCATACAAGTGAATGGAGTGCCCATACATGCGACAACATGGATGAACCTTGAAAACATGAAGTCCATCACAAAAAGACTGGTACTGCATGATTTCACTTATGAGAAATGTCCCCAACAGGCAAATCTAGAGACAGAGAGTAGATTAGTGGCTGCTGAGTCCTGAGAATTGAAAGTGGAGCCAAGGGTTTCTTTTGGGGGTGACAGCAAAGTCTTAAAAACTGAATTGAAATAGGTAACTCTGTATTGTACACTTGAACGGGTGACTTTAAAGTTGGTGAATTAGATCTTAAGGCTGTTAAAAAATTCTATTTTCCTGTGGAAGCATAACTGGAAAGGGAGCATTTTTTGTGGCTTATTATTTGACCTACAAGTAAGGTCTAATCCCAAGCCCTCATTAATTTCACAGAGATGTCTTTTTCTAAAATTCATTTATTTATTGTTGACAGTATACAGATGTCTCCCATCTTCTCCCTTCTTGCCCTCTTCCCCCCCAGCCCCACCCCGGCCCGGTCCCATTATTCATAAATGCATGTATTTATGAGGTCTGTTATTCCGTCCCCTGCATCCATCCCTCTGGCCCTATTTGGTTCATTAGTTTCTTTTGTTCTTTAGATTCCACTTACAAGTGAAATCACAGGTGCCTTTTAATTTTACTTTTAATATAACTCTAAATGTAAATTAAGTGGTGTTGGTTGTTAAACAACGTATTTTTGCTTCCTCATCCTTCCCCCCCAAACCTGATGAATTTCAGAAATATCTCTTTATCATGTACGTTTAAGGTAAACAAATCTCCAGATTCTTATCTTCCCTGATACTCCGCCCCCGAAACGAACCCGGAGCAGTATTTACACCTGCTGGGGAGATAATCATATTTTCATTTGAGCAATGCGCAGCCTTTTATCTTTCCAAGTGAAATGGTTCAGAGATAATGTGTGAGGAAAAGGCTCAGCGTGGAGATAAGCATCAATAAGCATTTTTTTTTTTTTTGCTTCACTGGTTTTCTATTAAGTAGCTAAGATCCATATTCGGGAGTTGATTTTCCCCAGGTGGATACCTGCTTATTCTTAGGCAATACGTTGATAAGGCATATCTCTTATGTGCCACTTGCAAAATGCACCCTGTAATTAAAAAGAACGCATCAAGGCCTGGCCCAGTGGCTCAGCTGCTTGGAGCATCCATCACCCCATACACCAAAAGGTTTCAGGTTCCATCCCCAGTGGGGTGCAGACGGGAAGCAGCTGACGGATGTTTCAAAACACTGATGTTCTTCCCTCTCTTCCTTCCTCTCCAAATAAAAGCATATCCTCTGTGAGGATTGAAAATAAGTAAACAAAAAGAAAGCATCCAAGAACCAAATTCTCTTAAAAGTCCACCTCTGTCTCAGCCGGTGTGCGCCAGTGGTTAGAACATCGGCCTGGGCTGATTGTGGTTAAGGGCACATACCTGAGTTGTTGCAGGTTCCCTGCCCCAGGAGGCAAACAATTGATGTGGGTCTCTCACATGGATGTTTCTTTCTCTCTCTTTCTCCTCCTTTCCCTTCCACTCTCTCTAAAACCATGGAAAATATACCTTCCAGTGAGGATGAACAAAAAGTCTACCTTGCCGAGACCGGTTTGGCTCAATGGATAGAGCGTCGGCTTGGGGACTGAAGGGTCCCAAGTTCGATTCCGGTCAAGGGCATGTACCTTGGTTGCGGGCATATCCCCAGTGGGGGGCGTGCAAGAGGCAGCTGATCGATGACTCTCTCTCATCGATGTTTCTAACTCTCTATCTCTCTCCCTTCCTCTCTGTACAAAATCAATAAAATATATTTAAAAAAAAAGAGTCAACCAATGAATGCATAACTAAGTGGAATAATAAATTAATGTCTTAAAAAAAAAGTATACCTTTCATAGCGACTGTAAAGGAGTGCAAGCTCCCAATTTACTAATTCAATTTTTAAAAATTAATTTCAAAAGGATCCACTACCTCCTTTCTGTAAAAAAAAACAAACAACAACAAAAACAAAACTTTGGATTCCCCCAGCAAAAACCAGGGGCTTGCTGTTTGATTTCAAATGGATGCTGAGAGGACACGCTAAGGAAAATACAATGTAGGAGAAAATTTCTCTAATTCAACTGGCCACCCGTTCGTTTCCTGGAGGCAATGTAACCCAGAACGAAATCCCCGCCTCTAACGTTTACTCCCTCTGTGCTCGCCTTCAGAGGAGCAATCACTGACCTTGCCTGGGAGACTGAGTTGGGTAATGTTTGTAAAAGAGTCAGCCCGGTGCCCCCAGCACCTCGTTAAGAGGAACCTGAGAGAGAAGCGAATTCTCCATAGAATTCAGAAGCTCCGCCCGCACCTCCAGAGCGACAACTAGGCCTCGCCGGCGGGTGCAGAGGCCTGAATGGGCGCCCAGGGGACCATCTCCAGGTGCCCAGGGCCCGGACCGATGGAAAATACCTAACAATCTGCCCGCGTGTCGCAGACAGGGTGTGAGGATCAATGAGACAACGAGCCTCCCATCCGGGAAGCCCCAGGGGTCACTCCGGCCGGGCCTCGGCCCCTCCCCGGGGACAGGGCGGCGGCGCCTTCTCCCGATCGCCGGTGCACGGACCCCCGAAGCTCCCCGGCAGCGCCCCAGCCCCGGGGGGGGGGGGGGGAGGGGGAGGGGAAGAGGAAGCAATGGCGCCCACCGGGGCACGGGGGTCTCCAAAGGAGAGGATGCCCCCACCCAAGGGCGATCTAGCCGGGGGACCGGCTCCCCGCACCCTCCCGCCAGCCGGATGCCTGGCCTCCCCGAGGAAGCGCCGGCGCGGCGGGCGGGCGGGCGCGCCGGATCGCCCCCTCCCCCCTCCGCCGGGCCGAGCCCCGAGCGCCGGCCTGAGGCCTCGGGGGCCTCTCCGGGGCGGCCGGGCGGCGGTGGGACGCGGAGGGGGCCCGGCTCGTAACGGGCCCGGGGTGTGCGGGGCCCGCGCCGGGAGAGCGCGCCCCGGCGGCGGGAGGCCGCGCACGCACATAACGGGGCGCGGGCCCGGACTCACCCAGGATCTCCTTGCGCCGGTCGGCGTGGGGCTGGTCGGTGTAGACCCACTCGAAGTCTTCCCGCGCAACGCGGTTCCCCATGGCGGCGGCTCGCGACCGGCTCCCGACTGTCGCTCCCGCTCCCGGATCCTCCGAGGCGGCGGCGGCGGCGGCGGCCCGGCTGCAGTGGGCGGGCGGCGGGCGGAGCGGCGGAGCTGGGGAGGGCGAGGCGGAGTTCCTGGCCCCGCCCCTCGGCCAAGGCCCCGCCCCTCGGCCAAGGCCCCGCTCACGACGGTCCAGGCTCCGCTCCAGGCCCCGCCCACGACGGTCCAGGCTCCGCTCCAGGCCCCGCCCCAACGGGCCAGGCCCCGCCCCAACGGGCCAGGCCCCGCCCCAACGGGCCAGGCCCCGCCCCCGACGGCGGGCGAGGAACGTGACCCGCGTGCGCGGCGCTCGTGGGCCCTCACGCGGGGCCGGGCGCCGCCGCTCGGGGACGCGGGGCTCTGAGGGCGGGGACTCGGTCCCGCCGCCCCGGCCCGCCCCGCCCCGCCCCGCCCGCGCCCGGGAGGGAGGCGGGGGCGGAAGGAGACGTCGCCACCCCCCGGCGCCGTTCTAGCGCTTCCGAGAAGGCCGGTCACGGGACCCGGGGCGCCGGTAAGGGCCGCGCGCCGAGCCCGGCGTGGAGAGCACGTGTCCCCGGGCCCCGGGCTGCCCCTGGGCGGAGGCCCCCGGAGGGCGCGCGGGGCGGGCCTGTGAGAACCGGCCGGAGGGCTGTCCCGCCGCCGCCTGTCGCCGGAGCCCCGCGCAGCCGCGACCTGAGAGGACGGTTTTGGTTTCAAAGTTAGTTACCACTTCTCTAGAAAGGAGACTTTGACTCAGGTTACAGAAAGGAAGGTACCCGGACATGGTGTGACTCATAATAAAAGGACAGACACACACACACACACATGCACGCATAAACACATGCACGCATGCACACACGCGTGCACACGCACATGCACACGCACATACACGCATGCACATGCATACACGCACATATACACGCATGCACACATACACGCACGCACACATACACAAATGCATGCACACACACACACATCTGATAAAACCCCGGACCCAGCTGCTAACGTGTAGGACACAGGACCGTGGAGGCTGTTAAACTAACCACAGGGATGCAGTCAGCAAGATCCTGACTGTGGGGACCTCTATAAGGTTCTTTAATAAATAAAATGCAAGGCCGGGGGGTGGGGGGAATAAATAAGGGTGGACTTATATATTAAAAGGGACTTAAGTGACCTACCAACCAATTGCAATGTACTGAACTTATTTTGAGCAAATGGCCAAAGTTTTTTTAAAAACAAAATCAACAGGAGATTATTTAAATGTTGCTTGGATACTTGGCAATATTAAGAAGTTGTTTGTTCATTTTTTTTAAGAATATATTTTATTGACTTTAAAAAAAAATATATATATATATTATTGATTTTTTACAGAGAGGAAAGGAGAGGGATAGAGAGTTAGAAACATCCATCAGCTGCCTCCTGCAAACCCCCTACCAGGGAAGTGCCTGCAACCAAGGTACATGCCCTGGGACTCGAACCTGAGGCACCCTTCAGTCTGCAGGCCAATGCTCTATCCACTGAGCCAAACCGGTTTTTACAGAGAGGAAGGGAGAGGGATAGAGAGTTAGAAACATCGATGAGAAACATGGATCAGCTGCCTCCTGCACACGCCCCACTTGGGATGTGCCTGCAACCAAGGTGCATGCCCTTGACCTGAATTGAACCAGGGACCCTTAAGTCCGCAGGCTGACGCTCTATCCACTGAGCCACACAGGTTAGGGCTTGTTCATTTCTTTAGTGTGATAATAGTATTAATGGTTCTAGTTGTTGTTTTGAAATCTACATCTTTCAGCGGTTGGGAGGGAATGTGGTTTTTTGTTTTTACTTTTAAATCGCTTTTTAAAAAATTTATTTTTTTATTTCAGGAAGGAAGGGAGAGGAAGATAGGAACATCAGTGATGAGCGAGAATCATGCATCAGCTGCCTTCTGCATGCCCCCCCTGGGGATCGAGCCCACAACCCGGGCATGTGCCCATGCCTGGAATCGAACCTGAGACCCTTTAGTCTGCAGGCCAGCACTCTTATCCATTGAGCAACACCAGCCAGGGCAGAAGGGAATGTTTTTATTTATATCTCCCTCTTCTTTATCTTTTACATTTGAATGGAATGTGGATTTTGACATTCTAAAGGGAAGGAAAAGGATTTGGCTCCAGCATTCTTGTGTGGATTGAGCAATATTTTGATGACACAGACATATTTAGTTAGGAATTTAAGAAGTTCTGCCTGGCCAGCAGGGCTCAGCGATTATGCCTCCTCCACCTATGAAGCAGGAAGTCACCATTCGATTCCCGGTCTGGGCACATGTCCAGGTTGCAGGCTTGATCCCCAATGTGGGGCGTGCAGGAGGCAGCCAATCCATGATTCTCTCTCATCGATGTTTCTCTCTCTCCCCCTCTCCCTCTGAAATCAATAAAAATAAAAAAAAATCCTTTTTAAAAAAAGTCCTTAATATAGCCCTAACCGGTTTGGCTCAGTGGATAGAGCATCAGCCTGTAGATTGAAGGGTCCCAGGTTCAATTCTGGCCAATGGCATGCACCTTGGCTGCGGGCACATCCCCAGTAGGGGGTGTGGAGGAGGCAGCTGATTGATGTTTCTCTCTCATTGATGTTTCTAACTTTCTCTCCCTTCCCCTTCCCCTCTGTAAAAATTCAATAAAATATACTTTTATAAAAGTCCTTCATGTGTTATCTAGCTTTCACACCTTTTCTGTATTCTTGCCAGGTGATTTGTCGTTGGGCCACCCTACCAGTTCTTCCAGAAAGATGCTTTCCAGTCTGCTGTGAAAAGCTAAGGTGAGTCTCAGTAGTTCCTGACGCCAATAGGAAATTGCAAGTGAGGTAAGCAGATCATACTTTAGCAATCAAGCTGTCCTTCCATGCAGATTTTTTATTCTCCACTTATTTGTTTTAAAGTAATAACATTGGTAAAGGTCGTTGGTTCCCTAGCAACGTGAATGTATTACGTAGGCTATGGAACTAAAGATTCCACCCTGATCTACTTTCCCCAGACCTGGGAGGCTGCAGCCACCTCTCTCTTCCTGCTTCTGTGATGTCTGGGAGGCCAGAGTGAAGAGGTGGTGCTGGGATAACTGGTCCCACTTCTGTCACCCTCACCCTGCAGCAGAGTCATCTGTGACCTCTTTTCTGAACATCTGAGTTCTAGACAAAGTGGCTAAAGCTCATAAGTATCCAAGCTCTTCCTGCGAATTTTGTTGAGCCATTTACCAGTCCCATCTTTACAGAGGGGGGGGGGGGGGGGTGAGATTAATGTGTGATGACATTTCTTTGGAATTTAGAATCGTTTTGGAGCTGGAAGGAATTTTGAAGAGAACCAGTATTCTGTCAGTGCAAAAAAAAAAAAAAATTAAAAAATCAGTGGTCACTAATTTTGTACCGATTGGCGGCGTTTAGTAAAGTGACTGTGGACCAGTGAGGGCTTCAGACACTCCGCTAGGACTGCCTCCTCCTTAAGATTACAGGTTCTGGAAGCCCTCACAGTTCTTTCTGCCTGTATGCCTCCTCCAAGCCCCGCCTTCCCCAGGTTTTAAGTTCTGAATGTTACTCTTAACACGAGGGATTTGGACACTGGCTACTTCTAGTGGATATATAGGATGTTCATTTATATATTTATTCCTAAGTTTATAATTGACTTAATCTAGTTTCATAGCTCCCCGCTGTTGTAGAATTTAGTGTAGCAGATGTAGCAGAAGTACAGCAGCTTTGGAGGCAGAGAGGTCTGGCATTTACTTGTATAGCATTGTGGACGTGTTGCTTAACCCAAACTTGAACATCCCCACTCAGAGAAAAACCCACCTTAGAGCAGCTGTGAGGACTCGGATGACATGTAAAACCCGCTCAGCGCTTAGAGCAGAGGCAGCGAGCTGTCCCCATGGCATTTGTGCGAAGCAGAGCTCCACAGCCTTTCTGCACAGGAAATACAAAGTAAACAGGCGGCGCTGGTAACACCACTTTTATTTCTGTACCCTGTTGTGTGACTGGGAGGTGTTTTCCACTTTCTAATAACTGAATTCGGTTATGACAACGAAAATTCCAGAAGGTAAACTGGTAGTTTATTGTTGCTCATGAGCGTAAGTAAACAGACATGGTACCACATAAAGGAGCTTTGAATACTTTGGCCGTGGACCTGATAGATTACCAATATGCTTCTAAACCCCATCATTCCCTTCAGACACATCAGGAAAAGTTTGGATTTTTTTTTTTACTTCAGAAATTTAACAAATCCATAGGGAGCTGACAAAGGCCACCATGACTCGAGCCTACCATATTTATCATGATTATACATATATCGCTATTAAAAATACAATCATGGTACACGGCAGCCAACTAATGGCTAGTTTCAGTTCATAGATCACTTTAGCATCTTTGAAAAATATTTCGCTTCAGAATGGCAGGCTATAGGGTTTTGTTACATTTAAGTGGATTTAACTTACTAATCTTTTGTGGACTAGATAATTCAGATAGATCCCAAATTAAAGAATTGGATGGCATGTCACATTGGATTTTATACGGGAAACAGCTGTTTGTAAGAGGCTGCATCATATAGGACGTTTCTTTTCAGAATGTCTTATTCCTGGCTTCACATCTTAACAGCATATGACACTTTGTAGACGGTTTAAGTGTTAACACACTGGTACTCATGCCTAGAGCAGGATATAAAAAACGTGCTGATCACCAAGTATGAGACTTTACATTAAATTAAATTAAAATTATATATTGGTGGACACCGACAAGATAGGGAGTTCCTAGATCCTAGAAAATATTATGGCTAAGGAAATAGAGAACTCAAAAAAAAAAAAAAAAAAGGAATCACGCCCAAGAAACTGATTCAGTTTAGTAAAATAGAACTAAGTGCCCTGTCTTAAGGAAAAGTTTATTAATAATAAGGGACAACTGGGACGTCATACATCATTTCTTTGGAGATTAAAGAAATGGCATAGAAAATAATGCATAAAATAGTGCAATCTGAAGGTGCCATTGCTTTTATTACACATAGCCTATGTTCATATGTTCATTTTCTCCCAAAAATCCAGCTGTAGTGACACCTTTTAGCTTATTTATTTAGGCATTATTTATACTTTTACCCATCTCTGGGGCTACATAGGATATCTTAACATTTTAACAAGTAGGATAATAGAGCATACATCTCGGAACTACGAAATAAGAGATTAAGGCAAGCCCCTATAGCGTTCAGTAACCCAAAAAACACGGTTTACAAAAAGAAGTTGCTTCCAAAACCAGTGGCGTCAGACTGCATGGCACCCCAGTCGTCTGTAAAGCATGATTACTCTGAATACATTTGTGTTTGCCCCGCCATTTCCAGGCCCTGGACTTCCAAAGAGGAGCTTAAAAAAAAAACAAACAGTAGGTTTTCTAACCTCAGGTTCTGAAAGAAATTCCTATTTCAGCCCATGTGGAAGCCAAGCCAAGTCCATGGAGGAAATAAGCCGGGGATCCTGTTGGGGGCAGTGTTCTCTTTCATATATATATATATATATATATATATATATATATATGCCTTTTCACCTTGGATCTGTCTGCACTGTTGTACCATAATCGCCTCTTAAGTGGGAATGACCCATTAAAATAGAGACATCTCTGAAAACCAGCCAAGGAGGATGACAGTGTTCCATGAAATGCTGTTCTAGGACATGGACATTGTGGCATTTACATCACTGACGTAAGATCCAGGCAGGATGGTTCTCCCTCTGGGAGGCTAGTTTACAATTGACATACAACATGTGTCAGTTTAAGCTGATCAAAAGGATTTGTGATTTGCTGAACCTTAAATACCATTATGCTATCCAAAAGCAAGTATAAAAGCTACCAAATCAGTCAAGGCAATACCATAACATGTTTCAGCTAGATGGTCTTAAGTAAGATTTAAGACTTAAACAAACAACAGAACTGTAGTGTTTTATTCTCCGACTGTTATGGAACATTCATGCACTAACAATCGCAACTCATCAATCTTACGGACAGGTGATTACAAGTGTACACTGTAGAAATTTGGATTTCAAAACAAAACCTGCCTTCTAATGTGTAAAACCTTGTAATGAAAGCCAAATACTGGCGTTCGCTAGTGGAAGACTACAGATACATTTAGAGTATGTAGATAGTTTCTACAGAAACCCAGGCAACTTGAAAGAATTCATTAACAAACTATTAAAGGAACCCTCTGAGATTGCATCCCTTTGATGCATAAGAATCATACTTTGTAAACCTGTAAACATGTACTTTGTTACTTAAAAAAAGTCTTCCCCTCTCCAGGAAAGCAGACTGTTCAAGGCCATGCGTATTCCAGTAGGCCTCTTCCAAAGTCATGACAATATGGCTAAATCCTATGGTTACAAAAAATGAGACCTGCTGAGAAAATGAGTTCCAGACAGGGACTTTTACGGATGACCTTGGCTGACAAATCTTTTTTTGGAAATTGTTTATTTTAAAATTACCTTCCCAACAAACCATGAAACACTTGGAAGTTACTTTATGGTGTTTTTTTGTTTTGTTTTTTTCATTGAAAACATACTACATCGTAAATGGAGTTTCAGAGTTAGACATAGAACTGATCAAAATCTAAGGACAATATTATGTAAGGACAATATAAAAAATGGGTGAGAAGAAGTTCCATTGGGTGAGCTTAATCTGAAGGATGCAGAACCATGTGATGTTGGACGGATAAAAAAAGGTGACAACTTTGTGCTTTTTTTCAACTAAGGTACTTACCAAAACCTTGGGTTTTATACAGGTCCTAATTCCCACCTGGAAGGGGACAGTTTTCTACATTACACCTAAGTTTATTTTAAATAACTGAAGCCCAAGGCGACAGTTGTTTAAAACAATAGTCAAATAATGACATAATTTAGTACATTAAAATAAAACTAGAACATTTTTGAATGTCTCAAAAATATACACCTGGGGAAAATAACCACTGTACACCATTTGGAGGCTGTTAAAGTGACCACTTAGAAGGTTGAACAGTGCAAGACATGCTTTTCCAGTTACAAGCTCAACACAGGAGTGCAAACGAAATTAAAGCTTTTGTTTAAAGTCGAGGACGAGGAAAGCTTGAAATGAATAGAAGAAAGCTCCCCCAGAAATGAAACGATCAAAATGCTTTTGCGTAGAACAGTGTTCCTCAATGAACTTACTTTCAATGGCAAAACTGCATCCCACAGGCCGGGTCCCCTATGCCCTACTGGTCATCACACTTGCTCAGGGAGCACACACTTGCTCAGGGAGCACACACAGGGGGGAGTGAGGAAAAGTACTAGTAATCAGAGGTCTGGTATCGATAGAGAGAGCCTTGGACTTGGGGTCCTGCCTTACCCAGTGAACCTGGACGATACAGAGCACGGATAAAGCGATGGGCTTAATGCTCCATGGTTCCTGTAAAACTGGAGGACCAATGGACTCACAACCCCCTCCCCCGAGGCCAGCTGTTGCGGTGGCAGATGTTAAGTGCTTAAATCAACTCAGCCGCTGCTCTGACAAGTGGAGAAGCGTAGAGGTTCAAGATTAATACCAGTGCAAGAGCTTTTCACGTGAGTTGCCTAGGCAATGCATGCATCCATCCATGCAAACGTACGACGTGGCCCCAGAGAGAACTGAAAACATGATATAACTGCATAAATCCCTTGCCAGTAGTTTATAAAAATATATAAGTCAATACTGTAGAGGCCCCTTCTACAGTCAATACTATGGAAGTCCGTTTCAGTTACCCATTACTTCAATACCAAAAAGCATTTACTACTTTTCAGACATTCCAGACAAAGGTCACTTATAACAAAAAGTCAACTTTTTTTTTTTTTTTTTTTTAAAAACAAGATACTGTCCATTTAAAAAGTAGGTCTTTTCTTTCAAGTGAACAGGACATTTTCTGTATTAAACTTCTAGTCGGTCAAGACTGGTTTAAGATCCTTAAGTAATGTGCATATATGCAGAAAACAAATAAACTTACTTTAAACAGAGCTGCACAGAAAAAAAGTTAACTCCTCAAAACATGATAGAATAGGTCTGGTTAGTACAAATCTATTGCAAAGTAAAAAGGTTCTGTGCGTCAGTTCAACCAGGAGAAGCGGGGAGAGAATGTCCCAACCACGAGTTCAAGTTGAAGCTGTGTGCTGAGCGCCTAGAAGCCGAGGGACGCGCGCTGCTCACGGAGCCTGATCCACACAGCCGCTCAGACTGCCGAGCCGGCCTTCCTTGGAGCCGGGAGCCCGTGCCCATCACTTCCTGCTCCGGAGACGCTTGGACTTCCGAAGAGAGTCTATGGCTCCTGCTGCCTTTTTCCGTTTCCGGGGAGAGACCTCGCTCTGCCCGGACCCTGAGGGGCTGCCCACCGCGCTCTCCATGACGTCCCGCAGCTTGCGCTCCAGCTCGGCCAGCCGCGCGCTCTGCTCGCCTATGACCTGGGTCTGCTCCAGCAGCTTCTGGTCCTGGTCCTGCAGCTGCTTCTGCTGCTCCTGCACTTTGGTGCGGAGCTCCGAGACCTCCCGCCGGAGGACGGTCACGCCGGCCCCGTTGGTCTTCACCTGCTGCTGGAGTTTGGTGACCTCTTGTCTGGAAGGGTTCTGTTTGGAGAGCAGCTGCATGGTGGTCAGGGCTGCAGAAGGTCCCGGGACTGTGGGAAGCAGTTTCAAACAGCCCGTTAGTCACTTACAACGTCACACTCCCAGGAACGCTTCACTAACTAAACTGGTTTTTAAATGGAATGCTCTTCTACCATTCTGATCACTTCTTCTCTGCAATCTAGTTTGTCTACTGCAGGGGTCTTCAAACTACAGCCCGCAGGCCACATGCGGCCCGCAGAGGAGTCTGATCCGGCCCGCCAGGTTTTTTGGGCAGTGAGCGCAGCCGAGGTGTTACAGTAGGAATTAGTAGTTCATATAGTCCGGCCCTCCAGCTCTCTGAGGGACCGTGATCTGGCCCCCACTTTAAAAAGTTTGAAGACCCCTGGTCTACTGGATTACTCAAACAGGGAAAAGAGCAGGTTAGCTCATCTCCACAGGAACGTGACACACCGAACACAGTCAAGTAAGAGTTACCTGGAGGCGAGCCCATGAGTCTTCCAGACACATCCGATCCTGGGAGTTTCCTCTTCAGAATTGGAACAATCTTTTCGTCAAAGTACTCCATGGCCATGGAGGAAATGTCCCTCAGCTCCTGGAGCACCTCATGAGCTCGCTGGGGGGCTCTGGTGGAGTTGACGTATCTCAGCACGCGGTAAATCTCATCGATAACCTAAAAGGACGAGCTCTCGTTAGCACTTCCGAGACATGTAATAGCTAAACAGGGAGAGAAGCGACTGCTCGTTCTGCAATTCCTGTAACAATCCGTAGGATGGTTTAACTGAGGTACTGACCATTGATAATACCACCACCTGGAACACACGACTTTGGCCTCGTTCGGATACTTACATTTAGTAAGTACCAGGCACTGTGCTGGGGCTAAAGAATCAGCATGAATATAGCTCCTGCCCTGAAGAAAATCACAGTGTAATTGGGGAGACATTTATGGAAGAAAAAAAAAAAAATCCCACAAAGGGATATACACATGCTGAAGACTAGAGAACTAAACTAAGACATTAAATCCTGTGTGCAAGCAGGGGTAGGGGGATTACCCACACTCATATTCTGCTAATCCTCCAAACCCACTTCACTCTGTCCCGAATGCGTCTCCCAGGCCCCAGGAACCCGCCTGACCTCCTCCTCTCTCTACCCTGCCACGTGCTCTGTGTCTGAAGGTTTTGTCTCTCGAAAACCTGCTACGGGTTAGAATGAGGCCTCCTCCAATCCCACTGGCTTGCTGTCACCGAAGGCCTGTTTTCTGATCAATGAAATAGGAATAATTCTTCTACCTACCTTGCATGGCTGTGATGGAAAGTAATGAGATGATATCTATAAATGCTCTGAGAATTAGAAAGTATTTCATAAATATGAGGGCAATGGCGAGAGAAAGAGATAGGTAGCTGCCGATATGATAAAATTAGGCACAAAATTCCTTTCCAACCGCTCCTCTCCTGAGGGCAAGGTCAAGGCTGCAGTTAAGGAGCCGCCAGAGCAAAATGCCCAAGGGGACCTACTGCATCTTGAAAACTTAAGACATTGTCCACTGCTGCCACCTCGGTTTCATCCTTTTATTTTGGTTCTAGAAGCGAGAGGTCAACAAGTGGTTTCTAAAAAAATGGCTTTGACCTCATTTGTTTACACAGTAAAGATCATAATTCCAATCACATGATCCTAATGAATTAGAACAAAGATTAGCAACTTCTAGAAAGGCCAGATCCTAGCTACCTTGGGCTTTGCAGGCCATATGGACTCTGCTCATTGTTAGTAACAGCTGACTGAACTGCAGCCTCTGAGGTCATGAAAACGGCAAGATGTTTCTTAAATATCATATTCTTAACAAGGAGATATGCAATAGAAATGAGGCTAAAGGGGATAACGCGTTCAATGAACTTCTCAGGAATACTTAAGAGATAAGGCCTATCAATCAGATAAGGGTACAATCTGACATTAAGAATCAGAATCTAGCTGGGCTGGCGTGGGTCAGTGTTTGAACATTGAACTTTGAACCAGAAGGTCACGGTTTAATTCCCAGTCAGACCACGTGCGTGGCCTGCGGGCTGGATCCCCAGTGAGGGGTGTGCAGGAGGCAGCCAATTCTCTATGATCATTGATATTTCAACTTCTTTCTCTCCCTTCCTCTCTGAAATCAATAAAAATGTATTTTAAAAATTGTGTGTGTGTGTGTGTGTATGTAATCAGAATCTAAAATTTCTAACTGGTCACCCTTTTAGAATATTCTACAAAAAAAGCAATGTAGCTAATATGAGGAAAGTGGGTGGTTTCGATAATAATGAATATTTAAAATAAAATGAAAAGAAACAATACCCTCCCAATAAATACCACATAAAATTGAAAATAGAGAAAGTGCGCACAAAATATTAATCTTCTATGGAAATAACAACAAAAGAGAACATTTCGATTTTACTAGGTAGTAATTAGTTCTAACCATGTTGGTACTTTTGCTAATATCAACTAAGTAGCAAAATGACCTTTAATTCCACATTCACCCTTCCATATGAAAAAAGGATATAGTCATGGCTCATCTGAATTTACACTCAATTCAAGAAGGATGATACTACTGAAGGTATGAGTATTAGCAAATATGCCACATATACTTATTTCTGGGTTAAATAGCTCTGGGGATATTACTATATAATTATTCATTCCTTTCAAATCTGGATGTTTTATAAAGATCTCATGAAACATTTCTCAAATAAAACAAAACCCAGCTTGTCCCTCCTACTCCACCCCCCGCCCCTAAATTATAACAATCTTGAAGGCAGGACAATACTTATCTTGTTCATTGCTGCCTATCTCTGGCATCTTAACAAAAAGTAAAAGCTCAGAAGTTTTTTTCTTGAATATGAACTCCTACCAGGCTTCTCTAAGGAACAGCAGGGCTCCTACTGCATATTTCATAATTAACATTTTAAATATAAAGAACACACAAATGACTCATATTCTATTCGGTACTGTGCAGAAAGAAGCCATACAAATCCATCCACAAAAGCTCATTCCAGGGAATTAGGAACAACTCTGCCATTTAAGAATCACTGTAACTTTGTAATAAAGTTTACACAGTACAATCAGCTGTTCTAAGTACGCAGTTCTATGTTACCTTTCCTGGGATGAAGCAACAGAGATTGGAATCCACATACTTCATGAAAGTCATATTTAACAGTGAAAGCCTTGTTTCCACGGCCGCAAGGATGTCTGCATGACGAGCTAATGAATGGTTTCTCCGTTCCGACTCTCTCCTGTAATTAGAAAGCAGCCTTCAGAGATGCGCTGTGGACTGCAGCGTTCACCAATCCAAACATCTTAATGCAACAACCTAGCATTTGCATGTCCAATTAGAAATCTACAATTGGATCATAATTCAGCTGGAAGGATAAATAAATCATTATGTCCCAAAATCTTTGCTAACGACTAGCACTTAGTGACAAATATTTATTTATTTATTTATTTATTTATTTATTTGCCTATACCAAGCCTAATGGCTGTTAGAATAAGAGAAATTAGAAAAATGAAAGAATTACACTTGGACATATAGATAGAGATTGTATCTTTTGGCCTATAAAAGAAATTTTAAATGGCGATCAAGTCCAGTTTACCTGTTTCTTCTTCTGCTTGACCTTTCGGTGTTGTAAGAACCCAGTGCCTAACCCAAGTTCAGCTAAGAGTGTACAGAATAGCACTGACACTCACAGGCCTGTTTTGAGTAAACTTTTGTATGTGCTGTGAAGGATCCAACCTTCTTTTGTGTGTAGATACCCCGTTGTCCCAGCATCGGACATTATTCTTTCCCCACTGAACTGCCTTGGCATTCTTGTTAAAAATCAATCGTTAAAAATGTAAGGTCTATTTTACGGACTCTGAGTTCTGTTCCACTGATCTCTATTGTGTCCTTGAGTCAGTACCACATTGTTTTATTACAGCTTTGTAATTGGAAAGTGGTAGTCCTCCAACAACTCTGTTCTTTCTCGATTGTTTTTTATTATTCCGAGTCTTTTGTATTTCCAGAGAAATAGTAAAATCAGTGTACCAATATCTTCAAAAAAGACAGCTAGGATTTTGTTGAGGATTGCATAAAATGTACAAATCAATTTAAGGAGTACTGCCATCTTAACAATAGAAAATCTTCCAATTCCTCAGCATGGAATGTCTTTCTCCTAATTCCTCTTTAAATTCTTTTAACAATGCTTGGTAGTTTTCAGTGTACAAGTCCTGCACTTGTTTTGTAATATTTATTACTAAGTATTTTATTATTTTTGGTGCTATTATAAATGAGATTGTCCTTTTAATTTCATTTTTGGATTGATTATTGCCAATTACAGAATTGATTTTTATATATCAATCTTGCATCGTATATCCCTTCCCAACTCATTTATTAGCTCTATTAATTAATTAGTGTATTCCTTATGTATAAGGTTCCATACATTCAAGATTATGTCATCTCTGAACAGAGAGAGGAACGCCTTCTTTTCAACAAGAATGTCTTTTATTTCATTTTCTTCCCTAACTGCCCTGGCTAAACCTCCAGTAAAATGCTGACCAGAAATGATGAGAGGGAGCAATGACAGTAAAATATCTCTTATTGAGATCCGGGTACCCCTTTACTACAAGTGACTATTCAACAAATAAACTGCATTTTAAATACTGATACTCAAAGTAAGTCTTTTCTCTCTCTCTCTCATAACACCCAAGCACAGTCAAGAAACACACAAACAAGGTCCTCCGCTGTAAAGCATTGCCGCTGCCAGCCATGACACACCTTGGGAGTTGTGCTTTGACTTGTTTCTGGCATAGATTATGGTACCTCTCCACTTTTAGAAATCCCTGATTCAACATTCTCTGGCAGACCAAGTCCATTCTTTTACAAACCTAACAGGGGGAGAGGAGGAGAAAGAATTTTAGAAAGTAATAATCAAATTAATGGCAGACAATGAACTTAAGACTCATCACTGAACAATGCAAGTTCTCTGTGCTAGTATTGTTCCCATTTACGGTCTCAATCCTTGAGTCACATGTGGGTGAATCCCTCATACTTTGCAATTCTGACAATAATGCATTAAAAATTAATATATGTAGCCGAAACCGGTTTGGCTCAGTGGATAGAGCGTCGGCCTGCGGACTGAAAGGTCCCAGGTTCGATTCCGGTCAAGGGCATGTACCTTGGTTGCGGGCACATCCCCGGTGGGGGGTGTGCAGGAGGCGGCTGGTCGATGTATCTCTCTAATCGATGTTTCTAGCTCTCTATACCTCTCCCTTCCTCTCTGTGAAAAATCAATAAAATATATTTAAAAAAATTAATATATGTAGGCAAGGAAAACTTTTCTTTTTATAAAATATATTTTTATTGATTTCAGAGAGGAAGGGAGAGGGAGAGAGGGATAGAAACATCAATGATGCAAGAGAATCACTGACTGGCCGCCTCCAGCAACCTTCTCTCCCTCATTGGGAATACAGCCTCCAGCCCCAGCATGTGCCCTGACCGGAAATGGAACCACGTCCTCCAGGTTCATAGGTCAGCGTTCAACCCCTGAGCCACACCTGTGGGGCAAAAACTTACCTTCTAACTTAGGTATTTGTTAATAGTTCTAAATGTATCCCCACTAATGTGGTCAGATACTGTAGTCCTGAAGGTCAATAAGATAATATATTCAAAGGTTTTTAATAGTTTGAAACAAGGGAAATTCTTAGATAAAAATGTATATTCAGCCCTAGCTGTCTTGGCTCAGTGGATAGAGCATCAGCCTGAGGACTGAAGGGTCCTGGGTTCGATTCCAGCCAAGGGCACATGCCCGGATTGTGGGCTCAATCCCTCTGAAATCAATAAAAATATATATTTTTAAAATGTATACATATAGTCCAACAACTCACAAAGTTTATATGACCTATAACTGGAATGAGAATTCTTACTCATTTCTACTAGTGATTTGGGTTAACTATAGACAGTTTCTCTATTCCAGATACTATGATGCCCTCCAAAGAATCTAAACATGTGTAGCAGACTCTCAACTATTTTGAATCTTTAAGGAATATGATGTTTATGTACAGTAAGAGCACAGGATCGAAACACCTAAATTTGAGTGCAGTCTTTATGCTCTCTGGAGCGAGTCGGCTACCATTTAAAAACCCGAGTCAGCCACCTGTACACTGTGGAAAGTATCCAACTCGGGGATATCATGAGGATTAATGGAGCAGTACATGCTAACTCATTGGTAAACTCTAAAGTGTTACATAGAAACTATGCTCTATGTACTTAGCTATGTTTCTGAAATATCTCAGCATCTTTCTTATCTTAATGAGACCTAGTACTTAGTATCTGTGTGTTTGTTCTTTGATCCCTGACAGTTTTGCTATGACTCAGAGTTATCAACCTGAACATTAATTCTCATTGTACAGATGGTGGTGGTGATAGGGAGGGAAAGAGAGTGAGATAAATCTATATCAAGATCAAGTCAATCAGGCAAGGGCTGTCTTACACTTTTTTCTCTCATATAACACCCAAGCACAAATGTTTGACAAATACCTGCTGAAACTATTGATACAAGTTTGCTTCTTCCTGGGAATACAGGGACAAAAAAAATTCAACCTGGTTTATGCTAATAAAAGTACTAGTACTCTAATATTAAATAATAGATACGTCCTAAATCACATGTCAAATTAAAGGTATTAAGTAAAACAGTTCTTTTCATATATATTTTTTGACTATATATTTATTGACTTCAGAGAGAGAGGGAGAGGGAAATAGAAACATCAGTAGTGAGAGACAATCATTGATTGGCTGCCTCCTGCACACTCCCTACTGGTAATTAAACCGTACCCTGACTGGTAATCAAACCAGTTCACAGACCAATGCTCAACCACTTAGCCACACCAGCCATCCTTTTTAAAAAATATTTTTATTGATTTCAGAGAGGAAAGGAGGGGGAGAGAGGGAATCATTGATCGGCTGCTTCCTGCACTGGGGATAGAGCCCGCAACCTAAGCACGTGCCTCTGACCAGAACAGAACCCGGGACCCTTCAGTCCACAGGCTGTCCACTGAGCCAAACCAGTGAGGGCGGGAAGCCATCTTTTAAGATAGTACCTTCTTCAACATTGTAAGAATCCACAGCTCTCAGTTTATCAGGACATACAGGTATATCTGGTTTCTTTCTTCTTTTTTTTTTTTTTTTTTAAATGAAATAATGATGATAAGAGATAGAAGCTACTGTTGTTTTTATTAACATCCTTACTTGCTTCCCCCACCTCAAGTTGTCAACCCCAGAGGTTCTCAAAAACAGTTTCTTAAATTTGACAAGTCTGTGAGATAAAATGGTAGAAAGTAGGATTCTGATCACCAGTTCAGGACATCTAAAACTTCACACACCCACAACCAATCTCATTTTAATCCAAGTCACGCTTCTGCAATTGTTTTGTTCCACTATGTGTCTGTTGTTGTTTTGTTTTGTGAGGAACATTCTTCCTCCTTAACTCACGGGTTAAACCCATAGTCTTGAAGAAGCCTGATGTGGTAAATCCTCTCGGTTACCCGAAACCCTTGTATGTATGTGCCTGCACGTGTGGTCCTGGTGCTGTCCGTGTGCTCAAGGAACACTGCTTCCGTGCAAACACTGACAGATTCCTGATGAACCCCTTTGCTCTCAGACTAGAATCTATAGAAGAAGGAATTACCCTCCAAATATTATAATCTCTTACTTGAACTTACGCACCTTAATAAAATCAATGACCTGGGGATGAGATTGTAAAGAAAAAAGGAAAAGCAGCAATAAAGGGGGTGTATTCTCTATGACACAGCAGAGGAGCAGGTTCCCAAAGTGTGGTCTGGGGAGGGACCCCTGGGATTCCCAAGACACTTTCGTAAGTTTGGGAGGCCAGCCATTTGCATAATATTAAAATGTTATCTGCCATGTTCACTCTCAGTTCTCTCACAACACACAGTGGAGTTTTCCAGAGGCAACACAACCTGTGAGGACATTGTTTCCACAGCTGATATCCTATCTAATAAAAGAGTGATATGCAAATTGACCAGCACTCCACCATACAAGATGGCTGCCCCCATGTGGACACAAGATGGCCAGCAGGGGAGGGCATTGGGGAGGACCAGGCCTGCAACGGAGGGCAGTTAGGGGTGATCAAGTCTACAGGGGAAGACAGTTAGGGGTGACCAGGCTGGCAGAGGAGGGAAGTTGGGGGCGATTGGGCCTGCAGGGAAGGGCAGTTGGGGGGGGACCAGACCTGCAGGAGAGGGCAGTTTTGGGGGACCAGGCCTGCAGGGGAGGGCAGTTAGGGGTGACTAGGCCTGCAGTGGAGGGTAGTTAGGGGTGACCAGGCCTGTAGGGGAGGGCAGTAGGGGCAAACAGACTAGCAAGGGAGCAATTAGGCATCAAGCAGGTTGGCAGGGGAGTGGTTAGGGGGTAATCAGGCTGGCAGGCAGAAGCAGTTAGGGGCAATCAGGAAGGCAGGCAGGGGAGCAGTTGGGAGCCAGCAGTTGTGGATTGTGAGAGGGATCCCAGGGTGGAGAGGGCTGGGCTGAGGGACACACACGCCATGCACGAATTTCATGCACTGGGCCTCTAGTGCTATATATTTTTGTACTTTCTAGAAATGTCTAAAGTAAATTCTTAGGGTCCTCAGCAACTTTTTTGTAAAGGTGTCTCAAAACAAAAAAGTTGAGAACCACTGAGATAGAGCAAGAGATATGAAGAAGACAGCTTGCCTGTTTTGTTTTTTTTTAAGTAATGGTTTCTCATTTTCCTACCCATCAACCCTCTCTCTCTATAACTGAAATTTTCTAACATTGGAGAAAAGATGTGAAAGGAATTACAAATGGCTAACAGATTTGACTAGCTAGAGTGCTCGAGACAAAAGCATGTATTTGTGTATTTTGTTATCAACGGAAAAGTTTCATTCCAGATAATGCGCAAGGCTTCTGACTCTGACCTTCAGGAAAACGTATGTCCTGAGCCACTAACGGGATTCCGTTAGTTTACAGGCACTCCGCTTGCTCCCCAGAGTATCCGATAGGGTCTCCCTCAAACCTCAAAGAGCCTCCCCTGCTCCAGGGTCGGCGCTGTCCTCTCCAGGTGGCTCTACTCTGCTCCTTGACCTTTGCCTCCCGTTTCAAACACTCCTCATGCCTGACAGAGGGCCTCGGCGAGTCTTCTGCTGCATCAGCACGAATCTGTCTGACTTACCAGAAAAACAACTCAAAGTGCAGGCTTTGTCAGTACAAAAGTTGAGTCCAGCCAGATAATTTTAAATACACTAGAGGAATTAAATACTTAAGTACTTAAAATCCTGTGGAACCAGGACGTCCAAGCTCTGGGCACATTTTTGGAGCAACTCCGATGGCAGGAAAACAAACAAAGGACTTAACGAGGTGCTTAAGTCCAGTTTCATTATTCACGGCGACGAGAGGCAAAGCTTGTTAGCAACTAAGCGCAGAAATCACTGAAAAATGTTAGCAATTTCCACGTAGAGCAGATCTTTTAAAGAAAACACAGAATACTAAGTACCTGTTCTCTAATTAGATGCTGGCAGAATTATGACTGAGGTCCTAATCAGGCAAGTCAGCTGGGAAAGAGGAAAAACATACATAAACTAGCCGATAAGCCCGAGGAGCCAACATTTAGCTTATGAAACCAATTCCTTCCAACCACATCCAGCCTTAATTCCCCTAAAAAGATAACAAAAGGAACCATGTCATGTCTGTGCTTCACAACACCACACCTGCTGAAGTGCCTGGGCTTTCTGGCAAACAATTCTTAAGGTACGAACGCACACTTAAATAGAAAAGGCCTGGAGAACACCCACCAGGCACTGTCTGAGACTGCCAATTTCATCTAAAGGGCATAATTAAACTTAATGCTGACATCTAGTGGCTAGAAAGAACATCTTTCTTTTTCTAATGTTAACCGAAATTGTACCCTATGACACCAAACCAAAGATTCTAAAACTAAAAGCATCTCCAAAAGATTATTCATTTAGTCGAAGAATAACCCATTATCCCCAGGTAAAGAAAGGAGTGAGTTCCCTTTGGCTAAAGCAGAGAAAAACACAGCTGTGAGATGTCAAACTGGCTTGCAGCATCTTTGGGGCGGGGGGCTTGGAGGCTTGGCCAGGAAGGGCTGCTAGTGAAAAAATCTTTGAAACTACAAATCTGCATCCTTAAAAGGCTAGGAGAGATACCTGCTTAAAAACTAAGAATGCAACTGAATATTTCACTTGGAAGAAATGTCACTTAATAGATTGTGGGACGTGTTTTCACTGTCCCCTAGAATGGGCTAGTTCCTCCCCCCTTTAAAAATGCTTTTAATTTTTAAAAAACTAAGACAACTCACAAAAGAACAAAACCCCCAGTTTTCCTCAACACTTATGTAAAGCAGAACTGCGACCATTCCAAGCTTTGCAAAGCTATTGTCTGGCTGAAAGGCTCAATTCAAATGCTATGTATGCCCAGACACCATGCATGCCTCTGCTCAAACACCATTCTTTATACAAATCTGAAGAAATATTGCCGAGACCGGTTTGGCTCAATGGATAGAGCGTCGGCTTGGGGACTGAAGGGACCCGGGTTCGATTCTGGTCAAGGGCATGTACCTTGGTTGCGGGCATATCCCCGGTGGGGGGTGTGCAAGAGGCAGCTGATCGATGACTCTCTCTCATCGATGTTTCTGGCTTTCTATCTCTCTCCCTTCCTCTCTGTACAAAATCAATAAAATATATTTAAAAAAAAAGAAAAGCTTATAAAAAAAAAAAAAAAGAAATATTTAAGATTCTACATGAAATTCTAAGAGTCGGATATGCTGAAAAGTCAGGAACAACCCATTTTGAAAGACACTTTCCAACTGAAGAATTTTCCATCCTGCAGGCTGGAATGAACTGCTGTGTTGACTAGCAAAATAAAATTAGTCATCAGTTTGAATGAATATCAATAAGCTTTGTTTAAAAAAAAAAACACACACACAAAAAAAAAAACCTGCGTGATTTCCTTTAAAAAAAAAAAAAAAGCCATTACAACCCACTTTAAGCTGGAGGTTTAACCCTGAAACACACCTATTGATTTAGGAAGAAAAATGCTAGACACAGCACATTCAAGAAACACGTCTTTGTCCTCTTAAAAAACAACCCCGACCACAGACTTAGCGTCTACACAGCATCGGGTTGCAATCACTTCAAGATGTCCACCCCCTTCCTCTCCTCCCCGCCACCGGGCGATAAATTCTCGCAAAGGAAGCAAAACACGTCTGAGCCGAGACAGGCATCAAACCTCCAGCCAAGCCACCCCCAAAGGCCGAGTCATCCTTTTCGGGAGTCGCTGGCCGGACGGGCCGCTGTGATTGCAGGGTGCGGGGTGCAGGGTGCAGACGCCCCTGCAGCCGGCGGGGCGGTGCAAACCACTAGTTAGAGACCCGGGGTCCAGGGGCAAGTGGCTCCACTGGGGGGAAGGGAAGGGGGAGAAGGGGGTGTCGGGGCGGCGCGGGTCCGGTCCCCCGAACCTCGATGTGGGGAGAACCCACCGTTCCCTTACTTTATCTCCTCCAACAAGGTGGGGGGGGGGCGCGACAAGACGTCCCTCTAGCAGACACCCCGACCCTGGCTGGGTCGCCGCGGGGTCATTCTGCCTCCTTGGGGGTCCCGTCCCCCCCAAACCCGGCTGGGTCGCCGCGGGGTCATTCTGCCTCCTTGGGGGTCCCGTCCCCCCAAACCCGGCCGGGCTGAGGGTGGCGTCCAAAGGGCACCCGCCGAGCCCCCTCGGGGGTGCCCGCTCAGGCCGGGCAGAGAGGGGGAGCCCCGCTTCTTGGGTTATGGGGGGCGCAGTGGCCCGGAGAGTCGCCCCCAGCCCAGCCCCGAAGCCAGGGCGGCCTCGGGACAAACGAACCCGGATGACAGGCGCCGGGAGGGGGAGGACGGAGGGCGGGAGGGCCGCGCTCCGGCCTCGGCGGGGCTCGCGGGGCGCTCCCTTCCCTGGGGACGCGCTCCCCTCTCCGTCCTCCCCAGACCTCGGCCCGGCGGAGGGGCGGCAGCGGGGGCTCACCAGGCGCAGCTGGCTGATCTCGTCGTAGGACATGAAGCTGAGGATGTTCTCGATGGCTACGATGGGCAGCGCCACCAGCGTGTTGTTTGGAGGCAGCTGGTCCGGGGCCGGCGCCGGGGCCGGGGGCGCCTGGGGGCCCGGCTGCGGGGGCTGCGGCGCGGGCGCGGGGGGCAGCCGCTGGGCAGAGCCGATGGCCGAAGCGGGGCCGCTGTCGCCGTAGCCGCCGCCGCCGCCTTCCTCAGCCATCCTCTCCTCCGCCGCCGCCGCCGCCATCTTGGGGGTTTAATTCCTTCCCCCACTGCGAGGGGGGGGAAATCAGGGACACTTCCGGTGCGTCACTTCCTCCCCCGGGGCCGTGGGGAGGGACACCTGCGGAGGGGGCGGGGTCTGCGGGTGACGGGGCGGAGACGCGCACAAAGCTGTTTGTTTGAGTGACAAGGGGGCGGGGCCAGGGAGCTCCGGAAGGGGTGACCCCTGATCTGAGATGGGGAGGACTCCAGGGGAGGACTTCAGGGTCACTTACTTCCCCGCTGCAGTTTTCTTAAAGCTTCCTGACAAAGGAAGATAAAAACGAGGTGGACCCAAACCTGCAGACAGAACTATGTGTTTAAAATATAAGTTTTCAAAAATCATAATCATTCTTGTAACATAGAAACCCACACCTGAAACATACATGTTCATGTTGACCAATGTCACACCAATCATGTAATTTTTTAAAAATGTACAGTAGTCTCCCCTTAGCCATGGTTTCATTTCCCATAGTTTCAGTTACCTACAGTCAACTGTGGTCTGGAAAATATTAAATGGAAAATTCCAGAAATGAACAATTCTTCAATTTTAAATTGCACGCTATTCTGAACAGCACAATAAAAATCTTTCACCGTTAAAAAAAATCATAATAATTGACTTAGGTAAATAAAAGGAAATGGAAGTATTGATGAAAACTATCCCATGGATGAAACTATCCCATGATGAAAACTATCCCATGGATGAATATGTTCAATGAAAGAAACCAGCACAAAGGGCCATATATTATTGTGGGCTTCCATTTTCCTGAAATGGCCAAATCCTTAGGGACAGAAAGTAGATGAGTGGGTTCCAGAGGCTGAAGGGAGCTTAGGAAAAGGGGATGACTGTTAAGGGGGGAAACAGGGCTTCTTTTTGCGGGGAGGAAAAGGTTTTGGAATCAGATCACAGTGATGGTTGCACAGTTTTGTGAGAATACTTGAAACCACTGAATTGTACACTTTGAAAGTAGTACATTTTATATGTGAGTTATAGCTCAGTGAAAATTTTGACTTAGGCAAGAATCATCAAAAGGTGCTAAAACTAGGCCTGACCAGTTTGGCTCAGTGGATAGAGCGTTGGGCTTTCGGACTGAAAGGTCCCAGGTTCAAGGGCATGTACCTTGGTTGTGGGCACATCCCCAGTAGGAGGTGTGCAGGAGGCAGCTGATCCTTGTTTCTCTCTCCTCGATGTTTCTAACTCTCTCTCCCTCTCCCTTCCTCTCTGTAAAAAAATCAACAAAATATATATTTTTTCAAACGATGCTGAAGCTAAAAAGTAAATGTGTGGAACATAATATTTAGTCTCAACTCTCCACAAATTACATATTTTGAAGCTTTCTGTTATTTAGTTCTGATACTTAAGGTTTCCAAGATGTTCTTTCTTTTGGTTTGGAATCTAATTGTTGGATGGTAGATAAAGAAACTGCAAAAACTGCAAAAAATAATAAATAAATAAATAAATAAATAAATAAATAAATAAATAAAATAACTAAGGGCAACAGGAAAGGGGTAAAGGGGCAACTGAAGCAAGATTAATTGGAAGTAGTGTTGGTTAGCTTGTTACAATCACCATCCTTTTCCTATTCCTGGGCAAGTAAATGATTGGCCATTTTACCTATCATTGTTGCAAATTGCAAATTCCTTTGAAGTTATTTCTTCAGTACTTCTACCCCAGGGTTGTTTAGCATTCAATAAATGCTTTATGCCTAATGAATCTGACACATTTGCATATTTATAATATATTCGTTTTATCTCAACTAATTGATTGTAATTTCACTTTTCTATTGATACTTAGGATATTGCTATCCATAGATATCCTATTATAATTTGGCCTGAAATGAACTAATTGTCTACCTTCATTTTAACACAATATCTGGTTAACATCCATCACTGAACTAAACAACACAATACAACTCTGGAAAGAATTTAAACCACTTCCTGACAGTAAGCTCATTCACATTGTCCTCTGTTTATGTACATTGGCTCTGTGCCCTTATATTCCTTACACATTTTTTTTAATAGAAAAAATTTTAAAACAAATGGTTGCTTTATTTTAATTATTAAGATCTCCCTAACTGGCTTGGCTCAGTGGATAGAGTGTCAGCCTGCAGACTGAAAGGCCCCAGGTTTGATTCCAGTCAAGGGCATGTACCTTGGTTGCGGGCACATCCCCAGTAGGAGGTGTGCAGGAGGCAGCTGATTGATGTTTCTCTTTCATCAATGTTTTGAACACTTTATCCCTCTCTCTTCCTTTCTGTAAAAAATCAATAAAATATATATTTTTAAAAATCAATGCTTGGCTGTCCCACGGATTCCCACTCATCTCCCGCAAAAAGATGGCGGCTTCTTCTTGCCGAAACTGGTTTGGCTCAGTGGATAGAGCATTGGCTTCTGGACTGAAGGGTCCCAGGTTCGATTCCGGTCAAGGGCATGCAGGCACATCCCCAGTGGGATGTGTGTGTGTGTGTGTGTGTGTGTGTGTGTGCAAGAGGCAGCTGATCAATGTTTCTAACTTTCCCTCTCCCTTCCTCTCTGTAAAAAAAAAAAAAAAAAAAAATCAATAAAATATATTTTAAAAAAATAATCGCATGGAAGTTGGGTGGCTAACCGTTGGCATTGATCTTCCAATGGACATTCTGGGAAGAAGCTGTACAGTGTTTTTGCCTCCTCCTGCCTCACTTTAAGTGTTTGGCCTTTTATGGATACTAAGCATTTAACAATCACAGACCAAGCAATTACTCACATCATTGTCTTGTATCCCTTGGCTTCCTGCTATTATTTTTAATAGTTCTTCCATAATCATATAATAGCTTCATTTATAAGGTCATTGAGATCCAGGAAATAATGAGTGTTCAAATCATTTAGCCAAAGAATGTAAATAATTACACAAGGCAGGACGCTCCCAACTGGGCTGTGGAGGGTAGTGTTTGTAGGATTTAGACTTCACAGCAAAGAAACGTAAAAATGTCATATTGCAACTGCAAAAGGAGAAGGGCTAGGTGTTGGAATCTACTGTATCCTGATAACACGTTTCAAATGGGACTAGTGGGATAGCAGAAGGAAGGGAGATTTCTTTGTCAAAATAATGGAAGTAGTTGATTTATTTAGGGAGCTGCATCCTTGTGTTCTTCCTCCTCCTCCTCTTTGTGAGAATGCTCATTTTCTTTTTTAATATATTTTATTGATTTTTTTACAGAGAGGAAGGGAGAGGGATAAAGAGCTAGAAACATCGATGAGGGAGAATCACAGACCAGCCGACTCCTGCACACCCCCCACCGGGGATGTGCCCACAACCAAGGTACATGCCCTTGACCGGAATAGAACCTGGGACTTTTCAGTCCATAGGCCAACGCTCTATCCACTGAGCCAAACCGGTTAGGGCTGGTTGCCTCTTGTATGCTTCCTTCTCAGTCTTCCTGACCAGGGATGCATCCTGGGTATATTGGGATGACACTCAATAACCAATGGAGCTACCTGGCCCAGGGCACTGGTGTACTTTGCAGGGACAGAATAACACCAGACTGAGAACATTTAGGTAGAGTCAAAGATGTTGAAAGGCAAAGCTTTCAATAGGCAGAAGACTGTAAACGTTCTTTGTCTCCTGCACATGTTATATAGATTTTTTTTGTAAATTAGAAAATCAAATAAAGAAGGAAGCATAGAATTTCAGAGACTGGAAAACAGGGTGCAGAAGCAAAAGGGATCTAAGCTTCGGACGCAGCGTTTACAGAGTGTTAGTCATGCCTTCTAGGCTGGTCCATGAAGGAATTCAGCTTCTTGGTTTGTTAAGATGAGAGGCAGAGCAGCACTGACATGGACATTGTCATGCTTGTAGAAACTGTAGGATGAGCTGACGTGGTTTGACCTCCCATAACATGGCCAGGAGAGCCATGCCCTTAGGACACACCGGAGAAGCTCACCGTGGCTTCTGTGACGGAGTGATAGGATGCCTTCATTTGCGACCTCTGAGCCCATTGCCAGAAACAGCGGCCATGGACATCCCTCGGGTTGGACGGGAGCGGACAGGAAGCCGTGGTGGTTTTCAGCAAAGGCAGCAGGCAGCTTGCAGAGTGAAGTCCAACGTCACACAGCGATTCAGGACTCACAGGGGCCGTGGCTTCCAAAGGCATCTTTTGAAGAAAGGGCATCTTACTGCAGAGTCATGTCACTGACCACGAACCTATCCCTAACTGGTATCTTCACCGGGAAGGCCAGGCCCTTCAGGGTGCCATGCAGATGGTCCTCCAGCCATCGATCTCTCTGCCATCCTCAGAGCGAATCCTTTGTGTCTTCCCGTGTCCTTCAGCGGCACCGTTCTTATCCTCTCGCCCTTCCCTCTTTCCCTCTAAATCCTACTCATTTTTCTGGACCCGGCAATGTCCGCTCTGCTCTGGGAAGCCTTCTCATACGACTCCACTTCCCCGTCCCACAAAAGCACAGCCCTGTGCTCCGTGCTTCATAAATATGAACTCACTCAGTGCACACCCGAGCTTTAGGAGGGAGGTTCTTATTGTCACTATGAAAGGAAGACCGAGACAGAAGCATCTAAAAAAGGAAAGAAAGAGTTTACTTGCAAAAGAATGCAGGAGCGTCAGCCTTCTGGCTCCGCAAGTACAAACACAAGGATTTAAAGGGACTTAAAGGGATACAACCTTGGGAGATTCTGCTGAGCCAATGAAAGCACAGCTTTGGGGATGTCAGCTCCTCCTCCTCACTGACCACGTGAGGACCTAACGGGCTTGGTGATACTCGTCATGCTGTACCGTTATAGGGCATGCTGCCCGAAACACCAGCTCACCCACTCCCTTAAGCTTCCATTGGAGAAGACAGCTTCACTCTTGGAAGATTAATAATGGGCAGTATGGAGCATACATTCCATGCTGCTGTGTTAGGAACCGATGGGCCAAATGAGGATTCAAAACAGCTTTTCCCGTCTGCCCACCAGCCCTGAGCCACCCACCACCCTCCTAGGGGGTCCGGCTCTGTCTTCCTCTTGCTGGAGGTAAAAGTGGAAGCACCAATCTTTCTGATTGGATGAGGGCCAGGAGGTGACGATGGAGACTCACATTCGGTGGGGAGCATGTGACTAAACTCCAGTTTCTTTTTTCTTTCTTTTTAAAAAAATATATTTCATTGATTTTTTTTAAACTTTAAAAAAATATATATTTTATTGATTTTGTATAGAGAGGAAGAGAGAGAGAGAGAGCTAGAAACGTCGACGAGAGAGAAACATCGACCAGCTGCCTCCTGCACACCCCCCACCGGGGATGTGCCCGCAACCAATGCACATGCCCTTGACTGGAATCGAACCTGGGACCTTTGCAGGCTGACGCTCTACCACTGAGCCAAACCGGCCTCGGCTTATTGATTTTTTTTACAGAGAGGAAGGGAGAGGGATAAAGAGCTAGAAACGTCGATGAGAGCGAAACATCGACCAGCTGCCTCCTGCACACCCCCTACTGGAGATGTGCCCACAACCAAGGTACATGCCCTTGACCGGAATCGAACCTGGGACCCTTCAGTCCACAGACCGATGCTCTACCCACTGAGCCACACCGGTTTCGGCCTAGGTGGGTGACCAGGGACAAAATGCCGTGTAACCCACCACCAGGGCATTGAGTCATCCCGTTTGAAGTGACAGACTACCATTAAAGTAAATCAGACAGTGATAAAAGGAGACCGAAAAACAGCCACTAGCCTTCTACACTAGCAACCTTTTCATTTTCCCAGCTGAGGCTCACTTTATTTTTAGGAAGTATAATTGCCCCTCCTGGAGCCAAGCAGGAGTTGCTTTTCTTACATTTTTGGCAAGACTTGGACACAATACCCTTCTCCGAGGAGCCTTCCCGATTCTCTTTGAAATGAGAGGGTGGGGGCGAGGCCGGCTGGAAAAAAAACGTTTAGAGGTTATTTTAACTCAACTCTCCAGCGTAACAGCTCCACTTGAAGCCCGGACTATTTCAGGAAACGAAATTACTTTTCTTTAAAGGCACTTGGGAAAGAGCATCTCATTCCCACTTTAGACGCTAAGGATTGGGCTTCGAGTCCATTCATCCCCTTGTTTCTCGCGTCTATAAAGGATGAAGCCCCAAGATGATCTGTAGAGCCCTCTGGTTTGAAATGACTCAATGAATCCTTTTAAAAATATATATTTTATTGATTTTTTTTTAAATGTGAATCTTTTTTCATTATTTTTTCTTTTCTTTTTTAAATTTATTGATTTTTTTAAATGTTTTTTATAGAGAGGAAGAGAGAGGGATAGAGAGTTAGAAACATCGATGGGAGAGAATCATCAATCAGTTGCCTCTTGCACACCTCCTACTGAGGATGTGCCCACAACCAAGGTACATGCCCTTGACCGGAATCGAACCTGGGACCTTTCAGTCCGCAGGCTGACGCTCTATCCACTGAGCCAAACCGGTTTTTGCTATTGATTTTTTTTACAGAGAGGAAGGGAGAGGGAGAGAGTTAGAAACATTGATGAGAAAGAGAGAAACATCAATCAGCTGCCTCCTGCATACCTCCTACTGGGGATGTGCCTGCAACCAAGGTACATGCCCTTGACTGGAATCGAACCTGGGACCCTTCAGTCCGCAGGCTGATGCTCTATCCACTGAGCCAGACAGGTCAGGGCATTCAATGAATTCTTAAAGGGGCAGCTACAGGTTGTACTGCTCAACTCGGCTCAGATTTTCCTTGGGGCTCATCCTAATATTTGGAGTAATCACCTTTAAAGCCAGCACTCAGGCGTTTGAACAGCCATGCATGGCAGGAACAGATGAGGGAACCGAGGCACAGAGGACTCTGGCGTGCTATTACACAAACATTCTTTTGCAGCAAAAAATGCTGCTTTTTCTCTGGGTAGATATTTGTTCAGCCCTGGCCACATAGCTCACTTGGTTAACTAACTGCTCACTATCCTGTACCCACAAATGGGAAATTATGTCTATGTCTATGTGTTCTATGTGTTCTACTTTTTATCCAGTTCCCAAGCTTTCCCCACTTTGCTTTCTTCCACCTCTCTGATCTATTGTATCACCAGTGTATTTCCTGTAACCCCTTGAGCCTCCTCCTTTGATTGTAATGTATAAAACAAGGTGTAGCCGAAACCGGTTTGGCTCAGTGGATAGAGCGTCAGCTTGCGAATGGAAAGGTCCCAGGTTTGATTCCAGTCCCTTGGTTGCGGGCACATCCCCGGTGGAGGGTGTGCAAGAGGTGGCTGATCGATGTTTCTCTCTCATCGATGTTTGTATCTCTCTCTCCCTTTCTCTTCCTCTCTGTAAAAAAATTAATAAAATATATTTAACAAACAAACAAACAAACAAAAGCAAAAAAAAAAAAAAACCCAAAAAAACCCCAAGGTGTAAAACTGCCATCCTCCAGAGCATTTTCTCAATCCATTGAGATTTTGCTTCCTAGCAATTGTTGTTAGTTTGGCTCAAATATACTCAACAAATGCTCACATTTTTTGGACATTTCTTTGTTTGACATACTGCTCACAATGAAGACACACTCAGGCGCTTGAAGAAAAAGTCATGCGACAGACCACGGGCATTCGTGGACATGAGCCCACGAATTAACTGTGAATTTGTTTCTTGGATTAGACACCTAATAACTTTAGATCATAGGAGAGGGGAAGGCCTCAAAGAGCGCAGAACAGGAGCCTGGCGAAACAGCATTTCCTTGCTGGTCAGGTTCACCCGGGGCGGTGGGAGGCTGGATCCTGCTTCTCTTTCTCAGATTTCACCCCTTCTGCTTCCTTAGCGCTTTCACAATAGGCTCTCCTCAGAGCTACTCTTTTCAAAAGATTTGGCTCAGAACCCATTGTGTTCACGTGGTTTCTTTATTCTGTTCTGTCCCAGGGTTGTCTGTTTATCTATATGTATAAAAAGCCGATATGGCAGGTGTCCCCTCGGGAGTTCAACTGGAAGAACAGGAGATCGATCACTTGCTATGATGTGTGCTGATCAATGTGTGATCGATCGCTTGCTATGATGTGTGCAGAACATCGCGGACGACCAGTAGCAGCGGAGCAAGCAGGGTGGCAAGGGAAGGAGGAGGTGCGGAGGTGGGCAGGCAGGGAATCTGATGGACCCTGATCACGGCCAGGCCTAGGGACCCTACCTGTGCATGAATTTCATGCCCGGCCAGTATGGTTTAGTTGGTTGAGCATTGACCTCTGAACTAGGAAGTCACGATTCAAGTCCTAATCAGAGCACATGCCCATGTTGTGGGCTTGATCCCCCAGTGGGCATGTGCAGGAAGCAGCTGATCCATGATTCTCTCTCGTCATTGGTGTTTCTATCTCTCTCCTCCCTTCCTCACTGAAATCAATTAAAAATATATTAAAAAAATAAAAGGTTGGCTCAATGCTTCAGACATAAGCACTTATTACTCATCAACTGTTATTACTTGTGAGCATAGAACAGCAGACCGTCCCAGGGACTGAGTGGGTGGAGAGCTGCAGGACTAGTTAGGAGAACCTGGAAGGTCAATCAGGCCTTCTTTCTGATAAGAGAATAACCTTGCCAAGGCCACGTAGACCAACGGTCTAATCCCCACGGCCACTCGGCTTAAAAATGCAATTGCCAGAAGAGCTCCATGTAAACTCTCCCCCTTTCTTGCATGAAACATCTATCCAAAAATAGAAGTGGAGGACCTGATTCTTCAACGTTATTCTATTTTTGTGTTCTCTTTTTTAGAAACAATTTTAAACTTAGAGAAGAGTGACAAGAATAGGACAAAGAACTCCCACATTCTCCTGACCTCAATTTTAACATTTTGCCACATTTGCTTTATGACTTTATATATATTCACAATATTTTTTCTCCTAAACTATTTATCTCCTAAGAAGAAGGACATTCTCTTGTATAACAATAGTTCAGTTATAAAATTCAGGAAATTCAACCTTGATATAAAAAATACTATTATCTATTCTACGATCCATATTCAAATTTTGCTGCTTGTCTCAATGATGCCCTTGAAATGACCCTCCAGGCTCCTTCCATCTGGAACAACTCCTCACCAGTCTTTCTTATCTTTCAGACTTAGCCACTTTGTAAGCACATAGACAAGTAGTTTCGTACAATGTCATTCAGTTTGGATTTCTCTTGTGTTTTCTCATGATTAGATTCGTGTTGTGCATTATATATATATATATATATATATATATATATATATATATATATATATTCTTTATTGATTTCAGAAAGGAAGAGAGAAGGAGAGAGATAGAAACACCAATGATGAGAGAGAATCATTGACCAGCTGCCTCCTGCATGCCCCCTACTGGGGATCGAGCCCTGCAACCTGGGCATGTGCCATAACCGGGAATTGAACCGTGACCTCCTGGTTCATAGGCCAGTGCTCAACCACTGAGTCACACCAGCTGGGCTGCTATGACCCATTTAATCTCATGACAGATAGATGAGGAACGGTCAGCTGAGTAACAAGGAAGCAGAGGTCAGCAGGAAGGGTAATGAACAAAAACTAAGGGAGTCAGTGTCGGCATCTGGAAGTTTCTTTGCAGAGAACCTTCCTCATTTTTTCAATGTCACATCAGGACTTGCACCTGGAGGGGGCTGTCCTTTCAAGCAGATAGGCCCCTCTGGAAGGACACTAATAGTAACAGTGACACAAACAGACGCGAAAGGAAATGCTGCTATTTTAATTGCCCAGGTATCATCCCAAAGATAATCAAGGGTTGGTTGAATGATGATGATAGTGTTCTATAATGAATGAGCCATTAAAAAAAAAAAAAAAAGACAGTGACACAGAATGTGAGTTATCTTTGTGAATTTATCTTTTGTTTGCTTAATAATAAAATATATTGCTGTGTCTCTGGAGAAGAATTAGAGAATGTGCTAGAGTAAATGGATGGGCTTTCCAGTCATAGAGGACTGAGTCTTGATCATTCATACGTTCAGTAATATCCTGCATGTGGCATTTTCAGAGGCAAGATGCTAAAGACGTTATATGGATTGGGGGTGAGAAAAGGCATGACTGAGAGCCCTGAAAAACTTGGAGAGGTAGTAAGAGGATTTTTAGGAAGTGGCAGTGATAAGCCAGGAGCCAGTTAAGATCCTTTTGGGGGCATGAAAAGCTCACCAATAATGGCCAGCTATGTAGTTTTTCTTATGAGTAAGTCTGACCTCCAGGAAATCAACAGAGCTGTAATTTTCAGATCCAGCCACCAGGTGGCATTGTATTCCCTTGGGTGCTTGTGGGTCGCGTCTAGCCTGCCAGTTGGACTGCCCTGAGTGCCAAAGGTGGGACATCAGTAATTCTATCCTAGGTATTCTTTCCTCTGCCAGCACTGACCTAGTACTGTGCCCACTGGTCTTCCTGCTAAAATGCCTGCCAGAGGGGTGAACACTTCATTAGAAATTGTTTCTGATCCTCAAAATGTCTTTTCTGCCCTTAATGTCTCCATAGAGACTTCATAGAATTGTAACAAGTGTTTGACTAACCATACCATTTGGTGTTCCACTTTTAATTCAGTGTTATTTCACATGTTCGAATTAATATCATCTACACGTGTGTTTTAGAAAGGAAAATAATGTTTCAATGTATTTCTCATGTTTCCATCATTAGAAATAGCATTGATAGGAACGTGACAGTGTTAGACCCCAAAGTAGAAGTAAAGGCTCAAAGAAGGATTTTACAGTTCTTGGTCTATATTCCCAGGTTGCTTTATTGAAAAAAAAAAAAAGTGCTGTTTTTCAATTGCTATTTTTCCCTAAGACCTCTAACTCCCAATAAAAAAATCAAGTTGCTGAGAAAGACAAATGCCATATTATCTCAATGAAATGTAGAATTTAAAACAACAACAACAACAGCCCTGCCAGTTTGGCTCAGTGGATAGAGCGCCGGCCTGAGGACTGAAAGGTCCCGGGTTCGATTCCGGTCAAGGGCATGGACCTTGGTTGCGGGCACATCCTCAGTGGGGGGTGTGCAAGAGGCAGCTGGTCGATGTTTCTCTCTCATCGATGTTTATGGCTCTCTATCCCTCTCTCTTCCTCTCTGTAAAAAAATCAATAAAATATATTTAAAAAAAAAAGAAAAAAAAAGGAATTACCGTCCGGGCTGCTTCTCTCGGCCTGATTGATGATGCAAGTCCAGCTTTCCAGAACGCGAAGGGTGGATTACCGTCTCAGCTGATTTGTGAAGCCGGGAAGGGTTTCAGCTTCTCTGAATGTTTTCCAAGTTGACTAATCTGCTCTTTGTGTTGGGAAATCCACACGAACCCTTTTCCCAGCACCCTTGGCTACTCTGTTCTCTGCAGCTACAAGAGGGGGGAAGCCGAGCTGATGGAACATTCTAGAGTCCACACAAACCCCCATCCCACCCGGTATTCCCCTCCGATTGCTCACCCACAGAGGGAGCAGGCAGCTGTGCCAGGGACATTCCTCTTGACCACTGCTTCCTTTGGGAGAATTTTTTATTTTATTTTATTTTATTTTAATTAATTAATTAATTAATTTTTAATACATATTTTATTGATTTTTCACAGAGAATCATCGAGCAGCTGCCTCTTGCACACCCCCTACTGGGGATGTGCCCGCAACCAAGGTACATGCCCTTGCCTGGAATCGAACCTGGGACCTTTCAGTCCGCAGGCCGACTATCTGCTGAGCCAAACCGGTCCCGGCTGGGAGAATTTTTTTAAAAGTAGCAGTATTGCCTTAGTCCGTTTGGCTCTGTGGATAGAGCATCGGCCTGTGGACTGAATGGTCCTGGGTTCGATTCTGGTCAAGGGCACATGCCGGGGTTGTGGGCTGGATCCCCAGTGTGGGCTTTGCAGAGGGCAGCCAATCAATGATTCTCTCTCATCATTGATGCTTCTATCTCTCTCTCCTTCTCCCTTCCTCTCTGAAGTCAATAAAAATATATATACTGGTATATTTTTATTTTTTTAAAAATATTTTTATTGCCCTAACTGGTTTGGCCCAGTGGATAGAGCATCGGCCTGTGAACTCAAGGGTCCCAGATTCTATTCCAGTCAAGGGAATGTACCTTGTTTGCAGGCACATCCTCAGTAGGGCGTGTGCAGGAGGCAGCTGTCAATATTTCTCTCATTGATATTTTTAACTGTTTATCCCTCTCCCTTCCTCTCTGTAAAAAAATCAATAAAATATATTTAAAACTATTTTTATTGATTTCAGAGAGGAAGGTAGAGAGAGAGATAGGAACATTAATGATAAGAGAGAATCATTGATTGGCTGCCTCCTGCCACCACCCCCCCCCCCCACACACACACACACACACACACACACTGGGAATCAAACTGTGACCTCCTGGTTCATAGGTCTGTGCTCAAACATTGAGTCACCCCGACAGGACCCTGTGACTCCTTAGCTCTGATGGCTCTGACCTTGCTTGGGGGCTCCTGATGCATTCCCCCCAGCCCGGCCCCGGGTTGCAGGGTTGTGTGTACGAGTTAATGTTTCCCCTGAGAAAACCTCAGAAAAATCCCATGACGGTCTCAGCGGTAGTTTCGATCAGTGATCACTGAAGCCACGTTCGAAGGGCCACGTCCGCTGTGCGGCACGGAGCCCGCTAACGAAAGGGACAGGCTTCAGCCGGGAACCCGCAGGGCTGTAGCTGCTCTGTTCCTGCCACCAGGGCCGCTGCTCAGGTGTTTCTCCAAGTTTCCTTTCGCTGATGGTGGGAAGCAGAAGAGGGGAGCATAGGCCTGGTGCAGCAAGGAGGCCCGCCGTTACTTTTCACGAGCAGCCACCTTCTTCGTTACTCATCTCTCCGTCCAAGTCACCTTTCTTCATCAGTCAACTGAGACTATTCATAGCATCCATTTCTTTTCTTTTAAAAAAAAAATATATATATATTTTATTGTTTTTTTTTACAGAGAGGAAGGGAGAGGGATAGAGAGTTAGGAACATCGATGAGAGAGAGCACATCAATTAGCTGCCTCCTGCACATCCCCCACCGGGGATGTGCCCGCAACCATGGTACATGCCCTTGACCGGAATCGAACCCGGGACCCTTCAGTCCGCAGGTCAAACCGGTTAGGGCAGCATCCATTTCTTAAGGTTGTTGTGTGGTTGTGGTTAATCCTCCTCAGAGGATTTTAGTTTTTGTTTTTAGAGGCAATGGGAGTGGGAGAGACGGAGAGAGAAACATTGATGTGAGAGAGACATCAAATGGTTGCCTCCTGCAGGCGCCCGAACCGGGGCCGGGGATCGAGCCTGAGGTATGTGCCCTTGACCAGAATCGAACCTAAGACCCTTCAGTCTACAGACCAACACTCTAACCATTGAGCCAAACCCGCTAGGACTGTTGTGAGGATTTACTAAGATATGTTGTTTCTGGGTCTGCATGGGAGTGAGGATCAAAGGTAGTTCCTATTACGACTCTTCATGAAGTTTTTCTTTTTCTTTTTTTTAAAAATATATTTTATTGATTTTATACAGAGAGGAAGGGAGAGAGATAGTTAGAAACATCGGTGAGAGAGAGTCATCAATCAGCTGCCTCTTGCACACCCCCCACTGGGGATGTACCCGTAATCAAGGTACATGCCCTTGACCGGAATCGAACCTGGGACCCTTCAGTCCCCAAGCCGACGCTCTATCCATTGAGCCAAACCGGTCCCGGCCATGGAGTTTTTCTAATCAAATCATAAAAGCATGTGGCTCAGGGTTCGCCTCGTTTGTAGAAGAGCTGCCTCTCCAGATCTCAGCGTGGATGTGCCCCTCGCACCCCCACCCTCCGATCACGCCCCAGAAACCACCTTCACTGATGCCCTCCCCAGGCTTCCTCCCCAGCTGACCCGGGCTGAGTATGACATTGCGTCCCTGGATACAGAGAGGAGGCCCAGCCCTTTAAGAGGAAGTGAGATGTCTCTGGGACAGGACTGTCCAGTTCAGCCCTGGCAGCCTCGAGTTAACATGGGCTCCTCTGACCCAGCGAGGTGTCAGAACAACACGTCTCTCTCGGTGTTCCGTTTCGCTGGTTTCTGCCCTGCTTGTCTCTGACAGCTTGCCTGGCAACCTGAGCCCCGCCCCACCCACTGCCTGGCCCTCTGCCACTCACCTTAGGATCTCTATCTCAGTAGCAGCTCCTGTCTGAACGACACCCTCACCCAGTTTAACCACACCTGACCAGCCAACCCTGCACGGGGTCTCCTGCAGAACCTCTGGCCCCTGGGGACCTCCAGGAGCAGGGCCCCTGCTGACTAAGCAGTTCTCTGCTGGCACCCGTGAGAAGCCACAAGCATTTTTTTATGTGAAGCTTATCTAAGTCCTCATCTGAAGTATCAGAGCTGCCTCCCATCAGCCCACAAGGGATTTCGGTCTAAGATAAGGATGGAGGATGCATAATGGGGTGAGGTTAAGCCCAGGGTTAGATGGAGCTGGGTTTGATACAGCTTGTGGGAGGCAATGCTTTATTTGTCTCCCACAAGCCTGTCTTAGGGGAGACTTTCTGCTCACAAGTCTTCCCTCTGTTTTGACGTTGGATTCCCCTATCTTCCCTTCTGTTTGGATCTGGCTCGAGTGAACTGAAAACCCACTGGCTGGTGACAACATGCAGAACGGTCTCTGTCCCTTGAGGCCAAGCGTGTCAAACTCAACGGCTGACACGGGCCAAATCAACAAGGATTAAGTGTACGTGGGCCGCAAAAAACCACAAGCTTCCATTTTCATGGAAACGTAGCTTTATTTCAATAGAGACACGCTGAATACAAAGGGCTGAAATAAATGAGTCCTCGTGAACGTAAAATAATAGAACATTTTAATAAAAATTAACATTTTTTTTTCTTGAACATTCACTTACCAGACACTGGATAACTGCACAAATCAATAAGAGTAATGCAAATAAAACTAATTTTCTTGTTCTCACACCAAGCAAGTCAGTCCAAGACTAATGAGGTGGCCATCGGCTGCTCAAGTATCGGCAGCCAATCAATGATTCTCTCTCATCATTGATGTTTGTCTCTCTTCTCCCTTCCTCTCTGAAATCAATAAAAATATATTTTTTAAAAAGGCAAAAGGGACAGAAGAACGATGGTATGGCTGTCTCAGGAGGGGAATGTGGGAGCTGTGAAAACTGGAGGATGGGCAGGGGCAGATATCCAAGGGCTTGGAGGCAGTGTCAAGGAGGAACGTTAAGCAAGGGAGTCTGATCAGACACGTGAGAGACAGTGGAAGCTTGAAAAAGGTAGTTGTGATGATAGGAGGCAAGGAGTTGGAAAAAGTATCTAAGACAGAAAGGACAGAGCTTGACTAGATGTTGGAGATGAAGGAGAAATACAGTCAAGCATGACTCCTCGATTTTTGGCTTTGAGAAAATGAATGAACCCTTGAGCCAGTCACCGAGACAGGAAATCCTGGGAGAGGACCAGGATTGGGGAGAAGGGCTGTGTGTCTGCTTTTAGAGAAGTTGAGTTCGAAATACTTTTTTTTTTTTTTTAAAGAGATGTCTTAATACCTTTTCTTTTCTTTTTTTAAAATATATTTTATTGATTTTTTTTACAGAGAGGAAGGGAGAGAGATAGAGAGCTAGAAACCGTCGATGACAGAGAAACATTGACCAGCTGCCTCCTGCACACCCCCTACCGGGGATGTGCCCGCAACCAATGTACATGCCTCTGACTGGAATTGAACCTGGGACCTTTCAGTCTGCAGACCGATGCTCTACCACTGAGCCAAACCGGCTTTGGCTCGAAATACTTTGAGACCGCCAAGAGACAGTGTCAAGCAGGTGGTTGGATATGACAGGACATGGATGTCTAGCTGTTCAACAGAACCTTCTGTGACGATGGAAATAGTCTGTATCTACACGGTCTAACCTTTTAGCTTCTACCCACATGTGACCATTTTCACGTTAATGAATTAAAGGGAAATGCTTGGTTTCTCAGTTGCCCTAGGCCAGTGGTCGGCAAACTGCGGCTCTTGAGCCACATGGGGCTCTTTGGCCCCTTGAGTGTGGCTCTTCCACAAAACACCACGTGCAGGCACACATGTAAAGTGCGATTGAAACTTCATGGCCCATGCGCAGAAGTCGGTTTTCGGCTCTCCAGAGAAATGTCAATCGTTGGACTGTGGATATTTGGCTCTGTGGACTAATGAGTTTGCAGACCTCTGGACTAGGCACGCTCCAAATGCTCAATAGTTAGATGTGGCAAGAGACTCTGCATGGGATGGTGCGAGTCCAGAGCCCGGGGGGCCGTTTGGGTTGGAAACATAAAAACTTGACCCCTGTGTAGATGACATTTAAGACCGTGGTTAAGACTTGTCTAGGAAGACGGGGGATCGAGCCTTGAGGACTTTGAACATGTCCAGGCTGGCGAGGAAGAGTGTCCTTCCAAAGACAGAGGTAGGAGAACCATGAGAGCATCATCCCAAATGTCAAGGGAGCCCAGGATCTTGGGAAGGAGGAAATGAGCAGCAGCTAAGTGCTCCAGGAGGTCAAAGAAGACATGGACTGAACGAACATGTTGGCTGCATCAGTGAAAGAAAGGTCACTGGTGACTTCATCAAGGCCTGTTTCACACGGTGGGGGTGGAGAGGGGGGAAAGAGTGCATCAGGGGGGAAGGATGGAGCCGAAAGGATGAGTAAGAGGGAGGTGAGGTAATGGGGAGAGGACTGACAACGGGAGATAAGAACTCATTAGCTCCTGGTTTCAACAAAGCTGGGAATGGCTTAAACCAGTGGTCGGCAAACTCATTGGTCAGCAGAGCCAAGTATCAACAGTACAATGATTAAAATTTCTTTGGAGAGCCAAATGTTTTAACCTTAAACTATCTAGGTAGGTACATTGTTATTAGCTTAACTAGGGGACTCCTAAGCTGGCCTTTGCTAAACACTCAAGGGGCCAAAGAGCCGATGGTGGCTCGCCAGCCGCAGTTTGCCGACCACTGGCTTAAACCAAACCAAGGTGCCATCAATAGCCTAGAGAGATGTCTTCAAATACTGGGTTTCTCCAATGGTCTTTTGTCATGAATATGGGGAGGCACACCCCTACTGCTCCTCCTTCCTACCCTAACTCTCTCGGAGAGGGAGTGTGAGCTAGGCCAACACGGGGCTTGGAGGCCATGTTAACAGCATGGTGTGGATCCTCACAGAAATAGAAAGACATGGGAAGCATTTTTTAAAAATATAAAAACATTTTACTAACTAGAATTGGGAGCAAACACAAGAAGACAGAAAAGTATAATAAACCACCAGGTACCACTCATCGTCTGGCCCCGAAATGCTTCCGCCGTCAGTCCTGCCCCATCCATATGCCCATCCACTTTGACTGGAGAGTTCTCAGCACAGGCTTGACCATATTTCTGCTAAGGTCATGCTTGCTGCTGGGTAGAGCAGGGGTCAAGCAAACTTTCTCTTGAAAGGGCCAGAGAGTAAGTTTTTTGTTTTGTTTTTAATTATCAATTTTATTTTATTTTTAAAAATATTTTTATTGATTTCAGAGAGGAAGGGAAAGGAATAGCGACAGAGAAACATCAATGATGAGAAGGAATCATTGATTGGCTGCCTCCCGCACGCCCCACACTGGGGATTGAGCCCACAACCTGGGCAGGTGCCCTTGACCGGAATCAAACCTGGGATCCCTGAGTCCGCAGGAGGCCAACGCTCTATCCACTGAGCCAACCCAGCCAGGGCACAGAGAAAGTAAATCTTTTAGGCTTTGCAGGCCACACGGTCCTCTACTCCAGCCACTCAACTCTGCTAAGGCGTGAAAGCAGCCACAGCCAATATGTACACAGTAAGATGTGTTCCAGGAAGACTGGGCAGACAAGAAGCAACTGATGAATGCATAAATAAGTGGCACAATAACTGTGTTCTCTCCAGAGTCTTTGACAAAATACAGACGCACAAGAGTATTAGTAAAAGTATGAATATTTTTTACTATTATTAATAAATAATAGTAATTTTTAAATTACTATTAATTATTAGGGGGGAATGAACGGCAGGAGCGAAAGCCCCACATCCTCTACGTTATGGGCTAAGGAAGGTGGGGGGTGATCTGAAACACAAAGTTTGGAACACCTGTGGGAAATGGGGAGAAAGCCGAGGACTCCAACGCCGGCACTCAAGACAAATGTCATTAATTGTACGTGCCTGGGGGTGAGGTGAGGTCCGCAGAGAAGAGGGCTCCCGCCCAGCTGGTGGTAATTGGGCTTCTCTTTCGTGGGGTTGGTTACAGAATTATAGAGGCTGACAGACTAAGCAGGTGGAAGGGGGAAAACCACCCACCGGAGAGCCTTCTGTGGATGGCACAGAATTTAAGGAATGAGCCCAAAGCTTAGACAGGGTTTTTTGTTGTTTGTTTCACGCTTCTATGATTGAGAGAGAGAGAGAGAGAGAGAGAGGAAAAGAAAACAAAACCCTCAACATAAACATACCTGCTCTTTGGCAGCGGGGAATTCTCAATTGGCTGGAAGTGAGTTTCGGGACAGAGTGCCAGCTACTGTCCCTTCTCTCTCCCCCTCTCCTCGGGCGATGGGTCATCTGTGAGACAAGCAGTAAAAAAAAAAAAAAAAAGAAAGAAAAAAGAAAGGGGCCCCCTTACCCCAATTTTTATCTCCTTGCTTCTATTTCTATCGGAATTGTTTGGTTAGTAAGCCAGGGCTGCCAGGGCGCTCACTGGGTATAATGTACTATCGTGCGTGACTATTTCAGAGTTCAGGCTGCAAAGAGGTCTGTTTTTCATTGTTGAGAACTAGAGGCAATGTGACCAGTATCTGGAATTCTTTTTCCGGATGAATGGGGATGATGTTTAGGTTGCTTGAGATTTCCTTGTGTGCACAAAAGTAATGAAAACCAGTGGAATATGAAGCTGGTTTTTGGGTGCTAAATAGTCCCTTTATGAGCTGCAGGTTGCCAAAATAATAATAATAATAATAATAATAATAATAAAAAAATAATAATAATAATGATGATGATGATGGGGGTCTTGCTTCCCACAAATGTGCTTAGTTTCAGGATGAGAGTTTTTATTTTTATTAAGATTCTCCAATTTAACATGATCTCCTCTTCCCAGCAACTTGCTTCCCTCCTTATAACTCTACTTGGTAATTTATGTGAGTATTAATTTACTTAGCTATTGGTTTTATTGCCCACCCAGTTTTTTTTTTGGTTCATCATGAATGAATCTCCAATATGTAGAATACCCAACATAGTGTAGGTATTTGGTGAATATTTGTGGAACCAATGAAAGGATCGATTCCCTTTTACCTCACTCAGGACAATTCTCTTAGAATAACAAGATTTTATAAACTAGAGTTTTGGAGAACTTTGCATTCTCAATGATTTAGCCGTAGCTGAATATTTCCAGATATGTAGCCGGATGGTGCCGTCTGGAGTTGGATGGAGCTTCTGGTTTGGGGTTTGTTAAGACTGGGAGAGGATTGTCCATCCTTGAAGCTGGATAAGTCCAGGCCATTTCCTCGACCTTCTAGACTCGCAGAGAAGTGCCTCTGAGTGGGCCTGCAGGGGACTTGAGCAGGAGGAAAGCTGCTCTGGCAGGCAGTTGGGGTTCCCGGAGTCTCTCTGGAGGGTTGGCCGCGGGTGCCAGAACCAGCTCTGCTACTTTTCCAGCAGAGCCGCCGCCGTTCCCCGGGCCTTCGCTCCCCGAGGAGGAGGAGGATGGTACAAATCCAAGGTATCCCTGAGCAACAGCAAAGCCCCGTAGAGTGCTGCTTTGCACATTTTTAACCTCTCGGCGGGCTTTATGCATTCATTTTTATTGTGATTAAGTATAAACATCCCATTTGAGTCATTTTTTAAAGCGTCCTTTTTTGTGTGCAAATTACACAGAGTCACACGGGAGTTTGAAATGTGCATCTGGGCCGCGGCCAATGAGAGGAAAGGCTGGAGCTCCTTCCCCCTCCCAGGACCTCCCTGCAGGCAGGGCCTCCGCCGCGAATCTCCATCTTGCTGGACGGGGCGGTCCGCGCGGCCTCGGGGAAGCTCGGCCGTCCAGGGGGGGCCGACAGGTCCTCCCGCGAGGGGCCCAGGCGCCGAGGCTGGGACCGGGAATCCCCGAGGCCAAGGGTCCCACCCCGTACCCTGTCGGGAGGTGCCGGCCCTCTGCTCCTCGGGGGTCTTTCTTAGCTCCCTCTCTTCCTGAGGCGCCGCCCCCCAAACCCCCGGCTCCGCCAGGAGGTGCGCGCTCCTGGCGGTCTGCCCCGCGCTCCCGACGCACGTCCTGCGCCGCCGGGACAGGAAAGGACGCTGCCCCGAGCGCGCGCCCCGCCCCGCGCAGGCGCGCACCCGCCCTGCCCCGCGCAGGCGCGCGCGCGCTCTCCTTCCCCCCAGACGCGCGCACGCGCGGAGGCGGGGCCGGCGCGGGGGCGGGGCCGGCGCGGGCTCGGCGGGGGCCAGGCCCGGGCGAGTTGGTTTCGGAGCGGAGGAGGCAGCCCCGCGGCCGCGAGCGCCGAGGAGACAAAGCCGCGTCCGGAGCCCCCCGCGGGGTCGGGCCCGGGCTCCGAGGCGCCCCAGCGGCGGGAGGGCGGTGCGGACCCCGCGCCGTCCCACCACCACCGCCGCCGCCTCCTCCTCGCAACAGGTCCGCCGCCTCCCGGGCGGCCTCGCTCCGCGCGCCCCTCCCCCGCCCGCGACCCCCGGGCGCCGCCGCCGCCGGACTCCGGGCCGCCGCCGGCCGCCCGCTTCGATGCGGTTCGGGTCCAAAATGATGCCGGTGAGTGGGCCAGGCGGGCTGGGCGGCCGGGGCGGCAGGCCCGGAAGTGTGCGCGGTCGCGGGTGGGGGGTCCGGTCGGGTCCGAGCGGATCCCGGGGCCTGAGCCCGCGTGGCGGGGCCTCGGGAGGGAGCGGCCGCGGCTCCAGGCTCCGGTTCCCATCCCCGGTCCCCGCGATCCCCGGGGCCGGCCGGCCCGCGTGCGGGAGGAGGGTCCCCGCCACCGCTCCCGAGCAGCCGCTCAAACTTTTCCTTTTCTCTCCGGCGGGGTCCTGAGCTTCTGCAGTTCTCGGAGGTCACACAGGGAAACCACCGGGAAACCGGGGATCTTATTGCTTTTGTCTTAAAAAAAAAAAAAAATAGCAACCCCAAACAACTTTTCGTTGGAGCGAATACACCTCCTGGAAAGAGTGCCCTCCTGGCTTGCTTTTGAATTGCATTTCGATCTTGGGATCGGCAGGAGCAGCAGCCCAGCCGCTCGGTCTGTTGCTGGAGAACTGGTTTTAGTAAATGCAAACGCAAAGGGTTTTTTGTTTTTTGCTTTTTTTTTAGTCGCAGTAAAAAAATGCGTGTGCCCGCTGGCTGCGGGAGGATCGGTGAGTCCCCGGCCCCGCGGGCTCTGCTCGGACCTGGCCGCCAGGCCACAGGGGTCAGCAGGGTCGATTGAGGCATTTTGGAAATGAAATGCCTGCCCGGAGGGTTGCAAGTGGCTCATGCAGGCTGCACAGCAGCATCACGTCTGCATTTGTTCAGAGAAACAGCTTTTAGACAAGTCTGCGGGTCGGAGCGACCGCACAGTTTGTTTTATCTGCAGTCACGCAGAGGCAGAGTCTCGCTATTCTGTCCCCTGCTCCCTCTCCTTGGACCCTGGGAGGGTGTCCTAAATTTTCTTATTGGGGGACAACCTGAATTGATTGCAATCGATCATTGAGTTTAGATCCTTTTGTGACATTTGGTCCTGCCAGGAGTCTAGGAATTTGAAAGTGTGAATAGCAATGTGCATCCCATTTTAGTTTTGAAAAAAATTTTTTTTTATTGTTTTTACAGAGGAAGGGCCTAGAGGGATAGAGAGATAGAAACATCAATGATGAGAATCATTGATCGGCTGCCTCCTGCACGCCCCCTTCTGGGGATTGAGTCCGCAACCCAGGCTTGTGCCCTCGGCCAGAATCGAACCTGGGACCTTTCAGTGGGTAGGCGGATGCTCTATCCACTGAGCCAAACCGGCTCGGGCCTATTTTAGTTTATTGCCTGGTTATGAAGTCAGTTTGTGATGTCAGAATGCCCAGTCAATACAGACCTAGAACCAGGGGGAAGGACTTTGCGGTTAAAATGTTTAATTCCTGGGATTTACATTTCTTTGTCTCGAAATAACTCTGGTTGGCCGTTTGGCTGTGCATTTTTCCTAAAAATAGGACCAAGACGAGTGGTGGTGGTTGCTGTGTGATTTCCTCCTTAAAGATCGGTTTTATGCCCAGGTTTCCTTTGGGCTTTCTTAAGACTTTGGTTTCCTCCTCCCAGCTTTTTACAGAATTGGTAAAAAGTTATGTAGCTCTTGAAACTATAGTTAGTTGAGCAGTCTGGTTCTCCCAATCGCCTTTCTAATGCCAGGAGAGTTTTAGCGGAAGGCCTCAGGGTGGTGTGGTGGCTGGTGTATCACCTCTGAAGCCAGACTAACCCTTAGTGTTTGCTCACCTCCTACCTCTGTGGCCAGAGGCCTTTTTTCTGTTTTCCTCCATCCTCCCTCAGTTTCATCACCTGTAAAATGGGCATAATTACAGTCCTGCACCCTTAGGGTGGTGGTGAGGATTAGAATTACTGTTTATGAGGCAATTAGTTCAGTGCCTTGCTTTGAATAGATGCTAGGTAAGAGCTGCTCCTGGATTTACAGTATTGGCTAAACCGAGATATTCTCTCTCTCTCTCTGTCTCTATCTCTCTCTCTTTTAAGATTTATTTTTATTGTTGAAATTATTACAGATGTGCCTCCCTTTCCCCCACTGACCCCTTCTAGCCCACACCTGCCCCACTCAAACTGAGGTTCTTACCCTTGCAGTACATAAACATAGGAACCATTTGCATTTAGTAACCTCATGTTATGTATGTCTTTATCCTGTAATATTTCTCTCCCTCCTCTCCCCTCTCCCCTTCTCCCCCATCCCCTCTCCCCTCTCCCCTCTCCCTCTCCCCCTCCCCTCTCCCCGCTCCCCTTTTCCCTCTCTCCTCTCCCCTCTCCCCACTCCTCTCTTCCCTCTCCCCTCTCGCTCCTCTCTTCTCTTTGCTTTCCCCTCTCCCATCTCCCTCTAAAAATCTATTTTTTAAAAAATCTTTAAAAAATTTACATCTCATTGGGGAGAGCCAAGAAACTTCAGTCATTGGGAGATCCTTCCGGAGCACTGAGCATTAGGGGGACAGTGGTTCTTAACACTTCGCATTCTGTCTTATAAAATCATCTTGTCAAAGAAATGCAAATCCTGCCGAAACCGGTTTGGCTCAGTGGTAGAGCGTCGGTCTGCGGACTGAAGGGTCCCGGGTTCGATTCCGGTCAAGGGCATGTACCTTGGTTGCGGGCATATCCCCGGTAGGAGGTGTGCAAGAGGCAGCTGGTCGATGTTTCTCTCTCATCGATGTTTCTAACTCTCTATCCCTCTCACTTCCTCTCTGTAAAAAATCAATAAAATATATTTAAAAAAGAAAAAGAAAAAAGAAAAAAAAGAAATGCAAATCCTAAACATAGAAGCAACTCCACTAACTGGCCACGGGGGTCACTTTTAGTTTTATTTGTCCACATAAAATCTATCCCAAACCAAATTACTTGCTCGGATGATAACAGAGTCAGGTTTTCGTTGAGAATGTTTGTAAATACCTGTTGAACAGATGGCCCCGAACGGCCACCCCTAAATAACCCGCAGGCCAGTGAGGAGGAGTGAAGAGCAGTGACTCAGTGTGATTTCATTCACCATCAGCCCCCAGCGTGTGTCCAGCAGATCCATCCCATTCGATGGAATCACTACTCCCTACTGCACAGAAGCAGGAGACCGTGCCCGGGCCCCCCATCTGATGGCCCACCAGCAGCGGGCATCCCTCCGGCCGCTGCTGCCCCACCCGAGCCTCTGGAAGGGCTGGGGACTCACAGGGTGCTTTCTGATTTCCCACCCCCCACACCTCCCTGCACCAGTCCACTTCGGATTCTTTCCTTCCTCCGTCATCACCTTCGTGCCCTTTAAGCCCCGTTAAAGACAGATTAGCCAGCACACCCACATACCAAAGGTAATTACCCCCACCCCCCAGTGGGGGGAGCTGAGGTCCCTAAGGAAGCCTAGAGGGTAGAAAAGTCACTGAGGGGCCTCCATCGCCAGGGTGGGAGGTGAGAGACCCTCCTTCAGGTCACATTGATGGGGGACCATTAGCAATCTCCTCCTCCGCTTGTGTGATGGATTGATCTCTTCCTGCAGTTGGCACTGTAAAAAGTTGATGTTCCCGACTTACAAGTGGAAGGAGTTGGCGCTTTAAAGTCGCTGACAAGGGCTGATCCGGCGCCTCTGCCCCGGAGGGAGGAGAGCCGAGAGGGAGGGAGGAGAGCCGTCTGCAGGGCTGGGCGCTGGGAGTGCGCAGCCCCAGCAGCTCCCTCCGTGTCCAGCGAGGCGCCCAGCGCCTCCGGGAAGCTGGACGCTGCTTTGATCCGATGGTGGCTGCCCTCGTTGTGATGGAGAGAACTGAGCTCAGCTGTTCGCAGGCACGATCGCTGTAGCCGGAGTCAGAGAGAATAATCCCGCTTCCCCCAGCCTCTCCCCGGGGGAGTTCACCAGGGACCCGTTCTGCTGCTCCGCATGGGAAAGAAGGGGTGAAGTCCTGTCTGCTTCCTTGGGGTGCGGTGTGTGACGGTGTATGAGGGCTCCAAGTGTCCGGGAAAGGTGGCATTTGGGAAGGAGGGTTACTGTAGGTCAGTTTTTATGTTTTCCATTCGTTTACGCCTCTTGGCTGTCTTCAGTCTGTCTCAGATCGCATTTCTTTCCCCCCCATTTCTGAATTCCCACCTGACCTACAAGTCTCATTCATGCAAATTAGTACCAGGTTGTTCTCTGACTTTCCCATGGGTAGATTTACCTTCCTTAAGAGATGGTTCTCTCACACAGTCAGCATGTAGTAGGCCTTTTAAATGATGATACAATTCATATATCACAAAATTCACCCTGTGAGGCGGTGGCGGGGGGGGGGGGGGGGCATTGGATATTTATCACATCATTCTCAGGCCGTAAAGGATTATCACCTTAAAAACTAGCCTGTTGCAGTGGGTGACACACTGCATTAACTCACCCCTGATGCCATGGCAGGGCCAGACCCAAGGGTTTCCGGGGCCTCGTCCAGCCCAGCCTGCCGGCCAGACGTTCCCCGTCCAGTTGTCAAGTGGGCAGATCAGTGGCTTCGGTCCCCTCAGAGGCTGTTAACTGTCCTCTCCACCCCCAGAGCGTTTCATCACCCAAAAAAGTCTCTCAGCCCCTGGCAACCATCCTCTGCTCTGCCTCTTAGTGCTCCGCCCCCCCATGGCCTCATAGATTAGAATCCAGATTCTTGTTGGGGCTTTAGAACAACAGTTCTCAGCTGTGGGCTGTGGGCCTGCTGCGTCAGCATCACAGGGGAGCGTCTTGGAAATGCAGAATCTATAAAAAAAAACACAACAAAACACACACACGCACACACACACACACACACACACACACACACACACACAGTCATGCAGACTCCCAGTCCCTCTCCCCATCTGCTGACTCGGAAGCTCGGGCTGGCCCAGCACCTGTGATCCACACCGAAGTGAGGACCTGTGGCCTTCACAGTCCTGCAGGATCCGGCCTCTGAATTAACGTCTCCCTGTGCTCCCTCTAGTGACCTTCCTCGTCCACAGACTGACCGACTCCGTCCTTCCTCTCCGGCCGCTGGTCCCTCTGCCTGGGACAGCCAGGCTCCTGCGCTCATTCGGGAGCTGGTGCCCGGGCCCCTCCCTGACCTGGCAGGGGTGGGAGGCACTGCACCTCCGCTTGCCCTCCAGACCCCCTACCACCTTCCCCACCCTGCTTCCTGCCCAAGGTTCATTTCCAAAAGCTATTCCCAGGCCACCTGACCGCTGAGAGTGACCAGTGGAGAGAGGTGGGGGCAGACAGGGAGGGAGCCGTGAAGGCCATTGATGGACTTGCCCCCTCCCTGGGGGCCGGCCGTGTCCCTCTCCACACCTCGCTCTGTCCCTCCCGAATGCTGTGCTGTGTGCTGTCTTAGCTCTTTGGTGAGGGTCAGTTCTATTCAAACTTAGATCAGAAGATGGTGGCTTATAAATAGTGATGAATGAAGAACGTTGAGACAAGCGGGAGGACTGGTTAAAGCCATGCTAGAAGCTGGAGAAAAGAGGAGGGACGCACTGATTTCTCTCAGGTCTAGCTGTGCCGTCCGCCGTAGCATTTACCGGGCGGAAAGAACACTTACTGGGAAACTCAATCAGAGGCAAATCTGTGAACTGCAGTCACAGCTAAAGAATTTATTAATCATAAACAAACACTTACCGCTTCCTTGTTTCGTCCCAGGCACATTCCTGGTGCCGAGGGTAGCGCATGGAACAGACAAACCCTGGCCTGCTTTAATAGGGAAGACATAATAAAAACACGTGAAATAACTGTAACGATTAGATATACGATGTCAGCGACTGTCCAAGAAGAGGTGTAAAGCAGGGAAGCGGCATTAGCAGGTGGCCAGGGAGGCCTCGCTGAGAAGGCCACGCGGAGTGGCCTGCAGGGAGGGACTCTGCAAACAGGAACGAAGTGCTTGGGCCTGAGGGGGAGCGTGCCCGGTGTGAGGAACAGCAGGGGATTAGGAGGGGAGGGCTGAGAGGGGAGGGGGGCAGGATCAGGCAGCTAATCCAAAGCAAACTGCCCCCCCCCCCACCCCCCCTGCTGTCATAGACACACAACAGAGCAGCCTGGGCTGGTTTCTTCCTGATTGACTTTCTCACTAGTCACTGGATTGTCCAGTTCCCACACCCTCACTGAGTCACCACCTGTCTTCTGTCGAATCTGCCTTTTCTGCTAGTCCCTGCCCACTGCCTTCACGCAGCCCTCACGTCATGCCTGGACTGCTAACGTCCAGCTTGCAGGCTGGTGTCAACACGCTGGCTTTTACTCTGACACCGAATAAACACCTGAAATGGTGGTGGCTCTCAGGGACCTTACAGACTCTTATTTTGAAGACGGGAGGCTGAGATTCCGGAGGTGGCATTATCTCCCTCAGGTTGTCTAATCATTAACAAACCTGGGGTCCGGCCCGATCTCCTGCCCGGAACCGGCGGCAGGTCACACTGCCGGCCCGGCACCCGGGGCCTCACGCGGTCAGAACGTCACCCGGAGCCACTCTGCACGCAGACGAGGTAGAGACGGGTCACCACATGTGCTGCCGTTCACGCCAGTGTTAATTCTGGGGTTTGGGGGGACAGTGATCGTAAGCGGAACGCACCTCGTCGTTCTTACTTGTGATTGCGCTCTTAAAGAAACAAGGCTGTGGTTTCCCAGCAGGTGGGAGCCCGGATCTCTATGCGAGTTTGGGTTCAATAGAGCCGCTCCGTGGACAGCTTGCAGGGGGGAGGCGGGATCAGAAGAACAGACTTGTACCCCGGCCCTCCCTCTCCTCCAGCAGCTGAGCAGGTCACTGCTCCGAGTCCCCTTTAAAGGATTTCTGTAGGAAGAGAACACAGTGCCTGGGCTGCCCACTGAGCCCCGGGGTGCGTTTCTGAGGTGTGTGCCAGCACTCGGAAAGGTGGCCCTGGCCCGGGGAGGTGCTAGTCTTAGGGAACCGTTATGTGTTGGGCCTCTGTGTTCAGTAGGCAGACTGTCTATTAAGTATTTCTGAATTTAACAAACACCCAAGTCTCCTATCTACAGGGAGCACAGTGACTGTTCTTGAAGAGTTGAACTCCAAAGGACGTTTTGGAGTGGGTAGGGAAGATGGAGGAGAGACATCCTGTTTCATACTGAAGTGTGAATGGTTTATCTCTGTCACTAAATACGCTGGCTGTACGTTTGCCAGAGCAGCAGCCGGTGGGATTCCGTGAGTTTAGCTCATCTTTGTTATTTGTCTCATACTTTGCAGTTTTTGTGTACCAGTTCCAAAGTGCTGCTTGTTGGCCACGCGGAGGCCTGGAACCGTGTATCTCTGTGTAACTTGGTGTCATTGGCTGGCGGGTTCTGACCTCATCTGGAAACTGCAGCTGTTTTACCCAATGAGCCCAACTGGCCAGCGCTCTAGGTTACTTCCTATGTTCTCCACATTTATGGGGATTCAGAGCTTTAGCTACAAGAAATGGAGACTTGGATTCCCTTCAGAAAAGTTGGTTTTACTGCAAGGAGGAGCCAGGAAGCTCCCAGGGATGAGCCAGTTCCTCCCGGCCCTGTGTCCTCCCCCCACCTCCCCTTCCCCCCACTTTCTCATGTGCACGTCTTCTCTCCCCACTTCGGCCAAATCCTTGGGGCATCCAGTCGGTGTCTTAGCCGCTTCCCACCACCATCCCTAACGGGACGCTGCCTTCTTACAACAAGGGGCCGAGTGCAGCCTCTCAGCTCTGGGGTGAAGGGCGGGCGGTTTAGCTGGAAGGGGTAGTCTGTGGCTGTTGACTGATGGTCTCGTGTTATTGTGATCTCAGTGCAGCTCTTACTCCTCTGCTTTTTACAGCCTTAAAACCCAAACTTCCCCCAAATCCCATAGTCTCACTAATTATTTTTGCATAATGTACTGTATTGGTCCATCAGGCTCATGTTCCAGAGCCTTGGCATGCTCTATCTTTGATTATTTTCATAAGATAAAGTGTCACAGTGGGGTTACTCTTTCAAATGGTTTGTTCTTCTATTCCTGATGCATACTGGTTTGCGCTGAGTAGGTGCTCATTGAGTTGCATGCACATAGTGGGTACACACTGGGTTGAATGAGCCGTAGGGTTTACTGACTGGCATTGCATCAACAATTTGCTTCTGCAGCACCGAGAATTAACAGCACTTTTCTTTCTTTCTTTCTTTTGTAATTTAATAGGTGTGAAAACTTGCATTCTTTTTTTAAGGTGCAATGTCTATTTTTACTGGGAAGAAGATTGTTAATGAGTTTTAGATTTAAATCCTCTGCTGGCCTGTTTGTGTGCAAGGTCAGAAACGTCGTGGCGTGACAGCTGGCCGGGCTGTTCCGCTGGACGTTTGCACCGGGGCCTCTGGGGGCGGGAGGCGAAGGCGGGCACCGCCAGTGCGGGCAGTCGGTAACGCTTGTGCTTTCTCTCTGTTTCCAGATGTTTCTTACCGTGTACCTCAGCAACAACGAGCAGCACTTTACCGAAGTCCCCGTGACCCCAGAAACGATATGCAGGGACGTGGTGGACCTGTGCAAGGAGCCCGGCGAGAGCGACTGCCATCTGGCCGAAGTGTGGTGTGGCTCAGGTGGGCGGGCCGGGCGGCCGTGCTCCGTTGCGGTCTCTTATGGCTCCTGGACGGGGCGGGTGCTCACGCTTCCCACACAGGAGCCGGAGGGCAGCGTGTCCGTCAGGACACGTTCCTTCCAGCTTTGCTGTGACAAAGGACGTCTCTGCTCTCTCTCTGCATCCCAGGGGCCACGCCACAGAGGAAAGGTCAGAGGGCAGGCAGCTGGCACTCCGGGGGGAGCGGCCGGGGTGCTCCCGGGGTTTTGTAAGCCGAGGCTCTGCCAGGTTGGAAACGTGAGGCCTGACCGTCTTGCCCTCGCTAAGGTTTGGTAGGCTCTTAGGCAGAGCTGCTCAGTGCTGATTACTGTGGTGAAATCATAGGCCTTATACACTGAGTGGCCAGCTTATTATGATCTCCTATAGAATAAAAGGCTAATATGTAAATTGTCCCCTCGACCAGGAGTTGGACCAGCAGGCAGGCCGGCCCATGTCCCCTCCCCCTGGCCAGGCTGTCTGGACCCCACCCATGCACGATCTAATATATATATACTGAGTGGCCAGATTATTATGCGTTCAGAGATCATCATCATCTGGCCACTCAGTGTATGAAGCCTTGAAGTCAGTCCCTCAGTGTGGTTCTTTGCAGCTCGGAAGTGGGGCGGCCTGATTTCTTTGGCCCCTTAGGGGTTTGTAGACCTGGGAGTAATTTTTCCCGAGTTCTGTTCATTCCTGCCAGCCTGGGTGAGCTCCCGCGGAACCCCTTTCCCTGCTGGGGGTGCAGCCAGTTTTAATTACTATAGTTTTCTAACTTATTGGGTATCAGTAAGGCAGGGGCTTATTTCATTCTGATTTTAAAAAAATTCCTAAGCGATGCTTTTTCAGATGTTCGTTAGAATAACCTGGAAAGGCTCTGGGAGACATTCTGCTGGGATTTCGATTGGTTGCAATGACTCATAATTAATTTGACGGTTGTTTGTAAGGTGTGATTAAGAACTAAGTCTTGGGTATTGAAATCCTGACTCTGACATTTACTGGCTTTATGATGGAAGGCCGGATCCTTAATCTCTGTGATCTCCAGTGTTTTATCTACAGAATTGGGATCATAATTGAACCTGTCTCATAGGATTGAGGGAGGATTCCAGCAGATGATGCGTGGGGGGAGGGGGCTTCTCATAGCTCTCGGTGCATTTATCAATAGTATTATAATAGCTCTCAGTATTAGCTATGATGTTTTACACACACACACTCCCTTTGCTATAAATGGTCCCAAGTGTCCTATTTAACAAATAGTAAATATATCACTTTGATTTTGTGAGCTTCTCAAGTTTCTAATTTTCGTTCGCTGACAACCTTTTTATAGCCAGGAGCTTTGATTTGCCATCTCCTTTCCCGGCCGCCTGTCAGTGTTTGTGTAGAGAGCATTTCTGAGATTCCTGTCACAGCCTGGGACCGATGGGGAGGGAGACAGATACGTTTGCTGCCGGCGAGTAGAAGCAGGTTCAGCAGATGCTTAGGACACGGCGGGGTGACCGCAGTGACGGGTGGGCGTGCCCCGTCGGCAGGAGGAGAGAAATGCCCATCGGTTGCCTCCGCGTGCATCCTGACTGGGCATGGAGCCCGCAAGCTGGCATGTGCCCTGTCTGGGACTCGAACCTGCAGCCCTTTGGTGCATAGATGACATGAGTTGGGAGATTTTTTGAGGGGAGCTCAAGGTACCTGGCTTCTCCCGAGGTTCCCATCTATTCGGGTGTTTAGCTGGGCCCTTCTTTTTGTCTCTAGAAAAGTCCGGACAAGTGGCCGTTCACTGGAGGGGCCACGTGGATGTATTTGGAGTGTAGTCAGCAGCCTGTCATTGGGCAGTGGATACAGCTAATTTTTTTTTAACAGTTTTTAAAACAATAATTTAAAAAGTCTAGTAGAGAGTAAGATGAGGCTATTTAGAAGGTTGTTTGTAAATTTTTGGTTTATATATTTAGAGAATCCTAGAACCAGTGGAGTTAGAAGGGACCTCAGACCATCCCGTGTAGAAGATGACGGAAACCTTTGAAACCCGGGGGCCTGGCTACGGGGCCGGCTGATGGCCAGTGAGGGGCCCACGGAGTGAGGTCGGCCCCGGCTCCTTCCAGCCGGCCCAGGCCCAGGCCTCCCCCCGGGCTCGACACGGATGTGTGTGGGAATTTTCTAAGGGGCCCTGTAATGGAAACAAATGACCTCAGCTGCCGTGTGTTTCCTACAGTCCCAGCATGTCATGTGCACGCAGGATAGATAACACGTGTGTTTGTCTTCCCTCCAGAACGCCCCGTGGCCGATAACGAGCGGATGTTCGACGTCCTGCAGAGGTTTGGGAGCCAGAGGCACGAGGTGCGATTCTTCCTGCGGCATGAGCGCCCCCCGGGCCGGGACCTGGGTAGGTGCACCCCGGGGTCAGCAGCAGGATCGGGACTGTGGGTCAGGCACTGGCCTGGAACCGGGTCAGCAGCAGGACCGGAACTGTGTGTCAGGCGTTGGCCTGGAACCGGGTAGTCTGAGGGGGGAGCGGGTACCGGCGAGACGACGTCTAAGCTGGGGAAGAAGTGAGGATGGAAGGGCTGAGTGGAAGGGCGGCCAGGGGTTAGAGGTGACACGTCTCAGGTCCGTGCAGGGTGAGTGGGAGGAGCTGTGGTCACAGCAGAAGGCTGGGAGGTAGGATTCCAGGCGGAGCTCTCCCGGGGGCCGCGGTGCCAGGCTGGCCATGAAAGGGGCCTGGAGGGGGGTGCAGGTGAGGAAGCCCAGTGCTGAGAGCCTGGCTGTGGCTGGGACCCTCAGGCAGGTGCAGGCAGGGCTGGCCTGGGCAGAACATGGTAGTCAGGTGCTCACCTCTCGTGAAGAGGCTGTGACCAGGGTTTGTAGATGACGGGAGGAGAGGGCAGGAGGCAGTCATGGCCGTGGAGAAACAGCAGGCTGCACATGTCACCGCCATGTGGGCAGGTCTCGGAGGACGTGGGAGGGTGAGCAGCTTCCAGGCAGGTCCATGGGAGCCTCCGAGCCCCGTGGGCGGCTCTGTGCCCCGTGGGCGGCTCTGTGCTCCGTGGGCGGCTCCGTGCTCCGTGGGCGGCTCCGTGCTCCGTGGGCGGCTCTGTGCTCCAGGGGCGGCTCCGTGCTCCGTGGGCGGCTCTGTGCTCCGTGGGCGGCCCCGCGCTCCGTGGGAGCCTCCGTGCTCCGTGGGCGGCTCTGTGCTCCGTGGGAAGGCGCCCGTGGAGGCGATCACGAGGTATTTCTAAGACAGTTGGAGCTTTCACAATGGGAAGCTGAGGGTTTGTGACTTTTGTACATAATTCTCGGGAGTAAGACTAGGTAACATGTTCGCCTTTGGATGCTCCGCAGTCTCAGTTTTATGGCTTTACTGGGAATTCAGAAATCCAGAGGGTCCCCGCAATGAGGAATTACCAAGGTCAGACACGGAGGAGCTCACAGTGGACTTGTCTGGCCTCTCCGCAGAGGAGAAGGTGATCCTCTGGGGCTCGGTGACCTGTCAGAGGCCACACACCAGCGCAGAGCCAGAGCGGGACTCCGTCACCTCTGCCCAGCGGGCGGGCTGGTGTGCTGTGCGGGTGACGGTGCCCGGGTTCTGATTTAAATGAGCACCTGCTGTTTCCCTAACCGCTCTTCTTCGTGGTTTTCACTGGCACCTGCACCTCACTTTTGTTCGTTCTTGGTTTACGTTCTGCACGCATCCTCTGCTGAGAAATGGCTGGACTTTACCCACTCGCCGGCCAGGTCAGATGTCCGGCCGTGCAGCGGGGGCTGAATTATTGAACGGCCTCGCGATGGGTGCTGTGCGGTGTCGGTGTGTCTGTAACGTGAGACGCGGGCGGAGGCGGAGGAGCCGTTTCACGTTGTCACACGCTCCAGTGCCACACGGTGTTGGACTTGGGTAGTACAGGGCTGCTGGTCCGTGTCCTTTAGTCGGCTGGATTATAGGTTAGGAGGCTGTCACTGTGGTCTTTTTCCAGTTTTACTCGGCCTGGGACCAAGAATGGATGTGGACTATGTTTAAAGCTCTCGCCTGCGCTCTGTGTGTGGAACTGCACTGGCGGGGGTGGTGGTGATGGTGGTGGTGATGGTGGTGGTGGTGGTGGTGGGGGCGGGGATGGATCGGTGGGGACTGCCTTCGAGGCAGCAAAAACAGCAGTTGTTCCTAAACGTAGATTTATTTTTCTGCAGAAGTAGTGTGACCGATTCGTGGGGCTATTTTCTCAGAGAATTGAACAAGTGTTTTAAAAATAAAGCTAAGACGGTTCTAGCCCATTTGGCTCAGTGGACAGAGTGTTGGCCTGCGGACGGAAGGGTCCCGGGTTCGATTCCAGTCAAGGGCACATGCCCGAGTTGCTTGATCCTCGGTGGGGGGCGTGCAGGAGGCAGCCAGCAATGGTTCTCTCTCATCATTGATGTTTCTATCTCTCCCTCTTCCTTCCTCTATGAAATCAATAAGAATATATGATAAATAAGAAAATAAATAAAGCTAACACAGTAGGACTAGGGATGGCCAGACCCCTGGCTCTGAAGATACCGTGTTACTGGAATGGGAGTTGGTGGTAAGTTTTAGGCAGGTTCAGTAGACATTTAATAATCTTTCTAACTTCTGGAAGTAGAAATATTAGCTTAATTTCACTTACATAAAAAGTTCTCTTTGTTGATATTTGTTTCTTACAATGTATCAGTTTAAATTAAGACTATTTTCCCTTATGATGCATTAAGTGATGCCGAGAGACCCATATATTTTGGCTTAAAACGTTCGTTTTAGCCAAAACAGAATCCAGTGTGTTCCAGTTAGTACTTTCCCAAACTAAGAAAAGTTTCCTTTCCACTTAAAATGTCCAAGGGCAGTGATCACAGCACTAAGAAATGGACTTGGAAGGTCTGCAGCTCTGATTTAACGCTTGGTTTTGACTTGTGTGCTTAGTGAGTGGACCGCGGCCTCAGGATCCCGCCCTGAAAAGAAATGGCGTGAAGGTGCCGGGGGACCAGCGGCGGAAGGAGAACGGGGTGAGTGACCTGTCATCCTGGGAGCGCGCACCACCGCGCCGCTGCCTCTCACCCTGTAGCTCACTCGTCTGATGTTACTGACTATTGAAACTAAATAGTTTTAAAATAGAATATCTTATTTTACTTTACTTAAAATAAAAGCGTTGGTCCGTATGTGAGTATGTTTTATACCTTAACTTAGTAATAAATCAGCGGGGAGGGAGTGATGATGTAAAAGTCAGTGGTCTCTTTAATACCACGGAAGGAAAATGGCTGCAGGACGGTGCCCCGAGGGGTCCAGGCGAGGCTCGCACACAGCACAGCCGGACCCCCGGGCGTCTGCGCTCACGGGCGGGGCTCGCTGCTTTCCCCGCAGGTGAACAGCCCTCGCATGGACCTGACCCTGGCCGAGCTCCAGGAGATGGCGTCGCGCCAGCAGCAGCAGATAGAGGCGCAGCAGCAGATGCTGGCGACGAAGGTAACGTCTGTGAGGGGCCTGGCAGGCCGCGCGCCCTGTGTGCGCCAGCTGCTCCCAGGGTACCCTCATTACTGATGGTGCAGTTTCCTGAAGGTGGTAGGTGGCGTGTTGGCCCTCTCTGAGCGTGTTTGTTGAGTGCACTGTATTTGGAGGATGAAAGGCACAAAGAGGGTTACATTTCTTTTTCTTTTTTGTTTTAACATATTTTTTATTGATTTTGTACAGAAAGGGAGAGAGATAGAGAGTTAGAAACATCGATGAGAGAGAGTCATTGATCAGCTGCCTCTTGCACGCCCCCCACTGGGGATGTGCCCGCAACCAAGGTACATGCCCTTGACCGGAATTGAACCCGGGACCTTTCAGTCCCCAAGCCGATGCTCTATCCATTGAGCCAAACCGGTTTCGGCAAGAGGGTTACATTTCACATTTCCTTTCACCCTCACGGGGCCCGGGAGGGAGTTATCGGTCACCTTATGGATGAAGAAACAGACTTACGTACTCGGCGAGCTTGTGTGAGTTGCTGCGATCTCATAGCTAAAGGGTGACGAGCTCAGATCTGAACCCAAACTTGACGCCACAGCTTATCACTTCGCAGCTTCCTGAGACGGCCTCCCCGCTTCCCGAGCTCCCTCTTCCATCGTAGCTGTGGCTCAAGGGTCACTGCTCGCTTGCTGCACGAGAACCACCCCTAAGGGACTCTGGGACTGGGCCCCGCTGGTCTGATGGCATGTCCGGGGCAGAGCAGCGCGCCGGTGCGCCTCGGCCCCGGCGCCTCGGGGCTCTGGTTAGATGGCTTTCGGGGTCGGTGGGCTCCCTGCTCACAGAGAGACAGCCTGATGGTGGCGTTCACCTTAGGAGCAGCGCCTGAAGTTTCTGAAGCAGCAGGATCAGCGGCAGCAGCAGCAGGCCGCTGAGCAGGAGAAGCTCCGGAGGCTGAGAGAGATCGCGGAGAGCCAGGAGGCGAAGCTGAAGAAGGTGAGGGCGCTCAAAGGCCACGTGGAGCAGAAGAGGCTGAGCAACGGGAAGCTCGGTGAGTGGCCCTCGGTTTGTCTCAGCTCAAAGGCTGCATGTTGAACACATCGGTGTGGGAAGGCGATGTAAACTTGTAGCAGAGAGGAGTAAGATGAGACTCTGTATGCAGACAACTGTAAAAGAATGTTTGGAAAGTAAAATTCACTGTAACTTGGATGTCACTGGCTCCTCTGAATTGAGTTGAGTTGTTGAATGTTTAGACAAGTTTCTAAAATTACCTTTGGAAAACGTAGTAGTTTTTTTCTCTCTAAATATGTTTTGACTGCAAATCAGATGATGGCAAGGATTTTTTAGTTATAGAATAGGTCTATCAGTTACGTGACCATTTACATGCACATTTTAGTGATTTTAAAAAAAATAAATCTTTATTGTTGAAAGTATTACGTATGTCCCCCTTTCCTGCCCCCCCATTGGCCCCTTCTAGCCCACCCAGTCCCCAGCCCCAGGCATTCACTACCCTGTTGTCTGTGTCCATGGGTATAATGGTGCACATATGCATGCAAGGTCTTCTCATTGCAGCTGTCCCTTCAGCATTTCCTGCAGTGCTGGTTTGGTGGTGATAATCTCCCTTTACCCTTTTTTGCTTGGGAAGCTCTTTATTTCACCACCTATTTTGATTTATAGCCTTACTGGATATAGTAATCTTGGTATCAGATCTTTTTATTACCTTGAATACTTCATGCCATTCCCTCTGGCCTGTAGAGTTTCTGATGAGTAATTAGCTGACAGCCTTATGGGAACGCCTTTATAGGTAACAAATTGCTTTTCTCTTGCTACCTTTAAAAGATTCTCTCTTTCCCTTTAATTTTTGGCATTTTAATTATGATGTGTCTGGGTGTGGGCCTGTTTGAGCATTGACCTGTGAACCGGGAGGCCACAGTTTGATTCTTGGTCAGGGCACATTCATCGCTCCAGTGGGAGGCATACAGGAGGCCGCTGATCAATGATTCCCTCTCATCGTTGATGTTTCTGTCTCTCCCTCTTCCTTCTTCTCTGAAATCGGTGAAGATATATTAACCCTTTGCACTCTGCTGTCCCCTCTCAGGGGACATTGGAATTCTAGCATATCACTCGGATGTCCCCTCTCAGGGGACATTGCAGTTTATTAATGATTACGAGGGTCTGTAAATGCACGTTTCCGCCGCAAAGTAGCGTCGAGAGTAGCTGGTAGCCAATGTCCAGAATGTTCGGAGTGCAAAGGGTTAAAAAACACCGCTAGGTTAGCTCTAGGACTGGTCTGGGAAATTCCTCCACTTTTTGTTGGAAAGTTCCCTGGGAAGCCGGTCGCCTGGGAAGCGGTCCATTCCTGTTTCTCTTTTCACCGACGGCTGCTGTCTCCCCTCCTCATCGCAGTGGAGGAGATTGAGCAGATGAACAGCCTGTTCCAGCAGAAGCAGAGGCAGCTCGTCCTGGCCATGTCCAAAGTCGAGGAGCTGACGAGGCAGCTGGAGATGCTCAAGAACGGCAGGATCGACGGCCACCATGACAACCAGTCCGCCGTGGCCGAGCTCGACCGGCTGTACAAGGAGCTGCAGGTACCGGGCCGCCGGGACGCACATAGAGCCTCCTCCGGCCACAGGCAGGAAGGGCTGGATCTCCCCGTCTTTTCCTTTAAGGAGATGGAGGGGAGGAAGCCCTGAGCCCCAGCGAGTCCAGAATAGACTGTCCCGTCCCTCACTCTAGAAATCGGAGGCAGTCCTCAGAGCTGGACCAGGAGCCTTGAGATGAGAAGTGGGGGGCGGAGTGGCGGGGAGCGGGCAGGAGACCTTACAGTCTTAGAAATTATGTAACAGTGACCCGAGGGACTCCGGGTAAGAACTTATTCTTCCTCCCCCTTAGCTACCTCCTTCTGCTGTCTCTGTTCTATTCAGCTAAGAAACAAACTGAACCAGGAGCAGAATGCCAAGCTGCAACAACAGAGGGAGTGCTTGAACAAGCGCAATTCAGAGGTGGCGCTGATGGACAAGCGTGTGAACGAGCTGCGGGACCGGCTGTGGAAGAAGAAGGCGGCGCTGCAGCAGAAGGAGAACCTGCCTGTGAGTGGGCGCCGGGCTGGGCGGGAGGGGCCGGGCCGGGCGGGAGGGGCCGGGCCGGGCGGGAGGGGCCGGGCCGCTGGGCGGCGGCTGTGGTCAGTGCTGGCCGTGCCCTCCGCAGAGGCGGCGCCCAGAGCTGCCCAGACGTGACCGTCGCCTGGTGCCTGCCGGCGCTCCGACCCTCTGGCTCCGGTTCTCTCGCCGATGCTTGTTGGGGAGCGGGCTTTTGTCGGGGAGTTTCTAGCGGACTCTGGCTACGGCCGCTGGGTGCACACGATGGGCTGGATCGCGCCCGCCCGGCGATCCTGAAGGGCCTGTGCTTCCTCCGCAGGTCTCGCCCGATGGGAACCTGCCTCCGCAAGGCGTGTCGGCGCCGAGTCGCGTGGCGGCCGTCGGCCCCTACATCCAGTCGTCCACCATGCCCCGGATGCCGGCCAGGCCGGAGCTGCTGGTGAAGCCGGCGCTGCCCGACGGGCCCCTGGCCATGCAGCCGGCGGAGGGGCCCATGAAGGTGCACACCCTGCCGCACATGCGGTCCGGGGCCGCCGCCCAAGCCAAAGGTAAACCGGTCACCGCCCGGTCCGTCCTCCCACAGCTCTGTCCTCCCACCTTACTGTTTGGCTTTCCAACACCGCCTTCCTGTCCCTGCCCGTGGGCACAGTCTAGGAATCCCCTGCGTTCTCTGCTGGTCAGGGAGGGCAGCAGAATGTAATGTTCTCAGCCCCGAGTGACAGTTCTGGTCAGGAAGGGAAGCGAATGCAGTGTTTCTGCAAATCCGCAGACTGCACTGAGTTCCTCCTGTGACTCAGGGCATGGTGACCGGGTGTTAGTAACTGGGAACTGTGTCTGTGTGAAAACACCCTCTCTGTGGTGGTGACTCTGCAGAGTGCCAGGTGGTGAGTCCCCGTTGGTAAACCAGGTGCTTGGCTCGCGTACGTGCCCGCTGATGGTGCTAGGGAGGGAAAGTGTGAGCCGCAGGCTCCGGGCTAGTGAGCTTTGATCCCAGGTGGTCCTCGGGCACACGGGGAGGTACAAGCCGGAGGTCTGTAACGGGAGGAGGATGAAGGGAGAACCGTGGGAAAGGAAGAAAGTGACAGCCAGTGTTGTGTCTCTTCTCTAACCACCCTCATGTGGTGACATTCGGTAGCTTCGTTATGATTTTGCCGTAATTGCCGCTGTGAAGCAGGGTGGCACCTCGTGAGTCTACTGTAGGGGCGCTTTTGTGGTGTTTCTGTAAAGACAAAGAAAAGCTTTGTAACGTCCATCCTGGTGGAGGAAAATCCCAAATACGCTGATTGGGCAAGACTAGTCCGAGCTATGGCTTCTTTTTATTTCTTTATTTCTTTGCCCGTTGTAGTCTGTGCATTCTTATGGTGCCGTTCGGGAGCCCGGGCCTGCTGAATTAGAAGCCGTTTTCTGGGTGCGGTGGTGACATGTTCTTAGCCAGCAAAGCATAATGTGTCCTTGTTGGCAGCCTTCCCACCTGCCACGATAATTTTAAATTGTTCGAGGAGCCGTAACCGGTTTGGCTCAGTGGATAGAGCGTCGGCCTGTGGACTGAATGGTCCCAGGTTCGATTCTGGTCGAGGGCATGTACCTTGGTTGCGGGCACATCCCCAATGGGAGGTGTGCTGATCGACGTTTCTCTCTCTTCAATGTTCCTCTCCCTTTTCTCTGTAAAAAAAAAAAAAAATCAATAAAATATATTTAAAAAATAAGTTGTTTGAGGAAGGGGGGAAATTTTAAGTTAGAAATATGCCCCCTGATACTTTCTAAATGAGTTCGCGGGGATGGTTGGATCTGACACTTAGAGCTGTTTTTGAGAGATTCCACTTCGTAGCAGGGAGAGGACTTGGTGAGGACTCTTCAGAACGCCAGCTGACTTGTGGTTGCTTTTCTGAATTCCAGGCTCGAAGGTCCATTCCCTTGGCCCCGACTGGAGTTCCCACGCCGACCTCTTCCCGAGCCAGGCCCCCGCCCCCTCCCCGAAAGGCGCGGGGAGCGCGCCGGACCCAGGTGAGGCCGGGCGGCCCCCGCTCTGCCTGGGCCCCTCGAGGCGCCCGTCCTTCTCCGGGGGTTTGTCTCAGTGGGACAGCCGGGACGGGGTTAGTGCAGATCGCCCGCACTGAGCCGGGGAAGGAAGGCAGTGCCAGATTGTCCTGTTTGGGTTATTTCCTCATTAGCTTAATGAAAATCAGGGAGGCATTTCGTGAGCGCGGGTTCCAGAGAGATGGGGAGGGAGACTGAGGTGAGGAATAAATTCTGCTACAGTGTGAGTATCAGTGTGATTTTTTTTTTCTTTTCTGTTTCTCAGCCGAGGACGGGGAGGCCCCGCCCAGGGAGAAGGAGAAGAAGGTGCGGCCCTTCTCCATGTTCGACACGGTCGACCAGGCGGCCGCGCCGCCCGCCTTCGGGTCCCTGAGGAAGAACCAGAGCAGCGAGGACATCCTGCGGGACGCGCAGGTGCGGGGTGCGGCCCGGGGTACAGCGCCGGTGTCAGACGGGGGACGGGGTGAGGTGGGGGGGACACCGGGGAGGGAGGAAGCACGCGGCCTCTGTCGCCGTCCGGGAGTCCGTGTGCGCTGTCACGCCTCCGGGGCCACGGACGCACCTGCTTCTGGGCCGTATTTCATGTCAGTCTCCCGAAGACACGTGTGCACAGGAGGGCATCCAGGGTGTCCTGCTCAGCTACCTGCTGGGACAGGAAGTGGCCAGGAGGAGCCGGTTCCTCCCCGGAACCGAGCTGGGTTACCGAGTCCCAGTCACTGGGCGTCAGATCAGAGCCTTAGGGTTAGATGTGAAGGGTTTAAACGTGGAGCTAGTTTAGTGGTCACTTGCATGTGTGGAGTTAGGTGATCTAGACCATCCTGTGCCCAGCGGCTCAGTGTTTTTACTGTGTGTGTGTGTGTGTGTGTGTGTGTGTGTGTCTTACAGGCCGCAAATAAAAACGGCAAAGTACCGCCTCCCGTCCCATCGAAACCCAAGCAGATCAGCTTGCCTTACTATGGACACGCCAGCGCGTCCCCGCCGGACGTGAAGCCCGACGGGAGCCCCCAGCAGCCGCCCGCCGCCGCGGCGCCCGCGGGAAGCAAGCCCAAGCCCGCGGGGCCGCCGCAGGAGAGCCCGCCGGCCGCGGCCGTGCGGCCCTTCACGCCGCAGCCCGCCAGGGACGCCGGCCCGCCGCCCCTCCGGCGGCCGCAGACGGTGGCGGCCAGCTCCATCTACTCCATGTACACCCAGCAGCCGGCGCCCGGGAAGAGCTTCCAGCAGGCCGTGCAGAGCGCCCTGACCAAGGCGCAGCCCCGAGGCCCGCACTTCCCCAGCGGTGAGCCCCCTCCTGTCCCCGCGGGGGGATGCGGTCCCGCCAGGAAGCCGGGGGACTGGCCCGTCCGACCGGTGCTTTTGTCCCGAGAGCTCGTTTCATCGTGGCTTCTGGTCTCGATGGGCAGCTTAAAAGGGGAGTTTCTTTCTTTTTTTTTTTTTTAATATATTTTATTGATTTTTCACAGAGAGGAAGAGAGAGGGATAGAGAGCTAGAAACGTCGATGAGAGAGAATCATCGACCAGCTGCCTCTTGCACACCCCCCACTGGGGATGTGCCCGCAACCAAGGTACATGCCCTTGACCGGAATCGAACCCGGGACCTTTCAGTCCGCAGGCTGACGCTCTATCCACGGAGCCAAACCGGTGCCGGCTAAAAGGGGAGTTTCTGCTGCACATCAGCCACTGCAGTGGTGATAGTGAATCCTACAAAACGCTGAGTCAAACGGGGGGTGAAACCGGTGGGACAGACAGAGCCTGCCGCGTGGTGGCTGCCCCAGGGCACCTGCTCCCACTGCCCACGGCCCCTCCAGCGCGGAGGACACAGGCGACCCTGGTGCCTGGGCGGCTGGGCAGCTGCCCGTGGAGGCGCCTCCATGAGGCTGAGGGAGGCCTCCGTGGGGTCGGCCGTGTCTGTGCCTTGCCGGTGTCGCTTAGTTAACATTAACCGGAGTTTCTTTCCTTCTGCGATTAGTCTACGGCAAGCCCGTGGTCGCCGCCCCGAACCAGCCGCCCCTGGACGGCCTGTGCGCCGGTAACCAGGGCAGAGCCGGCGGCCCGGAGCCCGACGCCGAGCCCGCCGCCTCCGGTCCCGAGAGCCAGGAGCATGAGCGGATCCCTCGGCCCCTCAGCCCCACCAAGCTGCTGCCTTTCCTGTCGCACCCCTACCGGAACCAGAGCGACGTGGACTTGGAAGCTCTGCGCAAGAAGCTGTCCAACGCCCCCCGGCCCCTGAAGAAGCGGAGCTCCATCACCGAGCCAGAGGGGCCCAACGGGCCCAACATCCAGAAGCTGCTGTACCAGAGGACCACCATCGCCGCCATGGAGACCATCTCCGCGCCATCCTACCCGGCCCCGCCCGGCGCGGTGCCCGCCGGCCCCGAGGGCCCCGCGGAGACCCGGAACCCGTACGCGCACGCGGAGCCCGAGAAGGAGGCGGTCCCCCTGGCTCCGGAGCCCGCGTCCCCCGAGGCAGCCGCCAGCGCCGGCACCGAGAACAGCGGCCTGCCAGCGCCTCCCCTGGTGGGCCCCAACTACGTGTCCGAGGGCGCCCCCGACGCCGGCCCGAGTGTCCAGAACAGCGTGGAGGAGCCGAGCCCGGAGGCCCCCCACGCGCTGGAGGTGTACCTGGAGGAGTACCCCCCCTACCCGCCGCCTCCGTACCCGTCCGGGGAGCCCGAGGGGCCGGGCGAGGACTCCGGGAGCCTGCGGCCGCCCGAGGTCACCGGGCAGGTGTCGCTGCCTCCGGTGGGTCCCGTGGCGCGGGTGACGGTGCAGGGGCCTCGTCCCTCCTCCGGGTGTCGGTGTGGGACTCCGGTGGCCGTGGATGAGCCCTGCACTTGGCCTTCTATATATAATTCCTTAGGCACAGAGTGGGCCTTATACACGGGGAGGAAACGGTGTTGTGTTTTAAAAACACAATTTTTATTGATTTTTTAGAGGGAGGAAGGGAGAGGGTTAGGGTTGGCTCTTGCCCAAGCGAACCGTGGGGTTTGCTGAGCTATAGTCGGCAGGTAGTTAATAGACCATCTTGGTTAGTTTTGGACTTGACAGAAAACCAGCCTGCCTGTCATTGGAGATGGTCCTCTTAGCTCCGTTCATGCTGCAGGGACGCCCAAAGGTATCTCACCAGGTTCCAGAAAGTCACGTTCTGGGGGCACATGGGATAAGCTGTTGTGGCTTATGTACTCTTCTGAATAGTGTGCTGCTTCAATAGAAAGTGCTGAATGTATTTGTTGTGTCTCTTACCCACTCAGCTGGAGTGTCATTCCTCCCCGTTTTTGTTGGTCTCTTGCTTAGAGCAGGCTCCTTACTTTTCCACACTTTTCGTCCGCAGGGCAAAAGGACCAACTTACGTAAGACCGGCTCCGAGCGGATCGCTCACGGAATGAGAGTGAAGTTCAACCCCCTTGCCCTGCTCCTGGATTCCTCTCTGGAGGGGGAGTTTGACCTTGTGCAGAGGATCATCTACGAGGTATGATTGATCGGTTTTTAAATTTTCTTTTGGGGAGGCGGGGTTGTTGAGAGAAGCTCTTGAACTTGCTCCAAAGCAGGCGTTGCTGTCCTAAAGGTGTGACTGTCGCATGTTCGATGATGCAGAAGTGTCGTCTTCACCGGGCCCCCTGGAGTCCTGTGCTTTCTCCGGGGTCCTCACCCCCCTTTAAAAGTTGCTCCTGTGTGGGTTTACACTAGACGGTTAAATTACAGATGTGGTCCCTGCTGCTCAGAAGCCTACAATTTAAAATATTTTTAGTTGACCTTTTTTCCTTTCCATGGAAAATGTCACTTGTAGTTTAGACACTAATTAGTGGTGGGAAGTTGGAGGGTAAATAAACAAAAAGGACTCTACGGATAGAGTTTCTGGTTCTACTTCAACTTTGGGGGGAAAAAAACTTTTCATAGTGAATGCCTACTTAATGTGGCTGTTTTGTCTGTCTCATTTCTAGAATTGTTCTGCATATCGTTTTCTTGGCTCTCGTAGGTTTTGATTATAATTTTTCAGACAAGGGCCACAAGTCTACTTCTGTCCTCATGGTCCCGCGGAGCCAGTCGCCCGCGACAGGCGCGCCAGGCCAGGCCAGGTGCGGAGACACTGAGCGGCGCCCCCTTCTTGCCGTTGCAGGTGGAGGACCCGAGCCTGCCCAACGACGAGGGCATCACGGCGCTGCACAACGCCGTGTGCGCCGGCCACACCGAGATCGTCAAGTTCCTGGTGCAGTTCGGGGTGAACGTCAACGCCGCCGACAGCGACGGGTGGTGAGGCTTCCTTGCAGCTCCGCGTGTTATACCTGATTTCCCACTCGGAGCAATCTGCAGTTATAGCCCCCACACTAGGGGGGATAGCGCCTGGATCGGGGGTGCGGGCACATTTTTTAAAGCTATGCGCCCAAGAGGAACAAAGTGAAGAGGGGAGGGAGAGAAAGGGTAAAGAAACAGAATCATACGTACTTTAGGGCCTGCTTAAAATTCTCAAGCCCTGCCAAAACCGGTGTGGCTCAGTGGATAGAACGTTGGCCTGTGGACTAAAGGGCCCAAGTTCGATTCCAGCCAAGGGCACATGCCCGGGTTGTGGGCTCGATCCCTCTCCACCCCCAGTGGAGGGGCGTGCATTGATTTCTATCCCTCTTTTTCTCACTTCCTCTCTGAAATCAGTTAAAAATATATATTTTTAATAAAATTCTCAAGCCCTTCTTCTGAGCCTGGGCAGCGGCCCTGCCTCCCTGTCAGCCTGAAGTGGTGGCTTGTGGTCCATAACAAAGCATTGGCGGTGCTGTCGAGAGAGTCAGTGATGGTATGAATGGCGAGGCACAGGTTCTGAGTAAAGGTCTTTAATGAAAAGGCCGTGTGGCCTCTGCTCCGGCAGAATAACCAGGCTGGAGCCTCAGAGCATCGAACTGCATACATCTCACCGGGTTTAGGTTATCACCAGGTTTCCTGTCCTTCCGCTCATTTCCTGGGTCCCTCTCCCCACTCCCCGCCGCCCAGCCCGGGCAGCCCGGCACTGGGCCGTGTTCCCCGGTGGCTGTGCTTCTCCAGTGGCTCGGCGTCTGCGTGTAGCTGACTTAAAGGAAACGGTGAAGAGTCACTTAGTAGACGACAGACTCAAGACCTTCCTTCGCAGATACTAGGTGGCCGCAGGTGCCATTCAGTTAAGAGCCCGCTGTGTCCCCCCACAGGACCCCCCTGCACTGCGCTGCCTCCTGCAACAACGTGCAGGTGTGCAAGTTCCTGGTGGAGTCAGGGGCCGCCGTGTTTGCCATGACCTACAGCGACATGCAGACGGCCGCGGACAAGTGCGAGGAGATGGAGGAGGGCTACACGCAGTGCTCGCAGTTCCTGTACGGTGCGTAGGCCTCGAGTGACGTGTGTGTGTGACGTGTGTGCCCACCCCCACCCTCCGCCCCATTGCCTCCCTGTGAGGACCGGTACTCTCAGGAGCAGCGCCCCAGGGGGAGGAGGGCGGGGCTGGGAGGAGCTCTGCTACAGAGCGGGCGCTGCTCACTGAGGATACCAGTCCTTACAGTTTGTGGATTTCACTGTCTTAGAATTCAGATACTCCTTATTTTAGAGTTGACTGCATGCAGGCTTTTAAAAAATCACATCTAAAGCACTTAGCCCCATTCTGCATCCCAGCATAGTTTATATATGCTGCTTTTATCCTCCTTCATTTGGAAATGGATAGACCGATACACACCTCTGCTTCCCTCCGTAGCTCGGAGTTTAGGGAGGTTGAGGCCGTGTCTGAGTTCCTTGGCCCGATGCTTGAGAGCAGGCTGGGAGGGGACGGCAGGCGCTCATGCTTACGTCCTCGCCTGGAGCGGTTCTCCCTGGCCCCAGGGCTTGCAGGAGTCTCGGGGGGGGGGGGGGCAGACTAGCTGCAGAGGCGCTCAGGGGGGTCAGTGTGTGAGCTCAGAGCCGGCAGCGCAGGCACCTCCCCGGTCTGTCCCTCTGCTCTGCGGCGCCCTCCCTGCCGGGACCCCTCCCTGCGCGTGGTCAGTGGGGAGGTGCAGGGCCGGCCGGTACCCACATCCCATCGCCCGCTGTGCCTCCCGCCCGGCAGGCGTCCAGGAGAAGATGGGCATCATGAACAAGGGCGTCATCTACGCGCTGTGGGACTACGAGCCTCAGCACGAGGACGAGCTGCCCCTGAGGGAGGGCGACTGCATGACGGTGCTGCGGCGCGAGGACGAGGCCGAGGTGGAGTGGTGGTGGGCGCGCCTGGGCGACCGGGAGGGCTACGTGCCCCGCAACCTGCTGGGGGTGAGTGCCGGCCGGCGCGGCCGGGGGGCGGTGGGAACCCTGGTGTGGGGACATGGAGCGTAAAACGTGGATGGTCTAGATCACATGTGTCAAACACAAGGCCCGCGGGCCAAATCCAGCCCGCCAGGCCTTGCAATGTGGCCCGCACCGCGCTGTCATCACTGCACTCCGCTGTCAGTTTATGACATTGTCAGTTTATGACTGTTCAGTAAACCATTCGGCCCGCGATTTAGGCTGGATTTTAGATTTTGGCCCCTTCTCTGATTGAGTTCGACACCCCTAGTCTAGATCCAGGCTGAAAGCCACGTTTTCAGTGATGCCTCTGGGCGGCCAGTCGCACACATCGGTGTTTGCCGGCCTGGAGGTCAGGGCCTGTCTGCGGTGCAGGTACCTGGCCAGCGTGATGGGCAGCGGGCTCCTGACACTGGACATGAGTGTTTACATCGGGACTCCCAACTCTGGCAGCGAGCAGGCTTCTCTGTTCTGTCTCTGCTGTTTGATTCCAAGTTTCATAAAAACCAGGAAATAATAAGATCATGTGAACAGCGGGGCCTTCGGGGAGGAGCTGGGGGGACGGGGGAAAGGGGAGGACACCTTGGGGACTTGGCACAGCCTCCTTCCCAGGTCCCGTGTTTCATGCCGTGTGGGCCTGGGGCCTGGGGCCGTGGGAGCCCGGCAGAGAGATGGAGTTAGTTGAGAGACGGAGCTTAAAGGGACAAGCGCTTGCAGAGGCTGTGGGCGAGGAAGCAGGCGAGTCTGAGGGCAGGAAGGGCCGATGCCACCGACAAGGAACAGCACGCAGGTCAGCAGCCTGGCTCCCACCCCGGCAGGTGCCCGGCCCTGGGACCTGGGTGACCGCGGCCGGGAGGCAGGTGAGGAGGCTGGAGATCGCCTCCCGAGGGTGAGGGGGCAGCAGGCGGCTGACCGGGGCTGGAGGTGGTTCTGCTGGTGGTGCCATCAGCTGTGGGGCAGACATGGCCTGTGCCCACTTAGAGCTTCCACTGGCCAAGAGGCCCTGGCCCAGCCTCTGGCGCCCTGCGGCCGAGCTGGTTAGAGTGACTCGTGCCAGGGCCTGGCCGGCCGGCTGGTGACCGGCCTGCCCCCCCCCCCACTCTCCCTTCTCCATTGTCGCTTGTCTGCTGTGCAGCCTGAGTGACTTCACCGTCCCCACGCGGCCTGTGATGCAGGGTTTACTATTGGACAGACAGTGCTCCTCCGTGTAATCATAACGTAAATGACAGAGGGTCCCGGAGTGAAGAGAAATGGGCGTGGGGCCCTTCAAAGGCTTTGGGTTCCCAGATGAAGTAGAAACACGGGGGTGGCTGTCCCGGAGCCCCACTGGCTCTGCTCAGTCCGTAGCACCAGGGAAACGCGGTCTGAGCGCCACTTCCCTCTCGGACAAACCCCAGCAACAAACACCTGAAGACCCTCCAGCCAGCGCTTCGAGCCTCAGTCCTTCGGGAATCTCTGGACAGAAGTGGCCTCCACACCGCCTGCCTTTGCTTATTTCTTTCAGATGTAAAAAGAAAATTGCATACATGTTGAATTTTTAGCCAGAGGCTCAGCTATGAGTATAGAAAATGGTGCTGGCCAAAGATCTTTTCTCGGAGAGAAAAATACCCTTTCTATAACGCGGTCCTCCAGTGACTTTTCCAGTTCTGGCTGGAAGCCCGAGTCCTTTCTTTCAGTAAAACCTCCTTTCCCCTCTGTGAGAGGAAGGGGAGGAGAGGAGGGGGGAGGGGGGGCTTTTGTTCGGTCGCCAGTTGAATTACTAGCTTGACTTGCTCTTGGCTTCCCTACGGGGATCTTGTGACCTTCCCATACACCTCCTCTCCAGCTCTTGTTATGGAAAACACAGCCCACAAAACCCCAAACAAACCCTCCCCTGTCCCTCCTGGACCTGCAGACGGGCAGTCTGCGGCCTCAGCCCTGACAGCCGGCTCCCATGACACAGCCGTGTCCGCCAGCCTTGTCCGCCGTGGATCAGGTTGAAAGACGTGAAGCTCTTACGTTTCCCTTGAAATGGGAGCTGCGGGTGTGGGACGCGGGCATGTTGCGGGTCCCCGCAGCCCATGGTGTCCTCAGACTGTTCACAGGCCGCAGGCCGTGCGATGGCGCTCATTGTGTATGTCCCTGCCCCGTGGCTTCTGAGTGTCCCTGAGCGGAGAGCGTCTGCGTGTGGATCTGCGTCCTCAGCAACTCTGGGGCTTCGCAGGCAGAGGAACCTTCTCTTAAACGATTTCTTTTCTGTCCCGCCAGTGCCCGCCCCCATTTCCTCAGCTGTTCTGCCCCCATGTGTCTGTACGTATGTAAACGTTTTGTAAACTCTCTTACAGCTGTACCCACGAATTAAACCAAGACAGAGGAGCTTGGCCTGAACCCTGACTGAATGCAGTTAATGAAGAATTACTCCGTTATCACTAAGAAGCCGCAGGAGTGTGGGGCACACTCTCACAGACTTGTTGAATGGCGCTGTGGCGGGGGAGCCGTGAGATGTGCTCCGGGAGAAATGAAGGAGGAGGACTCGCTGGGCGCAGGCCAGCGGCCCCGGAAACGGACCTCCCTGCGCCGGACAGGCGGCCTCTTTCCGCAGAAACGGCCACTTGTCAGGCTCCTGGGAGACCCTGCGCCTGTCCCCGCACGGGAAGGGCCAGTGCCACCACAGGCCACCGGGGCCACCTCTGATGGCCCAACACCAGCTGCCTCTGCCCCGATGAAGGCGTCGTCAGTGAAGAGCGGCTGGTAGCCAGCGAGCAGTGACTTCATTGTTACACGTGCTTGTAGCAGTTTAAGAATTACGCACATACAGATAATTAGGTTTGGAATCTCGTTTTTTAGGCCGCATTTGGATCCATATTTATTGCCTTTTGTATCTTGGAAATTAGAGACTTGTTATAAACTTAACCCGTAACACTTGTCACGATCATAGCCGACTTTGACAACAGTTGTAATAAAAGCGAACTGTGGGACTTGCGCGCCCGCTGGGTTTGGTTTTCCGTGTCACGCACCAGCCCCCCGGGGAATCGGGGTCACCCCTGTCAGAGGAAGCACAGCACGCACCTGGGTGCCAGGCGACTCTTTATTTAACAGCACATTGGGCCGGGGGTAAGGCAACGAGGCAGCATTCCTGTTAGCACGGCCCCAGGGGAAGCAGGAAACGAGCTGTGTCGGCTCTTCCGGGGGTCCCTAGCCCGACCCCCCGCTCTGCGAGACGCTGGAGGTGCCGAGTGCGGGAGCTTGAGCAGCAAACAGCCTGTTTTGTCTTCGTCACAACAGGTGTGCAAGCTGGACGCCTGGTACCCTGTGTGTGTGTGTCCGCGGCCACCAGTGACTCCCTGCGGAATTTTGAGCGCTCGGTGTAGGGCCAGGTCAGGGTCCTTAAACCGTCTCCTGTCTAACCGGTGACGGTGGGTGCTTTCACCGGCTCCAGGGGCCCTGAGACCATCATACAGTATTTCCGATTTCACTTAAGGGAACTGGTGAGCCCTGAGCTGCGTTTTTGAACTTGAAGTTGCTCTCAGTCTTCCCAGCAGGACCTGGTGTCCTCTGAGGTCTACTGAGTGTTTGCTCAGCTGTTAAACACCTGCATTTATTTATGTATGTATTTTACCTGATTCAATATTGCTCTAAAGGGACCGTGTGTGTAAAAGTAAAAAGTGCATCCTATGTACAGATCTAAAGCTTCCTTTGAGCTGGTCGAGGGTTAAGCGACTCACTCGCATTTAGTCTAACGATATGCAAATCTATCTCAAATGGCGTCCTTATGTTCGGCTAAAATCATCAGTGTAAGTAAATGTTCCCGTCATCGAGGTCCGGATAAAAGTCTTCTCCGTGAAAGCGTAGTCCGTGGCTGATTTTCTTTCACGAGAAGTCTTCAGGCAAACGTGTTTATAACTTCAAAGTACTGAGAAGCAGAGCCACTGGGAGGAAGGGGAAAAAAAATCGGTTCAATGACTATTTTTAACATGAAGGACAGTTGACCTGGAGGTGATTCCGAAGGACTGACTTGGTACCAGAACAGCTGAGCGAGGGTTAAGGTATCAGTGAGCCAGCTCTCACTTTTTTCGGCCTGATTTCTAGAATCGTGTTTTTATCAGGTTAGTAAAAAGCTGATGTTGGAAGCAGATGGTCATGAATTATATTGAGGGTTGAACGAGACGCATGCAATGTGCTATGCGGACAACATCTGGATTATCGTGTTCACTCTGCGTTTTCTGTTACTGAGGCCGGGAGAGAGAGATGGACGTGGGAGAGACGCTGTGATTGGTTGCCGCCTGCCCCTGTCCTGTTTATTTTGTCTTAAAGGGGGAAGGAGGAGAGGAAAGTGATGTTCTCAGCAGCTAGTTTCAGTCCATCTGTTCTAAGAATGCTCTTGAACTTCATCTAAAGGGTTTCCCTCTAGAAGCCCCTCGGCCCAGGCTTGCTGGTTAGCAGGGTACGCTTCTAAAGTGGGGTCTGCAGCCCCCGCTTCTCATCTCCACCCAGTGCTGCCCTCGGGGAAGCTCCTGGGAGCAGGGACAGGCGCCCTAGGGCCAGCGGGAAGCTGGGGAGAGACTGTAGATACAGTGTGGCGTGCGGTCCTCGACCCGTTCACAGGCCTGTCCCCAGCGGACCAGAGAGCTTTCAAACAGCAAGTCAACCAGGTCCCTGTCCTCCCGTCCCCGCCCGAGCGAGGGGTGGTGTACTTACAGAGATAAGGTCCAGCTGGATGGTTCCCGTGTTCTCGGGGTCCAGCTGCTTGAATATTCCTGGGGGGGAGGGAGGGAAGAGAAGCAGGTGTCACCGTGAGCGAGCTGCAGTGATGGCACATCATCTCCTGCCCCACTGAGTCTCCCCAGCCGTCGTTTCTGCCCTCCTCCCCCAAACGAGAGGAGGTGTCCACCCTCCACCGGACAGCCAGCCTGCGGTCCCGGCGAGCCCACACACACGAGGGAACCTGCCCTTCGCCTTCCCGGGCGGCCCCTTACTGAAGAGCGTCTCCAGGCGGATCAGGCAGCGGACGAAGTTATCGAAGTCGATGATGAGCTCCTCGTCGGCGAAGCGAGCCACGATGACCTGGTGCAGCTGGCAGGGCAGCTTGAAACCTGCGGGGAGGGACGGGCAGACGCCGGCCGGCTCAGGGGGGACCGCGCCCCGACCGCTGAACGCGGGCCCCGCGTGGCCCTCGCCATGGCAGCCGCCATCGCTGCCGAGAGCTGGCCTTGCCTGCTGGGCCCGCCAGGCTTCTCGGAAGGAGGCTTAGATGCAGGCCGGCCTCGTGGGCAGAGCATCTGGGCCTCACTTGGCTTTGCCCATCGGCCTTCACTGGGGGAGGAACGGGATGGGCTTGTACTACACGGGCACCTGCTATGTCTCACCGCCCACCAACTGGTTACTGCGTCTTGTGCGTCCCACACGCCCCCAGCGAGGCCGAAGGAAGCACGATGGTGACGTCTCACCTGCTGTTTCTAAGGCTTTCCGCATCTCGTAGGAGTTCATGGTGCCGGACCGGTCCACGTCGATCTCCCGGTAGATCTTCTGGAATGGCAGGTGCAAGGTGGTGATGAGAACCAGGCCAGGGCAGGCCCCCTGGTTTTCCAGCTCTGCCCACCCGCCCCTCTTGTCAGGAGGATCGCTGTTCCTGCCTGCAGTAGCTGATGGTGTTTTGTCTCTATGTGAGCGGTTTGTAAACCCACACATCCCGTTGGCCAGCCAAATGCCCAGGGCCCGCCTGCCTGTCTGAGGTATCTGTATACTTGGGCCGTTAAAACGCCAAAGCAGCCGAAATCGGTGTGGCTCAGTGGATAGAGCGTCAACCTGCGGACTGAAGGGTCCCAGGTTCCATTCCGGTCAAGGGCATGCACCTTGGTTGCGGGCACATCCCCAGCAGGGGGTGTGCAGGAGGCAGCTGATGGATGTTTCTCTCTCATCGATGTTTCTGGCTCTCTATCTCTCTCCCTTCCTCTCTGTAAAAAATAAATAAAATATATTTTAAAAAATAATTAAAAAAATAAATAGCCTAGACCGGTTTGGCTCAATGGATAGAGCGTCGGCTTGGGGACTGAAGGGTCCTGGGTTCGATTCCTGTCAGGGGCATGTACCTTGGTTGCGGGCACATCCCCAGTAGGGGGTGTGTGCAAGAGGCAGCTGATCGATGACTCTCTCATCGATGTTTCCCTCTAACTTTATCTCTCTCCCTTCTTCTCTGTACAAAATCAATAAAATATATTAAAAAATAAATAAATAAATAAATAATAAATAAATAAAACGCCCAAGCACAGGAGGCCACTGGAGGGCGGCTTCCCGGAGACCCCGTGTCTGCTCAGCCAGCTGGAGGCGGGGAGCAGCCCCCTGAGCCTGCACAGCCCTCGCTTTGTGCTCTGGGCCTGCCTCCGCTCATCCTGAGCTCACGCCCGGGGGGAGGCCCCGCCCCGCCCGCTGAGCCGCCGTGTCCGCCCGCCCGAGCCCAGCAGCGAGTCCCCGGCACAGACCGGCCCGCCCTCCGCCCGCCCTCCCTCCCTCCCGCCCGCCCGCCCGCGCTTACTTGGTACTTCTGGATCTTCGTCCAGAGCACGTAGAACTCCTTCAGGCCCAGCTTGCCGCTGCCGTCGGACTGCCGTCGGTTAAGGAAAGCCGCCGCCGGGCACTCCGGGGCCACCCGAGAGACACCTGCCTGCTCCCTGCGCCCCGCTCGCTGATCGGTCTGGGGGTGCCGTGGGGACCCCAGGTCCTGCCCAAAAGGAGCTGTCGGATGACATGCAGGGGGCTTCATATTTTTTCTTATGACTTTAATGTCATTTCTGGTAGCTTACTTTTAGGGTAAGAATCTATCACAATAAAAGCATAATATGCTAATTAGACCGGACAGCCTTCCGGATGCAAGGGAAGCCCGGATCCCGGATCCAGGAGGGAAGCCCGGGTCCCGGGTGCGAGGGGGAAGCCGGTGCCAGCATTGGAAGGAAGGAGGGAAGGAAGGCCCACTCTTGCACGAATTACGTGCACCGGGCCTCCAGTATGGTACATAATGTGTGTCGCACACAGTACGTGCGGTATTGGTAAGACTTCCAATTGGCAAGACTTCCGGCCAACAGTAGGCCATTAGCGGGGACTGGTTTGGCTCAGTGGATAGAGCGTCGGCTTGGGGACTGAAGGGTTCCAGGTTCGATTCCGGTCAAGGGCATGTATTATACCTTGGTTGCGGGCATATCCCCGGTAGGGGGTGTGCAAGAGGCAGCTGATCGATGACTCTCTCTCATCGATGTTTCTAACTCTCTATCCCTCTCCCTTCCTCTCTGTATAAATCAATAAAATATATTTAAAAAAATAAATAAATAAAAATAAAAAGTTCTAAAAAACAAACCAAAACAAAAACAGCAGGCCATTAGTGGTTACGTTTTGAGGACGTCGAAAGTTACACGAGGATTTTCGATGATGTGTGTGTGTGTGGGGGGGGGTCAGTGCCCCTCGTGGTTCAAGGGTCAAGTGTGTTTTCCTAGAGGAAGAAGTGGGAACACTGTCACTCGGGGCCACATACCCAAGCGCTTGGGGCAGAGGATGGTGGGCGGACTGCGGGAGAGTCTGCCCCGGTCCCGGGACACCCCCCTGCCCTCTGCGCCTGGGGCCTGTCGCTTTCCCTGCCCTGAAGTTCCCTGGTGACAACAGTCCTACACCCTCGCAGCAGCTGGCCTCTCTGGCGGGCCCCGTGTCTGGCTCTCTCTCTGCAGGGTTGACACGGCAGGCTCCCCGGCCCGGGTTCCCAGCAGGGGCACGTGAAAGGATACATCCAGCATGTCAACCATGATCTTGCAGGTCTCGATGCTGAAGCCATCGGACTTGATATCTTGGCCTAGAAGACAAGGTAAGAGAGACAGGAACACCTCCGGCAGCCGCACTGGCGAGGGCACTCCCCCCCGCGGCGGCAGGGCCCTGGATCGTGGGCACCCCTGGGTACAGAGGCCGCTGGAAAGATGTGAAGTAACATTTCTGGCTACTGGCTCCGCCCGGGACAGGGCAGAGGCGCCTGCCCGCTCTGTGCTTTCCCTGGTGGTGCTGGTTCATCCTCGCCTGAGGGTGTCTGTCCATTGATTTTTTTAGGGAGAGTGGAAGGGAGAGGGGAAGACGGAGAGAAACATCGATGGGAGAGAGACACATCGATTGGTGGCCTCCTGCACATGCCCCAGGGCCCAGGCTGGGAGGAGCTTGCAACCAAGGTACATGCCCTTGACCGGAATCGAAACCATGATGCTTTGGTCTATAAGCCGACAATCCATCCGGCCGAGGGCTTCCTTGGACCGTCGGCCACTGGCCTTTTCTGAGCCATCCTGTGCCCGGCCGAGGGAGGAACCAGAGGCCCAGCAGCCACCCGGAGACGCTGCTGCCTCCCAGGCCGGTCCCCTCTCCTTGGTGCTGGCATGAGACCCTGCCACCCTGAGGGTCTGGTCCCCGCAGACTTCACAGGAAGCCCACCGCTTTCACCGCGTCCTCGTAAAGGTTAGAACCTAGCCCGTCTCAAAGCTGCCAGCCTCGCCGAAACCGGTGTGGCTCAGTGGATAGAGCCTCGGCCTGCGGACTGAAGGGTCCCAGGTTCGATTCCGGTCAAGGACATGGACCTTGGTTGCGGGCACATCCCCAGTAGGGGGTGTGCAAGAGGCAGCTGATCCATGATTCTCTCTCATCGATGTTTCCGACTCTCTATCCCTCTCTCTTCCTCTCTGTAAAAAATCAATGAAATATATTTTAAAAAAACAAACAAAAAATACTGCCAGCCTGGGCCCAACCCCTTTTCAGGTGTGGGCGGGGGGGCTGTGTGTGGGGCCTGGGCAGCCAGGAGTCTCCAGGCAGCTGGGAGGGAGGTCCCACGCTCAGAGGCTCAGAGGCCCGGGGGAGGCTGGAGCAGGAGGCCAGGCGGCCTGGTTCCCACCCCACCTCCATCTGTGCGGAAACAATGAGGCTTCAGTCAGCGTGGCTCAGGGCCGAGTCTGAAGAGCCTATGACCTCACCGGTGCCTGGCGGCCACGGGGTAAACACCACCGCCTTGTTTTCCCTCCAGGGTGGAGCAGGGAGGGCAGGCACCGGGCCTGTTGGGGGAAGCCCGGCTGGGGACTGGACAGGCCCGGCCCCCTGGTGGGAGCTGTGACCCAGGAGTGCTAACAGCCATGGGTCTGGTGGCCGCTGGGCAGGAGCCAGTGTCTCTGGAGACCCCACTGGCCCTGGGCTCCGGGCTCCGAGGGGAGGATCTGCTTGTCTCCGGGGTCAGTCCCGGGATTGCTGGGGACCCACAGGGCTGACGCTCAGGACTGCCAGCACGCCTTTGTCTGGCCCCGGCTTATCCCTCTGACACACGGCCTCCTCCTGGGCTGCCGTCTTATACCAAAGGCACACGCTCTTGTGATCATCTGAGAGGCACAAACCTATCTGGGGAGTCAAGTTATGGGAGCCCAGTGTGGCTCAGTGGTGAGCATCAATCTGTGAACCAGGAGGTCACACTGTGATTCCCGGTCAGGGCACAGGCCCGGGTTGCGGGCTCCATCCCCAGTGCGGGGCGGGCAGGAGGCAGTCGATCCATGTTTCTCTCTCATCACTGATGTTTCTATCCCTACAACAATAAAATATTATACAAGGACTTTGACCCTGGGGGATTGGTGTGTGTGTGTGTGTGTGTGTGTGTGTGTATGTCTCCCCCTACTGGTCACCAGCAGCGATGAGAACAGTCAGTCCTTAGGTATTTCCTGCTGATGCTGTACGCAGCCTGGCCCTCTGGCTTCTCGGGTCTCTGTCCAGTTTGTTCCTTCTCTGCGGAAGCCTCTCATCCTGGGCCCAGAGCCGCCATTTCTGGGGCCTTGATGTCGCCTGCCTGGCCATGGGCTCAACTGAAGGGACCTTTCTCCCAGTGAGAAACGGGTCGGATTAGGCACACACACACACACACACACACACACACACACACACACGCATTTGGGAGATGATGCTTTTTAATGTCATTCCCTTAGACCGAGTGTAAGACGGTCCACTTATTCCTCATCCTGGCTGATCAGTGATCGATGTCTCTCCATGGGTGATCTCCTACTAAAGACGGCCAGGGGTCACGGGGACTTGGGGTGCTTCCAGGGCTGCTCAGCCTTCTGTTACCATGGCAGCCACCAGTTGTGGGGGGCAGGCTTTGTGCCAGGCAGTCTCTATGCCAAGCATGTCAAACTCACGGCCCGGGGACTGTGTGTGGCCCACCCGATATAACGGTAAGAAACGTTCTAATAAAACCGTCATAACTTCATCTTTATAATATCCTGTTATACATCGTTATTCATGACGAACTACAATGTTCGCTAAGGACTGGTTACTCTAATCCTGTTGCATTCATTTCCCTTAAGAGCCTTAGACACGGGCGCACCATTTCTCTCCACTAAGACCAGCAGCGAATATTTTAGCAGCCGATGGCCACGGCATTAGCCTGGGACTGACTTACAAGAAATATCTCACTTTTGGAGAACAGGAAATATCTCAGTTTCGGAGAACAGGAAAAATAGGCTCATTTGCATCACGCTTATTAATGTGTGCAGTTATTCTGTGTCTGGTAAGTGCATGTTCAATAGAAAATACTAATTTTGCCGAAACCGGTTTGGCTCAATGGATAGAGCGTCGGCTTGGGGACTGAAGGGTCCCGGGTTCGATTCCGGTCAAGGGCATGTACCTTAGTTGCAGGCACATCCCCAGTAGGGGGTGTGTAAGAGGCAGCTGATTGATGACTCTCTCTCATCGATGTTTCTAACTCTCTATCCCTCTCCCTTCCTCTCTGTACAAAATCAATAAAATATATTTTTTAAAAAATACTAATTTTTATTTAAATGTTCCATTATCCTATGTTCACGATGACTCTTTTGTTTCAGCCCTCTGCATTCCGCACGTCCCAGGCAGAATAAACCTGCGTGTCTATGGAAACGGAAGCTGTTGGTTTTTTTTTTGGTCCGTGTCAGCCCGTGAGTTTGACATGCTTGCTCCACGCGTTACTCATTAAAGAGGTGAGTCGTAACGTGACTGCCCAGCGGGTAAGGGATTGAGTCCGGAAGGTTCTATGACCGGGGTTTAGGTCCCAAAGCCGGCGAGCAGTGGAGCCGGGCAGTGACTGTGACCTCCAGGCCCCGGGACCGGTTTTGAGAATCACATCACTAGACCGCCCCCCTCAGCCCCTCCTTGGGGGAGGGGCATTCACCGGGAGCAGGGGTGCCGGTGCGGGCACAGCAGCCGGGCCGGGCGAGGCGGCCGCAGGGAAGGAGCCGGTACGGGGTCTGCACGGAGGGGAGACTTACGCTTGGCGAGAACCCGTCTCAGGATGGTCTGCAGCTCGAAGGCAGAGATCTCCGCATCCTGTGGGCATGCGAGAGGGCATCATTACGGGTCCCCGGGGGCAGAGAGGCCATCCACGGAGCCATCCACGTGCCCTGCATGCCAGCTCTGCCCAGGTCTCTGCGTGTGCACCCCCACAGCCCCCCCCCCGAGCTGCAGGTGGGGGTGGGGGGCCCGACCCCCGGTCTAACACAGAGTCTCAGTGCGCACGGCGCTGGGGGCGGTCGGTCATCCCCGCTCTGCGTGGGAAACAGGGATAAACTCTCCACTCCTCCCCCTGCGGCCCCGGACGGGGCTCCCTGTGGGCTGGTCCGGCCCGAGGCCCCTCAGGGCGGGCCCAGCCGTCTCCACTCCCCCCGCCCATAGAGTAACTGGGGACAAGCCCGTTGATGAATGCCTAGGGCGGCTTTTCCGTGGGGTCGTGGGAAGGAAAAGGGCTGGACAACCCAGCAGCCAGCGGAGCCCCCGTGGCCGAGGGGTTTTTGTAAGAAAAGGGAGGTCAGCCGGGGCCGGTTTGGCTCAGTGGTAGAGCGTTGGTCTGCGGACTGAAAGGTCCCGGGTTTGATTCCGATCAAGGGCATGTACCTTGGTTGCGGGCACATCCCCAGTGAGGAGTGTGCAAAAGGCAGCTGGTCGATGACTCTCTCTCATCGACGTTTCTAACTCTCTATCTCTCTCAATTCCTCTCTGTGTAAAATCAATAAAATATATTTTTTAAAAAAATAAAAATAAATAAATGAATATTTTTACTGATTTTGGAGAAGAAGGATCGGGGAGTGAGCGATGGAAACATCCATGATGAGCCGAAACTGGTTTGGCTCAGTGGATAGAGCGTCGGTCTGCAGACTGAAAGGTCCCAGGTTCGATTCTGGTCAAGGGCATGTATTGTACATTGGTTGTGGGCACATCCCCGGTAGGGGGTGTGCAAGAGGCAGCTGGTCGATGTTTCTCTCTCATCGACATTTCTAGCTCTCTATCTCTCTCCCTTCCTCCTCTCTGTAAAATGTCAATAAAATATATTAAAAAAAAGAAAAGAAACATCCATGAGGAGAGAGAATCATGGACCGGCTGCCTCCTGCACGCCCCACCCTGGGGATGGAGCCTGCAACCCGGGCCTGTGCCCTGACCGGGAATCGAACTGGTCCACAGGTGGACGCTCAGCCACGGAGCCACGGCGGCCGGGCTCCCTCTGCCCTCGAACCTGAGGTCTCCTTGAGGACAAGCATCCACCAGAGCAGGACAGGGGGCCCGGGGACACCCACCTCCCCGGCCAGCTGGGCGAACAGCCTCCGGAACCCGTCGTCAATGTCGTCCTCGCTGACGTCGAGCTGGAAGGTGAGACGCGGAAATGAGGGACCGCGGGTCCCACCCGCGAGGTGACGGGCAGCGGCCCGCCCCCCTCCCCGCCACAGCCCTTCTCCACCTCACTCCCGGCCTGGGCTGGGGGGCTTCGGGGGCTGAGGTACAGGACGGTGTAAAAACTTAATTTTTTTCCCAGTGAAATCCCATGAGCGGGAGCAGAAACTACATAAGAAGAAAATAGACTGATTCTGGCACAGGTGGCTTCTCGGACATTCGACTCCAGTGCGATTGGGTGGCCTTTGGTGATCGAGTCTAACGGGATTGGGAGGGGAGGGCCGGCCGGCCTGCTCGGGGGGGGGGGGATTGGTTTACGGAGCCTTGTCTGTGCGTCTGTCCCAGCCCTGCAGGACCTGCCACTGGATCCCTTCCATTTTACAGAGAAAGCCAGGCCCAGGGAGGGGAGAATCTTGCTCCGATCAGCACAGCACCGGCCCGTCCTGCGCAGCCCCCACGTGGACCCACGCGCCCAGCGGGTGGGGGGGCCTCAGTTTCCAGCTGTGACACCCCCCCACCCCGGACCCCGGGGTTCCTTTCTGCCCCTCCGCTCCCGGGGTGGCCCACGTACCTCTTCGAAGTCACCCTCGATCTCGTCGTCGACAACCCTGGAAGGAAAGGAGCTGTGTGTTACGGGGAGGGGTGTGGGGCGGGGGGCGGGGGGTGCACTGCAGAGGGCACAGCGGGCGGGGGGCTGACGCCGGAGGTCTCGCTTCCCTGGTCCTCGCTGTCCCCTGGTGGCGAGATGCCCCTAGAGTAGGGGTGTCGAACTCAATCAGAGAAGGGGCCAAAATCTAAAATCCAGCTTAAATCGCGGGCCGAATGGTTTACTGAACAGTCATAAACTGACAATGTCATAAACTGACAGCGGAGTGCAGTGATGACAGCGCGGTGCGGGCCACATTGCAAGGCCTGGCGGGCTGGATTTGGCCCGCGGGCCTTGTGTTTGACATATGTGCCCTAGAGGTAGCGGTGGCCCAGCCGCTGGGAGGGTGAGACCTGGGCCGTGGCCATCAGAGAGCACCTCGCCCTCCCTGCTCCCCGCTTCTCCTCTCCCCCCCCCCCCCCCCCCATGGAGCCGGTGCTCGGACAGCTCGCTCCCCGGCCTCGGGACCCACTTCTGGATTCCTTTCAAACACCCTCAGCCCCTGGATCTTCCAAGCAGAGACCCCGGCAGACGCCGCTGCCTGCTGGCTCCGGGGCTGCAGCGGGCAGGCCGTGCAGAGCAGTGGGTAGGCCGAGCGGAACCCGCGGCCGTGGTCAGTGAATCCGGACACCGTCCTGCTCCGGGGTGAGGGCACTTCCGCTCAGGGGGGGTCTTCCTTGGGCCCCTGGATATTAAACTAGGCCCCCGAGGGTCCTAGCTCAGGGGTCGGCAAACTCATCCGTCCACAGAGCCAAATACCAAGAGCACAACGACGGACATGTCTCTGGAGAGCCACATTGTTTAAACGCAAACGTCTCCTAACGCCACTTCTTCACACAGACTCGCCCGGGCCGTGGCGTTTTGTGGAAGAGCCACCCTCCAGGGGCCGAAGAGCCGCCGCCTGTGGCTCGCGAGCCGCGGTTTGCTGACCACGGGGCTAAGGGACCTCTTGGTGCCGGCGGTTGGAATCGGTTGGAATCAGAGTGAACATCCCGGGGCCGGGAAGTCAGACACTTTGTGTGTGTGTGTGTGTGTGTGTGGGTGTGTGTGTGTGTGGGTGTCCCATGGGGTGGGGGATGGGGGCGTTCACCCTGGACAGCAGGAGAGGTGAGGGGTGTGGGCTCAATCCCCAGTGGGGGCCGTGATGGGACCATGTCAGCAGCGGGTCTGACACAGGCCACCAAGCGGAAAACAAGGCGCTGATGCTGAGAAAGTGGACTCTGCCGTCTGCTCTGTCACCCCCGTCTAACCAGACGTCCTCGAGGGTCTGTTTCCCTGCTCCCCCGCGTGTGACACCTAGCACCCTCCCCAGCCCCCTCCAAGCCGGGGGCGGGGGTCCCAGAAGGAGACCCTGGGCCGGGGAGAGGGAGGGGGCGGGGGTCCCAGAAGGAGACCCTGAGCCTGGGAGAGGGAGGGGGCCAGGGGTCCCAGAAGGAGACCCTGGGCCTGGGAGAGGGAGGGGGCCAGGGGTCCCAGAAGGAGACCCTGGGCCTGGGAGAGGGAGGGGGCGGGGGTCCCAGAAGGAGACCCTGAACCGGGGAGAGGGAGCGGGGCGGGGGTCCCAGAAGGAGACCCTGAACCGGGGAGAGGGAGGGGGCCGGGGGTCCCAGAAGGAGACCCTGGGCCGGGGAGAGGGAGGGGGCGGGGGTCCCAGAAGGAGACCCTGGGCCGGGGAGAGGGAGGGGGGCGGGGGTCCCAGAAGGAGACCCTGAACCGGGGAGAGGGAGGGGGCCGGGGGTCCCAGAAGGAGACCCTGGGCCGGGGAGAGGGAGGGGGCGGGGGTCCCAGAAGGAGACCCTGGGCCGGGGAGAGGGAGGGGGGCGGGGGTCCCAGAAGGAGACCCTGGGCCGGGGAGAGGGAGGGGGGCGGGGGTCCCAGAAGGAGACCCTGGGCCGGGGAGAGGGAGGGGGCGGGGGTCCCAGAAGGAGACCCTGGGCCGGGAGGCGGGTGCCCAGCCCAGCCCGGCCGGGGGTCCCAGAGCGGGAGGCGGCGGCACCTACTGGTAGTCGGCCTTCTTCTCGGAGAAGACGCGCAGGCAGAAGTCGCCGTCCTTGTTGGGCTCGAAGGTGGAGGGCACCACCACGTACTCGCCGGGCGGCAGCTTGAAGCGGTTGAGCACCTCCCGCAGGTTGATGTAGGTGTCCGAGCGCTCCCGCGCCCGCGTCGTCAGGAAGAACTTCTTGCTCAGGTGGACGCTGGTCTGTCCGTGCAGCTGAGGGGGGGGCGGAGAGGAGGGGCGTGGGGGGCGGGCCGGCCGCGCCTCCGTGTCTGTCTGTCTGTCTGTCTGTCTCTCTTTTCTTTTCTTTTTCTTTTTTTTTTTTTAATATATTTTATTGATTTTTAAAATATATATAGCTGAAACCGGTTTGGCTCAATGGATAGAGCATCGGCTTGGGGACTAAAGGGTCCTGGGTTCGATTCCGGTCAAGGGCATGTACCTTGGTTGCGGGCACATCCCCAGTGGGGGGTGTGCAAGAGGCAGCTGATCGATGACTCTCTCTCATTGATGTTTCTAACTCTTTATCTCTCTCCCTTCCTCTCTGTACAAAATCAATAAAATATATTTTTTTAAAAAATAAATAAAAATAAAATATATATATATATTATTGATTTTGTACAGAGAGGAAGGGAGAGGGATAGAGAGTTAGAAACATCGATGAGAGAGAACCATCGATCAGCTGCCTCCTGCACACCCCCCACTGGGGATGCGCCCGCAACCAACGTACATGCCCCTGGCCGGAATCGAACCCGGGACCCTTCAGTCCACAGGCTGACGCTCTATCCACTGAGCCAAACCGGTCTCGGCCCTTCAGGCTCATTTTAAAAAATAGATGTTTATTGATTTCAGAGAGGAAGAGGGATGGAGGAGACATCCATGATGACAGAGAATCATCCATCAGATGCCTCCTGCACGCCCCCCACTGGAGATGGAGCCCACAACCGGAGTATGTGCCCTTACCGGGAATCGAACCGTGACCTCCCGGTTCCTAGGTCTGCACCCAACCACTGAGCCACACCGGCCGGGCCTTCAGACTCGTTTTAAGGACACACAGGGCTCGGGAAGAGCCTCCGGTGGCCCCAGGACCAGAGATGGGTCCGCCCAGAACTCAGCCACGCCTGGCCTGTGCCGGCCTGGGGCGGGCAGCCTGAGGTTGCCCATGCTGAGCTCACACCAGCAGGACCGGGGGCCTGAGCCACCTCGCAGGGGCCTCGAGGGGCCAGGGACCAGCCCCTGCCACGTAGGACAAGACCCCGAGCGGACACGGGCGGGCGAACCTGAGCCCCAGGGCGGGGGATTGACGCAGGCCAGACGTACCTCCTCCGGAACCTGCAAAGAGAGAAGCGCACCCTTACTTTCGACGCCCTGATGTGCACGGGCACACCACGCGGGCACTGCCGCCCGGCGCTCCCTCCTCTGTAGCTGCAGCCCTACTAACCGCATCCCAATCTTACCCATCCCACACCTCACAAACCTCCTGCCCCGCAACATCGCCGGCAAGCCCCGAGCACCATTCCCGTTTTGCGGAGCGTAAGACGGAGGCACAGAGCTTTGAGTGACTTGCCTGAGATCGCCCAGTGGGCCACAGCGAAGCCACACCCGCCTCCCACCAGGGAGCACAGGGCCCCCGGCAGGAGGAAGCCAGCAAGCAGCCCGGCCTGCGGGTGCACTCCCGGCTAAGGGCCCGGCCGCCCACCCTCCTCAGCTCCAGGTGTCTGTGGGCACATCCAGTCCGGATTTCCTTGGCCAGGCCATTTCTCCTTTCTGGCCTCGGCTTTCTCATCTCTAAAATGGGGCCAAATGACCACCCAGGTTCATCCAAGGGTGGAAATATCCCTTGGGGAGGGCCCGAGCCCTGATTTACAGCGTCTGCCCATGGCCCTGGTGTGAACACCCCTCCCGCCATGGCTGTTGGCGGCTGCCGAGACGGGCTCGCTGGAGGGGGGGCTGGGAGAGATGGGGAGACGGGCATGTGTCCCCACTGGGTCCCACCCCTCGCACCCACGTGCACCCACTTCAGCAGCCCCTCTCTCCTCTGCCCCCCCACTTCCTCCCTCTGCAGCCAGAGGCCGAGAGAAGCTGGTCTGAGCTGCAGAAAGCAGGGGAGGGGTGGCCGGGGCCCAGCGTGTGGGTCAGTCAGGGTCTCCGCCCGCCCCGCCCCGCCCAGAGGAGAGGTGGCAGTGCCAGTGCCAGGCTGGCCGGGGGCTGCGGCTCAGCTGGGCTTCCCTCTGGTGCGGGAAGCAGGCGGACTTGGGGGCGGGGGGGGGGGGCGGGTGTGTGCCCGCGGAGACAGGCCCCAGGGGACCACCTGCTCCCCATCCAACAGCGCTGCTGGTCTGGCCCCCCGTCTGGGGTCCTCCCTCTGTGTTCCCCCCCCATGTGGCCCAGGATGGTGTCATCAGCCTGGCGCCTCTGGTTTTAGAAACTGGGGGGCCAGCCCCAGTGGCAGGCCCGGGGGCCGTGCGGAGGGACAGGAGGGCGGTTGAAAGGGCTCGGACCCTCGGGTGATCGGAGCAGCTGCAGGCACCGCCCCTCCCTGTGGCTGAGCTCCTCCCGGGCCCGCCCGCCCCCCCCTTCCCCCCCCCCCGGGCCCCGCTCCGGCTGAGAGGCCCCCGCACGCACCTCGTAGATGCCGAAGCCGATGGTGTGCATGTCCTCGCCCATCTTGCGCCGCTGCCGCCGGTGCTTCTGGATGAGCCCCACCAGGAAGGTGCAGCCGCGCTCCCCGTCCTCCTGGTCCTCGTCCTCCTCCTCCAGCTTGATGAGGTACTGCGGGTTCATCCAGAAGGTGTCTGCGGGGGGGCCGGCGGGTCAGGGCAGGGCAGGCCGCAGCCCAGCCCGGGCAGGTGTGTGTGGGGGGGTCTGCCCTCGTCTCTGGGGGCAGAGCCTGGGCAGAGGGACCGGCGTGGAGGTGGGCCTGGGGGCAGCCGGCAGGGTGGGCCGGGGCGATGGGGGGGGCGGGGGGGGGCTGTCTGAGTCCCTCGGGACCTGAACTAGAAGCTTCCCTGCGGTTCCCTCTGGCTTGCCCCGCCTGGCTTGTCCTGGAGCTCGGCTTTCTCACCTGGAGCAGGGTGCTGAGCGCTGGGGCACCCCTCGGGGTCCCCCCACTCCCGGCTCTGATTAGAGGTCGTGGGTGGGCCTGGCTGAGGAGACTCGGGGAACCCAGGCGCCAGGAACACCCCTGTTCTGTGTCCCCCTGCCCCCCCCCCCCCAGGTGTCTGCCCTCCCCACTCCACACCCCTTTCCAGGAGGGACCCGAGACTCATCCGTGACTCAGGACAGCCGAGCTGATGGCCTCCCCTAAGGGGATAGAACTAACGGTGGGACTGAGGGCACCCCCAGGGCAGGCCTGGCAAAGCCCGGCTCCGAAGGCAGAGGCGGCCGGGCTTGGGAATGGGGGGTTACTGAGCACAGCCGTGTCCATGCATGTGCGCGCAGCTGCCTCCCTGCGGCCCTGGCCCAGAGCTCAGTGCGGGCTGAGGTGTGCGGGGGGTGTGGGGGTGTGGGGGGTGGGAGGTGGGGGCAGGGCGGGGGGCTCACTGGGGTAGTTTCGGCAGCCCCCCGCGGTGGAGCCGCGCCGCCAGTTGCCGTCCATCTTGGTGAGCTTCCACTTCTTGTAGCTGTCGGCCGTGAGCGTGTCGGGAGTCAGGTTGCAGATCTCCAGGCGGGAGTACTGCCGCAGGAAGTCGCCGAAGGACATCCTGGCAGAGAGGGGCCGGGCGGCGGGGTTACACGGGGGCACCCCAGCACCCTGACCGGGGCCCCCGGACCCCGAGAGTGAAACGAGACGGCACCCGGGCACCCGGGCACGCGTCCGGTGAACGGCGAGTTGTCTGCAGGCGGAGGTGGCCAGCGTGGCCCAGACACACACACACACACACACACACACACACACACATATGCACACGCACACACGCTCGCAATACACACATGCACACACGCGCGCACACATACGCACACACATACACACATACATACACACATACACATACACACACGCACATACACACGCGTGCACACACGTGTAGGTCTATTGAGCTACGGGCCAGCTTCTTTTCTTTTTTTGTTATTAATCCTCACCCTAAGATACTTTTTCCCATTGATATTTACAGAGAGTGGAAGGGAGAGGGAGAGACAGAAACATGGATGTGAGAGAGACACATCGGTTGGTTGCCTCCCGCATACACATCCCGAATGGGGCCAGGGATGAAGCCTGCAACCCTGCCTGGTACGTGCCCTTGACAGGAATCGAACCCTCAACACTTCAATCTGTGGCTGATGCTCTAACAACTGAACAAAACCAGCCAGGGTTCAGGGATCAGTTTCTTCTCTTTCTTTTTTTTTTTTTTTTTTAAATATATTATTGATTTCAAAGAGTAAGGGAGAGAGATAGGAACATCAGTAAGTGATGAGAGAGAATCATTGATTGGCTGCCTCCTGCCTGCCCCCTGCTGGGGAGGATGGAGCCCACAACCTGGGCCTATAGCCCTTGGCCGGAATCGAACCTGGGACCCTTTAGTCCACAGACCGAGGCTCTGTCCACTGAGCCACACCGGTCTTGGGAAGGGACCAGTTTCTTGAGGCGATTTGAGAGGCGCCCTGTGCTCCGTGGGATCTGAGTGTGACTGCAGGGGCCACTCGGCGGCCCCCGGAATCTGCTCAGCTCCGACCCCCCTCCGAGGCGGAGAGGGACGCACTGGAGAGCTCTGAGAGCTCTGAAATCACCGGGAGGAGGGGCGGCGCTCTGTTCAGGGTCTCGTCAGGATCTAAAACCACAAACCGGGACCCCAGGCCCCGGCCCTCGCCTCGACCATCTCCCTGGCTTTCTGTGAAGACGGTGGCAGACCCCCCCCCCCGAGGGTTTTCTGTGAAGTCGCCGGGCAGACCCCCCAGGCCCCGGCCCGCTCACCAGAACTCTCCGTCCTCGTGCCGCCTGGTCAGCCGCTCCCGCACCTCGGGGTCCACGGTGTTCCAGTTCGGGCAGCTGGGAGCAGGCCCGGGGGCGTTAGAAACGGACACTGGCGGCCGGTGACTTCTCCCAAGGCTCCCCGTGGGAGGATGAGCTCCATGAGCACCTTCTAAAAGGCACCGGGGGCTGGGACGCGCCGGTTAGAAGCGGCTTAGAGGGACCACCTGCCCCGTGGGCCCCACTCGGCGTGGCCCGTGCTCTCGGGGCTCATCCCCCTCCTTCCCCCTCTTTCCCAGAGCCTCCTGGCAGCACCCGCCCAGCCCCACTGCACCCCCTTTCCCCAGAGCCTCCTGGCAGCACCCACCCAGCCTCACCTGCACCCCCAGCACCCACCCAGCCTCACCTGCACCCCCTCTTTCCCCAGAGCCTCCCGGCAGCACCCGCCCAGGCCCACTGCACCCCCTCTTTCCCCAGAGCCTTCCGGCAGCATGCACCCGCCCAGGCCCACTGCACCCCCTCTTTCCCCAGAGCCTCCTGGCAGCACCCGCCCAGGCCCACTGCACCCCCTCTTTCCCCAGAGCCTCCCGGCAGCATGCACCCGCCCAGCCCCACTGCACCCCCTCTTTCCCCAGAGCCTCCCGGCAGCACCCGCCCAGCCCCACTGCACCCCCTCTTTCCTCAGAGCCTCCCGGCAGCACCCGCCCAGCCCCACTGCACTCCCCCTTTCCCCAGAGCCTTCTGGCAGCACCCGCCCAGCCCCACTGCACCCCCTCTTTCCCCAGAGCCTCCTGGCAGCACCCACCCAGCCCCACTGCACCCCCTCTTTCCCCAGAGCCTCCCGGCAGCATGCACCCGCCCAGCCCCACTGCACCCCCCCTTTCCCCAGAGCCTCCAGGCAGCACCCGCCCAGCCCTACCTGCACCCCCTCTTTCCCCAGAGCCTCCTGGCAGCATGCACCCGTCCAGCCCCACTGCACCCCCTCTTTCCTCAGAGCCTCCCGGCAGCACCCGCCCAGCCCCACTGCACCCCCTCTTTCCCCAGAGCCTTCTGGCAGCACCCGCCCAGCCCCACTGCACCCCCTCTTTCCTCAGAGCCTCCCGGCAGCACCCGCCCAGCCCCACTGCACCCCCTCTTTCCCCAGAGCCTTCTGGCAGCACCCGCCCAGCCCCACTGCACCCCCTCTTTCCTCAGAGCCTCCTGGCAGCACCCGCCCAGCCCCACTGCACTCCCCCTTTCCCCAGAGCCTTCTGGCAGCACCCGCCCAGCCCCACTGCACCCCCTCTTTCCCCAGAGCCTCCTGGCAGCACCCACCCAGCCCCACTGCACCCCCTCTTTCCCCAGAGCCTCCTGGCAGCACCCACCCAGCCCCACTGCACCCCCCCTTTCCCCAGAGCCTCCAGGCAGCACCCGCCCAGCCCTACCTGCACCCCCTCTTTCCCCAGAGCCTCCTGGCAGCATGCACCCGTCCAGCCCCACTGCACCCCCCCTTTCCCCAGAGCCTCCTGGCAGCACCCGCCCAGCCCCACTGCACCCCCTCTTTTCCCAGAGCCTCCAGGCAGCACCCGCCCAGCCCTACCTGCACCCCCTCTTTCCCCAGAGCCTCCCGGCAGCATGCACCCGTCCAGCTGCACCCCTTCTTCCCCCAAAGCTTCTTGGCACCCCTCCTCCCCCCAGGCCCAGCTGCGCCTCACTTGTCGCTCCACTTCCCGGTCCACTCCACCTCTCCCCAGGGGTTCCGGATGCGGATGAGCTTCTCCAGGCTGCCCCGGCTCTCCACCTGCAGGGGGAGGGAGGGGAGGGTCGCGTTCAGGCCAGGCCTGGGGGTTCCCGGGCCCAAAGCCGCCTCCTTGAGCCAAGGGGGCTGAGTCCAGGTAATAAGGGAGCGAGAGAGGGGGATCCACAGAAAGGCCCCGCATACGGGAAAGGCCTGGGGCCTGGTCTGGGTTTACCAGCGGAAGGATGTTTAATAATAATAATAATAATAATAATAACAACAACAGCAGCAGCAAGGACAGCTGTGCACCGAGAGACAGCGTTCCAGGCGCAGTCTGAGCGCTCGATGCGTAGCAACCTGACGGAATCGCCACGACAGCCTTACGCTGGCTATCATTCTCTAATCTAAAGATGGGGAGACGGAGGGGCAGGGGTTCAGGGAGTCGCTCGGACCACACAGCTGGCAGAGGCAGCGCCAGGCTTGCACACGGAGGGAAAGAAAGCCCTGGAGAGAGGGCAAAACGCTGAACAGAGGGAAGTGCCCTTTCTCGTTAGCGGGACCCTCAGAGGAAGGTGATTCTAAAACCAAGTAAAATCCCAGCGCCGGGCTCCGAGCCTGCGGCCTGCAGGGGGCAGCAGAGGACAACAGGGGACAGCAAAGGGTGCAGAGGGCATCAGGGGGTAGCAAAGGGCAGCAGAGGGCAGGAGAGGGCAGCAGAGGGCAAGAGGGGGTAGCAGAGGGCAGGAGGAGGTAACAGAGGGCAGGAGGGCAGGAGGGGGCAGCAGAGGGCAGGAGGAGGTAGCAGAGGGCAGGAGGGCAGGAGGGGGCAGCAGAGGGCAGCAGGGGGGCAGCACCAGGGGACCAAGGTTCCAGAAGGGACCGGCCAGGACGCCCAGCGAGTCCTGTCTGGACGCAGGAAAACAACGGCGGGAACTCAGGTCCCCCCACCCCGGGCAGTCACCGCCAAAAGGGTGCCTGGCCTTTGGGCTCAGAGAGAACCCCCTGCAGAGCCCGCGGGCTCACCTCCTCGGCGCCGGTGACAGAGTACGCGTGGCCCTTCACCAGCTTCTGGTACGTCACGGCCTCTGAGTCCGCCATGCTGGTGATCTGCAAACACAGAGGGGGGGTCAGCCGGGGGCGCCCCTGCTTGCCCATCCCTCCCCCATCGCTCACTGGGCCTCAGTGCGGGCCCACTACCGCAGGGCCGTGGCCCTGGGACGTCCCGGAGCTGTGCTTCCAGCACCTGGGGCCTCCCTCCCGCCTCCTCTCTCAGGTGCCACAGCCCCCGGGGGAGTGGGCGCCTGCTCGGACGCCTGCATGGTGCGTGCCCAGGTTTCTGCAGGCTCGGGAGGGCGGGGGTAGGACACGCCATGGAGAGGGGTGCGGCCAGGCTGGCATGAGGGCAGGCCTCCTTCCTCGCCTTGGGGTTCGCGCCCTCAGCATGAACCCCGGGGCAGTGAGGGCTGGGCTCCAAGCACGGGCCCTGCAGATGGGGGTGGAGGTAGCGGGGGGGGGGGGGGGGGGGGAGAGGGGTCCAGCAGAGGGCAGGGGCTCAGAGGGGACCTGTGGTCTGGGTGGCGGTTCCCAGGAGGCTGAGGGTGCAAAGCGGGCTGGAGAGGGAAGGGCTGGAGCACCATCACCCCTTCAGTGGTCCCCCAGGCAGCCTGGCTGTTGCCTAGCAACCCCGGGTCCCAGGTGATGCTCGCCGAGGTGGACCGGGCTGGGCGGGAGCGGCACGTTGGGGGCAGTGGGGCTCCTGGGGCCCTGCTGGGGGCTCACCGCAGCCAGGGCAGACCAGAGTGGGGGTCAGGGCAGACCAGAGTGGGGGTGGGCTGTGAGGGCCGGGGGGCCGCGGGCACTCACGTCGATGGAGCAGCCCAGCAGGGAGCCCTTCTGCAGGGCCTTCTGGATGATGCGGAACAGGTCGGCCGGGGCCTTTCTCAGCTCGTACCACTCGGCGATGCCGCCCGTGAAGTCCTCGAAGCCCTCGGTGGTGGCGCCCCCCGACAGCGCCTCGTAGCACCCATTGATCCTGCGGGAGGGGGGGGGGGAGAAGGTGAAGGGGTGCTGGTGCCACCACCCGACGCCACGCCTCCCGGTGCCTCCCCTTCTGGGGCAGCCTGCCTGTTGCCTAGCAACCCCTGGGGGCCTTCCTTGGATGCTGGCCTTGTGCCCACCTCAGGGTGCCCCGAAGGGCGAGGTGCCGTCTCCACGGTGACCATGTCCCTGGTGCTTTGAAAGGTTTTTGTTGTCGGTTTTTTGTTCTGTTTTGTTTTGTTTTAAATATATTTTTTATTGATTTTTCACAGAGAGGAAGGGAGAAGGATAGAGAGCTAGAAACATTGATGAGAGAGAAACATCGACCAGCTGCCTCCTGCACACCCCCCACTGGGGATGTGCCCGCAACCAAGGCACATGCCCTTGACCGGAATCGAACCCGGGCCCTTTCAGTCTGCAGGCCGACGCTCTATCCACTGAGCCACACCAGTTTCGGCTGTATTTTGTTGTGTTTTTTTTTTTTAAACCTCACAGCAGCCGAGAGTTGGAAGGCCTCGGTGATTATCTGGTCCCTCCTCCCCTATCGATCCTTCCTGCTTGTGACAGGAGAGGGCGGCCTGCCGGTCAGCTGTTTGAAGTTTGTAGCTTGGAAAAATGAAAGCAATTCAATAAGGAAGAGCCTTTCCCCTAGCACAGGCACTCTGGCGTCCTGGGCTTTGCTAAGTCTGCACTTTGAGTGGCTCGGGGCCAGCTTCTCGCCACGGGGGGTGGGGGAGGTGGGGGGGGTATGTGGCTCCCGGCCCTCCTCCCTCGCAGGGGCAGTAAGAACAGAGTCCCCGGCGCCTGAGAGCCGGCCACTCTGATGGACCGCGCCCAGGCTGCACGGCCAGGAGAAGGCCATTCGGGGGGGAGGGGAGGGCTGATGTGTGTGGGGGGCTGGTGTGGGCCGTCCCATTGGCAGTGGGCAGTGAGTGTTGCACCCTGGACGCCTGGGCTCCGGGCCCCGTGGGTGAGGACACAGCTGGGAAGAGCCGGGAAACCATTCCTGATCAGAGACGCCGTGTGTTCCCGGCAAACCTCCCCACCGCTCAGACCCCTGCAGGGGGTGGCGTGGCCCACGGGCAAGAACGCTGTGCTGTGTTCGGCTGACAACAATGCACTGTGGTGCCCTGGCCGGTGTGGCTCAGTGGATAGAGCGCCGGCCTGCGGACTGAAAGGTCCAGGGTTCGATTCCGGTCAAGGGCACAAGCCTGGGTTGCAGGCACATCCCTAGTAGGGGGTGTGCAGGAGGCAGCCGATCCATGATTTTCTCTCATCATAGATGTTTCTCTCTCCCTCTTCCTTTCTCTCTGAAATCAATAAAATATATATATATATATATATTAAAAAAAAAAATGCATTGTGGCCGAAACCGGTTTGGCTCAGTGGATAGAGAGTCGGCCTGCAGACTGAAGGGTCCCAGGTTCGATCCCGGCCAAAGGCATGTACCTGGGTGGCGGGCACATCCCCCGTAGGGGGTGTGCAGGAGGCAGCCGATCGATGTTTCTCTCTCATCATCGATGTTTCCAACTCTCTATCCCTCTCCCTTCCTCTCTGTAAAACAATAAAAAAATATATATTTTTTATATATTTTATTTTATCAATAAAAATATATATATTTTAAAAAATGCACTGTGGCCTGCCAGGGCATCGCAGGCCCTCCCGAGGGCGGCACACACTGGGCACCACGCTCTGTTCCTGTGCCCGCCGTGACCCTGGCCTCGGGGTCACCGGGCAGTTGCGTAAGGAGGCCCGGCCCCGCATGCATTATGGCCTCAGAGCCAGGTTTGGGCCCGAGAAGTCCTTCAGGAGAACAGGCCTGTTCTCACCGCGGCCTGGGAACGGTTCCTGCGGTTCTCCGGATCCAGGGCAGCGCCGGGGGGAGGGGAGGGGGCAGGAGGAGAGGAGGGGGGGGCTGGCACTGCCCGGGGCCCGCGGGCACTCACTTGGCGTAGGCCTTCTCCAGCAGGGCGCTCCAGAACTCGCTGCCTTCCGCCGAGTGCACGAACAGCAGCTCCCCGTTCTTGGTGGGCAGCCTGTCGTCCACCACCACGTCCACCCACTCGCCGTACTGCCAGAACTGGGCACGGGGGGCGGGGCGGGGGCTGGAGCAGCCGGGCGGCACGGGGACCCCAGCCTCAGCTGCCTCTGCCCCAGACCCCCACCCCCACCCCGCCTTCCCCCTACAAACCCCGGCACAGCTTTCCTTCCAAACCTCCAGGGAGGCCTGCCCCCCCCCCCCCCAGCCACACCCACACCAGCACTCCGCCTGCCCTGGGCTTTTACAGACATCTCCCGGGACTGGGACCGGACCGGAGGGAGAGGGCAGGGAGCAGCTCCTTATGCGGGGGCTCAGGCCGCAAATAACAGCCTTTTTAACCCCCAAACGGCTCCCTGAGCGCCTGCCTACCTCCCTCCTGGCCTGAGCCAGGCCCATGGCCACCCTCACAGGCAGGAGCGGGCAGGAGCTGCCTGCTGTTTCTCTGTCCGCTGCCAACAGCACTGCCCACAGGTGATGCAAGCACTGGGACCCAGCTCTGGGCTGCACCAGGGGACCTGCTCCCAGCCCCTGCCCTCAGCCCCCAGCCCCAGCCTCTGCCCTCAGCCCCCAGGCCCTGCCCCAAGCCCCCAGGCCCTGCTCCCACCCCAGACCCTGCTCCCACCCAGGCCCTGCCCCCAGCCCCCAGGCCCTGCCCCCAGGCCCTGCTCCCACCCCCAGGACCTGCCCCCAGACCCTGCTCCCACCCAGGACCTGCCCCCTGCCCCAGGCCCTGCCCCCAGACCCCAGCTCCCAGCCCCCAGGCCCTGCTCCCACCCCCAGACCCTACTCCCACCCAGGCCCTGCCCCCAGCCCCCAGGCCCTGCTCCCAACCCCCAGCTCCCAATTCCCAGCCCCTGCCCTCAGCCCCCAGGCCCCGCACCCAGCCCCAGCCCCTGCCCCCACCTCAAGGCTCTGCCCCCAGCCCCAGAACCTGCCCTAAGGCCCAGCCCCAGCCCCCAGGCCCTGCCGCCACCCAGGCCCTGCCCCCAGGCCCTGCCCTCAGCCCCCAGGACCTGCTCCCACCCAGGCCCTGCCCCCAGGCCCTGCTCCCACCCCAGGCCCTGCTCCCACCCCCAGGCCCTGCCCCCACCCCAGGCTCGGTGGGGAGAAGCTAGGACCCGCCGCTGAGTTAGTTGCCTACGTTAGTTCCCTCAGCTCGTTACCTGGAAGTGGAAGATCCCGGCGTAGTTTTCCTGGAAGCTCTGGTCCAAGGGGACGACCCGAGCCAGGACTTCCTCGTTCAAGGTGAGGGAGGCGATGGCGGCCAGCAGCCAGCAGTCACCTGCGGGCACAGCGGGCTCAGAGGGCTGTGGGCGGGCGGGCGGGCGGGGACGGTGAGCATCGGCCGCCTCTGCACCGGACGCCCCGGCCCAGTGCGGCTGTCAGGAGGGGGCCGGGGGCTCGGGGGCGAGGCCGAGGACAGTGTTCTGCGGGGACAGTGACTGGTGGTGACGGCGGGAGAATTCCGTTCGGAGACCCAGAAGCGTGTGGCTGAAGGCGGTGTCCTCCCCTGCCTGGGCCCGGGGTGAGGAACCATGGGGGGCAGGGGGCAGGGGCATCCGAGAACACCGGGGCCAAAGGTGAGTTTGGGCGAGAGGAAGAGGCGTGAGGAGTGGGAAGTGGTTGAAGGCTAGGCTGTACCTCTTCTGGCGATCATTTGCCCACTTAAAAAATGGCCCAGCCCTGGCCGGTGTGGCTCAGTGGATAGAGCGTCGGCCTGCGGACTGAAGGGTCCCAGGTTCGATTCCGGTCAAGGGCATGTACCTTGGTTGCGGGCACATCCCCAGTGAGGGGATCGATGTTTCTCTCTCATCGATGTTTCTAACTCTCTATTCCTCTCCCTTCCTCTCTGTAAAAAATCAATAAAATATATCTTAAAAAAGAAAAAAGTGGCCCAGGCCCTCGGCTAGAGTCAACATCGTAAAAATGCCACTTCCTCTTAAGTCAGCCTCTAAATGTAATGCAATCCCGATAAAAATGGCAAGAGGATTTTTTTTTAATTTAAATTTGGAACTCAGCTGATCCTAACGTTTATAAATAGGAGAAAACAAAACATAAAGCATTGCCAGAAAAATTCTCAAAGGCAAGGGCGTCTGCCTGTCAGATACTCAGAACATGCAAAGCCGGAGGGATTAAAACAGGACACAGGTGAGCGGCCCAGACCAGAGGCCGACTAACAGCTCCCCACGCAGGAATGAGGAAAGACAGATGATTCACACACAGAACTGGGACAGCTGGGTAGGCACTTCGGGGGAGGGGGGGGGGGGAAATCAAGTTATAGCTCATTGTGTACCAGGGCTAAATTCTAACTGGGATCATATTTACCATATTTTCTGGGATCCTATTTTCCGGCGTATAAGACGACTTTTGAAACTAAAAAAAGTCAACCGAAAATCGGGGGCAAAAGACCAAAATTGCACAAAAATTACCTGCAGATCTTGACGGCAAAGTAAGTCTTTTCTTTGAAGTGGGGGGTAGTCTTATACAGTAAATATAGGCCTAAACCTATGTTTTCACTGTAAAACTAGGGGGTCCTCTTATAGCCGGAAAATACGGTATCTACACACTTTTGACATCATCTACCGTAAATATATATTTTATTTTATTTATTTATTTTTAAAAATATATTCTATTGATTTTTTCACAGAGAGGAAGGGAGAGGGATAGAGAGTTAGAAACATCGATGAGAGAGAAACATCCATCAGCTGCCTCCTGCACACCCCCTACTGGGGATGTGCCCGCAACCAAGGTACATGCCCATGACTGGAATCGAACCTGGGACCTTCCAGTCTGCAGGCCGACGCTCTATCCACTGAGCCACACCGGGTTCGGCCCTCTCAGTCCCCTTTGCCCGGTGTGTCCCTCCAGCCAGCCCCTCGGGGTCACCCCGCCTGCACCCCCTGGCCCCCCCTGGGGCCACGGGCCTTGCTCTCCCCCGTCCAGGAGCCTCTCGGCGGGCACTGAACTGCGGGAAAACACGTCGAGCATTTCGGAGTGTCTCCAGGTGCGACCCCCTTTCTCTCTCATCTCATTGGGGAGAAAACCGAGACTCCAGGAGGTGCCACACAGGCCATTTTTGGCTGCCGGGTCCCTAGAGTGTGTGCTCCTGATGCCTGGGGAGGGGAGTGGTGGGTGGGGTGGGAATGGGGGGGAGAGGGACGAGCCACAGAAGGGCTGTGGCCTGCCCAGGGCCCAAGGCGCCTGTCTCACCATTGAGAAGGGAAGAGGCGGGTCCATAATGAGTCAACACAGAGGATGACAACGGATGAGTTGTCCACACAAAGGAACGGATCTCAACTCGGGGTGCAACCCTCTCCCAGCCCCAGGCCTGAGGGAACCTCGCTGGGGACTGCAGACAGCCCCCCCCCCTTCACTTCCCTCCCCCCAGGGCCGGGCCAGGGAGCCGGAGAGCCGGCCCCCTGGGGAGAGGCTGGCTCTGAGGTCTCCTCCGGGGCTGTGCCCCTCCCTGAGGCCAAGCAGGGGGGCCTCGGGGGCCGGCCAATCCCCAGTCTCTCCTGCTGCCTGGGCCTGGAGCTTTTGCGCTGGGCCCAAGGCAGAGAGTGCTTGTGCATTAACTTGTCATTTGTCCGGCTGCCCTGGCCCACCCTGGCCACCTGAGGAGACCACTGAGGCCATTTTGCTCCTGTGCCCGAGGGCCAGCCCCTCCAAATCCACACCTCCCTCCATCCGTCCGCAGAGCCAAGTAGCCACAGCACCACGATGGACACCTCTCTGGAGAGCCACATTGTTTAATATGTTTTATTGATTTTTTACAGAGAGGTAGGGAGAGGGATAGAGAGCTAGAAACGTCGACGAGAGAGAAACACCAACCAGCTGCCTCCTGCACACCGCCCACCGGGGTTGTGCCCGCAACCAACATACATGCCCTTGACCGGAATCGAACCTGGGACCTTTCCGTCCACAGACTCGACGCTCTATCCACTGAGCCACACCGGTTTCGGCGGAGAGCCACATTTTTTTTTTTAAACGTAAACGTCTTCTAACGCCACGTCTTCAACACAGACTTGCCCAGGCCGTGGTCTTTTGTGGAAGAGCCACCCTCCAGGGGCCCGAGAGCCGCGTGTGGCTCTCCAGCCGCCGTTTGCCGACCATGGGGCTCGGGGCCTTGTTCCTTGCGGGCCATGGGGCAGCTGGATCCGTAACCTCCGGGCCAGATAGCGGTGCTGCTTCTGGCTCAGCGGGGCCTTCCTGAGACCCTGGGGTCTGCAGACCTGACACTCTGCCTGCAGGGCCCGCAGACCCCCAGGGAGGGAGGCCGGGGGGGGCCCCGAGAGCCTCAGCTTCAGGAGGCGGGGGCCAGAAGTCCTGCGGAGCCGGGGCCACCCCTGGACGCTCCAGAGGAAGTGCCCACCCCGCCCGGAGCCCAGGCCTGGTGAGTCACAGGGGCTGTCCCTTCCTTGGTTGAGTCACGCCTGGCAGCGGCCCAGGAGCGGGGACCCCGAGCCGGAACCCGCCCCCCCCCCCATCATGACACATTTACACCAGCGGCTGAGGAGGGAGGGGGTGCCCCTCACATCCCATCCCGGTGGCATGGCCGCTGCTCACAGATGCCAACCACGGGCCCCCTTTCCCTGCCGCCCCCAAGGCCAGAGAGGGAAGGCGGGAGGGGGATGGAGGGGTAACTTCAGGGGCTGTGAGCTGGGGGCACCCTCAGGCAGCTGCCTGCCCGTCCGCAGCCGGGCCCTGGGCGAGGGGGGGGCAGCTGCAGCCATGGGCCGAGGTCCCCAGAGCCACTGCCTGAGCTCAGAGCTTTTCTTTCTTTCTTTCTTTCTTTCTTTCTTTCTTTCTTTCTTTCTTTCTTTCTTTCTTCCTTTCTTCCTTTCTTCCTTTCTTCTTTCCTTCTTTCCTTCTTTCTTTCTTTCTTCCCTTCTTTCCTTCCTTCTTTCCTTCTTTCTTTCTTTCCTTCTTCCTTCCTTTATTCCTTCCTTCCTCCTTCCTTCCTTTTCTTTTTTTCTTTTAAAATATATTTTTATTGATTTTTTACAGAGAGGAAGGGAGAGGGATAGAGAGTTAGAAACATCGATGAGAGAGAATCATAGATCAGTTAGTTGCCTCTTGCACACCCCCTTACTGGGGATGTGCCCACACCCAAGGTCCATGCCCTTGACCGGAATCGAACCTGGGACCTTTCAGTCCGCAGGCCGACGCTCTATCCACTGAGCCACACCGGTTTCGGCTGAGGCCAGAGCTTTAAGCTGCAGGGACTCCAGCGGACGGCACCTGCCTGCCAGGCAGTCCAACCCACGCCCTCCCTCCCCCGCCACTCCGGTCCGGGCCTCGCAGACCCCAAGGAGACGAGGGTGACCCTGGCCTGGGGTCCTTAGGGTTTGAGATTCACCCCTGCCCTGTTTAGGTCCTAAACAGTGGTCAGCAAAGCGCGGCTCGCGAGCCACAGGCGGCTCTTTGGCCCCTTGAAGGTGGCTCTTCCACAAAACGCCACGGCCTGGGCGAGTCTGTGTTGAAGAAGTGGCGTTCGAAGAAGTTTACGTTTAAAAAAGCCGGCTCTCCAAAGACATGTCAGTCGTTGTGCTGTTGATATTTGGCTCCGTGGACTCATGAGTTTGCCGACCACTGGGCTGGGAGACTGTCTAGATGCAGCAGGAAGGCGGGCAGGGCAGCAGCCACAGGGGAGGGAATCTGAGAGAGAACTCTTACAGCCGGAGAGAGGCCAGAGGAAGTGGTGACTCATGGAGGCGGCATCTGCTCCAGTGGGAGGGGCCCCTGGGGGAGGCTCCGGAGTGGGGGGGGGGGGCTGGGTGAGGGGTGGATGGGCGGGGAGGAAACTGCTTTTAAGAGAGAAGAATGCATTTACTGTCTCCATCACACCAGCCAACACTGTTCTAGTCCTTTTTAAAAGATATATCCTTATTGATTTCAGAGAGGAAGGGAGAGGAAGAGAAAGACAGAAACAGCAATGATGAGAGAGAATCTCTGATCGGCTGCCTCCTGCACACCTCCTACTGGGGATCGAGCCCATAACCTGGGCATATGGCATGTCCGGGAATTGAACCGTGACCTCCTGGTTCACAGGTCGATGCTCAACCACTGAGCCACACCGGCCAGCCTGGTCCTTTTTTATTTATTTTTATTTTATTTTATTTTTTAAAATATATTTTATTGATTTTACACAGAGAGGAATTGAGAGGGACAGAGAGTTAGAGACATCGATGGGAGAGAAACATCGACCAGCTGCCTCTTGCACACCCCCCACTGGGGATGTGCCCGCAACCAAGGTACATGCCCCTGACCGGAATCGAACCCGGGACCTTTCAGTCCGCAGGCTGACGCTCTATCCACTGAGCCAAACTGGTCCCGGCCAGCCTGGTCCTTTTTTAAAAAAACAAAACAAAATCAAAACTACACGTACTATTTTTTTTTTTTTTTTTAAAGAGCCCTGCAACTCCATTGGAGGGGCATCCTGCAAAAACCCCTGGCCAGCCCTCCTCCGAAATGTCCAGGTCACCAAAGACCAGAGTCCAGACACGGCCCCAGCCCAGAGGAGCCTGAGGCGGCAGGAGCAGCAGGTGGACGGGACCGCGGGACGGAGACAGGACACTGGGCAAAACCAAGGACATCTCAGCCATCCGGGCACGTGCACCCTCCCATCATGCACTTCAGCTAACGGTCGCGCAGCCCCGTTGGTCGGTTAACGTAAGTCAGGAACGCACCACGCTGATGCGAGAGGGTAAGAGAGAGGGGGCATGGGGTGGGGCGGCTGGAGTCTCCCATATGACGGGCTCCCCTTTTCTGTGCCTTTAAAACTGTTCTCTAACAGCAGGTGAGCGTGTCCTCCCGCTAACACCAAGGTTGGGGGGTGGGGTGGTGGATCCCCGGCCAGGGCACATACAAGAAATCAACCCATGAATGATGCATCAGTAGTCTGCAGATTTTAACAAGATACCTATTAGGAAAGGAATTTAAAAAAAAAAATGATCATTAAAAATCATTTAAAAATGACTTTAGCCGAAACCGGTTTGGCTCCGTGGATAGAGCATCGGCCTGCGGACAGGAGGGTCCCAGGTTCGATTCCGGTCAAGGGCATGTACCTTGGTTGCGGGCACATCGCCAGTAGGGGGGGGCGGGGTGTGCAGGAGGCAGCTGGTCGATGTTTCTCTCTCATCGATGTTTCTAGCTCTCTGTCCCTCTCCCTTCCTCTCTGTAAAAAAAATCAATAAAATATATATTTTTTAAAATGACTTTTAAACCAGTGCTTCTCAACCTTCCTAATGCTGCGGCCCTTTCATACAGGTCCTCCTGTGGTGGTGACCCCCGACCATAAGATAATTTTCGTTGCTATTTCAAGACTGTCCTGTTGCTACTGTTAACGCATTGTCATGTAAATATCTGTGTTTTCCGATGGTCTTAGGCTCTACAGCGGCTCCTATCGGGACCCACAGGTTGAGAACCACTAGCAGGGTCGCCTGAGACCATTGGAACACACAGATATTCACATTACGATTCACAACAGTAGCAGAATGACAGTTATTAAAGGGTCTCGGCATTGAAAAGGTTGAGGACCAGTGCTTTAAACCTTTCCAAATTCAGTGCTTAACCCCGAAGCGTGTGCCTCTGCTCCCTTCCCATTCGCCTCCTCGTATATTTCTTTGTCTCTCACCCCCCCATCCCCCTCCAGAGGTGCCCAGGACCCCGCGCTTCCATCTCCTGTGGGTGGGAGCGGGAGTGGAGGTGTGTGTGTTATCTCAGCTGGGAATGTGTCTGGCATCTCAGGAATCTGAGAGGCTGAGCTCCCACAGCCGGCCCAGCCCTCCGCCCTGGTCACGGGTCTTCTTGAAAGCATTCCTTCTCTGCTCCCTCCCCCCTCTCCCCCAGGGTGCCCACCCCGTGATTCACAGCCGCCCTCCCTCTCCCAGGCTCCTCCGTGGAATCTCACTCCGGGTTAAACACACAGGCCCGGCGTCAGGCCGTCTGCATCACATCCCTGGCGCCCGCCTCGGCGGTGCCAGGACCCTAAGCGAGTGACTCCGGGGCCTCAGTGTTCTCACCTGTGAAATGGGCACACAGCTGACCCTCCAACAGCTCGGGGGTTAGGGACACTGGCCCCTGCACCATTGCAAAATCTGCGTATAAATAACTTTGACTCCTTCCCCCAAAACGTAGCTAACTGATAACACAACACAGTAACAGTCTAGTAACTCCTATTTTGTCTGTGATGTGCCTTATGTACTGGATTCTTACCATCCAGTAAGCTGGAGAAAATAAGATGTTACTAAAAAAAAAAAAGTCAGAAGGAAGAGAAGATACGTGTATAGTCCTGGGCCTATTCATGGAAAACAGTATCTGTGCGTACGTGTAAACCGGTGTTGTGCGAGGGTCAGCTGTCATCAGGCCACCACCTTAGCGTCCTGTTCCCACAGCGTGGTGTCTGGCGCACAGTAGGCCCTCAGTAAACATCAGCTCTTATTCCTCCGACTATCAGAGCCTCTCGGCGGGCGCCGAAAGGAGGTGCCATTCGAGACGGCCAGGGTTGTTACTGACATCCCTGTCCCTGCACCCCGAGTCCCTGTCCCTGCACCCTGAGTCACCGTCCCTATCCCTGCACCCCCGCCACCGTCCCTATCCCTGCACCTCACGTCCCTGTCCCTCGTAGCAGCGCAGGGGCGGGGAACCTCCGGCCCGGGGGCCAGGCAGGGCCCACGGAACCCTTCGGTCCGGCCCGCCAAGGCATCCGGGCCGAGTTAATGGAATGTCGTCTGGCCAAACACAGCGGGCTCCTGTGTGAGCTGACTGTGCTGTGTGGCCCGACAGGGCAGAGAAGGTTCCCCACCCCTGGCCTCCGGTGAGCAGCCAGCGGGAGGCGGTGGCAGGAAGCAAGGTTTCTGTTTATCAGAGTAAACAGGACGGATGACGAGCCAGAACCATGGAGGGCGGAGTCTAGGATAAGGTGACCAGCCGTCCAGCCAAAATCTGGACGTCTGGTCACCTTAGTCTATGAGAATCTTTTATTTTTATTTAATTAATTTATTTATTTTTTTATTTTTTTTTTGCAGAGAGGAAGGGAAAGAGGTAGAGAGTTAGAAACATCGATGAGAAAGAGACATCGATCAGCTGCCTCCTGCACGCCCCCTAACGGGGATATGCCCTCAACCAAAGTACATGCCCTTGACCGGAATTGAACCTGGGACCTTTCAGTCTGCAGGCTGACGCTCTATCCCACATGTGTCAAACACAAGGCCCGCGGGCCAAATCCAGCCCGCCAGGCCTTGCAATGTGGCCCGCACCGCGCTGTCATCACTGCACTCCGCTGTCAGTTTATGACATTGTCAGTTTATGACTGTTCAGTAAACCATTCGGCCCGCAATTTAGGCTGGATTTTAGATTTTGGCCCCTTCTCTGATTGAGTTCGACACCCCTACTCTATCCACTGAGCCACACCGGTTTCGGCGAGGAAGCAAGGTTTCTGTTTATCAGAGTAAACAGGATGGATGCTCGGCGACCAGGGGCCTGGGTTTATGATGAGTCAGAACAATGGAGGGCGGAGTCTATGAGGGTCTTACAGACTGGTCCCCCGGGGAGCTCCCTACAGAGGCGCAGACCTCCGGCCCCACCCCAGCGGGCTCTGCACCCCGCGAGCAGTCCGAGCTGCGCCTGGGGTGCGGCCTCGGACCCGGGAGTCCCACCGAGAGGAGCGGAGCGTTCGGCCCCTGGCTGCGGCGGGTGCTGCATCACTCTGTTGTGATGCCAGGGCGACTGACTCATCTGGCAAACACCGAGAACCCGGCTACCTTCACTTCCTCCTGCGGGGAGCAGCCACCAGGGTTTCCCCTTCCTGCACCCCAGCCCCCGTCCCTGTCCCTGCACCCCAGCCCCCGTCCCTGTCCCTGCACCCCAGCCACCGTCCCTGTCCCTCCACCCCGAGTCCCTGTCCCTGCACCCCAGCCCCCATCCCTGTCCCTGCACCCCAGCCCCCGTCCCTGTCCCTGCACCCCAGCCCCCGTCCCTGTCCCTGCACCCCGAGTCCCTGTCCCTGCACCCCAGCCCCCGTCCCTGTCCCTGCACCCCAGTCACCGTCCCTGTCCCTGCACCCCAGCCCCCGTCCCTGTCCCTGCACCCCAGCCCCCGTCCCTGTCCCTGCACCCCAGCCCCCGTCCCTGTCCCTGCACCCCAGCCTCCATCCCTGTCCCTGCACCCAAAGTCACCATCCCTGTCCCTGCACCCAAAGTCACCATCCCTGTCCCTGCACCCAAAGTCACCGTCCCTGTCCCTGCACCCCAGCCTCCATCCCTGTCCCTGCACCCAAAGTCACCATCCCTGTCCCTGCACCCAAAGTCACCGTCCCTGTCCCTGCACCCCAGCCCCCATCCCTGTCCCTGCACCCCAGCCACCGTCCCTGTCCCTGCACCCCAGCCCCCATCCCTGTCCCTGCACCCCAGCCCCCGTCCCTGTCCCTGCACCCCAGCCTCCATCCCTGTCCCTGCACCCAAAGTCACCATCCCTGTCCCTGCACCCAAAGTCACCATCCCTGTCCCTGCACCCCAGCCTCCATCCCTGTCCCTGCACCCAAAGTCACCATCCCTGTCCCTGCACCCAAAGTCACCGTCCCTGTCCCTGCACCCCAGCCCCCATCCCTGTCCCTGCACCCCAGCCACCGTCCCTGTCCCTGCACCCCAGCCCCCATCCCTGTCCCTGCACCCCAGCCACCGTCCCTGTCCCTCCACCCCGAGTCCCTGTCCCTGCACCCCAGCCCCCGTCCCTGTCCCTGCACCCAAAGTCACCGTCCCTGTCCCTGCACCCCGAGGCGCTGAGGGCTCAGAGCCTGACTGTTCCATGGGCCAAGGGTAGGACTAGCCCCAGGGGGTGCAGAGACCACGGGGGGAGGGCAAGAAGCCCCCGTCATCCTGTGTGACCTCCACACCCAGCCCGGTGCAGGGGACACAGGGGGCCTGAACACGAGGCCCTCACGGGGCACGAAATCCGGGAAGCTCCTGGAGATGGGAGTGGGCCAGCTGCTTGGGAAGGGAGAGAAGCCCAAGACCAGCCTTCCCCACCCCCGGACGTGCAGACGAGACCCCAAGGCCGCTCGGGGGCCGCCACTTACCCAGGGCTCCTTGGCAGATGTCTGTGCGCGTGGCTCCGCCCACAATAAACTGGGGGTCATCGCAGATCTCCTGGGGCGAGACCCACAAAGTGCCGTCAGCCCACCGGGCCCTCGGTTCCCAGGGGGCGCATTGCACCCCTTCCCCCCGCATCCCTCCACCCCGTGGCTGCAGCCGGACTGCCATGGGGCCCTCTCCTGACCCCGGTGGGTGGCGGGAGACACCTGGGCTGGGAAGGGGAGCCACTGCCCAGCCCTCCAAACCGCCGAGGGCCCCCCAGCACCCTCCTCTGCAGGCCGGGGGGGCCCGCGGGAATGTGTCTGGCCTTCTGGACCCGTCCGTGGGGCCGTGGTGCTGGGAGCAGCCCGGTATTACAAACCGGCTGTGTGTCAGCCCTGGGCGTGCGGGGTGCTGTACCCCCGAGGCCCTGTCCCTGGGGAGGACACAGGTGGGGAGGTAGGCAGCGTGTCTAAGGTGACCTTGTCTAGGCTCGAAGGTGACACTGCTCACCCGTCACAGGTGCATGGGCTGGAGGTGACCTTACTCCTGGCTCTCCTGCTGCCGCTAATAGATTAGCATTTAAAAAAAGAAATATTTTACTGATTTTTTCACAGAGAGGAAGGGATAGGCTGCTAGAGAGCTAGAAACATCGATGAGAGAGAAACATCGGCCAGCTGCCTCCTGCACATACACCCCCCACTGGGGATGTACCTGCAACCAAGGTCCATGCCCTTGACCGGAATTGAACCCGGGACCCTTGAGTCTGCAGGCCAATGCTCTATCCACTGAGCCACACCGGTTTTGGTGGATTAGCATTTTTTTAAAACAAGTCCCAGTGTTCTTTTATATATATATATAATTGAGATTTTAGAGAGGAAGGGAGAGGGATAGAGAGCTAGAAACATCGACGAGAGAAAAACATCGATCAGCTGCCTCCTGCACACACCCTATTGGGGATGTGTCCACAACCAAGGTACATGTCCTTGACTGGAATCAAACCTGGGACCCTTCAGTCTGCAGGCTGAGGCTCTATCCACTGAGCCACACTGGTCAGGGCTGGATGAGCATTTTTATTTTATTATTATTATTATTATTTTTTAAAAATATATTTTATTGATTTTTTACAGAGAGGAAGGGAGAGGGATAGAGAGCTAGAAACATCGATGAGAGAAAAACATCGACCAGCTGACTCCTGCACACCCCCTATTGGGGATGTGCCCACAACCAAGGTACATGCCCTTGACCGGAATCGAACCTGGGACCCTCCAGTCCGCAGGCCGAGGCTCTATCCACTGAGCCACCCCGGTCAGGGCTGGGTGAGCATTTTTAGCCACAGACCCCTAAGGCTGTGAAAGCCTCAGGGTGGCCCCCCGAGTCGCCCAGGAGAAGCCACCGTGGGCCAGGCAGCCCTCTGGGTGCTTCCTGATTCTGCAGGGCCGCACCCAAAGCCACAGAGGAACTGGGGGGGGGGGGGGGGGGAGAGGAGGCAGCATTGATCTGGGCTTCTAGGCCCGCCCACCCCGGGGCCACCTGCTCGGGGCTCCACCCCGCACCCTCGGGGAGCCCCTCTCTGGCGAGCAGAGTGTTTCCTGGGCGAGGCCCAGAGCCGGCCCGTCCACCCCAGAGCCACAGCCCAGCCCGGCATGTCCCCCTCGGGCCTCTGCACTGTCCCTTCCCTGCTCAGGGCGTCTGTCCGGCAGAGGACGGGACAGTGGGGAGGCGAGGCCAGCTCTGCCCCAGGCCTGCCAGCCGGGCACTTAGGCGGCGGACAGAGGGACCGGGAGCCCGGGCACCGGATGGATCATCCTGCAAACGCCAGGCTCTGACGCCAGGAGGATTTTTCCATGAAGTCTCTGTAACGTGCCTGCATCGCTGGCGGCCTCTCAAGGGAGGCAGAGTTCAGAGACGTTTCATCAGACCGAAAGCCGTGCACCCGGCACGGAGGGCGTGCGGTGAAACACGGGGGCGTCACCGTCCGGGGAGAGGGGCCGGGGGCGTGGGCTTGGGCCTCAGACGCCCTGGGTTTGAGTCTGGGCTCTGCCACTTCTCATATGGGTTCTATGACCCTGCAAGGCACTTCTCCTCTCTCAGCCTCAGTTTCCTCACCTGCCAAATGGGCACGGTGGTGACAGGCGTACCTGCCACGTAGGGTTGCACTGAGGGTTAAATGAGGTAACTGGGTAGACGTGCCCTGGTAAACACTCTATAAACGTTATTATGATTATTGCACAACATTGGGGTGTGTGGGTGTGGGGGGGCGGTCCCTCAGCCCGGCCTGTACCCTCTCACGGTCCGGGACCCCTTGGGGGATGTCCAGCTGCTGGCGTGGGGAGCTGACCACCAGGGGACAGCACCTGCGTCGAGCATCTGCCCCCTGGTGGTCAGGACGTGTCACAGCGACCGGTCTTTCCGCTGTTGTGTCCATTTGCATATTAGCCTTTTATGATGTAGGGTTATTATGACTATGATTACTGAAGATGTTGGTGGCAATCACTGATCTTGGAGGATGGCCATGCAGGTTTGAGGCTGAGCTCCAGGCCAGTTTGCTCATCTAAAACAACAGCCCCTGGAGCCCAGCCCCCACTCTCCTTCCCACTTCGAACGGAGGAGACCCCTCCTTGGTTCCCGGCTCTCACTCTGGCGCCCCCTAGTCTGCCCGATGGAAGTCTGTCCCACCGCACTGCTCTAAGTCACCAATGATCGCTGAGGCCCCAGTCCAGTGGACACCGTCTGTTTCCCGGCCTGACCCGGCCCCGGCAGGACAGAGGCAGAGGGGCCGCTGTGGGCTGCGGGCTGCGGGCTGCAAACGCCCACAGGCCGGGCACAGCCCTGGCTCCCCCCCGGACACCTGCGTGAGCAAACACCTAACCTTTCCGCGTCTCCCCCGCTCCTGCGGTCCCGGCTGGGTGTAGCCAGTTTCTCTTGCTTATGTTAACCTGCCCTCCCATTCATGCCGCCGGTAAACAAGGACAGGACAGGCCGCCAAGAACCGGAATCCTTGGGCCCAGAATCCTCCCCCAAAACCTCGGGGTCCCTCCGAGCCCCTCAGCCTACTCCCCAGGGTCTCCATCCTCCGCTCCGGCCGGCCTAGGGGACAGCTCGCTTCCTGACCCAGCTTCCGTGGCTTTCCCTCAGACTCCCGCTGGCATCCCTCCTTTCCCATCCTCTCCTCCCCTTTTCCCTCTCCGCCCGCTGGATGGGGACACACCAGCCACACTGCCCTGGGTCTTACCAACGGCCCCAGATCTGTCTCCCCGTCTCCCTTCCCTGGCCCCCCTGAGCCTACACGGGCTGTGAGGAGGCAGGGCACGCAGGTGGCATACAGAGTTACCAATCCTTCAGACGCCGTCTGCCCTGTGCCCGGTGTATGGTGCTTCCCGGGCAAAGGGGAGAATACAGAAGTGGGTGTGCACATTCCCTTTGCAAACTGTCCAGTGCTGTCCCCATGCACGGCGAATAGTCTCCCGCGTGTCATGTTCACAACCATGACGTCACTGGAGGCTTGTTTACATCCCTGCGTTCATTCGTTCATTCATTCATTCATTCATGCATGCACTCAGCCACAGAGCGTCGCTGCCTTTTTGTGCTCAGGGGCATCCCACGCCTTTAAGACAGGGCCTGGCATTGAACAGGTTCTCAGTAGATAGAGCCGAAGGGGTGAACGAACGAATGAATGAATGGATGAATGGATGGGTGGATGCATTCATTCCGTGGGAGGGAAGGGACCCTGCTCGGCCCTGGCAGAGGACATACGGATGGCTGTAACGCGTGGTCCCTGCAGGTCAGAGAAAGTGCGAATAGAGGCGATTATATTCATAAACATCGTCGGTAAAAAAGCCAGGAAGGAAGTGAGCAGGGTTTGTGATACAGAATGAGATGCTGGGGAGAGGGCTGTGAAGCAGGGTCAGGGGAGATGGTTTTGGGGGGAGGGGGAGACATATGAGGACATGAGGATGCAAGGGAGCGAGGGACTCCAGAGCACCGGGGAGGAGGGTCCCCGGGAGGCGGGGAGATGGGAGGGAGCGTGAGGGCACCAATATATCCCCGTGCCCAGCATCGCCGCTCCGTGGTCGGCAAACTCATCCGTCCACAGAGCCCAACATCCACAGCACCACGACTGGCATTCCTTCGGAGAGCCACACTGTTTAAACGCAAACTTCTTCTAACGCCACGTCTTCCACATAGACTCGCCCAGGCCGTGGTGTTTTGTGGGAGAGCCACCCTCCAGGGGCCAAAGAGCCGCATGTGGCTCGTGAGCCGCAGTGGTTTGCCGACCACGGTCTCAGGTGAAGACATGGAGGCGAAGAGGCTGTGTCTCAGGCCGGGTCACTGAGCAGGTGACGGAGGAGTGAGCTCAGGGGCTCAGGTCCGGCCTGGGGCAGTTCCTATGCCCTGGCTGCCCCGGGCCCTCCGGCAGGATCTGGGGTCCCAGAGAAGCTGAGGGGGCTGGAGGGGGTGGGTGGGGCTCCGAGGAGAGGGTGCTCAGTCTCCTAAGGGGGACGCAGAGGTTGGGTTTGCAGGAAGCTGAGCTGGGGCTGAGCCAGCAGGAGTCAGTCCGCGGGGGAAGCCATGGAAGCTATAGTAGATCAGGGGTCGAGCTGTCCCCTAGGCCAACCGGAGCAGAGGACGGGGACCCTGGGGAGCAAGCTGAGGGGCTCGGATAGGCTCCGAGGGACCCCGAGGTTTTTGGGGAGGATTCTGGGCCCGAGGATCCCGGCTCTTGGCGGCCTGTCCTGTCCTTGTTTACCACCCCCGGCATGAATGGCAGGGCAGGTTAACAAACAAGAAACTGGCTAGACCCAACCGGGACTGCATGAGGCAGCCCTTAGTCACAGAGGATTCGGGGGGGGGGGGGGGGGGGGGGGGGGGGGGGGAGCAGGTGGGGCTCACGCCCTCCCTGGACAGCACAGGGCCGGCCACAGACTGACTCTCCTGGGGGCAGAAGTTCTCTCCCACCTGCTCTCCTCCTCTGGACCCTCCCCCCAACCCCTCCCCCAATGCTCTGCCCCTTGGGGTCCCATCAAAGTTGTTCCAGGTCCCCTCTGCCACCCCAGTTTTTTGTGTGGAGTCCCTGGGGGCTCCTAGGGGGACTCTGAGAGCGGTGTCCGGCCAGACGGGGGAGGTGGGGGGCCGCCGGCGGTGGGGGGGGGTGGTGGTGGTGTCCGGCGCCTGCACCGAATAACGGGCGGGGGGGCCGGGCCCGCGGGCCTTGGGATGCGCGCGATCAGATCGATCAGATGGATCAGATCGTGGCTCTGGGGCTCGCTCTGCGCCCCAGCCGGGCCCTGGGGCCCCCTCCAACCCCCGATCCCACCCCCCAGACCCCCGCCCCGCCCCGCCCCGCCCCGCCCGGCGCCTGCCTACCGGGGGCCGCTTCCACACGATGCCCTGCGTCTTGGCGGAGCGCGGGCCCAGCTCCTGGAAGCCCAGCGCGCCGGGGCAGGCGGGGAAGGCCGGGTCCTGGAACAGCTGCCCGGCCTCCAGGCACTCGGCCCGCAGCGCCTCGTAGTCCTGGTTCAGGAACTTGACGGCCCGCTCGTGCGAGCCCAGCCCCGCGGCCGCCTCCCGGTCCCGGGCCAGCCTGGCCGCCACGCCCGCCATGGGTCCGCCGGGCGCGATCGGAGGGGCGATCGGGGGTCCCGGTGGGTGTTCCGGGGTGTCCCGGTCGCTGGGTGTCCCGGTGGGTATCCTGGGGGTGTCCCGGTCGGTGGGTGTCCCGGCGGGTGTCCCGATCGGGGGTGCGCACGGCTGGGGCGCGGCCGGGCCGGGACTGGGGCAGCGGGACTGCGGCTGCCGGCGGCGATGATTCACCGGGAGGCGGAGGCGCTCCGCCCGCTGCGCCCGCTGCGCCCGCGGGGAGTGGCCTGGCCGCCGGGGGGCAGCTCGGGGCCTGCGGGGCCGGTGCTGCCCCCAGCGGACGCCCGGGGAAGCGCAGCTGCTGGACCCCGGGGCTCCGGGCGGAAAGGGTCGGGACTCGGGTGGGGACCACACCCAGGCCCGCCCGGGAAGGGGTGACTCCGCAGGAAGCACCCCTGTGAGTCAGTGCATCGGGGAGGGAGGCCCTGGCTGCCGTCTGTTGGGCCCCAACTTTCTAATATATTCTTTTTATTTTTTTAAACTTTTAAAAAGGGAACTTTAAAAAAAATATATATATTATATATTTTATTGATTTTTTTACAGAGAGGAAGAGGGATAGAGAGTTAGAAACACCGACAAGAGAGAAACATCCATCAGCTGCCTCCTGCACACCTCCTACTGGGGATGTGCCCACAACCAAGGTCCATGCCCTTGACCAGGATCGAACCTGGGACCTTTCAGTCCGCAGGCCGACGCTCTACCACTGAGCCAAACCGGTTTTGGCAATATATTCTTCTTTTTTTTTTTTTTAATATGTTTTTTATTGACTTTATTTTTTTACAGAGAGGGAGGGAGAGGGATAGAGAGTTAGAAACCTCCATGGGGGAGAAACATCGACCAGCTGCCTCCTGCACATGCCCACACTAGGGATGTGCCCGCACCAAGGTACATGCCCTTGGCCGGAATCGAACCTGGGACCCTTCAGTCCACAGGCCGATGCTCTATCCACTGAGCCAAACCCTTTCGGCTCGGCAGTATATTCTTATTGATTTCAGGGAGGAAGGGAGAGGACGAGAGACTCAGAAACATCAGTGATGAGAGGGAATCATGGATCGGCTGCCTCCTGCATGTCCCCACACTGGGGGTCCAGCCTGCAACTTGGGTACGTGCCCTTGACCAAAATGGAACCTGGGGCCCTTACAATACTGCAAGATTCTCAGCGTGTACACCAGAGAAATGGGCGTGTGCCAAACAGTGTATCCTCCTCCTCCTTCCCTGCACTAATATGGAAGAATTTGTGTTTCCTCGGAAAACTATGCCTTGTTTAGGTCAGTGGTTTTTAACTTGGAGGCAAATGTAGCATTCGCAGTGTTTAGAGGCGTTTTTTATTGCCAGGCCTGGGGAATGAATGCTCCTGGGCTCGCTGGGGTGGGTAGAAGCCAGGGAGGCTGCTAAGCATCTTATAACGCCCGGGACGGCTCCCCACAGATGTGAGTATTCTGAGACGATCTGATTCCAGCCTCTCATTGCTTTTGAATTAGTTTACAACCCTAACTGGTAGGTAACCGTAGACGTGCAAAACAATTTTCTATCGATGATGCAATATCCTGTCCAGTGGAGAAATCAGGTGAGCCCATTCGCACATTCAGCTCATCTTTGCTTCACATAAAGGTGTGTTTCTTCTTCTTTTTATTTTTAAATATGTTTTGTTGATTTTTTTTTTACAGAGACGAAGGGAGAGGGATAGAAAGTTAGAAACATCGATGAGAGAGAAACATCCATCAGCTGCCTCCTGCACACCCTCTACTGGGGATGTGCCCACAACCAAGGTACATGCCCTTGACCGGAATCGAACCTGGGACCCTTCAATCCGCAGGCCGGTGCTCTATCCACTGAGCCAAGCCGGTTTCGGCTGGCTAAGTTTTTATTGGATCCTTTATCCTCGTCTAAGGCTGGGCACGCTGCCCGAAGGATGGTCCCACGGCTGGCCACCAGGCTCTCCCTCTGCACCCTGCGATGTAACGGGGACACAAGCATTCATTCCTAGCTCCGAGGGTTCCTTCCGGGGCAATGGAGGACCCATGAGAGAACAGCCCTCCCTGGGAGCTGCTCGTTTGCCTCATTCGGGCTCATCTGCCTTCCCCTAGGCTCTGGGCGCTGGGGGGCAAGCTGGTCCCCTGTCCAGGGTGGCAGAGCCGCCGGGAACGCTCAGAGGCCGGCCTGGCTCCTGGGAGACCCTCCTCCCTGGGGGGATGTGCCTAAGGCAGGGGGCCGGGCTTCCCCTCCCCAGGCCTCTAGGAACAAAGCCCTGGGCAGACCAGCCCTATCAGGACAACCAAATCCCAAACGCCAGGCAGCCTGGGGCGAGGAGCCTTCAGAGTTACCCCGGACAGTCTCGCTCAGCCCGCAGCCCGCAGCCCGCGGCCCCCTCTGCCCTGCGGCCGGGTTGGCAGCGGGTCCACCAGCTTTCCAGGCCTCGGTGCACACAGGAGCCTCCGGAGCCTCCGCAGCTGCCCGCACGCACGCTCTCGGGGCCTCCCCGTCACCAGGAACCTTCCCGGTGAGCCCGGCCCCGAGGCGGCGGGTGAGTCAGAGCAGCGGGGATCACCCAGAGCTGCCTGGGCGGGGGCCAGCGGAGTGTGTGTGTGTGTGTGTGTGTGTGTGTGTGAGAGAGAGAGAGAGAGAGAGAGGGAGAGAGAGGGGGGGGGGAGAGAGAGAGAGAGAGAGAGAGAGAGAGAGAGTGTTTTAGTCTGCCAGAATAATAAAGAGTCCACTTTAAAATATATTTATATATATATATATATATATATATATATATATATATATATATATATATATATATATTTTTTATTGATTTTCCACAGAGGAAGGGAGAGGCCCAGGCTCAGGTGGGTCAGGAGGGCAGGGCACCCCCTCCTCTCTCAGTGCAGACGCTGAGAGGCCGTGCCTTGGGCTCACAGAGTGGGGCCATCCCCGCCCCCGCCCTGCTCCCCGGGCCGTGCCCAGCCTCTGCCGGTGCTGACGTGCTGTGGCCCTCACTGCTCTCTTGGGTGACATGGGGGAGGCCCGGGCTCCCTGACTCACACTCAGAAGGGAGTGTCTGGGGGAGATTCCACCCAGGCCCTGATCAGAAATGCAAGTCACTCCCTGGCCGGTTTGGCTCAGTGGATAGAGCACCGGCCTGAGGATTGAAAGGTCCCGGGTTCGATTCCAGCCCCGAGGGCACTGGCCTCCGTTGCAGGCTCAATCCTCTCCGGGATGTGTCTCTCTCACCTCGATGTTTCTCTCTCTCTCTGTCTCTCCCCACCTACCTTCCACTCTGTCTAAAATTCAATGGGAAAATGCCCTCGGGTGAGGATTAACTAAAAAAAATTTTTAATAATGCAAGTCACACATCAAGACCTAAGTGCAGCCAAAACCGGTGTGGCTCAGTGCATCGGCCTGCGGACTGAAAGGTCCCAGGTTCGATTCCGGGCAAGGGCATGTACCTTGGTTGCGGCACATCCCCAGTAGGAGGTGTGCAGGAGGCAGCTGATGGATGTTTCTCTCTCATTGATGTTTCTAATTTTCTATCCCTCTCCCTTTCTCTCTGTAAAATATCAATAAAATATATTTTTTTAAAAAAAGACCTAAGTGCCCTCTGACATATAGTCTGTGACCTGCGTTTGAAGATAAATAGAAAAGCACAACAAGGAATCCTTAGAGCTATCGCCTTAGCCGAGTGGTTGGCAAACTGCGACTCTCGAGCCACATGCTGTGGCTCTTTGGCTCCTGGAGTCTGGCTCTTCCACAAAACACCACAGCCTGGGCGAGTCTGTGTTGAAGAAGTGGTGTTCGAAGAAGTTTACGTCTAAACAATGTGGCTCTCCAAAGAAATTTCAATTGTCCAGCTGTTGATATTTGGCTCTGTGGACTGATGAGTTTGCCGACCACTGGCCTGGCGTCCTGCGTGAGCGCTGGTGGGTGATGTCACACCCGGTCAGCAGCTCCGAAGGCCGCCTCGGTGTTGCGTTGGCGCCACCAAATGGCAGAAGGCAGTATTGCTGCTGCCTCGCCAGGAAAGGGAAATCTATTTCAAAGGGCCTTGGCTCATCCCAGTGGAGAAGGGGGTCTGGAGAGCTGGACCCAGGGGCTCGTTGCCACGGAAACACCAAGATTTCAGACTCCGAGGGCAGGCCGGGCCTCTGATGTGTCATCCTCTGATGCCAAGGGTCCAGACTCTTCAAAGTTACATGCCAATGTGTTCATGTTTGTCTGGTACACATGGAAATCATTTTTTTTTTCAGGTAAAAAATGGTTAAAATATTCAACTAATAAAATAGTTGTTTTCAGAAAAACCACCCTCCGAGGAGCAAAACAGGAAGAGAGTGTTGACACAGAGACAACGTTCTACCAAGCACTTGGCTCTAAGCCTTAGGCTAAGGAGTCCACCAGGCCTGCTGGGACCACACAGGGCCCTAGGGGGCAGCAGAGACCACCAGCTGCTGGAGCCAGAACATCCATCCCGGCTTGGATACCATCACAGACTCCTTACCACCGACCAGACCCAGGGTGGCTGTCAGCTCACTAGAACCTCCGCTGACCCGAGAGGCAACATCCGGGCATGGCCGCAGGGACGGGCAGGGCTCCGTCTGGCCCGGTCATGGTTCCCAGCAGCCCCTGCTCCTCTCCCACACAGCCATGATGAGAGAGAATCACTGATCGGCTGCCTTCTGCATGCCCCCCACTGGGGATGGAGCCTGCACCCAGGACCTGTGCCCCTGAATTGAACCCGGACCCTTCAGGCCACAGACTGACGCTCCATCCACTGCGCCACACCGGCCGGGGCTTGGGGGTACCATTTTCCAGCTTTGCCACACACTACAGTTCGGAAATCACCCATGTGGCCCACGTCCTGAGGGTAGACAGGCCTAGGAGACGGGAGCCCGGAGACAAGGGGCTGATTTGAGGTGCCCAGGCCGCCTCCGTCTGGTCCTGGTCCCCGGGGGTGGGACACTGACGTGTCCTGAGCGCGCCTCACCCACTCATCTGAGCCCGGACACACCCTGGCCCTCCCTCCTCCTAACGACCTGCTGGGGTGGCCCTGCTATTATCTGCCGTTTTGCAGATGAGAAAACGAGGGGGAAGGAGGCTGAGTCACCGGCCGGAGGGGAGGGAGCCGATGGCCGGTGGAGCTGGGAGGGTCACCGGCCGGGCAGCCAGAGGCCCACACCTCCTGCCGGGCCGGCACCATTCCCCCGTCCCGTTCGGCTGCCTCTGATCTGCTCTGCGAATCGCCCCTTTCTGTACCCGCCTAGCAAGTATGGAAGCACACTTCCGGAAAGCAAGGGGGCCCCTCCGCTGAACCCCCTGCTCCCCTCCTTCTCAGAACCATGGCTCCAAAGTCTTTTAAAAAATATATATTTTATTGATTTAAAAAAATATATATATATATTATTGATTTTTTACAGAGAGGAAGGGAGAGAGAGAGAGAGAGCTAGAAATGTCGATGAGAGAGAAACATCGACCAGCTGCCTCTTACACATCCCCTACTGGGGATGTGCCCACAGCCCAGGTACATGCCCTTGACCGGAATTGAACCTGGGACCTTTCAGTCCGCAGACCGACGCTCTACCACTGAGCCAAACCGGTTTCGGCTATTTTATTGATTTTTTTATAGAGAGGAAGGGAGAGAGAGAGAGTTAGAAAAATTGATGAGAGAGAGTCATTGATAGCTGCCTCTTGCACACCCCCTACTGGGGATGTGCCCACAACCCAGGTACATGCCCTTGACCGGAATCAAACCCGGGACCCTTCAGTCCGCAGGCCGACGCTCTATCCACTGAGCCAAACCGGTTTCGGCATCCAAAGTCTTTTTAAAGAAAATATTTTTATTGATGTCAGAGAGAGAGAGAGATAGAGATAGAGAGAGAGAGAGAGAGAGAGAGAGAGAGAGAGAGAGAGAGAAATGGCGACGAGAATCATTGATCGGCTGCCTCCTGCAGACCCCCCACTGGGGATCGAGCCTGCAACCCCAGGCACGTGCCCTTGACTGGAATCAAACCTGTGATACTTCAGTCCGCAGGCTGAGGCTCTATCCACTGAGCCACACCAGCGAAGGCTCCAAAGTCTTGGTGAGTCCCAGCCTCCAGCTGTCAGACAGCTTCTCGCCTTAACCCTGGGGAATGGGGGGGAGGCACGCAGGGCCTGCAAAGAGGGGGGCAGCTGGGGTCCCAATGCATCTCCCGGGTGAGTGGCCCGGGGGTGCCCCTGGGGATTCCTCAGCCTCCAGGCCCCGGGGGAAAGGCCGGCAGGGAAGGCGGGCATGTCCTGGGCACCACGGGCACCTGTGTGCTCTGGGCTGTGACTCACTTCCCTCCGGGGAAACCTTTACCAGCTCCACCTCCCTCCCCGCCGCCTTATAGCTCCCCTCCGCCTCGGAGAGCTCGCTCGGAGCAGCCCTGTCCTCTGTCCTCCCCACGCAGCCCCCCACGGCCGGGCCATGGCGGCTCCGGGGGCCCCGGTGCCCGGCTCCAACCGGAACACCGTGAACCACCGGGGCCAGGACTTCGAGATGCTCCGGCGGCGGTGCTTGGATGCGGGGGAGCTGTTTGAGGACCCCGAGTTCCCGGCGGGCCCGGCGGCCCTGGGCTGCGAGGACCTGGGACCCGGCTCCCCCCAGACCCAGGGCGTCGTCTGGAGGCGGCCCCCGGTAAGGGCCGGGCAGCCGGGCGGGGTGGGGGGCTGAGGGGCCTGTCTGTGTCCGGCATCGGCTCTGGGCTGCAGGGGAGCGGCGGGCAGGGTCATGGCCGCGGACAGACCCTGGCGCTGGGGTCGGAGGAGGCGGAGGGCCTGGCGGAGGCCAGCACCGGGCTCGCGTGTTGGGAGTGTGTGTGTGTGTGTGTGTGTGTGTGTGTGTGTGTGTGTGTCTATGGGGGGAGCCTCGGGCCTCTCTGTGTGTGTGTGTGTGTGTGTGTGTGTGTGTGTGTGTGTGTCTATGGGGGGAGCCTCGGGCCTCTGTGTGTGTGTGTGTGTGTGTGTGTGTGTCTCTCTCTGTGTGGTCACGAGAAGGTGTGAGTGCAAAGCCTTCCTGCCTCGGACCCACTCAGGAGCCGGCCGGGCCTGAGTCACGGTGTTTGTGGAGCGCTGAGGGCCTTACTGAGTGATGGTCACCATCGCTAATGACAGACGTGGTTGTTATTCAGGAAGAAAAAATAGACAGTGTCCTGTGTGTGTGTGTGTGTGTGTGTGTGTGTATGTCTCTCTGTGCGTGTATGTCTCTTTGTGTGTGTGTGTGTGTATAAGTCTCTCTATCTGTGTATGTGTATATGTGTGTGTATGTCTCTGTGTGTATGTGTATGTGCGTGTGTGCATGTGTGTGTATGTCTCTCTCTGTGTATATGTGTGCGTGCGTGTGCCCGTGTGTGTGTGTGTGTATATGTGTGTATGTCTCTCTCTCTGTGTATATGTGTGTGTATATGTGTGTATGTCTCTGTGTGTGTATGTGTGTCTGTGTCTGTGTGTGTGTCTCTGTGTATGTGTGTGCGTCTGTGTGTGTCTGTGTGTATGTGTGTGTATGTATGTCTGTGTCTGTGTGTGTCTCTGTGTATGTGTGTGTCTGTGTGTGTGTGTGTATGTGTGTGTATGTGTATGTGTGTCTGTGTGTGTCTCTGTGTCTGTGTGTGTGTCTGTGTGTATGTGTGTGTATGTGTATGTGTGTCTGTGTGTGTCTCTGTGTCTGTGTGTGTGTCTGTGTGTGTGTCTGTGTCTGTGTGTCTGTGTGTGTGTCTGTGTGTCTGTGTGTGTGTGTTCGCAGGGGAGGGTGTGGGGGGGAGCCTCTGGCCTCTTTTCAGCTCCTTTGGCTGTCAAACTGCTCTGTGTCTCTGATCCGAGTTCCAGCAGAAAGCTAGCCCCGGAGAGAGGACTTCTGGAATTTTCTTCCGGCCGGGGCCGAGATGCCCTCTCCTTACAAACCTGGGGACACCTGTGGCCCCTGAGAGGTTCATACGTGTTAGTCCTCATGTCCCCGGGTGTTTTCCTCCTGGGTCGGGTGGTGGGGGAAGCCATCTCGGTCTTGTGGCCACCATCCCCGGGCGTCGTATGACGTGTGTTTTGTCTCCAATTGCTCCCAGGAGCTGTGCCCCCGCCCCCAGTTCATCGCCGGTGGAGCCACCCGCGCGGACATCTGCCAGGGTGACCTGGGTGAGTAGCAGGGCCTGTCCTGCTGGTTGTGAACACACGTGACGTCAGATGACGCTGTTACACGTGACCGCCTGCGGTTGCCTTTATGTGGCCATAATTGGCCCTATAACACAGCCACGTCTCTGCAATTAGGGACCGTCATCATCGATGCTTTTATGATTAGTAAGGGAGCAGGGGTGCCTCTCGCTAGCCCAGCTTCCTCTCAGGGGGCCCAGGATCTCAGGACTGAGAGGTGTCCCCCTCCCAGCCGCTCCTGTTCCCTCCAGGCGGCTGCAGTGACGCGTTGGAAATCATTTATTTTGTTGTGTACGTTCTGGCCTCAGGGGTCAGACTCCCGAGGTTGTCTGCAGTAGCGACCTGACCCTGAAGCACTCCTGATCCCCCAGGGGCCTAGTGGTCGAGGAGGGACAGGACTGGCCTTTTCGGGGACAGCGTGGCTCTGACGTAGATTGGCCGGGATTCTGAACCGGCCGTCCAGGGGCAGCCCCGACACACGGGGCAGGGAAGGAAAGGAACGAGAGACACATCCCACTTGCGGAAAAGCAGTAAAACAACCCACATCTCAGCCTCCATCGGGACCCGATAACCTTCATCTTTTGGGGGGGTCCACTCCCCCTTTTTCCTCCTGGTTCTGGCTAGGAAAGTGTCTCCCATCCGATGGAAACCTTTGTGGTTTGGAAGGTCACAGGGCACCTCATTTTATTTAGTTTATTTTTTATTTTATTTTTATTTTTTTAAAATAATCTTTGTAAAGTGAACACAATCTTTTTTTTAAAAAAAAATATTTCTTTATTGATTTCAGAGAGGAAGGGAGAAGGAGAGAGAGAGAGAGTTAACAACATCAATGATGAAAGAGAATCACTGATCGGCTGCCTTCTGCACACACCCCACTGGGGTTCATGCCCACAACCTAGGCATGTGCCCTGACCGGGAATTGAACCCGGGTCCCTTCAGTCCGCAGGCTGACTCTCTATCCACTGAGGCAAGCTAGCTAGGGCAGGGCACCTCATTTTACAGAGAAGAAGGGAGAGGGAGAGAGAGTCAGAAACATCGATGAGAGAGAAGCATCGATCGGCCGCCTCCCACACTCCCCACTGGGGATGTGCCCTCCACCAAGGTACACGCCCTTGACCGGAATTGAACCGGGGACCCTTGAGTCCGCAGGCCGATGCTCTATCTGCTGAGCCAAACCGGCCAGGGCTGGGGCCTGCTTTCAGAACGGTGGTAGCTCGCTCTACGCTGGCAACACTGTGAAGGAGATATTCCGGGAAAGTGTGTTTGATTCTTCACTTACAGATACCATGGCAGGGGGCGGGGGGGTGGGGGGGGAGGAGGGGGTCACGTGGCGGGTTCAGGGCCGGGTCCTGGTGGGATGCTCACAGGATTGAGGACCTTGTGGCTCGTCAGACATGCTGCTTTGTCAGCATCAGGGATGGTTTCTTGCTTCTGCACCCACCCCCCAGCAGCCCCCCAAGACAGAGCCCGGGTTCAGCGAAGGGCCTTTGTCCTCTGGGCCGGGGGGGAAGGCCCCGTGTGCCTGGAGCTGTCCCCCCCGTCCCCCCGGGTCTTGGCTGGGCTCCTGGGAGGCCCCGGGGGTGCCGTGTGGTCTGCTCTGTACGGTCGGGACCAGTGGCCCTCCTGGCCCACGCCGGCCGCCTCCATGCGGGGACGGACTTGGGAGGGAGAGAGAGCAGGACCCCGCAGGCCCGGCCTGACCGGCCTGTCCCCACGGCCCCGGCAGGTGACTGCTGGCTGCTGGCGGCCATCGCGTCCCTCACGCTGAAGGAAGAGCTGCTGTACCGGGTGGTGCCCAGGGACCAGAGCTTCGAGGAGAGCTACGCCGGAATCTTCCGCTTCCAGGTCAGTGCGTTTCGGCCCTGGACACTCCCTTCCTGGACACTCTGTCGACCCAATCACATCTGCCCAATAAGAAGCTCTGGGGTGGGGCCCGGGAGCCTACGTTTTTATTTTTATTTTTTAAAATATATTTTATTGATTTTAAAAATATATATTTTATTGATTTTTTACAGAGAGGAAGGGAGAGGGATAGAGAGTTGGAAACATCGATGAGAGAGAAATATCCATCAGCTGCCTCCTGCACACCCCCTACTGGGGATATGCCCGCAACCAAGGTACATGCCCTTGACCGGAATCGAACCCGGGACATTTCAGTCCACAGGCCGATGCTCTATCCACTGAGCCAAACCAGTTTTGGCTTATTGATTTTTTACAGAGAGGAAGGGGGAGAGAGAGAGAGAGAGAGAGAGAGAGAGAGAGAGTTAGAAACATCAATGAGAAAGAAACATCAACCAGCTGCCTCCTGCACACCTCCTAATGGGGATGTGCCCGCAACCAAGGTACATGCCCTTGACCGGAATCGAACCTGGGACTCTCCAGTCCGCAGGCCGACGCTCTATCCACTGAGCCACACCGGTCAGGGCAGGAGCCTACGTTTTAATGGCCCCTCCACTCCCTTGAGCTTGCGACCCATCCAGTCACCTGCACCAGCGGTCGGCAAACCGCGGCTCGCGAGCCACCGGCGGCTCTTTGGCCCCTTGAGTTCTTAGCAGAGGCCAGCTTAGGAGTCCCCTCATTAAGTCAGTCACAGTGTACCTACCTAGATAGTTCACGTTTAAAAAAAAAATGGGGCTCTCCAAAGAAATGTCAACCGTTGTGCTGTTGATATTTGGCTCTGTGGACTCATGAGTTTGCCGACCACTGAGCTACACATCCACTCCTTCTCTCCCCTCCCCCCCCCCGCCCCCCCCGGCTCCCCCAGGCCTCAGGGCCTCGAGGAAAGAGTGAGCCTCACAGAGGCTTCTCTGGGGTTCCCCCTGCCTCCCAACCCCCCCCCCCCCCGCCCCCGCAGTTCTGGCAGTGCGGCCAGTGGGTGCAGGTGGTGGTGGACGACAGGCTGCCCACCAGGGACGGGCGGCTGCTCTTCCTGCACTCGGCCGACAGCAGCGAGTTCTGGAGCGCCCTGCTGGAGAAGGCCTACGCCAAGTGAGTGTGTGTGTGTGTGTGTGTGTGGGGAGGCGCCCGGAGACCCCCCAGTCTTCCCTGGGGATTGCACCTGCCCCCTCGCCCCCAAACCCAAGGGGCCACGCCCAAGCCTTTCCCTGCACCTGGTCCCCCATGGGCTGGGCCCTCGGTGACTGAGAGAGACAGAGACTCGGGCTGGGAGTCGTTGGCAGGCTCAGTGCTGTCCCCAGGCACGTGTGAATGGGGGAGCCACGGCTGCCTCTTCTCTGACACCCCAGGGGCCGTGGGTGGGCCCACGTGGATTTGGAAAAGGATGGTAAAGAAGGAGAAGATGATGAACAAGAACAGACCCAGAGATAAGGAGCCACGGGTCAGACGGTCGGACCTCAGAGGGAAGGCGGGGGTAAAAGGGAGAGATCCACCAAAGGACTTGTGTGCACCCATAGGAGCCTAACCAGTGGTCAAGGACAATAGGGGGTGGGGGTGGGGGCATGAGTGGGGAGGGGTGGGGAGTTGGAATGGGGGGTTGAGGACCAATATATGATACCTTAACCAATAAAGAAATAAATAAAATAAGAGAAGGAGGAGGAGGAGGAGGAGGAGGAGGAGGAGGAGGAGGAGGAGGAGAAGGAGAAGGAGAAGGAGAAGGAGAAGGAGAAGGAGAAGGAGAAGGAGGAGAAGAAGAAAGTGAAGGCACTCAGATTCCAAACTCGCCAGAGTCTACTGGCTGCTGGTCCAGCCGTCCTCCTCCTCCCTGCTGGCATATGACGCTCAGTGCCTTCTCCTGGCTCCTTCAGTTCGCTTCCCTCCCTGGCACCCTCTCTGGGACCCCGGCTCCTCTCCGGCCGTGTCCCGCCAGCAGGTCCCTCGGGGTGCCTCTCAGCCTTGAGGGAGGGTCCCCCTCGCCCCTATCCCTGCCCATCCCCCCAAACCCTCAGAACCCCAAGAAGCGAGGGTCAGCTTTGCACAGGTGACGCTTGGCAAAGGGTGGCCTGGGGGGAGGGGGTCGGAGATGGGCTCCCGGCTAGGCGCTGAGTTGGCCACTTGGAATGGTGGCCCGGCACCTTCCCTGTTACCTCCAGATCGAGCCTCCTCTGTTACCTCCAGATCGAGCCTCCTCTGTTACCTCCAGATCGAGCCTCGTCCCAGCCTCGTCCCCCTCCCCCTGCCGCCTCCATGGCCGGACCCTGGGGTCGCTCAGGGCCGTGGATGGTGCGGAGAGTGCCTTCTGTCCTCCTCAACAGGCTCAACGGCTCCTACGAGGCCCTGGCCGGCGGGTCCACGGTGGAGGGGTTTGAGGACTTCACGGGCAGCATCTCTGAGTGTTTTGACCTGAGGAGGCCGCCAACCGGCCTGTTCCAGATCATCCGGAAGGCGCTCCGGGCGGGCTCCCTGCTGGCCTGCTCCATCGACGTGAGCTCCCCTCCCCGTGGGTGGCCGGGCGGGGGCCGGGCGGGCCTGGGGCCGGTGCAGAGCCTGGGACTCGACGGGCAAGCCCAGTGGCACCCTGGCGGTCCCAGGTGGGGAGGAACTGGGGTGGGTCTCACGGTGGGAGCCCCTTTGGTACCAGGGACATGGCCCCAAGAATGCAGCTTTGAGCCCGGGATAGCCTAACCCAGCAGCAAGCTAACGTACCGGTTGGAGCGTCTGTCCCCTGGTGGTCAGTGCACGTCATAGCAAGCGGTTGAGCGGTCTTAGCATATCATTAGCCTACTACACTTTGATTGGTTGGACGAGACGACCAGATGACCAGGCACTTAGCGTGGTAGGCTTTTATTCTATAGAAACATTCTGCCCACGCTCGGCTATGCCTTGTTGCAAAGTCATGTTGGGATCTGGGGAAGCGGACGTGATGATCGACAACGGGATGGACTTGGAAGAAGCGAGAGGTTCTGAAACCAGGCCCACACCCTGGCGGGGGCTTGGCGGTATGGACGCCAAAGCAGCATGGAGACCCAGCCGCGGGGTCTGTGGCCACCCGCCTGCTTCTTCTCTTTCTCCCGCTCACTGGGGGCCGAGGCCCGTGGGGGACACGTGGGTGACAGGTCTCTACGGAGATCCTAGCGGGATGCGTGTGTTTTTGGTGGGGGTGACATGGGGCATGGGGTGCAGAGGAGACTGTGGAACAGGAGGATTCTGGGAAGTTCAGTCCGAGAAAACAGTGAAAATCAGGACTCGCCCAGGGCAGCCGTTCTGGGTCATTGTCCCTCCTGCAGGCGGCGTGACGAATGAGTTCCCGGTTCCCTGACATTAAAAAAAACATTTTTTTATTGATTTTTTTACAGAGAGGAAGGGAGAGGGATAGAGAGCTAGAAACATCGATGAGAGAGGAACATCCATCAGCTGCCTCCTGCACACCCCCCCACTGGAGATGTGCCCGCAACCAAGGTCCGTGCCCTTGACCGGAATCGAACCTGGGACCCTTCAGTCCGCAGGCCGACGCTCTATCCACTGAGCCAAACCGTTTTTAGCTTCCCTGACATTTTATTTATTTATTTATTAAATTTTTTTTTTTTTTTGTATCACTCTGATGGTTAGTGACTTTGAGCATTTTTTTTTTTCATATGACTATTGGCCATTTGTATGTCCTTTTTGGAGAAGTGTCTATTTATGTTCTTTGCTCATTTTAAATATTTTGTTGATTTTTTACAGAGAGGAAGGGAGAGAGATAGAGAGCTAGAAACGTCCATGAGAGAGGAACATCGACCAGCTGCCTCTTGCACATCCCCTACCGGGGATGTGCCCGCAACCAACATACATGCCCCTGACCGGAATCGAACCTGGGACCCTTCAGTCTGCAGGCCAACGCTCTGTCCACTGAGCCAAACCGATTTCAGCTTCCCTGACATTTTAAAGGCTCGGCAGCCACACAGCACGCTGCCTGGAGCTGCAGGTCTCATGAAAACGTGTGTGTGGGGGGGAGGGAGAGAGGGAGGTTTCATGGAGAGGTTCCCTTTCCCTGCACCCCCAGCCCCACCCCGAGGCCCCGGGGCCGGGCGGCGTGTCCTTGGGCAGCCCTGCAGGACCAGCCCCCTCAGGGCCGGGGGCGGCCGCCCTGAGTGGACTCGGCTCCCCACGCAGGTCTCCAGCGCGGCCGAGGCGGAGGACCTCACCCGCCAGCAGCTGGTGAAGAGCCACGCGTACTCGGTCACCGGGGTTGAGGAGGTAACGCCGGGCGGGGTGTGTGTGTGTGCGTGTGTGTGTGTGTGTGCGTGCGTATGTGCGTGCGTGCACGCGTGCGCATGTGTGTATGTGTGTGCACACGTGTGTTTGTGTGCACGTGTGCGTGTGTGCGCATGCGTGTGTGTGTGCCTGTGTGCATGTGCCTGTGTGTGCGTGCCTGTGTGCGTGTGTGTGCGTGTGTGCGCGCGTGTGTGTGTGTGTGTGTGTGTGCGCGTGACGGTGACCATCAATCAGTCCGGGCGTCCCTGAGAGAGGGTGGGGTGCAGCTCAGAGGTGCAGACACGGGTGCAAGGCCCCGGGGGCCACCGTTGCCATGGCTTTTGCAGGTGGATGTCCGGGGGCGCCGGGAGAAGCTGATCAGACTCAGGAACCCGTGGGGCGAAGTGGAGTGGACGGGCGCCTGGAGTGACAGGTATGAGCTGTCCTCTCTCCCCCTTTCTCTCCCCCACCCCCCCCGGGGCGGGAGAGCGAGCGTGGTGCAGAGACACAATCGTGATGACCTGGGTGGCGTAGTGCGTTCCCCCATATTCCTGTCCTCAAGTCATGCAGCCCGTTCAGGAAAGGGCGGCAGCCCTAACCGGTGTGGCTCAGTGGGTAGAGCGGCCTGAGGACTGAAGGGTCGCGGGTTCGATTCCAGTCAGGGCACGTACCTGGGCTGCAGGCTCGATCCCCGGCCCTGGGACCATGTAACACATTGATATTTCTCTCTCTCTCTCTGTCTCTCCATCTCCCTTCCATTCTCTCTTTAAAAAAAAAAAAAAAAAATAGCGGGAAAAATATCTCTGGGTGGGGATTAACCAAAACTAACAAAGAAAAAAATCATTGCCGAAACCGGTGTGGCTCAGTGGATAGAGCGTCAGCCTGCGGGCTGAAGGGTCCCGGGTTCGATTCCGGCCAAGGGCATGGAACTTGGTTGTGGGCACATCCCCAGTAGGGGGTGTGTAGGAGGCAGCTGGTCGGTGTTTCTCTCTCACCGATGTTTCTAACTCTCTATCTCTGTAGAAAAACCAATAAAATATATATTTAAAAAAATCATTTCATTCCTCCCCCGCCCCAGTGCCCCGGAGTGGGATCACGTGGACCCCAGGAAGAAGGAAGAGCTGGAGAAGGAGGCCGAGGACGGAGAGTTCTGGTGAGGAGCTGCCAGCCGGAGAGCGGCCTGTGGTGGGGTTCACCCCCCCGTTCGGATGTGGGGCGACTCCCTTGGATGTTGGAGAAACTCGCCGTGGTTCCGGCCAGGGCTGGGTGCCTTCCGTCCTTCTCCCCCTCCCCCGGCGGATGATTCTGCCTCTGAGCCAGGATGCCCAACGCCTTGGCAGTGCCAGCCCCGGGCCCTCAGCACCTCACTCTCACCTGCTTGCCTCCCCCCCTTCTTTCTAATAATATATTTTATTGATGTTTTACAGAGAGGAAGGGAGAGAGAGAGAAACATCGATGAGAGAGAAACACCGATCAGCTGCCTCCTGCACCCCTCCCCGCACTGGGGATGTGCCCGCAACCAAGGTGCATGCCCCTGACCGGAATCGAACCTGGGACCTTTCAGTCCGCAGGCCGACTCTCTATCCACTGAGCCACACCGGTTTCGGCTGCCTGCCTCCCCGTATCTTCCCAAAGGAACGAGCCATCCTCCTGGGTCTCTGACCTCGGGCTCAGCTCCCCCTCGAAGGGGGACAGGTCCCTGGCGGGTGGGTCCGGGCAGGTGCTCAGGACGTGGCCTGGCTCAGAGGACGCCCATGAGGATGAAGTAGGGGGGGTCTCTTTAGGGGGGACCCCAGTTCAGCCTTCATTCCCTTTGCCTGCCTGCTGAGATGTCTGATGGGCTCCCGTAGGTAAGAGGAGAAGCTGACGATGGGGAGGAGATGGGACTGCAGCCCCTGTGTTTGTTGTATCTGTGGGCTGTAGGAAAGCAGAGCAGCCGGAACTGGTGTGGCTCAGTGGCTAGAGCGTCGGCCTGAGGTCTGAAAGGTCCCAGGTTCGATTCCTGGTCAAGGGCATGCACCTTGGTTGCGGGCACATCCCCAGAGGGGAATGTGCAAGAGGCAGCTGATGGATGTTTCTCTCTCATTGATGTTTCTAACTCTATCTCTCTCCCTTCCTCTCTGTAAAAAATCAATAAAATATATATATATATAAAAAAGAAAGAGCCAAAACAGGTGTGGCTCAGTGGATAGAGCATCGGCCTCTGGACAGAAGGGTCCCAGGTTCGATTCTGGTCAAGGGCGTGCACCTTGGGTGGTGGGCACATCCCCAGTAGGAGGTGTGCAAGAGGCAGCTGATCCATGTTTCTCTCTCATCGATGTTTCTAACTCTCTATCCCTCTTCCTTCCTCTCTGTAAAAAAATCAATAAAATATATTAAAAAAAATAAATAAATAAAAAGAGAGAAAGAAAGCAGAACACTAGCCCCATCGCCCGTCCCCTGTGCCCAGGAGGCACCCTGCTCCCCTCTCCTCTCCCCCCTCCTCCCGCCCCCCGCCAGCCCAGCGCTCTGACGGTGCCCCTCTGTCCCTGCCCCAGGATGTCCTTCGCGGAGTTCCTGAGGCAGTTCTCCCGCCTGGAGATCTGCAGCTGGTCCCCCGACTCCCTGAGCCGCGAGGAGGCGCACCAGTGGGACCGGGTGCTGCTCCCTGGCCGCTGGGCCCGGGGCCCCACCGCCGATGGCAGCCAGAGCCCCCGAGGTGAGCGTGGGGCCCAGGGTCTCCCGGCATGGCCTCCCGCGGGGCCTGTACAGGTTCCTCTGCGGGCAGTGGCTTTGCCCTTCGTTCTCCGTGGCCCCTGGGGCGTGCCGGCCAGGACGTGGGCTGGTCTCACCTGAGGCCCGACCTCAGCAAGGGTCATTCTCCAGCTTCTGGTCCAAACTGTCCCTGCTTCACCCCCTGCCCCTGCTCCCTGCCCCTCTGCTCCCCTGCCCCCTGCCCCCTGCCCCTCTGCTCCCCCGGGATGTGCTGCTCCCCACTAACCACCTGGGCACCTGAGCCTCCATCCATGCCCTCCTGCCTAGCTGGCCGCTGAGCTGGGGCCGCCGTGGCTGATGGCATGGGCGGGGGGGGTAGGGGAGAGGTGAAGAAGGAGGATACCTGCTGTTCCGATTGCCCTCATCCATCCCAGGGGCCATGTCTCTGTTTGCACCTGAGCCCGAGGTGGAGGGCCTTGACCTTGGGGGTCCAAGGTGGCCACACAGGGCCTGGGAGTGGCCCCTCTCGCCCTCTCGGTGGGCACGGTCTCTGCATGAACCCCGGCTTGTTAGGAGGGGGGCAGCCGTCCCGTTCCCAGCCAGGGCTAACACACATGTGTCCAGGCTCCTCCTAGGTCCCCGCCGCGGGGGCGGCCCCGGAGGAAGACACCCCGAAACGAGGCCCCCCACATCTCGCAGGAGGAGGAGGCGGATCTGCTGCTGCTTCCACTTCCCGCCTCCCCAGGCCCCGAGCACCCTCTGGCCTCGGGGCTGTACCCGGAGCTGTGGGAGCAGCGTTACAATAAAATCCCCGCTGAGTGCAGGCCTGGGTCTTTTTTTAAAAAAAAACCTTAAATATGTTTTTATTGATATCAGAGAGGAAGGGAGAAAGAGAGAGAAACATCCATGATGAGAGAGAGTCATGGATCGGCTGCCTCCTGCACGCCCCGGACTGGGGATCAAGCCCGCAACCCGGGCCTGTGCCCTGACCGGGAATCGAACCTGGGACCCTTCAGTCCACAGGCCGATGTTCTATCCACTGAGCCACACCAGCCAGGGCGAGGCACTGTCTTTTAAGCTGAGACGTACATTGATTCTGGCCACTGGGCATCCCAGCGTGCTTTGTGAGGCCATCGCCACGAGGCGCGGACACCTGCCCTGCCCTGCCGGGCGCCGCCAGGCCTCACGGAGCCCATGGCGCCCGCGTTTCAGCTCTTCCTGCTCTTTCGGCAGCAGCAGCACCTGGAGCTGAGCTGAGCCCCCGTGCACCTGCGTGCGCACGTGGATGCAGAAACGTGTCCAAGATTCAAACACGGCCGGCCAGGCTCAGCCAATCGCGGAGTCTCGCTGGGGAAGAGGCTGAGCCCCCCAGAAGTCTCTGAGACACATGCACACACACGTGCACACACACACACACACACACACACACGCACGCACACACATGCAGATGCACCTGCCCGCAGACCTGCACCGGGGAACGCACCTCGGGAGTCCCAGGTGAGGTTCAGATTCCTCCGTCTCTAATTGCGATGATGAAGGACCTGCAGGCAGGCTCTCTTGGGCAGCAGCCCCAAAGGTATAAGAAAAAAAAAAAGAGGAGTTGAAACCCGCCAATACCCCCTTGGGTGACCTTTCAGGTGGGAAGGAAGGTGGAATAAAAACAATGAATGCTAGCCGAAACCGGCTTGGCTCAGTGGATAGAGCGTCGGCCTGCGGACTGAAGGGTCCTGGGTTCGATTCCAGGCAAGGGCATGTATAATACCTTGGTTGCAGGCACATCCCCACTGAGGGGTGTGCAGGAGGCAGCTGGTCGATGTTTCTCTCTCATCGATGTTTCTGACTCTCTGTCCCTCTTTCTTCCTCTCTGTAAAAAAAAAAAAAAATCAATAAAATATAAAAAAAAAATATTAAAAACAAAAAACGATGAATGCTAATTGGCTTACATTCTTCAAAATTATCCCTAGCTGCTGCTTCTCCCCACCCCACCCCTTTCTTTTACGTGTTCAGAAGCAGGTTATTTCCATGTCACCCCTGTTTTTGTCAGACATTAACCCAGGCCATCCATTAGCACGACGCTCTGCCTGCTTCACGGAACACCTTAGCAGAGGTTTCCATTACGGGGACGAGACGGTCATAGAAAAGATGATTTAATGAAAGCAACCCTGTTATTTGCAATCCGGGCCGGCCTGCCTGCAGCCACCGGGCGAGGGGCTGAAGGACGCTGAAGGGCTCTGGGGAGGAATTACCGCGCAGACACTGCGCCCCGGGACCCGGGCTCCGGTGACTTCAGGGTCCCCCAAAACAGCTGCTCCAGGGAGGAGCAGCCGGCTCCGGGGAGAGGCGGGAGGAGGGGTGACAACGGAGGCCCCCAACCCCTTGTCTTCCCCGGAGGAATCCCCAGAGAAGGGGACATGAAAGGGCCTGCTCTGGTGGTGGAGAGGGTTTGGGGAGGGTTCAGAGCCAGGGGTCTTCAAACTATGGCCCGCGGGCCACATGCGGCCCGCAGAGGAGTCTGATCCGGCCCGCCAGGTTTTTTGGGCAGGGAGCGCAGCCGAGGTGTTACAGTAGGAATTAGTAGTTCATATGGTCCGGCCCTCCAGCTCTCTGAGGGACCGTGATCTGGCCCCCACTTTAAAAAGTTTGAGGACCCCTGGTTCAGACCATGGAAGTTGAGTCCAGAGCTGTTGGCCTGGGTATAAAAATGACAGATGGCCGACACCGGTTTGGCTCAGTGGATAGAGCGTCAGCCTGCGGACGGAAAGGTCCCAGGTTCGATTCCGGTCAAGGGCATGGACCTTGGTTGCGGGCACATCCCCAGTGGGGGGTGTGCAAGAGGCAGTTGATCGATGATTCTCTCTCATTGACGTTTCTAACTCTCTGTCCCTCTCTCTTCCTCTCTGTAAAAAAACAATAAAATATATATCTTAAAAAAAGGACAGATGGTTTTACATCTGTCTTCCTCCACCCCGCCCCCCCCAGCACATGACAGAACAGGTGGGCACGTGACATCGTGCACAGGGAAGTGTCCTTCTATGTGTGGGCAGTGGGTCTGGAGTCTGAGGCCACCCCTCTCTCAGGTCCTCCTGGGTGCCCCCCACAAAATCGGGGGGCAAACTCGGTGCCATAGCTGGTGATTGGGTGACACATTTGGTGATTCGGTGACATAGTTGGCGGGTGCTGTTGAGGTCCCACCGAGGGGCCGTCTGGAGTGATGGAAGGAGAAGTGATGGGACGGAGGGGGCTGCTCCTCGCTCTGTTCCCATGGCGCTCGCTGCCCCGGGCGACGCTCAGAAAATGTGAAGGGAGCCCTGACCGGTGTGGCTCAGTGGATAGAGCGTCGGCCTGCAGACGGAAGGGTCCCAGGTTTGAGTCCGGTCAAGGGCATGGACCTTGGTTGCGGGCACATCCCTACTGGGGGGTGTGCAGGAGGTAGAGCTAATCGATGTTTCTCTCTCATCGATGTTTCTAGCTCTCTATCCCTCTCCCTTCCTCTCTGTGAGAAATCAATAAAATATATAAAAAAAAGAAAAGGCGTAAAGAGGTTGCTAAGAGGGATGCGGTATTTCTGTGTTGGAGCCTGGGATCGGATTGATGGACACAGCTCACCGGGGACTCGGGCTGCCTTGCTGTCTGTCTAGGAGGTCAGGGGTACTGGGGGGCAAAGGGGGGGCTCCCTGGCACTGACTAGGTCAGAGGTGCAAGGGTCCCGCCTTGAAACAAGTTCCTGGCTCTGTTTGCATGTGCCAGGAGGTCCCGGGTCCCAGGTGGCACCTGCCCAGTGCCCACCGCTGGGATCTGACGGGCAGGCGGAGAGGCAGGGCGATGAGAAATCTGCTAGCGGAACAGAGAAATCCTGAGGAAGAGAATGGGTCAGCCCAGCGTGGGCCAGTGCCCGAGGGGAGGCCGATTCTGAATGTTCACTCTGCGCCACTCTCTGCCAGTGATTCCCAAAGTGTGGTACGCGCACCCCCAGGGGTGCGGGAAGAGTCTGGTGGGGGTTCGCGTTGCACCGGAGTTTGGTGGGGATAGGCACTGCACCGTGCTTAGCTGCGCCGAATTCTACGTTCTCCTGAGGATGAGGGGAATACTCAGCGATACGAAAATTACAGAAGGGGTTACACATATGTCAAAAGTTTGGGAAATACTAGGTCTAGGCCAATGGTCAGCAAACTCATGAGTCCACAGAGCCACATATCAACAGCACAGCGATGGACATTTCTTTGGAGAGCCAATTTTTAAAAAAAACTTTAGCTTCTTCGAACGCCACTTCTTCAACATAGACTCGCCCAGGCCACGGTATTTTGTGGAAGAGCCACACACAAGGGCCCAAAGAGCTGCAGGTGGCTCGCGAGCCGCAGTTTGCCAACCACTGGTGTGGGCTCAGGGAGATCTTTAATGAGAAACCAGGGCTTGCATGCACGAACGTCCTGTTTCACGCCAGGTTTCCTGTTGGGAATGGCAGCCTACTCGTCTTCATCAAGAGTTTAATAGTAGCCGAGACCGGTGTGGCTCAGTGGATGGAGCGTCGGCCTGAGGACTGGAAGGTCCCAGGTTCAAGGGCATGTACCTTGGTTGCGGGCACATCCCGGGTAGAGGGTGTGCAGGAGGCAGCTGGTCGATGTTTCTCTCTCATCGATGTTTCTGGCTCTGTATCATTCTCCCTTCCTCTCTGTAGAAAAATCAATAAAATATATTTTAAAAAAGAAAGAAAGAAAGAAAAAAAAGGTTCCAGGAATTGTAAAAAAAAAAAAAAAAAAAATCACACTAGTTTAAACTAGGCCAGTAGGGGAGTGTGTAAGAGGCAGCTGGTCAACGTTTCTCTCTTATCGATGTTTCTAGCTCTCTCTCCCTTCCTCTCTGTAAAAAATCAATAAAACATATATTTTTTAAAAAGACACAAAGGCCACCCCCCCCCCCAACTTATATCCCCAAGTTTCCCGGCGTATCCACTCGAATAAATCGACTAGCGCATGAGAGAGGAAATTGCAGCTATTTTATACATTTTTTCCCCCCTTAAAATCCATGCTCACACGTACAGTCAGGTTATAAAAGCAGTCCCATGGCCACGTCTCCTGCCTGCGGGTTCTCAGTAGCTGCCGCCTCGGAGCTGCGCCTTTTGGAAACCCTCGGAGGCGGCCCCCTTGTCCTGGGCCAGCTGCTCCGTCCTCTGCTCCTTCTTGCGGATGGCCTCCTTGATGCCCTCCACGTGGCACTTCTCCTCCTTCTCGGCCTTGAGCTTCAGGACCTGGTGGCTCTGCTCCCGCCGCAGGCGGAGCTCCCGGGCCTGCTGCACCTTCTGCTCGGCCGCCAGCCGCCCCAGCAGCCGCCGGCGCACCCGCCGCTGCTCCTCCAGCTCCTGCTGGCACTGCTCCTCCTCCTGCTCCTGCAGCTCCCGCTCCTCCCGCAGCTCCCGGTGCGGCCGCTCCCTCCCCGCCAGGCCCCTGTGCAGCTGCTCCTGTGCCCGCTGCGCGCTCTGCTCCAGCGACAGCCGGCGCAGCAGCTCCTCGGCCTTCACCTGGCAGTCCATGAGCACCTTGCGCGCCTGGAAGTTGACCAGGGAGCTCAGGTTGGCCTCGCGCACCTTCTTGTGGCCGCCGCTAGGGGGCGCCTGCTGCTTGGGACACGTCGTGGCCGTCGTGGTGATGGTGGTGGAGGACGGCACCAGCCTCCTCGCCGGCTGCTGCTGCTGCTCCAGGATGGGCTGCTTCCGCTGCTCGGACAGCGTCTTCTCCAGGTTCTTCTCCAGCTCCAGCTCCTGCTCCAGCTCCTGTTCTCGCTCCCGGAGGTGGAGGCGTTGCACCGGGCCCGGCCTCCTGGACTTGGGGGTGGGGGCGGGCTCCGGGTGAGCCCGCGTCTTCTCCAGGTTCTTCTCCAGCTCCTGCTCCAGCTCCAGCTCCAGCTCCAGCTCCTGCTCTCTCTCTTGCTCCCGGAGGAGGCGCTGCACCGGGCCGGGTCTCCTGGGCTTGGGGGCGGCCTCCGGGCGGGCCCGCGTCTTCTCCAGGTTCTTCTCCAGCTCCTGCTCCAGCTCCTGCTCCAGCTCCTGCTCCATCTCCCGCTCCCAGAGGAGGCGCTGCAGCACAGGGCCCGGCCTCCTGGGCTTGGTGACCCGCTCCGGCCGGTCGTGGCGCTGCTCCCGGTCGTGGTCCTCGGGCGCTCCCCACAGGTCGTGCCTGGCCTGGCCGTCGCGCGCCCTCGGGCGGGCCCTGCGCTGCTCCCCGCGCTGCTCCCCCCGCTCGCGCTGCTCCCGCTCGCGCTGCCACTGCGCGCGGCTCTGCTGCAGCAGCTGCCGGCGCTCGCGCTCCAGGGTCGCCTGCACTTTGCGGTCCGAGCGCTTGAGCTCCTCCCAGGCGGCCGCCGCCTGCCGCTGCAGCTCGCGCATCCGCTGCGCCTTCTGCAGCCGCGCCAGCACCAGCGCCACGATCTTGCGGTCCCGGGATGACAGCACGGCCTCGTCCAGCTTGTTCTTGAGCATCTGCGTGTGCAGGCTCCTGGCCTCCCTGCCCGAGCGCGCAGGCTGCAGGAGGGCCTGGCTGGCGAAGGAGGCGGCCAGCCGGTCCCCGATGTCCCTCTTGGGGCCCTGCGCGCAGCCGGACAGCATCCTGAACTCGCGGGAGGGCGCCGCCGAGGACCTCTCCTCGGAGGGCAGCGAGGACAGGGACCAGCGGTCCAGCCCCCCGGCCCCCGCCGGCAGCGCCCAGGGGTCCCCGATCTGCGCCTCGTCCGCCCCGAACAGGCCGCTCAAGGGGGTGCAGGCGCCCTCGGGGTACGGCGGGGGCGAGTCCCCCTGCGCCGGGGGGCAGTGCCGGCAGCGCAGCGGCGGTTGGGGGGGTGATGCCAGCTGGACCTGGAGGGGCTGCGTCCTGGGCTCCCCCCAGGCCTCCCGGGGGCGCCAGCTGCGCGGGGGCCGGTGTCTCCGGGCACCGCCGCCGTCGGGGGGCCTCTGCGCCGCCGCCACGTCGCTCAGGCTGCGGCTCTCCCGCGGGGAGTCCGGGGGGGACTGGTGGTGATGGTGGCGGCGGGGAGACCAGGGGGTCCCCGCGGCCTCGCTCCCCTCGCCGCCGCCGCCGCCGGGGGTCCCCGCCCGGCAGCCCCGAGCCGGGCGGGTGTGCGCCCCCCGGGGCCTGTGTTCCCGGAGGTCCCGGTGGTGCGAGAAGCGGCCGAAGTCCTCCATGGTCCTCCCTGAGCCGCCAGGGGGCGCTGCCGGGCCCCGCGCTGCCCTACGATCCCTGGGGTTGGGGGGTGGGGGGTGGGCGCTTATGACGCTCCGGCCACTTCACAATGCCCCTGGCACCGACGGGTACCCCAGCCCCCCAGCCTTAGACCATGGCCACCCCACTCCCAGCCCACCCTATACCTGGGGGCGGGGACTCAGGGGACAGGGGAGCTGTAGGAAATCAGGGTGACCCTTAAAGCTGGGGCTTCCTAGTGAACTTAATACCGTTATTTTAGGCAGGAAATAATTTTAAATATATATATATTTTATTGAATTTTTACAGAGAAGAAGGGAGAGGGATAGAGAGCTAGAAACATCAATGAGAGAGAAACATGGGCCAGCCGCCTCCTGCACACCCCGCACTGGGGATGTGCCCGCAACCAAGGTCCATGCCCCTGACTGGAATCGAACCTGGGACCTTTCAGTCCGCAGGCCGACGCTCTATCCACTGAGCCAAACCGTTTCGGCTAAATGATTAGTTTTTAAAAGTCAGCCTTGCGGCACAATTTCTCAGGAATCCAGTTCTTTCATGCCCTGCCTTCGCGTTCTCCTTGACTGACCCAGGGAAACGGATGCCTCCAGGGACAGTATCTGAGAAAACACAACAGGCACCTCTCTACAAGAGCCTGTGAGACAGGGACTCACCAACAATAGCAGACCCACAAAACAGTAAAAAATACACACACAAACAACAACAACAAACAAACAAAAACATATATTCCGTAAACACCCAGGACAGTCCGTGAAAAACTTCTGCGAATCCAGTACTTAAGGATGGGAATTGTAGATTATATGCTTCTTCTCTCTCTCTCTTTTTTTTTTTTTTCTTCAGAAAAGCAGAAAATAGTGCGATAAGAGCCTGGGAACTAGGAAAGTTACGTTTCCATGGAAACAATCAGTTACCCACAAGGCCCAGTATTGCATGTGCATAAGAACTTGAGTGTGTTAAAATGATGGCTGACCCATATATGGAAACTCCAACACAACAACACGGCGACGGAGGGACTGTCCTCTCCTGAGTGTCAGAGGGAAAAATCTCAAGATCAGGCGGGCAGCAGAGCCGGATCAAATCCCGCCTCCCCCTTAACCTCCCCGTTGGGTGGTCTTCTGAGCTATCCTTGCATAATTATAGCCAGAGCAAATCATGTGTGGCCGAGGGAGTGTGTGTGTGTGTGTGTGTGGGGGGGTGGATTTTAAATATTTCTAGTTTGTTCCATTTTAAGATGTTGGTGTTTCTCACATATGTCACCTTAATGCCATTAACAGCTGGAGATGGCAATGAATTAATTCTTTTACAAATATATTTTTTTACTAGAGGCCCAGTGCATGAAATCCGTGCACTGGTAGGCTCCCTAGTGGCTGCTGGCTGCCTGCGGTGGCCTCCACCCCTTCCCTCAGCAGGCCCTGTGCCCTGGTCTAATTCCTGAAAACCGGTTTGGCTCAATGGATAGAGTGTCGGCTTGGGGACTGAAGGGACCTGGGTTCGATTCCCATCAAGGGCATGTACCTTGGTTGCAGGCACATCTCCAGTAGGGGGTGTGCAAGAGGCAGCTGATCGATGACTCTCTCTCATGGATGTTTCTAACTCTCTATCTCTCTCCCTTCCTCTCTGTACAAAATCAATAAAATATATTTTAAAAAAAGAAAGAAAAAAAAGAAAGATGCCCAGTCAACCCAGTCACCTGAGCCAGGGCACCAGCAATCCTTCTGAAGAAAAGAAGGGCTCAGCATAAGTACTTTTGAAGCTTTTGCTCCCACCGCGAGATAACAGAACGCGATTATAAGATCACTCAACAGTGACTCAGAGGCAGCGGGCTGCATGGCGAAATGATCGATTTTTGAAACTTAATCCCAGATGGTTTGTGAGGTTAAACACGGGAAGAGGTTTTTCCCGATGGGGACTTGGGGAAGACAGGTGCATGGAATAATCTATCTCATTTGGGGTTACTTCTTCATCCTCAGCATGGCGTAAATATAATTAGATTTTTTTTAAAGAATGAGCTTTACTGAAACTTAAAAAAAAAAAAAAAGGGTGGGTTTTTAAAAGTTCCGTGTTTTTGTTTTACTTTTTCTGTTTTGCTAAAACTGCGTCTGGAGTTTTTCACTCCCAAGGAAATGCGTTTTTTTCAGAAAGGTCTCGGAGGGGAAGGAGAGAGGGGAGACAGCTCCAGGACAGGGCAGAGATAGATGGTCCCACCTCAGGCCTACCGAGTCTGTTCTCTGCGGAGGAGAGAGGAGTCTGGGTGGATGTGGCTACAGTTTGAGGACCACTGACTGCCCCCCTCTCCCTTCCCTCCTCCATTCCTTCCCTCTCCTGCAGAGCAGTTCCCAACAGCTCCATCCAGGCAAACACTTGTGTCCTGTAGCTTTAAGGGACGGCCTTGGGGCAGCTTGTGGGCGCATCTCTCCAGCTCCGACTGCTCTGATTTCCACTGCCTGCTGGGTTCCCCTCCAGCTACTCAGACGCAACACTGCCCTCCTAAAACCTCCGCAACACTGCCCTCCTAAAACCTCCGTTGCAAATTGTGTTCCCTGTTTTTATTAGCAGCAGACAGCTTGGTCCCTGAGACTGTACATCTTGATACTGACTCTGTGTCATCTTTCCTGCTCACCCTCAAGCCATGTGTTCCCTGGGATCTGACAACCCCCTCCTCAGAGCCTCCCATGGCCATGGCCGTGGCCCCTGTTCACCTCCTCCTCCCCCCTCCCTCCGACCTGTGGTTTTCTTATGCTACCTGCCCCCCACCCCCTCTTTGGTTCCACCCTGAGCATCTGCCCCCTGGTGGTCAGTGTGCATCATAGCAACCAGTCATTCCACTGGCTGTTCCACCGTTTATAGTCGATTTGCATAGTAGGCTTTTATTCTATAGGATGACTTCTATAAAATGATCCATTGAGCATTAAAAACCAAATCATGATATAAAGCCCTTGGCGAAAACTTTCCTAGAGCAGCACCTCACACATAGTAGGACTCAAGACATACTTGTTGAATGAGCGGGTGACCGAGTAGACATATCATCCACAGACAAAGTGTAGATTTAGGTCCTTAACTGGGAGCGTCTTGCAGGCTGAGCTGGTATCCGTTTGCGTTTCATGGATTTGCATCGTGTCGGCATATCTAGGCGCTCGGGACATGCTGGCTGCCATGCTGGGTAAGTTCCAGTGAGGTTTGTTCTCTCCCACGCCTTCCCTTGGTGCTAAGGATTAGCCTTCCCGGAGAAAGAAACTCACGCCAAGCTGACAGCGGGTTTTATTTATTTTCATTTTCTTGTTAATCCTCACCCGAGGATATTTTTTCCATTGGTTTTTAGAGAGAGAGAGTGGAAGGGAGAGGGAGAGACAGAGAGAAACAATGATGCGAGAGAGAGAGAGAGAGAGAGAGAGAGAGAGAGAGAGAGAGACATCGGTCGGTTGCCTCCTGCACGCACCCTGACCCAGGCCCGGGGGACCTGCAACCAAGGTACAGGCTTTCAGTGGCCATGAACTTTGCTGGTCAGAATCTTACACCGACCCGTATGGAACCGCCACCTTTGGTTTTGCAAAGCAAAGATACACATATAAATAACCACGCCACGTTTGAGGTGGCTCCTGGAAGTTGATCTATCCCGGAAGGACGTGTTTTAAAAATCCCAGGAAAAGCTGTCATTCCCCCACGACCATCAGGATGTGAGATTTGTGGGGAAAAGTCAGCAGGTTTGGTGGCGGCCTCAGAGACATGGCATTCATAGCCACGATCGCTCCAGACTACTGGGGTGCCACTGGTTTTGAAGTGCTGTCTACCACCAGTATTGGCTCATCAGCACACACACACACACACACACACACACACACACCGCCCTCCCCGGACCCTGTAACACACACGGTTAACTACCGTGGCTGGGATTCTGGCCGGGAGAGCCAGGCCGGCTGAGAAAGGCCAGTCTTGGGGGGACAGCAGGTGGCCAGAGCCAACGGGAATAGAGAGTCGCACCCGCTTTGGGCACGGGCACCACAAGGGCTGGGAGAGCAAACACCCTGGGTCCCCAGAGGCCTGGTCCTTGGCACCCAATTTCCTCCCGCGGCGGCTCGGACCACTCTTCCCCTGACCACCAGAGGGCGCCCCGGAGCGGAGAGGTTCAGAGGACGAGTGAGTCCCCAGGAGCTGGGGAGGGGGCAGCGTCTCCATCGGGATCCAGGGCGCGCGCAGAGCCTCGGCGTTGGGAAAGGGGAGAGGGACAAACGGACCACGACGCTGGAATATGAGAGACAGCAGCAATCGGCCTCCACGCTAACCCCGTGGGTGGTGAGGGTCTGGGCGCACCCCCATCGCCCGGACCGGCGCCACCTCCGGGCAGCAGCCTGCATGGGGGCACTTTCCCGCGCTGCCCCGTTGCCAGGGGCCCTGGGCACCCCGTGGAGGCCGCTGCGGGCTCCGGGCTGCGCTCAGCCCGGGCGGGGGGTGGGGGGGTGGGGATGGGGGATCGCCGTCCAGCTCCGGGGAGGGCGCCCCGGCCCCCCGCGCGCGGGTGCGAGAGCCTCTCCGGCTCCGGGCGCCCCGACAGGGGCAGGCGCGCGCGCTTCCCATTGGCCTGTGAGATCTCTCTTCTTTACCTTTAAATTTACGTTTAAAAAATTCCCCCTTCTGGCCGATACCGGTGTGGCTCAGTGGATAGAGCGTCGGCCTGCGGACTGAAGGGCCCCGGGTTCGATTCCGGTCAAGGGCATGTACCTTGGTTGCGGGCACATCCGGGGGTGTGTGTGTGCAGGAGGCAGCTGATGGATGTTTCTCTCTCATCGATGTTTCTGGCTCTCTATTCCTCCCCTTTCCTCTCCGTAAAAAATCAGTAAAAATACAGTAAAAAATATATTTTAAAAAAAAATTCCCCCTTGCCTCGAGGCCTCCGCTCTGCCCAGGCCCCCTCCCTCCCTCCTCCTTCCATCCTCCCTCCCTCCCTCCCTCCTCTTTCCTCCCCTCCCTCCCTCTGAGCCGCCCAGGCCCCCTCCCTCTCTCCCTCCTCCCTCCTCCCTTACCTCCTTCCTCCCTCCCTCCCCTGCCTCTCCCCTCCCTTCCTCCCCTTCCCCCTCCCTCCTTCATTCTCCCTCCTCCCCTCTCCCCCCTCCCGCCGCCGGGCTCGCGGGCGCAGGTGCGGGGCGCGCGGGCGCCTCCTCGGGGGCGCGCGGTCCCTCCTCCCCCCGCGCCCAGCGGCTCCGGGGCCGGGGTGGCGGGACGGGGGGGGGGGGCGGGAGGCGGGGACGGGGGGGGGGGCGGGGAGGCGGGGCCCGGGGGGCCCGGGGAGGCGGGGACGGGGGGGGGGCCGGGGAGGCGGGGCCCGGGGGGCCCGGGGAGGCGGGGACGGGGGGGGGCGGGGAGGCGGGGCCCGGGGGCCCGGGGAGGCGGGGACGGGGGGGGCCCGGGGAGGCGGGGACGGGGGGGGGGCCCGGGGAGGCGGGGACGGGGGGGGCCCGGGGAGGCGGGGACGGGGGGGGCCCGGGGAGGCGGGGGGGGGGGGCCCGGGGAGGCGGGCCCGGGGGGCCCGGGGAGGCGGGGACGGGGGGGGGCCCGGGGAGGGGGGGACGGGGGGGGGGCCCGGGGAGGGGGGGAGGAGGGAGCCCGGGGAGGCGGGGCCGGGGGGGCCGGGGAGGCGGGGGAGGGGGGGCCCGGGGAGGCGGGGACGGGGGGGGGCCGGGGAGGCGGGGCCGGGGGGGGGGCGGGGAGGGGGGAGGGGGGAGGCCCGGGGAGGCGGGGACCGGGGGGCCCGGGGAGGCGGGGACGGGGGGGCCCGGGGAGGGGGGGAGGGGGGGCCCGGGGAGGGGGGAGGGGGAGGCCCGGGGAGGCGGGACCGGGAGCCCGAGCCCGGCGCCGCGGCTCCCGTCTGTCTCCCTCCGGCTCGCGCGGCGGAGGTCGCGCTCGGATGCGGGTGCGCCCGGCGCGGGGAGGCCGCGGCGGCGGGAGGGGAGCTGCCCGCATGAGACCCGCAGGTAAGGCCCGGGGAGGGGATCCCCGCCCCGAGGGGGCTCTGCGTCCCGGGAGGCGCGCGCAGCCTGCGGGGGGGGGGGGGGGGGACTGGGCGCCCGGTGCTGCCCGTGCCCCAGAGCGCAGGGGAGGGACAGGTTTGGACTGCGCAGAGCCATCGCGTGGGGGACCAGGCCAGGGGACCATCCCCATCCCCATCCCTATCCCCTCCATCCCCATCCCCATCCCCATCCCTATCCCCATCCCCGTCCCCATCCCCATCCCCATCCCCATTCCCCATCCCTATCCCCATCCCCATCCCCTCCCTATCCCCATCCCCGTCCCCATCCCCATCCCCATCCCCATCCCCATCCCCATCCCCATCCCCATCCCCGTCCCCGTCCCCGTCCCCGTCCCCGTCCCCATCCCCGTCCCCGTCCCTATCCCCATCCCCATCCCCATCCCCATCCCCATCCCCATCCCCATCCCCATCCCCATCCCCATCCCCATCCCCATCCCCATCCCCATCCCCATCCCCGTCCCCCGTCCCCGTCCCCGTCCCCGTCCCCGTCCCGTCCCCATCCCCGACCCCATCCCCATCCCCATCCCCATCCCCATCCCCCGTCCCCGTCGTCCCTATCCCCATCCCCATCCCTATCCCCATCCCCGTCCCCATCCCCGTCCCCAGTCCCCGTCCCCGTCCCCATCCCCGTCCCCGTCCCGTCCCCGTCCCCGTCCCCGTCCCCGTCCCCGACCCCATCCCCATCCCCGACCCCGTCCCCGTCCCCGTCCCCGTCCCCGTCCCCGTCCCCGTCCCCGTCCCCGTCCCCGTCCTGGGAGAACCAGACAAGTATCCTGGGGGCCCCGTGGGTCCCTGAGAGTGGCCTGCCCAGGCCGGGAGGGGGGGAAGTGGGGTGTGCAGACTTCCCGGTCACGGTCATGGTCACGGCCGCGGGGGTCCCGGCCCCTCTCCCCGCCTCCCCCCCCCCCCGCACGCAGCGGCTGCACCCCGTGTCCCCGCGCTGGGGGAGCGGGAACAGGATGGGGGGCGGTGATTGCGCTCCGGGAAAGGGGGCGGGGGAGGCCCGGAGATGGAGCCGGGGAAGCGGACCCCTCCTCCTATGCCCCCCCCCGGCCCCTGGTCCCACCTCGGGGAGCGGCAGGGTGGCCCCCGCCCAGCCCGGGCAGCCCGAGGTACAGTCCTGTGCGCCCTGGTTGCAGGCGCCTGCCAGCCGGACGCCCGCGCGGATGAAAGATGTGTCATGGAATGAACCCGGGCCCTGGAGATGGGTTTCTAGAGCAGCAGCGGTGGCAGGCAGCAGCATCATCATCAGCAGCCGCCGAAGCCTCAGTGCCCCCAGAGGCTCCTGGCCGTGATCCTGTGGCTCCAGCTGGCCCTGTGCTTCGGCCCCGCGCAGCTCACAGGGGGTGAGTGAGTGAGTGACCCCTCCGGCTGCGGCCCCAGGGCCCACCAGCCTCTCCCCCTACCCCCTACATCCAGGCGTCTGGGTACCCCAGAACCGAGGAGCCCCTGTGTCCCAGCCTGAGGACACCCTTTTCCAAACCCCTGGAGTTCCATCCCCCGACCCCCCCAAATTCTTCTGGAACCCTGCACAACGTCAACCCCCCTCTCCCCCCATTCTGCCTGGAGCTTTCTCTCAGCTGCCAGCAGCCTGACTTCTGGTTTCTCTAAAGGAAAGACAATAAGGCTGACCTGCTATTCTCATTTTTTTTTGGGGGGGGGGAGGGGGGAGAGGGGGGATTTATGGGTAATGGGTGTTTGAGGACCTCTGACCTTTGCAGACACGGGTCAGGTTTCGGCTTCGAGAACCCCCTTTGTGAATGAATGTGAAGGGTCCGGTCAGACTGGCTGCAGCCAGGTCTTCCCTGAGACTTGACTTCCCCCACGTCTGGCCTGTCTGTGCGCGTCAGGGGGGGGGGGGGCGGGGAGGGGGCGCAGAGGTGTTCCCCAGACGGGTTTCTGGAGGGCGGCTTGGCCTCCCAGGCCTGGCTCACAGGAAGTGGAAGCGAGCTGAGGAAAAGGTGGTGGCTCGGACCCCATAGTCGGTTCCGGGGCAGGGGCTGCTGCAGTCGGGGTTGTGGTGGATGGAGGCACTGAGATGGGGGTCCCGTCCGGATTCAGGGCCTAAGACTCTCTCTGCCGCCCTGTGGCTCCTCGCTGTGTCCATCACTGCTGTCCACGCCGGGCTTTCCGTGAGAGCTGGCGGAGGTGTTTGGCTGAGGAGGACAGAGAGCCCAGTGGCAGAGCCGAGATGCTGTTAATAAACCAAGTATGGCCAAAACCGGTTTGGCTCAGTGGGTAGAGCATCGGTCTGCGGACTGAAAGGTCCTGGGTTCGATTCCAGTCAAGGGCATGGACCTTGGTTGCAGGCACATCCCCAGTAGGGTTCGTGCAAGAGGCAGCCGATCGATGATTCCCTCTCATCGATGTTTCTAACTCTCTATCCCTCTCTCTTCCTCTCTGTAAAAAATTAATAAAATATTATTAAGAAAAAATAAACCAAGTATGATCGGTGGGAAACCAGGAATCGATCGATACCCCAGAAACCATCGTAACCCTTTACACTATTGCTGTTTTGGAGAAAAAAAAAAGAAAAGAATGAAAAGTTAGCAAAGGTGGGGGAGGGGGATGAGCTGGACTTGAACGCATGGCCTCCGGCTCAGAGATCCGAGATGCTCAGGCTGTAAGGGAACTTCCCATGATGCACCTGTCAGTCAGCGAGAAGACCCTGGCTTGGGATGGAGCCCTGTTTTGGTTTTTGGGTTTCATTGTTTGAGGCAGAGCAGCTTTCTGGTGCTCTTATTTTTTATAGACGTACTAGAGGCCCGGTGCAGGAATTCGTGCACAGGTGGGGTCCCTTGGCCTGGCCAGCAATTGGGGCTGATGGAGGAGGGAGAGGGAGGTTGGCTGTGGGAGTGCATTAACCACCAGGGGGGCAGCTCCTGCATTGAGTGTCTGCCCCCTGGTGGTCAGTGCACATCATAGCAACTGGTCGTTCGGTTGTTCGGTCATGTAGGCTTTTATATATATATATATATGTATATATCTGAGACAGGTTTCCTCTTGACAGAGGGTGGAGTCAAACACAGTGCCACGAGGCACCTGTGTGGCCTGCCTGGATTCTGTTCAGAGCGTTCTTGGCCGTACCCCTCGGGAGAGCGGGACTAGGTGGGCAGGACGTCATTGGGCGGGGGTGTGGTTCATCCCTTCTCTCTTCTCTCCTTTGGCCTTCCGTCTCTCTCTCATCCCCTCCGACCGGGTCCCCAGGGTTTCCTATCCTCTCGGTCCTTCCCTCTGGGTAGGTGACAGATGCATCAGGGTTCATCTGGGTAGGTTTTTTAAAGAGTTTATTTTATTAATTTTTACAGACAGGAAGGGAGAGGGATAGAGAGCTAGAAACATCGATGAGAGAGAAACATCGATCAGCTGCCTCCTGCACACACCCCCTACCGGGGAAGTGCCCGCAACCAAGGTACATGCCCTTGACCGGAATCGAACCTGGGACCCTTCAGTCTGCAGGCCGACGCTCTGTCCACTGAGCCAAACCATCCAGGGCGGCCAGGAATGCTTTAAGAGACGAAGGCATGCCTTCAGGAGGAAGCTGGCCTGCTCTAGACTCTCACCATCTCTCTCAGCAACCCAGACGCCGACGGCCTGTGAGGGACAGGTCTCCCCCAGGACCTGACCTCCGGGTGGTAACTCAGCGCCGAACGCCGCCAGCCTGCCGAGAACGCTTTTATCTCATCTCCCGAAAGGTGCATATTGAGTAGACCCTGTTCTGGAACGTGTGGGTTTTCACTTTTGATTGCTTTCCGTGGAAAAGGGAGCACAACAATGGCAAGATGTACCGTAATAATCGTCTCAGCTGGGAGAAAAAGCACGCACCCAAACCGAGTCTGACAGTTAAAAAGGCTGGACCGGCGAGGGAGAAATGGAGAAAATTATTAGAAAAAGAAAAAAGGGGGGGGAGGGAAAGAACCGGACCGAAACCGAAATGCTTTGTCCCCGAACCCCGAGTCCACTCAGTTCTTTGAGTCGGAGGAGGGCTGTCACGAGCCTGGATTGGCCTGAGGTGATGTGGGGGTGTCTCTTTCCAGTTTGCCTTTTGGGAGTTGGGAGAAGGGGCCCCCAAGTGAATACCCTGAGAGGGCTGACACCGGGTTGACAAGGGGACACAGATCCTCGATGATTCCAGAATCTGATGGGGTGTGGCCATGGCTAGCTTCTCTCTTCCTCCATCCAGCCATGAAGCCAGAGCGGATAGGTGGGGAGAGAGGCATTGTAATGGTCCATGTTGGAGTAGAGGAAAGAGCTAAGCGTTTGCTCTAGAAATCAGTCCTCAGAGACGGGCTCACTAGCACCATGGTCAGCAAACTGCGGCTCTTTGGCCCCTTGCGTGTGGCTCTTCCACAAAACACCACGGCCCGGGCGCGTCTATGTTGAAGACGTGGCCGTTCGAAGACGTTGACGTTTAAAACATGTGGCTCTCCAAAGAGATGTCCATCGCTGTGCTGTTGATGTTTGGCTCTGTGGACTGATGAGTTTGCCGACCCCTGGGCTAGCACATCCATCGATGATCAGGAGCCCAGGCCAAGCTCTGCTCCTCAGCAGCCTTGGGGGCTTTGCGAAATCTCGGTTTCCTCCTCCAACCCCACGCGGAGAAAGCCGCCTGGTTTGCAGGGTGGAGAGAGGGGTGGGAGTGAGGTGGATGCCCCACGGGTGTGGATAGAGGAGTGAGGAGGGGCCCACACAACGCTGACCCCTCGGGCCTCTGCCTCATCCATGCAGTACACACGAAGTGCGAGTCCCCACCCTCCTCCGAGCACCGTTGCATGCAATGCTTTTTTTTTTTTTTTTAACCTACAAGAGTCTTCCTTTACTCTTTATTTTAAAAAAATATATATTTTATTGATTCTTACAGAGAGGGATAGTTAGAAACATCCATCAGCTGCCTCTTGCACACCCCCTACTGGCGATGTGCCCACAACCAAGGTGCATGCCCTTGACCGGAATCGAACCCGGGACCCTTCAGTCCGCAGGCCGACGCTCTATCCACTGAGCCACACTGGTTTTGGCACTCTTTATTTTTTGTCCAATGAACAGACTTCTCTTTAAGACCCAACACAAACGCCCTGATCTGTTCCCTGTTTCCCTGGCCCCTGACTTCTCCCTCTTCTGGTCCCCCCACCCCCCTCCCCGCTGCCCTAGGCATAATCCTCCTTCCTCGTGTTTTCTCGTCCACTGGACCCTGAGCCCACGGAAGACCAGACCCTGGACTCCACTCATCATTCCTGAGAGTATGGTCTGAGCCTAAGATGCTGCATTTTAGGAAAGAATTTGGCCCAATATTCCCTCTTATTCTTTTCCCTTTAAAAAAAATATATATATTTTATTGATTTTTACAGAGAGGAAGGGAGAAGGATAGAGAGTTAGAAACATCGATGAGAGAGAAACAACCATCAGCTGCCTCCTGCACACCCATCACTGGGGATGTGCCCGCAACCAAGGTACAATCGAACCCGGGACCCTTCAGTCCACAGGCCGACGCTGTATCCATTGAGCCACACCAGTTAGGGTTTTGCTTTTCTTTAAGCAAAAGAATGCTGTGCTCTAGCCAGTTTGGCTCAGTGGATAGAGCATCAGCCTGTGGATTGAAAGGTCCCAGGTTCCATCACGGTCAAGGGCATGCACCTAGGTTGCAGGCTTGGTCCCTGGCCCTGGTCTGGGCTTGTGCAGTAGGCAACCAATCCATGTGTGTCTCTCGCATGATGTTTTTCTCGTTCTCTCCTTCTCCCTCTCCCTTCCACTCTCTCTTTCAAAACAGAAAAAAAATCAATGGAAAAATATCCTTGGGTGAGGATTAATGAAAACAAACAAACAAATAGAAAAAAGAACCCTGTGCCACTCTAAGACAGCAATTACCCACTCAAGAAGAAGAAGAAAAAAGAAATAATTGAGTTGCTCACACGCTAGAATTAAAAGTGCATTCTGAAATAGCTTTTTAATTGGGAGGATTGTAATTGCTTTATTAATCTTAAGCAAGGTAAACCGGGGACATCAGATGCAAAACAGACTCATTCTCAGCGCTGTTTGGCACTGGCAGTGACCTTGGGAGCAGGTGGTGGATGAGGCCATATTCCCACCCTCCTACCGGTGTGGCTCAGTGGATAGAGTGTCGGCCAGCGGACTGAAGGGTCCCAGGTTCGATTCCGGTCAAGGGCATGTACCTTGGTTGCGGGCACATCCCTGGTGGGGGGTGTGCAGGAGGCAGCTGGTCGATGTTTCTCTCTCATCGATGTTTCTAGCTCTCTCTCCCTCTCCCTTCCTCTCTGTAATAAATCAATAATATATATATTGAAAAAAAGAAAATGGTGACTTTAATCTTCAGGAATGACCAGTGTGGGCGCCGAGCCACACGTGGCAAGGGCCACGCGTGTGCTATATTCCATCTTCTTGGTGTAGCAAAAATCCAAAAGAGACCTTGTTTCTCCGGCCTGATGGCATTTGTCAGAGAGATGGAGGTGACGGAATGGGGTGAGCCAGCCAGAGAGTGGCTCTTTTAAGAAAGAAAGGAGACCTGTTCTTGGGGCGGCGGGTTCTGGAAATAAAAATCTGTGCGTGGACAGCATTGCTGCTGATCCATCCAGCCCGTTTCCAAACGCAGATTCTCAGGCCGCGGACGAAGCCCTAAAACCTCCCTGAACACTTGGCCTCAGAGGGTTCTGACTCTCGCCAGGCAGGAAGCCATGGGCCTGCTTGCTGAGTTCTGAAGGCAGAGAAGCATGTAGGGGGAAGAAGGGGAAATAAGAAGCAATCGGAGCCAAAACCGGTGTGGCTCAGTGGATAGAACGTCGGCCTGCAGACTGAAAGGTCGAAGGATCAATTCCAGTCAAGGGCGTGTACCTTGGTTGCGGGCACATCCCCAGTGGGGGGTGTGCAAGAGGCAGCTGATGGATGATTCTCTCTCCTCGATGTTTCTAACTCTCTATCCCTCTCTCTTCCTCTCTGTAAAAAAATCAATAAAAAAAAAAGGAGCAATGTGAGCAGAGTTGTGGACACATGCACCTGCCTGTGTGTGAGGGTGGAGAGCACCCAGGGGTTTTTACAAGCCGTTCTCTTACCAATCCGTGCCTTTTATTAAAGACACGGGCCTTCCCTAAGGTTTGCTCTATGCAGACTCACAGATGGACCCTGCTGGCGGGGTCCAGAGACCGTCCGGAAGCTCGCATTTGCAGAGTTTCCCCAATACGGGGCCATTCGTGTTTGCTCTAACCTAATCAGCCTACTGCCAGACACTCCCGTGATTCGATTACGGCTGCTGGCCACGGGAAAGATCAATCGCCAGTGCTCCCCGGGCCACCCGGGGGCCCACCCGTGGTCCAGGTCAGGTAAATATTGGGTTACTACACGCAGTTTGTCTGCGGGAAGCGTGACTGGGTAAAGGAGGTTCTATCCGCTTGTATTTTTAAGTCATTTCGACTTACTCTTTTTAAAAAAACAATATATTTTTATTTTATTTATTTATTTTTTTTACAGAGAGGAAGGGAGAGGGACAGAGAGTTAGAAATATCAGCCAGCTGCCTCCTGCACACCCCCTACTGGGGATGTGTGCCCACAACCAAGGTACATGCCCTTGACCGGAATCGAACCTGGGACCTTTCAGTCCGCAGGCCGACGCTCTATCCACTGAGCCAAGCCGGCTTTGGCTCACAGTGACACTTTTTCTATGGATGCTAGAGGCCCGGTGCCAGAAATTCGTGCACTGCAGCCCAGGGTGTTGGTGGTGATGGTGATGGTGGTGGTGGTGGTGGTGGTGGTGGTGATGGTGATGGTGGTGGTGGTGGTGGTGGTGATGGTGATGGTGGTGGTGGTGGTGATGGTGATGGTGATGGTGATGGTGGTGGTGGTGGTGGTGTGTCTAACACGAGATCTGGACCCATGAACCCTCGTGTGTCCCCTCTGTGGCTCCAGGGGCCACGGCTGCTTCCAGAGCTGGGTGTCCTGCGTGGGGACTTGATGGAACCTCCCCTGGAGCTCCCGCGCGGCCGTCACAGCTGGAAGGCGGCCCCGGCGGGCGGCGGGGATCGGGGACCCTCGTAGGGAGCCCGGCCGGCCGGCAGCCGCAGCTCGGTCTGCTATTTCAGGCTGCCCGCTCTGCTCCGCCCGAGGCTGCCGCGTCTGTGCTGAATCACGATCCAGCCCGCTAATTGCAGCAGCGCCCGTGGCCTGCCAAGGACCCAGACAGCATCTGGCCCTGCATTCTGGGCTCTGGTGCTGTGGGGGGCAGGGGGAGGGGGACAGGGGGGTGATGGACATCCTGGAGACAGGGATGGAGGGGGAACAGGCAGGCCTGGCGCGGCCAGGGTTCTGGTACCAGCACACTCCCTCGGGTTTATCCATCTGTAGCACATGTGTCAAACACAAGGCCCGCGGGCCAAATCCAGCCGGCCAGGCCTTGCAATGTGGCCCGCACCGCGCTGTCATCACTGCACTCCGCTGTCAGTTTATGACATTGTCAGTTTATGACTGTTCAGTAAACCATTCGGCCCGCGATTTAGGCTGGATTTTAGATTTTGGCCCCTTCTCTGATTGAGTTCGACACCCCTAATCTACAGGCTTCCCCGAGGCACGCACTCCACAGCGCTACCCGATCTGTATTAAGATGAGGACTTTTAAAAAAATATATATTTTATTGATTTTTTTACAGAGAGGAAGGGAGAGGGATAGAGAGCTAGAAACATCGATGAGAGAGAAACATCGACCAGCTGGACCTTGCAGTCAAACCTGGATGGTTTCCCGCCCCCAGGCTGCCTCGTCCCCGCCCGCCCAGAGCAGATAGCCCGTCCATGCACAGCGGGGTCAAAGCCCGCGGGTAGCACACGGGAGGCCCGGTGTCTGAGGCCACGTCTGCCTTGGTCTGGAAGTCGGTTTGGGCTGGGCGTTGGTTATTTCTGAAACCATGGGGATTTGAGGAAGATTCCTGCAGGGAGTTTGCAGCTGTGGGCCTACTCCCTCCCACCGCAGGCCTCTCTCTCTCTCTCTCTCTCTCTCTCTCTCTCTCTCTCTCTCTCTCTCTCTGTCTCTCTCTCTGTCTCTGTCTCTGTCTCTCTCTTTCCCTCTCCTCTCTCTCTCTCTCTCTCTCTCTCTCCCTTTCTCTCTCCATTTCTCTCTCTCTCTCCATTTCTCTCTCTCTCTCTCTCTCTCTCTCTCCCTTTCTCTCTCCCTTTCTCTCTCTCTCTCTCTCTCCCTTTCTCCCTCTCTCTCCTCTCTCTCTCTCTCTCTCTCTCCCTTTCTCTCTCCATTTCTCTCTCTCTCTCCATTTCTCTCTCTCTCTCTCTCTCTCTCTCTCTCCCCTTTCTCTCTCTCTCTCTCTCTCTCTCTCTCTCTCTCTCTCTCTCTCTCTCTCTCTCTTCCTGAATTTCCTGTTGTAGTCCCCCCATTATATGCTCAGATAGCAGCAGATGCATGAATGACGCCCCCTAGGGCTGGCCCACAGGCGGCGCTGAGTGGGTGAGGCCCTGTGAATTTCTTGTGACTCCATTTCTTTCAGAATCAGTGGACCAAATCTCTCAAGTTTAGCAATAGCATTCTGAGACAGAGCCTAGGGGGGCCTTATTTTCGGGGGGATGCCTTCTATTTCACTCAGAAGGAAACCTGTAAGTGGGTCCTATTTTCGGAGGATGTCTTGTTTTCGGGGAAACACGGTACGTGTAAATATCCGTGCATTCGCCATCAGCCATGTCTTTTCTCCGCACTGTATTTCCCTCCAGACGACAGATCCCGCCTGTTCCCAGGGGCCTGTGCAGGCAGGTCTGCCCTGGATCCACGCACTATTTCCGTCCGCCTCTCTGAAGGGATGAGGAATGGTCCAGGCCAGGGGTCCTCAAACTTTTTAAAGTGGGGGCCAGATCACGGTCCCTCAGAGAGCTGGAGGGCCGGACTATATGAACTACTAATTCCTACTGTAACACCTCGGCTGCGCTCACTGCCCAAAAAACCTGGCGGGCCGGATCAGACTCCTCTGCGGGCCGCATGTGGCCCGCGGGCCGTAGTTTGAAGACCCCTGGTCCAGGCCGTTCCCCGAGTCCAGGGACCGAGGCTGGGACAGATCGCACTCTGTCTGGGCTAGAAGCCCTGCCCGGCTGGCCACCCCCATCTCTGCCTCCCTCTCCGCCTCCGTGGCGGGCTCTCTGGGCCCCTGGCACCTTCCCCGAGGAGGTGTGAGCCCTGGCCTGGCTCTCTCGCTCTGAGCGGCCTCTGTCCTCCCTCTCTGAGTGCCGAAAACCATGCCCCGGCCTCTGGCGCACAGAAGTGGCCGTGATGACTCTGTAAGCCGGTCAGGCGGCTGCCACCGCCCAGCTGAGCCGGCGGGGAGCCGGAGGTGTGACCCACAGCCAGGCCCCGGCTCCCGGGCGCTCGCACGCGGCTCCGGCTCTGGGGCCGCCGTGGCCTCATTGTGTCTTCTGGGCAGCCGCTCGCTCCCAGGGCTTAAGGTTTCGGCAGAGCGTCTGCCATTAGCACGCGGTGTGGTGACAGCTCCCGTTTCCTCCCCCGCTCCCCCCACAACCCCCACCACCCCCACCCTGTTTTCAGGAATTCATTACCCGGATCCTCATGTCTGTCCCTCACACCTCAAGCTAAGTCTAGGCACTCAGGCTGACACCGGTGTGGCTCAGTGGATAGAGCGTCGGCCCGCAACCAAGGAACATGCTCTTGGCTGGAATCGAACCCCGGACCCTTCGTTCCACAGGCCGACGCTCTATCCACTGAGCCACACCGGTTTCGGCTGCTAGCGGTTCTTTTTTTTTTTTTTTTTGTATTTTAATATATTTTATTGATTTTTTACTGAGAGGAAGGGAGAGAGATAGAGTTAGAAACATCGACGAGAGAGAGTCATCGATCAGCTGCCTCTTGCACACCCCCTACTGGGGATATGCCCGCAACCAAGGAACATGCCCTTGACCGGAATCGAACCCGGGACCCTTCCATCCCCAAGCCGACGCTCTATCCACTGAGCCACACTGGTTTCGGCTGTTAGCGGTTCTTAACCTGTGGGTTGACTGCTGCTGGAGGGCCCAAGACCATCGGAAAACACACAGATTATCTACGGACATTACGATTCAGTAACAGCATCCACATGACAGTTATGAAGTGGCCACGGAAATGATGTTATGGTTGGGGGGTGGGGGTCGCCTCCACACGAGGAGCTGTATGATAGGGTCTCGGTCTCAGAGAGGGTGAGAACCACGGATCTGGGGGAGACAGGAGAGCAGGGACGCTAACAGGAGAGCCGGCCCCGAGCTGCCTGGCCCCCGGCCTGTCCCACGTGCCAGCTGATGAGACAGACGGCAGGCGCCGTAAACACTTCGATGGCAGCTGCTTCCTGTTCTCCCTCTCCAGCTTGAACACGGGGACAGCCTGGTTGGCAGGCGGCTCCAGGTGTGCCCAGGGCCCGTCGGAGTAACCATGGCATATGGCTTTTCCCGGGGGGCTGGTAGGAAATACCTTAAGCTCCCCATCCGGGCACCGCACCATTAGGCGCCAATGGAGCTTGTGATCCCCCCCTTCCCCTCCCCACTCACCCTTCTGGCCGCTAATGGAAAAGACCAGGCAGGGGGAGACTCTGCTTGCAGCTTCTCACCGGAATCATAGCGGGGAGATGAAATGAGAAAGGATGGATTGAGCTGTGAGGAAATTAGCCGGCAGCCAGTGACTCCCGGAGCAGAGAGTCCTAGGCTGTTCTTTTGGTGATAAGAAGGGAGACACAGCTGAAACTAGTGTGGCTCAGTGGATAGAGCGTCGGCCTGCGGACTGAAAGGTCCCAGGTTTGATTCCGGTCAAGGGCATGTACCTTGGTTGCGGGCACATCCCCAGTGGGGGGTGTGCAAGAGGCAGCTGATCGATGATTCTCTCTCATCTCATTGATGTTTCTAGCTCTCTATTCCTTTCCCTTCCTCTCTGTAGAAATCAATTATATATATATATATATATATATTTTTTTTTAATATATATTTTTCTTAAAAGAATGGGAGGGAGATGGGTCGGGGTTTCAAGACTGCAGGATCCTAGGATAAGATTGTTCTATGGCCCTAGCCAGCGTGGCTCAGTGGATAGAGCGTCAGCCTGCGGACTGAAGGGTCCCAGGTTCGATTCCAGCCAAGGGCACATGGATGCGGGCATTGATCCCCAGGAGGGGGGCGTGCAGGAGGCAGCTGATCAGTGATTCTCTCTCATCATTGATGTTTCGATCTCTCCTCCCTTCCTCTCCGAAATCAATAAAGAAATATATATATATATATATATATATATATATTTTAAAGATTGTTAGGATATATATATATATATATATATATATATATATATATATTTTAAAGATAGGTAGGATGCACATTCCCACCCGAGGCCAGCCCGCCTCTGTAGCGGACATGCTTTCTGATGGGACAGCTCATCAGCATTCTGGAAAGACACCAGGACAACAGCTGCACGGGGGAAGGAAAAATGGCCCAGGCTGGGACCCGGTCCGCTGGGGGGCAGTTTGGAAAGTAGATTTGCAGCTCTCCCCAGCCCTGGGGAATGACCATCTTTCTCGCTGGGGTTGTTTGTCCAGAATGAAGAATATTTTTCTTCCTATGCCGCCCCACCTTCCCATGGCTTCCCTTTTGCTGCTTGTTCTCATTCCGGTCCTCGCCAACGGCCAGACCCCACGGCCAGCAGCATCCTGATCGCCAGCCCAGGCCCGGGCATGGACGCAGAGTCGGAGGGGTAACTATGGTTACCGGAGAGCAGAGGCTGGGCGGGGAGGCCCTTTTAAAGGGGAAGGGACGTGTGAAGAAAGAGGACGAACTGGGTTCGCGAGGCGGCTCTGCTGTCCTCGCTTCCTGGTCTTCCTCATGTATTCATTCATTTATGAGGGCAGGGGTCCTTTTCCCGATAGATCCGGGGGCCGGGTCTTCGTCTCCCCCTTGTCTTCTCTGTTCTTCGCCGAGAGAGAACAGTTTTGTGGCCCAGGGTGGGGAGGGTCTGTGCCGTTCCCGTTAGCCCGCCGGCCAGGCCTCCCTCCTCACCGCTGGCTCTCACCCGCCCTTCACGGCCAATGTCTCCTGGCTCCACCGTCAGCATTTCGTCCTTCTGTGGCTACGTGTCCTCGTCTCCCTCCTTGAAAAGCAACCCCGATGCCGAGACCGGTTTGACTCAATGGATAGAGCGTCGGCTTGGGGACTGAAGGGTCCCCGGTTCGATTCCGGGCAAGGGCATGTACCTTGGTTGCGGGCACATCCCCAGTGGGGGGTGTGCAGGAGGCAGCTGATCGATGACTCTCTCTCATCGATGTTTCTAACTCTCTATCTCTCTCCCTTCCTCTCTGTACAAAATCGATAAAAAAAAAAAAAGAAAGAAAAAAAATTAAAAAAAAAGAAAAGAAAAACAACCCCGATAATTCTCATGGGGGACGGGGTGCCTGTGTGGGGGTATGGGAAGAGACTGGACAAAAATCATACAACTATGGATGAGGACAGCGTCGGGGGGGGGGGGAGGTAAGGGCAGAGGGTGGAGTGGGGACCAGGTGGAGGGGAGCTGTTGGGGTGAGGGGGGGGGGGAGAGAAGGAGAAACAATTGTAATAATCTGAACAATAAAGATTTATTAGAAAAAATAATAAAATAAAACATTAGCCGAAACCGGTTTGGCTCAGCGGTAGAGCGTCGGCCTGCGGACTGAAGGGTCCCAGGTTCGATTCCGGTCAAGGGCATGGACCTTGGTTGCGGGCACATCCCCGGTGGGAGGCGTGCAGGAGGCGGCTGGTCGATGTTTCTCTCTCATCGGCGTTTCTAGCTCTCTATCTCTCTCCCTTCCTCTTTGTAAAAAAAATCAATAAAATATATTTTAAAAAATAATAAAATAGAACATTACAAAAGGAAAGAAAGAAAAGCGACCCCGATCACAGCACTGAGAGGCTAGCGGGGAGCGGAGGGCCGAGGGGGGTGTGCATCGGAGAGCCTGCAGTCCTGGCTCTCCGGTGGGTGCGGTTGGGTGGGCCAGGGTGTCGGGGAGGACACAGCAGCTGCCCCTCACCTTGGGGGTCCGGACACCCTTTCTCCTCTCTGCCCTCCCAGGGTTCGATGACCTGCAGGCGTGCGCCGACCCCGGCGTCCCCGAGAACGGCTTCCGGACGCCCCGGGGCGGGGTGTTCCCCGAAGGCTCCGTGTCCCGCTACCACTGCCAGGACGGCTTCAAGCTGAGGGGCTCCACCAAGAGGCTGTGCGTGAAGCACCTCAACGGGACCCTCGGCTGGGTCCCGAGCGACAGATCCGTCTGCGTGCAAGAAGGTGCCGTGCCCACACCCGCCCCCTCCCCTGCCCACGGACACCTCTGTGGTGTCTGTCTGCCTGGCGGCCAGCATCCGTTGCCATGGCCGCAGGGGCCCAAGGCTGTGTGTGCCAGAGGGGGGGGGGGGTCCGTGCCTGGGGATGCTGTCCTGGTTTCAGAGCTCGGCCTGCACGCGGGCGTGACCAGGGCTGGGGCACATCAGTTCTGCCCGGTGTGCGAACTGATCACCTCCCTTCGCCATCTTAATTACCACCCGATTCATCACCGTTGTTGTCCATGCGGGAGACAAGCTCGGAGCACGTTAGGGCTGTTGATTCCTGGGCTGCCATCTCCCCGCTCATTCCCCTGCTACTCCATAAAAAAGCACAGTAGAGCCGAAACCGGTTTGGCTCAGTGGATAGAGCGTCGGCTTGGGGACTGAAGGGTCCCAGGTTCGATTCCTGTCAAGGGCATGTGCCTTGGTTGCGGGCACATCCCCAGTAGGAGGTGTGCAAGAGACAGCTGATCTATCTCTCTCTCTCTCATCTATGTTTCTAGCTCTCTCTCTCCCTTCCTCTCTGTAAAAAAAACAATCAATAAAAATATATGTATATATAAAAAAAGAAAGCTTGGGAGATCAGCCATTGCCTTTCTACGTTTGAAGGCCCATGGATGTTTAATATCAACGGCAATGTTGTTGGCCTTGGAGAGATCTGTGTCCAGAGATGTTGCCGTTGCTGCCCCGAGGGTGGAGAAACTCATCCTTGCCACCGTCCTAAGGACCATCCTCCATTCCACGAAGCTTACAGGGGGCAGGGGACACCCACAGCTCCATGCCTTGGTGTCCTGGTGCAGCGCGGAAGCTGAAAATCCCCCCCCCCAACCCCCCTTGATTCATACAAAGCTTTTCCTCCCCGCTCGAGTGAATGCTGGAAATAGTAAGGGCTGCCGCGTCCATTTGTATTCCTTGTCGGGGCCGGCTCCGAAGGCTAATGAATCCTGGCGAGGTGGTAACAGCCATCATGGTAATGCATTAGCTCGTTTCTGTAGGTTACCACGGTGTGCGATTTCACGCTCGCTATCTCAGCTAGCAGGCGCCGTGTCCCCCCCCCCCCCACAAGGAGACGGATTGTTCTCATTAGGGAACACAGGCTCAGAGAGGTCCGCCTACTTCATCAAGGTCACACAGCTGATGAGTAATCTGGCAGGGATGGAACTGCTTCTCAGCCAGCATCAGTGATTCTCTATCATCAATGTTTCTAACGCTCTATCCCTCTCTCTTCCTCTCTGTAAAAAAAAATCAATAAAATATATTTTTTAAAAAAAGGAGAGAGAGAGCCGAAACCGGTTTGGCTCAATGGAGAGTGTCAGCTTGGGGACTGAAAGGTCCGGGTTTGATTCCGGTCAAGGGCATGTACCTTAGTTGAGGGCACATCCCCAGTAGGGGGTGTGCAAGAGGTGGCTGATCGATGACTCTCTCTCATCGATGTTTCTAACTCTCTATCTCTCTCCCTTCCTCTCTGTACAAAAATCAATAAAATATATTAAAAAAACAAAACAAAAAAAAGAGAGAGAGAGAGAGAGTATCCTTGATCTGCTGCCTCCTGCATGCCCCCTACTGGGAACTGAGCCTGCAACCCAAGCAGGTGCCCTTGACTGGGAATCGAACCTTTGACCCTTCAGTCCGCAGTCCAACGCTCTGCCCACTGAGCCACACCAGCCAGGGCCACCACGCCCGTTCTACGTTCCAGCAATGACAAGTCCCTTTCCCACGCCCGCAGATTGCCGTACGCCTTTCATCGAAGACGCCGAGATCCACAACAGGACCTACAGGCCCGGGGACAAACTGAACGTCACCTGCCACGACGGCTTCAAGCTCCGGTACCCCGACCTGTACAACCTGGCCTCCGTGTGTCGCGATGACGGCACGTGGGACAACCTGCCCATCTGCCAAGGTGCGGGACGGGAGCTTCTCTCCTCGGGGGCGGCAGTGTGCGGTGTGCCCGCGTCTCCGACGGACAGGAAGGCAGACCCACCCACGCCGCCTCTTCCCCTCCGTCCGCACGCTGCCCCCCATCCTTCCCGGGGGTTCTCTCCAGCTCCGTGCACCAGGTTTTGTTCTCTCCAGCTCCGTGCACCAGGTTTTGTTCTCTCCAGCTCCGTGCACCAGGTTTTGTTTGTGTGTTTGTTTGTTATTGTGGTTTTTTAAATATATTTTTATTGATTTTTTTTCAGAGAGGAAGAGAGAGGGATAGAGAGTTAGAAACATCAATGAGAGAGAGAGAGACATCTATCAGCTGCCTCCTGCACACCCTCTACTGGGAACATGCCCTTGACCGGAATCGAACCTGGGACCCTTCAGTCCGCAGGCTGACGCTCTATCCATGGAGCCAAACCAGTTTTGGGTGTTATTGCGGTTTTTAAAAAAATATATTTTTATTGATTTCAAAGAAGAGAGAGAAAGAGAGAAACATCCATGATGAGAGAGAATCATGGATCAGCTGCCTCTTGCATGCCCGTTACTAGGGACCGAGCCTGCTACCCCAGGTACGTGCCCTTGACCTGGAATGGAACCGTGACCTCCTGGTTCCGAGGTCGATGCTCAGCTACTGGGCCACACCAGCCAGGCCGAGCACCAGTTTTAAAGATTAAATGGGAGCCAGGTCGTTCGTTAGCATGTTGGATGCTGCGGTTGGCCAACCATGGGCCTGGGGGCTGGCCTGAAGGCAGGGCTGAGCCCACGCACCCATCCTGAGCGTGGGCTGGCGGTGGGCGGGGGTCTGCCGGGCCACCCACCATGGAGCCATGCGGTGCCAGCCATGCGGTGCTATCCTGGGGCAGAGCAGGGTCACCCCGGGGGGAGTTCCGCCTTCCGTTCTGCCCCAATACCCAGACCCCAGGCGCCGGGCCGAGGACCGGAGCCGTTTCCCGAACAGCCAGCTCTGGATGCTCCGTGTGAGCGATCCACAGTCCCTTCGGAGGAGGGCTCCGGGGGCGGGCGGCATCTGTGTCCGGTGATGGGGAGGAGCGGGGTTTCCATCGCACAGTGTTTATTCACGCACAGTTAGCTCTCCCCGGAAGGCAGGCCGCCGTGCGGGGCCGTTATCCCCTCCAGACGCCCCACGGCCACAGCGACGCCGCGCAGAGAGGATTCCGGGCCGGGGAAGTCCCCAGGGCCCCCGAACGGGGTTCGAGGCAGAAAAGGCAGCCGGCGTTTTACAGAAGGAGGAGCGTGCAGGGTGCGGGTCTCACGTGAGGATTACTCGGGGGGGCTTTCAAATAGGCGGAGCCCTAGCCGGTGTTGCTCAGTGGTTAGCGCGCCGGCCTGCGGACTGAAGGGTCCCGGGTTCGATTCCCGTCAAGGGCACATTCCGGGGTTGCAGGCTCGGTCCCAGGAGGGGGGGTGCGGGAGGCAGCCGATCATAAAAATGTATTTTATTGGTTTCAGGGAGGAAGGGAGAGGGAGAGAGAGAGAGAGATGGAAACATCAACGAGGAGAAAGAATCATGATTCTCTCTCCTCCTCCCTTCCTCTCTGAAGTCAATAAAATTATGTATTAATAAAGAGAGAGAGAGAGAGAGAGAGAGAGAGAGAGAGAGAGAGAGAGAGATCGGGGTGCCCAGGCTGCCCACCCACCCCAGGTGTTTAGTAAGCTTCTCAGGTGATTCTCGGGTGCAGTCGGGGCTGGAGCCACCTGCTCGGGGCTTCTGGCTCTCACTGCTCCCCCCTTCTCCCTCCACCCCACTCCTCCCACCCTCTAGCGCCATGTGCAACCGTAAAATCAAATTTCCGCATCACACATAGCATAGGCAGGTCGCTGAGAAGTCTGAACTTTGTAAAAAAAAAAAAAAATGTATTTTATTGGTTTCAGAGAGGAAGGGAGAGGGAGAGAGAGAGAGATGGAAACATCACCGAGGAGAAAGAATCATGGACCGGCTGCCTCCTGCACGCCCCACCCTGGGGATCGAGCCCGCCCCCCGGGCCTGTGCCCTTGACCGGAATCGAGCTGTGAGTGACCTCCTGGTTCCTAGGTCGACACCCAACCACTGAGCCACGCCAACTGGGCAGGGATCTGAGCTGCTAGGACCGAGGTGTTCATGGCTCAGAGCCGGGTTGATCTCGGGGGTACACAGACGCCCGGCTAAGACGCCCCTTCCCCCTCTCGCTCCTCCTCCCCCCAGGCTGCCTGAGGCCGCTGGCCTCTTCCAACGGCTACGTGAACATCTCCGAGCTCCAGACCGCCTTCCCCGTGGGGACCGTCATCGCCTACCGCTGCTTCCCCGGCTTCAAGCTCGAGGGCTCGGCCTATCTCGAGTGCTTGCACAACCTCATCTGGTCGTCCAGCCCACCCCGGTGCCTTGCTCTGGAAGGTAACCCCTCTTACCCCCTTTGGGAGGTGGGTGGGGGTGTCTCCGTGGGAGGCAGGAGGGAGGTGCAGGGCTGAGAAGGATGGCCGGCCCCCCACTGTTCACCAAAGGCTGCCCCGCAGGCCTCCGTCCTGAGCCGAGGCAGCCACGGAGCCGTACTTATACCCAGACACAACCCCCCCCCCCCGCCCCCCTCCATCCTTAAGCTTAAGGGCCAAGAGAGAAAAGTTCCCAGCATCGCCGAAACCGGTGTGGCTCAGTGGGTAGAGCGTCGTCGGTCTGCGGACCGAAAGGTCCCAGGTTCGATTCCGGTCAAGGGCATGGACCTTGGTTGCGGGCACATCCCCGGTGTAGGGGGTGTGCAAGAGGCAGCTGGTCGATGTTTCTCTCTCATCGACGTTTCTAGCTCTCTCTCTCTCTCCCTTCCTCTCTGTAAAAAAAAAAAAAATCAATAAAATATATTAAAAAAAAAAAAAAAGTTCCCAGCATCCATCGTTCCACTGCAGAGTGCTGCAAAGCTCAGCGGAACGTCTCCGGGAATTCATTTCCTCTGGAAGCGGAGTGTCTGGGGGCGCCATGGATCTCACCCCCGGCTTTAGGAAGGTGTCGGGGTGCCCTCCCGTCCCCCACCTTCGGTGGCTCTGCGGGAGGTGCTTTCACTCCCGGCTCCTCCCCCGCTTGTTCCATCGACGTGACTCTGCAGCCTGACGGTCACGGATCGGCGGTGTGAGGTCGTGGGGGGGCGGGGGAGGGGGAGGAGAAGGGGGTTCAGGCAGGCCGTGTGCCTAACTACTTCCACCAGGCACGCGGGCCCGGCTGGCTCAGCCCTCGCTCTCATCCCGGTTTTGGAATGATGATCGGAGAGAACAAACATCCGCTTGTTTCTCGGCGCCTGTTGAGTGCAGTAGGCTAGGGGTGTCGAACTCAATCAGAGAAGGGGCCAAAATCTAAAATCCAGCCTAAATCGGGGGCCGAATGGTTTACTGAACAGTCATAAACTGACAATGTCATAAACTGACAGCGGAGTGCAGTGATGACAGCGCGGTGCGGGCCACATTGCAAGGCCTGGCGGGCTGGATTTGGCCCGCGGGCCTTGTGTTTGACACATGTGCAGTAGGCGGATTGGAGGGGGGGCGGGCGTGGGGGTCTGCATGGGGCAAGAGGCAAATGGGGGGACCCCCCCCCACCAGGCCCCGCAGAGCCGTCGTTCTGCGGCCTTTTCTTGGGGAACAAGACCAGACGAGGCGGTGGTAGCAGGAGCCGTCAGAGGAGGGGTGTGTCTTGGCGGGGAGGCCTCTGGGGAAGGCTTGGTGTGGGGTGGGCTGAGCCACGGCGCCACGTTGGCCAGGAGGGAGCGAGGAGAGGAGAGGAGGAGCTGCCCGAACCATCGACCAGCTGCCTCCTGCACCCCGCCCCTCCCCACTGGGGACGTGCCCGCAACCAAGGCACATGCCCTTGACCGGAATTGAACCCACGGGACCCTTCAGTCCGCCGGCCGACGCTCTGAGTCACACACTGAGCCACACCGGTTTCAGCTGAAAGGCATATGCATCCGTCCGTAGTGCGCGTCTAACCTCCCTCTGACCGTGAGCGTTATCCGACCGTGGGATGGCGGCGGGCGCTCGGAGGGGACCGGGGCTGCGGACTCCGTGCCCGGGGGGTTCACTGCGCGGGAAAGGGGTGGGGGGGGTGCCCGGTACTCACGCCCTTATCCCCCCCGCCTGCCCAAGTCTGCCCGCTGCCCCCCGTGGTGAGCCACGGCGACTTCGTCTGCCACCCGCGGCCTTGCGATCGCTACCCCCACGGGACCGTGGTGGAGTTCTACTGCGACCCCGGCTACAGCCTCACCAGCGACTACAAGTACATCACCTGCCAGTACGGCGCCTGGTTCCCCGCCTACCAGGTCTTCTGCGTCCGCTCCGGTGAGCCCCCGGGCCGCGGCCATGACCTTGGGGGTCAGACGGGCCTGCACTTTTATTTATTTTAAAAAATATATTTTATTGATTTTTTTTTAAATCGATCTTTATTGTTCATATTGTTACAAAGGTTCCTCATTTCTTCCCCCCTCCACCAGGTTCCCACCCCACCCTCCGCCCCCTCCCCATCCCCCATTGTCCTCATCCATAGGCGCACAGTTTATGTTCAGTCTCTTCCTCCCTCCCTTTCCCCGATAGTAAATCCCTTTTCAGATAGTAAATCAGTTACTTAGCATTTTCTCATATCAATAATACCTCCACATGCCCAAAGATACACTTCACACAAAAGACATTTCCAAATAGGTCAACCAAACTCATCCAGGCCCCGCACAAGGCACTCACAGATCAACACCCCAGCGCTATACTAACTCAACACATCCAGATCTAAGCCTTCATCACTTGATTCAGCAGACCCTCAAGTTCCCGCAAAAGTTTCCAGCCATGTCTGAGAGGCAGCCTTGGGGCAGGGGCAGGTGAGGAGTGAGCTGTTCCGGGCCTGGCCTCTGTTGCTCTTATTTTATTGATTTTTTAAAGAGAGGAAGGGAGAGGGATAGAGAGCTAGAAACATCGATGAGAGAGAAGCATCCATCACCTGCCTCCTGCACAGCCCTCCACTGGGGATGTGCCTGCAGCCAAGGTACATGCATGCCCCTGACCGGAATCGAACCTGGGACCCTTGAGTCTGCAGCCCGACGCTCTATCTCCATTGAGCCACACCGGTTTCAATTCCGGTCAAGGGCGTGTACCTCCGTTGCAGGCTCCATCCCTGGCCCTGGATTGGGGCCTGTCGGGAGGCACCCAATGGATGTGTGTCTCTCCCATGGATGTTTCTTTTCCTGTGTCCTCCCTCTCTCCCTTCCACCGTCTCTGAAACCCACTGGGAACATGGCCTGGGAGGGTGGGGCTTCTGGTCAAGGGACAGGACTCTGTTTTGGGGGTCGGCCCTGGCCTGCCCTCACCTGGAGCATGTGACAGCCGTGCCCTCCGAGGCCCTTCCAGCTTCCTGTTCTTCCTCACTCCCCCCCCCCCTCCCGGGCCATCCCGGACCCTCTCAGAGGCGGGAGCTCAGCGCCCCTCCCCTGCTCCTGGACTCCACTTCCCTGGGGAGGGGCCCCCTTCGTTCTCGGCCCAAGAAGCAGACGCCCTCCAGCCTGGCAGAGGCCCGTGGGAACGGGGCGGGCACTGTGGGGTCCCGAGGCCACGGACCAGGCCCCGTGTGGGCAGCGCCTGGGGCACAGGTGGCAGCCCAGGCAGCCAGAGGGCGTGTGGGGACCTTCGCAAACACCCGGTACAGTCCCCGAGCCTCGATCTCTCTCTTTCTCCCCCACCCCCCCCTCTCTCTCCCCCCCTTTCTGTCCTCCTTTCTCTCTCTCTCTCTCTCTCTCTCTCTCTCTGTCTCTCTGTCTCTCTCTGTCTCTCTCTCTCTCTGTCTCTCTCTCCCTCTCTCTCTCTCTTTTTCTCTCTCCCTCTCCTCCTTCTCTCTCTCTCTCTCTCTCTCTCTCTCTCTCTCTCTCTCCCTCCCTCTCCCCGCCCCCCCCCCCCCGCCCCCGCAGAGCAAACGTGGCCGGGCGCCCACGAGACCCTCCTGACCACCTGGAAGATCGTGGCGTTCACGGCCACCAGCGTGCTGCTGGTGCTGCTGCTCGTCATCCTGGCCAGGATGTTCCAGACCAAGTTCAAGGCCCGCTTCCCCGCCAGGTCAGTGCGGCCGCCTCGGGGTTGGCTGGGGGAGAGGAGGGCGGGCGGGGCGGGCGGGGCGTGCAGAGGGAGGGCCTCGGGGAGGGCCTGGCAGAGCGGAACACGTTCCCTGCGGTGCAGGAGGCAGCGGATGTTGCTCCTCTCCCATCGATGTTTCTCTCTCCCTCCCTCTCCCTTCCTCTCTGTGAAAACTCAATAAAATATATATTAAAAACAAACAAAAAAAAGAATAAAAGAAACCTCTGCTCCCATCAGGGCCCGGAGGACCCCGTCTGCGGGGGGGGGGGGGGGGGGGCGTGGCCTCCTCCCTGGGGCTGGCGCATCCCCCTGACGTGTCGGAACCCCTTCGCCTCGCCCAGGGGCCCCCCCAGGAGCTCCAGCAGCGACCCGGACTTCGTGGTGGTGGACGGTGTGCCCGTGATGCTGCCGTCCTACGACGAGGCGGTGCGCGGCGGCCCGAGTGCCTTAGGCCCCGGGGTCCTGGCCCCCGGGGGCCGGGGCTGCCCGCTGCCCGCGGACGACCAGAGCCCCCCGGCCTACCCGGGCCCCGCGGACACGGACACGGGCCCCGGGGCGTCCGACACCCTCGACGGCGGCGGCGGCGTCTCCGGCTCTTCCGAGCGGCTCCCGAGCCTGTACCCGTCCCCCCCGGGCCAGGGGGGCGCCCGCCCCGCTTCCGACAACCCCCACCCGGCGGCCGGCACCGCGGCGGGGGAGGTGGCCTCCAGCAGCCCCGGCATCGACATCGCAGACGGTGAGCGCTTGCCCCCGGGGCCCGCACTCAGCGCCGCCCCAGCTGCCAGCATTTCGGAGCCGCAGGGAGCCGGGCGGGCTGTCTGCTCTCCCTCATCGGGATGGCCGCGGGCAGGGCCCGTTCGCAGAGGAGGGACCCGCACCCCACACGTGCTGAGCCCAGCAATGGACATGGCAGGAGGCACACTGGGCCCAGAGCCGAAAGGCTCCAGGGGCTGGTCTTTGGTTTCCAGAGCATCTCTTTCTTTCTCTTTCTTTCTTTCTTTCTTTCTTTCTTTCTTTCTTTCTTTCTTTCTTTCTTTCTTTCTTTCTTTCTTTCCTTCCTTCCTTCCTTCCTTCCTTCCTTCCTTCCTTCCTTCCTTCTTTCTTTCTTTCTTTCTTTCTTTCTTTCTTTCTTTCTTTCTTTCTTTCTTTTTCTTCTTCTTCTTCTTCTTCTTCTTCTTCTTCTTCTTCTTCTTCTTCTTCTTCTTCTTCTTCCTCCTCCTCCTCTTCCCCCTCCTCCTCCTCCTCCTCCTCCTCCTCCTCCTCCTCCTCCTCTTTTTCTTCTTCTTCTTCTTCTTCTTCTTCTTCTTCTTCTTCTTCTTCTTCTTCTTCTTCTTCTTCTTCTTCTTTCCCACCAAAACAATTTAAAAATATATATATATTTTATTGATTTTTTACAGAGAAGAAGGGAGAGGGATAGAGAGTTAGAAACATCGATGAGAGAGAATCATCGACCTGCTGCCTCCTGCACACCCCCCACTGGGGATGTGCCCGCAACCAAGGCACATGCCCTTGACCGGAATCGAACCTGGGACCCTTCAGTCCGCAGGCTGACGCTCTATCCACTGAGCCACACCGGTTTCGGCAGGAGGTGGTTTTTGATTGTTGAGGGATCCGTGGAGCTGAGCCGTTCCTTCTCCTCCCCGGGGCGGGGACCGGCAGACGGTCTGCTGCAGCTGGTCCTGGAGGCTCGGTGCGGGGCTGGGGATGCTGTCGGTAACGCCCGTCTCCTCCCGCAGAGATCCCGCTCATGGAAGAGGACCCGTAGCCTGGAAGGCGACCCCGTCCCCCCTCCATCCGTGCTCCTGCCGCCCCGCTGGGCACGGGACCGGGTCCCGGAGGAGGGAGGCCGCAGAAGGGCCGAACGAGGGGGTGGCGCCGTGTCCTGACCCGTCTGCACGGAGGCTGAACCACGTCGTATGTCACGGACTCGGCAGCGGGCGTGGGACACGGACACACGGGCGGTGGCTGACCTTCTACCTGGGGCCTGCGGGTCTGCCCGGACCACGGGGAGACCACGGGGAGACCACGGGACGAGGGGCGCCCCCTCGTGGGCCGCGTGCTGGGGATCAGGATGCGGTCCACGCACGGGCCACCAGATCCCGTGTCCCACGAACATACATCACGCGTGGCACCCGCGCCCGCCGACAGCATGTCACACTGCGTGAATCCGCTTCCACCTCTGCCTCCGACTGTCCCCGGGTTCCCCGAGGGGCTGGACGGGCCTGGGCGGGACGTCCTGGTCTCCTGGTCCGGCTGCAGGCAGAGCAGTAGCAGCAGCACGCCCCCTGGAGGTGTCCATCAACAAGTTTCCCCGACGGCTCTCGGACCACCTTCCTGGATCGGGCGGTTTGACGGCTCTCGGACCCTCTGCCCGGTTTCTGCTCAGCAAGACGGACACGGGACGTGGCAGACGCAGCGGGGAAGGGGAGGAGAGGCGCGGGCAGGCTCTGCTTTCTGGAAGCTTCTTCGAAAAGGAGAGCCCGTGTCCTGCGTGCTGTCCTTGGGCGGAGTCGGGGAGGTGTGTGTGCTCACGGCCGAGCGCCTGGGCCCGTGGCAGGTGGGATACATACATCCTGTGACTCTGCGGACACAGGCCTGAAGGTGTCCCGGGCCGTGGCTCCGTGGCTCCGTGGCTCCGTGGCTCCTGTGGCGGTGTTCTAGAAAGATTCCGTGGGCCCTGGATCTGAGCCACGAGCCCTCTCGGGTCCACTGAGGGTGGCCCTCCCGCCCCAAACTCAGCCATACTTTATTTTCCCAGACCAGAAATCGTTTCTGTAAACACACATCCCTCCTCCCAATAAAAGATGAGGTTGGATGTATTTATTTTTTTTTTCCCTTCTATTTTTAAAAAAATATATTTTATTGATTTTGTACAGAGAGGAAAGGAGAGAGATAAAGAGTTAGAAACATCGACGAGAGAGAGTCATTGACCAGCTGCCTCTTGCACACCCCCTACTGGGGATATGCCCGAAACCAAGGTACATGCCCTTTACCGGAATCGAACCCGGGACCCTGTAGTCCCCAAGCCGGCGCTCTATCCATTCAGCCAAACCGGTCTCAGCTTTCCTTCTATTTTTGTCCTGCCAAGTCCGCGGGCTAGGCCTCCCGGCCCAAAGACAGCTCTGCCCTCTGTCCCCTGGGCCTCCGGCTGCCCACCCCGCCCTCCCACACCCAGGGCCCCGCCCGGCCGGCGCCCCCTGGCAGTGGTGCCACGAAAACGATGGATAGAAAAAGCTCCAGGACGCCTCTCCTACTCCGGATTTTAGATAAATACCAACAGCACTCGGACCCGTAACATGGCCGTGCTGACGGAGCCGAGAGAGCGGCCAGCCTGGCCGGATCCCGTTTCTCTCTGGGCACAGACGGATTCAACATTAAAGAGGAAAAGCCCGTCCAGAGCGTGATGTTCGTGGTGGAGGGGCGTGGGGGGGGGCGGGGCGGGGCCGAGATTGTGGGTGATGGAGACGAAGCGTCGGACTAGAACCCGAGGCCGGCCCGGGGCCCTGGTGGGTCGGCGTGCTGGGCGGGTGGGGAGCGTGTGTGTTGTCATCCCATCTCTGTCCGCGGACGCCTCACCCGCCATGGGCACAGCGTGGTCCTACAAGCCCGTAGAAGGGATTTAAAAAAAAAAAAAAAAAAAAAAAAAAAAAAATATATATATATATATATATATATATATATATATATATATATATATATAATTTTATTGATTTTTTACAGAGAGGAAGGGAGAGGGAGAGAGAGTTAGAAACATCGATGAGAGAGAATCATCGATCAGCTGCCTCTTGCACACCCCCCGCAACCAAGGTCCATGCCCTTGACCGGAATCGAACCTGGGACCCTTCAGTCCGCAGGCCGACCTTCTCCATTGAGCAACACTGGTTTCAGCTGGTGTGAGGTCTTAGAGCCATGCCCACCTGATTGCAGCCGCCCCAGCACGTGGCACCGGGAGCCTCTGCCTCCTGCTCCTCCAGAAAGGCTGTGCCTCTGGCCACACCGAGGGCCGGGCCAGTGGGCGCCAAACCCAGAGGCTCATGGGCCACACCTGCTGGCCCGGATGCTCCCTCCTCCCGCTCCCCCCCCCCCCCCCCGACCTCCCCGTCTGGCCCGGGCCCCTGTGCATCCCCTCGGAGACACCGGAATAGCTCGGGCGAGCCTGGGCTTTGCAACGGGCTACACCTGCCCTCGAAGCTGCCCGCGCCCCTCCCGGCTGTGTCCTGGGTGAGCGATTGGCCTCTCTGGGCCTCCGTCTCCTGCAGACCCTGCAGCCCAGCCCCTCTGCCCTCCCCCCGGGCGGAGGTGAGGATGACAGCGCCGTGGGTCCCCGGGCACAGCAGGCACCAGGTACGTGGCCGCCAGGATCCTCGAGGTCAGTGTGCAGAGCGTGAGGGTGGCTGGTTAACCGGGATGTGGGTCCCCGGGCGCTTTGACCTGCCTCTGCCCCCCTCCTCCGCCCCCAGGTTACGGGCAGGCTGGCTTGGGGCTGCCCTGAGGGGTGGACTGCACTGTGCTCTGCCTGGTCCCCCGGTCCCCTCCCCAGGACCCCTGTCCTGGCTTCTGCGGGCTGAGAGGGCCTTCAGGCCGGCAAGGAAGGTCTCCCCAGACTCAGCACGGAGGGGGGCCCACGCATGGCCATTTACAGACACCTCTTCAACACCTGGGTTATAATCAGTAGATAATTATTAAGCGCCTGTTGTGTACTCTCGTGGGAAGTGATGCCTGGTGATCACTTCAAACTGGGAGCCATGAAGCACAGGACCGGGCCTGGGCCTGGGAGACACCCTCGGACGAGCTGAGAGCAGGGTGTGTGAGGTGTTGGGGTGCAGGAGAGCAGGGGGCGGAGGGGTGGGGATTGGGAAATGGACGGCTGTTTTGTCCCTCGGGGCTCTGAGGCTCCGGATGAAGAGCAGGCTGAGGGGAGGGGAGGGGAGGTGGGCAGAGGGGGAGGGAGATGGAACTGGAGAGGGACTCAGGCCAGAGCCTGGGGGCTGGAAGGAGGGGTTTGGGGTCAGGGAGTGGGAAGGCGGGATGCACTCAGGCGGCCAGTGCTCCCTGGGGAGGTGGAGGAGGGAGGAAGCGGTTCTTCCCGCTGGGTTTTGTGAAGCAGCGTCGGGCAAGCTCAGCACCATGAGCCTCGCCTCCTCCAGCTGCAAAGTGAGGCTGCTCACGGCGCCCACCTGCCTGCGCTGATGGGGTCCGTGGGACGATGGTGCTGACTGCTCAGAACAGTGCCCGAGAGAGTGAAACTCCGAATGGTGCTGCTTTCTCTCCTCTGGGCTCCGGAGGAGTTAAAAATGCCGGTCCCTCTGCATCTCAGCCCTGAGCATTCGCAGGTGCAGTGTGTGTGTGTGTGTGTGTGTGTGTGTGTGTGGTTTCAGGGTGTCCCTGCCGATCTCCTGGCTGTTCCAAGAGTCGCAAACCCTCCGAGCCTGGGTTAGGCACGTGCGAGCGAGTGTGTGTCTCTGTGTGTGCACGCGCATGCATACATGTGTGCGTGCATATGTGTGTCTGTGTATGTGTGCATGTGTATACGTGTCCCTGTGCATGCATAACAGTGTCTCATTGGGGAGGGCTTGGTCCAGTCAAAATTCTTTCCTTGCTAAACACATCCTTAGAAATCTTACAGTTTGTTGCTGCTATGAATGGGGTGTTTTTTTTTTTGTTTGTTTGTTTGTTTGTTTTACCATTTCCCTTCCCGTGTGTGTGTGTGTGTGTGTGTGTGTGTGTGTGTGTGACATGTGCATGCTGACATAGGGGAGGAAGTGGGCGGGAAGGGTCTGGCACAGTGCAGTGTAGCTTGTGTCCCCTCCAGCCCTCAGTCCCGGCCCAGAGCCCAAGGACCACGGTGGGCGTGTGGGCCGCGGTCACAGGACGCTGCCTGCAGGCTGGCTCAGACGATCAGACACGCTGGTCCCGAACCCCAGTCCCCCTGCTTCTCCTCAGCTGCGGAGCTGGGTCTGGCCCTGGGCTCAGGGCCCTCAGGTGACAAAGCAACTCCCCCCCCCCCCCCCCCGGCCCCAGCCTGGCTGGGTCGGGCACCGAGCCGCCCCGGGAGCCAGTCAGGCTGGACGGGTGCCTGGCAGCCTGAGTGCCAGCTTCCGCTCCTGGTGGGCACCTGCTGGCAGAACCGGCCTTGCAGGTGCCAGCCTGGGACACTCCTGGCTTCCGGTCCCCTCGGAATGTGGTTAACCCCCCCCCAGCTCCCCTACAGCTCCCTCCCAAGCCTGACACCCGTCTGCTGTCTGTGTGAAGGCGAGTGCATGGACGTCTGCCCAGGGACACAGACCAGCAAGCCATGGTGGCATGGGGGGGGGGTGCAGGTGATAATGAAGCATGGAAATAGGGGGTGCTCATCCCCTGTTTTGGGGTAACGGGGTGTCTCATTGGGGGAGGGCTTGGTCCACTCAAAATGCTTTTCTTGCTAAACACATCCTTAGAAATCTTTCAGTGTGTTGCTACTATGAATGGGATATATATTTTTTCCCCATTTCCCTTCCCAAACGTTTGTTGCTATCATAAATCAAAACTTTTCTCTGTTGACCCACCTAGCTTACTCAGTCCTCTTGCTCATTTTAATACGGTTTCACGAAAACCGATTAGGGCCCTAACCAGTTTGGCTCAGTGGATAGAGCGTCAGCCTGCGGACTGAAGGGTCCCGGGTTTGATTCCGGTCAAGGGCATGTACTAGGGTTGCAGGCACATCCCCAGTAGGGGTTGTGCAGGAGGCAGCTGATGGATGTTTCTAACTCTCCATCTCTCTCCCTTCCTCTCTGTAAAAATCAATAAAATATATATATATTTTTTAAAAAACAAAAAACCGATTGGGTTATGGAGGAGCACTCCCGATAATCTGTAAGTAAAGATCGTTCCCTTTCTTTCCCGGCACTGACTCGGCTCAGTTCATCCTCCTGGCTTGCTCTCTTCGTTAAAGCTCCGAAGCCATAGAATGATGGACAGTGAAGACAGCAGGGTGTTATCTCGCTTCTGATTTAATATAAAGGATGTCGGCGTTTTTCCACTCAGTGAAATGTCTGATCTTGGCTCTCAGCAAACAGTCTTTATCCTGCTTAAGTCATTCCTGTCCACACTCGGCAGGTTCTTGGTAATATGTACCTTTCAGGTGCATGATAGAACGACCATCTGTGAAACTGGCTGCTACATCAATGGTGAAGCATAAATCCTGCTTCTATTTTTCTCCGCAACAGCATGAGATGTATAAATTCTTTGTGGTTAGAAAAACTTAAAACAATAGGAAACTTGAGGTCATTTCACCACAGGGTCAGATGCTGAGCCTTGGAGGGACCACACCTAAGAGCATCCCTTGAGTAGGCTAGGGCAAGTCCAGAGAAGGACGAGGGCCAATCTCGAACCCGTGACCTGAGCTCCACCTCAAGCACAGGAGCTGGCAAAGCGTCCCAAGAGCAGCAGGTCAATTCCCTCGGGTTCCTTCCCCGCAAGGTTCTCTTCTCGTCAAAAACAGAGCGATGGCTGAGCCTGGGACCTACTCAGTCCTGCTCCGAGGGATGCTCTTCGGTGCGGTCCCTCCACAGGACCTGGTGCTTCACGGCTCAGCACCTGACCCCGTGGTGCCTGTTGTGTTTCTGGAGGGGGGAACATAGCTGACAGGGGACACATCCACGCAGGGCGAGTATCTGCACCAAATAACGGTGAGAGCCGCATTAGTATGCGCCCTCAAACCGGAGACCGGCGTTGAGCCGTGATTTGCATGTCTCCTCGCAGAGCTATTTATCTGGGGAGGTTATTGCTCCTCCGTCAGTGGCGAGTTCGCGTTTAGCATTGTATCCACGGATGATGCGGCGGGACCCGTGCGGTTCAGGGAGACTTCAAGGAGTGGCCAGGAGGGGCTTTCCATAATCCCGTCAGCACCGGCTCCTGCAGGAAGGAAAACGGAACCGAATCAGCAAGCCTCTCTCTGGGCGAGAACCCCGGGAGAGAGGGCAGAAACCCTCTGCCCGCGGCTGCGGAGAAAATGTGCACCTCGAGGAGGGACGGTGGAGCCAAGGTCACTGCAAGGTTTTCTGCAAAGAGTTGATGCAAGGAGTGGAAAAATGTAGATATTTACCACGTGTTGGGAGGCAGTGAGCAAGACTGGACGGGGTCAATTCTGGCCCCACAGTCACCCAGAGACAGAGACCGGCTCAGTCTGCATCGTGGTCAAAGCTACACACACTACACATACACACTCTCACATATACACACTCACACACACACGCAGACAAACACACACACACACACACTCTCTCACACACACTCACACATACACACTCTCTCACATATACACACTCACACACATACTCACACACACACACACACACACACACACTGAGTGGCCAGATTATTATGCGTTCAGAGATCATCTTCCTCGGGCCACTCCGTGTGTCTTTTCCAACGGTGTTTCCACTTGCTTCGGGTAAATACCAGAAGTGGAAGGGCTGGGTCCTGCGGTGGCTCTGGCTTTCACTGTCTGAGGTCCTTCCATGCTGTTACCCGTCGCGGCTGAACCAGTTCACCTCGGCCCCAAGCGTCCACAGGCCTCCTTTTGCTCCACACCCTCGCCGCCGGCACTGCTCACCTGTTGACTTTCTTTGGTAACAGCCGTCGGCCAGGTGTGCGGTGAGACCGCCTGGTGCTTCTTGTTTGCGTTTCCCCGGTCATTACCGATGTAGAGCATCATTTCCTACGTGTGTTCCGGGCCGTTCATTGTCTTCCTATTGACGAACGTTTGATAAGGCGCATATGATTCTCTCTATTTAAAGATAAGACTCCGGGGTTTGGAGAGCTCGGCCACTCCGCCGAGGTAACCAAGCCTGCGCACGCACCCGAACGTGACACACCATTGTCTTGGCTTTCCTGCCAGCATGGTGCTTGGCTCATCAAAGCATAAAAAAATATTTATTGGCGACAACGATCGAACGTCCCTGTTCCAAGGTACACTCTGATTATCCGTTGCTTGGACAATAGCGATAGCCTCCTCACTGGGCTTGTTGGCTTTCCTTGTTTTAAAAATATATTTTGATTGATTTCAGAGAGGAAGGGAGAGGGTGAGAGAGAGAGAGAGAAATATCAGCGATGCGAGAGAATCATGGATCGGCTGCCTCCTGCACGCTCCACACTGGGGATGGAGCCCACAACCTGGGCATGTGCCCTGCCTGGGAATCGAACCCTGACCTTCTGGTTCCTAGGTTGATGCTCAACTACAGAATCTACGGGTCTTTCCAGATCTGACATGAGTCTCTGGAGCCAGGTGGCTGGAACCCGTAACCAGAGGCAGGTGCCACCCTGGGAGAGGGTGTTGGAGTCCCCGGGGGCCCAGACACCCCCCGGCATGTCCCTCCCTGGCCTGCAGATGCCCGGGACTCTGGCTTAGTGATATCCAAGCCCCCACTGGCCTGGCAGGGCTCACCTGGCAGGCGGCGTCTGGCAGGGTAACAGGTGCCAGGTACCAAGTGGCCCACGTGTGCCCTGGGGGGACTGGCAAAGGGGGTCTGCCCCCAACCCAGTGCAGTTTAGGGCCAAGTTCTGGCCTCGGAGGCTTCCAACTCTCAGCAGCACCCCCTGGGTGCCCTTGGGGGGGGGTCCCCTCCACCCCATACAGCTAGTGTAGCACCCCTCCATCTCCACCCCCCCCCCCAAGGGTCTGGCGTCGAGCGGAAGGCAGGATCATCCTTGGCATGCAGTGCTTGGAGACCGACTTGTCCAGGTGTTGGCGGGACAGTCCTGATTTCTAACAAATTTTTCCCGTGTCTCATGGCGTTTAAAAAAAAAGTCCCGATTTTTGGAAAGAATCTTTCCAATGATCTTTCCCAAAAATTGGGACTTTTTTTTTTTTAAAAAAAAAAACGCTGCAGGACGTGGGAAAAATTGTTGGAAATCAGGACTGTCCCGCCAACACCTGGACGATCTGGTCACCTTATACTGGAGGCAGTTGTCACTCACACTGCAAGCGGCCAGCCGAGCCCGGGGGGGGGGGGGGCACGGGTGGGGAGTCCCTGAGACCCTGAGCTGTGATGAAGTGCCAGGCTTTGCCTAACCCTCTCTTTCCCGCCTTGCCTGGTCCTCTGGCCAGCATCGCTGCCCGGGGAGTGCCCGGGCAGCCTGTTCTGTGATGACACCGCGCAGAGGCAGGTTCCTGGGGAGAGGAGGGGTGTTCCCAGGTTGCACCCCCACTCCAGGCCCCTGCCCCGCCCCCCAGCCCCCCAGTCTTACTAAGGCAGTGCCTTGTCTTTGAATGGGTTTCAGCCAAGGAGCCGCTGCAAGGCGTCCTCACAGGCGCCTCCCTAACCCTTTGCTGCTGCTGTCCTGGGGGCCAGGGTGCTGTCCCGGGACAGGTCCCCCTTCCTGCACAGCCCAACCCCCTGCAAAGCCCCTGCGAACCCCCTGCAAACCCCAACCCCCTGCGAACCCCAACCCCCTGCACACCCCCTGCAAACCCCAACCCCCTGCAAACCCCCCTCCACACCCCCTGCACACCCCAACCCCCTGCAAACCCCCTGCACACCCCAACCCCCTGCACACCCCCTGCAAACCCCAACCCCCTGCAAACCCCCTGCGAACCCCCTGCACACCCCAACCCCCTGCAAACCCCCTGCACCCCCCTGCAAACCCCAACCCCCTGCAAACCCCAACCCCCTGCACACCCCCTGCACACCCCAACCCCCTGCAAACCCCAACCCCCTGCACACCCCAACCCCCTGCAAACCCCCTGCAAACCCCAACCCCCTGCAAACCCCCTGCACACCCCAACCCCCTGCAAACCCCAACCCCCTGCACACCCCAACCCCCTGCACACCCCCTGCAAACCCCAACCCCCTGCAAACCCCCTGCGAACCCCCTGCACACCCCAACCCCCTGCAAACCCCCTGCACCCCCTGCAAACCCCAACCCCCTGCAAACCCCCTGCACCCCCCTGCACACCCCAACCCCCTGCAAACCCCCTGCAAACCCCAACCCCCTGCAAACCCCACCCCCCTGCAAACCCCCACCCCCTGCAACCCCCCCTGCAAACCCCACTCCCCTGCACCCCCCCTGCAAACCCCCCTGCACCCCCCTGCAAACCCCCCTGCACCCCCCTGCAAACCCCCCTCCACACCCCCTGCACACCCCAACCCCCTGCAAACCCCCTGCAAACCCCAACCCCCTGCAAACCCCACCCCCCTGCAAACCCCCACCCCCTGCAACCCCCCCTGCAAACCCCACCCCCCTGCACCCCCTGCAAACCCCCCTGCACCCCCCCTGCAAACCCCCCTGCACCCCCCTGCAAACCCCACCCCCCTGCACACCCCCTGCACCCCCCAACCCCCTGCAAACCCCCCTCCACACCCCCTGCAAACCCCCTGCAAACCCCAACCCCCTGCAAACCCCCTGCACCCCAACCCCCTGCAAACCCCAACCCCCTGCAAACCCCCTGCAGACCCCAGAGGCGGGAGATGCGGGAGAAAGGAGAAGAAGGGAGAAGGCGGGCAGAAGATACCCGCCTATCTCCGCCTGGGTTCTCTTGCCAAACTTTGGGTTTCTTTCTCAAACATCCCGGGCGCTGGCCGGAAGCTGTCACCAGGAACTTCAAATGCCGCTCCTTGGGTGCAGCTGAAGCCGCCCCGCCCCGGACACCGGGTCAAGTCCCTCCTTTGCAGCGTCGGGCTGCGCCTGGGACTGGAGCTCCGGGTGCTGGGCCCGGGCACCCTCTGGGGGAAGAAGGGAGTGAAGGGGGGAAGAGGGGGGGAGAAGGGGGAGGAGGAAAGGAGGAGGCGATCTGGCTGGACACCTCCGTGGACACTTGGGCAGCTACAGAGGTTGCAGCTCTGCACCCCGCCTGCCCGCCGAACCCCCGGCCTCTGTGCTCTTGGCACAGGGACACTCGGGGTCCGGCCGCGTCCCAGGCGCCCCGCGTTGCAGCGGGAGGTCCCCCCAGGTACCCCGGGCGGGATGGCCACCTGGGCGGTGGGCGGGGCCTGCGGTGGGCGGGGCCTGGCGGACCGGGGGCGGGGCCTGGAGGGGCGGGGCCTGGCGGCGGCTATTTCCCCGCGGGACCCACTGCCCCGGGCGCCGCGGGGAGACGGGAGCCGAGGCGGAGGCGCGGGCTGCGGCGGGGAGACCCCCCCCCAGAGGTGAGCGCCCCGCGGCGGGGGCGGACGGGCGAGCGGACGGACGGGCGGGCGGGCGGGCAGCGGATCCTGGAGCCGCGGGGGCCGGGCGTCCCTTCCCTTCTCGGGGCGATTTGGGCTCTTTCTAGCCCTCAGCCCCCCGCATGGGACGTCCCATGTCTGACCGCGCTCTGCCCCGTCCCGGGGGTCACGTGGCGGAGTTGGGGGTCCCATAGGGGTGTTGGGGGTCCCTGGGCGGAGTTGGGGGGCCCGTTGGCAGTTTGGGGGGCCCTTGGCAGTTTGGGGGGGTCCCTGGGCGGGAAGGGGGAAGAGGAGAGAATGTGAGACCTGCCCGGCGGGCGGGCGGCAGACCGGGAAGCTCAGCTGTGGGAATCCCGGCTTTCCCACCTGGGCACCCTCTCCCAGACCTTCCCCTCCGCACCCGGGGGTGGCAGGTGGGCCCGCTCTCTTCCCCGGAGAGGGAGCCAGCGCCCCAGCTGGGCCAGGGCGACCCCAAAGTGCCGGGGCTTGTATGTAACCCCCACCCCTGGCCCAGGGAGAGCAGGGCAGAGGCTCCAGGCAGGCAGCGTTGGCCTTTGTACTTAAAAAAATAAGAAGCGGATGAAGGTGACAGCTGGGGCCCCGGGACCCGCGGCTGGGGGACACTTGGCAGGGGTCTTCAAACTACGGCCCGCGGGCCACATGCAGCCCCCAGGGGAGTCTGATCCGGCCCGCCAGGTTTTTTGGGCAGTGAGCGCAGCCGAGGTGTTACAGTAGGAATTAGTAGTTCATATAGTCCGGCCCTCCAGCTCTCTGAGGGACCGTGATCTGGCCCCCACTTTAAAAAGTTTGAGGACCCCTGTGCTAGGGGGAGGGGGGTGGGCTCGGCTGCTGGTCTTGGGGTGAGGCGGGGCCCAGGAGGCTGCTGAGGCCTCGGGGAGCATGGACCTTGGGGCTCTCCCTGTGGCGGGGAGGGACAGTCCCCTAAGCTTGGGACGCCCTGGCCAGCCCCGTGGCCCCCACAGCACCCAAGCCCCATGTCCTCTGCTGAGCGATGGCCGGGCCAGGGCCGTGCCTGGTGGAGCTGAGTGCCTCTGGGACTCCATCCTCTGGCTCCGGACCTGAGCGAGGTCCCGAGAGGATATGGGGTCACGGGTCAGCTGCCTGGGGAGCCGCCAGGCCCTAGCCCGGTGGTCGGCAAACTCATCAGTCCACAGAGCCACCTGCCAACAGGACAACGATTGACATTTCTTTGGAGAGCCACATTTTTTAAACTTAAACTATATAGGTAGGCTCATTGTGATGAACTTAATTCGCATATACTCCTAAGCTGGCCTCTGCTCAAGTCCCAAGGGGCCAAAGAGCCGCATGTGGCTCTCGCGAGACGCAGTTTGCCGACCACTGCCCTAGCCAGTCGTAGCCCTGAGCTGGCCCAAGGCCTCCTGGACCCCCTGGCTGAGCCCGCCTTGCCCTGTGCCCCGAGCCCAGGGGCCAGCAGCTGCCCAGGGTCCGAGGGAGCCAGCCCCTCGGTGGCGGGGCTGTGGGGAGGGCCCAGGCCGAAGTCCTAACCAGGCAATCCGTGTGGCCACCCCCGGGTGTGGGGCCTGCCTGGCACCCCCATCCTGAGCGATGATGTCCCAGGGTTACCCCTTGGGCGTCACCCCTCGCCTGACCCCTCGTTGTGTCGGAGGAATCAGGTCCAGAGCTGCCTGGCTGACCCCGCTGACCCCGCAGGGGTCACCATGCTGAGTGTCGAAACCAAAACAGGCCTGTATGCCTGCCCCTGGGATGCCTGTTTACTGGGTCCCGGTGTGTCTGTTTTATGTTCGTTTGTGTGGGAAAGAACGCGGACGGCAGACCCACGTCTTGGGGCGGGCCTGGAGCTTTGGGGGTCCCCCCCCCCCCCACACACACACACTGCAGGCCGGGGGTGCTCAGCTGCAGGGGACCAGCTCAGGCGGGGGCACTGGGCCTGCCCTTCAGGAGCTTCAGGTTTAGGGGGTGAGAGGACCCAGCGCCGGGAAGTGGGAAAACCTGTGCATCACCTGCTGGAGGAGAGACGCTGGCCGGGCTGCGGAGGGCCCCGAGCTCCCAGCCTCAGAGGCGGTGGGCACCGCGGGCAGGGCCAGGGTCCGAAGCCCGGGGCTCATGGGAAGCTCAGGACAAGCTGGGGCCTCGCCACCCTCCACATACAGCCCTGTCTCCCTGCCTCTCTTCCCTGTCTCCTGTCACTCTTATGCCCCCTGCCGCCCTGACCAGGTCTTCGTTGTTTTTTTTTTTTAAAAAAATATATATATTTTATTGATTTTTTACAGAGAGGAAGAAAGAGGGATAGAGAGTTAGAAACATCGATGAGAGAGAAACATCGATCAGCTGCCTCCTGCACACCCTCCCACTGGGGACGTGCCCGCAACCAAGGTACATGCCCTTGACCGGAATCGAACCCGGGACCCTATAGTCTGCAGGCCGATGCTCTATGCACTGAGCCACACCGGTGAGGGCGGAGGGCACATATCTTTGCGTATAAATGATTTGGAGTTTTCCGGGTACATACCCAGGAGTGGGGTTGTGGGTCGGGTGGCAGCTCTGTGTTGAATCTTGTGAGGAATGGCCAGCCTGCTTTCCGTGGCGGTTGTACCAGCCTGCAATCCCACCAGCAGGGGCTGAGGGGTCCCTCTTCCCACGGCCTCTCGGGCACTCGTTGCTGCTTGTCTGATTGATAATGGCCGCGCTGGCAGGTGTGCGGTGGTAGCTCGTTGTAGTTTTGATTTGCATTTCCCTCATTGCGGGTGAGGTGGAACAGCTTTCCATACATCAATTGGCTGTTTGTCTTCTTGGGAGAGGTGTATTCTCGGGTCCTCTGCCCACTTGTTGATTGGATCGTTTGTTTGGTGTTGAGTTTTATTAGTTTTTAAAATATTTTGGAAACGACACCTTTATCGGAGCTACTGTTTGCAAATGTCATCTCCCATCTGGTTGGCTGTCTGTCTGTTCTGTTGTCCTTTTCTTTTGCTGTGCAGAAACTTCTTAATTTGATATGGTCCCATTCATTTGTTTTTGCCTTTTTTAAAAATATATATTTTTTTATTGATTTCAGAGAGGAAGGTAGAGGGAGAGAGAGATAGAAACATCAATGATGAGAGAAAGTCATTGATCAGCTGCCTCTTGCACACTCGCTACTGGGGATGAGCCCACAACCTGCACAGAGTTACAATAATCAATCCCTTGATGGATTCGAACCTGGGACTCTTCAGTCCGCAGGCCAAGGCTCTAACTAGTGAGCCAAACCAGCCAGGGCTATTTTTTGCCTTCACTTCCCTTGCCTTTGGGGTCAAGTTCATAAAATGTTCTCTACGACCCAGGTCTATGCATTTGGCACCTATATTTTTTTCAATGTAACTTACTGTTTCCAGTCTTATGTGTAGGCCTTGGCCCCATTTTGAGTTAATTTTTGTCCATGGGGACAAACTGCAATCCAGCTTCATTCCTTTGCATGTGGCTTTCAGTGTGTCCAGCACCGTTTATTGAAGAGACTGTCTTGACTCCAATGTGCATTTCTGGCTCCTTTGTCGAAAATTACCTGCCCGTATACGTGTGTGGTTTTATAGCTGGACCTGTTCTGTCCCATTTACCTGTGTGTCTGTTTCTCCGCCAATACCAAGCTGTTTTGATTATCGTAGCTCTGTAGTATAATTTGAAGTCAGGTAGCATGATGCCTCCAGCTTCATTCTTTTCTCTCAGAATTGCTTTGGCTATTTGGGGTCTTTTGTGGTCCCATACAAATCTGATGAATTCTATTTCTTTTTAAAAAAATGGCATGGGGGATTGCATTAAATCTGTACATGGCTTTGGGCAATATGGCCATTTTAACTAGGTTGATTCTTCCAATCCATGAACACGTTATATTTTTCCATTTTGTCGTGTCTTTTTCAATCTCTTTTAATAATGCAATTTGATTTTCAGTATATAGGTCTTTTGTATTCTTTGTAAAGTTTATTCCTAGGTATTTTATTCTTTTGGTTGCTATTACAAAAGGAATTGTGTGTTTTTTTCCATTTCTTTTTCTGAAGTTTTGTTGTTCGTATACAGGAAGGTGATGGATGTTTGCACATTGATTTTGTATCCTGCAACTTGACTGTATTTGTTTACTGTTTCTAATAAGTTGTTTGTTTGTTTTTTATAGAGTCTTTAGGGTTTTCTAAGTACAGAATCATGTTGACCACAAAAAGTGACAGTTTGATTTCTTCTTTTCCAGTTTGGATGCCTTTTATTTCTTTCTCTTGCCTTATTGCTCTGGCTAGGACTTCCAGCACTCTGCTGAATAAGAGTGGAGAGAGTGGACATTCTTGTCTTGTTCCTGATCTTGGGGGGAAAAGCTTTCAGTTTTTCGCCATTGAGTATGATATCAGCTGAGGGTTTATCATATACTAGAGGCCCGGTGCATGAAATTCATGTGTGGGAGGGAGAGGGGAAGGGTGTGTCCCTGAGTCCAGCCTGCATCCTCTCCAATCTGGGACATCCCTCTCACAATCCAGGACTGCTGACTCCCAACCACATGCCTGCCTGCCTGCCTGATTGCTTCTAACCATTTCAGCCTGATCATCCCCTAACCACTCCCCTGCCAGCCTGATTGATGCCTAACTGCTCCCCTGCCAGCCCAATTGCCCTTAACTGCCCTCCCCTGCCAACCTGGTTGCTCCTAATTGCCTCCCCCCACCAGGCCTGGTCCCCCCCAACTGCCCTCCCCTGCAGGCATGGGGGCGGCAATCTTGTGAGTTGGAGTGATGATCAATTTTCATATCACCTCTTTATTATATAGGATGGCCTTTATTATCCTGAGGTACTTTTTTTCTGTTCCTATTTTATTGAGTGCTTTCATCATAAACGGATGTTGTGTCTCATCACATGCTTTTTCTATGTAGAAGATGAATATGATTGTATTTAAGATCATCTTTGTTTATGCTTTCTTTTGCTAATGTGGTGTATTATGTTGATTGATTTGCGAATGTTGAACCATCCGTGTGCCATGCAATGGATCCCACTTGGTCGTGATGCATTATTTTTTGGATGGACCGTTGTACTCTATCTGCTAGTGTTTTGTTTAGGATTTCTGCATCTGTATTTATCGGGGATGCTGGTCTGCAGTTTTTTTTTTGTGTGTGTGTGAACTTTGCCAGGTTTTGGTATCAGGGTGATATTGGCCTCGTAGAATGGGTTAGAAAGTACTGCCTCTTCTTCGATTTTTTTTGGGGGGGTGAGAGTTGGAAAAGGATAGGTTTTAATTCTTCTTTGAATGTTTGGTAGCATTCGCTGGTGACGCCATTCGGTTCTGAACTTTTGGGAGATTTTGGGGAGATTTTTTTATGGTTATTTCCATTTCCTCACAGCTGATCAGTCTATTTAGATTTTCCCGTTCTTCATGATTTAGTAGTCAATGACGGTTATATATTTCTAGGAACTCATCTCTTCTAGGTCAGTGGTCAGCAAACTGCATCTCGCAAGCCACATGTGGCTCTTTAGTGCCTTGAGTTTTTAGCTAAGGCCAGCTTAGGAGTCCCCAAATTAAGTTACTAACAATGTACCTCCTTATATATTAATAGTTTAAGTTTAAAAAAAAATTGGCTCTCCAAAGAAATGTCAGTTGTTGTCCTGTTGATATTTGGCTCTGTGGACTAATGAGTTTGCCGACCACGGTTCTAGGTTATTGAAGATGCTGGCATATAGTCTTTCACGATATGCTAGTCTGATCCTTTGTATATCTGTGATGTCTGAGGTGATATTTCCTCATTTGTGATTTTGTTTATATGGGCCTGTTCCCTTTTTCTCTTTGTGAGTCTAGCCAGGGGTTTGGCCATTTTTTATTAATCTTCACAAAGAAACCGCTCTGTGTCTTATTGATTTTTTTTTTATGTCGTCTTTTTGTTCTCTATCTCGTTTAATTCTGCTCTGTTTATTATTTCCTTTTCTCTTTTTCTAGTGCTTTACGATGTGCTGTCAGGTCGTTTACTACGGTTTCCCTTATTTCTTGAGCCAGGCCCGTAATGACAGGAACTTCCCCTTATTGCTGCTGCGGCTGCATCCCAGAGGTTGGCTGTGTTGTGTCACCATTCCCGCTTGGCTCCATATAGCTTTTGATCTCATTTTTTTATTTCTTCTCTGACCCAGACATTTAAAAAAAATATTGATTTTTTACAGAGAGGAAGGGAGAGAGATAGAGAGCTAGAAACATCGATCAGAGAGAAACATTGACCAGCTGCCTCTTGGACACCCCCTACTGGGGATGTGCCCGCAACCAATGCACATGCCCTTGACCGGAATGGAACCTGGGACCTTTCAGTCCGCAGACTGACGCTCGATCCTCTGAGCCAAACCGGTTTCGGCTGACCCAGACATTTTTTTGAGCGCCATGTGGTTTAATCTCTTTGTTTTTGTGGGTTTTTTTTACTTCCTTTTCTAATTTCAAGGTCAGGAAACTTGCTTGGTATCCTCTCAGCCCTCTTGAATTTCTTGGTTCTTGTTCTGTGACCCAGCATATGATCTGTCCTCCAGAATGTTCCCTGTGCGCTGGAGGGAAATGTAGAATCTGATATTCCGGGAGGACAGGTTATGTACGTGTCCGTTTCATCTATTTGGTCTAGTGTTTCATTTCAGCCGATATTTCTTTATTGGTTTTCTGTTTGGTTGATCTGCCTAGAGCTGTCAATGGAGTATTAAGGTCTCCAACTGTGATTGTGTTTTGATCATTTTCTCCCTTTAGTTCTGTGAGTAGTTGTTTTATATATTTCGGTGCTCCCTGTTTGGGTGCAAATATATTAAGTGTTATGCCCGGGAAAAAAAAAAGGTGTTATGTTTTCTTTTTTTTGTTGTTTCCATTTTTTTAAATTAAGGTATTATATGGGTACATATTTTCCTATTGTCCCCTCCTACCCCACTCCCATATATGCCCTCACCCCCCAGTGTCTTGAGACCATTGGTTATGGTTCTATGCATGCATACAAGACTTTCAGTTGATCTCTTATCTCCCACACCTCTCCCTAACCTTCCCGCTGTAATTCGACAGTCTGTTTGATGCTTTACTGCCTCGGTATCTATCTTTTTGTTCACCGATTTATAATGTTCTTTACTATCCACAAGTGAGCTGTTTCCAAATCCATGCTGTTGTAGATTGTGCAGCTATGAACATAGGGGTGCATATATCCTTTCTGATTGGTGATTCTAGTTTCTTGGGATATAGTCCTAGGAGTGGGATCACTGGGTCAAATGGGAATTCCATTTTCAGTTTTTTGAGGAAATACTGTTCTCCACAGTGGCTGCACCAGTCTGCGTTCCCACCAGCAATGCACGAGGGTTCCTTTTTCTCTGCATCCTCACCAACACTTGTCGTTTGTTGATTTGTTGATAATAGCCATTCTGACAGGTTTGAGATGATACCACATTGTCGTTTTGATTTGCATCTCTCGGGTAATTAGTGACTTTGAGCAGGTTTTAATGTATCTGTTGGCCTTCCTTCTGTCTTCTTTCAAAAAGATTCTGTTTAGGTCCGTTTCCTATTTTTTTTTATTGGATCATTTATCTTCCTTTTATTAAGTTGTATAAGCTGTCTGTAGATGTTGGAGATTAAACCTTTATCAGTGTTTATGTTCTCCCATGCAGTGGGCTTTCTTGTTGTTTTTGTTGACGGCTTCTTTTGCTGTGAAAAAGCTTTTTATTTTGATGTAGTCCCATTTGTTTATTTTCTCTTTAGCTTCCATTGCCCTAGTAGCAGTAGCAGTGAAGAAGTTCTTTCCACGTATGTCTCAGATTTTGATGCCTGTGGATTCCACTCGTATTTTTATGGTTTCCTGTCTTATGTTTAAGTCCTGTATCCATTTTGAATTTACTTTTGTGTATGGTGTAAGTTGGTGATCTAGAGCAGTGTTTCCCAACCTTCTCTCATGATGAGAATCACCTGGTGGAGTTGTTAAAACACAGATTCCTGAATCCCAACTAAGAAGTGCTAAACTAGAATTTTTGGGAACATATAGGTAAAATTGTATACTTAACTAGTGCTCTAAGACAGATTTTATATACAGAGCACTAAGTTAGGTATGCAATTTTACCTATATGTTCTCAAAAATTCTAGTTTAGCACTTCTTAGTTGGGATTCAGGAATCTGTGTTTTAACAACTCCACCAGGTGATTCTCATCATGAGAGAAGGTTGGGAAACACTGATCTAGAGGAAAAGGGCGGGGATTCCCACCCTCAAAATATTATCTGCCCCCAAAGCATCTACCGAAGGCCCGGGCATACATTTTATGGATTCATTGTATTGGCACATCCGCCATCGTGTTAGATATCGTCACCATGTTCCCGGACAGACTTGCACACTTGCCAAGAGGGAGGGTGACGAGGGTGCTCGTAGGAGCGTGCCCGGGTCTGGCTGCCGTCACAGCGCTGGGCACGTCTCATCAGACGTCACGGGCCCATCCCAGCTCACACACGCCGCTGTCCGCACACGGACACGGGACAAGGGATGTGCCAGATGGTGGAGGAGGCTGGAGCCCAGATTCCCCCTCTTGCAGCCCAGGGCCCCTTCCTTCCTTCCTTCCTTCCTTCCTTCCTTCCTTCCTTCCTTCCTTCCTTCCTTCCTTTTTCCTTCCATATATTTTTATTGATCTCAGAGATGAAGGAAGAGGGAGAAGGAGACAGAAACATCTATGATGAGAGAGAATCATGGATCGCCTGCCTCCTGCACACCCCCCACTGGGGATGGAGCCTGTAACCCAGGCATGCGCCCTGACCGGGAATCGAACCCTGACCTCCTGGTTCTTAGGTCGATGCTCCACCACTGAGTCACGCCTGCGGCCGGGCCCAGCCCAATGCGTCTGCCAGGATCCCAGGCAGTCACACCCACGGGAAGTCGGAGCCAAGTCTCTGGCCGGCTCCACCCCACTCAGCACGGGGCTCAGCCTCCGGGCAGCCTGCCCAGGGCGGGTCCCACGCTCTGTAAGCCTCCCTGCGGGCACGGAACCTGGGCACGGGGCAGGACCGGGGCTGCCAGCAGGGATGTGGTCCCCAGCCTGGCCTGGCCCTGCGCCTGGTCCCTGGGTGCAGCCCATGGAATTGTCTTTCCACCCCTGCACCCAGCGGGGCACCGAGACCTGGGCCACTCCTGCTGGCCCGCCGCCCTCTCTCCCTCCCTCCCTCCCTCCCTCCTCCACCCCCACCAGCGGGTGTCTCCACAGCTGCAGAGCTGGCTTGATTTGATCCCCATTTTCCCCCCTCTCCCTCCAAGCAGGTTCCTCTTGGTGCCTCACAGACTTCACATCCCTACCAGGAAGGTTCTCAAGTGTTTTCTAATCTCTTCTCCCATTTCCATCCTCTCTGGCAGATCACAGTTTAGTAAGGTTTCTTTTCCCCGTCCGCCCCCTGCCTCCACCCACCCACCTGCTCCCACTTTGCACCACCATCCAGATGATTCCTGCTGCTCTGAGCACCCTGTCCCTGGGGCACTTTTAGGGATGTATTCTGGGACCCCCGGCTCCCGGCTGCTCTGGCTCCGACCTTGCAGCTGCCCATCTTTCCTGGCACTTTGCTGTGCCCGTCCATCCGCCAGCGATGGCCGAGTTGCATTCGGGAAGCCTAGCAGAGCTGCTATGAATCCTCTCATTGTGAACATTGGTGCCTGGACCTGAACACGGTCTAGATGTGCAATTCCTTGGTGAGCTATTTCTCACCAGAGATTTAAAAAAAAAAATTTTTTTCCCCAAATATATTTTTATTGATTCCAGAGAGGAACAGAAATGGGGAGAGAGAGAGAAACATCAATGATGAGAATTATCGATTGGCTGCCTCCTGCATGCTCCCCACTGGGGATCAAGCCCGCCACCTAGGCCTGTGCCTTGACCGGGAATCGAACCGTGACCTCCTGGTTCCTAGGTCGCTGCTGAACCCCTGAGCCGGGCCCCAAGGATTTGGAATGTGGTGTGCTGGTGGTGTGTGTTCAATCCTCGCCCGGAAGGGATTCTTCCTTTGCATCAGGTGCCTTTGGGTTTTGTATGAAGCGTGCATTTGGGTTTTCAGCATCCCGTCGAGGACACCGTCAGTGCCTCTGGCTGCTGTGCTTGGTGCTCGGGGTTCTGGGGGACCATCGGGGCTGCTTGCACAGAACGTCCCAGGGGGGCGGGCCAGAGGAGCACCAGCTTCCCCCTTCCTGGTTCCCCTTCAGTGGTTTCTAGAAGGAATACATTCCGGCTGAGGTGCCATTGCCTAGAACCCAGTGGTTCTCAACCTTCCTAACGCCGCAGCCCTTGCATACAGCTCCTCATGTCATGGTGACCCCCAGCCATAACTTTATTTTCGTGGCTACCTCATAACTGTAATTTTGCTCCTGTGAATGAATCGTAATGTAAATTATCTGTGTTTTCCGATGGTCTTAGGCGACCCTGCTAGCAGTTATCACCCTGTCTTGAACCCACAGGTTGAGAGCCACTGCTGTGGAGCCTAAGACCAAAATTACAGTTAGGAAGTAGCATTAGAAAGGTTGAGAGCCACCGGCCTAGAATCCTTAGGCCCTAGATGGTGTCTGTGTACTGAACACATGGATGGATCTCGAGAATTCTAGTGTTTCCTGTTCTAAAGCTTGTGGCCCATCATGGGAATTCTTTAAATAAGATAACTAGCTTGTAAGAACATGTGGTACGCAACTTCAAAACGCAGTGGCTATTCCTTTGGCATTCATGGAAAATGTTTTTTGTCCTCGTTCAATAGAAACTTACCTGGCCCCTGGGTAAAGTTAGCAATACAACTACCAGTCCACAATGCAAGACACAGTGGAGCCTTACACTGAGTGGCCAGATGATGATAATCTCTGAACACACAATAATCCGATTATTCAGTGTCTATCCTACATAATAAAAGGTTAATATGCAAATTGTCCACCTTGGGGTGACGGGAGAAAGCTGCCCTTTCGATTTGCCGGTGTAGATGCCCACCTTCTGAAGCAGAGCTGGGCCTGCCACCCCCTCAGCTCAGAGGTGCCACAGGCCCTGCCTTGCAAAATGGCCTTCATCTTTGCCCATTAGAATTCCACTCAATAGCCCTTGCCGGCTTGGCTCAGTGGATAGAGCATCAGCCTGGGGAGTCCCAGGTTCGATTCCGGTCAAGGGCACAGGCCTGGGTTGCGGGCTCGATCCCCAGTGTGGGGCGTGCAGGAGGCAGCCGATCCATGATTCTCTCTCATCATGGTTGTTTCTCTCTCTCTCCCCTTCTCCCTTCCTCTCTGACATCAATAAAGAAATGTATTTTTTTTTTTTAATTCCGCTCGGTAAGGGACACACCTAAGTTTTTAAATCCTCCTGCAGAGAGAACTGCTGGGCGGTAAGGAAAACACGTGCTTTTTTTTCTGTTTCATCCTCTTAATTGGATTTCCTGTTTCTCCTTAGGCAGCTGAATGCCCGTTTCCTGGTTCACGGGAAACACCGGCCGCCACCGTCCCTGCGTGGGGCTCTGCCGTCTCGGGACCCGGAGTCCTGACGCCGCCGGGGCCGAGGGGGAGGGAGACTCCGTCCGCGGTGACTTGTGCTAGCGCCGGGAGGTAAGGACGAAAATGCATCTTCTTCACGGCGTCCGGGGGAGAGCAGCTCTGCTCCCCGCCATAAAATAAGTCACGGGATGTCAGGTGCAGCAGAGAGAATGAAGTCAATAAAATTATAATAACCGCGCACTGTGACAGATGGCTACGCGGCTGATTGTGGGGACCAGGGGTTCAGGTAGGTAAAGGCTGAGTCACCATATTGCACACCTGAAGCTAATATTTGTCCACTATGGTTAAAAATGAAATCTAGCCGAAACCGGTTTGGCTCAGTGGTAGAGCGTCGGTCTGCGGACTGAAAGGTCCCGGGTTCGATTCCGGTCAAGGGCATGTACCTTGGTTGCGGGCACATCCCCGGTAGGGGGTGTGCAGGAGGCAGCTGGTCGATGTTTCTCTCTCATCGACATTTCTAACTCTCTATCCCTCTCAATTCCTCTCTGTATAAAATCAATAAAATATATTTAAAAAAAAAAAATGAAATCTAAATGCCCAGCCGGCGTGGCTCCGTGGTTCAACATCAACCAGTGAACCAGGAGGTCACGGTTCGATTCCCGGTCAGGGCACAGGCCTGGGTTATGGGCTTAATCCCCACTGTGGGGTGTGCAGGAGGCAGCCAATCAATGACTCTCATCATTGACATTTTTTTTTTTTTTTTTAGGATTTAAAATTTTTTATATAGGTAACATTTCATACATGTGTAAGGACATCTGTACAATAAATTCCTAGAAGTAGAATTGCTAATCCTAGGACATTTGCATTTAACATTTTCATAGATAATTTTTATCAAGTTTTTTTTTTTAATTTTGAATAAACAATTGGGTTTTTTATTTTTTATTTTTTTAAATTAATTTCTTTATTGATTAAGGTATCACTTATTTGTCCTCAATCCCCCATTCCAATTCCCCACCCCCACCCCTTTTTAAAAAATATATTTTATTGATTTTTTTTTTTTTTTACAGAGAGGAAGGAGAGGGATAGAGAGTTAGAAACATTGATGAGAGAGAAACATCGATCAGCTGCCTCCTGCAAGCCCCCCACTGGGGATGTGCCCACAACCAAGGTACATGCCCTTGACCGAAATCGAACCCGGGACCCCCCAGTCCGTAGGCCGACGCTCCATCCACTTAGCCAAACTGGTTAGGGCCATCATTGATGTTTCTCTCTCTCTCCCGCTCTCTGAAATCAATACAACTTAAAAGATAAGTAAAATGATCACAAACACTCCTAATGGGGAACATAGGAGTGGGGTGCTTAAATTGTGCGACCTTCAGGCTCCTTGTCCTCAAGAAATGTGCCGTGGGGGCAGGGGGTGGGGCCTAATACGGTGAAAACGCTGTCCTGGGGCCGTAAACAGAACGTCGGGGGAGGGAGACCCGGCGTGCCTGCGGGCCTGAGAACTACTCCATGGAGGAGCTGGCCGCTGGAAGGTCAGACGGCCTCGGAGAGCAGATGAGACAGATAGAGGCATCGGAGCCCAGGGACCAGCCGACGCTGAGAAATGGGATGGTTGGTGGCCAGGTTCCGGGAAAGCAAGCTCTTCCTGGTGCCCAGGGCACGGCCGAGGGCACAGCCAGGGAGGCGGGTCGGCAGTCATCCGTCTACAGCTCCCAAGGCCGGGTCCTCCCAGGGGCCCAGGCCTGGCGTTCGGGGTTAAGGACCAAGCGTTGAGTTGGCACAGGAGCAGCCCTGGCTCTGGCCAGGGGGATGGCCAGGCTCACCACCATGGTGCCCGAGAGCAGAGGTGCCAAATTTCTTTTTTTTAAAATATATTTTATTGACTTTTTACAGAGAGGAAGAGAGAGGGATAGAGAGTTAGAAACATCGATGAGAGAGTCATCGACCAGCTGCCTCTTGCACCACCCCTACTGGGGATGTGCCCGCAACCAACGTACATGCCCTTGACCAGAATCGAACCTGGGACCTTTCAGTCCGCAGGCTGACGCTCTATCCACTGAGCCACACCGGTCTCGACAAGGTGCCAAATTTCTTAAACTATCTAGGTAGGTACATTGTGATTAACTGAATTCGGGGACTCCTGAGCTGGCCTTTGCTAAACACTCAAGGGGCCAAAGAGCCGCATGTGGCTCTCGAGCCGTGGTTTGCCGACCACTGAGGGTGGAAGGGGCGGGCTCCAGGAGGTCAGTGAACCCTCTGACATTGGGTACAAAACTTGGTTGCTGGTGCAAAAGTGCCTGTTTGGGAGGCGAGGGGTCAGAGCTATCATCGGCCCCTCTCGGGGGTCCGTGACCTCAAAGCAGGGAGCCCGCCTCGGGGTGTGGGAAACGGAAAACAAGTGATAGGAAGCCGGCGGGAACAGCGCTCTCTGCACCAGAACATACCGTCCACCGCAGGGAGCCAGCGGCCAGAGGGTCAAAGCGGCCAGCAAACGGCTCTTTGGCCCCTTGAGTGTTTAGCAAAAGGCCAGCTTAGGGGGACCCTAATTAAGTTCATCATTTTTAAATGTAAGTTCAAAAAATGTGGCTCTCCAAAGAAATTTCAATCGTTGTGCTGTTGATGTTTGGCTCTGCTAATGAGTGCTGACCGCTGGGCTAAGAGAGCAACAGGCATATGGTATTAGGAGCACAAATTCTAAAGACCCATGTGCCGCCGAAACCGGTGTGGCTCAGTGGATAGGGCGTCAGCCTGCGGACTGACAGGTCCCAGGTTCGATTCTGGTCAAGGGCATGTACCTTGGTTGCGGGCACATCCTCAGTAGGGGGTGTGCAGGAGGCAGCTGATGGATGATTCTCTCTCATCGATGTTCCTAATGCTCTATCCCTCTCCCTTCCTCTCTGTAAAAAATCAATAAAATAGCCGAAACCGGTTTGGCTCAGTGGATAGAGCGTCGGCCTGCAGACTGAAGGGTCCCAGGTTCGATTCCCGTCAAGGGCATGTACCTTGGTTGCGGGCACATCCCAGGTGGGGGGCATGCAAGAGGCAACTGATCGATGATTCTCTCACATCGATGTTTCTAACTCTCCCTCTCTCTTCCCCTCCGTAAAAAAGTCAATAAAATATATTTTTTTAAAAATCAATAAAATATATATTTAAAAAAATAAAGACCCATGTGCCATGCCTGGAGCTTAGAGAGCCATGTTCTCACTACCCTCCCTTCTTCTCTCTAGGATCATGGGAAATCACCTTGACCTTCTCTTGGGAGCTGTGCTGCTGGCCAGCCCCACGCTCGGCATCTCTCCCTGCTCCTCGGACGGCCGCATCGCCCTGTACCGTTCCTGCAACCTCACCCAGGTGCCCCCGGTCCCCGACTCCACGGAGCGCCTCCTGCTAAGCTTCAACTACATCCAGGCCTTCACGGCCGCATCCTTCCCTGTCGTCCTGGAGCGGCTGGAGCTGCTGGAGCTGGGGACGCAGCTCACCGCCTTCACCGTGGGCCGGGAGGCCTTCCGGAACCTGCCCAACCTCCGGGTCTTGGACTTGGGCCACAGCAGGCTGGACTCGCTGCACCCGGACGCCTTCCAGGGGCTGCCCCGTCTGTCCGAGCTCCGGCTCTTCTACTGCGGGCTCTCCGAGGCCGTGCTCAGGGACGGTCACTTCAGAAACCTGCCGTCGCTGAGCCGCCTGGACCTGTCCAAGAACCAGATCCACAGCCTCTCCCTCCCCGCTTCCTTCCGGGAGCTGAACGCCCTGACGTCCATCGACTTCTCCCTCAACGACGTCCCCGTCGTGTGCGAGCGGGACCTCCGGCCCCTCCGAGGGAAGGAGCTGTCCTTTCTGGGCCTCGCTGCCACCAACCTGTACTACCGGGTCTCCGTGGACTGGGCCGCGTGCAGCAACCCGCTCAGGGACATGGTCCTGGGCACCCTGGACGTGTCCAAGAACGGCTGGGGCGTCGACCTCGTACGGAACTTCACCGGCGCCGTCAACGGCACCCCGATCGCCTCTCTGCTCCTCGGCCGGCACGTCATGGGTCCCGGGTTCGGCTTCCAGAACATCAAGGACCCCGACCGGCGCACCTTCGCCGGCCTGGCCCGCAGCTCGCTGCGACGCCTGGACCTCGCGCACGGCTCCATCTTCGCCCTGGGCTCCCGGCTCTTCGAGAGCCTCGGGGAGCTCAGGCTCCTGAACCTGGCCCACAACAAGGTCAACACGATCGCCCGCCAGGCCTTCTACGGGCTGGACAGCCTTCAGGTCCTCAACCTGTCCTTCAACCTCCTGGGGGAGCTGTATAACCCCAGCTTCGACGGCTTGCCCAGCGTGGCCTACATCGACCTGCAGAGGAACCACCTCGGGGCGGTCCAGGACGGGACGTTCCGGTCCCTGCGGAGCCTGCAGACCCTGGACCTCCGGGACAACGCCCTGAAGACCGTCGGCTTCGTCCCGAGCATCCCCACCCTCTACCTGGGGGGCAACAAGCTGGTGACGCTGCCCAGCGCCCGGTTCGAGGCCAGCTTCGTGCAGCTGTCGGAGAACCGGCTGGAGCGGGTGGACGAGCTCTATGCCCTGTTCCAGATCCCCCAGCTTCAGGTTCTCATCCTCAACCAGAACCGTCTGTCCCTGTGTGCCACCGCCGCCGCCGCCCCCAGGCCTGTGGGGAGCCCCAGCCTGGAGCAGCTCTTCCTCGGGGAGAACATGCTGCAGCTGGCCTGGGAGACGGGGTCCTGCTGGGATGTCTTCCAGGGGCTGGCCCACCTGCAGCGCCTCTACCTGAACAACAACTACCTGGCCTTCCTCCCGCCGGGCGTGTTCGGCCATCTGGTCGCCCTAAGGTAAGGTGACTCCAGATGTCCTTCTTTTGTCGGGACAGTTCCCGATTTCTAACAGTTTGTCCCACGTCCTGATTTGCCGAAACCGGTTTGGCTCAGTGGACAAGAGCGTCAGCCTGCGGACTGAAAGGTCCCGGGTTCGATCCCGGTCAAGGGCATGTACCGTGGTTGCGGGCACATCCCCAGTAGGGGGTGTGCAAGAGGCAGCTGATGGATGATTCTTTCTTATCGAAAGAAATTTCTAACTATCCCCCTCTCTTCCTCTTTGTAAAAAAAATCAATAATAACAAAAAAGTCCCGATTTTTGGAAAGAATGAACAACAAGCTAGGGAACAGCAGGAGAACGGGAAGGGAATATGTAGTTTTCAGAGACCATGTGGCTATTTAGCCAGGATATGAGTTTAACATTATAAAATTAACAAAAATAATATAAAACTTTAATAACAGATAATTGTTGAGAACTGATTATCAAGAACTGCTTATCAAAGTTTGCATTGTTGATCAGTTGTTAGAATTCACTCAAATGAGAAATATGCCAAAGAATAAAATAATACTATACATAATTATTTATCTATAAATTGTACTTAGGTTGAGATTTTTAAAAATATATTACAATACTACTTTTGCGTTCTATGAACATTTTTGTTGCTCCATATAGACCAAATTTTTAATCACTGGTGTCCCGCTTTACCGATGTTAACATCCGGTCGCCTTCCCTTAAGGTTGCTCAGCCTCAACGGCAACCGGCTGGCCGCCCTCGCCCCCAGCGACTTCCCGCCCGGCCTGGAGGTGCTGGACGTGTCCCGGAACCAGCTCCTCTCCCCGGACCCCGCGGCCTTCGCGTCCCTGCGCTTCCTGGACGTCACCCACAACAAGTTCATCTGCGAGTGCGACCTCGGCCCCTTCATCGCCTGGCTCAACCGGACCAACGTCACCCTCCTCGGGGCGCCCGAAGACGTGTCCTGCTCGTACCCGGGCCCCCTGGCGGGGGCGCCCCTGTCCTCGCTGTCCACGGAGGGCTGCGACGAGGAGGCGAGGCTGGCCGCCCTCCGCTTCTCCCTCTTCGTCCTGTCCGCCGTCGCCGTGGCCCTGTTCCTCGCGGCCATCCTGGCACTGGCCAAGCTCCGGGGGTCCTGCTTCCTCTGCTACCAGACGGTCCGGAGCCGTCTGCTGGGGGACCGAGCCGGGGCCGGGGAGCCCGACGATTACAAGTACGATGCCTACCTGTGCTTCAGCGGCAAGGACTTCGAGTGGGTGCAGGGCGCCCTGCTGGCCCGCCTGGACGCCCAGTACAGCGCCCGCAACCCGCTGCGCCTGTGCTTCGAGGAGAGGGACTTCGCGCCGGGCGAGACCGTCCTGGCCAACATCCAGGCGGCCGTGTGGGGCAGCAGGAGGGTGGTGTGCGTGGTGAGCCGGCACTTCCTGCGGGACGGCTGGTGCCTGGAGGCCTTCGGCTGCGCCCGGAGCCGCAGCCTGGCTGACCTCCGGGGCGGCGCCAGCGCCCTCATCGTGGTGGTGGTGGGCGCCCTGTCCCAGTTCCAGCTCCGGAGGCACCGGGCCGTCCGCGAGTTCCTGCAGAGGCAGCCCTACCTGCGGTGGCCCGAGGACCCGCAGGACGTCGGCTGGTTCCTTCACAAGCTCTCTCGGCTCATCCTGAAGAGGGAGGATGAGAAGAAGAAGAAGAACAACAACGACAACGGGGACATCCCACTGCAGACGATCACCACCGTCTCCTAGTCCGAGGAGCTGGCCGTCCATGGGCCTCTCTGATAGCACTTCACCTTGTACTTGTGCTGAGTCTCCTTGGGGGGGTCCTTCTTGAGGTTCCTTTTCCCACAACTCTGAAACACACACACACACACACACACACAAAGCTCTCGATTGTCATAGCAACACGACCTGCACATGGGAAGGAAGAAATCTAAGAGATGGCAGCTGCCCCCTAAGGCCCCCACTCTCCACCCATTTTCTGTCGGACTCAATAATGCCCTTCTCTGGCGTCAACCACAAGGTGTTCCCGGTGGTGGGAGGCCGCCTTGGGAAGTTACAGCGGACGGACACCCCTCCTCCAGCAGCGTCCCGTCCCAGGAGGCACCAGCCCCGCGTTCGGAGCCCTCTGTGCTCTGCGGGGACAGCGCCAGCAGAAGAGACACAGAGACAGGCCGCTTCCCGCCCGCACCCTGGGAGCCGGGCCCTCGCTGGGTCACGGTCACGCTCGCTCGGTCTCTGGGAGGAGAAGGGCCGGGATGAGAAGAACCAGCCATCTTGTGGCCACAGCGCTCTTCCTGATCTTCTTACCTTCCGCTCCTCCGGGCAGGACGCGGGCCCCCCAGGAACGTCCTGTCGGCAGGTAACCGTTATTCCGGGATTTAGCGCCGGCCCATCTGAGCTCGGGGTGCCATGGAATGTACCGACCAATCAGGCTCTGGCAGAAGGAACTTGGCCTTGGTGGTCACAGATGCTGGCTTGAGTTTTGTTTTTTGTTTTTTTTTACAGAGAGGAAGAGAGAGGGATAGAGAGTTAGAAACATTGATGAGAGAGAATCATCGATCAGCTGCCTCCTGCACACCTCCTACTGGGGATGTGCCCGCAACCAAGGTACATGCCCTTGACCGGCATCAAACCCGGGACCTTTCAGTCCGAAGGCCGACGCTCTATCCACTGAGCCACACTGGTTTCGGCTGGCTTGAGTTCTGGTGCTGCTGCACATGAGCTCTGGGACCTTGAGCATGTGACATGTCCTTGATGGGCCTCAGTTTCTCACCTGTCACATGATCGTGCCTACCTCCTAGAGTCGCCAGGACATTCAGGAGGACCGGGCTTCTTAGATCTTGATCTTAGTTGCCCCCGGGGCCAAAACAAGGGGGTGCAAACACGGAGGGCCTCTTAGATGGGATCAGAATGTCTTTGACGTTGTTTTTTGTTTTTATCATACAAGTTTAACTTTTCATGTTTGTTTCAATATAGGAATGTTTTTCTGGAAGTATTCAGAAAAACCGAAAGCAAAGAAGGTTCGCCAACATTACCCGTGGCTTCCTGGTCCAGCGGGGCCCCAGGTCAGCTGCTGCACACAGAGGCCTGGGACTCAGCATCCAGAACGTCGCTCCCCGTCCTCATTGTGTGCCCCGAATCCTAACCCCTCCACACACACACACACACACACACACACACACACACGGACTAGCTGTTCTCGGTCTCTCTGATCCAGGAAGCTGAGCTTGCCCTGTGCTGACTGTTCTCACATTTGAACAATGACTCTGCCCATTAGCACTGCTCATCACGGCAGCACACACACCCCCCATCCTACGACTCTGCCCTTCCTTCTGGAATGTTCTCCCATTTCTGCACATCCATCCTACCTGTTATTCCAAACCCAGCCCTCCTGGGGTGTCTCATGGAGTGTCTCCAACCCAAAGGCCTCTTTCTTCCTTCTGGGCAAACTCTTAGCACACCAGCTGTCCTCTTTTTTTTTTTTTTTTAATATATTTTAAAAAAATATATTTTATTGATTTTTCAGAGAGAGGGATAGAGAGTTAGAAACATCGATGAGAGAGAATCATCGATCAGCTGCCTCCTGCACACACCCTACTGGGGATGTGCCCGCAACCAAGGTACATGCCCTTGCCCTGAATCGAACCTGGGACCTTTCAGTCCGCAGGCCGACGCTCTATCCACTGAGCCAAACTGGTCCCGGCCCAGCTGTCCTTTTGGAACCAGCACCCCTTCCCGCCTCCTTGCAGAGCGGGGGTCTGTCTGGCCCCCCAGAAGACCCCTCCCCCACCCCCAGGAAAGACCCTCCCTTCCAGGTCCCCTCCCCAGCAGTTGTGATGCTTTCTGAGGCCGCTTTCCAAGTCCCCCTTCACCGGAGTCGCTGCACACAGGGCAGCAGCGAAGGTTCGCAGAGACGCGGGTACCCGCTGGCCAGCAAAGATGCTCGTTGCTAAGCAACGGCTCCCGAACTCCACGTGACAACAGTTCCACGTCGGTGAGTGGATAAACCCCCCAGAGCGGGTCCTTTGGTGTCACCCCTAAATAGGAGGGACCACCGCAGTCCGGCCCACGAGTGGCCATCGCTGGCTGTGTTTGAAACGGAGACGATTCTGGAAAATCTAGACCAGCGGTCGGCAAACCGCGGCTCGAGAGCCACCTGCGGCTCTTTGGCCCCTTGGGTGTTTAGCAAAGGCCAGCTTGGGAGGATCCTAATTAAGTTAATCATAATGTACCTATCTATAGAGTTTAAGTTAAAAAAATGTGGCTCTCGAAAGAAATTTCAGTCGTCGTACTGTTGATATTTGGCTCTCTGGACTAGTGAGTTTGCCAACCACTGATCTGGACTATTGTTTGGGGCTGCTATAAACTTCAGAGAGAATCCCACTCATCACCCCAAAAATACAACTCACTTTGACCATTTCTTATCAACCATTTGAACCTGCAGGGACCTATAGTATTCCAGATGGTCCAGATAGAATGTAAAGTAAAAGTGGTTTGAAATTTTATGAAATGACTGAGCCAAACCGGTCCCAGCGTGCCTGTAACATGTACGCAAAACACTGTGTGATATGAAAACACGAGAACGCTTGCGATCCGCCCGCAATGTGTTAAGTGGGTTATCTTTTTATCAGTAACGGGTAGGCATGTTTTATGTAGTCTAGAGCAGTGGTCGGCAAACTCATGAGTCCACAGAGCCAAATATCAACAGTACGACGACTGAAATTTCTTCGGAGAGCCACATTTTTTAAACTTAAACTTCTAACGCCACTTCTTCAACATAGACTCTCCCAGGCCGTGGTATTTTGTGGAAGAGCCACACTCAAGGGGCCAAAGATGGCCGGAACCGGTTCGGCTCAGTGGATAGAGCACCGGCCTGCAGACTGAAAGGTCCCAGGTTCGATTCCCGTCAGGGGCATGTACCTTGGTTGTGGGCACATCCCCAGTGGGGGGGTGTGCAGGAGGCAGCTGATCGATGATTCTCTCTCATTGATGTTTCTAACTCTCTATCCCTCTCCCTTCCTCTCTGTAAAAAACACACAAAAAAACAAACAAACAAGCAAAAAACAATAAAATACGTATATATTTTTTTTAAATGGGGCCAAAGAGCCGCATGTGGCTCATGAGCCATGGTTTGCCAACCTCTGCTCTAGGGAGAAGTCTTTATCAGACACATGCAGTACTCATATTGTCTCACAGCCTCTAGCTTGCCTCTTCCTGATATATTTTTTAAAATATGTTTTTATTTTTTAGAGGGAGAGAAACACCCATCAGCTGCCTCCTGCACATCCCCACCTGGGGATCGAGCCTGCTGTGGGGGCATGTGCCCTGCCACCACCAGCCTCCGGACTGTGAGACGTCATGTTCCTGTTGGCTCACCTGCTCCCTGGAGGGGCCTGGCCGGGTCCCAGCTGGAAATGCAGCGGAAGCGAAGGCTCTCGGGAGGACTGCTGGTAAGGAGCACCGGTGCCAGGGCGCAGCCGGCAGGGTTCAGACGGAAACGAACTGCAATGCCCACCTCCGATCCAGCACTTCAGGCAGAGCGTCCAGGTCCGTGTCCCTCCGGCCCGGTGCTGCCTCAGTGGTACCCGGGGCGCCCTCCTTGCCCCACGCCCCCAGCTCCCCTCGGGAGCTCTGCGCTTATCTCTGAGCTCATTCCTCCCTCACCCATACATTGTGGACTCCACAGCCTCCCCGATTTGAACATTCGAAGGGTCTTGGAGTATAAGTGTAGCCTCCTAAGAGAACAAGTGTTCTGCCCTGACCGGTGTGGCTCAGTGGATAGAGCATCATGGGCCTGCAGACTGAAGGGTCCCAGGTTCGATTCCAGCCAAGGGCATGTACCTTGGTTGCGGGCACATCCCCAGTAGGGGGTGTGCAGGAGGCAGCTGATGGATATTTCTCATCGATGTTTCTAACTCTATCCCTCTCCCTCTCTGTAAAAAGTCAATAAAATATATTATATATATATATATGTTTTGCCTATGTTTAGATCAGGCCTATTAAAAAATAGCATTTGGCCCTAACCGGTTTGGCTCAGTGGATAGAACATCTGCCTGCGGACTGAAGGGTCCCGGGTTCGATTCCAGTCAAGGGCATGTGCCTTGGTTGGGGGCACATCCCCAGTGGGGGGCATGCAGGAGGCAGCTGATCGATGTCTCTCTCTCTCTCTAGCTCTCTGTTTCTAGCTCTCTATCTCTCTCCCTTCCTCTCTGTTAAAAAAAAAAAAAAAATCAATAAATTAAATTAAAAAAGAACAATGTTCTGACAAGTGGGGTGGTGAGGATGGGGGTGATTATCTCTGGTCATGGGGTTCCCCAGCAAGGCGACCCCCAGGGGAGCCCAGGCTTTCGGGGGAGTTTCTCTGCCGCCCCCCCCCCCCCCCCCCCCATCTACTGATGGGAACAGAAAGCAGATGCCCAGCGTCCCCTGAGGAACTGGGGCATTTCCTCTGGGGCTCGTACCCTAGAGGACCCCGACCCCCATCCCTCTCCTGAGGACCCCTCCCCCTCCCCAGAGGGCCCCCCCCCCATGAGGGGAGCTGGCCAGTCCTCTGGCTCACCCTCCTGTGGCCGTCCTCCAGGTCGCCCCCAGGTGGCGCTGCAGGACCACAGCCCCGGGCCGTCCTCAGCCTGAGGCTCCCCTACCTTCTGAGCTTCCAGTCCCCAGCAGGCGTCCCGGTGTCCCTCCCCCGGACCTGGGACGCAGCAGGGGGCTGAGAGCTGGGCCGTGGGATGTACCCTGGTACCCCCTGCCCCCCCATCAGCCTGCCCTCCTGCTGCCCCGGGGCCCGGGGGACCGCCCTCCCCGCTGCTCCTGCCCCAGGAGCCCCACCAGCACCCCAGCCCATGCAGACAGGGCCTCGGGGAGGGACCCCTCCATCGCAGCTGTCACCCCATCGCAATGAAGTAGAATCACCCAAACCACCGGAGGGGGGTCCGTGCGGGCAGGAGTCGGGGTAAGGCCAGGGACTGGCTGGATGGATGGAGCCCCAGGCCTCCCGCAGGCCTCACAAACACTGCCCCTCTTCCCTCCTGCCTCACCGCTTTACCCCAATATTCGCATCCTGGGGGCCTCCCGGGAGGGACCCCGCTCAAGAGCGGGAGGGGGCATCCGGGGCTGTGTGTGTGCCACCTCGGAGCAGCCACAGCCATGGCCTCGCCTCTCCCAGGCGGCCCAGCTCCTCCATCCCTCCTCCCTCACTCCCCCCTCCCCCCACAGGGAGACAGGAGGCACCTGGACGTGCAGTGAGTGGCCCAGGGGTGCTCATGGGAACCCCCTTCCCCAGAGCCCGAGAACCAGGGGCCCTTGAACCAGAGCCAGACCCTGCCTTTTGGGGGTACCAGGTGGCCACGTGGGGCTGGATTTGCCGGCCAGTGGCACCTCAGGCCCCAGGACCTGTTGGTCCCGCTCTCCTGCCTCCCTCATCCCCCCACCCCCGTGTGCTGGCCTGCGTGTCGCTTAACGGTGTGTCCCTGTGACCCTGGACCCCACGCTGCAGCCCTCTTGGGACAAGGACCCGTCCATTCTGCTCTCTGGACCTCCCGGGGCACGCTCCTGGGGCGGTGGCTGGCTGAGGGAGCAGGGACATGAGATGAACCAGAGCTGCGGGGTGTGGGGGTGACGGGGAGGGACCGTGGCCTCCCCTGAGAGCCGGGACGCAGGCTCCAGGCCCGAGGCCTCACCCACACAGGGTCCCTGTGCCCACCCTGTGCCCAGCGGCTGCTGCCCGGGCACAGGTGCCTGCAGAGCCCTGGGACGCCCGTCTCCAGCCGCCCTGGGGGGCCCCTGCCCCCCGTGCCGCCTGCGGAGCCCAGGGTGGCTGCCTGCGGGCGGGCGGGTGGGAGGAGCGGACCCCGGACGGCACCCACCTCCGGGGCTGCAGTGGCGTCTGTGGCCTTGGCCTTGGCCTTTGGCGGCTTCCTTCCTCCCCCGGGGCTGTTACCGTCCTTCCCAGTCCCCCTCGGACCGAAGGGGACCTTTGGAAAAGGGGGGGCGGGGGAGAGGGGGGCCCGGAGCCTTCAGAAGCCGGTCTCCAGGCAGGAAGGCTGCTCTTTGCTGTTTGGACATCGTGTCTGGCGAGAGGAAGTCAAGAGCAGAGCAACAAGAATAAGGACAGAACCCGTGGCAGCGAGCGTCGCTCGTATCGAAGGTGGCTTTGGCCTAAAGCGGTGTGGCTCAGTGGATAGAGCGTCGGTCTGCGGACTGAAGGGTCCCAGGTTCGATTCCGGTCAAGGGCATGGACCTTGGTTGCAGGCACATCCCCAGTAGGGGGTGTGCAGGAGGCAGCTGATGGATGATTGTCTTTCATGGATGTTTCTAGCTCTCTATCCCTCTCCCTTCCTCTCTGTAAAAAAATCAATAAATATATTTTTTTTAAAAGATGGCGAGGGGCCTGGTGTGGCTGGGGCTGCTGTGGAGGGGGTGTGGTTGGGGTCCCTTAGGGGTGCCCCTGGGTGCCCAAGGGACACTCCAGGAGTGGGGAGACTGGAGGGCTTTGCCGTCTGCCCGGGTTCCAGTCCCACCCCAGCTCGGGCCAACTGCGGGCCCTGGCCAGCCACTGGGCCTCCCCGCCCGGGGCCGCGCTCCGTCACTGCCGTCCGGCCCAGAGCACAGCAAACGGCCTCTTTGTAAAGAGGGCAGTGACCGTGGCGGTGGGAGCCGCTCCGTGGCTGAGGTCGCCCGGCCCCAGGCTCCTGGTCCCCTCCGCTCCGGGGGCTCCTCTCCACCAGCCCCGCCCCCCCCCAACCCCCAGACCCAGCAGACTGACAGCACACAGCACACACCCAGCACACGGCACACACACAGCACACAGCACACAGCACACACACAGCACACACCCAGCATACACCACACACACAGCACACAGCACCCAGCACACACCCAGCACATACACAGCACACAGCACACACACAGCACCCAGCACATACACAGCACACAGCACACACCCAGCACCCGGCACACACACAGCACACAGCACACACACAGCACACACCCAGCATACACCACACACACAGCACACAGCACCCAGCACACACCCAGCACATACACAGCACACAGCACACACACAGCACCCAGCACATACACAGCACACAGCACACACCCAGCACACGGCACACACACAGCACACAGCACACAGCACACACACAGCACACACCCAGCATACACCACACACACAGCACACAGCACCCAGCACACACCCAGCACATACACAGCACACAGCACACACACAGCACACGGCACACACACAGCACACGGCACACAGCACACACACAGCACACACCCAGCATACACCACACACACAGCACACAGTACCCAGCACACACCCAGCACATACACAGCACACAGCACACACACAGCACACGGCACACACACAGCACATAGCACAGCATGCACATAGCACACACACAGCACACACACAGCACCCAGCACCCACCACACACACAGTACACACACAGCACCCAGCACACGGCACACACACAGCACCCAGCACACACACAGCACACACACAGCACACAGCGCACACACACAGCACCCAGCACACACACAGCACACACACAGTACACACACAGCACCCAGCACACGGCACACACACAGCACCCAGCACACACACAGCACCCAGCACACAGCACACACACAGTACACAGCACACACACAGCACACACACAGCACACACAGAGTACACACACAGCACCCAGCACACAGCACACACACAGTACACAGCACACACACAGCACACACCCAGCACACAGCGCACACAGTACACCCACAGCACCCAGCACCCGGCACACGGCAGCCTCTCCTGAGCCAGGAGGCGTGCTCTCCGTCCGCTTCTGTTTCGGGAGCCTGGGCTCGGCCTGGGAGGTGGAGGCCTGGCAGGAACTGGCCTCAGCGCCGTGCTGTGGCCCTGGCTCCCTCCCCACAGCCCCTGCTCCCGGACAGAGCTCCCGGTGCCCCCACCCTGCCCTCCACCCCCGGGCCCCGGCGGCCGCGGGAGAGCCAGCCCTGCCCAACCTGGCAGCGGAGAGGTGGAGAGAGATGAGACGCGGGAGCCGAGGCCACGGCCCGGCCAGGCCCGCCGGCCCCTCCGGAGGCCCCCGGGGCGGGAGAGGCTCCTGCTGGCGGTGTGATCGCTGGCCGGGGAGAGCGGAGCGGCCCCCTGAGCAGAGTCAGGGCATCATGGAAGCCCTTCCTGGGCAGGAGGGCTCCTGGCTGGAAAGATAAGCCCTCGGTGACGATCGGGGTGTGACCCGGCCCCCCGGCCAGCGGCCAGCGGCCAGGCCAGCCTGTGGTGTGTGCTGGTGCTGGGAACTGGGTCTGATTTGCGGTGCTATGGCCGCACCTGGGAGGGAGGGAGCTAGGAGCTGCATGCCCAAGGACACGGTCTGAGAGAAAGAGTTTGGCTCTGTGCAAACCAGCCTCCAGCTTCCGCGGGAAAGATGGGGTCCCCGGGGCAAACAGTGTAGCTTCTGCTGACCAAAAGCACACCCCCTCCCCTCAGTGCTTTAGCTCCTGCAGCAGCCAAGACTCAGGCTAGCCAGCTGGAAGAACTTCCGGCCGCTCCCCCAGCCACAGCTGTGCGGGTGACACGTGTTCGTCCAGGCTGCCTGACGGCGGAGCCCGAGCCGGACCCACAGGGCCGGGGTCTGTGCAGCCATCCCAGGCTCAGGAGGACCTGTCCCTGCTGGGCGAGACGCATAGCAGGAAGCTCAACTGTTCGACGCGGCTGTCCTCGCCCAGCCCTGATCCTCAAAAATAGACCTGCCAGGCCCCGGGGAAGGAAAAGGACAGCCGTTCGAAGGCGTGTACACACAGGCTTAAAGGGGGACAGGAAGCGGGGGGAGAGGACAGGACCCTCTCCTCCTCCGTCCCTCCTGTCACAGGCCCGGCAGCAGGTGGCCCGGGGTGGCCTCGAGCCCAGGGCGGGAGGTGAAGGCTGAGGAGGAAGTTGCAGGAGTGACACGGGGCCTCGCTCAGCAGGTGGCTCTGTCCTGTCCGTGGAGGGGGATCCTCTGCGGGGACGGCAGCCCCTGCCCACGTCACAACCACGTTCTCCTCGTGACAAGTGAGGCCCAGGCCCCACCACCTTACAGAGTGGGGGTTCCTGCCCGAGCTGGTGTGGCTCAGTGGGTAGAGTGTTGGCCTGTAGACTGAGGGGTCCCGGTTCGATTCCTGGTCAGGTTTCGATCCCCAGTAGGGGGTGTGCAGAAGGTAGCTGATCAGTGATTCTCTCTCGGCATTGATGTTTCTCAACCCCAAAAGACCCACCCCAAGACACATCATAATTTCAACAGCAAATATCAACGACAAAGAGAGAATCTTAAAGGCGGCAAGAGAGAGAGACAGAGAGTTGCCTACAAAGGAACACCCATCAGATTATCAAATGATTTCTCAACAGAAACACATCAAGCTAGAAGGGAATGGAAGGATATACACAAAGTGATGCAAAGCAAAGGACTGAATCCAAGAATACTCTATCCAGAAAGACTTATCAATCAAAATTGAAGGGGAGATCAGGAGCTTCACAGACAAAAAAGGGCTAAGGGAGTTTAACACCACCAAACCAGCAATGCAAGAAAATGCTAAAGGGAATATTGTAAAAAGAAGAAATAAACAGGTAAGAAGGAACACAGACACAAAAATAGATATTACTGCAAACAAATACCTTTCAATAATAACTTGAAACATAAACGGACTAAATGCTCCAATAAAAAGACATTGAGTGGCTGAATGGATAAAAAAAATGACACACACACACACATATATATATATATATATATATATATATATATATATATGTCATTTTTAAAATATATATATATGCTGTCTACAAGAGACCCACCTCATAACAAGAGACTCACACAGACTGAAAGTGAAGGGATGGAAAAATATCTTTCAGGCAAATGGAAATAAAAAAATAAAAAAAAGTTGGGGTAGCAATACTTATATCTGACAAAATAGACCTCAAAGTAAATGCCATAATAAGAGATAAGGAAGGCCACTTCATAATACTAAAGGGATCGATACAACAAGAGGGTATGACCCTGATAAACATACATGCACCCAATGCAGGAGCACCCAGATACATAACAAAACTCCTGGAAGATATCGAGGGAGGGATCGACAACAATAAATCATAGCAGGGGACTTTAATACATCACTGACATCACTGGATAAGTCCTCCAGACAAAAAAAGACACAGCAATCCTCCAGCAAAGACACAGCAATCCTAAACAACTCACTAGATCAGATGGACGTAACTGACACCTTCAGAACATTTCACCCCAAAACCACGAATACACGTTCTTCTTGAGTGCACATGGGACATTTTCAAACATAGACCACCTATTGGGTCACAAGCACAGACTCCCCAAGTTCAAGAAGATTGAAATGATACCAAGCATTTTCTCAGACCACAACACCATTAAAATTAGAAGTAAACTACAATAAAAACAATCCAGAAATCTCTCAATCACTTGGAAGCTGAATAGCATGCTATTACATAATGACTGGGGTTGCCAATGAGATCAAAGAAGAAATGAAAAGCATCCTGGAAACTAATGTCAACAAAAAGACAACAATCCAAAAATCTATGGGACACAATGAAAGCAGTCCGGGGTGGGGGTCAGGGTCAAGGTCAGGCTTTGGGAGGGAGTTAGGACACAGGTTATGTCAGGGTCAGGGTCAGAGTCAGGGTCAGGGTCAGGGTCAAGAGGGTTAAGGCCCAGGTTAGGGTCAGGGTCAAGGTCAGGATCAGGATCAGGGTCGGGGTTAGGGAGTGAAGCCTCCTTTATTTTTTATTTTCAAATCTATTTTATTGATATTTTATAGAGAGGAGAAAGGGAGAGGGATAGAGAGCTAGAAACGTCGATGAGAGAGAAACATCGACCAGCTGCTTCTTGCACATCCCCCACCAGGGATGTGCCCGCAACCAATCTACATGCCCCTGACCGGAATCGAACCTGGGACCTTTCAGTCCTCAGACCGATGCTCTACCACTGAGTTAAACCGGCTTCGGCTGAAGCCTCCTTTAATTCCACACCTTTGCTCTCACTCGCCCCCCTGCCCCCCTAGTGTGACTTCGGAACACGAGGGGCCTGGGGCTCCCCACCCCCCCCCCCGGGCCCTGCGAGTCCCCTCCTGGCATCAGGCTCAGCCCCCCTGGGACCCCCGTCCGGTGGGATGGCCAGACGCGGCCCTGGCTCCCCTGTCCATGTCCCCCACCCTCTCCGCGTCAGATCCCATCCGCTGTCCTCCTGCCCGGCGTTTACTGAGCTACCCGACGGCCCAGCTTCCTGCCGACCCCCCTTCCTTCCTGCCCCCTCCCCCCCACCAGGCCTCGGTGCCACCCCGGGGCCTCTGCCCATGGCCACGGGCACCCACGGGCTCCGGCCGCACAAAGGCCGTCGGTGAGGGTCACGGCGGTGCTCGGCCACGTCACAGAACGAGGGCACTGACGGGGCGGCCCCCGCCCTCGCCCTCCCCGCAGCCTGAAATAGAAGGGTCAGGGCCGGTCACAGACCCCCCCCGCACCCACGACGGCCGCACGGAGCTGTGTTTGAGGCGAGAAACACCCCATCGCAGAGCCGGGAGCAAACCCTGCAATTGCTCCTTCGAACACACACAGAGACCACGTTTCCCGGAGGAGGAGGAGGAGGCGGCGGCGAGCAGGGGGGCCCTGGGAAGATCTGGGCGCAGAAGCCAGGGGGCCCTCCTGGGGTCCAGCTGGGCCTCTCGGGGTGTGGCCCGGCTCAGAGGGGAGGGATGAGGTGTGAGCACAGCGCAGCCCTCTGTCACCCGGCGCCTGTCCGTCCCCAGAATGGCCTCTCTGCACGCAGGGGTGAGGGGAGCACAGGTCCCGGCCCTCCTCTGTGGGCGGCCCGGCTCCCTGGGCTCACCCCGAGCTGGGAGACCCTCCCCCACCCTCTGGCCTAGAAGGGGCCTTGCTCAGAGCCCTGGGGGGGGGAGGAGGAGGGGGAGGAGGAAGGGAAGGAGGAGGGGGAGGAGGAGGAGGAGGGGGAGGAGGGGGAGGAGGAGGAGGAGGAGGAGGAGGAGGAGGAGGAGGTCCTGTCTTCCCACCTTGCCCTGCCTGCCTGGGGTCTCAGCCCAGCCCCCTTGGCCTAACCAATGGACACAGACAGCAGGGGGGTGAGGGCATCAACAAGGGGGGTGATGGGGGAGCAATGTGGGTGATAAGGACACACATGTAATACCTTAATCAATAATAAATACTAAAAAAAAAACTAAAAAGAAAGAGGTACTGCCTACCTATCTGGATGCTTCTAGAGAACCACACACACACACACACACACACACACACACACAGTGGCCAGATGATGACGATCTCTGAACGCATAATCATCTGGCCACTCCCTGTACTTCTCTTGAGCACCTCATTTATTTGATACCAAAGATACTATAAGCCACATGTGTCAAACACAAGGCCCGCGGGCCAAATCCAGCCCGCCAGGCCTTGCAATGTGGCCCGCACCTCGCTGTCATCACTGCACTCCACTGTCAGTTTATGACATTGTCAATTTATGACTGTTCAGTAAACCATTCGGCCCGCGATTTAGGCTGGATTTTAGATTTTGGCCCCTTCTCTGATTGAGTTCGACACCCTTACTATAAGCCGTGCACCTGATCGGTGTTCCCCCTTTGCTCGGGCTGACAGAAAGCTCAGGGCAACGAGGTGGCTGGTCTCCAGCTAAAGTCTGGAATCCTTTCGGTGCCCATTGGAGATACAGATACACGGAGGGGCCAGATGATGGTGTGTTCAGAGATCAGAGGAGGGGGCGGGTGTCTGTGTGTGTGTGTGTGTGTGTTTTTCTTACAGGAAAGAAGTGGTGACACTCTGGGGTCACTTAGATGGGGTCACGAGGGTGGGGTCAGCTGAGCCAGGGTGACCATGTCCCTCACCCCGGCCGCACCTGCTCCAGCACCGGCGCTGACTAAGGAGCCACCCACCCCGGGACAATGTCATCGCCCAGGATCTGACCTGGGTGCCCGGTCTGAGCCCTTCTCCGTGGCTCTTGCCAAGCAGACAGAGAAGCTTGGGGTGGAAGGAGACCTGACCAGCTGTGCCCAGAGCAACGTGCCCGGCCGGCCAGCCCAGGACCCCGAGCTCCGGGCAGCCGGCCAGGCCTCGAGGCGCTCCCCACCGGCGCCTTCTCTCTGGTCCCATCTCCCAGCCCCGGAGCCTGGAGGAAGCTGCTCCCGTCCGTCCGTCCGTCCGTCCGTCCGTCCGTCCGTCCTCCCCCCCCCCCCCCCGCCCGGCTCCCCACACCCCAAACCCAGCGCTGACACCTCCGGGCCCAGTGGCCCGCGGGCAAGTATTCCATTGTCACTTCACGTGCGTGAAGGGATGAGGCTGTGAGCATCAGTGAATGAGCTTCAAGTGCGCAAACACGTGGTCCTCCCCAGGCCCCCAGCCAGACAGACACAAGCACCCGGATTCAGGGAGAGAGACCTGGAAGGCCTAGGCCGGCCCCAGCTGCTCCTCCTCTCCTCCCGCTAATCCCCCGTCACAACAGAGAGAAACCTGAGCGCGTGTGAGGCCCGGGCCCCAGCTGCTTCTCATGCCAAACCCCTCTTCTCTCCTCCCCGCAAAAACCCTGGGGATGTGGGGGTGAGATGGCCCAACCCCTGGAAAATGAGGGGGCACCCCAGGCTGGGGTACATTCGTAGGAATCGGGCCCGGTCTCTAGCTCGGCAGCCAGCCGAGAGGCTCTGGGTCAGGGCCCATGGCTGTCTCTCACTCCCCATCGAACCCCGGGGACCCCCTCCCTGTCCCTGTGGTTTCCGGGGGCCCCTGGGAGGCAGGCCAGGCCGGCGGGGACGGACGGCAGCAGCTGCCGCCCTGGGAATTGGAGACCCCGGAAGATGTCGGCTCCTCAGTTGGGAGGGGCACACAGGCCCGGGCCCCTGGGGCGGCTGCATTGGGGAGGGGAGACGGGGTTGGGGCCTCAGAGTGATAGGGGGCCTACAACCCAATAGAGAGCGCGCCTGAATTAACCCGAAAAATAACCCTATTATTTTAAATCTGAGAGCCCATATCCTTATGTGAATGGGGGGGTTACATTTTTCTTTCTTTTTTTTTTTTTTAAAAAAAATATATATATTTTATTGATTTTTTACAGAGAGGAAGAGAGAGGGATAGAGAGAAACGTCGATGAGAGAGAATCATCGATCAGCTGCCTCCTGCACACCCCCCACTGGGAATGTGCCCGCAGCCAAGGTACATGCCCTTGACCGGAATCGAACCTGGGACCCTTCAGTCCACAGGCAGACCCGGTAGTCGTCAAACTCATGAGTCCACGGAGCCAAATACCAACATTATAACGATTGACATTCCTTTGGAGAGCCACGTTTTTTAGAAAGTAAACTTCTTCGAACGCCACTTCTTCAACACAGATGCGCCCAGGCCGTGCGGTATTTTGTGGAAGAGCCACCCTCAAGGGGCCGAAGATCTGCATGCGGCTCTGGAGCCTTGGTTTGCCGACCACTGCTCTATCCACTCAGCCAAACCGGTTGGGGCAGGCCGCTCGTGTATATTCCCATCCTTGGGGCAGGTGTAGCCCCTGAATGAGCAGGGAGCACAGCCCATGGACCATGACCTTGACCCTCCTGGGCAAGGTCCCCAGGGCCCTGGGTCCCAGGGTGTCTCAGACAGCCCTGCAGCAAGTGGCCATTCAGCCCGCAGCCCAACCGGAGACACAGAGGGCCCAGCCTCAGGCCCCAGGCCTCCCGGGACCTTAACTCCCCTCTGCTCCGCCTGGCCCCGCCTGGCCTGGCGTGTCCTGGCCGTCGGGTCACAGCACAAAGCCCTCGCTCGGCCCGCCCTTCCGTGTGCGTCTGGAAAGATGCTTCTCGGGGACCATCTCCCCGGTCAATGTCAGGAAATCCCCTCCTCTCGGGAATTCCCAGCGCCAGACAACCTCCTGTTTACCCCCGCCACCTGCCCCGGCGGCCGGGGGGGGGGGGGCCCCATCCATCCTCTCCCTACACCCGCCCGCTTCCTGCCGACCCCGAAGGCAGCCACGTCCAGGCTGGCCTTTCTCCCGGGGGTGAGGGGGGGTACCCCGGGCCCTCAGCCTGGCAGCAAGCAGGGCGGACGGAGGGGATCCTGGGAGAAAGGCCAGCGGGCGGGGAGGCAAGGAGGCCGGGCCGGCCGGCGGTGGGCAGCCCCTCGCCCGGGGAACCCTCTGCACCCGCTCAGACGGCCACACTGCTGTCCGCAGACGGCAGCCCCCTCTCCCCGTCCGTGGGCCCAGCCTCTGAGCTTGCCGGGAGCCCAAACAAGAAATGAACCGACCCGCTGGCCCCCCCAGCCAGGTGCCCAGGCCGACCGGCCTGCCAGGTGCCCGCTCACGGCCTGGCACCCCCCTCCCCACACCCTTGGACACAGCAGAGCCAACCCCACAGACCCCAACAGCCAGGCTCCTGCACCGGCAGACGCGGGCCCCCGCCACAAACTGGCCACCGAGACAGGCCGCAGGCCGCGGGCCTAACAGACCTCCTACCTCACTCTCCGCCTCCGACCTGGTCCCTCGGAGCCTCGCCTGCTCCCTGGGTTTCCAGCTGGACAGCTAACCTCTCCCGCTCAGCATTCATCCAATCCTGGCGTCTCCGTCTTTATTTTTGTGCCAACAGCGCTTTGCTCGAAGACAAACAACGCTGCCTCCGCATATAACGGGTCCCGGGTCCTGAGCCTCGTTAAGGTGCAGACGGGCCTCAGCTGGGGGCGTGGGCTCAGCCCCTCCCACACGCAGCCCGCAGGTGCGAACCTAACTCTCGGGTTTTCCCCCTTAAGACCCGGCTCCCCTGGTCTTCCTTGGGGAGTCGGACCTCCAAACGCCCTCCTGTGGTTAAGGGGGACGGAGAGCACAGGACTGGCCCCCCCCCCCAGGCGGTGTGAACCCCAGCTGGGCCTGGGTCTCAGGGGTGTCATTCCCCAGCCAGCGCCTGTGGCCGGGTGGCCTAATGAGTGTCTCCTGATTTTTCTGCTCCTCAGTGTGTGCACATCCCTAAAACAGGGGTACTATTGCTGACTTCTTGCCTAAGGTTGTTTAAGGGATCCACTGGCTCGTTAATGAAAAGGGGCTAATGACATAGATCCGTGGTCAGCAAATCGCGGCTCAAGAGCCACGTGGAGCCACACTCAAGGGGCCAAAGACCCACAGGTTGAGACCCGCTGCTGTAGAGCCTAAGACCATCGGAAAACACAGATATTTACATTACGATTCATTCACAGTAGCAAAATTACAGTGATGAAATAGCAATGAAAATAATGTCATGGTTGGGGGTCGCCACCACATGAGGAGCTGTATTAAAGGGTTACGGCATTAGGAAGGTTGAGAACCACTGATTTAGAGGATTTAGGGGAAGGAGCAAGTTTGGTCTCAAAGTTGGCTTTTCTCGCCTCTGCTCACTCTCTGATAACGTGTAGATACCTAGCTAAGGGCTGTGTATTCACTATGATTGGAAATGTGCCCGTGTGTGCCAATCAGAGCCCATGGTTCTTCTTCTTATTATTTTAAAATATAGTTGTATTGATTTCAGAGAGGGAGGGAGAGAAACATGTGATGAGAGAGAATCATGGATTGGCTGCCTCCTGCACGCCCCCTACTGGGGATCGAGCCCACAACCCAGGCATGTGCCCTTGACAGGAATCAACCCTGGGACCCTTCAGTCCACAGGCCGACGCTCTTAACCACTGAACCAAACCAGCTAGGGCTCAGGTCCTTTTCAGAATAGGGTAAAAATTCAAGTTGGGATCTTATTCAATGATCCAAGGTTGTTTAGCATCTATATCCCACTAATCACACACACACACTATTCAGAAAACTGAAGGTGAAGGGAAAAAAAATCAGACTGCAGAAAAGGACAGACACTGGGGAACTTCAGCCTGAGTGAGGATGCCGCCCGAGATTTGCTGGTTTCCCAAAGCCTTCTCTCGGATCTCTGCACGGAAAGAAATGTCGCTGGAGGGAGGGTAAGCCTGCGGCTTCACTCCACAACCCGCCCTTCCAGGCCACGTGGAGTGCCGCTGTTTAAAAATAGACGCTGTGCTATTATCCTCAGCTAGTCCTTGAACATCTGGTAGAGATCTGCCTAGTCCGAGAGAGCAAGCCAGTCCTATAGGGACCATTCTTTACCAGGGAGATCTTACGGGTCACATGCTGCTGCCAAAAATACTGCACTCACGTCACGGTCTCGGTGTGAACCTCGGAGGTTTGATTTCTTAGGCAGGCAAGCAGCCTCCTTGTAATCTGGTTTAGATGATTGATTTACTCAGCAAATCCTTTCTCCTTTAAAGAGTGGAAATCGAAAGCCCAGATCACTGACCAGAACGGTCCAATGAGTGGGCAGAGGTTGAGCAAATGATCCTGATGGTCACTTTGTGTCAAGGCCAAGCCAGCTCCTTTGTAAGAATCTTACTCGTGAAAACAACAGCAACAAAGCTCTCGCCGGAAGTAACCTGCCCTTCCCTCGCTGCTTAGGAAGATGTAGTGACAGCACAGAAAGTTATGTGAAAAAAAAAAAAGACGACGATAAACGTCGAAGTTTGGCTATTCAAGTTGGTAGGAGTATACGAAGTGTAACTTGGTTCACTGTGATAGTCACAGCGTCGGGATATCACAGAGTCATTAATAATAAGCGACAAGTTAAGAAATGGATTGCATCTTAGGGGTCTGGGGAGGTGCTGACTGGTGTTTCCAATGTTGGCTTCAACCCCCTCAGGGGAAGATGTATGCTCTACTGAGACGCTCTTAACAACCTGGCCATTGACTAATCGTCTTTAATATATATATATATAGTTGTTGATTTCAGAGAGAAAAGGAGGAGGGAGGAACATCAATAATGAGAATCATTGATCAGCTGCCTCCTGCACACCCCCTACTGGGGATGTGCCCACAACCAAGGTACATGCCCTTGACTGGAATCGAACCTGGGACCTTTCAGTCCGCAGGCTGCCACTCTATCCAGTGAGCCAAACCGGTTTCGGCTAATCTATTATCTTTGATTAAATTCTCTAGGACAATGCAGTTAGGAATAGTGACATTGCGCTGCCCAGGGACAAAGAATTAAGGTGTCGGAAGTATTCAAGCGAACGCTGGGAAGCTACCTAGACACATGGTTTGGTGGATGGAGGTGGCTTGGAGACCGGGCCCCATGAGACCCCTTGCAACTCTTTTTGGAAAGCCCCGAAGAAGAGGCGGGTCTAATTTGGAAAACTCTTCCTAGAAAATAACAAATGCAACTTTTGTGGGGGAGCGTGATATTTGGAGATACCTCCACCAGTTTTCTTCAGAGGACCGACCTGGAGGCAGGATGCCGAGGGTCAGACTTCCTGAGCTCCAGCGGAAGGCGCTCTTCTAAAACCCACATCGGAGGTGCAATCACATGTCCTCACTGCGGACACCCACGGGCACCAGAGGAGACCCCCAGGCAGATGGGGCTCCCGGAGAAAGGAAACTTCCAGGTTAACTCACACTCCGCGCTGGCTCACTGCGAGGAGACCCTTCTTTTTCAAACTGGAATTTAGGTGAAAAACAACTGGACTTTCTGAAAACATAAACCAGACCTGCCTCCACCACCTCTTAGATGTGTGTCCGGCCGTTCACACCGAATACCCATCTCCCGGGACTTTGAACAAAGGGGAACCTTCTTCCTGCGCATGCGGCTCCTTCTCTGACCTCCTGGGTCTCATTTCCCCTTCAAAGGAACGGTCGAGGCACCGGGTCGGGGTTCGGGGTTTAATACTGCATTTATTAAAGTGTTTTTATTAACAGACTCTCGCCGGAAAGTTCCGCGTGCGCTAAGACGGCGGCGGGCACGGCAGCCTCGAAGGTGCGCACCCGGCAGTGCGCGGCCCCGCACCGCGCCCGCGCCGCCCTGCCGCAGCCCTGGGCGCGGGGTGGGCAGGCCCCGCACCCGGCCTCCCCTGCCAGACGGTTCGATAGAAATGTGGGTTCGTTGGGATGTAGATGTTCGGAGTTCACGGGGACGCCGGTCTGCGGTGCGCAGGGCTCGACCCCCCTGTCCGCCCCGTCGGGCTGCCCCGGCGACCCGGAGTCCCTGTCCTCGGCCCCCGGCCCGCCCAGCGCGGTCCCCGCGTCGCCGTGGGGACCGGGCCCCCTCTGGCTGTCCTCAGGGTGGTCGCCTGCTCTTGGCGAGGACCCCGCGCTCCTGCGGACAAGAGCTGCCAGCTCGGCCACCTCGAGGCCCTGCCCGCTGTGCCCGCTGGCCCTGCCCGCGGTGTCCTGGGCCTGCGTGTGCTGCCCGGGGTGGAGGCAGCAGCCGCGGGGCGGGGGCGCTCTGCCCTGCAGGCAGGGGCAGTGGTGGACGTGCGGGACGGGGTGCGCCACGGGGGGCAGAGGGGCCACGCCGTTCTGCACGTGCACGAAGCTGGTGGCACACTGGTGGCACAGGCCGTCCCCCACAGGCTGGCACGGGGGCGGGCCGTACTGCAGGTGTCTGTAGGCACCGGGGCAGCCGCACCTCTGGCTCAGAGAGAGGAAGTGCAGCGCAGGCTGCAGCAGGGCGGGGCTCGGCTCGCTCCTGGCGCCCTGGCCCGGCTCGCAGGGGTACGCCGCGGGCACGGGCGCCCCCGCGCTCTTGGCCGGGCCGGTGAGGAACTCGGGGCAGACGTGGGTGTCCTCGTGGGCGGTCTTCTCGGAGGCGGGGCCACTGGGGGGGGAGGAGGCCAGAGGTTCTAGCTCATAGAACTCCTGCTCGGAGGCGCCGGGCTTCTGGCCCCGGGGGCCCGCCTGGTAGGCGCCCAGGCCGTGCGCTTTGCTCGGACCCTTGTCCGGCGGGCTCGCGGGCAGGCGGCGGCGGGAGAAGGCCCCGCACCGGAGCCTCCGGGGCAGTGGGATCTGGCCGCAGGCGCCCTGCGGCCCGAGGCAGCGGCACAGGCACTGGAAGAAGAAGGTGGCGAAGGCCCAGCTGACGCACATGATGAGCATCATGAAGGTGCCCAGCTGCGTGTAGGCCAGCACGGTGGACGGCATCATCATGGCGCCGGCCACGAAGGTGGTGAGGGCGGCCATGGCGATGGCGGAGCCCATGCGGCTCAGGGAGAAGACCACCTTGCCCTCCCGGTCGGCGTCCGGGGCCAGGCGGTACGCCACCCCGTAGTGGACGGCGAAGTCCACCGACAGGCCCACGGCCACCGAGATGGTGACGGACTCCAGCACGTTTAGCTCCCAGCCCAGCAGGACCAGGGAGCCCACCGTGACGAAGATGGTGCCGGCGATGGACACGATGGCGTACAGGCTGATGATCACGTTCCACGTGGTGAGCAGCATCACGCTGAAGGCCACGGCCACCGACAGCCCCATGGCCACCAGCGTGCCGTCCGAGAGGCTGTCCTGCAGGTCGTAGAACTCCAGGTTGCTGACGAACCAGCCGTTGCCCAGGCCCTCGGGGGCCGAGCTCAGCTCGCGGGAGATCCAGGCGTCCACCTCGCGGTAGAACTGGTGCATCCTCTCGTAGGCCAGCGTGAAGAGGTAGGTGCTGGGGAACTCGAGGACCACGGCCCGGATGGTGTCGTTGATGTCGAAGCGGGGCCCCGGCGTCTTGCTGTCCAGGTGGTAGCCGGTGCTGCGCTCCAGCTCCATGATGGCCCGCTTGATGCACAGCTCGAACACCTCCTGCTTGTAGGGGAAGCTCCAGCGGCTGCAGCACGGGTACAGGGCCGGCTCGTCGCAGTCCTGGTTCTCCATCCAGCGCTTGAAGGTCTCGATGAAGCAGCTGGTGAAGTCCTGCTCGTCCGTCTGGTGGAAGAACGTCTGGTTCCGCAGCTTCTGGCAGAAGCGCAGGATCCACACCTGGGACGCGGGGCTGGCCATGTTGAAGCTGCTGTCGAGGGTCAGCCGGCCCTTGCTCTTGGGGTTCAGCGGGTTGCCGTTGTCCTCGGGGGACACGCCCCAGACCACTGTGATGGGCATGTGCAGCTCCTCGCCGTGGCGCACGCGCTCGAACATGAACAGCTTCTTGTGCTCCGCGTCGTAGCGCTCGAAGGGGTGGGACGCCCGGAACACCTGGAACTCGGCCAGCTCCAGGGAGGGCAGCTTCATCTTGGGGTTCACGCACACGACGTAGGCGCCTCCCACGGTCAGGGCGAGGAACCAGAGGAGCCAGAGGTAGCGGAACTTGATGACGATGCAGGGCAGCACCTTCTCGAAGAAGATGCGCGAGGCCTCGGAGGCGGCGAGCAGGGCCCGGCGGCCGGCCCGGCGCGCCGCGGCCCAGCAGCCCTTGTCCGGGTACGCCTGCGGCCGGGGCCCCCGGGAGCAGGGGAACGCGTGGAGGAGGTACCGCTCGCGCAGCACCACCACGGCGGGCAGCCAGGTGACCATGAGCAGGTAGTTGACCAGGATGGCGGTGCCCGCGTACACGCCGAAGCAGCGGATGGCCGTGATGTTGCTCACGTAGTTGGCGTAGAAGGCGGCGGCCGTGGTGAAGCTGGTGACGAACATGGACAGGGCGGCGTGCTGCAGCGTGGCGCCCACCGCCTCCGCCGTGTCGGCCCGCGGCTTGTCGCACTTGGTGTGGCTCCACACATCGCACAGGACGAAGGCGTCGTCCGCCCCGATGCCCACGAGGATGACGAGCGCCGTGAGGTTCATGAAGGGGAAGAACTCGAAGTTGAACACCACGCGGTAGAGGAAGTAGGCCACGATCAGGGAGCTGATGACGGCGAACATGGTCATGAGCGTGATGAACACGGAGCGCGTGTACACGCACATGACCAGCAGGACGATGACGATGGCGATGGCGGGGTACACCGTGTCCATCAGCAGGTAGTCCTGGAACAGGCTGTGCTTGATGCCGAACTCGATGCCCGCTACCGTGGTGACGCCGTCGGACGCGTTCCAGCGCTCGAAGTTGTCCAGGTAGATGCCCATCATGCTCTCGCCCTTCTCGGTGGGCGAGAAGAGCATGCTGTACTTGAGGGCGGGCGCGGGCTGGTCGGCCGGCCTCGGGGCCAGGAAGTCCTTGTCCACCAGGTAGTGCAGGATCTGGTAGACGGCGTTGTACTTGGTGCACTTGCGCGGCACGTGGGCGCACTTGAGCTGGTCCTTCCTGCGGGCCGCCGCGTCCCAGCAGTCGGGCTCCAGCGTGCCGTTCTGGTAGTGCTTGGCGCAGGCGCGGAGCAGCTTCAGCGTGTGGGCCACGTCGCGCTCCACGATCTTCTGGCAGGACGAGCGGTTGTTCAGGATGGCGATGTAGTTGCCCAGCGTCCAGCTGGGGCAGCAGGAGGCGGCCGTGGTCCTCTGGCAGAGGTCGCTGAACTGGGGGTGCGCCCTGATCTGCAGAGACAAGACACACGGGGAGGGCTGGCGTTTAAAACGGGGTCGCTCACCGGGGGACAGCATAGCTCAGGGGTCGAGCATCGACCTATGAACCGGGAGGTCACGGTTCGATTCCCCGGTCAGGGCACGTGCCTGAGTTGCAGGCATGAGCCACAGTGTGGGGCGTGCAGGAGGCAGCCGATCCGTGATTCTCTCTTATCCATGATGTCTCTATCTCTCTCTCTCTCTCTCTTCCTCTCTGAAATCAATAAAAACATTTAAAATAAATAAATAAAATAAATAGGTTGCTCAAAAGTCTGGGTTCAGGTGGCCAGGGATTTACAGAAGGTAAAAGCCATTCTCTTGTGGGTGCCCAGTGTGACTTCCCCCCAGAATCCCGCTGTGGCCAAATCCTTATGAGGCTACTTCACTCTGAACAACAAAGTACTTCATGGGGATGACAGGCAAGTGTGAACCAACTCCATGCAGTGCTGGTGTGGTCTCAGAAAGGGGAGGGAATTAACACCTCTTGGGCAAACAAGCCCTTTCAAAGTCCCTCTAAAAAGCAATAAGGTGGATGGCATGCATATCTACAGGATCAGTTAAGAGGACAATGGTCCAATTGATTCGTGCCACCAATCTGTGGCTTTGCCCAAAGTTGCTGGTTATCAGTGTGAAATGCTGGGTGATGAAGGCATATTGACTTGATCAACCCAGTTGGAAGCAGCATGCCATCCCCTAGAAAACTGTCAGTGAATCAGGAAGCCACGGGCTGGGGTGGCTCAGTGATTAAGCATCGACCTAGGAACCAGGCGGTCATGGTTCGATTCCTGGTCAGGGCACATGCCCGGCTTACAGGCTCCTTAACACACCCTGTAGGGGGCGTGTAGGAGACAGCCCATCAATGACTCTCTCTCATCATGGATGTTTCTTTCTCTCCCTTTCCCTTCCTCTCGGAAGTCAATAAAAACATATTAAAAAAAAAAAAAGGATGTGAATATTTTTTATTATACCCACCTTGATCTTTATTAAAGTGGGCTTGGCCAATCATGCATGAAATACCTTCTCCAAGGGGAGGACATGTTGGCACAAATCACCTCTTTGGAACCGAAACTTAGTGAAGAACAAGTCACTCAGAACCTAAACCCTGGCCGTCAAGATGCGCAGTTAAGCTTTTGGGGAGTCAAAAGTTCTCTGTGGATTTTTGACAGCACAGAGGGTTGGCACCCCAAACCCCCAAGCCGTTCAAGGTCACCTGTACTTCACTGGGACTACGATAAAATAAACTGGCCACGTACTGGGAACTGGTGGTGTTGGGAGACTTCCAAGTGAGGAATTATTCTATTATTCTATTTCTGCATTGGTGTGAAAATTTCCATAATGAAAAGCTGTTGTTTTTATGGATACTCTGGCCCTAGCTGGTTTGGCTCAATGGACAGAATGTTGGCCTGTGGACTAAAGGGAACCACGTTCGATTCTGGTCAAGGGCACATGCCTGGGTTCCGGGCTCAATCCAACCCCCAGTCGGGGGCATGCAAGCGGCAACCAATCAATGATTCTCATCATTGATGTTTCTATCTCTCTCCCCGTCTCCCTTCCTCTCTGAAATTGATAAAAATATATAAAAAATAAAATAATCTGTCAGGGGTTAAAAAAAAAAAAAAAGCCAAAAAGGTTATCATTCAAGTGTCCTAAATTAATGTTTATTTTAACAAAGCCCTCATTGTTAAGTTCACTTCCGAAGAGCGATAACTACTTGACATTTCACCAAACAGGATAATTCGTATTTAGCTGCTTCCAGGAGAAGACAGTCACTCAGGCTGTCAGGGGAAGCGGCTGCCCAGCAGACACCAGGGTACTCTGAGAGAGTACCCTCTGGGTAGCTAACCAGCTCCCCCCCTACAGAGAGAGAGCCCGCAGGCCCCGGACTCAGCCTGGGGAGCTGAGGAGCAATACAGCCCTCATGTCTGACCGCGTTCAGGTGGAGGAAGACAAATGGCGCCCATCGTGAAACCCGGGACCTGCTGGAAGGAGCCTGTTTGAGCGGATGAAGTGACAAGTGGAAAGATAAAGGGAGCAGGTTGCCGGCTGAAGCTGGGGAGGCAGCACAGAATCCTGTCCTTGAACGACCTTCACAAATATGAGCAGGGCTGTTGTTTTCCACGAGGACCTCTGATCAAAGATGAAAGTGTTGGACCAGACGAACACCAAGTGGACGGCCACTAACAACAACCAACGCCAGCAGCCTCCGGAGCGGCGATCCTGATTGATGCCAAGGCGGCGCCGGCGGATGGACCACCTTGGAAAACCAGCTGGAGGGCGCATGCATGCAGGGTCAGAAGTAAGGACAGCGCTGAGACGTCGCGACAGTACACTTACCCGGGGCTGGAAGCTGAGGCCCCGAGTCTAAAGGAATGGAGTACAAGGAGCTGCCTAGGCAATCAGGAGTGAGGCCGTATGGTCCCATCCGCCCTCCGTTCAGAAGAAAAAAAATGTTCCTGACGCCTATGAATACGGCACAGTGGTTCTTGTCTTCAAGTGACTCAAGAGCGACAGGGACCTCGGACCAGCAATCAGTAATTCTAACTGAGTGTGAGAAGGAACACCGTGTTATGTAGAAGGGTCTGTGTGAACTTGCAGATGGGATGAGAGGGTGAATCCATGTGTGGACAGAGGACCTAACTTGGTGAGTGATTCAGCCAGCTAACACTCCGTTATACACTGAGTGGCCAGATTATTATGATCTCTGAATGCATAATAACCTAGCCACTCAGATATATATATATATATATATATATATATATATATATATATATATATATATATATTAGAGGCCCAGTGCATGAATTCGTGCATGGGTGGGGTCTGGCCAGCCTGGCCAGGGGGAGAGGACATGGGCAGTTAGCCAGCCTGCTTGTTGGTCAAACTCCTATTGAGGGGAAAATTTGCCTAATAGCCTTTTATTATATAGGACACATGTGTCAAACACAAGGCCCGCGGGCCAAATCCAGCCCGCCAGGCCTTGCAATGTGGCCCGCACCGCGCTGTCATCACTGCACTCCGCTGTCAGTTTATGACATTGTCAGTTTATGACTGTTCAGTAAACCATTCGGCCCGCGATTTAGGCTGGATTTTAGATTTTGGCCCCTTCTCTGATTGAGTTCGACACCCCTAATATAGGACTTACACAGAGTGGCCAGATTATTATGCGTTCAGAGGTCATCATCATCTGGCCACTCAGTGTATATGACCCCGTGGGGCTTGGCAAGCAGGTATGCCTTCATGCAGATGACATGTTTCTGCCATATTTTGGGGAAAAGAGTTCATAGGGATGATTTCACAATCTCTGACATTTATAAAAATAGGAACAGAGAGGGCTTTCTTGTAACTCTTGTGAGCACCGTAACTCTTAATCAGAGGCATTCGCAAATTGGCTGCTGGAAAGCCAGGCTGCTTATGTGGCTGAAACGTGTCCCTGCACATTTCCTGGTCAGACAGCAGCAGGGTGGGGTCAGCTTAAAATAGCGGGCAAAGGAAGAAGAGAGAACAAGGAGAAGGCAGCAGAGTTTTAAATACTGTCTTCACTTTCAAAACTAGCAGCTGCGTTGGAGCTATTTTAAGGGGCTGAGAAAAAGCTACAGGGAAGCAAGTCACCCCCTAATCCAGGGGTCCTCAAACTTTTTAAAGTGGGGGCCAGATCACGGTCCCTCAGAGAGCTGGAGGGCCGGACTATATGAACTACTAATTCCTACTGTAACACCTCGGCTGCGCTCACTGCCCAAAAAACCTGGCGGGCCGGATCAGACTCCTCTGCGGGCCGCATGTGGCCCGCGGGCCGTAGTTTGAAGACCCCTGCATCCCTCTCCTCCCCCACGTGCCCACGGGCCTTGTGACTGGACAACTGAAGGGACTCAGAGCAAAGAAAAGGCGAGGGCGTCCGGCCTTCCTTAGGATAAGCATCGGGGAGGGCCTGGCTGTCCACGAAAGCTGCCCTGGAAAACGGGGTCCCAGGCACCGAATCTCAAATCCCTCGTATCAGCGGATCGCTCAGAGTCCTGGCTCGGACGATGCGCAGAGACTAAGAGGCAGGGATGGGGTTTCCAGCGGAGACAAGACAAAGAAGCTCACTCTTGGCACGAGCAAACGACCAACTGCCGGTGGGCCCCGAGGTCAAAGGGCGGAAAGGGAACTGAGACGATGGGGCGCCAACTGAGGCTCCTGCGAAAGGCTAAGGAACAGACTGTCAGGAGGGAGCGGACAGCTCGGGAACCAAGCTCTTCGTTGGGGGGTGGGGAGGGGCATTGGGAGGAGGACAGGGCTGTGGACTCAGTGTGTCTGGGGCTTGTCGTGGGAATGAATGCTGGGGTTGAACTGGGTGTGCTGTCAGCACAGGCAGGCGACAACGGAAGCATCGGGTCCCCTGGATGTGACACTGAGGACCCTGAGTATTTCACTGAGGATCAGATGTTTTCTAGGGTCGAACTACCGACAGTTAAGCTCTTCTGCTCTGCGTCATGTGGGTGTGTGTCCCACTCAACGTGATACTGTTAGTCATCAAGTACTTAAGGACAAAACTAGCATCTGGGGGGCGGGGGATGGAGGGAGATGGCCAGGTAGCCTTGGGACACAGTTCGCTCAAACCACAGCAACAAATAAAAGCCCGAAAAGGGTCCGGAGACTGGGAGACTAAAAAAAAAGCACCGCAACAACCTGAAATCATCTGAAATCCGACCTGCTAACCAAGAGCTCAGATGCCATGAATATCTTATCCCTACGGGAAAGGTTCACTGTTCACGCAGAGTTAGAGATTAGAATACAAAGGCACTAGCCCTTGGCAAAAATAGCTTTTGATTTAGCAAGTTAAAATGATAAGCATGAAAAAAATAAAATAAAATGAAATGACAAGCATGCCCTCTGAGACGGAATTTGGGGACCCCGGGATCCAGCTATTCACGTGCTGGTGTGGGTCTGTCGCTGGCTGGGCCCCTTCACTGAGATGCGTGTCTTGGGTGCGTTCCTCACGTTTCACAAGTGGACCACAACGCTCACGGCGTCCTAGCTAAGGATTACAAATCTGACCGCACAGCTATCCATCCTTACCCGGAGCCCAGGGGAGAAAAACTCTCGGAGAAGCAGAGTGCACCCATCCCTTTAGAGTCTGCATTCTGCAAGTGCGTTGAAACCACAAGGCCACAGACTTAGATTTCCTTGCACTCAGCTCTTGTAGAGATGCTTCTGCTACACCGTGTTCCTGCCTCCAACCTGCCTGAGAAGGGGTCTACCAATCAGCTAGGGGTCCATACTGTGTCCGGGAGCAGGGTGAGGACCTGGAGCACGTCCTGCGTTTTGATGGAGGTGTGAGGAGCGAGGGACGGTCCTCGCCTGCCTTACTGTCAGGGGGAGCAGGGCGACCTCTAGAAGCAAACTGGTCACCCCATTTCTATGGCTTCCCCCCGCCCCCCGATATGAACTGCTTTTTGGGGCGGCGGCTCTCAGGGAGGGTGCAGACAAGTCTGCGGCTCCCGATGGGGCAGTGTACAGGGTTACGTGGTCTGTGTTCTTTCATGTCAGATCTCACCCTCAGCTTCATGATCTTCCTCCCGCTACTTTCCCTTCGTGTCATGCATTCAACTTGTTTACCATGTCTGTTCTGTATGCCTTGCGGGAAGCCACCACCTCCTGATGCTGATTTTATCCATCTGCTCTGTCTGCTATACGAGTTACATATGAAATTGTATTGCACCCACTCCCGAAAGCTCTAGCGCCTCAGCACAGCTTTCTGGCTTTTGAGTCTTTGAAGGCATCGCAGAATGAACTGCTAGCTCTAACGGTGACTTATTCCAGGCCATGCGGACTCTCAGAGGTTCTTCTGAGTGGGAAATGGCGTCTACAGTAAAACTGAACAAAAATGGGGTATTTCCTGCATTTTGGGAGCATGAGGCACAGACTGGAGTGAGACCTGGCCGGGCTCAAATTCTCCATTTGCCACTTCCCTCCGGCGAGAACTCTCCTCATCTATAAAACGGCAATACGCCCAGCCTGTGGGGCTCAGTGGTTGAGCACTGACCCATGAACCAGGAGGTCATGCTTATGGGCCAATGCTTAGGTTGTGGGCTTGATCTCCAGTAGGGGGTGTGCCGGAGGCAGCAGACTGATGTTTCTCTCTCTCTCTCTCTCTCTCTCTCTCTCTCTCTCTCGCTTCCCCTCTCTGAAACCAATAAAAAACATTTTAAAAATAAACACAACGGGCACTAATGTACTTAATTCATAACACTGCGATGCAGATGAATAATAATTCAATGAATAATGAAATAATTAGCTAGGTGTTTGGGACACGTCCTGGCAGGCATCAGTAGCACTCAAGAAACATCAGCTCTTAATCAACAGCGTGAATTCCGTCACTACGGCATCTTGGGGGGGTGGGGGGGGAGGAAGGTCTACAGATCCACTGTGAAGGTGGGATAATGAGAAAGAGGAGGCATGGAAGGGAAGGAGCTATTCTCACCTAAGGTGTGAACATCCATTTACAGCCCGGCTTGTACCGGCTACAAGTTCCAAGGTCACGGGCCTGGTGAGTAAGGTGAAGGACAGGGCATGCAGTCTACTCATGGCAGAGACTCTACCATCCCCTTCCCCGGGCCTCACTGTCCACAGAAGAAGGTGGGGCCCGTGACAAGGAGAAATACCGTCACAGCTTCCAAATACCGAACAGATCGCCGTGGGAGAGAAGAAAAGGTGGCGGACGAAAGCTGACGCTGGGAGGGAACCGCTGTCTGTTTACTGATGCTCTGCACCTCTGGTCTGTTTGGAGCTGGACAGAGACAAGGTGGCACTCGCAGCAAATCCTGACAGCTCAGCCCACGGGGAAGCTCCTTTAAAAAAAGGTATCAACGCCTCTCAGGACGGAGAGAGTCAGGAGATCTGGGCCAGCTAGCCAACCTGAAGAGCCACGTCCGTTCTCACAAGGACACTGCTGGTCTGGGGGACCTCAGCATCCTTTCTGCCTCGTACCCATTAAGGACCGCTGTTATCAGAACAGGCCACTGCATCGATGGCCAGCCTGGCTCTCAGCACTGCGAGCGCTTCCGTTTTCAGCGACACCTTAGGGCAAGGGTCCTCAAACTTTTTAAAGTGGGGGCCAGATCACGGTCCCTCAGAGAGCTGGAGGGCCGGACTATACGAACTACTAATTCCTACTGTAACACCTCGGCTGCGCTCACTGCCCAAAAAACCTGGCGGGCCGGATCAGACTCCTCTGCGGGCCGCATGTGGCCCGCGGGCCGTAGTTTGAAGACCCCTGCCTTAGGGTAAGTGACCAGACGTCCCGCTGTTGGCGGGACAGTCCCGATTTTTAACAATTTGGATTTTCTTTCCAAAAATCGGGACAAATTGTTAAAAATCGGGACTGTCCCGCCAAAAGCGGGACGCCTGGTCACCTTACCTCAGGGCAGGGGTCCTCAAACTTTTTAAAGTGGGGGCCAGATCACGGTCCCTCAGAGAGCTGGAGGGCCGGACTATATGAACTACTAATTCCTACTGTAATACCTCGGCTGCGCTCGCTGCCCAAAAAACCTGGCGGGCCGGATCAGACTCCTCTGCGGGCCGCGTGTGGCCCGCGGGCCGTAGTTTGAAGACCCCTGCCTCAGGGGGACGCTAAGAATGCAGTGAGTTCCTTCCCGCTGGCCACTGTGCTCGGACAGGCCCAGGAGGGACATCAGACGGCAGCTTCTACCTGGAGAGGCTGCCTCTGAGCTCCTGAAGCTGACAGCTCTCCCAGGCCCGGGGCGGCCTTGGCAGGCTCTGGCCTGTCAGCTCTGGGGCTCCAGGACAGGAAGTGCTGCTGCCAGCATCTTCTGCCTTCTGGAGAGCTCGGTGTGTGGAGGTTACTCCTGCCATTCGCACAGATCCCACTTTCTAGCCTTTGATGTCCCTTCCCCCGGCCCGGGCCCTGCATTTTCCTTTGAGGCCGCAGGGAAATGGCCCCGGATGGGAGGAAGGCAGGCATCGGGCTGTGTGATTAAGGTGCTGACAGTTGCCTCAGGGGGAAGCGTGGTGAACAATGAAAGCAGATTAGGAGAGGAAATAGGACAAAGGAAGGAAAAAAGAGTCTTAACTGTGATCCTGAAAGGAGAGCTGCGGTGAAAGAATACAAAAGACTGTCAAGGACAAAGAACAGGAGAGCGAAAGAAAAAAAAGTCCTTTATTAGGGAAGACAGAGAGGAGGGTGGGGAGGAGACACTTTGATCCTGGGATCTGAGAGACAGCCACATGGCCTGCCTCTGCTTTCTCCTCGGCAGGTGAGCCCGAAAGGACTCAGACAGACTCTGCAGTGAGAGGAGTTTCAGAACCATCGCCTCGCGGGTGCCAAACCTACTTCAGTTTCCCTTTACATACCCTTGAATTATCTACATTGCACATCGATTTAATTGCTGGTAAGTTCCACAGCGTCTCTCCACCGGCTGAGGTAAACACCACTCGGGAATAGCGGTCACCTGTGGATGGGAAACAAGAAGAGAAACCGGGTTATACATTATTCATGGACTCGTCAGACTTGGCATTCAGAAGCGATTCAAACTGGGAAGCCACACGGGCAATTCATTCCCACCAGGGGAGCCCTCCCTTCGACAGATTCCAGAAGAAAATGCTAAAAAACAAAAACAAAAACCCACAAACAAACAAAAAAAGCGCAACGCTATGACATTGTCTACTCTGCACCCGAAAAACCACAGTCACATGACAAATGAAGTCCGGGTCAGACTCAATGAGGAAGAGCCATCCATACGAACGTTCAGCTGGCAGGGAACTGAATGGCTCTCTCTTAACCCCACAACACGTCCCCTCGATGGCATGTCACATCCGGGAATGACGCACGAGGGACTGCTGAGGATGGGCAGGAAGGATGCTCTCTTCTCTGGCAGCTGACCAGAGAGGAGGCAGGGCAGGTGGTCCATTAAAGGCACTAAATGCAGTCCGCTACGCACGGGCTGCTGGCCAGGACCACGGACCCCTCCACGTCCTGGCTGAGCTCACCAGACAGGAAAACTGTATCTGAAGAACACCCTCAGATAAAGATGTTTCTGAGCGAGGGAGGCCGTGCGGTGTTCTGGGAAGGGCGTGGTCTTTGGCGTTGGAGCTGGGTGTGATGTTAGTGATGGATTAAACAGAGAAGTGCGGAGACCGGATGGCAGGACACAGGCTTTATTGGAGGGAAGAGTGCCCCTGCCGGCTGCTTCCAGAGAGAGAGAGAGAGAGAGAGAGAGAGAGAGAGAGAGAGGCCGGGGTACAAGCACCTTGAAGGATAGGGGACGGGGCTTAGGGCACTCAGCACACGCTGATTGGTGATTAGGGACCAAGGGACTTAGGAATCGGGGGCTCAGGGTATTTGGCAGGTGCTGATTGGTGGTTCAGAGCTCAGGAATGTCTGGCCGCAGGTGGGGTTTCCGTCTGTCCATCAACTGGAGGAAGGGAGGATCTATCAGTTAGACCTAGCAGGTGACCTTGGGCAACATACTGCTTCTCTGCACCTCACTGGGTAGATGGAGACAGCAACACCATCTCAAACAGCCCTGGGGTCCAAAATCAGATATAACTCAATCCTGTCTTCCTTATTCAATCTCGTTACAGGTAAGCAAATCCAGAGCAGTGGCTGACTGACCTCGAGACGTACACTGACAAGTTAACGGAGCTAAAGCCCCTTTAAGACCAGCCACACAGTCTATCGGTCCCGATTTTAATCGTGTTCAGTCTCAAGAGGGCCAGCGAGCCGCTGAGCGCTGTGACCAGCCACACACACCACTCACTCGGGACATCGCAGAAAAAGCTGTCTTTGTGGAAGTTCCAGTCGACTTCTCTCTTTTCTCTTTCGTAATGGTCGTCTGACCATCTGTCGTCCCGATGGCTGAAATAGAGCAAGATGAACTTCAATAAAGTGCGAGCTATTTCAAGGCCCGGAAATGTGCCTGTAACAAGTACATCCTCAAGGTCATGGCCAACTTAGCAGTACAAATTAAGTTGGAAGGATTAATATAAGCAACCAACATTAATTTTCTCACTTCTGAAAGGAAAAAAAGCCCCCAAATGCTCACTGTCTCATCCCAGTACAACAAAGTCGTACTAGACAATGACAATTTAAACATGCTTTTGAGCCACACGTTTTATCTTTTTGCTCAGGCAAAGTTTCAAAGCGGAATTCACTACGCGATGTTTTGTCTGAACGTTAAATAAATGATTACCTTTTGGCTTGCTCATCTGCATATTTAAAGGGATAATTGGCTAAGGTTGCTTTGTAGCCTGTATTTTTCACCATGTTATTCCACGTGACCAGTCTCTGGCCTATCGTAGTCCCTCTTGGTTCAAAACCCTACGGCGAAAAGTTACAAATTCCTGTTAGTGTACTTCATTTCAGGCTGAGGGCAGTTAAGCAGGTTGGGAAAGCAGTGTCAAAGGTGATGAATAGCTTTTAACCGAAAATACAGACACAGAGGGTCCTTACTCCAGGGGTGACCAGTATTAAACCAAGATGACTTAACCTGATAATGATCACCTATTTGCCGTGGCAGAACATTTTGGCTCTTTGGTATGTCACGTGTCTCGGGGAAGGGGGGAAAAACTTATCTAAAGCTTCTCTTTCAAATGTATAAACTAAGCATTTTGTAAATGCCTGCTTTTAGGTTATAGCATATTATGGTCAAATTAAATTATATTGTGCATGCTACAGTGTTTTACAAAGAGGATATCATTAAACTTGCTCACGTTTTCCTCATTATGCTGCCCCAAAGCAGATTTTACTTAAAAACAGACCTTGCTATCGCTTAGCAATGCTGAAATTCCTTTAGCTCTTTTGGGGGGGTTGGGGTGGGGGGGAGGGGGGAAGAAGCCAGTTTAAAGACTTCATGAAAATTTTTATAGTAAGCAGATTCTCCAGTGTCTTGCAGTGACCATGTTTCTTGCCCTTTAAGGATTGAGGACAGAGAAGCGACATCTCTAATTGGCAGAAAGGAGCGTGTAGACCCATCCATGGCTTGAGAAGGTTTTTAAAAAACGGGATCCCATATAACAATGGGTATTAACATACTTCTTCTTTTTTTCTTTTTAAAAGATTGTTTGGGGGTAAAGGAAATAGATAAACGCTCCTGGCCCAACCCTCCTTACCAGCAACGGGTCAGAGAAGTCAGGAAGCTCCGGCACCAGCACTCCGACCAAGGCGCACACCACGATGAGCACCGTGCACATGCCCAGGACCACCACGGGCCAGTCGGCGAGCAGCGCCGCGTAGCTACGGAGGCAGAGAGAAAGCCTCTTAGGAGCAATGGCGAGCTTTGCTATCTCCGACCCAGTGCAGGCATGTGTCCATGGGAGCCCTGACAGGTTGTGTTTCTGTGTAACTGTAGGCGATTACAAGATCACTGTCCTCTCACTCCTGCGATGACACGTCAGCGGTCCTCATGCCCCAGGCTGGGGGTCAGAACTCGGTCTATTTCTGACAAATAACATGTTCTATCGGCCTCTGTGTGTGGGACAGAGGATCTGAAATGTAGCCTTCCTCCGCGGGAAGAAGTTGTATTCTAGCAGAGGATCCAAACTCCTAGGCTCTCTCCCAGAACTCTGGTGATTCCCGTCCTCCAGAAGTGCTGGAAGAAGAATTCAGCCCAGAAACAGATTCCTAGAGTGTCTATTTTTAAAACAGCCGAACCAAAGCAAAGAATCCCTGAACGGGTAACTGTCCTTCCAGCTAAAACCATAATGAAGATGCCCATTGGTCTGTGCCCTCCATGCGGCACAGATTTGTGCTTTATGTATTTATTACTGCAGGATCAGAGCTAGAACAGTATCTTTTCAAAGGTGTTCAATAGCTACCTATGGATTAGATGAACATCCACTGTCCAACTGCTACCACCTGGCTTTCGTCTCTCACCACGCCCCAGAAACCCCTCTCTGCCACCCAATGCCACCACCAAGCCATCTCCTCCGGACACCTTCCCACGCCCTCCTTCGCCTCCTCTGACCCAAAGACCTACCTCTGTGCCCCTCCCGCAGACCTGGGCCACGCCTTAAGACCTTGACCCTAACTATACTGAACTTCTGCTAAAATGCAAAATCTGTCTTGCCAACTCCCAGTGTCTTGAAGTTTTATTACAGAAGAAAGAAATGTTTTAAGTTGTGAACAATGACTCTCAAATTCTCATCCGTGCTAGCTCACTGGGCTGCTGTGATGGCCATTTCTGGCTCATCTTTAATATATATATATATATATATATATATATATATATATATATATATTCATTTTTTATTGATTTCAGAGAGGAAGGGAGAAGGAAAGGAGAGAGAAATAGAAACATCAATGATGAGAGAGAATCATTGATCGGCTGCCTCCTGCACGCCCCCTTCTGGGAATCGAGCCCATTACCCGGGCATGTGCCCTTGATCGGGATTGAACCTGGGACCCTTCAGTCCACAGGCCGATGCTCTATCCACTGAGCCACACCAGCTAGGGCTGAAACCGGCTTCTTTCTCATGTATTTGTGAATGGCTTCTCCAACATCAGACTAGACGCTACTATGTAAACAAAGCCGAGCTGTAAATACCATTCTGGAAAAAAGCTACCCTGTGTCTCTAAGAATAGATTGTTGATGTTTACATCCTACTCTCGCAGCTTCACAGATCTGGCTTTGTGGGGATATTTGCTTCCAACTACATTTTAATAAGAAAATTAAAATATAACAATTACGCTTTAAGGGAGCATTTGCAGTGTTGTGTTTTTAAATTACATTTTTATTGATTTCAGAGAGGAAGGGAGAGGGAGAGAGAGAGATAGAAACATCAATGATAAGAATCATTGATCGGCTGCCTCCTGTACACCCTCCACTCCTTCTCACCCCCGATGGGGATGGAGCCCACAACCTGGACATGTGCCCTGACTGGGAATCGAATGGTGTCCCCCTGGTTCACAGGTCAACGCTCAATCACTGAGCCGATGGGCGCCCATGGGCGCAGAGGTATTTTTCATTGTTATTCTTTTAAAAGTAATCTTAGGAAAATGAAGCATGCTAGCTTGCACTTACAAGGAGTTCCTTTATATAGATTAGCATCTCATTTAATTCTCACAGCTTATGAGATGAAACCAAGGTGCAGCCTGCTATAAAATAAATAACAGAATGTAATGCACAGCATGGAGACTCGAGTGAATCATATTGTATTGCATATTTGCCAAAACAAAAGTTCTCATCGCAAGAAAAAAAACAAAAAACCTATGTGGTGACTGACTTAACTAAATTCACTGTGGTAATCCTTTTGCAATATATAGAATACTGAATCATTAAGTTGTACGCCTAAAACTAATATAATATTATGTCAATTATATCGCAATAAAAAGTCCCAAAGCTTGGAATCCAGGTAGTCTAGTTCTAGAATCTGGCCTCTTAACCACTATGATATCATCTCTGTTTCAAACACAAGAGAGGCAAAAACCATCTGGAATAAGTCAGCTTCTTCCCCAATGCACATTTTAAATTAAATTCCTAAGCCGCACTCACAGCTCATTTCTCCACGCTAAACCACCTCGATCCGCATGACTTCAAGTCTGACAATTACTCACTCATCAAGGGAAAATTCCGCCAGATAAGATGGGATGACCTTTTAAGAATAACTCTGAATGTCACGAGAAGCTGTAAGCCACAATAGGCCGATGGTGATGGTTCAGACGTAACGGAACACACCCAGCGCTCCTATTCTTCATCCTTTATTTCCTCCCCCACCAAACGCAAACTCGGGTGCAAGAAAAGTTCTAAAGCACTCAAGTCCTCAGTCAATAGCACACGTGAGGCTTTCTCTTTCTCACTCCAGACTGCACAGAGGCCCTCACATGCCAGACCTTTCAAAGATCAGCCCTGCAAAACGAAAATGCCCCGGGCTTCCATCATGACTCACGACGTTAAATGGATCCATTTTCTTTCAAATGAGCCAGAAGCTGCTCACTTTTACCTCCAAGCACGTTATCCATAGAGGGCAGCGGGCCTGATGGCTTAGCTTTCCTGCTGCGGTTTGCATCACCCCTGTAAGGACTTTGTGTGTTGTGTGTTCTCCGAAACGCTGCATGCACATGCTCAGCCACCTTCAGACCCGCTGCGAGGCCCGCTCCCCTCCCTTGAAAGCGTTTGCTTTTGATCTGGCAGCGCCGCTGCCCAGACACACGTGTGCTGCCTACAGACGGCATTACGGTGTCAGCAGGCTCCTTTCCCGCGCTTCACCTGACTCCATCACAACCCCCCTCACCCAGAGGTGTCGGGAGCCAACCTTGCCGGGTGAGCTGTGCCCACTTGAGAGAGGCAGTCAGCACCCGCAGCGTGGGGATGCCTCCCAAGGACCACGCTGTGGCTGGGGGTGTTTCTGAGCCTCCGGCTCCCTAGGCTGAGCCCTGGGCACCACGCAAGAACGCAAGTGCCATGCACGCTGTACAACCAGACAGGGGCTGTGACATGGAGATGCAAACCCAGGAAAGCAGGAGAGTGGGGACAGGAAGGAAACTGAAAGGGCCTGGGAAATCTCACTCTCGCTAATTCCACTCCTGGCAAGTCCCAGTTCCAGGAATATATTCCGACCGAGTTGAAAGAATAAGGCACTTGAACGTTGTTTTCTTTGGGAACGGGGACCAATGGAAGAAGTGTCAAAACAGACCACTCCTGCCCGGCCGGTGGGGCTCAGTGGCTGAGCACTGACCCGGGAACCAAAAGGTGGCTGGTTCGATTCTCGGTTCAGGGCACATTCAGACCAGGTTGCAGGCTCGATCCCCAGAAGGCAGCCGATCGATGATTCTCTCTCATCACTGATTTCCCATCTCTCGCCCTCTCCCTCCCTGTCTCTGAAATCAATAAAAAAAGTATTTTAAAAAAAGGACCACCCCTTTCACTATGTATGTTCTGCATATCTACGGATCACAGAGTACGTGTCTTCCACCGGCCTGATCTGATTTTGGACGGACTTAGACTTTCTCCTTGGAAAAGCTATGAGTGAGGAAGGTGGAGGCAGCAGCAAAACATGGAGAAAATACGAGGAGGGAACAGCATGCAGGCAAGATCGCTGTTTAATAAAATGATTAAATGATCACTGTATAATAAAATTATAACTCACTTCAGACTTATGCAAAGGTTACTTTACCTTTTTGGTAGCTTGAAAGGTCTGGATGGTCTGAAAAAGAAAAAAGCAAAGGAAAAACCATCAGAAACGAAGCACCATGACATAAAGGCTGAATGTCTGTAGTCAGCATTTCACTCCTCTCTGCTTCTAGAAAAATCCTGGGGGCAACAGGGATTCGCTATCTCTAGGTCAAAAGTGATCCTCAGAACCACGGGGACAGGTTTGAAGATCTGCATCTGCAAAGGAACATTTTATTACACATGTTCTGGGTTGTAACAAATGTCAATATTCTATTTCTTCCTATGTGGCACTGCTATCTTCCTGTTGCTTTTTTTTTTTTTTGCTGAGAAATTCATGGATCTGTGACTGGTTCACTCCTCAGAGACAGACACTAGGGATTCATCGCATTCTTTCTGCTTGAGTAACGACTTTATTTTATGTTCCACGTGAGATCCTAAGTGGAGATCATCGACATCGATTGAGAAAGAAAAATGGAGGTTCCCCCACAGTTCCCTCCTGGGAAAACACTGGATCCTTTTGAAGTTTTTATACTAAATGGACGTGACAAGCAGATGTTTGAAACGCCCAAACCACAACTGCAGGTAAGACACGGAGTCCCTTTGATTCGCCGTGTTATCTATCTCCCCCTCTCCCCCAGCGCGTCCCCAGAAAACGTAGGAGAGAGCAGGCAGGCTAGAACCTACCACACTTTCACCCCTCACATGGAGTCTTCCTCCATCTGTGAAATCTTCCCACTCGCAACTTTTAATACCTGTCTGATAAAAGCTGCAGGGTGGTTTTTCACACTCATTTTCTTTCTATAACAGAGGTTGGATTTATTTGTTTGTTTCTATGAGTTTTTATTTGCATAAGCCTGAAGTGAGTTATAATTTTATTATAACACATTTCCACACTCACTGTTGTTTAATATTTACCTATAATGAGGTACCTCAAATACAATTAGAAATGCTGAAAGCTACATTTAATGCATACTTACATAATGAATTAAAAATAGTGGCAGTGGCTACAGAAGTGAATTTCATGACTATTTGGATTACAACACAAAGAGGTCATCCAAACGATTAGTTTTATAAGTACATTTTGGGGGCTTAGTCAACAAATATATTTCATTAATTTTAGTAAAATAAGAACCACACACACTTTTCTCCACTTTCCAAGCTTTATGGATCTTATCTATAAATAGTAAAAGGTTCTGCATTTTCATTACCAACTGTACAAATTATATAAATAAGAGTATAGATGTTAATTATAACATCGGTGAAGATATATTTGCATTTCTGAAAATAGGTTTAAGTTATGTATTTTATTAATAAGACAAGGCCTCCATCAATTAGACCAGAGATTGAAAGTATAAACACAATGATAATTTATAAACTTGCCAATTATCTTCTCCTCTACCATCTGCCAGTTCTCAATTTTTAGAATAACAAAATGTCTCTATTCTGTTTAATGTAAGAGCTATTATTTGAGCTCAAAATTACATGGGAAGATTACTAATCTTTCTTCGATTCATTTCCCACATATTTTGGATTATTCTGCCCCTTCAAAATTACTCGCTATTGTACAATTTCAGTTTGCAAGGTTAAAAGTCACACCTGCTATTTAAAAAAAAACACAAAAAAACCTTGGGGGAAGTTAAAAAAATAATAAAAATCCACTGTATCAGAATGAATTCCAGCAGTGAAACCAATACTCTGCAGCTGCTGTGACATCTTCATTTTACTAGCCAGGAGAGCAGACTGCTCCTTCCCCTCCTGCAGAAATTCTTTAGTTATGCCTTTAAGAACAACACTATATAGTGAATCGATTTTTCTTCCCAACCCACATTTTCTCAGAGTCCTCCTTTAGCATAAAAATTAAATTTAGGTATTCCAAATAAAGGCCAACAGCATTCATAACTAAAGATCAAAGCAAAAACGCTATAACACAGATTTTTATAAAAATAATACTGATAGAAAAGGGTTTTCTCAGCCAAAAGTCTGAGGTTAAAAAAGAGAATCTGAGACCGTGGACAACTGAGAATTTTCTGGAGAAAAATGAGAACACCCCTTCGCCAGGGTGGGACCATATGTTCTCAGGCTGTAGTGGGGCTCCTGTGACACTCTACTTCTGGCTAAAACCTTGAATTTCATGTATGCATTTCACAACGGTGTAGATTCTGTTTGCAACCCCAAAACTATAACATATGCCAACAATGCCCAAATGCCACTCCAAAGTTTAGGAACTTATTCTAAGGAGAATGTATTAAAAAGACCACAGGAAGAAGAAGACTGTTATGAAATGGGGGTTCATCTTGGGTTTTAACACCTCTCTGTCTTCCATCCTCGTCTGTAAAATAAAGAGTTGGATTCAATTATTTCTAAGGTCTTCTCCTGCTATGAAGTTCGACTGTATTTTCCTGTGGAATTTCAGCTCGTAATTATTTTAACACACTGCTAGGCAAGAGCTAAGGAGCCGGGTTCCCCCATCAAAATTCTATATTGAAATATTCCACGTGAACAATCAATAAAAATAGTCCTCCAGTAAGGGAGGTAAGAACTAGTGTCTTAAAATGATTTGAAAGGTAATGCTGGCTCTTTATGTGAATAGCTAGAGGTGTTTTATTTATTTATTTATTTATTTATTTATTTTTAATATATTTTATTGATTTTGTACAGAGAGGGAGAGAGAGTTAGAAACATCGATGAGAGAGAAACATCAACCAGCTGCCTCTTGCACACCCCCTACTGGGGATATGCCCGCAACCAAGGTAGATGCCCTTGACCGGAATCGAACCCGGATCCCTTCAGTCCCCAAGCCGACGCTCTATCCATTGAGCCAAACTGGTCCCGGCTAGAGAGGTGTTTTAAATGGCCAGACCAATGGTTTAATGAAAAAGTGCTGGTGGGAGGAGAGGGCAGAGCTCCCTGTTCACTGAGACGGGCAGGAGGCTGATGAACTGGATGCCAGGAACACACCTGTACCAGCAGGTGTTAAAGGAGGAAGAAGCGCTGTAGGCAGTGGGGCCAGGTCATCAAAGATGCTCGTGGTAAGAAGCGGTCAGGACTCAGCCAGTTCACCAACCCAAAGGGCTTTCCCAGAAGAGCAAGCGTGAGAGTGTTCGCAAGTAAAAAGAGTTGTTTTTAAGATTCCAAAGCCTCTTTCCTGAGTTTCCCAACCACTGTCTAAGAAAGGCAGAATAAAATATTTATTTTAAAAATATATACACATGTAAATTTATGTAAATGCTTTTTATTGACTTTAGAGAGAAAGTGAGTGAGTGAAAGAGAGAAACATCAATGTGTGAGAGAAAGACCAATTGGTTGCCTCATGCATGCCCCCTACCAGGGATTGAGCCCCAAACCTGGGTATGTGCCCTGACCTGGGAATCGAACTGGTGACCTTATGGTGCCCAGTATGACCCTCAACCAGCTGAGCCACACCAGCCAGGGCTCTTCTTATTTATTTATTTATTTATTTATTTATTTAAGATCTTTGATAAACATTTTTTGTTTAATGTTTTCCCATTCTAAAACATGAATTTTAATTTTTAAAGGAGGAGCCAAACTTTAATGAAGAGACCAATTTTGTTTTAATGTTGGTTTTGTTTTCTGATTAAAACACACATTCCTTTTTTTAGTCTGAAAATGCAGAAAAGTATAAAGAAGAAAAAAAAAATCACCCTTACTCTCACTACACAGATCTAACCTCAGTTGGATCTATTTCCTTTCAGTATTTTACCCCGTGTGCCTAAATATACACATTAAAGATGCACAATTAGGGTCACAGTCTCAAGTGCTATCCAGCTGGATAATGAGCTTTTCGCCATGTAATTAAAATCTGAAAACAGGATTTTTATTAGCTGTGTAATGTCCTATTCTTTTACCATTGCTTATATGCACATAACGAGTCACACTCACACATGTCTTTATGTCTCTTGTGCTTATATACATCTGAGTTTCCTATTTATTTAAAAGAGGTCTGTATGAAGGCTAAGGCATCACCATGGTGGCCAGTATTTCTTCCCTAGTTTGTGGCATGTTTTTCGACATGACTTTCTGGACATGCATTTTAAGTTTCGTTAGTAACTCCTAGGACTTCTTTTACAAGCAAAGAGTCGTCCTTAACCCGACGCCAGTCTGCCCCCTTAATTTCGCTTACTGTGCCTTTGAGAGGCGCCAGGTATCATCTTCTGTAAAGCCGTTTTACGGAGAAAAGTAGAACCCGAAAATCCATTTTCATAAAACCCGTGGCATCTGATATTGTGACAATCATGTGCTGATCGTGGAACAAACATTGTGTAGCCAAGAGACTGACTTTCCAAGGTCTGGCCGAGCCCCCAGCCGTCCCAGCGCGGGCTGTGGTGTGGCGCCGTCTAGCAGAGCTGTTCCCTCGAGCTCAGAGATCCTGGGTCAAGTGCGGGCTCTGGCTGGTCCTTCCAAGACTAGGACAGTGGGATAGGACATCTCTCGGTGAGCTGGGCCTCTTGGTTAGCCAGACTTGGGGAAACGGGAGGAATGGGGATAGGGGACCCGCTTTCTGGGGTCCTGCTTCCTAACAAGGGCTGCCCGGGGTTTCCTATCTTGTCAGAAGTCAAATGTTAGCCCGGCCGCACTGAGAATGGGGACGAGGCAGAGTCAGGACCCCACGGAGCCGCCACGGGGCTCCTCATTCAGGTTGTCTACACCCTGGGGTCTGTCTCACCTGTCCTAGTGGATCCACTGATCCAGTTCTCCCCACAGAATCACACCGTTTGGGTAATTTTGGCTTCAGGATGGGCCAGTCCCACGCCAGAGTAGGCAGGACATCCTAATTCCCATTAGAAAATGGATGGGTCGTTTAGAGTGTTCTTCTTGCATCTGTTATTTGAAAACAACTCCGGGAAATGAAAGATCAGATGAGCTTATGAAATGAGCCCGCAATCAAAGATGAAACTTCAGTTCCCCAAGGATGGGCACATGCTAAGTTATAATCTAGAACAAAAATCCTAAAAGGAGCCGAAACCGGTGTGGCTCAGTGGATAGAGCGTCGGCCTGTGGACTAAAAGGTCCCGGGTTCGATTCCGGTCAAGGGCATGGACCTTGGTTGTGGGCACATCCCCAGAAGGGGGTGTGCAAGAGGCAGCTGATCGATGTTTCTCTCTCATCGATGTTTCTAACTCTCTATCCCTCTCTCTTTCTCTCTGTAAAAAAATCAATAAAAAATATATATTTTTTAAGAATCCTAAAAGGAAGTTGCACAAGCCTTTCTGCTCCTTCAGAACCTCCTCTTAACAGAGCAACGGCGGGGCCCCCCAGGGCAGTGGTGTGACAGCAAGACCCCAAATGCCCGCCTTGTACGCAGACCATGTCTCGCAAAGTAAACTCACATTCAGGCCTGAGTCAACCGAGCACAGTTCGCTTTCCCAGAAGCCGGCTCCCACCGCGGTGTTTTGGAGGGAAAAGGCTCTCCTAAGTAGAATCCGAGGGCTCTTTCTTGTCAAAAACGTTCAAAACACGTTTCTGTTCTTCTTCCTGGCCCCGAGTCTGGCTCTTCCATATGGAAAACTTAAATCTTTTCATAAGCTTGGCTCACGTGTGCGGGAGCATCTTTGGCGGAGGGACAGGGATGTGTTCCCGGGTCGTCTTTAAATCACTCCTTTGTCATCTCTTCTCCTCCTGGAAGTTTCACACACACACACACACACACACACACACACACACACTGATGAGCAGTGGGCAGTAAAGCACCCAAACAGGAAGGCGACAGGCGGACAGGGACACGGGGAGAAGGCCAAGAAGCCCGGATGTGCACAATGGACCAGGACACAAATGCTCTTCCTTTTAGATCCCGAGAAAAATGCGACCTAACTACGCTATCTTCAAATCAAGCAAAAAACATGTATAAATAAACTCTCTAGAAACCACGGGGGCAGCTCAGAGTGGAGCTGGCTTCCCGGGGAAACTCACCTGCTAGCCCTTCACTTCCATCTGCTTTAAAGCCCTCGTAAGCATCCAGTGGCTACTGATCAACTCAGAAAACACCCGCTTCCCAACTTAGCTGTTAAATAATTTGCAATATCCCTCTAGAGACGCTAAGAATGCCGCTGAGATGTGATACAAGGCTGCGGTGAAAATGACAATAACGTGCGTTTTGCACGTATTTATAAAGCCCCAAGCCAACCGAACCAAAACTCGTTGGCAAAAGAGAGATACCAGGATTCCAAAGGAGAACGTTCTGTGTGCAGCATACGTGAGTCTGTCCGACCCACTCAGACTCAAAGCCCCCCGAAAGCTGGAACAGATCAAACGTTCATGGAACGAGCAGCGTGAGTTCCAATATAATAAGTGAAAAGACTCCTTTTCTATTCTCAGCACAGCTTGGCCCTAGAAAATAAAATGAAAGAAAACGATGCTGCTTCCCTCCCCAGCTATTTCGAGACACAGGAAAGGAACTGTGTCGGACACAACTGGATGCGCGTGGGGGAGGGGCGCCACTTCCCCTTCGATTATTAATTATTTCTCCTGGAAACGATGAGCGCTCCGAGGTCTGGCAGATGACTGGTTAAAGGGCAGCTCGCCTGCGGCCCCAGGGGGAGGTGAGGGGAGCAGGGCCTGGGAAATGCCTTTTCAAACACATTTTTGTCTCTGCCACTTAGAAGGGGGAGGGGGAAGGGGAGGGGCGGCCCCAAAGGTCAACACGCCACATGGCTCAGGCCCTCAGAGAGGAACCTAAGAGCGCCTTATTTGTTTGTTTATTTGTTTTAAAGAAACCGTTTAAAGCCATTGGAATTCTGCAAAGGACAACTGGTTTATTCAAGATGTTTTTGAAATGCTTGCGAAGCAGCCTGGGTTCAAAGAAAACCTTCTGCCGGCCGGGGGGTGAGGGCTGCGTGGTTCGTTTGACGGTCTTAGAGCAAGCAGCCCTGTGGGCCACGTTTTATTTTTAAATATATTTTATTGATTTTTTTTTTTTTTTTTTTTTTACAGAGAGGAAGGGAGAGGGATAGAGAGCTAGAAACATCGATGAGAGAGAAACATCGATCAGCTGCCTCTTGCACACCCCCGACTGGGGATGTGCCCGCAACCAATGTACATGCCCTTGACCGGAATCGAACCCGGGATCCTTCAGTCAGCAGGCTGATGCTCTATCCACTGAGCCACACCGCTCTTGGCTTGTGTGCCACATTTTAAATGCATTCTCGGTTATAAAGTGCTTGCCCTTAAGCTCGAGCCGCTCCCTACCCTGAACAGAACATCCTAAACAGGCACTCCGGTTAGACTTCTCTTAACAAGAGGCGGATAATCGCTAATGAGTGATCCAAGAAAAGCTCCTGAGAAAGCCAGAAAAATCTTATTAAAACTTAACTAACTTAAGAGCATGGGATGCTGGCCCAGGGTCCACATTTCTCAAGCCAAAATCCCAGGCACTAGAATTCCAAGCTTTGGGAGAAGGAGGTTGGGGGTAAGAGCAGGGGAGAAATGCCTAGAATTTGAAGCTTCATGTAGGGTTTAATTCTGCGTTACAGGGGAACATTATAACAATCAAATAATACGCTTAAATAAACCTCCCCAGGGGTAGCTTTCCAATGGAACGGCTTCAGTTTCTGCTGGCCAACATGGTAGGCCGATGGATGGCGGAGAGCGGATGACCCAGCCCCAGACGCAAAGGCCCCAGAGCAGTTAGGGCCGGCCAGGACCGAAGTAATGATCTGAGTCCAACTGCCAATGAAACAGCAGTGCGGCCGAAACCGGTGTGGCTCAGTGGATAGAGCGTCGGCCTGCGGACTGAAAGGTCCCGGGTTCGATTCCGCTCAAGGGCACGTACCTTGGTTGCGGGCACATCCCCAGTGGGGGGGTATGCGAGAGGCAGCTGGCCGATGTATCTCTCTCATCGACGTTTCTTACTCTCTATCCCTCTCAATTCCTCTCTGTGTAAAAATCAATAAAATATATTAAAAATCAAACAAACAAACAAACAGCAGTGGGATCGAAGCCATGGTCATTGATCAGATTCCTGTTTAAACGCTCAGAGGGCAGGGGGAAGGCGTTACAGGAATCTTACTCACTGGGCTCTGACTTGTTCCTGTGCCGGCTGCACTATTCCTCCCCCTGAGTTCCCCTTCTTCCCAAGACCCACGCCATCCCCGAAAGGACCCTCGATGCCAGGTCTAGGAGTCTGAGGGAACCAGGCAGATTTCTGAGCAGGGACAGGAGTGACATGATGGACACAGTGTTTGAGGAAGGGGAGGTGGGCAGGCCCAAGGGACCGCAGCCGCACAAAGACAATCGATCTGGAGGAATGAAGGCGCTAAGGGTCCCCTGCTTCAGACTGGATGCACCGGGTCGAGCTCCGAAGCAGTCAACTGCTCCCCTTCCCGTAGAAAGCATCCTGCTTGAATCTCAAGCCATTTGGGAACTCTCCGAGTCCAAGGGGGTTAAAGCAAACCGACTGAACTAGCCCAACAGCTCAGTGAAGGAGACGTGTTGTGCTTGCTCCAGGCCCTCTCATTCCTCTTCTTAGCAGGCTATAATTTTTAAAACGTTAGAAACCAAGTTATCTGGGGAGGAGGTGGTAGAAGGGGAGGTAAAGGACAGGATGGGCTAGCCCCCAAATGAACTCCAACGACAGTAATGACAGCTTTCAGACGGACCCAAAGCCGGATGAACCGCCTCCTGCCTGTTTGGCGAACATCTCACTGCGCTGGACCAGTGGGGCCTGATTTTCATGATTCAATCAGAACAGCCTCAAACCAAGCTCTGCAGCAGAAGGGCCTGCGTGGGACTCAGATATTTCCTCCGTTCATCATTCAGTAATCGCTTTCTGAGTGTTCGCTGAATGCCTGGCTCCTTGCTGGGCCCTGGAGCTACGCATTCGTACAAAGAAACTGGCTAAACAAGGGTAGGGAGATAGCAAGGAATTGAAGGCGTTACAAGTACAGAATGACTGCGTTTAGAGTGCTTAGAGGCTGAATAAATACACAAGTAAATGGAAACACAGTATTCAGAACCCGCTGTTCCTAGTGCTCTAGGGAGCAGTCTTCCCTAACTATCGCATATCGATTTCAAAGGTCTGATGGGATGAACCCAAGGGGCACAGTGCCCCGTGAGGCCTCCGCTGGTCCCTCCTCCAGCCAGGCTGCCTCCACTTGCTCCCCCTCTCCTGTCCTCCAGCCTCCTGTTCCCTTAGTTTGGGCAGCTGGCTCCCCAACTTCCCTGATGCTTCCTCTAAGTGCTCCTGTGCCCCCTTTTCCTTTTCGGGGACTCCCCCGAGCCCTCTGCACTTTGATTCTGGTCCTCAGAGAGTGTGGTTATTTTTGCCTTGATCATCTCTTTCCTACTAGACTAGAAGCTGCCCGATGGCAGTGACTAATCTAACTTTGTGAGGTGTTTTTTTTTTGTTTTTTTTTTTTTAAATGTTTATTGATTTTTTACAGAGAGGTAGGGAGAGAGATAGAGAGCTAGAAACGTCCATGAGAGAGAAACATCGACCAGCTGCCTCTTGCACACCCCCTACTGGGGATGTGCCTGCAACCAATGTACATGCCTTTGACCGGAATCGAACCTGGGACCCCCCAGTCCCTGGACCGATGCTCTATCCATTGAGCCAAACCAGTTTTGGCTAACTTTGTGAGGTTTTTAAAAAAAACACACATTTAAGCTTCATAAATTAAAAAAAAAAATTTTTCCCTGAGATTTTTTTTTTTTTTTTTTTTTTTTTTTTTGTGTGTGTGTGTGTGTGTGTGTGTGTGTGTGTAATCACTCATTCAACAAATATTTGGTTCCAGATATGCCCCCAGGCAATCGGCTGTATTTCAAACTCCCAAACACCGAGCGGCTGGTTATCTGGTTTGTATATTTAAAAAAAGAGCCTGGCCAACGTGGCTCAGTGGCTGAGCGAGGACCTATGAACCCGAGGTCACAGGCAGATTCCCGGTCATGGCACATGCCTCAGTTGCAGGCTCCATCTCAGTGGGGGCCAGTCAGGAGGCAGCCAGTGATGATTCTCTCTCATCACTGATGTTTCTCTCTCTCTCTCTCTCTCTCTCCTTCTCCCTTCCTCTCTGAAATCAATAAAAATATATATTTTTTAAAAGATACAATTTTGTAGAGTCAATTTTGCTGAAAAGAACACAGAATAGTACAGCAGTCAAAATTCTATGAATATTAAGTTCTAGAAATTCTTTGAAATGACACTTAACAATCCACCTAAGTTTGAGAAGAAGATGCCACGGATAATTGCCTTTTTTCCTGGAATCAGAGCTGCAGCTGATCCATAACAATGACGTGTATGTTTGCCAAATAGTTTACATTTTTGGAACTTCAGTTTTAACCACAACGAAAAAAAGGAACATTTGAATCCTTTCTTTTTTGTTCTTCCCTCTAAGTACCTGCTGAGCAATAATATGGAAAGGGGGTAAAAAGAACATATTACTTCACGGCAAAATGTTACATCAATTAATTTTATAAAATAAGAAGCGCATTGTTTCTTGATATGGATGGTGAAAATACAAGATGACCGAAGCTCATGGTCTGAAACGCACTGCAGGCTGCGCAAAGCATTCCACGGGGCACGGCACACTCTCAAATCTGCTCGTTTGGAACATAAAAAGTCTCCGAAAGAAGTGCTGCTAATAAAACAGGCCTTCGCTCGATCTGCCTGCCAAACTCACTTACTTTGGCAAGTGAGCTTGGAACATTTAAAATTTTACAAACATTATCCTGTTTTAAAAAGTTAATTTGGACTACTTTACGGAAAGTAAAAATAAACCCTGGTCGCAGTGAAATCAAGATTTAATCTGACCAGACCTCTAAAATTAACCATCTAATCAGATTATATAATTAGTAAAAGGTATTGGGGCCCTGAGTCGGGGCTGGAGAGGCCCACGGATCCCCAATAGCCCCCTTTCCCTCTCTGGAAGCCAGATCTGCGACCTTTTCCTGGAGGCTGATGGGGAGGACTGTGTGATTGATAAATAAGCATGAAAAGCCACAATTAGCTACATCGGGATTCGGGAATGGCTTGGTTTCCAAAACAAGGCTAACAGAATTAGCACAGGCAGTCAAAAACACCGCCAACGGAAAAGAGAAGCCAAGGAAAGAAACAGAGAGGAGAAAGGAACGACTGTTTGGTTGTAGGCACGGTGCTCTGTGCAAAATGGCCCCAGTTATCCGTCTTTAGAGAGAGAGACGCTAACGCTGAGAGCCGAAATACCTACCCAAGGCCACAAAGCTAGCAAATGGCAGAAGCAGGGTTCCAACGCACCTGCCATGGTCCTAGACAGGTTACAGCGAATATCAATAAACAAAGACCAATGGTTTTTTAGCTATTAGTGACCTTTCAGTGCAGAGAGAGGAAAAGAGAGGGAAATAAACTTATAAAACTCTATGTGTATTAATAGAAGAACCGGCGAGGCCCCTGACAAAGCACTGATATTTACCTCCAGTGCCCTTGGGAACAAAGCAGCTACTCCGTCAATATTTGCTGATCAAGGAGGGCAGCTTGCCCATGGACGGCTCACGCCCTGTCCGGGTGGCTCACCCTGTCCACGTGACTGCCCCGGCTGCGAAGATGGGGAGCAGGGACTGCAGTTTTTAACCTGTCCGCAGCGCTTCCCACTTAGCAAGTGCTCACTAAATACTTGCTAAATGAGTGAGTAACTAACTTGGATTTCTCCGCTCAGGGCTCCAACATCTTAGAAAAGCCCCTGCACTGAGTCTGGTGAGGTGGGCAAATCGGAGACTCTGGGGTCTGTGTCCATGTCCAGGTTCATGCTACACTGCCGATGGAGTGTTCACAGTAATTCTGGGTTCAAATGCCCTAGGCAACTGCAATCACACAGTCACCAGGGCTCAGGAACGGGAAAGGGTGGCTCGCTGAGGGCCGGGGGTAGAAGGTAAGACACTTTGGAAAATGTTGCTCAACGCTGTAACTACCCCTGGACATGACAATACAACATATACAAAAGAACAAGGCTCCCGGCGGGTGTTTCCATCTCTTTTGACATAAGACAAGAATCCTTACTTCTAGAGCACATGTGTCAAACACAAGGCCCGCGGGCCAAATCCAGCCCACCAGGCCTTGCAATGCGGCCCGCACCGCGCTGTCATCACTGCACTCCGCTGTCAGTTTATGACATTGTCAGTTTATGACTGTTCAGTAAACCATTCGGCCCGCGATTTAGGCTGGATTTTACATTTTGGCCCCTTCTCTGATTGAGTTCGACACCCCTATTCTAGAGAGTCCCCGTCACAGAGAGTAACTAAGGGAAAACAGAAAGAAAACCTCTGGAAAGAGTCAGAAATTGGAAAATTAATAAAGAGCCCAAGGAGAAAGGAAATAGAGGTTACAGAAAATTACACGGTCACAATATATGGGGGGGGGGGGGGGAGGGGAGGGTGGGGACAAGGTTTGTTTAACCTTTAAGGGGCTGAGCTAATGCTGGGGGCGCTGGGCCCCTCGGTGCCAAGCCTTCTTAGCTAGCCATGGCTGTAACTCCTCCAGGATGCCGCGGGGAACACTCAAACTGACCATCTGTCTGCGAAATCGCCTTCAGGGAAATAAAAACGCAGCTGGCGGGTGCCCAAAACCATCACAGGTTGCCTGCCACGGCCCGCGCGTCTGTGGCATTGCCAAGGATCCTTTACGAAGTCCTCTGGCACCGCTGAGCTCATTTCTCCGCGACACCAAATTAAAAGGTAAGTGCCGTTTGGATTAGAAATTTTGTATGCTATTTTTGGATGCAGAGCTCCTCGGTAATTGTCATAAAACCACTGCCCCTTCCATTTAATATGGCTATAAGAAGATCCCCGATGAATACTTGGCTTCAGCCGGCACACATGGAACGTGACGGGCTCCTGCGAGACATTTTCCAGATCTCGGCAGGACAAAGCACAGGCCCGGAGCCCGGGGGCTCTGAGACAGCCCGACTGTTCAACCCGTCGCTCGTGGCCAGCCGGGTGACCCTTCGCCCGCCATCCATTCTCCTTCCTTTGCTTCAGCATGCCTTTATTCTTGCTCATTTCCCCCCAATCCCATGCTCTGCCTCCTCCAGTCCTTTCCAGTCCTCGTCACTCAATTCTCTCTTTTCAATCAGACTTTCCCTGACCTCATTGCCAGGGATCCTTCACACCTCTGAACTCCTAGGGGTCTCTAACTGTTTCTGGGGCAAAAAAACCTTCCTGTTATTCGTATGTTATGTTGTTATTCTCCAGGCACTCTCATGACCAGCGGGATGCGGGGCCTGTAACTCTCTCCAGCATGAAATCATTTCTAAACCCTGGTTCCAGTCACCATCATCTCTCACCCGAATCACTGCACCAGCCTTCCCTGGTCTTCCTCTTTCCAATGGTCCTGGCCCCATCCAGCCTGCTCTCTACCATGCAGAGACCATGGGCCTCTCTAACATGCACATCTGACGGGATTTCTTTTGGCTTAAACATCTGTGATGTCACAGGCATTAAGACGGCTGTCATTTTTAACACACACACACACACACACACACACACACACAGAACAAGTGTGAGCGAGGATGCGCACTGCTGGTGGGCATGGAAAGTGCCACAGCAGCTGTGGAGATGGTTTGCTGGCTCCCCAAAAAGTGAGACAGAACGACCACATGATCCGGCCATGATCCGGTCACTGTACTTCTGGGTGTAGACCCAAAAGCAGTGAAAGCAAGAATGCGAACAGCTATTGTTTACCCCTGTTCAAAGCTGCGTGAGTCACCACAGCCAAAGGCGAGGCAACCCAACTGCCCGCTGACAGCTGACTGGCCAGAGGCACCGCGCTCCGGCCATGCCCACAGCGGGGTGTTGTCCGGCCTCAGAGGGGAGGGACTGCTCTGAGGCTGGGATGAACCTTGAATGAACCTTGCTAAGTGGAATCAGCCATTCACAAAAGAACACGAGTGCTCTATGATTCCAATTCTACGAGGTCCCTGGAGTAGCCAGATTCTCCTGGTGACAGATAGGAGAATGGTGGTTGGCAGGAGCTGCGGGTGAGGCTAACGGGGAGTGGCTGGATTTGATGGTTATGGACTTGCAGTTTGGGAAGACAAAGAATGTTCTGGAGATGGACGGTGGTGATGACAACATGGCCATCTGGATGTACTTAATGCTACTGGACTGTACACTTAAAAATGATCGCTCTCGTTATGTATATATTTGTCCACAATAAAAAAAAATAACAAACAAAAAACATGCGCACACAATGCCTCCCACGGGCATAGGATCAAGGCTAGCGATCTCCTGACCGTGACTGACAGCGCTCGTAGGACTTGGTCCCCAGGGTCCCTCTCCTCTCCAATCACGTGCCCTGCCTCCCGGCCCAGCCAGGCTGAGCCATGCTGGAGTGGGCTCACGTTGCTCTGTAAATCTTTTTCTTTTTAATTAATTGGTTTTGAGAGAGAGAGAGAGAGAGACAGAGAGAGAGAGAGAGAGGCTTGTTGTTCCACTTATTTATGCACTCACTTGTTGTTGTATGTGCCCTGACCACACAATATAATATGCATTATGAATATATATTATGAATGCCAATGGCTCGCCACACGTTGGGACCACTCACCTGACGCTGGCTAAGTGCTGTGGCACAGGCTGGTGCTGAAAATGGTCGGGCCAGGGGTGGTGCAGGCAGAAGGGCGGAGAGGGCTGGAGGCAGCACGCGGTCTGGTACACGGGCGCATGGTGTGGACACAGCGGCGCCGAGTACTCGGAGTGGGGCTGCATGCAGCAGGAGGCCAGAGCGGAGGGGGAGGCCGGGCCGGCCTCGGGGTGGCACTCCTGGTGACTGGCCAGCGGGTGATGGTACGGGCAAGGATGGCAGCACTGCGGCGGCAGCGGGGCGGCTCTTTGGCTGTCTGCAGGCAGGAAGGGTGACCTGGCGGTGCCGTTCGCTGGCAGGCACCCGTTGGGACTCACTTTGGCTCTTGGCGCTTCTTTGGGTGTGGGCTGCTGGGCGGCGAGGTCTCCGTCCGAGGGGGGCAGCGGGCCGGGGGTGGCTGCGCTGGCGGCGAGGCTGCCATTGCTCAGGACCACGCCGTCGCTGCTTCCATTGCTCAGAGCCATGCTCCGATCTCTTGGCCCTGAGGAAGACAAGGATATCAAAGCATCCAGTTATTGGGAGGAAGGCGAATCTGTGGAAGCCAGGAAAGATACGTAAAGACAGCTCTTTGGAAACGAGGGTTGTCGTTGTGACTGGTCTATGTAGCCTTACAGGAAAGCCACCAGGAGGAGGAGAATGGCTTGGCTCCTAACCTTTCTGGAACGGCACTCTCCTGGGCAGACAAGACAGCTTCAGGAGCGCCCTCTCTCCAGCCGCCCCCAGAACATGCCAGAACAATGCACAGAGTTCCCACCTGCACCCTCATGCCCAGATGATACCCATTATGCTCGGAGACAAATTTAGCATTACCGATTTATTTACCTTTTAGATAAAACTCCTCACACACACACACACAGACACACAGCCATTTCATTATATAAGTATCACAGCTAAGAGAGGTGGAATGTAATCAACTGTTTTAGTAAAAAGGCAAAGCATTTATAAATATGAAAACGTACATCAAATCAAGGAGCTGTTTGTTGCCTCTCATCAGCCTTATCATCGCTTTGAAAGGGGTCTGCGATCCCACCGCCTTTATAATGGCGCCTAAGAGGGCTTTTCCGTTGTTGCCGTCAATACTATTGCTCTCTCCTTCACTGAGTCACTCCTGGGTATAAATATGTACTAGAAACTATAGTTTCGTGTTTTATAAAACATTCAGATAACATACCCAGCACCTAGTAATGGTAGTGAAACGTATTCTATTATCCAAGGAGTAGGAAGGCGGGTGGGGAGCACAGAGCCCTCACTGACGCAGGAGCACCCACTCCGATCCGCCATCGCTTTCTCAATGTGCCAGCTCAGCAAGCTCCGCTCACTCAGGCTTCTGTTTGCTAAAGAACAGACCCTCCCTTTGGTTGTGAACAAAAGGAAAAACGCTGTGTGCAAATGCTCTGAAAACAATAGGACATAAAGGCCATCTAAAGAGGCACTAACTCTTTTGTTAAGTTCATTGAAGTGTAAGATGTTTATTTGTATGCGTAAGTGAAAGGCAGTCTAGATCAGGGGTCCTCAAACTTTTTAAAGTGGGGGCCAGATCACGGTCCCTCAGAGAGCTGGAGGGCCGGACTAAATGAACTACTAATTCCTACTGTAACACCTCAGCTGCGCTCACTGCCCAAAAAACCTGGCGGGCTGGATCAGACTCCTCTGCGGGCCGCATGTGGCCCGCGGGCCGTAGTTTGAAGACCCCTGGTCTAGATCATGTAAGAAGCTGGGTGAGATGAATGCGGTCATTTCCCAGAAGTGGAAACTCTCACTGTACAAATACTGAAGGCGCATTCTTTTGCTTGCCTCCACCCATGACTCATGCTCCGGAGCCTCCGGTCCAGACCTCGGCCACGCTACCCCAGTGCATGGGATCTACTGGGCTGAATGGGAAACTCAATGGCTGCCTTTCACCTTTCCATCTGGAGGACGGAAGGAAGGAAGACTTTTCTGGTTGGATGGCTTGGTTCCACCATCCCAGGGTGGTTAATATCTCAGAGTCTATTTTTTAAAAAGTATTTCATTCAGTCAATCTATTACTGAAGTGATCACAATCTGTTGACTCTAATCAGAGCTGTTGTGTGAGTTGCGCTGGTGAAAGTGTCTATATATATAAAACCTTAAGCAACTGGTCAACCATTCGACCAGTTGACCGTTTGACCGATTGGTATGATGTGCACTGACCACCAGGGGGCGGATTCTCAACCCAGGAGCTTCCCCCTCGTAGTCAGTGCATGCCCACAGTGGGAGTGCACTGCTCAGCTGCCTGCTGGGTGCCAGACACCAGGCTCACGGCTGGCAAGTGCAGCTGTGGTGGCGTAAGCCTCTCCCGCCTCCGAGGCAGCAGCAGGCACAGCAGGGCTGGGAGTAGCATGGCGCCTAACCCAGGCTCGGGCTCCTCCCCAGCACCTACCGTTTTGCACACTACTACTACACCCCTCAGGGGATGTTGGATTGCTGGTTCCAGCCCGATCCCCACAGGACAGGGGACGCAGGCCAGGCTGAGGGACTCTGCCTGTGCAAGAATCCGTGCACCTGGCCTCTAGTCTAACAATAAAATCCTCAGAGTTTTCAAGTGAAACTGGGCTTAACACAGAGGCTATCAGACTTTCTCCAACAGCCTCCCAAGCGCCCTACCATCCCCTCTGAGCTCTTGTCAATTCCATATTTCCCTATCTTCTAACCGAATCTACTAATTCTCAGGAAAAAGTAATTTCTCGCCCAGCCGGCATGGCTAAGTGGGTGAGTATCAACCTATGAACCAGGAGGTCACAGTTCAATTCCCAGTCAGAGCAAATTTCTGGGTTACAGGCTCGATGCCCAGTGTAGGGCAGCCGATCAGTGATTCTCTTTCATCACTGATATTTCTACACAAACACACCCCCGCCTCTGTATCTCTCCCTTCATCTCTGAAATCAATAAAAATATTTATAATAGTTTTTCTTTTCCTTTGTAACCAGAATAACAACTATCATTCCCTCTTTTTTTAAAAAAAATATATATATTTTATTGATTTTGTACAGAGAGGAAGGGAGAGAGATAGAGAGTTAGAAACATCAATGAGAGAGAACCATTGATCAGCTGCCTCTTGCACACCCCCTACTGGGGATGTGCCCGCAACCAAGGTACATGCCCTTGACCGGAATCGAACCCGGGACCCTTCAGTCCCCAAGCCAACGCTCTATCCATTGAGCCAAACCGGTTTCGGCCATTTCCTCTTTTTTAAAAGTTACAAATGTATCATTTTGTAGTTACAGAAGAGTTAAACAGATTTTTGCAGGCCAGCCAACGGACTTAATCACCATTTATAACATTTCCCCCCCAATGTGGGAAAATGCAGTTCAAATGCCAAATCACTGACTTACAAATGAATTTCTGGAACAAAACCTGTTTCGTAACTTGGAGACTTCTCGCGATGAATTAGGAGCTGGTGGATAGTAAAGAATAATTAGAATTCTGGCCTGTGGTTGAAGTCAGTCACATGAGCTTTCTATGATTGTGTCTTTAGTCATAAAATGAGAAAAAATCATATTGACTTTATAAGTTGTGAATCAGAAGGAAAAAATAATAAAAAGCAAAACCAGAAGAAAGATTAGCCTAAGAAATGTCTATGGATCAAGTTCAGTAGATGCACTTGTTTAGAATTCAGGAACCAGGAGAACAGCAAAGCTTCCATCTGAACTCAAGAGCTGACCCATGGCCATCAGAGAAAGCGCTTCTCTCTTTAGAACCGAGACAAATGAGAACAAGATCTGATTTGAGCCTAGGATGGAACAGGAAAGGGGATGAGAGAGAGGGCGAGTCCACACCACAACAAAAGGAACTACTGAAAATGTAATGCTCTGTGATTATAAATGCAATGATCATGGTATCCATGGTGGGAATTTACACTTAATGTTGGATCAAATGTAATGAACAATTTTAAAAGCAGCTCTGTTGAAATCACCCGTTTCCCCCGGGGCCATAATACACAGGGCTGCCAGAAAAAGACTCTCCTGGAGGTGTGATGGGGCCCATGGCCAGAGACTTTAGTGCACTTCCTGTTCGTGCACTTAATATGCCAAAGGCAATACAGTCACAGCCACTAATCTCATCTCCCCATTTCACCTCTCCCACTGGCATGTTAATATTCTGGGTGCTTCCGCGGTGTGGGGCTTATAAGCCCTTTGGCCAAGAACCATCTTTTGATTATATTTTAAAATTTAAGTGCTTTGCCTTTGAGCCTCCGTTCTCCAAATGTATAAATCAGGCTAGTAATCAATGTCCATCTCATAGGATTATTATGAGACTATAAACATGTTTTGAAAACTATAAAGGGCAATGTTTTTATAATGGGAGAATTATCATTATTGCTTCCTTGAGTGAGAATATAAAAAAAAATACCGAAGGCTGCTCCCTGCTTTGAAAGCCAGAGTTGTGTTTTAAGATGGCAGCCGAGACATCTGTATCTTGAAGAAACAGCCTGGCTGGGTCTGCGTTTGAAAGTTGAGAACCTGGGTCAAGTTACTCACCCTCTTAGGGTCTCTAAGTCTTGCTTAGTTCTTAGCATTAACTTTGTTTGAAATGCAAATTGGCTCAACCCTGTAAGAGAGCAATTAATCAAAATTTAAAATACCCTCATCTTTGACCGATAATTCTATGAGGCACTATCCTTTGGACATGATGTTATGGATAAAGTTGTTGATCACACCACTGTTTGTACCAGTGAAAACAGGAAACGAACCAAATCAATATGATAATGAAACTCTTGTCATGTCCATACGTTGGGTGTGCCATTCAACAAGAATAAAAATGTGTTGGCTCAGGGTTATTGCTGTGGAAAGAAGTCCAAAGCCGATCTTCATGTGTAAATATGAAGTTGCAGGACAGCCTATATAGTATGAATCCAGTTTGTTAAAATTGTGAGGGAGACACAAATACATGGTTAGAATACACAGATAATTTCTAGAAGGACTTAAGAAGAAAATGCTACCATTATTTTGCGACAGAAGGTTGGACTAGGCCATTGAAAAGGTGGAGAAGTTTCATTTTACTTTCCATACCACTTGCAACTTTTACTACAAATGTATCATCTATATAGGATTTTAACAAAACAATGCATAAAGTTTCTAGCATGGTGACTAATAATGAACAAAAGGTAATTAATATTAATATGCACAAGCAAACTTATATAACCTTAAAGGATAACCAGATATACCTATTCACTGGATGCATTTAAAAATGTTTTATCTTCTGATATATATGTGCTCGTTTATAATAACACCCTACACAATATATCAAATAGTTGGAGAAAGCAGGGAATGAAAATGGAGCTAGGGAATAAGAACAGATGAATACAAACTATTCAGAAAAATAAATATTCAAGCATATATATAAATGTATATTCCAAAAATATATCTTACCTTACAGCTTCCAAATTCTTGGAAATGTAATTATTGTTTGTTGGACTAAAGCCATCTAAATCAAGAGCACTCTGACTAGTTCCATAAACATTAAGCAGACACGACAGAGTAGACGCCACATTTCAACCATGCTGACATGTAGAGAGAAAAGTCATCTGAGTTCATGTGAGGAGAAGGGTCGAGCAATTGCATCCTACTCTGGTCTGGGCCTCAGGAAACTCAACACAATGCTCCGAAGATAGAAAGTTGTATCTCACTGAAAAATGTTATCACCTACACTAATAAGAGAAATATGCAAAATTGACCATACCTCCATGACACCCATAAGCCAATCAGGAATGAGCATGCAAATTAACCCAACAAAGATGTCCGGTTAATTTGCATGCACAGGCGCTGAACAGCTGGGTGGGGCGGGACGCCTGCTATGAGGGGAAGGGTGGGGGGTGGAGGGAGCTACAAGAGTGGCGCTCCAGCAAGGAGAAAAGATTTGCAGGCTCCTGTGCAGCCAGGAGCAAAGCCAGGGGAAGGAAGGCCTATTCTTGCATGAATCTTCATGCAACAGGCATCTAGTATAATCCTAATAGGGTCTGTTTGAATTATGGACATTTTATTTGTCAACACATGACATGCCAAGACGTGCTAATGATGCCCAATTTACCCAAAGGTCGCAAAACTGTTGAGATGGGTCACCATCTAAAAAGAGTGTTATGAAAAGCTCACGGTAACTTCTTGGAACTGGAAGTCAGAACTGCTGACGTGGCCAGGGAACTGTCAAGTTCAAATCTAAATGCGTTGTTGAAGAGGATACGCAGGCCTGCCCCAATGACCACAGGAGCCACTTAGCAGAGCCATCACCATCCCTCCCCAACAGCTGCCCTGGCCTGCAGGCATGCCACCTTCATCCCACACCGGCCACACCGGGACGCCGCCTTTGCCAAGCACTTTGCCATGCTTGAGCTCTCCTGAGTTGATCCTCAGAAAAGCAGGTGTGGCAGGCACTGCCGCTCCATGTTGCAAAAGAAAACCTGAGACACGGTCAGCCTTAAATGGTCCGCTCAGAGCCCAATGCCAAGGTTTGTAGAGCTTTCGGCTAAACTACATTCATAAGCTCAGGTGACGTATTCCAGGGTAACCCTTTGCTTCCTCAGGTTCTGTAGCACCAAACTTCACAAGAAAGGGCAAGACTGGACCACCAACAAGGCCCCACGTGTACCCCTCATCTTTTTCAGAAGAGTGGTGCTCCGATGGCACAATTTCACTAGATAAAGTACACAACACTGCCCGGCCCTGTGGCTCAGTGGTAGAGCATCAACCCATGAACTAGGACAGTGGTCGGCAAACTCATTAGTGAGCAGAGCCAAATATCAACAGGACAATGAATGACATTTCTTTGGAGAGCCACATTTTTTAAACTTAAACTTCTAACGCCGCTTCTTCTAAATAGACTCAACCAGGCCGTGGTATTTTGTGGAAGAGCCACACTCAAGGGGCCAAAGAGCCACATGTGGCTCTAGAGCTGAACTAGGAGATCACGGTACAATTCCCAGTCAGGGCACATGCCCAGGTTGTGGGCTCAATCCCCAGTAGGAGGCGTGCAGGTGGCAGCCGATCAATGATTCTCCCTCATCACTGTTGTTTCTACATCTCTCTCCCTCTCTTTTCCTCTCTGAAATCAATAAAAATATATTTAAAAAACACACAGCTCCTCTTAAAACTGCTTGATGTTCAGCCCCAAATGATGGTCTCATTTCTGATGACTGGCACTAAGCTGACTTATTCAAACTTAGTGCTGTGGCCGGAGAATAGATAGATTCTCGAAAAGCAGAATCTATGACTGGCACTAAGCTGACTTATTCAAACTTAGTGCTGTGGCCAGAGAATAGATAGATTCTCGAAAAGAGAAATTGACAAAGAATTGGGTTTAAGCATCAGCTGCCGTGGGCTATTCAAGACGAGTAGGATAAGGACATCAACTAGGTTTTGTCTCCCAGAATAGTTTTCCCCTCAAAGGACTATTAAAAAATGTGTGTGTGTTTTTTAACAACTCGCTGTGTGAAATTCTTTCTTTGCAACACCTCTATGAAAGTATTGTTAAACCATCACAGAGAAAACTGAGGGTCAAGAATATTAAAGTATAACCCATCCAAATCACGATTAAAATTCAATCTCAGACTAGTATGTCTCGAAAAGCAAGGATTTTCCACTACTTCAGGATGCTTCTAGGGCATGGCCAAGTTCAGCTAGTTTTTATAGACCCACTACAGGCTACTGTTATAAAGTTCGGTCTGAAGGTCCGTGTGAGAAATATTGTCTGGATTCAATATTTCCCAAGATAGTTTAAAAAGGCACCATCCAGCACTTGAGAGACATATTTCAGTGAATTAAGTATCATATTATGCAGACCAGAAAAGCAAGGCCATGGACTGGCCTTGATGGTCAGGTAGCATTTTTAAAAATATCTTTTTATTGATTTTAGAGAGAGAGGAAGGAAGAGGGATAGACAGATAGAAACATTGATCAACTACCTCCTGCATACCTCCTACTGAGGATCAAGCCCACAACCCAGGCCATATGCCCTGACCAGGAATCAAAACCAGCAACCTCTTGGTTCATGGGTCAATGTTCAACCACTGGGCAGCACTGGCCAGGCGGTCATGTAGCATTGAGACTATTTCAAAATAATGTCACTGTGACCTGACAGCAGATCTGAATCTTTAATAAAGAATCGGCACTTTTAAGGAACTATAAAGAATGGCCTTAAGTAAGGAAACATAATCTTCTCCCCTACTGAGACAAATTAAATTTTCTTATTTTTCTTCGAGTTCATGAACTTTCTACCATTAAACTCTCCTTCAGTAAGAACATTTCTAAATATCTTCACTTAATTACCTATAAACATTTTATATGTTGCAAAGAACTATACAAAAATAAGGTATAGTTATTTCCCTTCAGCATAAACTGCAATGCGTTAGGAACCATTTTCCCAAAACACTGCCATACATTTGAGAATATCCTAAATGTACATTTCATAAGAACTTTCTAGATATTAGTATGCTTTCTATCACACCATGAAAAAGCAAAAAATCCAAAGGTAAAGATTACTATTCTTTTATAAGAAGAATAGTAATATCTACTTTCCTATTAAATTTATATTATTAAGAATGTAGATAAAACTTATAACAAATACTAATGATGAAAATGGAAACCTACCTAATACTTTTATATAACCTCTTTAAATACGGTATATATATGTGCGTGTATATATATTTATATATATAAAATATATTTTTATTGATTTCAGAAACAGGGAGAGAGAGGGAGAGAGAGGGAGAGAGAGAGAGAGAGAGAGAGAGAGACATCAATGATGAGACAGAATCATTGATTGGCTGCCTCCTGCACGCCCTAGATTGAGCCCCCAACCCCGGGGCATGTGCCCCTGACCAGAATCAAACCTGGGACCCTTTGGTCCGCAGGCTGGCGCTCTATCCACTGAGCCAAACTAGCTAGGGCAATATGTGGTATATACTGATAAAGGCACTGATAAACTATAGATGTTATACATTTCATTATTACCAAAAATGCTCATAATATTTACAAAGAGCTTTATGATACAGGGAAAAATTAAAATTGGCAGGCAAAGTCCTCTACCCTTCATATTTGCAACAACAAAAATAAAAATCAAATAACCTTTGTACGCGCCATAGCAAATCCAAAGACCCTGAATTTAAGAAGCATCTTATTGCTGGATATGAGTTAGGTTGTCAAGACAGAGAGCTATTATACCTGCAGGGGTGAGCAATAGCAGTGTCAGGGCTGCGGAGACACGAATCTCATTTCTCTCCTTTATTTTATGTGCAATGTGCCTGTGGTAACAGATCAATGTGGAAGGGAAATGTGGGTATAAAATAAAAGTTTATCTTTCACAGTCTGGGGTAAACGATAGTCAATAACATCCTCTTTTTAGCATAAAAGCTATCTTCCTATATATATATATATTTCGAGAGAGAGATATTTCCCAAGTTCATCCATAAAAACTATCATTCCACACAATCTTCACCACGTCTCCCCACACTTACAAGTGCTATATTCATAAGCACCGATGCTCTTGATTGAAAGAGAGAGGTTTCTTCTATCTTTGAGTTCCTATTCCAGATGAATTCAAATTCCCCTTAAAATATTCTATTGCAGTTTGGCTCAGTGGATAGAGCGTCAGACTGCAGACCAAAGGGTCCCAGGTTTGAGCCCAGTAAGGCCATGTACCTTGGTTGCAAGCTCCTCTCCGGTCAGGGCTCTTGTCGAAGGAGGCAACCAATCAATGTGTTTCTCTCACGTCGATGTTTCTCTCTGTCTCTCCCTCTCTCTTCCATTCTCTCTAAAAACTCAATGGAAAAATATTCTCGGGTGAGGAGATTTAAAAAAAATAATATTTCACCAGTTTTATTAAGCTGCACTAATTTCTATTGAATCTTAAGTCTGGAGATTTATGTTCATTTGGATAATTAAGAATATACAAAACAAAACGAGAGAAGTTTTCTATAATCAAAAATATATATCAATAGTCTTTCAATTCTAGAAAACCCTCTGATAAGTTGTCAACTAACCCAGGGGTAGACCTCTGACTGGTAGGTTAGGCTGTTGCTGGGATCTGGCAGATCAGGACTGAGTGAGACGGGCTGGACATGCCCTGGAGCCCTCTGGCAGTCCCTCCTGGGCTGGCTAACCTCCTGTGTCCCTCTCAGGCCCTGACTGTGTCCCTCTCAGGCCCTGACTGGGCACTGGTGAGATCCCTTGGCCTAGCCTGCGCCCTCTTGCAGTCCAGGCTGAGGGACTTTCCCTCTCCAGAGCATGAATTTTGTGCACCAGGCCTCTAGTCAATTTATAAGAGCAAGCAAATGCCACGCAAAATAGTCAACATATTGCTTGAAATAAAGAATGCTGCTATACAGCTTTTAAAAAATTGGACCGAGTACTTCATGTTAGATATGCTTTGAAGTATTTGATTATCTTAACTTTTTTTTGTTATAATGAAAAGGGGTTTTAAAGTATTAGCGTGGGGACAAGGGTATAGCAAAGAGAAACCTTTATTAAGACATTAGTTTGAAAGACAACAGTGCAGAATGTATGTGGAACAATGTTGTAAAGACATAAACGAGTGCTCACATAACCACAACCATTTAGATAGAGATCATTTGAATAAAGTTTAGGATATAGCCAATTTGTCATTTAACCCTCAAAAAAACTATACCCTAACCCCTGCCAATTTCCAAAAAACAAAGCATGTTAGAAAAGTTTTAGAAAAGCATGTTCTTTAAAGTTTTATGCAAAAAGAATAAACCAGTAAGACAGAAAAGGAGATTTTTTTTTTTTTTTTTTTTTTTTTTTTTTTTTTTTTTACTGCATTTTAGGCATCGTAAATGTTCCAATTCTCGGATCAGACAGCCTCCAGACACCAGGCCTGCTCCCCCACCGCACCTCCCCGCCAAATATGCATTACGAGATGCCTTGGTAATAAACAGGTCCCTCAGACGGGATAGGTCTATCGCGAGACCATAATATTTCATCTCCCACTATTTGGCTCCACTAGCATCGCCAAACAGGCAAGTTTACAGGCGAGCAGTGTTACTGTACTACCCCAGTCCTGCTCAGAAACACGCTCAGATTACTGCGCTTTACCAATGCTGCCCAAGTCACCACGCACGTCTAGAACTTCACACACCTCAAAACCTCAGACTTGGCAGCTCCGAGGAAAAATCCATCGCGGGGGTCAACCCAATTAAGAAACGTCTAGTCCCAGACGCTGCGAGGCAAAAGCGTGGGGGAGTTTTGGTGACATCCTCCAGAAAGTCAGAAATGGAGACCCATCGCCATAAAGGCCCTGGGAGTTGTCTGGCTTAGATGGCAAGGTGTGGGTTTTAATGCTGCCCTTGGAATTAGCTCAGCTTTCCCCGCAGATGCTAAGTATCTGGTCCCACCAGGCCCCACTCCCTGCTGCTTGGGGAAATCTGAGAAGCAGCAAATCAGAGTCCTAGAGCAAATCGGATACCAGTTGGGTTCTCCCACTGAGCGCCCTCCCAACCCCTCCTTTCTCCCAAAACCCCCCCTCCCCCCCCACACACACATCTCAAGGGGTCCCTCCGCCCACTGAGCGACCAGCAAATGGCTCTCAAAGTTTCTGCATGAAACACATTTCACTTAAAGGACCCTGAGATGTTAAGCGTAGGAAAACATCTTTTCTTCCTTGAATTGGGCCAGGAATTTAATTAACTTAGTAATAAGAGCCTGGGTACAGCCTTCGGAAGCCTTTTTCTATTCTTTACTTAAATGACCGCCGTAAATGCTTGTGATTTCTGCTGTTTGCTTTCTTGGATACAGTAGATGAACTGAGATTACATTTACTGTTCCTGGGGGATTCCTGCTTGCACACGGAGATAATTAAATCATATTGTTCCATTAACTAGGCGGCTTCCTTATTTGTAGGAACCTGCGTGTTCCCTCTGAATACTTCTCTTACAATCCAATGTGTGGGACTGTCATAAGCGAGCCTGTTTTTTTTGTTTGTTTGTTTTTTTAAGTATATTTTATTGATTTTTTACAGAGAGGAAGAGAGAGGGATAGAGAGCTAGAAACGTCGATGAGAGAGAAACATCCATCAGCTGCCTCCTGCACACCCCCTACTGGGGATGTGCCCGCAACCAAGGTACATGCCCTTGACCGGAATCGAACCTGGGACCTTTCAGTCCGCAGACCGACGCTCTATACACTGAGCCACACCGGTTTTGGCAGTGAGCCTGTTTAATAGAGATTAAAATGATGAAAAAATAGAAGATAAATAGAACAAAGGCACTCTTTCCCCCCGAGTCTCCCTTTCCTAATTTGCTGTAGTTGCTTTGTTTTATATTTTTTCCCCAAAAGGCTGGCAGGCTAAGCAGTTCGTTTGTCTACACCCTGTGGTAGGATGTGATCAATAAATTACAATTTTTTTAAAAAAAAATGGGCACTGTCCACAGTCAGCGTGCCAAGGCTGTGCATGGCCCACACGAGTGGTGAGAGAGGAGCTGTGAGTGGGCACTCCAGTCTGGCCCCAGTAGCTCAGCAGCTATAAGGAAAAGTAAGGAACTGGTACCCAGCAAACGGGGTCCCCAACGCTCACCAGAAAGGGCTGACTGATTCCATATAAATGACAAAGCCAATCGGGATGAGATGAAAATGTTGGCTGAACCACTTTTATAACACACAGAACTCATTCCCCAGACCGAGGTAAGGATAACATGCATGTTCTTTTCTCTTTTTTAAATTGAATTTGTTGGGGTGACAATGGTTACGACTTTGTAACACGTCATCTACACACCGCATCGTGTGGTTACCACTCAAAGTCACGTCTCCTTCCACCACATTCATCCCACTCTGCCCTCTGCCACCTCCCCCCCCCCCCCAACACCCTCGCCCTCTGGCAATCGCCATCCTGTTATCTGCATCTCTTCTTCTTTCTTAACCCCTTCACCTTTTTCACCAGATGTATTTTCTCAACTGCTTTTCAGGGCCCTCATTCCAGATTCTTAGGTATTACACATTTTTTCCCTTCATAATCAGCACAACTAGCTCATGCTCACGGTTCAGGTTTGAAGTTTGACGTGTAAGCTAGATGGATCATGGGAAACACAAAAAATACTTTGCATATTGCCAGCTATAAGTGGAGCACAAGCCAATGAAATACTCGGACAGACAAGGTTTTGGCAGTGAAAGCGTTCTAGGATAGTTTTTTGTAGCAAGGCAAAATTGTAAAATAAATAAAGTATTGCAAAAAGACTACCTACTTTGACATTTTAAAAAGAAGAAATGTGTCAGCTTACACTAAGACCATGGGAAATAGTGGCCCTACTGTCTACAGCGAGACACTGGGTTAGAGTTTATTGACAGAGTCTGGTGACTTCTCAGCCATCTGAGGGAACTGGGGTTTCGTGAAGTTATAAATACCAGCATCTATTCTAACCTCCTGGTGGCTAAAAGTACACATTTCATTTTTCTTTCAACTGGAATGCCTCTCAAATAACATTTTAGCAAACTGTGAAGTATATTGTCTATTTATTTCTGGCATTTTCACTGAAGTCAGTCCATGATTTGCATGAAATACCTATTTTGTGAAAATCTTATCGAATTTGCTAAGATGCACATTTTGCTAACAGACACACACATATTTCACAAGTTAAACTAGCTTGGATTTTTCTACCGGTCGCATATCAATGACCCATCCCCATTTGAAACAAAGGTAAATGTGGCAAATATATTCTGACTTCTGCTTTAAGTTACGAATCCAATTACAGTGTAGTTACGATTGTTAAACTAAAATGCATACAGTACATCATAAGGCATTTAATGGACTCAACTGCAACTGGAGGATGTACGTCAAGTTGTGTCTTCAAAATGAATATTAATTAATAATTAAATAATTCTTCCAGGTAAGAATTAAACTTGCCTGGAAGTCCAGTCCCTAAGTGGTTCTTCACCAGACTTCTATTTTTATAGGTGGGAAGATGCTGATATTTGATTACTTTCTTACAATACCTGACTCATAAACATGATTCAAGTCGTCCCTACAAGTTGCATTCGTTGCATCCAGTTTGCTACGAAGGGGTAAAGAGTAACACATGCTTTTAAAATTCTCTGATTTAGGTAGTGGTTGAAGGAAAACCTCAAAGCAGGAAACAATGGTTACGCTGCTTTAAGTCTGAGGTTTCCTTCTAAATTTGTCAAGAAAGCACATTTGCAAAAACTCTCCTAAGAAACAGCTTGCCTCGCCTCCTGATGCAAGAGGGCAGTTTAACTACGGATCGGATTTTCATGCGAGCAGAAGCCCTTGCAAGTTTACGCGGAAAAGCGATTGCAAGTTGGAAGTTTAAGTTGAAAACAAAGCCCGGTTTTCAAAGTTCCGTCCTCCCCAAATAGCAACTGGGCACATACCCACACGATTACCTTGATGGTGAAAGAAGGAAGTTCCCGGCTCCTCTGGGTCGGCAAAGGACCGCGGCAGCTACAGCCCCGGCCGGCTGCAGGGACACAGCCCAACAGGAAGGGAGCAGGAGCAGCTCTGCAGCGGCGAGCAGGGCAGAGCGAATGACAAGAAGGTGCGGATCGCTTTGAATGAGGCGTGTTAGGGGCTGGGACTCGCCGTGTTTGCCCTCCTATAGGGCAGGAGTTTCCCTCCTACTTAACCCCTCGGGGCAAGGTCTTAATAATGGTAACAGCTGGCATTCAGAGGGGGCTGGCTCTGAGCGCAAGGTCAGCAGCCAGGATATGAAGGTGACATGTAATTTCTAGCCTTTTCCTGCTGCTACAGAGAAACTGCACCCAGGGCTGTTTTCAGTTATGCGCGCCTTTGATCTCCTGGATTTGGAGTTACTTAGGAGATTAAAGCCATGCTCGCTGATATTATTTGCTTGCTTAGACTGACTCCGGTGTCTCGGATTGGGTTTTCTGACACGTGGGGCTACTGCGTTTAAACTAACACAAATAAACACCGGGCCGTGTTTATTTCCGAGTTCCGGGGATTCTGCTGCTGCTCCTCAAATGGCTCTGAGACCCCGCTTTCCAGGGCAGCGAGCGCCGTCGTTTTTAAAAGAAGAAGCAAATATTGTTTTTAAAAGTTGTAAGTGCTTCTCTTCGGTTTCCCCAAACGAAACCGGCACTTTTGTTAAAGGAAACTTGGGCCCTGCTGAAGCCACGGCCCAACATACAAACCTGGCCAACACCTGCCAACAGCCGTTCTAAACCGACAGTGACATCCACTGGCACACACGTGATCATTTACTGAAACCGTGAAATCTAACTCTTCCTGACTTCTTTAATGAAGACGTGGAAACAATTCTTTTAACAGGCTGTCCTGATTGATTATATGAAGACAGCACTTGCAGAATGAGAGAAAATAGCACCCAAGTATAAGCAATCGAACAAAAAAAAATAGGTAAAATTGGACTCCATCAAAATAAAAAATCTGTATGCATCAAAAAAGACAACAATAGAATGGGAAAAAATATTTGCAGATCATATATCTAAGAGGCTAGTATCCATGATACGTATAGAAACTTACAATTCAATCATAAAAAGACAAATGATCCAATCTAAAAGAATCCAGAGTATTAAAATAGACGTTTTTCTGAAGAAATAGCTAATATGCACATGGAAAGATGCTCAACATCGCTAATCGCTACGGAAACGCACATTAAGACCACAGTGCCACACCGTTTCACACCCACTCAGATGGCTGTCACCGAAAGGAGGAAGGAAAAACATGTGTTGGCAAGAATACGGAGAAAGTGAAACCCTGATGGGGATGTAAAATGATGCAGCCACCATGGAAAACAGTCTAGCAATTCCTCAAAAAATTAAACATAGAGTTACCGTCTGACTCAGCAATTTCGCTCCGAGGTGCGGTTGCTTTTCATTACTGGAGGGTTCTGTATTTACAAACTTGCTGAAGTTTCTTTGTAACCCCGAATAAACCCCTCAGAGCGTTTTTGCAGACATTAGCACGCATGTGCAGAGGTGGAAAAATGTGAGTCCTGGTGAGGATGAGCAGGCGACTGCCTTCCTGGTCCAGCTCTCAGCTGTAAACAGTGTTCCTTCCACAGTCTGTGTAACGGCCCATTTTCCCCATGATTGTGCTTTTTCTTGGTAATTTCAGTTTAAAATGGCCCCAGAATGTAATGTGCAGTGCTGCCTAGAGTTCCTAAGCTCAAAAAGGCTGTGATGTGTGTTCAACAGAAACACACACAAGACAAGTACTGACTGGTTGTCAAAACTGTAACTCTAGCCTGGCTGGTGTGGCTCAGTGGTTGAGTGTAGACCTGTGAACCAGGGGGTCACAGTTCGACTCCAGTCAGGACCCGTGCCTACATTTCAGGCTCCATCCCTAGTGGGGGCGTGCGGGAGGGAGCCGATCCACCATTCTCTCTCATCATTGATGTTTCTAAATCTCTCCCTCTCCTTTCCTCTCTGAAATCAATAAAAATATATTTTATTTAAAATGTAACCAGAAGCTCAAAGTAACCCAGTCCTGTATTTCCCTGTGAAGTAATCACTCAGTAGTCACCAGTTCAGCACTGGCAGTCTTTCTGAAATACAACTAGAACAAATAAAGAGAATCAACTGTATGCACCCAAGAGAACTGAAAACATTCACACAAAAACGTGTACACAAATGTTCATAGCAGCATTATTCGTTAACAGCCAAGGAGCAGCTCAAAGGTCCATCAGCAGAAGACTGGATTGACCCAATGTGTCCATCAACGGGACATCTTCAGCCGTAAGAAAAAGAATCACCGATACATGCTACAACATGAATGGACCTTGAAAATATTATGCTAAGTGAAATCCAGACTCAAAATTCAATAAAGCTAGGAGCTTTTTTCACGGCAACATAAATTTATATGAAGTGGATTATATTAAGTGAATGATGTTATAAATACCCAAACGGCCCTTGGCAGTATCAAGGTTCCCCACCCTGCATGAGACCAGTAGTTCCAATGGGCATTCGCAAACATGAGTGTGCGTCAGAACCTCCTGGAAGACCTGCGAGGAGGCAGACTGCTGAGTCCCATCCCCGGGGGTCCGGACCTCAGGACTGGGGAGGGACTGGGGTGTGCTTTTCTGGAAGTCCCCAGGCGATGCTGCTCTGGGCTGAGACCATGTGCTGGGCGTCCCTGCCTGAAAGACCGAGCATGAGCTCATGAGCTCACCTCGGTTAGAGAGAGCCAGGCCTGCGGAGGAAAACGACAGGAAGAGGGTGGGAGGGAAGAGAAGCACTTAGGTAAATATATGAAAAGAGCCAGTCCCTGCGATCTCAGGGTAGGCTGATGTCATGCCGTGTGGATGCCAACTGCTATAATACCTAAAAATCCCAAGAAGGAGTTGGAGAATTCAAATGAAAGCGAAGGCGTGTACCATTCTTTGATGGCTTGGTTGAGTTCATTAAAGAGGCTATACATAATACCTTTTCACTGTGCTTGTCCTCGCGAGAAAGGCGAACACTGGCTCTGGGGTGGTTGGTCCCATAAACAACTTCAAGAAGCCCCTTAAGTGAGTTCAGGTGTCACAGAAACCCAAGAGCTGAAATCTCCAACTCATCAACTTGCAAATTCTTTTTTTTTTTAATTTTTTTTATTAAGTTATTATTTTTGTACATATACCAATGCCCCCCCATCCCATACATACCCTCTCTCCCCAGAGTTTTGTGTCCATTGGTTGTACTTATATGCATGTATACAAGTCCTTCATCAACTTGCAAATTCTAAGTTAACATTAGTAGGGAAGTGACTGATGGGTACACTTAACCACTTGATTTAAAACTGTTGGGTTCAGCTTTGGCTACGTAGCTCAGTTAATGAAAGCAGCGGTCGGCAAACTCATTAGTCAACAGAGCCCAATAGCAACAGTACAATGATTGAAATTTCTTTTGAGAGCCGAAAACCGACTTCTGCGCATGGGCCACGAAGTTTCAATCACGCTGTACCTGCGCGCCCACACGTGGTATTTTGTGGAAGAGCCACACTCAAGGGGCCAAAGAGCCACATGTGGCTTGCCAGTCACAGTTTGCCCATCACTGAGTCAGAGCATCATCCCAATATGCCAAGGTTGTGGCATTGATCCCCAGGCGAACATCAAATCAATGTTCCCCTCTCTCTCCCTCTCCCTCTCTTCCTTCCTTTCTCTAAAATCCATAAATAAAAAAATTTAAAATCTTATTGTGTTCATGTAAAAATAGACAATCTAAAGTACACTTTAAGTATTGTCACATGGAATACATTATTACTTTATAAATAGTACGTAGTATTATTTCCAATCACTTCAGTATATTTCTCAATATATTCTTTAGAGTGAAAAGGAAAATGCTAGTAACTTTATCAAAGACCCAATGTTCTCTGAAACCAATATCCCTGTTTTTCTTCAATCACTTCTTTAGGTTTCTTTCTGTCTTCCATATTAGAGAGAATATGGGAGAGGGGAGGAGAGGCAAGAGCTAGCAGGTACTTTTTAAAAACTGGGAGAGTGAGGGAAACCCCCAACCACCTGCTGACTAACAAACTCTTTCACATCTGAACTCAGGCCAAAAGGTAATCCTAGATTTTATGTTTATTGATATTTAGAAATCCCACCTAGTAGTGTGTGTGTGTGTGTGTGTGTGTGTGTGTGTGTGTGTGTTAAATGTCCATTTATAAATGAGCACCCTGTGGGCTAAGTTAGACAGTATGGTCCCTTAAAAACCAGTAACGTTTTCTTCCAGTTGGGCAAGTCACAGCTGAGCCATTAGGAAGGCCAAGTTCAGAAAGAGCAGCCATGGGAAAGTTTTGCAGATGACACCCTGCATTACACTGGAATACCGATGGCTGGGGATGGGGTCTTAGATTTCAGACGTGAGAGGGGCCACTCACAGGGAGCCGAGGAAGAGGAGAACACGCATGGCAGGCAAATCCTTGCTGGGCAGTTCACAACGGGGCACAGGAGGTAACCACTGAGCAGCCCGGTCTGCAGCCCTCTTGTTTACAATGCTTAATTAGGCGAAGGTGGCATATCCTAAGAACTCCTTCTTAAAGCAGGCTTCTCTGCCTGAATCTTTCGGGCAGGAAAGAGGGGTAGTCAATACATAACATGAAGTTTATGTCAGGAGGGATACATTCCTAAGTATGGAAAAGAAGTCATTATGTACAATAACTACCACCTTCTAAGTTAGAAACATCAAAGGGTCCCTCTAAGTCTCTCAATAAATAGCTTAAGTCAATATCCCTAAAAGGCAGCTCAGGGGGCAAAACTTGGGTCCCTTAAACTCTCCAAGGCCATTTCAGTATGTGTCCTGCCAGAAGCTCCGATTCAGGAATCTAAAATGCAAATGACCTCATCATCATCCTAAACTAGCATCTTGATTTTTCTCTCTTTCAGTCGTTGTCCCTTGAGCCCCAAATTTCCCCTTAGGTATTTATTTAGCGACCTGTGCCGCACGGGGATCTGGGATGAGGGTCACCTTTGACCTTTCTGCCACCACCTCCTCTTGTTTGTCTGCTTTCAAGAGCATCCACTGGCACGTATACCCACTCCTTCGTTCCCACTCCCACTCCCACTTTCTACGTCCTGATGTCCCTCGGATCGCTGCCACAGCCTATCTCACCTATGCTCTCCTGCATTTCAACCTCAGCAGCACAGAGCTTCCGGTCTCATCATCGTAGCAGTGGATCCCCCAGCTGCTTCCAACGCTAACCACTGAGCCACGATGGCTGGGCTCTATCGTCATTTTTCTACCCTTCGGGAAGCTCTAGTCCCTGGCAGTACTTGACCGATGTTAATTTTTAAAAATGACGTTTTATCATGTGTTCCTGCTACACGTGTCCTTTATTAAACAGAACATATGTAAGTTTTGGAAGGCAGTCTGCAAAATAAAACTCAGTACACAAATCCTATTTTCCTGCTGATGTATGTGGGCCCCAAGGACCACGGCTGTGGGAAAGAAACAAAGGCCAACATTCCATATATTTGAACAATGACTGCCATGTTGCACTGTTCTCTGCTTTTAAAGTCTAAATATTAAACTGCTGCTGAATAATAAGAGATGGCAGTCACTGGCCTTTCTCTAACAAAGAGAAGTCACTCAAGGAGCCAATACGCAAGCTTCGTCTTGGGCAGTTCTGAAAACTTCTTTTTGTTTGCTTTCCAAGGTAGGATTGTCCTTGGCATTAGCAGAAATATTTTTAAAGAATGAAAACAAATAAGAGGTCTCCCTCACAGGGAGCCATTAACTTTAATGGGCTTTCTGTTTAATTGCCAGTTGATTTTACTGTAGCAATTACGATTTCTGTGATAAAGTGTCTTGGAAATAAGTGAATCTAGGAAACTTAGTTTTTACTCATTACATCCTGTGCTTGATTCGATGAAAAAAAAAACTATCCATACAGTTGACACTTAAACAGAGCGGGAGGGAGGAGAGGGGAAAAGGGGCTGACCTGGTCAAATCCACAGATAACTTCTGACTCCCCAAAAAGTTAATTACTAATAATCTACTGTTAACCGGAGAGAAGCCTTACAACAGTATGAAGCTGATTAATACATATTTTATCCATTATATGTATTACATACTATATTCTTACAATAAAGATAGGAAAAACAGAATGTTATTAAGACAATCAGAACCCTGGCCAGGTGGCTCTACTGGTTGGAGCATCAACCAATACACCAAGTGGTTGTAGGTTCGGTCCCCAATCAGATGCAAACAGGAAGCAACTGATCAATGTTTCACCTAGATGTTTCTCTCTCTCTCTCTTTCTCTCTCTCTCTCTCTCTCTCTCTCTCTCTCTCTCTCTCTCTTACTCCCTCTCTCTTTCTCTTTCTCAAATCAATTATATATACACACACACACATATATATATATACACACACGTATATGTTTATATATATGTAAATATGTAGATATATCCTCAGATAAGGTTTAAAAAAAATTTTAACCATAAAAAAGAGAAAATACATACACTATCCACATATAAGTAGACCCGTGCAGTTCAAACCTGTGTTGTCAAGGGCCAACTGTATTTCCAGAAAGCATTTTGACCATCCAGAATGCAATTCACTTACTGATCTGGACATACCAAAAATGTTCATGAAGATCCAAAGCTCGGGTATATAATTTAAAGCAAAAGATACAGAGATTAGTAACTTTCAGACAAAAGGCAGTCTTCTGTGAAGAAAAAAAAAGAATCTTACTGGGAAATATCAAAAGCAGCCAAAAATGTCAGCCCTCCTTAACTGAACTGAAAAATTACTATGAAAAAAAAATAAACCTTTTAAAATGTGAAAATAAGTCCAGCAGGTTAGTTTAAGATGCGTCTCACATTGGAATTCTGGGGAACATTCTGTCTTGACGTGAGTAGGGTAAACAGCTTGCTGCCCGGGTCTGTCTCCCACATGAAGTCTGAAGAATGTGCTGTGTGTTGGAGGAGAGAGGAGGCTCAGATTGGATGGTTTTATATCAAAAACAACTGGATCATTTCAGCCATAACAAAATAACGAGACTGCAGATCGTCTAAGAATATAATCTGGTACTGCACAAAACGATGGAAAAGCAAAACATAATACACCCCTGGACTCTGGAGAGTTTCCCAAATATTTCTGGTTTGCAATCTAGGATTTCAAAATAAGATTGTTTTACTTTCACAACAGATACGCCTGGCGGGAGTTCCCCGGCCAGAAGGAGAACCGCTGAGTCTTAGCTGTCACTTAATTAGAACATTATCTTCACACCTTCAGTTGCATTGTTGCCAGACCTTAAACGAATCTAAATGAATGTGGTGTGCCTATGTCAGAGGGCTTAAGACCAATAAATCGAAAAATTCTGTAAGTCAGACTGCCAATATTTATAGCGAAAATTACCCTAACTTTCCTTATGTCATGAAATAAAAATACCTGCCAGTTAATTTTCCAAGGAAATACACGTGTCACCTGCACACACACACACCCGTCACCACAGCTAAATGCTTAGGTGACATAATACTGTGACATATCACATTCTCTCGCGTCAGACGAGGTCATATGGGAGAAAGCCAGTGAACACGCTAACCCCATTTTATTTATTTGTATTTCTTGTAATATGTGGTCCTATTATTGTTGGCAAGAAAGAACCTTAAATTACCCAAACTCTAAGAGAGAAAGGCATTATTGGGGTTAGGTATTTCACAAATGCAGCGGGAGTTGATTTATATGTTGAAAACACACTTATTCATTATTCAGAAGTTTCAAACAGTTCAAAATTATGCAACACTCGTGCTGTGTCTGGCTTCAGAACGTTTTTTATATGAAATAAAATTCCGTGAGATGGCTGCTAAAAGATAAGAAAAAAATGTAATAAAAAATAGGAAAGGAGAATATGCTTATTAAAATTTAAGAATGCAAGATATATATATATATATATATATATATATATATACCATAATATTTTAGTTAGGCCTCTCAAAAATCTTTTAAAATATTCCAACATAGCAGAGTTGTTAGACTTAAACCACAGGCATGACTGAAAGAATACATTTATAAACGAGGGACATTAGAAGCTAGGATTAGGTCATGGGAGGTAAGAGTTTTCTTGATATCTTTAAAGACAGCATGTCACAACGCTCAGCACATGCCACTTCAAAAACATAAAAACAAAGGTCATCACAATGACTGATATGCTCCACAACCAGGCTTTGCCACAGCAGGCGTCTTTGGCACATTCGCTGGGAAGCCCAATGCCAAAAGCCCAGGCAAGGGTTCCAGTTGGTCAGTGCCACCCGAGTGGCAGGCCCTTCTGGGCTGTCAGCCAGAAGGGACCTCCTGGGTGTGGACTGGGAGATGCTCCAGCTCCGGGGGTGGCAACTGACATGACGAGGCAGCTGCCCCGAGACCCACAACAAGACCCACGTGTGTGCTACGATGTGTCCACTAGACGTTGGCCTCCTCAAAAGACTCAGCGTGCTATACGTGGGGCCAGAGGAAACCTGCCCGGGGTCTTTGAGGTATCCATCCTTCTCCGTCAACATCTTTAGAGAAGAAAAATCCACAGCTTGCCTTGTTAACCTGTTCCCAGCAACTCCAATGACTTAAGATCCCAAAACCTCTGACAAAAATGTAAGGGGATGTATTTAAACTGAATTTAATATTTCTATTCCTTTATAACAAAAAGCTGGATAATGAAAATGACCATGACTGACGTGTAACAAGCACTGCTTTGACAAAGGAACACCACAGGAGAGGGGCAATGGGTTACGCTGCTGGCAAAGCAAAGACAGGAAAGTAAGCTCCCACAATTATTTACTAAGAGTTCCGAGTCATAGTAACAGTAGGATATCACCAATATGTCCTCTGCCTTCACAAGAACCCCCAAAGAGCTGTGTGTCACCACGCTATTGGCAATGTCCAGTACTCAGACACTGCAGTCCCGTCACTGCAATTCCTGATGCTGCCGGGGAAGAAAGGGTGACTAGTGTGTTGGAGCCTGGCAAGTGTGGCTCAGTGGATAGAGAGTCAGCCTGCAGACTGAAGGGTTCCACTCCAGTCAAGGTCACATACCTGGGTTGTGGCTCCATCCACAATGTGGGGCGTGCAGAAGGCAGCCGATCCATGATTCTTTCTCATCACTGATGTTTCTTTCTCTCTCTCTCTCTCCCCCTTCCTCTCTGAAACCAATAAAAATACATATATATATATTTTAAAAAGTGTTGGAGCTCGGCAGGCGTGGCTCAGTGGTTGAGTGCAGACCTATGAACCAGGGGGTCACAGTTAGATTCCTGGTCAGGACACATGCTCTGGTTGCGGCTCAATCCCTAGTACGGGGCGTGTAAAAAGTAGCGGATCAATGATTCTCTCTCATCATTGATATTTCTAACTCTCTCTCCCTCCCTTTTCCTCTCTGAAATGGGTAAGAATTTATGTTTTACAAAGAGCACTGGTATGAAATGAAACTAGTAAGCTCTCTCTTCTCTTCCTGAGTCACAGCCTCGGCCTGGCTTAGTCACCCAACCATCTGCTTTCCTGGACATGGCAGTCCATCACCAGGAATCCTGTGGACTCTGCTTCGTTTCCGCAAGTCTCACTCCCTCGCCCAGGGAGGGCACTGTGGGCACAGCCTCAGTCCCGGCAGAGGAGCGGCAGGCACTGCCTGGTGCCAGCCCCAGGGAAGATTAGGCGATGCCGTGCTCACTCCTTCCCCTGCCAAGGGGAACGCCTCGGTGACAGCAGCAGCCGCACCCTCCTGGCTTCGCTCAGAGTCAAGTCCCGCCTCAGGGAGCCAGCTCAGCACTCTGTCCAGAAGCAAGCAGAACTGTCTGTCCCTCACAAACCTCTAACATAGCCCTGGTCTTGCATGACGCTAACATGTACCTCTTACTTAGATCAGTGGTTCTCAACCTTCCTAATGCCGAGACCCTTTAATACATACAGTTCCTCCTGTGGTGGTGACCCCCAACCAGAACATTATTTTCGTTGCTACTTCCTAACTGTCATGTTGCTCCTGTTATGAATCGGAATGTAAATAACTGTGTTTTCCGATGGTCTTAGGCTCTACAGCAGCGGTTCTCAACCTGTGGGTCGCGTTGAGAACCGCTGACTTAGATCAAAGCGTAGTACCTTTTGGAAATAACTGCGTTTGTTCATCTGTGATTCTGTTTGCGACAACGGTCACTGTCACTATTGACACACCGTCACTATTGACTGGCATGAAGGCAGTGTCCAGGTAACCATGGTTGGGCTCGGGATTTATGGAGCGGGATATGCAAAAGCTGCTCAGTATCTGCTACCAGGATCTTAACTTCTTTACATTCCTAGACACTGTCAAAGACCAGCTGACAAGATCTCTCAGCATATCTACTAAGATGGGACAGTACGCATAGTCTTATTCTCACAGTGATCAAGAACTCTGTATCCTTCTCAAAGGGAAGTGAAAAAAGGGGGAGGGGCAGGGGGGAAGACAGAACAAGGAGATAAGACCCTGGTGTCCACATCGGCTAGTCTCTGAAGGCAAAGCCACCGAGCTGGTCAAAAAACACACCATGGCCGAAACCAGTGTGGCTCAGTGGATAGAGCGTCGGTCTGCGGACTGAAAGGTCCCGGGTTCGATTCCGGTCAAGGGCATGTACCTTGGTTGCAGGCACATCCCAGGTAGGGGGTGTGCAAGAGGCAGCTGGTCGATGTTTCTCTCTCATCGACGTTTCTAGCTCTCTATCTCTCTCCCTTCCTCTCTGTAAAATAACAATAATATATATATATATATATATATATATATATATATATATATATATCCACCATGAATCCAAATTAGTAATCCTGTACAGACCTCACCATGCCACAAGAGGGATTTTTTTCTGATTCCTAACTTCAAAGCATAAAACTAATATATCCCATTGGCATAATACATGCTGAAAGGCAATTAAAGCTGCGTACAGCGATACCCCGGACTCCGGATTCCGGTCCTACGCTTGGAAAGCTCAACTGTGGAGTTGCACAAGTTCCTTTTAAAAATGTAAATCCCGGGCCCTTTGATCAAGACCGACTTCAAATAGAGGAGCGAGAAATTTTATAACAGCCAGGATTTTAATGATTTCCTTCGGATCACCTGGCGTCGGGGACGAGGCCTCTCCTGGCGGGGGGAGAGGAATGTGTAAGGGTATTATTTATATAAACAGCGCTTACCCATTTTTTAGGAATGTTTTTAAAGAAATGACCTCCTCCCACTTTCAAGTACAAGTTTGGGGAGAAGTGATCCTCACTTGGCCCTGTAGCGTTCCAATTACACAGAAGATTTTATGAGCGTCAGCCCAGAGATGAATGCCAGTAAGAGGGTCCAATTTTATTTTTCACCGATTCCTTCACTGAATGTTTAATACTAATATCTTACGATTTTTAAAGACTAAAGGTTAAACAGTTTTTATAGGGAAAGAAGAAAAGGAAGCTACAAGGGGAACATCTTATTGCTAAGCAAATAAAAGAATATATAGAGAGTAATGTAATATTTTATGAACCAAATTCTTTTTTCAAATAAAAGTTCGTATTTTAGGTAATATGTATCTAACAGTAACATCCCCACTCTATATTTACACACACAAACTGACATTTTGATATCTGATATTTTTATCCACAAAAAATAAACTTAGTCCATTAACTTATTTGCTTCATTCTTAATATTTTATATGATGACTCCATCGTCATTTTCTTTCATTTCACAGGTAAACCTTTTAGAAGGATACAAGTGAACCAACCAAGAACCAACGAGATAGGGTGAGGGCGATATTTTTCACAAAAATCTAAACAAATATTTTTCATGTACTAAGTCCCAATCATTATTTTTTACATTATTCCGAAACTTTCAAGCACAGTTGCAAGTTTCCTAAGTACTTCTTTAAAAAAAGCATTCCTGCTGTGAAAATACAGCCCCTCGGGCTGAGCGCCCTGCAGACTGTCTCGTATCTCAAGGCCACATCTCTGCATATGGCGGGCCCGCTCCGTCCGGGTCCCCGCTACCTCATCTGTCAGTGCTCAGACGTGAAAGCACGTGCCTATCACTCTGCTATTTTTCTAGCTCACATTCTTCAGTGAAGCCTAAAGTAACCAAATAGGTTCAGCAAAAGTTTACCAAGGCTTATGGATATGGTGTGATTGGCTTCCCCACCCGCCCTGCCGTCTAAGAAGCACCGAGAATGCATTCCTCTTAAAAGGAGCGATTTGATGAATCGTGAATCAACTCCCTATAATTAACTTTAAGAAATCCCTCGCAGAGAGAAAGCTTGACATGTGAGGAAACAGGGATAAAAAGAGGAGAGAATGGGAAAAAGGAAGAAACAGGCCTATGGTAAAAGGAATGTGAGAAACAGGCAGTCTTAATGTGATAAATTGAAGACAAACGCATCAAACAATGAGGGAGAGAAGGAGCGAGGAGGAAACTAAGAAATCGGAGGGAAAAGAAAATAGGAAAACAGAAGGGAGAGGACAAAATCTAGCAATGAAAATTAGGTAACGCAGAAGAAAATTTAGACCTAACAGAGCAGGAATCTTGGTTTCTAAAACAACTTACTGGGAGAAAAACCACAAATAGAGACAATTGCAACCTACAGAGTTATTACCAAAGGAGGAATAAGCCCGCCTGGGCCCCGCCAATCTTTTGAGATTCCAACTCGGTTTTTATTATAACCCCGGAGCACCCATCATAATTCTGGACACAGGAACTTGCTGGAAGCACATCAAAATAAATTATGCTTACGAATATCCAACTGCCTTTGATTTAACTTTCTGTCCCTCACCTCTTTGCTTTCTAATGTTATCTCCTAGGAGGACAAGCACGTCAAGTGTAAAATATATTGTTCTGGTTTGAGCTAGTTTTGTTCCCGCTGTGACAATGCATTAGCATCGTGCTTTAGCAATGGCAAGTCCCCGGTTAGTTCTGGGCAAGCTGGCGAGTGTCCCTCCATCTGCAAAGCTGAGAGCCGGAGGTTACGCCACCGAAGCACAGACCCCGCTACTGCTGTCCATTCCATGAGTCATGTCACTGCACAGCTGTCCTGACTCATCAGATCGTGACATCATCCGTTTACAGCTGAACATGACTTCATGGGCATGGCTCCTACAGAGGCCCTGCTCTTCCAGATATTTCCTGGCCAGCTTGCGGATTTCAGAGACCCTGGGAGGCCCTTTCACACGGGGTGCAGGTGTCTCCCTGTCTCTCGTCCCTCAGCAGGAGGCTCTGATGCAGTTCTGGAGTGGAGCGCTGGAGTTTGCATCTCTAACACGCACCCAGGTGATGAAACCTCGGAACTGCACTTTGACAACCACTGCTCTAGCTTCTTCCCCCTTCTGCTATATCCTATAGTTACTGAGTTAATCCCCTCGGCCAAGATGTCATGGAGGAACCCGGAGATCCCATACCAAAGCTAGAACACCTCAGGTTAGTATGAGGAAATAGAGACTGGTGAGATTATTTCTTATTTATAATTCATGCTTTCATTGCATATCGTGCCTACTCTTGGTACCAGATTGAGTTTCCATTCAACTTTATTGCACTTACATGGACTCTTCTGTCATGCTTTAATAAAATTGTAAAATTACTTAATTGGGTCTGTGTGAAAGCTTCCTTTATTAATAATTCCATTTATTCCATGGGGTTAGTAGTTTTGGATAACCAATAACCCCATGATCCCTCATTGATCAAAGATCCTTCATTGATCCCCCCTCATCTGATGGCCAAACTAACAAACCCTCTCACAGTCTTGCTGTCCTCTCCCTGCTGAAAGGCTCTCTCCTTATCTGCCAATAAACGGTCGCTATTATATCAATTATATGTATGCATTCAATAATTCAACAAATGTTTATAAAACACCTGTAATATGTTAGTCACCCTGTGTAGTGCCATGAAAAGAACTGAGGTTAAAACCTTCCATAATTAACCTCAAATCAATCTAAACACCCATGCTTCTATGTTCACCTTAGAAATTAAATTCAGCGGGCAAAATGACTGACCCCAATGCTCTCAGAACTGGTTTTCCCATGAGTAGAAATGGAGATAGAGTGAGTCTTTATATTCTCTTTCTTGGCCCTCTTATATAACTAAGTTTCCATTTCAAAGAAATTTAGAAGAGTTAAAGCATAGTAAAGATACCACTACATATATGTTGAATAGATTTACAATACCTTCTTCTCTCATGTAGCAGGTTTTAAAAAGAATTGCTGTCCTGGCCGGGTGGCTTTAGCTGGTTGGAGCACCGTCCTATATATCAAAAGGTGGCGGGTTCGATTCCAGGTCAGGCCCATACCTACACCAGTGAATCCCCAGTCAGGGTGAGTACGGGAGGCAACTAGTTGATGTTTCTCTCTTTGGATCTATCTCTCTGTCGCTCTCTCTTCCTTCCTCTCTCTCTCTCAAAGGTCAATAAAAATATATCCTTGAGTAAGGATTAAAAAAAAAAAAGTAATCGCTAATAATTACAGGTAGATGCGTGGTATTCTCTCCAGATAGATGGAAACTAAAATATTTGAGGGCGGGAAACAGACCTTCCATCTCGGCATTTCTGGAGTTTAACAGAACCAATAGGTGCTCAAAAGTTAAACAAAAGGATGAAGCCACTCACTGCCTGTTACATTTTCACATAAAATATTTGCACAGATAACACTACAGCAATACATGTATAGTGATAACATTGTATTCACTCTTTTGAATAAAATATCTTTCTTAATCCTCGAAGTCCTATGAGTGCATTTTAAAATGTGCTTTTACTTGCTTAGCTAATTTTTAAATATTTATTCATATTCTAGTACAAATCTGAATGAAGTCATGTAAGCTATCCAAAACTAATAACCCCATGGAATAAATGGAATTATTAATGATAAAGGAAGCTTTCACACAGACCCAATTAAGTAATTTTATAATTTTATTAAAGCATGACAGAAGAGTCCATGTAAGTGCAATAAAGTTTAATGGAAACTCAGTCTGGTGCTAAGAGTAGGCACTATATGCAATGAAAGCATAAATTATAAATAAGAAATAATCTCACAAGTCTCTATTTCCTCCGAAATTAGCCAACATACACTTATGATCAAATTTATGTGTCCAGAGTTTACAGATAGCTATGGCAATGCTATGTATTGTTTACACAGTCTGCATTTGAAAAATGAAGTTATTCTTTAATTAGTCATTTCTAAGCCAAAGTTAATGGTTGTTTGGAATTGAGGCTCATTACATGATTCTGTAAATGTACTCCGTAATAACTAACATCAGCACACAGCTGTACAAACATATTTACCATGACCTAGTCCCCCGCCACAGGTGTGTATTTTCCATCCTGAAGCATTACGAATATGTATCTCAGACTGGCTTCATTTAGCATTAGCACTGAAGGCAAGAAATATTCCTTCAATTATTTAACTACTTGTAAAATAAAATGTTAACCCAACAGAACACTTAATATGTCATAATCCATCTTATTTTTTTGCATGTTCTGCTCCAGCTTGTTCTAAAAAAGAAAAGGTTTATGGCAACTTCTTAATTCCCTTTTTATTTTAAGATATATGAATAATAAAATGCTAATCTAGAAAGCAAATAAAATCAGTCTCAAAATAAATTATTCGACTTGCACGTACCGGCAAACATCACTTGCAGCCATGACTACTATATTTTATGTTTTTCTAGTAACATAGTAAAATAGAGCTTAGGAAAGTAAAATATTCCAATAGTATAAGCAAGTGATTAGAAATCACTTTATTAGGTAAAGCAAAAGTCCCTGAATAAGCTAAAAATAAATTGTTCTTTCTAAATTTAATAAAAAGTGTATTAAGAGAAAAGGTTTTGGCAACGAACCTTTAGCCTCTTTTGAACATCAAAAATAGTGTTAAATGACACTGCACAAGTCTACAACTATGTTAATAAATAGTTAGCATCTACAGTACAGTTCAGAACAAATGCTTCGTAATGACTTATGACATAACAGATTTCCTAAGCAGAGACTTAGGGAGCGCACACAAATACATTTTCTACCTAACAAATAACTCGAATTCAATCTTGGAGATTACTTTTTAGTTTTGAAAGAATAAAATAGGTTAAAAGCTTCACACTGGCATGTAATCAAATACCTTCTATGTTTCCAGTGACTTCTAAAGATGTCTAAACGGACATGAGACTATTTTTCAGCTGTTGTCAACACCCATTAACCTCATCCTTCCTGATTAGGGAAAGGAAAAAGCAGGCTACTGTTCTCTCTTTTCTACAAAAGGGATCTGAACTGTAGGAGTACACAGTACATAGACTAGGTTTTATCTGATCTAAATAGACAGTACATAGACTATGTTTTATTTGGTCTAAATACAAACACTGAAGCAGATAAGGATAATAAAAATATATATGTAAGCACAAAATCAATGTTGATTCACTCAACTGTCTCTTTCTAAGGGACCGCCCAAACAAGGCATGAACACACAAGAGATCCCCTCCCTAGCTTCTGAGCAAACATCTCTGGGAATGTGTTTGATATCTGATAAGTCAAAGATTTAGAGGAATACTGTTCAGTATAATTGGAAGGCACCCCTTTCCCTCAAAGAATTTGGAGCCAAGAACCCTTGGGGGGGTGAAGGGGAAGATGATATAGTAGGCACTTAGACAGACATGAGCAGAGTCAGCTATGGAAGGTCACCAGGGCAGAAAGCCCGGGAGCCTAGCAATGGGGAAAACTTGGAGGGTAAGTGTTTGGGGGTGGGCCCTGGTCCCCAGGGTGAACTTCCCCTCCCCTAGCATGTCACTGGTCATGAGGTTCAGACCTTGCCCTGATCTTTCCTCCCCTGGTAGGTCACTGGTAATGTGGTAGACCCCTTTAGAAGAAAGAGGGGGGCTGGAGAATGGCTTCATAAGATTCTCACACAGGCCCTGCATCCAGGCCTCAGTTGTATTATATTTCAGCTCCAGGACCAGAAAAGCAGCAAGGCCAGGCAGGGTGATGCCATGGCTGACATCAGGACCAACTGGGATGACGAATGACCTCCCAGCCCTGGCACTGACCAATCAGTAGAGACCACGACCAGGAAGGGACATACCGGGAAAGCTGATGAATATTCTATTGAGATCCTCCCTTGAGACTTCCCCTAAAATTCCTGCTTTTAAACCCATAAGGCAAGGGACCTAGAGCAAGCAAGCTCTCTCTCTCTCTCTCTCTCCCCCCCCCCCCCACCCCATGGGCTTAAACTTTTATACTACATCAGCTAGTGCACACTTTCCCCACTCAAACCAATGTTACATTTCTTCCACATACTCTAAGCTAGAGTCCCTCGGAAAGTGACCAGAGCTTTACAAATACGAGGGTTCAATCAGAAAGCTTATGTTTTGTCTCCAAGAATGCGGCCAGTGAAAATCAGATGGCAACAATTCACCTGCAGGACACAAAGCAGAAGGGGAAAAAGACAGGAAAAATGCAGGGCTCACTGTGAAGATTTAAGACGTATGTGGAAGAAGACAGATTCTTCTGATTCCGATTAGATACGGAGTATTTTTTAAAAGTAAATCCAACATGCACACATTCGGGTTCTTAAGGCCTGTGCAGGTTCACTAAGACACCACATAATTTAGCCTCTGAAAACACAGAAAAGTAAATATAATAAAACTGCTACGTGCTTTTAAATTATAAAACGCTCAAATAAAAGTGAAAGCTGTGGATGTGAAGGACCGTTTCCCTGAGGGAGTGGAGCCCACCTCATTATTTCTGGATTTAACCCGACTATTAAGTGCAAAATTAAATTATTCATGACAGGTTCGCTGAGCTGCCTTCTAATAAAGCACCCTAGGCATACAGAACAGCTCCCCATAAATTTACGTGGCAAGTGCCTTTTTAAAAATATACAAAACGAGATGCTAACAATATTTTAATTACAGTTTTAAAATGTCACCATGTTCTTATTTTTAAACTTTATGAAAGTATGATTCACACGCAATAAAGTGTACAGACTTTAAGCATATAGCTCAATGAGTTTTGGCAAAGGAATGGATACATCCCAATCAAGATAGAGAATATTTCCATCAGCACAGGTTTTCTTGTATCCTTTATAGTCAATGAATGCCACTCCGGGTAACCATCCATATAACAGAACCATACAGTATGTCCTCTTTTGTGCCAAGTCTGTTAGTCACCAGGTGTCTGTGAGAGGCATCCACAGTTGCGTGCATCAGTCTTCCATTCATTTTTATTGAAGAGGAGTGCGTATTGCATTGACTGTTTACGCCGCGATTTGTTTATCCGTCCCCACTGACAGACATTTAGCTGCTTTCAGTTTCTGACTGTTGTGAGTAAAGCTGATATAAACACTCATGAATAAGCTTTTGTTTCTACAAGGGCATATGCTTCTATTTCTTTGGGGTTACCAGGTAGGTAGGGAGTTGCTGGGCCGGAAGGCACGTGTGTGTTTCCTAGAAGCTCCCTGCTTTGCATGTGGTAGTTTGTTAGAGGAGCTAAACAGACAGAAATCTCTGCCTACACTACGGTCACAAAGACCTTCTGTGTTTTCTTCTCAGAGTTTTCGTTTCAGGTTTTACAATATTTAGGTCTGTGATCTATTTTTAGATCATTTGTGCATTTGCTATAGATAAATATATTTCTTATTATTATTACTTTTAATATATATTTTTATTAATTTCAGAGGGAGGGAGAGAGAGAGAGACAGAGAGAGAGAGAGAGAGAGAGAGAAATATCAATGATGAGAGAGAATCATTGATCAGTCACTTCCTGCATGCCCCACACTGGGGATCAAGCCTGCAACCTGGACATGTGTCCTGACTGGGAATTGAACCGTGACCTCTTGGTTCATAGGTTGACACTCAACCACTGAGACACACTGGCCAGGCAATAAAAAATACATTTAAAAAAATTATTTGGCCCTAACTGGTTTGGCTCAGTGGATAGAGCGTCGGCCTGCAGACTGAAAGATCCCAGATTCAATTCTGGTCAAGGGCATGTACCTTGGTTGCAGGCACATCCCTAGTAAAAGATGTGCAGGAGGCAGCCAATCGATGTTTCTCTCTCATCGGTGTTTCTAACTCTCTATCCTCTCTTCCTCTCTATAAAAAGGCAATAAAATATATTTTAAAAAATTAAATTAAATTAAGCACCTCCTTAAAAAAAAACACTATCTGTTTACCCTGATTTTGGTTTCACTATTAAAGTCGAAATTGCTTTGTTAATTCTGATTACACAGATCGGTTTCGGATTTCATGTTGGAGCATTGCACACCACATTCACACCTTCTATTGCATTTCTTCTATTAAGGTGTACATAGAAGTGTAGCCTGTAGCAAATGCCAAGCACTGGAAACCAGGAGTGAACAGCACTAGGCAGTATTCAAATAATGTAATGCTCGGATCTCCTAGTAAGGTTAACAGCATAACACAGAATCCATGGCCAAATCCCCAATTTAAGAATTTATTTTGCTGTCAAAACTTGTTATTTCTTGCAATACCACTTATTGGACTCACACCAAATATACTATGTGAATAAACTTATTAATACTTTTTTTTTCTTTCAAAACTGAATCACTATTAGCTGTAGACAGGGCCAGGGAATTCACACTAACATATGGCAACAGCCACAAACAAGACTGACTGTGAAGCCTTCTCTCCTACATGCTCCTATCCAGGTTCCAGAAAGATCCATCTTAACCTGTGACTCCGTGTCAATGTTTCTTGCTTTTGCTTTGGGCTTGATATCAGTGATTCCTGTGAATCAGCGATCTGTGCTTTGATTGCTAAACTTCAATTCTCCCAGGTGGATTAAAATACTTTCCCTGTTTATCATTTGGAATCTGAAAAAAGGGAGCAAATCCCATACAGAAACACTTCTCTTGAGTCTCTATCTCCCTTCCAGTTCCCTTCTGCCACTCCCAATGAGTCCTCTCCCAACAAAAGAAGTAAAAAGAGACAGCTCTCGGCTATGACTGACCGGAAAGTGATTTCAAGGAAGATACAGAACTTTTCATTGCTTTCTTTGTTAAGGTTTCTATTCTGAAACAACAAAATGGAATAGGCTTAAACAATGCTTCTTTCAAGATTGTCTACAATGAAAATTGTTCTCCTTGGAATGTCCTATATTGCTGAAGTAATAGTAGCATCGTTAAGGAACTCTTAAAAGTCATTTTCATCCACTAACCCATGTCTTCAACATATTTTCTTTTTTCTGTTTCTTGTAGCCTTTGCCCAAAAACATATGAATTTCACAGAGTTATAATAACATATGATTATGAAAAGAAATAGTCACAGGGGAAAATGATAAACCAATGAGCAGCTTACATTTAGAAGCAAAACAGTGTCACAAAGAAGAGAGTATCCCAAGTGCTATGGCTGCCATTGTCTCCCCTAATCAGAAAATCTCTTGAAAGAGCTCCTTTAGGAACTGCTGAAAAGCTCTTATTTGGGGAAAACAGATTCCCTATCATCAATCAGTTCAACAGACAGACAAGACATACGAGGTAACTGGATATCCAACCGAACCCTGGCTTTCAAGGGATTAAGCATCAATTTATTTAATACTCGCTTACTGAGATTCTACGGGTATTTTCTTTCCTCATTCTTAACCTCAAATACTTGACTTCACAAAGGATCCCAACACACTTTCCCAAAATATTTCACCATCATGAATACAGAATCCATACTACGCAAAGTATAAAATATATTTTTTAAATTAGAACCTCAGAAAAAAAAAGTATGTTTCAAGTTAAAAACAATGTTTCAAGTTAAAAACAAGTAACTAAGTATACTAAGAAGTCTCTTAAAAGTCTTTCAAGTAGGAAAAACATTAGAAAACGCAACATTATCAGCTACCGTACTCAAGATAAGGTTGTTACAAGAATAACAAGAAAAAAGATGTTACAGTTTTCAAAGTTAACACGGTGGATGTTTAGGAAGATTTTGTTACTTTCTCCCAGTTTGTGAGAGAAAATAAGGGTTACTCCGACACTTTCTGGTTTGTCTGTTATCCTCAATGTGCAGCTGAATTTATTCGGTTATCAGAATATCTTCCGATAAAAATACCAAAAAACTCAAAGTTTAAAAGACCCCCTCATTGTGTTGGACATTCTAATTTTCATAATTTTTATATTGCTCCCCCCCCCCCCCCGCAGCATTCTTTTGCTCTAGAAAACAAATTTACCAAAAGGAGAACTTTTTTTTAACTCTTTTCAGCCAATAAAAAAAAATACCTCTGAAAACTTTACTTTTAAAAATGCTTTGCTTGTTAAGATTAATTGTCCTACACATGCAATAGCCTGAAAGTCTTACTTTTTAATTTGTTCAATACATACGTGTATATATGCATGTAGGGTTTTACTCCATCTCATTCGTGTCCATGGAGCGGCCATCCTGGTTTCACATGGGGTACTTATTATGAATGGCTAGTCTATCTAGAATAAAAAATTACTACAAAGGCCTTTCTCTCCACTGTCCACCTATCACTCGGAGGTGAATGGCAGAACCTAAAATAGGGCCATGTTGGGACTATTTGGGGTAACTCTATGGAGCTAACCCATCTCCCAGAAACGGTCTTAAATGAAGCAGCTGGTATGAAACGCCAACTCGCTCCTGACATTCAGGCAGATCCGCTTTGCAAAACGGTGAAGTCCTTCAGGGCCTCGTAGCCAAGCACTCAAGAGAATCCCCATCGGAACCCATGATTAGTGACTCAGATCAGTGACTGAAACGGCCAAATGATGGCGGGTCAGCAGTGTCAGTCCTCTGTTATTCTGACCTCTGACCCCATTCCGACCTGCCAAATTAGGACAAAGCTCTCTTTCTATTCTTAAAGATATCATTATTTTGGACGTAAAACTATCAAAAACAAGACGAAAGTGATATTTACAGATACTAAGGCAAAGAAAACCACCAACAAAATGAAAAGGCAACCTACTATTTACAAATCAGATATCTGATAAGGACTAATATCCAAAGTATATAAAGAACTCATATAACTCAAAGCAAAAAACTAAACAATCTTTAGATTAAAAACGGGCAGATCATCTGATTTTTCCAAACAGGTACATGGAAAGATGCTCAGCATCGCTAATTATTAGGGACGTGCATATCAAAACCACAATGAGATACACCGCACACCTGTTAAATGGCTATTAAAGAAAAGACCAGAAATAACAAGGAATGGCAAAGACGTGGAGGAAAGGTGTGGACTTTCTTGTGCACAGTTGGTGGGAATGTACATTGATACAGCCACGATGGAAAATGGACGGAGGTTCTTAAAATAATTGAACTGGCATACGGGTCCAGCAATTGCACTTCTGGGTACGTATCCAAAGAAAGTGAAAATACTAACTAAAAAAAAGGCGTACATACCCCATGTTCACTGCAGCATTATTTATAAAACAATCTCAATGTCCATCAACGTATGAGTGGCTAAGAACATGGCGGTCAGTATGTATGCACCCACTCACACAATGGAATATTACTCAGCCATAAGAGAAGAATAAAATCTCACCATTTGTGACAACAGGGATGGAACTTGAAGGCCTCGCGCTAAGTGAAACAGGTTAGTCAAATACCAATACCATATGACCTCTCTTGTATGTGAACTTAAAAATATAAATAAATACGCCAAGCATAAACGAGATACAGAGGACAGATTAGAGGTTGCCAGAGATAGGAGGTGTAAAGTGGGAGAAAATTGTTTTTGTTTAAATAAATTGAATAAATAGATAGATAGATGAGGAAAACAAGATTAAATTTTAAAAAGACAGTATGACGTTTATAAATGATTACCTAGTCCAGGAAACCATCATGCTGGACACTAACAAGTGTTCTATGGATTGAATGGGAGCAGAAGACACGTGGCCAAGTTTCTTTGATTGACAGCTGCCTGGGAAAAGCCCGGATGCCGTGAGCAGCCAGCCCACGGGATGACAAGAGGCAGGAAAACGAGGGCTTGAGGCTCAGGTATGCAAACAGGTATTCCAGCTATGTGCCTGCCTTAACAAGCAGCACCCCGAGGTGTACGGGGTACCTCGCTCCAGCTTTCAGCTCACCATTAACCTGGCATCTCAGGGAAACCTGATAACGTGCTGTCGCTGAAACCGATCCTTCAGCTTACCCGTTAGAGCTGGCTTTTAAAGACGTCTCAACCGCACATTTGTGTTTACGGATGGGTGTGCGTTTAGCAATAGACTGGCCCTTCCCAGGAATGTCTGCAGCTAAACAGCCGGCGCCCCAAGAGTTCAGAGACGCGCTCCATCGGCCTGCCGATACCCATAAGGGATCATTCCGAACAGCTAACCCTGCGCCCGTGGGTAAACCAGATTAACCCCCACCGATCTCTCTGCGAACGCTCCGGAGGGACGTGATGTTTCCAATCACTCGGAGCAATCTGCAAGTCCCTCCTGGCGAAGGGCTTGTCTTTCTAGGCTTTTCTGGGTCACCCGATGGGCCCCGTGCGGGCAAAGATCGCCTTGAGTCGCTGCTTCAAAGCGGCGCAACCTAAGACGGTCTGGCAGGGCAGCCCTGACATCAAAGCGCTCGCCAGCTTCCTCTGCCTTTGGGATTGACAGGGCGAGTCTGCGGGAGGAAGGGACTTCAAAGAGCTGGTCCCCCCCGCCAGCCGCGGTGGGGCTCGGCTGTCTCCTGCACTCAGTTAATCCTCCTGGAGGAAGAAATGCAGGTATCAGCCACCAGGGCAATGGAAATCAACCACCAGCCACTGGAGCCAGCTCTGTCTGAAAACACGTGTGACGGCTCCGTGGCCTTTTCCCATGTAATTGTAGAGCACACAGCAGGTCTTTTCCCCATGTAATTGCAGAGCACACAGTAGGTGTTTTCCCATTTAACTGTAGAGCACTCAGTAGGTCTTTTCCCATGTAACTGTAGAGCACACAGTAGGTCGTTTCCCATGTGATTGTAGAGCACACAGTAGGTCCTTTCCCCATGTAATTGTAGAGCACACAGTAGGTCTTTCCCCATGTAATTGCAGAGCACACAGTAGGTCTTTTCCCATGTAACTGTAGAGCACACAGTAGGTGCACAGTAAGCATTTCTGAATGCACGCATACCTGGATCTAACAGCAGGCTACCGGGTGTGGTATCTGTTCCCGTCATCAGGGGTGCTATCCAATACACCTCCGAATATGGCCCGGCTTCCTATCTCGTGCGCCCCCAGCAATCACTATCCTGATCCCCCACGCCTCGCTCTCTGCCCTCAGCATCGGAAAAACAGACAGGAGGGCCGGAAAAGGAATGCGCGTATCAGCTCTGTGATCTGAGCTGGAGACGGAACAGGGAGAGATCTTTCCCCACAAGCCCTCCCTCCCACGGCCGTTAACGTGGCCCTCGGTGATTTTTCAAAACAAAGTCCTCTTCTCTGTGCCAGTGGCAGTAGAATCGCAAGCTCTCTCTCTCTCTCATCCCTCGTGAACAGCAAAGCGATCCGTACCCCCAGTTTGGAATGTAAATCTCAGACATGTATTTCTATTCCAAGAAATGAGGCAAATCCAAACACACGCATATTAGAAATTTTAAGAGGACGGACGAAGTACATATTAAAGTATTCCATTTATTAATAGTTCAAAAAATGTTTCATTAAAACTATTTTATTAATTATTAATATGTTAACATAGTGAGAACAGTGTTATTATACGTGTGTGCGCTTTTTCATCTCGATTTAACCCCTTGTGGTGAAGTGATCTGCGGTCTGGCTCTCTCTCCAGTTTCTTCAGGTACTTGGTTCCGTGGGAGAAAGGAGGCATTGCCGGCTGCCTTATCATGACACTTGTTTTTCGGTTCTACCCATTCGTTGTCAGAGGTCTGCCTTCCCGTACTGAGTGTTCACTTAAAATGTTCAAATGTGCGCAGCCAGTGTGGCTCAGTGGTTGAGCATCAACCCATGAGCCGGGAGGTTGCCGGTTCCATTCCTGGTCAGGAGAACATGCCTGGGCTGCAGGCTCCATCCCAGGCAGGGGGCGTGCCGGAGGCAGCCGAGCAATGTTGATGTTTCTCTCTCATCGATGTTTCTCTCTGCCTCCCTCTCCTTTCCTCTCTAAAAATCAATGAAAACATTTTTTGGTATTTGTTCAAACGCTATAAAGGGGTGATGTTGGCAGCTAATATCTCGATGTACCATGTATACACAGAGTATCAGCCACTCATAGCAGGTTCGCGTCTAATACGTTGAAGAACTGGGATTCGAAGCCCAAAAGCATGCTTGCAAAGTCAGTGCGATAAACCCTTGCTACTCAAAGTGCGACCACAACCAGCGACAGCTTGTTAGAAATGAGGGTTCCCAGGCCCAGCCCCGCGCTATGGACTGAGCCTGCTTTTTGACGAGATCCCCGGATGATGTGTACACACATTCCACACAGTTGTGATAAAACCACTTAAATGCCTCGTACCTGAGAACACTGAACGCCTATCTGCAGGCGCTCACCCCTAGAGAATTCAACTCCACACGGTCTGACATCCAGACGTTTTTTAAAAGCCTGAAATGACTCACCTTTGAGAGAGGCAGAGACACACAACCATCTATTTATCTATATTTTTTTTATCTTGATCGTTCACATGACACATGCGCAGTCTGCATGAGTGAGGCTTTCTAGAGAAAAGCTTCCACAAAATCATGACTATCTGAACCTCTCATATTGCACGTCAGTGTAAGCAACAGTCGCTGCATTTTCTGCAAAACCGCTATATAAGCCCCCTAAAATGTGAACTACTCAAAGGCATGCACCCATGTTAAGAAATAGCCGAAACCGGTTTGGCTCAGTGGATAGTGTCGGCCTGTGGACTGAGAGGTCCCAGGTTCAATTCCGGTCAGAGGCATGTACATTGGTTGCAGGCACATCTCCAGTAGGGGAGTGTGCAGGAGGAAGCTGGTCGATGTTTCTCTCTCATCGATGTTTCTAGCTCTCTATCCCTTTTCCTTCCTGTCTGTAAAAAAATCAATAAAATATATAAAAAATAAAAAGAAATAGTGCAGCGCATCAGTACAGAGCAGCAGCACAATTAATATTTGCTGAGTACGTGAAAGAAACAGCGATCACCCAGGGCCCTCCTTCCGGTTGGCACTGCGATGAACACCGCATATATATCCCATACCCTCCCAACAATCCTTAGGAGCCGGAGTCAGAGGCTGAGGGAGGGAAAGGAACTTACCAACATTACATACCTGCTGGGAAACGGGAGTTCAGTGCAGGTCTCACTTCAAAGCCCATGAGCTAGACCAGAGTTCTGAAAGCAGGCGAACATCAGAGTCACCTGGGGAACTCCTAGCCATTCCCCCCACTTCTCTGCGCCCCGTTTTGTCCTGCTCTGACTCTAGAATCACGTCCCACACGCTCACACAATCACAAATAAATAAAACCCCAAAGTGAATGAGCACAGTATCAGATGATCCTGCTTATATCATCAATGACATTAGCATGTTGAGGGGGGAAAGAGCTGACCCTAATAAACATGGATAACATGTTTTAAAGAAAGAACTGTAGCCGAAACTGGTTTGACTCAGTGGATAGAGCGTCGGCCTGTGGACTGAAAGGTCCCGGGTTCGATTCCGGTCAAGGGCATGTACCTTGGTTGCGGGCACATCCCCAGTAGAGGGTGTGAAAGAGGCAGCTGATCGATGATTCTCTCTCATAGATGTTTCTGGCTCTCTATCCCTCTCTCTTTCTCTCTGTAAAAAAAAAAATCAATAATTTTTTTTTTTTTAAAAGAAAGAACTGTACCCAAATATTGTATTGGAGTTAGTACATTTATTTGTCAAGGGGGGATCGGATAGTGAAACTATTTTGTGTCATGGTTTCTTTCTCAACGCTGGCACTCCTGGCGTTTGGGGCCATGTAACTCTTTCTCCTGGGGGCTGTCCTGTGCATTGTAGGACCTTGAGGACAACCAAACATCCCCAGCCAATGCCAGAAACGTCTCCGGGAGACAAAACCGCCTCCGGTTAGAACCCCTGCCTTATCTGTCTACGAGGTTTGAACGAGTAAAGCGTATTAGAGAGAATGGAGCCAGGTTCTCTCTCTCATGCTGGAGGAAAAAGTTACAAATAAGAAAGGGAGAGATGGTAGAAAGAACCCCGTCCTGTTGGGTTTGAGTAATGAATACCCATGGACTTGCTTTCCAGCTGAGGAAAATCTTTACAAATTTTGCCTTTTTAAAAAAATCAAGTATTACAAGGCAAGCGGGGTCCCCTTGACTCCACAAGGCTAGTGGAACATTCTGGATCCTATTTCCTCTCTTCTCTTCAAGGAGGTCATCGCTGGCCTGAATTTGAGGGCTTGCATTCCCATGCGTGTCTTACTCTGTTACTACATTTATGTGGGGACTGCTAGAAAAATCTTGCCATTCCGAATAAAGGAAAAACCCTGCATGCTCAAAAAAAAGGAAAAAATGTTCTCTGTCAGATGCTCTTCCAAGAATTTTAACTGAACAATGCCTTCTCGTTGTCATGACAACCCTAAGAGGTAGGTAGGTTACGGCATTTTGCTATCTGCTACATCAAGTTTCCCTTAGTTACTCTCCTTTTCAGAATTTGCCTGGATGTTTTCACCTAGTATTTTTTTCCTTCCCGGCAAACTTTAGAAGCATACACATAGCTTAACATACAATAGCGACATCCAAAACTTTTCATTTGAATTCATTCTAGCGGGCATCTAATTAGTGTTTTCTGATGCTATTTCCTACCTAAAATATTCTGCTCCTCTAAGAGGTCAAGAGATGCTCCCGCCACTTCCATTCTTTCTAGGCTCCTAGTATGTAGAAAAGAAGAAAGCCAAAATAGTTAGAATAATTCATAGTACATTTTATAGTGAGCATGGGGGGGAGGGAGAGGAGAACATACAACTGTAAATACAACCTTAATTGGGAATAATATTAAGAAAAATTTAAATTTAAGTCCCTCTATGTATGTAAGGCCCAAGCTAAAGGATCCACCAGTCCCATCCTGTTCTAAGCCCCAAATGCTCCCTCATTGTGTAGCTTCACTTTACCCCCTCCAAAAATTAGTAAACCAATGATTTCCTTTGATCTGACAATCATCTCATTTTCATTTAGAGCTATAGTAATGGTATCAGAATTCTTCATGCAGCCTTAACTTTAATAGTTTCATTTGAAAAGCTACTGCGTAAATTCAGTTATAAGTTACATCTCTCAGAATATAGAAAAAGATCAAGGAAAAGATATGATCCCTTTATTTTTCTTTGTAGTTGTTTCGTCATGTATCATTTATTTTGTTCTTTTATAACCTGAATCAACTAATCCTTAAAAATTATCATGAGCTGTTAGATCAAATGGTCATGGTTTCTACAAGCTTTGCAAGCTCCTCAGAGAGAAAGAATTCCTCTGTTAAAACATCTCACATTGATGTTTCTCTCTCTCTCTCTGCCCATCCTCCTCCCCTCCACTCTATCGAAAAGCAATGGAAAAATATCCTTAGGTGAGGATTAACGGAAAAAAAAAAAAAAAAAAAAAGTAGTGCTTGAATCAGATCTTAATTATAATCTTCATGGTCTTTAAAAGATATTACTTTGGTACTACTTTAATGAAAAAAAATAAAAGCTTGCTACAAGAGCAACTGATTATATATAACATGCAAACCTTAACTAAGAAAAGGATTAGTATTTTGTTTTCTCAATCTCAAATACACTCAAATTGTTACTGACGTTTTCCTTACGTTTTAAATGGACTAATTTTTATATTTTATGTGAAGAGCTGCTTTGTTAGTGCTATGTGAATCCTATGATTAAGAAACTCCCAGTAAATATTTACATTCAAAAATATTTTTTCTTTTATTAGTACCTGTGATTTAAAACAAACAAACCATCTCTTAGGGCCTGAGGCACCCCTGTCGTTGGAAAATTACAAGGACATTTACACTTATTTGGAGTTACTGAAGGCTCAGAGCCTTAGAAAACTTATGAAAATTCACAAAATGCAGAGAATTAATTTGGTTCCCTTTTAAAAAGAAGACTGTAATTACACCAAGCAATTCATTTCTTGCCAAAAGAAGGTTTGAGTCTTAATTAAACCAAGGGCACTGTGAGAATTTATTAGCCTTGGTTTCACATGGAAACAATGTTCAACTTTCATTGGTGAACATAGTAGTTCAGTGGTCAGCAAACTCATTTGTCAACAGCGCAGCAAACCGTGGTTCGAGAGCCGCATGTGGCTCGAGAGCCGCAGTTTGCCTACCACTGTACTAGTTTAATCCATGTATTGTTAGATACGAAAGATTTCTGAAATAAACTAAGATGAAAAATGTTTAACATTATGTGAGTCAAGAATATGAGCATTTGAAAAGTTAGATCTTTAGGAAAGCATGTCTAAAAATTATCTTTGAGATGTTCCTTAGATGTTGCTACTGAAAAATCTGAAAGTATTAAAAGCGCTAGAGTTGAGTCAATCAGTAGCCAGATAATCTGTATTTTTCTTCAATGAAAAAAATCTGTTACCCGACTTCATTGTTTTAAGCTTCTTAAAAGAGAATCTTAAATACACAAAGCTATGGATTGACTTCAATTTCTATTTATTAGATCTCTTTACTAAAACAAGCAATAGATGCCTCCTCTAACAAATTGAATAATACTGTATAATGATAAAGAGTTAATAAATCTTCTCAATCCCACTCCATGAGATAATTAACGCTAACTACCTAGTTATCCCTCCATGATGCTCATTCAACTACTGGACCACTACATCTCCTGTGGCTTATGTTCCTGGGATGTCTGTACTCCTCAAAGAAAATACTGAATTATCATAAAACACAACAGGGGGCCCTTAAGTGACAACTCAAACAGGAACAAAACCAGAACTTGGGCTCAAAGAACAGAGACGTTTTTAGAAATTTGGCAAGCATACCTGCCTTTACTAGTTAATACCGTGTGTGTGTGTGTGTGTGTGTGTGTGTGTGTGTGTGAAAAATCAGTACTATACCCTCCTGATGCTGGAGCATAAAATAAAATACGCATCAGGGAATCTGATATAACAACACTACCACTCCCAAAGTATTGTTTAAGTGACAATTTGGGGATTTTAGCTTTCTATGTCTATACTTAAAAGATATGAAGCCATAAAACTTTGCTTTCAATAATTTAATTGTGGGGGGGAAAAAGGTGATTAATGTCAAGTGACACTTCTTTAGTTTTTTTCTTTGAATAGAAAAGGCTTTCAAGACTGAAGTGCTTTAAATGTGATTTTTCTATTCATCGTGGAAGATGCAGACACCTCGCGCTGTCCCTATAAACATGGGGGGACCTTTCTAAATAAATAAAGGGCCCAAGAAGCTACGTTGCAGGAAAACTTCTTTCAAACAAAAATTAATCCCAAGCCAATTGTGTGGAAAAGTCTTCCTGAAGGCTTTGTTCTATGTTTAGCAAAATATCCTGTTTCTTTGAATGCTCTATTAGAAGTTGCAATGCATATGCTATATGCAGCATTCTTTAGGTGAACAGAAAAAGCAAGTCGTTTTTAAGCAAGTTTCTAGGAATAAACTATGAGTTTATGAGCAAGAAGCTGTTCGTTTTAATTACATCAGGGAGAAAAAATAGACCACATTTCCTGAGGTTTAAGGGGGGTGGAGAGAAAGGGGAGAAGTTACATCGTGAATGGCTGCCCTGAATTGTAAATCTATAACATTTGAGGGCGTAGGTGAGTGACAGCCCACTGCTTTCCCGCAGATTCCTCGCCAAGTTAATCATCTAATTTGGCAACGAGTCTTAAGGTTATCAGAAATTTCTGGTCCCTGGCTCGTAAGTTATCTTCAAGCATCCTTGCTTGGGAGAGCTTAATAATAAGCAGCAGGGAAGTGGAAATTCTTTTCGCCTTGACAGCAGGGGGGATAGGAAGAGAATTCAGATGAAGGACATATTTCACGTCGCCAGGGCTGACAAATGTGAAAAATGTGCCAGGCAGTCTCCGCTGGCTGGAGGTTTTATAATTAGAAATCCTGAAACCTGCTCAGTGACGCCGCCCACTTCCAGGGGGTTTTTGAGCAAAACAAAAGAACGATTTTTCTTCTGTTGCAATTTTATTTATAACGTTTTTCCTGTTGCAAAAAAAGACTTCATATTCATGGGATAATTTATCTGGTTTCATGATTTAAATGGTAAAAAAAAAAAAAAATAACAGCAACACGCACACACGAGAGTGTCATAGGGAGTCAAGTATCATCCGGTTTGAAAGTGTAAAATGAAGATGCTGGAGAGAACCATTTGTTTGACAAAGTTTGATTCAACATCTGAGTCAGGCTAGGCATTGGTCTCAGCAGTGCGGCTATTTACAGAGATAACACCATGACTGTTGTGTTTACTCGTTCATTGAAATCAGGGGTGGGGAACATCTGGCCCGAGGGCCATACAGGGCCCATGAAATCCCTTGGTCTGGCCCTGCCAAGGCATTAGGCGGGGAGTTGATGAAAAGTTTGACCAAATCCAGCAAGTTAAGTTTAAGTTGATCGTTTTGTATGGCCCACAAATGATGTTATAAATATCCAAATGGCCCTTGGCAGAAGGAAGGTTCCCCACTCCTGATGTGAATCCTTAAAACATATATTTATCACGTACTGCTAGGGCTTAGACAAGATGCTGGGATATAAAACAGGGTCATGAAGCCAAGTGTTCCACTGTTGGAGAAGGGAGTTATAAACAGGGAGGACTGGGATGAATCCTGGGGTGCTGGATTTGAGATGGAATAATGACTATGGACTCTTAAATTAGAATTTTAATTTAGACAGAGACATACACACACACACACACACACACACACACAGCTCAGTCTGAGTGACCGAAAACCTGAGAGCATCTAGAACCAATGACCCAATAGAGTGATGAGCACACCCAGATCTTAATTTTAAATACCGTTCACCAGGAAAGAGAGTCAGGGCCCCTTGGGAAAAGGCTGAGTCCAGGGCTGGGGCAAGGAAGGACTTAGGACATCTTGTTACACCAGAAAGTAAGGAATTCCTTGTAGGAGCTCCACAGGACAAATCTAGAGTCATTCAAGAATAAAACCATTAAGGACAGAATGGAATGGAACTCCTTGAAAAAAAAAAAAATAATAAGAATCCACGAGTCCAAACGAATGCAAATGAAAAATAAAGACAAGTAAAAAAGGAAGGATTTCTTTAGAGCATAAAGCCAACTACTGAATGTAGAGGAACGAATGATGGGTGCAGCAATTATGGGGTGAAAGTTTAAGGAGAAACAAGACATTTTCAGTCCCAAAGGGTATCTCCACACATTACATGTTAATCGCAAGGGAGAAGCAGTAATTGTACAGTGGAGAAACCTGGTGGATATAATTTAACCAAGTGAAAAGTCAGTAATATTTGTACACGGATATCCTGTGTCTGCTGATATAATCTACTGGAAAGGGTACACCTCCCTTCTATGGGTTTCCTTCCAATGACAACCTAACAATTAGACAATCTGATAATTAGACAAACCCAAATTGAGGGCTCTTCTACAAAATAACTGGCCTCTACTCTGCAAGATATGTTAAGGTCAAGAAAGAAAAAGAAAGGCTGACGAACTATTCCAGATTAAAAGAGGCCAATGAGACATGAAAATCAAGTGGAATGTGTCATCCTGAATTGGATACTGGACTGAGAGAAAAAAATAGCCACAAAAGATATTATTGAGACAATGGACAAATTTGCATATGGACTAGAAAATGGTATTATGTGAAGGTGAAATTTCCAGATTTTGGTAAGTGTACTGTATTTTATGATAAGAGAATGCTCTTCTTAGGAAATACGTACTAAAGTGGGTAGGGTTAAATATATATAATGTTGGCAACTTATTCTCAAGTGGTTCGGAAAACCATTATGCATAATTTAAAACTTAGTGAGCAATTGGTAAATCTCAGTAAACGGTATAAATATATGGCATTTCCTTGTACCGATTTTGTAATTCTTCTTTAAGTTTGCAATTATATCAACAGTAAAAGTGATTTAAAAAAACACACACACAACATTATAGTTTTTTTGTTCACAAATGTAGCCGTTCAGTTAACAGTTAAGATTCTGCTATTTGTCAGACAGTGGGCACAGATGAGCAGAACACAGATCCCTACCCTTGAGGACACCCTAGCCTTGTTCTATTATTTTTATAACAAGAATTGTCATAGCCGAAACCGGTTTGGCTCAGTGGATAGAGAGTTGGCCTGCAGACTGAAGGGTCCCAGGTTCGATTCCAGTCAAGGGCATGTACCTTGGTTGCGGACACATCCCCAGTGGGGTGGGTGCAGGAGGCAGCTGATCGATATTTCTAACTCTCTATCCCTCTTCCTTCCTCTCTGTAAAAAATCAATACTATATATATATATATATATATATATATATATATATATATATATATATTTTTTTTTTTTTTTTTTTTTTTTTTTTTAAGAATTGTCATAAACATAAACACCTACTGACCATCCACTTCAACATTCTGACCCGAAATGGCAAATGGCATCGACGGGTACCTTGTGGCAGGAAAGAGCTGCTTTCCGTGACACCAAGTTTTAAAAACTTAGGGCCAACCCCTAATGCACCCTTCCTTTTCCTTCACACCCTATTACTCGCCTGTCCCCCGCTGTGCCGTGTCTGTCACCACGCTGCTGTCCACACGGGCCCTGAAACAAAGCCGGGCTGTGTGGGCGTGGAGAGGCCCGCGTCTCCGGTTGCTGAGATGTCAGGCCCACGATCGCCGGCTTCTCATGGGAAAAAGGCAAGCCCTGCCTTCAGGTCCCGACCAAGAAAATTAAAAACAGTACGCAGCCCTACCTGGATTAGTCATGAGTGACAGCCACGCAGCCTGCAGCTATTAGTTTCATCTGGGCCGGAAGGAATCTCGGGGGGAGGGGTGCAGGCTGCAAGGGCCGCTATTTGCTGAGAATTTGAAAAAATTAAACACGGATCCCCTAGAAGTAGACCGTATCCATGCAGATCACAGGACCTGCGGGCAGTTGCAGCCAAAGGTCTAGATGTGAGATGGAATAAAAGGCTGCGTGTCAGAATAAAAGTGTTCAATGCTCCCATTTGAACTCAATAAAAGATCGGTGACGTCCGAGGGCCTCAAAATAATCACATCTTGGGGCTGCCAAGCTAAATAATTTAATATCTTTTTGAACAGAAACGTCTCTCCCCCGCAGGACATATTTTTCAAAATATTAAATGTCCTGTTAGCTCAGCCCTCTTGCAAGCAGCTGCATTCCTCTTTGGAAACTGGAGACTGATGGCCTGCCTCCCCTATAATTGGAGAAAAATTCCAGTCACATTAGGTAGGGAGCCTTCGGATCGCATACCTCCGGAGCTTAAAAAAACCGTGGTCCTCTTAACGGTTTGCAAACGTTGCAAGAGTCAAAACTCTTCCGAGGGTAGAAATAAAGGGGAGGAAGCACTTCTCGCGGCAAAATTAAGCCGGTGATCCCTCTACGTTGGTTTCTGTGAGCGCGGAAACCACTGAGCAAGCGAATGAGGTGAACTGGGAAAGTCAGGGCGCGCTGGTGTAATGAATGAATGAACGCTCGGTCCGTGACTTCAGAAGTATGGTGCCCGCGCTCTATCCGCTGGTGCGTAGTAACGAGTTCCATGTGCTAACCCTGCAGAGGTGAAGGCTCATTACTGGCTAAAATACGCTGCTTTCTAACCAGTTCAGTGTGTGGGTGACTTCCCCCTCTATTCTTAATGAGCACAAGGCACTTTTCCATTGAGATAGGAGATTTAGGAACACAGCTTGCAGGGCTTTTGAATATTAATGAATTGCTTAAATGCACCGCTGCTAACGGGTCCTCTGCAATTCCCGCAGTAGTGGGATTCGTGTCCTGGGTCTCTTCCCCACTTCCCTTTCCACAAGGAGAGGGCACAGGGGGGTGGGGGGAGGGAGGAATAGGGGAGCCAGGTGAAGGTTCCTGGTGGGGCTCCTTGTCGCACAAGGAAACCCTCCCGACTGGTACCCAGACCCCTTACTCAGGAAGGTCCTGGGACACAGAAGCCAGAATTGGTTCCCTGTTTTAAGCTGTTGTTTTGCTTTGTTTCTGGTAGCAGCTCCACAGTTAAGGGTAAGGGAGTAGGCAGCGACCTCTCTCTTAGGAAAGTCGTCTTTTCTAATGTATGTTTTTATCGATTAGAGAGAGAGAGGAAGGGAGAGAGAGAGAAAGAGATAGAAACATCAATGATGAGAGAGAAACATCGATCGGCAGCCTCCTGCACGCCCCCTACTGGGGATCAAGCCTGCCACCAGGGCTTGTATCCTGACCGGGAATGGAACCTGCGGCCTCTTGGTGCAGGGGACGACACGCAAACCAACTGAGCCATGCTAGCCGGGTGTGGATGGGATTCTAAAGCAAAATTCACTCTTCCTCGGGCCCTATCCATTTTTTTACTGCACTTACTACTATCTGTATACAAACACACACACTATATATGTGCATACATATGTGCATGTATACATACATATATGTGTAGATGCATTTATGTGTGTGTGTGTGTGTGTATTTATGATTTTCTCAAGGGCAAGGACCTCAAGTGTCATGTTCACCATTGTACACGCAGAGCACATGCTAGGTACACAGTTATTGATAAATATGGGGCCGCGCTGACTAAGCTATACACACACAGTAAGCAGGGTTGACTGCCCGTATTTTTTTTATTTTATTTTATTTTTTTATGTACATTGGGGGTTGGGGGATAGTGAGGAGGTAAGGGATCTGTTTGGTGATTTGGTTTGATGCTTCCCCAGTGGAATCCACGCCCTTGAAAATGGGTGTTTTATTTTAACGCCCAGTTATCAGGGCAGAGATGAAAGAAGTGTTCTTTTCAAAGGGATATTTTTCTCCTCTACACTTCTGCACATGGTAGGACGTGTGAAGAATGCGCTACTCGGGTATCTCCTTTTCCTAGAGGAGTTTTAAATTTTTCAGGCTGTCAGGATGACTCATGTGAATGATGATTTTTAGTTAAGAAAACAACTCGGGCTCTTTGGCCAACTCGGAAAAAAATCCCCCAAGACCACGCTACGGTTTTGTTATCGTTGACATGCCTGCCTTCAAAGGCTCGGAGAAAGCCCAAACGCTGTCAATCTGGAATTTTCTCTAATGAATTTATAACTCGTTCCAAACTCGTTGGTTTCTCACTAGACAATTGGTTTCTGAAATATTGGCCGCTTTGTTTCCAAGCTGGCCGGGCTGTATCGTACAGAAATGGAAAAGAAATTGCAATGAGAAATATCTACGTTGGTTGAAATGGTGCTGGCCATATGGAATGCATAATGTTGTTTCTCTAAAACCACTGACATTTTGCAAAACAAAGCTGTTACACAAACAGAAAAGCACAACACAATTCTGCAACAGCTGAGGGATTACCTGGGAATTCAATGCCTCTCTGATACTATGGCACAAATCGCGCATGCTCTCTGAGTCTAGATAGCAGAGTGGTGAGATCTTCCCGAGGCTAAAGAGGCCCCCTCGTACCCATGAGGCAACTGTGAGGAGACCCAACAAGTCATCTGGGAGGGAGGGGAGTTACACCCCATTCATCAATGGTTCTGGACCTTGGAGAAAGCGTGAGATCCTCCGAGACCAGGTGAAGGACTACGGAGCTTTCCCCTCATCACGTGTTGGGGACAATGTCAGGGGTTCTTTAGGTCTCTGAAGGGCATTCAAAGGTCTCAGGTTAAGAGGCCTGAGGCAGAGATTCAAGCCTAGAAGGGAAAGGGAAGGATGGCCAAACAAAAGAACAGGAATCGGGAAATACCTAAAGCTAATAAAAACTTGGGGGGAAACAGTTAAAAGAGAGAAAGAGTGAACAGGGAGAAAGTGGAATTAAAAAAGTGGGAAGGCGGAGACCGGTTTGGCTCAGTAGATAGAGCGTTGACATCCGGACTGAAAGGTCCCGGGTTCGATTCCAGTCAAAGGCATGTACCTTGGTTTCGGGCATATCCCCAGTAGGGGGTGTGCAGAAGACAGCTGATTGGTGTTTCTCTCTCATCAAGTTTCTAACTTTCTATCCCTCTCCCTTCCCCTCTGTAAAAAATCAATAAAATATATATTTTTTAAAAAGCGGGAACATTAGAAAACTAAAGAGAAAAGGGGAAATAAAAACTAAAGAGAAAAGGCAGCTCTAGACAACTCATATCTGCTCCTCCCGAAGGCAACTGTCTAATAATGAGAAGTGATGCTAGTGTACATTTTCTGTCTTAACTGAACCAGAATCTAGATTATTCTCCTCAACATCTGAAATGCCCGTGATTTTATGTTCCAGTTTTGTTGAGATGGAATTGACATGTAACACTGTGGGTCATGATTTTCATTCCAACTGAAATGGTACTTTGATGTATGTTTTTAATTTCGGCAAATTCCATGTATCAAAAGATTTCAGATGCTTTAAAATAGTAACAAAAATGTACTAGAAATAGGCCTGGCCCTGACCAGTTTGGGTCAGTGGATAGAGTGTCGGCCTGCAGACTCCAGGGTCCCAGGTTCAATTTGGTCAAGGGCATGTACCTTGGTTGCGGGCGTATCCCCAGTGGGGGGGGGGGGGGGGGCGGCGGGTGTGTGCAGAAGGCAGCTGATCAATGTTTCTCTCTCATCAATGTTTCTAACGCTCTATCCCTCTCCTTCCTTTCTGTAAAATATCAATAAAACATTTTTTTTTTTTAAAGAAAAGAAATAAGGCTTGTATGCCTGGCCGGTGTAGCTCAGTGGTTGAACATTGGCTCATGAACCAGGAGGTCACGGTTTGATTCCCGGTCAAGGGCACATGCCTGGGTTGCAGGCTCCATCCCCAGTGTGGGGCGTGTAGGAGGCAGCCGATCAATCATAGTCTCTGATCATTGATGTTTCTATCTCTCTCTCTCTCTCCCCCTATCCCTTCCTCTCTGAAATCAATAAAAACATCTATTAAAAATTAAGTTAACATTATAAAAAAAGAAAAGAAAGATGACCTGTCACAGTCCATGGCTGGCGCCCAGATTACACGCCGAGGCCTTTGAATTTGCGAAGCTTCCTTGCACGATACGTGTTTGTCGGACTGGCCGCCAGCTGCCTCACGTTTCTTGTGTGTAACAATACCGTTTTGTTAGAGCTGCCTTCCCGAATCACAGATACTTTTTAGCGACATTGATCTTGAAAGGTTTATGCTAGACAGATTTGATCTATTGCATCTCGGTCTGGTTTTGATTTAGAGAGCCTTCTCGGTATGAATGCCAGGTTTACGAGCGGCTTCACTCTTCTCAGAATTTCGGTAATTGGCATTTTTCACGTGGTCACCAAGCGAAAAATGGAACGCGTGCTTCAAAGCGTGGGTGCCCCCGGACAATGTGTTTCTCTTTTGGAAGCGAATGGTTGAAAGCATCTTGTCACAGGTGTGGAACATATAGAGAACAGATGCCTGGGTTTCAAACTGCACTGATTTACCTTATTAAAAATAAAAATTAATTACATGATTTGAGTCACAGAACTAGAGGAAGCAGCGAGAGAAAACAGTATTAGCGCAAGGTCCGAAACTACTATAATACCATCGTTTGGTTAATAGGTAGCGTGTATGCAGTCCCTGTTCGGGATTCAGCGTGGGATGCAGAGTTAACATCTTGCAAAGCAGGAAACACACAAAAGAAGCATTCCAAAAATGTGGCTGGCCTTTTGCCTTCTTTGGGATTGGTATCATATAAGAATGTGAGAGTGGAGGTGGGGGGACAAATAAGTATTTTGAAATATAGCTCCTAGGAAGTTAGCATAAAAGAACTATTCAAATATTCTCTCCATCCCGTCCATATGTTTAGGAAAATGTCTCAGGGGATGTGTGCAGTTCTGATATCAGTATTTCCACAGCAGCAGAAAACAACTAAAAACACTGGTGTGTATAAACGTATGTATTTTTCACACTATTTATATTTACTTCTTTATATGTCTGTTTCCCCATTAGATATAAGCTGTTCACGTGCGCAGGGTAGAATCTGTGTTTTGTTCTATGCTCAGTGACTGGCACACCGCGGTGCTCAATAAACACTTGTTAAATAAAGTAAGACAATCTCTGCCTATAAAGAGGCTATAACCTAGAACACCTACAATTCTAAATAACTGTCATCTAATCTTGGTTGCGTTTCTTCACGTAATTTATCTACACGTAAAGATCAGCTTGAGGGAGAGGTCAACCAAAGGACTTGTATGCATGCATGTAAGCCTACCAATGGACACAGACATCAGGGGGGTAAGGGCATGAATGGGGGGCATTGGGAGGGTAATGGGGGAATAAGGACACATGTAATGCCTTCATTAATACAGAAATTTTTAAAAATAAAATAAAGTAAAAAAAAAATAATAATATCAGCTTTTGCCATTCTATAAGCACAGTAGAAAAATTAGGGGGTCTAGCCCTAGCTGGTTTGCCTAAGTGGATGGAGCAGATGGCCTAGGGACGGAAGGGTCCCGGGTTTGATTCCGGTCAAGGGCACATGCCCAGGTTGAGGGCTCGATCTCCAGTAGGGGATGTGCAGGAGGCAGCCGATCAATGATTCTCTCTCTCATCACTGATTTTCTATCTCTCCCTCTCCCTTCCTCTCTAAAATCAATAAAAATATATTTTAAAAATAAAGTAAATAAGGATAATACAACCTTACTCGCATGAAAAGTGTGATGTGAGATGTCTGCATATGTAGACAAAGAATGAAAGAATATCCTTTTAGGTGGTTATGCTGTGATGGAAATAGGAGAGAAGTTCAGTGGAAAGCATTTCGGTGGCATCATTTAATTCTTTTTACAAGATAACTCTTTTTATAGCAGATTCAGCATAGCTGTATTACAAAACCATGACATTGTTAAGCTATAAAAAATGCCATAATGGAGACTATATAACAACACGGAAAAATGGTTACAGGGGGTTAATAAAAAGAAGTGTTTTCACTAAGAACCTGGCCATGCCCCAACACGTGTGCACAGGGACAAGGACTAAATGTCCTGCTGTCACGTGAGTCAGGCGTGTGAGAACAGAGCCCTTCTCCTTTCATCATAAATCTCCTCCTTGTCCTATATTCCAGTCCTGGCACAGACCATGCTATTTCCTGGAACCATAAGCCTTCGCCTCATCTTTGCTCCCCATCCAATTCATGCTCGCTCCCTATCCAATTTATTCTGTCTCTAACATGCCATCACATCTATCCTCTTGCCTGCTCTCCTAGTTCGGGTTATCATCAACTCACGCCTTCTTTGTACTCTTGGTTGCAATCTCTACACTGTCACCAAATGTCGGTCCACGTACAAACATTTTCAATGGGTTTCTACTGACTACACGCACACACACACACACACACACACACACACACACACACACACACACCCCATACTCAATATGCACCCAAAAATAACTCAAAATGGATTATAGACATAAAAGTAAAAGCTAGAAACTATAAAATTTGTTTTTTTAAAAAACTAGGATGAAATCTTTAAGACCTTAACTAGGCTGGGCAAAGAGTTCTTAGACAAGGTACAAAAAGCACGAACATGTAAGAAAAATTAGTAAACTAAATGTCAAAATAAAAACATATGTCCTCCCAAAACACCATCCAGAAAATGAAAAGGCAAGCCTTCCACTGGAGAAAATATTCAAAATACAGAGAGCCACCAAAGGACTTCGATCCAGAACATATGAAGAACTCTTAAAATCCAATAACAAGAAGACAACCCAATTTAAAAATGGGCAAAAGATTTGAATATTGAGTTTGAATTTTTTATATCTAGTTATTCCCATCCTTCTTTATATTCAAAACAACTCTTTCGTGATCTACAATTAAAATAAAGCAACTGTTGTACACACTGGGGAGTTATTCTGAACTCTGTTTCATAATACCTTACACTACCCACTTAGAAATACAATTATCGATACAAAACCCATTGTAATGTCTTCGTGCTGTTGCTTTGTGTCAGGGCACGGGGCCATGTAATGTAGTTTTCTGCATTCTGAAAAACTCAACGTCTTACTTGGAAACAGCTTTGAAAATTGGCTCACGGCCTACTTGCAACTGATACCGTGGCTTAAATACCTTTCCAGCGAAGTTACACTAACTTCAAAATATTCTGGGATCAGCCATTAAAATGTTTTTGTTTCGGTTACAACACTAATGGGCACCAAATGTTAGAATTTGTTTTAACGACCTAATACATCGAGGATTTTCTTAAAAGGGGAGGCTGGATCAGCTCTCCATTATGTAACGAAAGGTAGATTAGTGGGTACCCATACAGATAATACTTGAAAGATTTCACATACTTAAGTGTAGAATTGAGTGTTAAAAAAGTCAGATTCAGAAAGCCTGCTCGATTAGCCATCTTATTTTTTCCCGATAAAAATACCAAACTCCTGGCTTCTCAGCCTTGCTTGAAAGCCTCCTCCCCTTCATTCCTTGCAGAAGCCACTTAACCTTCACCTTGATTTCCCCACTCCTGTGAAATGGGTGATAGCACTGTGCTTGACTATATATATATATTTTTTTTAATATATTTTATTGATTTTTTACAGAGAGGAAGGGAGAGAGATAGAGAGTTAGAAACATCGATGAGAGAGAATCATCGATCAGCTGCCTCTTGCACACCTCCCACTGGGGATGTGCCCGCAACCAAGGTACATGCCCTTGACCGGAATTGAACCCGGGACCTTTCAGTCTGCAGGCCGACGCTCTAACCATTGAGCCAGACCGGTTTCGGCATGTGCTTGACTGTATTTGCTTCTGCTGGGAAGGAATATAAAGTATCAAAGGAAGCAGGAAGCAGTGAGAGGAACTCTCGGCATCCCAGGTCTACTAAATCCCGGTAAGAACCACTGAGAGGATGAGATTTGGGGAAACAGATGTATACACGCTGTTTTAAATCCGCAAAAACAGAGTAGCAAATGGGCTATTCGGGATATTTTCTGACGTGAATGTTTAGCGTGTGAAAAAGCAGCGCTTTAAGGACAAATGCAATTCCACGTGTGTCTTTCCCAGACCCAACACCACACCACAACGAGGGTGCACTCTGCTGTTATCTTCAGAGGCAGCCATGATGGCGACACAGTTTATCTGCTTTTGCTGCTGACTCTTCTGTGGGGGCAGCTCCTACTTTCAGACCCCCTCACCCCCCGATATCTATCCATCTCGGTTTCTACAACCACCACTAATAATCCTCTTCTTTCCTCTCCAGCATTGCTTAATTTTTCTCTTCTTTTTTGGTTGCTATTATGACTTGACACTTCTTGGCCTTTGTGGGGTGTGTGTGTGTGTGTGTGTGTGTGTGTGAGATCTTTATCCATTCATCCATCGGTGCACATTTAGGTTGTTCCCATATGTTGGCTATTGTAAACAATGCCACAATAAACGTGGGGGTGCATATGTCTTTTCGATTCATGTCTTTGTTTTCAGATAAGTACCCAGAAGTGGAATTACTAGGTCATATGGTAGTCCTGTTTTTAATTTTTTGAAGAACCTCCATACTGTTTTCCATAGTGGCTGAACCAACTTACATTCCCACCGACAATGCACAAGTGTTCCCTTCCCTCCGCATACTCGTCGATATTTGCTAGCTGTCTTTTTGATGACAGCCATCCTAACAGACAGGAAGTGCTACATCTCTTAGCTTTTGATTTTCGTTTCCCTGATGATTAATGACATCAAGCCTCTTCTTGCATACCTGTTGGCCATCTGTTGGCCGTAAGGCATCTTTGGAAAAATGTATCCAGATCCTCTGCTGCTTCCGTTCTTGCCATTGCCCAGCCGGAGAGGAAAAGAAAACAAGGACCTCCAGGACAAGTGCCTGGGTCTTTAAGAAGATGACCCCAGCCGAAACCGGTTTGGCTCAGTGGTAGAGCGTCGGTCTGCGGACTGAAAGGTCCCAGGTTCGATTCCGGTCAAGGGCATGTACATTGGTTGCGGGCACATCCCCGATAGGGGGTGTGCAAGAGGCAGCTGGTCGGTGTTTCTCTCTCATTGACGTTTCTAGCTCTCTATCTCTCTCCCTTCCTCTCTGTAAAAAATCAATAAAATATATTAAAAAAAAAAAGTGAATTGAGCAGATATCACTGTGACAACTAAAAATGAATGTTTAAAAAAAAAAAAAAAAAAAAAAAAAAGATGACCCCAGAAGCTGCCAACATCTCTTCCTTTTACATTCCAGGGCCCCAAACTTAGTCACAGGGCTGCATTTAGTGTACGCAGCTGGGAAATAACTGCAGTTGGGCGGCCATGGGTTAGCTAACATGGGGCGGGACTAGCAGTTCTATTTCTCAAAAGAAGACAAAAGGACCAGTTGCTGGGGTACAGTTAGTAGTTTCGTCCACATTATCAAAGATGGAGGGAGACGGTAAGGAAGGAGATGGGAAGGTGGAGAGAATTGAGGACCCCAGTACAGAGAGAATGTGATATAACTGGTATGTCCTACAGCCCAAATTACTCCAATTTAGTTCATGAAGACTATTGATTTTCTTGCCAAGGACACAAATATAACCCAAGTAAAGCTTAAATATAAGTAAGTGACCCTTTCCAAATGTGAAATTATCATTTTGCCAGCGAAGCTGCTTCTGACAACTGATAAATGTCTTTTGAGTGACTGGATATAATTCAACAGAACATGGTATCTGCTCCCTCAGGAATATCTGAAGGAACATAATATATATTTAGTCTACAAACAAATATTGAAACTCACAAGACTGGCACTATTTGGAATGCTCATATTATATCTATAGAACTTATTGCCAATGATATACAAATACATAAGAAACCAAGATAAAAACTAATACCCATCATTAACTGAAACCCTACTGTGTGCCTCATACTGTACTAGGTATCTTACATATATCGTTTTTCATTCTAACAGCTCTACAAGATACTATTTCATTTTATAGCTAATAAAAAGTGGACATTCAAAAGAGGTTGAGTACGTAACTTGCCCAATATCACTCAGCTCATGTGTAATAAAGCCAAGAGTCAAACACTTCACTTTCAAAAAAGTTAACTTGAAGGATATATTTCTCTTACTAGTTGAGCGTTGACCTATGAACCCGGAGGTCAGTTTGATTTCCCGTAAGGGCACAAGCCCGGGCTGTGGGCTTGATCCCTTGGTGTGGGGTGTGCAGGAGGCAGCCGATCAATGATTCTCTCTCTCATTGATATTTCTGTCTCTCTCCCTCTCTCTTTCTCTCTGAAATCAATAAAAATGTATTTAAAAAAAAAAAAAAGAGGACATTGTCTTAAAATACATAAAGTCTTAACTATCATCTATCAGTACATGAATGCTGACTTGCATATATAAAAATATCAACAGGGTAGCATTTTGAAAGTGTGCAGCCTGGATGCTACAGGTATGAAAGCTTAGAGTACGTTTTCTGGGACAGAATGTCAAAGGTGAGGCCTCGTGTGCCCCGTTATCTTTGCCTGGACCCAGACCAGATTCCTTTTCTGGATTCTCCATTCAATTGCTAAGCCCGGATTCCTGTGTCTGTCCACAGGGTCTCGTCAGACATCTTTCTTTTCAGTACTGTGCCCTCCAGATTCCCATCTGTCTTGTTGATTTTAAACTGAGGCCGACAGAGAACCCAAGAGAAGCCTGCTGTTGCATCTCCTGCAGCTTTACTGTCAGGGATTAGCCCACAGGGGTAGCTTATCTGTCCAGCTACAGAATAAAGCGCTATGCTTCCCTATACCATTTATTCTGAGATGGGGAAGGAACAATCAAACATCTGAGGAAAGCTGGTGAACAGACCAATAACGCTGGAAAGTTCTTAAACTTAAAAAAAAAAAAAAATGTGTAAGCACAGTTCTATAAAGATGTTGGGTGCACAGTAGGGCAGCAAGCAGGGTTCGGCCCTCAAATCTGAGCCTTAGCACATGGGTACTTGTGACACGCTGCCTGCCTCCAAAGACAGCCCACCCCTTACACTTGACATTAAATAGCTCTTTAGGATGCTATAAAAATGGTCTCTTAGCATCTTTTTAAAAAATATATATATTTTATTGATTTTTTTTACAGAGAGGAAGGAAGAGAGACAGAGAGCTAGAAACATCGATAAGAGAGAAACATTGACCAGCTGCCTCCTGTACACGCCCCACCAGGGATGTGCCTGCAACCAAGGTACATGCCCTTGACTGGAATCGAACCAGAGAACCTTCAGTCCGCAGGCTGACGCTCTATCCACTGAGCCAAACCGGTTTCGGCTCTCTTAGCATCTTATTCAAGTCTCGTTGCAACAACCAATGATGGGAAGAACTATCCCTCCCTTGATATTACAGAGAAAACAAATTAAGAAAAAGTGTATTTCTTGCTCAGAGTGACACAGATCGTCGAGGCGGAGCCAGGCCTGCAGCCCAGGTCTTCTGGCTCCGATTCCGCTCCACCGAGGGTCTCGGAGGAACAATGAGTCTGGTTTCTGTCAAGTGAATTTAGAGCTCAATTCCTAACATCTGAGACGCACGCATAGGAACCCATCCATCACGCTGGGGTTTCGCGCAGTCGTGGCAAAGCAGCGGTCAGCAACTAAAGGCACATAAATCCTCAGGAACAAGGCGCAGCCGCGGGCCTGGGCCTCCCCTGGTCCCCTGACCTCAGGCCAAACCCACTTCCCACACTCCGATACGAGTCTCGCCACACAGTTTAAATATGGAACTAAACTGTCCATATTATGTTTATGTCTCTCTATCCCTCTCCTCCCTCTCTCTCTAAAATCAATTTTTAAAGAGATTTAAAAAATAAACTACTTATTGCCTCTTAAATTATCTCCCCATTTTTTTACATCATTGCCTAACTTAAATCATCATTCCACATATGTATGTGTGCACACATACAAAAACCAAACCAAGCGGTACTTAACCTGGAGGCATAGCTCTACCCAGAAAACAATGCTGACATTCTCCATGTTGAAAGAGCCCAGTTTTGTGTGTGCGTGTGTGTGTGTGTGTTTTTAATATATTTTATTGATTTTTTACAGAGAGGAAGGGAGAGAGATAGAGAGTTAGAAACGTCAATAAGAGAGAAACAACGACCAGCTACCTCTTGCACACCCCCTACTGGGGATGTGCCTGCAACCAACGTACATGCTCCTGACCGGAATCGAACCTGGGACCTTTCAGTCCGCAGACCGACGCTCTACCACTGAGCCACACTGGCTTTGGCAAGAGCCCAGTTTTTAAGAAGAGAATCGTCAGAGAAGCATTTCACATTAGCACAATTGGAGGTCAGCATATTAAAGGTTCTATACAACTAATATGTACACACATCCTGCAAAAGAACAATAGGAATAATTCTAATAGTAACCACATGATGAAAACAACACAGGCGTTGAAATCTCAAAGGCCTATCAGTTGTAGGTGCCACTTAACCCACCTTTGCAGGTTCTTTGAAAACTTAGATACTGTTCTTTAGGGACTAGGCTCCTCCCCGACTAACCCTAAAACAAAAGCAGTAAGCAGATCTAAATAAAAGAGCTTACAGCCTGAACCGGTTTGGCTCAGTGGATAAAGCATCGACCTGCAGACTGAAGGGCCCCAGGTTCGATTCCGGTCAAGGGCATGTACCTTGGTTTCGGGTACATCCCCAGTAGGAGGTGTGCAAGAGGCAGCTGATGGATGTTTCTCTCTCATCAATGTTTCTCTCTATCCCTCTCTCTTCCTCTCTGAAAAAAAAATCAATGATATATATTTTTGAAAAGAGGTTACAATCTCACCTACAGTCATTTCCGAAAGACAGTCACCAAGTACCATGCACTCGATTTGACTTTTTTTAACGCCATGGCCTACGAGCCTTAGCCCAGAGCCAACTGTGCCGATGGAAGGCACCGGGCGGAGAGGACCCAGCAAACGTACTGCAGCAATCTCTGCTACTGAAATGTGATTGAAAGAGGCCAAGGGGAGGAAGGAAGGAAGGAAGGGAGGGCGGGAAGTTCCAACAAGTGTACACAGATTGCACAATCTTCTTTTCATTGCGGTGACCCCAAAACTCAAAAATAGAGTCTGCTTGCAAAGAGCCCTTTGAAACAGCTGCTGGGTTTCATGGTCAAGTTGTGTGGTTTGTGAGACTTGCAGCTATTCAAGTCGGTGATAAACACCGACTCACATGACCCACTTGAGGAGCGGGCCGGGGAATCTGTCTGGCGTTTACATTGGCCGTGCAGATGAATGTGCTCAGTCATTGCTCAACCTCGCCGCTCACAAAGCAAGCAATTGTTTGCCCTCCAATGCTCATCTCCCCCGTTAGGGCTCATGGACAGCCTCCGCCAAAAGCCACTACATTAAGCCTGCCTGCCACAGATGGAATAACTTGATAAAGCATTAACCTCGACACATTAAAAAGGAGATGGGTTAAGCGCCTTTTCAATGAAAATATTCTTTTTAACAGTGTTTATCTAGTGAGCAAAGGAAATCATATTACAAGATTACATTAAAGAAAGTTATTTTCTATTCTAGATGCCCTCCTAATATATATACTCCAAACAAGAGAAATAAAATACAGTACATATACTATTTTTTAAAATATATTTTATTGATTTTGTACAGAGAGGAAGGGAGAGAGATAGAGAGTTAGAAACATCGATGAGAGAGAGTCATCGATCAGCTGCCTCTTGCACACTCCCTACTGGGGATATGCCCGCAACCAAGGTATATGCCCTTGACCGGAATCGAACCCGGGACCCTTCAGTCCCCAAGCCAACGCTCTATCCATTGAGCCAAACCAGTCTTGGCACATATACTATTTTTATCATGCATGATTTTCCACTTAAAAAATGCATTCAAAGACACATGAGGAAAACTCATTTCGAAACTCTTTTTGGGTCTAATTTTTTTTTATCCTCACCTGAGGATTTTTTCCATTGATTTTTTTTTTTTGGGGGGGGGGTGGGGGGAGAGAAGGGAGGGAGGAAGAGAAACATCAATGTGAGAGAGACACATAGATTGGATGCCTCTGGTTCGCACCCCTACCGGCCTGAGCCTACAACCAAGGTATGCGCCCTTGATTGGGAATGGCACCTGAGACCCTTCGGTGGGTGAGCCAATAAGCTAACCACCGAGGAACCGGCCAGGGGATGAGCCTAAAACTGAAAGAGAACCGATGAGGTGTGTTTATCATCTCCCTGACGATTACAGAAGCCCCATCAGAACACACTTGGCCGAATTTCAATCCAAGAAGTTTGCCGTGCTCATGGTCATTCACCCACTGCGTAACCCTATCTGAGCTTCCCACACGTCATCCACGCTCAGACGGGGCATCCCCGGCCCCTGTTTATCTCAGAACATGAGGCAATAAAACAACCCAGCGAAAAGACTGCTTTCACTGCTCGTTTCTACGAGTACAGAGATCTGATCGCGCCGACCTTAAAGCACAGACGCCGAAGAGTCAGCCCACGGGCCCCATCCTCTCTCCCAGGACGAGAGTGCTAAGCGCCGAAAATGGTTTTGCAAGAAACCAACTGGCAACCACTAACCCTAACGCTGAAGTTTTATTGGAAGAGAAATGGAAACTCGGCCTGAATGCACAGCCCCTAATGGGAAGCGACAGGGGGAGCTTGATGAGTGGAAAGCTTGCACAGAGCGGCCCATGTCTGAAGCAGAGGCATCCGCTCGATGTACAGCAGAGCAGGCGAGGGCTCAGGCCCCCAAGTCAGGTCCGATTCCTGTTCACTTGGCCACGTTATGTACCCTCCATCTACCTCAGTTTCTCTGTGGGTGAAGTTGGCGTAATAAGGGCCCTTAATAGCATTACAGTGAGGATTAAATTAGATAGAACAGATGTGAAGCACTTAGCACAGTAACTGGCGCATAGGAAGCATTTAATACGTGTCAGCCAGCATGTAATTATTATTCTCTTTCTAAAATTGTTCTATACCACCACAGTAGCAGAAGTATCAGAAAGCATCTCAGCCCTGACTAGTTTGGCTCAATGGATAGACCATCAGCCAGTGGACTAAAGGGTCCCAGGTTCGGTCAAGGGCACATACCTCGATTGCAGGCTTGATCCCTGGTCCTGGTTAGGGCATGGGTGGGAGCAACCAATCAATGTGTCTCTCTCACACCGTTTATCTCTCTGCCTCCCCTCTCCTCCTACTCTCTCTAAAAATCAATGAAAAAATATCCTCAGGCGAGGATTAACAACAACAATAATAACAAAGCACCTGCACCGAAGTTAAATATTTTAGTGACTCACTCCCTAATAAGAGTGCATAACCCTAGTGCCCATCAACATTCAGCAAATACAACAACCTGGATCCCATACCAAACAAACACAAACTTAAAATCACTGAAAAGTACTCATCTGCTCACTGGAGCCCAGAGTTTAATTACTAATAATGAGGTTCCAGTGTGAAGGGACTGATTACGTTTTTCAATAGCATACTGCTGCTGAAGTCATCTCGAGGGGTAACTGTAATGAAACCATATTAAAGTCAAAAACCATCAACTCCTGCCGAAACCCGTTTGGCTCGGTGGATAGAGCGTCAGCCTGTGGACTCAAGGGTCCCAGGTTCGATTCCGGTCAAGGGCATGAACCCTGGTTGCAGGCACATCCCCAGTGGGAGGGTGTGCAGGAGGCAGCTGATCGATGTTTCTCTCTCATCCATGTTTCTCTCTATCCCTCTCTCTTCCTCTCTGTAAAAAATCAATAAAAATATATATATATATTTTTTAAATCAACTCTAGGGGAGACACAGCTGTAGGGCATGCGTGCCATGGCCCATTCCCACCGGCTCAGTGCTCGCCCGTTCCCCATGAGTAAAAGGATCTCCTGCAGATCATTCCAAAAGTTTGGTTTGCATTTGACCCTGACAGCCCGAGAAAACCTGAGCGGTCTCTGGGAAAGTAACACCTCTGTCTAAAACCCACAAGTTGGGGATGAAAAGAAAAGGAAAGAGGGTCTCTAAGTGCTCGAATTCCCCACTCCCATCCCCCTCCCCCAACCCCAGGGAGAAAGTATTTCAGACGGAACTGCTAACTGGCAGCTGCCCCGTCAGTATCACCTAGGCAGGCGTCCTGGGCAGGAATCTAATAACCACTTATTTGGCAGCCACTAATTTACTCTTCGTTTCAAAGCGGCCTTTTTATCTAGGTGTAAAAGAATGAAACTGCCTAAAACCTTTTTTTTTTTTCTTTTTTTTTTGCAGCAGATGGAAATGCATTCATCATTCCTCTCCATTATACTTTTCAGCTGGCAATAACGGTGGTTGTAAAGAAAAGAGAGAGAGGGTTTGTGGGTGCTTTTAATCAAAGCTTGGATTCCAGCCCTGCCCTGCAGCGGCCTGTAACATGAGGAAAGTTCCTGCTTGGAATTCCAAAAGAAATGAATTTTTATGCGAGCGGCCCCCTCCGCCCACCGCCACCTTCTCTGTTATGGCTGTTGTCCACGTGGCCAATGTCACGAGCATCTACAACTTTAGATGCGACGTGGATTCTGGTACCTCGGAAAAAACACTTTCACTAATACGCCGATCGCATTTCATAAAGGTTTAAAGTGCAACAGATGGGCCATAAAACACTTCTAGTACAACTGCGTGCGGTGGGCATGATTGCGCTTATTTGGCAGGTAAGGAAGTCAACTCGGATCATACCAAAGACCTGGCAACCTTCTAACGGATCCATTCACGTCCTACAATGTTTTCTGGGTGCCCCACAGAACCCTAAAGTTCCCTCTGGATTTCCCCATTCGTGTCCTATGTGCTTACTGGGAGTACTTGGGTTCCAACACAGTAGGTTCTCTTCTTCTTAACTCCTCAAGCAAGCAAGCTCTCTCAGTCCTGCCCTGGTCCATGCATTCTCTCTACTCAAGTTCCTTTGGAATATCCCCCGAGAATCATCCAATGGCTAGCTTGTTCTGACATGTGAGATCTCTTCAAGCCCTCTGGGTACCACGTGTCACCACGTGCCCTCAACAGGATATGCTGCCACTTGGAAATACCTATGACACAGCCACTTCTCTCTGTCTCTTCCTCCCGCCCCCATGTCCCTGAGTGGCCTGCATACCACCTCCATGCTCTTAACTATCAATTCCTACTCAATCTCTTCAGTAGAAACTCAAAATGACCCTCTCTCCAGAAAGCCTGGCCTCGACCCCCTTCACCTAACTGTAGTCACTCTTGTGTAGCAGAAGGCACACCGGCCTGGAAACCAGATCCTGGTCCTTCTGCTCGCTGGTATTACCTGAGCAAATCACTCCACCTTCTGGGAACAGTTTCTCAACCATAAACGGTGGGCATTAGACCGCATAAGCTGAAAACGGATCCCCCGCTCTAAGAATGTTTTATGCAAAAAGATCAGCAAAGAGCATTAACTTATAAGAATAAAAATTATTATACAATTTTAAAATTATGTAAGGCATCTTAAGTTTAAAAAATATGACAATAAAAGAACACCCCCCCCCCAAAAAAAAAGAAAATAACTTTTAAGTTTCAAAGGGTGACAAGGTTCATTAAATTGTCCATTTTCTACTCTTTGGAACATGAATTAAACACCCAGGTAATCCCTTAAAGATGATGAATATAGATACTCTCCTATTTGCTAATCTCTATGCAGTATTTTATATACATGGTTGTTTAATATGCCAAATATGTTTTTAAATACTAACTGTGGGTAGTCTTAGGTGTTGACTTGGCTAGGTTATAAGACCCAGTTATTTAATCAAACATTAATCTAGGGGTTGCAGTAAAGGTATTTTGTGGTTAATGTACAATAAGTTGACTTTAAGTAAAGATTACCCTTGAATGTGTGTGTGTGTGGGGGGGGGGGGGGGGGGGGGGAGTCGGGAGGAGGGCCGAGAAGCCCATTTAATGAATTATAGGCCAAAAGAACAAAAACCAAGGTGTCCCAAAGAAGGAATTCTACCTCAAGATTGCAGCCCGACCTTCCAGCCTGCTGGCCTGCCCTGCAAATTATGGCCTTGCCAATCCCCAGGATTCCATGAGCCAATTTCTTAAAATCACACTGTGGTTCCATTCAAAAAGTACTATTGCCCTGACTGGTGTGGCTCAGTTGGTTGAGCATCATCCCATGTACCAAGAAAGTTGTTGATTCCTGGCCAGGGCACATGTCTGGATTAGGGCATGCAGGAGGCAGTCTATTGATGTTTTGCTCTCACTTCGATGTTTCTCTCTCTCCCTCACTCTCTTTCAAAATCAATTAAAAATCTTTTATAAAAAACTATTACTGATACCAGGTATCTGGAAACTTTTTTGTAAAGGGCCAGTCGTAGCTTGGCTTTGTGGGCAAGGGACTGCTGTGCTGGATAGCTCAGTTCTAGACTATCAGAGCTGAAGGGGGCCCTGGAGGCCATCAGTTATCCCAGTGGTCGGCAGACTGCGGCTCACGAGCCACAAAACTAATGCTAATGAGTTTGCGGACCGCTGAGTTAGCCATTCTTAGCCTAGGCCAAGACTTCCTACAGCTGGAAATTAGGAAGCACCTGCAAAGAGGAATACTACTGCCGTAACAATGGGGAAATTCAGAACACTGATAGAATCCTGTCCTTTTCACAGGCAGTTGCTGAGACTAAGGGGCCAAACATATCATCCAATCACAGGGCCCGTTAGCAGGTTACCCAGGTAACCCAACACTCAGTTTATGGCTCCTTCTTGTCCTCTACTAGGATGGTGCTACTTGAATGAGAACCCAGTTCCTGCAGGTCTAACTTCCCATTCACTACCCACTAAATGCAGCACTCATCTCACCAACTAATAGACGCTTTCTTCTAAGCTAGACTTCGCTATTGGCAATTTCAACTTTAAAAATACGGAGATGAAGAACTAAGGTTTGAACCAAGGCTTTAAAAGTGCATCTATTAGTTTAGATTTTTTAAAATATATTTTATTGATTTTTTTTACAGAGAGGAAGAGAGAGGGATAGAGAGTTAGAAACATCGATGAGAGAGAACCATCGATCAGCCGCCTCCTGCTCCTGCACAACCCCTACTGAGGATGTGCCAGCAGCCAAGGTACATGCCCTTGATTGGAATCGAACCCGGGACCCTTCAGTCCGCAGGCCAACACTCTATCCACTGAGCCAAACTGGCTTCGGCTATTAGTTTAGATTTTAAATATCTGACGTGGGCTAAAAATAGAAATAATCTCTGCATACAATCTATGTCTGTCTATATATAATCTATACATAATTATACACCTATGTAATAATAACAATGGATTAAGGCCATTGGCAAGGCTAGTTTCCAAGAACACATTAATGATCATTTCCCTCTATAGGACTTTTTAAAAAAAAAAAACACAAAAACTTTTTTATAGTTCTTGGCAGTTTTTAAAAGTCTTTAGAGTATGGATGAGAGTTCATATACAGTTCAAAGGCTAAACTCCAAAGCAAAATCATAAACCTAAGAAATGGCAGGTCCCAGATACTTTCTATCAAGCACGTTTCAACTCTTCTAGATGTGAGTGTGACATTGCATTGTGAGGGCTTGGAGAGAGGCAGGTATGTTGGTATGTAATTCCAATGATTTGTGTTTTTCTGTTCTTCAGAGACACTCATGGAAAAGTGAGTGGAAGGGAGTGGAAAAACCCACTACAAACATTGGAAAAACCTGTAATTCTTGGGGCTACCAGGAAGTGAGGGCACCAGGTCCAGGGAAGCATCACGGATCACCCTTTTCTGCAGAAGACTCTGTATAACAGAATCTGGAGATGATCTGCCATTAAGCCCTACAAAGAGCATTAAGCCCCACAAGGAGCATTAGCTACTTAGCTACAATCAATCCAAAGTCAGCCCTGACTCAACACAGGCTTTAAGAATTTATAAGAAACTCAAGCACAGATTTTTTTTTTCCAAGTGTTCATAAGCTACAGTTAATAATACTGTACATCTGAAATCTGGAAGAGAGTACATCCTAAGTGTTCTCAAAAAAGAAATAAAATGGTAACAACGTGAGGTTCTGATCTGTTGATTAGCTTGATTGTGGTAATCATTTCAAAATGTATACGTATATCGAATCATCACATTCCACACCTTAAATATATACAATTTTTATTTGTCAATTATACCTCCAAAAGCTGCGGGAAAAAAGAATTTACAAGCTAGCAAGACACCATGGCCCCAATAAATAGAAAATGTTCCAGTTTATGTGAATCCGTGCAAGCCAGAGGACCAAACCAGATTTAAAATGAGCTGCACCCATACAGTAACTTTAAAAATAACAAAGTTTAACACTGGAAATATGAAACTCTGGGGAAAAAAGCAAAAGCATCTTCTGGTATCTCTCTCCACCAATGACAATGCTACGGCTCTCCCCAGCTCCCCTGCCCAGCTTGTGGCAAACAATTCACTGACCATCTACTTGAAGCTAAGAGTCTTTGAAATCACACTGAAGTAAGACACTGTATGATGTAGACTAAGAAGTCTACACAAATATAATGCAGACGATAACTATAATGACCTCCGATAATGATTAAAAACAAGCCCATTAAGGAAAACTAAACGGGTTCATGTGTATTTAACAACAAATCTTGGGCTACCGATGTATTTTATTTTTTATTTTATTGATTTTTTACAGATAGGAAGAGAGAGGGATAGAGAGTTAGAAACATCGATGAGAGAGAACACATCGACCAGCTGCCTCCTGCACACCCCCTACTGGGGATGTGCCCGCAAGCAAGATACATGCCCTTGACCGGAATCGAACCTGGGACCTTTCATTCCGCAGGCAGACGCTCTACCACTGAGCCAAACTGGTTTCCTCGAGATTCATTTCTCTTTGTAGCAGAAATGAAAAGTAACAGTAAGTTCTTAGGTAATTTATTAATTGCACCCTAATCTAAAATTGCCTTGACGGTTTACACCGAAAAAAAAAAACTAATCCCAACAGGATAACTTTTAGTATTTTGTGTGAGCAAGTCTGGCAGACAAAAAAACACAACAATGAACTGTAACTGCAAACGGGTTGACAGCTGGGCTGCCCATGTAATTATCACCCTAGTTCTAAATGCACTTAAAAGTCCATTTCCACGACAAAGCCAACGAGGCAGCCCACCACCCTCCGTGGGGTGGACAAGATCGCAAAGGAAAAAAGCTCTGGTGGCCTTGCTTGCATGCCACAACTTTATCAAGAGCTGTATCTGCAAGACAAAGACATGCGGCTTACGTCGGAACCTGAAAAAAGGAGCGTTCAAGCTCCCGGAGGAATGCAAACTATGTTTCTGGAACACATACACCCTCTCACACACACACACACACACACACACACACGCACACACAGCCAGCATTAGAGATCAACCAAAGGACCTCTATGCATGCATATAAGCCCAACCAATGGACACAGACAACAGGGGGGTAAGGACATGAGTGGAGGGCCTGGGGGAATCACGGGGGAATAGGACACCATGTAGCACCTTAATCCAGCGTTTTTCAACTGCTGTTCCGCGGCACACTAGTTGCCTGGTGTGCCGTAGGTGCAGACAAGACAAGAATTTTATAATTTTTCACTATTTTGTTTACTTAATATTTCATAATAAAGTAATTATAAAATACTTTCTTTGTGTTTATTTGATTCCTATTCAAGAGAATTACTTTATATATAGTCAATATAGGCACAGAGTTAAATTTTTTAACATTTTCTAATGGTGGTGTGCCTCGTGATTTTTTTCATGAAACAAGTGTGCCTTTGCCCAAAAAAGGTTGAAAAACACTGCCTTAATCAATCAATCAATTAAAAGAGAAAAGAAAATGGCCGGAACCGGTGTGGCTCAGTGGATAGAGCATCGGTCTGGGGGCTAAAAGGTCCCAGGTTCGATTCCGGTCAAGGGCATGTGCCTTGGTTGCGGGCACATCCCCAATAGGGAGTGTCCAATAGGCAGCTGGTCGATGATTCTCTCTCATCGATGTTTCTAGCTCTCTATCCCTCTCTCTTCTTCTCTGTAAAAAAAATCAATAAAATAGCCGAAACCGGTTTGGCTCAGTGGATAGAGCGTTGGCCTGCGGACTGAGGGGGTCCCGGGTTCGATTCTGGTCAAGGGCATGTACCTTGGTTGCGGGCACATCCCCGGTGGGGGGTGTGCACGAGGCAGCTGATGGATGATTCTCTCTCATCGATGTTTCTAGCTCTCTATTCCTCTCTGTGAAAAATCAATAAGACATATTTTTTTAAATCAATAAATTATATTTTTTTAAATGAAGATAATAAAATAAAATAATAAAATAAAATAAAATGCAGGATGCGAGTTCAGCCTTCAATCCTAGGAGGTGCCTGTCCCCCTTTCGGACCCGTTAGCCAGGTCAGCCGTCCCTCCCGGGAACGCCCCTCGCAGGGCCGACCCCTCCTCTCCATCCAACCCTGGAGCCCACCTGGGCCACCGTGCAACCAGCCGAGCCCGGGACACTCCCCCACGCGGGACCTCTCCCCGCAGCGGCATCCCCTCCGGGTCCCCCCAGTCCCCGGCCCTCGCACCCCGGTCCCCGCCCGGGTCCCGGCGCCCCCCATCCCGCTACCCCGCGGGCTCCCCCATCATCCCTGTCCCCGATCACGGTCCCCTCCCTCCACCGCGCGGGGGGGCCCCCCGGACGCCGCGTTCCCTACCCGGTCTCCCCTCCGCGGGGCGCGGCGGCTGCGGGGCTGGGAAGCGTCCACTGAGGACGCGGGGCCGGGCGCTCCGCTCCGGACCCCACAGGAGCCCGGCTTCCGCCTCGCGCCGGAAGCTTGGCCAACGGGGCCGGAAGTCCCGCCCTCCCGGGGCCCGGGCAGCACCTAGGTGCGTGTTCCCTGGCGCTCCTCTCTTTGCAGGCATCAGGCAGCCCTGGGCAATGGCTGCACCAGGCATCTGTCTGCCCCGCAGGATGGCTCAGACACTGGCCCTGCCCTGCAATCAAGGAGGAGGCTATTTTTTAAATAATGTATTTTGATCTCAGAGAGGAAGAGGGAGAGAGAGAGAGAGAGAGAGAGAGAAACATCAATGAGGAGAGAGAATCATTGATTGCCTGCCTCCTGCACACCCCACCTCGGGGATGGAGCCCTTTCCTGGACTCATCATACCCGTGATCTCCTGATGCATAGGTCTATGCTCAACCACTGAGCCACACTGGCTGGGCTGGAAGCTGACATTTTTAAAATTTTATTTATTTACTTACATATTTATTTATTTTATTTTAAATTTTTTTTACTTTATTGTTGCATGAGGTGGGGGGGGGAGTTGGGAAGGTAATGGGAGGATGTGGACAAATATGTAATACCTCAATCAATAAAGAAATTAAAATGAAAAAAAGAATAAAAGAGAAGGAAGCTGACATTTAAACAGAGGTTAGGCCCTGACTGGTTTGGTTCAGTGGACAGAGCGTCGGCCTGTGGACTGAAGGATCCCAGGTTAGAGTCCGGTCAAGGGCATGTACCTTGGTTGGGGGCACATCCCCAGAAGGGGGTGTGCAGGAGGTAGCTGATGGATGTTTCTCTCTCATCGATGTTTCTAACTATCTATCCCACTCCCTTCCTCTCTGTAAAAATCAATAAAATATTTAAAACATTAAAACAAAACTTTTGATATTTTGATCTATTTTTTTCTTGTAGCCAGATATATAAAACATAAAATTGACCACTTTAGACATGTTTAAGTAAGTGCCTTTGGTGGCATTAAGTCTACTCATAATGTTGAGTAACCATCACCACCATCTATCTTGGGAACTTTTTCATCTTCCAAACTGAAACTCCACACTCATTCAACAATAACTTCCCACTTCCCCCTCCCTTTAGTCTAATGTTATAGGTTTGTACATTCCACAAAGATATTGCCAACCCAGATGCAAACCCTCTTGAAATAAACATATGTATCAGGGGTCCTCAAACTTTTTAAAGTGGGGGCCAGATCACGGTCCCTCAGAGAGCTGGAGGGCCGGACTATATGAACTACTAATTCCTACTGTAACACCTCGGCTGCGCTCACTGCCCAAAAAACCTGGCGGGCCGGATCAGACTCCTCTGCGGGCCGCATGTGGCCCGCGGGCCGTAGTTTGAAGACCCCTGGAACTAAATTAGGACCTCATTCACCTCTTTTCTCCTGTGGAACCCAGATGGAAACACGGTTTCCAGAAACACATTGTTTCCCAATCAAACATTTCTCCTACACCGATGGACATTCCACATGTAAACGAGAAACACAGCAGGGAAACCTGGCATGATACTCTCTAATTGTAAGTGTTGGGTGCGTGAGTTCCCAAGGACTTGTATGCAAGCGAATAGCTTAAAACTCCAGTCCTTGACTTTCTGCAAAAACAATGAGCATCCCATGTGTCTGATTGACGCAAAAGCTTCGCTTGGTTGGAGTCTCGACGAAATCAAACTAAGCAGATATGCTCTTTCCAGAGACAGCTTCACCAGCTAAATTCCAACATGACTAGTAAAACAAGAGTTTTCCACTCAATAAAAATTCCCCTCCATGGATTGACAACCAAAATAGACACGAGCTCTCTACGCCTACCTTGAAAATCTCACAGGTAGTGAGGGAGTAATAGGATGAATTTGCAGCTCTGAGTCTCAATGACACAAACTTCTGTCCTAAGAAGAAACGAACTGTAGGCTGGGAAGGTTGAGGCCAAACTTTCCCTGTAAAAGCAATGCATACCTTAGAGGAATATGCCTTTTCTACAAAAGACCCTGGTTAGTAAGAATTAGCTTATTATATAGCATTCTCTTAAAAACTTTTTAAAAATATATTTTATTGATTTTTTTACAGAGAGGAAGGGAGAGGGATAGAGAGCTAGAAACATTGAGGTGAGAGAAACATCGATCAACTGCCTCCTGCACACCCCCCTACTGGGGATGTGCCCACAACCAAGGTACATGCCCTTAACCGGAATTGAACTTGGGACCCTTCAATCCGCAGGCCGACGCTCTATCCACTGAGCCACACCTGCTACGGTTGCTCTGCTACTTTTTCTTAAAAATGTGACACCAATGAAAGTAAAATACAAGATTAGCTTAGAAAGGGGATATCATGAAACAACTAGAAAGTAGAATCACACCCACATTTTTAAAGCTGTGATTTCTCTACGATCTTCAAGGGGAAAAACAGCCCTGCCTTCCAGTTCACAGCAGATCTAATTGCCCCTGGGAAGGGTGTAACTCTGTAAACTGAGCGGTAACCAGCCACCTTTGGCTCAAGTTCACTATCATCTTGAATAGCTTATATCCCTTTATCCATGTAATTACACTTAGACTTGTCAGATCACTTAGGGGTATTTTTTATTTCAAAAATTGTGATCGTTGAACCTTTGATATTTAGGCCACTAACAATTTTGAATGCCACAGAAACAAGACTTCTGAGAGAGAGCATACACACACACACACACACACACACACACACACATACGTGTGTGTGTGTGTGTACGTGGTTTGGTACTATCTGTGGTTTCAGGCATCCACTGATAGTTTTAGAATGAATCTCCTTTGGATAAGGAGGGGACTGCTGCATACCGTATGTTTCTAAAGTCTTTGAAATGTATGGCTCAATGCTGGTCAGTTCATTCAGGGGCAAAGATTGTGAGACTAGTCTCTAGAAAACAATACTAACCCGGCCAGTGTGGCTCAGTGGTTGAGCATAGACCTATGAACCAGGAGGTCACGGTTTGATTCCTGGTCAGGACACATGCCCTGGTTGTAGGCTTGATCCCCAATAGAGGATGTGTAGGAGGCAGCCGATCTATGATTCTCTCTCATCATGGATGTTTCTATCTCTTTCTTTCTCTCCCACCCTCTCTGAAATCAACAAAAATATATTTTGTTGTAAAAAGAAAGAAAAGAAAACAACCCTCGAAATCTCTCATCACCTTAGGCTTTCTGCAAGGGTCTACAGAGAGAAAGACTCAGACCTTTCTTATTTTACTAGAGGAATGCCAACTCTACTTTTTCTAAAGCTCCATTTTTCTATTGTCAAAGCAGACTTTGAATTAGTCCTTTCTTTAGAAAAATGTAATGCGTAGTTTATACTTCCTTCTTCGTGCCCACACCTTCACCACATCATACTTCTTCTTTAAAAAAAAAAAAAAGAAGAAGATGAGGAAGAAGGAAACATGATCAGAATAAGAAAATCAAATAGTGTTTGTGGCCGAAACCGGTTTGGCTCAGTGGATAGAGCTTCGGCCTGCAGACTGAAAGGTCCCAGGTTCGATTCCGGTCAAGGGCATGTACCTTGGTTGCGGGCACATCCCCAGTGGGGGTGTGTGCAAGAGGTAGCTGATCAATGATTCTCTCTCATTGATGTTTCTGACTCTCTGTCCCTCTCTCTTCCTCTCTGTAAAAAATCAATAAGATATATTTTTTTAAAAATAGTATTTGTGAAGTATCCTTGGTGCCACAGGTTAGGAGAGTGCAGTCACGCGATGACTCAGGTGGTTGAAGTATGATGGAGTTACACTCATTCTCATGTAGAACAGATCTCAAAAAGAACTTAATGGTGCCATTATAATTACTGCGGATTAAAATCAATGTGGGATGATGATTGTCCATTAATTTGGCAGTGACAGTTTAAGTGCATGAGCACTCTTACGAAGATATTTTTACATTTCTATATGGAAATATAAGTATCGGGAATAGGGTACTTTAAAAGGCACTGTTAAAGCTTTCTTGATACTATCTATTGTAAGCCGTCCAACCACTATTTCAATTGCTTTGAATCTAAAAGAATCCCTGAGTAGGAGAGTAGGTGGAAAGGAAGAACAATAAGTAGAAAGTAAAGAGCCAATTTTTTTTTAATGGTATTTTTGTTATCCAACACTTCTGAGCATGTGTACATTCTTTTTTAAAAAAATATATTTTATTGATTTTTTACAAAAAGGAAGGGAGGGGGGGCAGAGAGTTAAAAACATCGATGAGAGAGAATCATCAATCTGCTGCCTCCTGCACACTCCCCACTGGGGATGTGCCCGCAACTGAGATAGATACATGCCCTTGACTGAAATCGAACCTGGGACCTTTCAGTCCACAGGATGATGCTCTATCCACTGAGCCACACCGGTTTCGGCTGCATGCGTACATTCTTACCGGAGATCACAAAAGGACCGAAGCATTACAGCATTGCCATTACCGTTATTTGTGGTCTCAGTACAGGGCCAGACTGAGGACAGCGGGGCAGCCAGCTGTGGGCCGTAACTCTGGAACCAGATGAAGGACTGGAGTCTAAATCTAGATCACAAGTGTCTCAGGCAGGAAGAGGGTGTGGGCTGATGCCTTAGGCTGCAAGGACCCTGGGGCTGCTCCAGATTCCCTATAAAGGAGGGGTGACGCCCTGGCAGTGATCTGGTTAGAGCAGGGCAAGGAGCTTCTCCTGAAGCTGTTTCCAAAGCAAACCTGTATTTTTTCTTAAACTTATAAAAAGTGCTGGCCCATGCCCTGGCCGGTGTGGCTCAGTGGCTGGAGCACTGGCCTGCGGACTCAAGGGTCCCAAGTTTGATTTCAGTCAGAGGCATGTGCCTTGGTTGCGGGCACATCGCCAGTGGAGAGTGTGCAGGAAGCAGCTGATCGATGTTTCTAACTCTCTATCCCTTTCCCTTCCTCTCTGTAAAAAATCAATAAAATATATATATATATATATATATATATATATATATATATATATATATATATATTTTTTTTTTTTTTTTTTTTTAAAGAGCTGGCCCAGCTCTGACCAGTGTGACTCCGTGGTTGGATGTCCCGTGCACCAAAAAGTTGCAGGCCTTATTCCTGGTCAGGCCACATGCCTGGGTTATGGGTTCAATCCCTGGTTGGCACACATGCAGGAGACAGCCATTGGATGTGTTGCTCTCACATTGATGTTTCTCTCTCTCTCTCTCTTTCCCTCTCTCTCTCTCTCTCTCTCTCTCTCTCTCCCCTCCCTCTTTCCCTCACCCTTCCTCTCTCTGTAAAAATCAATTAAATAATAATAATAATATAACCTATCTGCCTTGCCCCTCACAGCATTAAAAAACGAGTCCTGGCCCTCCTGCACATATTTGGGGTGGCTTGAGGAAGGCTGACGGAGCTGTATGATGTGGGGGTGGCCCCTAAGTCCCTCTCTGGAGCTCCTACTAATGATGCTTTCCTGCTTCTCCCACCTCCCATTCTTCTCTCAGAAATAACTTCCCAGACGCCCCCTCCAGACCCCCCTCCCCATCCTCACTGGAGCCAGGCAGTAATTCCTATCCATCCTCATTGCCCAACCTCTACCACCTGCCCTTCCATGAGCCTCATGTCCTCTCTGCCGGAAGTCCCGGCACACCACGTCTGGGAGCAGAGTGGCCTCCGTGGAGCTCATTTGTCATTCTTTCCTCGGGGCACCTTAGGACTCTTCATTAAGACCGTTTAATGAGTCCAATTTATTTCAGAGTGGGTTTCGTTACCGTCCTCCATCATGATAAAAGTGGCTCCCACGCGTTGATTAGCTTCAATTTGCCCACGCTTCCAAGGGCTTTGCACGTGTCTGCTCCTTTAGTCCACACAATAACTGGGAACTGGTTTTGCCTAGTCCTGGGCTGTGTAATAATGATATCATACAGTATGTACTCTTTTGAGTAGTTTTTTTTTTTTTTTTTTTTTTTTTTTTTTTTTTTTTTAACTCAGCAGGTGAACTACCTTAGGAGATTTTCAATGTGGGAAATGTTAGGGTCTCCTAAGGAGGAATGCAGGAATTATGGGAAATACAATGGATAATTCTTTTTTTAAAAAAATATTTTTAATTGATTTCCTACAAAGAGAAAGAGAGAGGGATAGAGAGTTAGAAACATCGATGAGAGAGAAGCATCGATCAGCAGCCTCCTGCACACCCCCTACTGGGAATGTGCCCGCAACCAAGGTACATGCCCTTGACCGGAATCAAACCCGGGACCCTTCAGTCCGCAGGCCGATGCTCTATCCACTGAGCCAAACCGATTTCGGCCAATGGATAATTCTTAAAATCAAATAGAGAAATCTTGGTAGCTCTACAATATATATATATATATATATATTAGTATACTAATATAAAACTATATATTAGTATTCTGGAGCCGGAGAAAGGTGAACACCACGTTATCTTAACAAATAGCTACACCTAGTGACCAGCGCCAAACACAACACGGAGTTTTCAGCGCGTCCTCACAGCGGTCAGGCCTGTGAGGGAGGGAGGCTGTAGCCACGGGGCAGTTCTGCTGGTGGGAGTGCCAAGGACCACTCCTATTTGGATGGCTCTTAATAATCCACAGAACACCCTCCTCTCCCTGATCTCCTTTGGGAACTGAGATCAAGCTTGCTGAGGCCTCGGCAGAGAAGAGGGTCTGGGCTGTGGGCGTGGTTGGATGCCCTTGGCTCCGGGTCTCAAAAATGGCCCATGAAATCAAGTGGCTCTTCTCCCCCTCCCCCGCTCCTTCAGGCTCCACTGGGTCTGTACCTATGACATCCCTCCTCCCTGCGGCCAGAGACGCTGTATCTGTGTGTTCAGGTTGTGCCCTCTACATGCATCGGGCTAACGGGCCAACGGAAGCAGAAGAGCAGCCTCCACATACCAGGCCACGCTCTGTGGGCGGCATCCTTCCGAGGGCTGTCTTATCCTCGTTCACACCAAGGCCCTGAAGGTGGGGAGGCCCTCCGGCGACCCCTGCATCTTTGGAAGTTCGAGACCTTCGTGGCCAGCGGTTCCTGAAGGTCAGGCGTGGTCCAGCACATCAGAATCTCTTGGGTCACTTGCATCAAGAGACCCTTGGACCGCCCTAACCGGTGTGGCTCAGTGGATAGAGCAATGGCCTGTGGACTCAAGGGTCCCTGGTTCGATTCCAGTCAAGGGCATGTACCTTGGCTTGTGGGCACATCCCCAGTGGGGGGTTGGGGGGGATTCGGGAGGCAACTGATGATGTTTCTCTCTCATCAATGTTTCTAGCCCTCTCTCTCCCTCTCCCTCTCTGTTAAAAAATCAATAAAATATATTTTTAAAGAAAGAGAGGCCCTTGGACCTTTGATTAAAACCTTGGAATGTAGAGATGGGAGAATGTGTTTTTAGCAAGTTTAAAAAATTTGGCTCGGCCGAAACCGGTTTGGCTCAGTGAATAGAGCGTTAGCCTGTGGACGAAGGGTCCTGGGTTAGATTCCAGTCAAGGGCATGGACCTTGGTTGCGGGCACATCCCCGGTAGGGAGTGTGCAGAAGGCGGCTGATCAATGATTCTCTCTCGCCGATGTTTCTAACTCTCTCTCTCTCTCTTCCTCGCTGTAAAAAAAAAATCAATAAAAATATATATATATTTTTAAATGTGGCTCTCCAAAGAAATGTCAATCGTTGTCCTATTGATATTTGGCTCCGTTGACTAAATAGTTTGCCCCCCCACTGGTCTGTACTGATGGCCTCCTCACTTCTGCATCTTCGAGCTCCCGAGTACACAGATCTTGGAACCCCGTTTGGAAGTTACAAAAGCCTCCTTCTTCCAAACCAAAAGGCACGTGCCCGGAGACGCAGAAACTGCTTTCTGCACGCTCTGCAGGGTTCTGCAGCTTTCCCGTGATTTATAGAAACAACCTTGACAACACACACAGGAGTCATTTCATTTATGCCTGAGGTGTCACCGTTCTTGGGGTTTTGGTTCTGAGCGACCTGTCACAACCCCGGAGTTCTCATCCCAGGCGCTCGCGATGGATGCCGCCTCAAATAATTCACAGCACAGCTCCGTCGTCCGCTGCCACAACAGTCCTCCCTCCGGACAGTCCTCCCTCCGGACAGTCCTCCCTCCGGAGACCTGTGAGATGTGCTCGCAGGCCACGGCATTGGGGCCCGGGAAACGCAGAGAGGGCGTCCTTTGAGAGGAGAGGAGGAACGTGATTTATAGCCGGGGATGGAATCCAGGACACGGGGGATGGCGGGATTAGGGGAGGAAAGCTATCTGCTTAAACATGTCCCCTCTGAGCTTCCACAGCTGCCAGCATGACACACACCATCCAGGGGAGTGATTACCCAGGGAAACCTGGTCTGATCGCAGACCTCTCCGTCTCCGCATCCTCTGCCGACTGTTTGCTTTATGAGCTCGTCTGACAAGGTCCCTGAGGACACACAGCGGATGATCCCTTCTCTTAGCAGGGTTTTATCACCCATAATTCACCCCGCATATGCCCCTGGGATGGAGACCGCTGTACATCTCAGTGCAATGAAATAGATCAGTGTTCCTCCAACTTTTTAGCCTTGACCCAGAGAAAGAAAAGCAATTGTGCATATCCAGAGTACGCACTTCGCTATATAACCGTGCCTTGTGTGTTCTTCAGCACTGCAAATCAGAGCTGACATCACCTGCACGCGGGTTGAATGGAAGTTCATATTTGGAATCACAGAGCTGTGAGTCATGGGAGGCGCCGAGACCATGGAGTCCCACCTCCTGGTTCTCCAAAATGACCAGGAGGGCCCGGCTGGCGTGGCTCAGTGGTTGAGGGTCTACCTATGAACCATGAGGTCACGGTTTGATTTCTGATCAGGGCACATGCCGGGGTTGCTGACTTGATCTCCAGTGGGGGGCGTGCAGGAGGCAGCCAGTCAATGATTGACTCTGTCTGATCATTGATGTTTCTCTCTCCCCCCCACTCCCTTTCTTTCTGAAATCAATAAAATATATTTAAAATATATATATTTTATTGATTTTTTTTTTTTTACAGAGAGGAAGGGAGAGGGATAGAGAGCCAGAAACATCAATGAGAGAGAAACATCCATCAGTGCCTCCTGCACAACCCCTACTGGGGATGTGCCTGCAACCAAGGCACATGCCCTTGGCCGGAATCAAACCCGGGACCCTTCAGTCCACAGGCTGACGCTCTATCCACTGAGCCACACTGGTTTCGACAATAAAAATATATTGAAAACAAAGCACGCGCACACACACACAAAACCCAAAAAGACCAGGCGACCCCAGAGGGCAGAGAGTGTCTTTTGAAGCTTTGTGTCTCCGGGGCCCAGTTGACAGCCTGGCAGTCATCACTCAGCTCACATTCAGTGGAAGGAGAGAAGGGAGGAGGGGTGTGAGGGAGGAGGGGTGGGAGGGAGGAAGCAGGAAAAGCAGGCTTAGCGCTGTAAACCGATATTTCCAAGGCTGACCTCAACAGCCCAGTTCTCCGCGTTCCCAGTCCTCCGGCTCTGCCTCCGCCAGATCGTGCCAGATTGTTCGCATTCACATGACTGATGTTGTCCAAAAAATGCCATCCATTCTCTGGACACCGATGGCAATTCCGCCCTGAGAGCAGTTGCTACTCTTTGCTGCAGCTGTTGCCTCCGCGTACCTGAATGCCAGCGCGCCAGCTGTCTGGATGGAGAGGCCTCGTTTGCAGGGGAACAAGACAAAAATCCTTCGCTGCCTTCATTCCAGTGGGAATTTAATTTAATTAGCGCCCGATGTACACAGTGCCCTCCTGACAGCTGTGTTTGCAGAGCATCATGGAAGCAAGAAATTACCAGCCATTGAAACGGGCTTCAAAGCCGGTTTATCTGCCTGCTCCATCTCCCCAGCCTCCAGCTCTGGGGATGTCTGTGCGTTCATTGCACGCTGCACGGCGGTAAATAAGGCTCCTGTAGGTGCACCAGGACCTGTGGGGTGTGGAGTGCGGGCTTGTTCCAGCGCCTTCTGAAGTTGAATCTGAAAATGAGGCTTTGGAGGTTGGATCAAAGGACAGGTGTGTGTGTTTTAATGGGTTTCAAGGAGTTTATGAAGGATCTCAGAGGAGAGGATCTTACCACGTGGGCCAAAGGAGCAATCGCGGTGGCAACAGCGTTTGGGGCCCGCACAGCGCTATCTGCTCAGGAAGGGAGGGCGGAGGCTGTGAGGGACTATCCACTGGTACCTATTCGTGAGAACCTGGAGCTGTACTGGGGGAACCAAGGGACTGGTTGTGGGATCTTTCCCATTTACACTAATAAAAGAAGCCAATTTGGCTTAGTGGTAGAGCGTCGGTCTGCGGACTGAAAGGTCCTAGGTTCGATTCTGGTCAAGGGCATGTACATTGGTTGCGGGCACATCCCCAGTGGGGGGTGTGCAGGAGGCAGCTGGTCGATGTTTCTCTCTCATTGACGTTTCTAGCTCTCTATCTCTCTCCCTTCCTCTCTGTAAAAAAATCAATAAAAATATATTTAAAAAAAAAAAAAGAGTACCATGCTAATTGACCATACCTTCACGATGCCCACCAGCCAATCAGGAGTTAGTATGCAAATTATCCCAACAAAGATGGCAGGTTAATTTGCATGCAAGGGTGCCCAGCGGCAGGGGCTAGGACACTTGTGTCATCACCAAGGCGATGACATAGGTGTTCCATACCACCCCAGCCACTCAGGGCCTCTGGGCAGCGTGGGAAGGCAGAAAGGCGGCTCAAGCTAGAGTGAAGGTGGTGCCCACAGCCAGGGGAAGGAAGCCCATTCTTGCACAAATCTTTGTGCATCGGGCTTCTAGTGTTTTATATTCTCCAGTGTCTGAAGAGAATTGTTCAATGAGTGAACAAATGAATGGGTTAGGGTTAGGGTTATGGTTAGGGTTAGGGTTAAAAATCAGGACTTTTTTTTTAAATTCCGCAGGATGCAGGGCAAATTGTTAAAAATCGGGACTGTCCCACCAAAAAGCAGGATGTCTGGTCACCTTACCCTAATATCCTGCCAGTTTCCAGCTTGGCTGTAGGAATGGCAGTGCCATTAAGAAAAGAAAGAAGAGCCGAAACCGGTTTGGCTCAGTGGATAGAATGTCGGCCTGCGGACTGAAAGGTCCCAGGTTTGATTCCGGTCAAGGGCATGCACCTTGGCTGCGGACACATCCCCGGTAGGGGGTGTGCAGGAGGCAGCTGATGGATGTTTCTCTCTCATGGATGTTTCTAACCCTCTATCCCTCTCTCTTCCTCTCTGTAAAAATCAATAAAATATATTTTTAAAAAAGAAAGAAAGAAAGAAAGAAAGAAAGAAAGAAAGAAAGAAGATCCTAAAGAAGATGTGGATAAAATAAACCACAAAAACGGTTCCCCCTTTCACGTGTCATTTATACGTGATATATGCCCATTTTCTTAGTACTATTCCAGCCTGATGGAATAAGGATATTAGAACTAGGAGACGTTTTATCTGTTGCATTGTTTCTCAAAGGAAGCTCCGTGGATTTGCTGCTTACTGAAATGCTCAGCGCACAAGCGACTCGATAAGCAAATGCGTTGGAAATTCCTGAATATATTAGCTCTGCCCTTTGGAGCTTAACAATGCGCATTAGCATATTAAACACCTGGCAGAGTCCCGCAGCCGGGAAACGATTGTCCTTTTGTATAACTGAGCTCCTCCAAAAAAAATTAAATTTCTCAGGCCATTTTGAAATATGAAAGTGAATGCTATTCAGGACAGATGTGGGGGAAAGTTCATTTCGTCCAAACCCCTCGTTCCATAGACCAGAAAGTGGAGTCCAGGGACATTGAATGGCTTTTCCAAGGTCACAGAACTCTCCGGTGGCCGAGCCAGGACTAGAATCTCATGTTCCCAGCTCCTTGTTCAGTGCTCTTCCTACTTCTGCAGGCGGCTTGTGTATCTTTTTTTTTTTTTTTTTTTTTTTTAAATAAATATATTTTATTGATTTTTTTACAGAGAGGAAGGGAGAGAGATAGGGAATTAGAAACATAGATGAGAAAGAATCATTGATCAGCTGCCTTTTGCGCACCTCCTACTGGGGATGTGCCCGCAACCAAGGTACGTGCCCTTGACTGGAATTGAACCTAGGACCTTTCAGTCCGCAGACTGTCGCTCTATCCACTGAGCCAAACCGGTTATGGCGGCTTGTGTATCTTTCTTAAACGAGAACCAGCCGGAGGGTGGAAGACTCCATTTGTCCTGCATAGTAAGTCCTCACTCAGTGTCACAGACAGATTTTTGGAATTGGCCATGTGAAGAGAAAGAAGCATACCAAAGCCAACGTGATCTCAGGAAGACTGATAGAAGCAAGGGTGACATTCCTACAGGATGTTTCTGGTCACAAAAAAACATCACCAGGTTTCTAAATAAAACCCAAAACACTCCCCTGATTAAGCATTGGGATATCAATCATTCATACACTGAGTGGCCAGATGATGATCATCTCTGAACGCATCATCATCATCTGGCCACTCTGTGTGCATCCTATAGAATAGGGGTGTTGAACTCAATCAGAGAAGGGGCCAAAATCTAAAATCCAGCCTAAATCGCGGGCCGAATGGTTTACTGAACAGTCATAAACTGACAATGTCATAAACTGACAGCGGAGTGCAGTGATGACAGCGCGGTGCGGGCCACATTGCAAGGCCTGGCGTGCTGGATTTGGCCCGCGGGCCTTGTGTTTGACACATGTGCTATAGAATAAAAGGCTAATATGCAAATTGTCCCCTTGTTCAACCAGCAGGCAGGTCAGCCAACTGCCCATGTCCCCTCCCCCTGGCCAGGCTGGCCAGACCCCACCCATGCACAAATTCATGCACAAGGGCCTCTACACACACACACACACACACACACACACACACACACTGTGAGTGGCCGATTATTATGCGTTCAGAGATCATCATCATCTGGCCACTCACTGTACATTTCAGAAAGATTAAATTCAGAATGATAAAGCCAGGTCCATGCCTCCTTATCTCCAACATACATGAAACCATACCAGGAAGATTTTCTCCCAAGAGCCTTCCCCATCTTCCCCTCTTTCGTCTGAAAATCCGACCACGGTGCTTGCTGGCTCTTGGCAAACCCGCCTAAGGTGCCTGAGAACAGAAATGGTTCATAAGGTGGGTCCTGTGAACCCTGATTCTCTCTTGCGGCCGGAGGCAGTGCCCTTTGGCAGAGGAGAGAAACTTCCACAGGAGTAATGAAAGGGCATCTTCACCAACAAGCCTGCAGGGATGAGAAGACACAAACAGCTCCTGGCAGCTACTCATTCAAGGGAAGACATTCAAGTGATTTATAGACGGAGGGGAAGGGCGGGTGCCCATGGGTGGCGGCCAAAGAGCTTCTCTCATCCCTTCAGCCTTTTCGAATTTCCACTGCAAACGTTGAGGCTTGGGTGACCTCATCGTTAGAAAGAAAAATAATAAGATTAACTTCAGTCCACCTCCATTCCACACAACGAAAGGTGGCGATAACCTAGAACAGTGGTCGGCAAACCGCGGCTCGAGAGCCGCATGCGGCTCTTTTGCCCCTTGAGTGTGGCTCTTCCACAAAAATACCACGGCCTGGGCGAGTCTATGTGGAAGAAGTGGCGTCAGAAGAAGTTCACGTTTAAACAATGTGGCTCTCCAAAGAAATGTTGATGGTTGTGCTGTTGATATTTGGCTCTGTGGACCGATGAGTTTGCCAACCACAGGCCTAAAACATCAAGGACCAGAAGGTCATTTAAATTGAGTTTCTTGATTCAAGGCTTTTTGCTCCATCGTGTGCTTAATTGGGGATATTTGGGGCTTGGCAAAGAGTTGGGGGTGTAAATATATATATAGCATATTTTATTGATTTTTTACAGAGAGGAAGGGAGAGGGATAGCTAGAAACATCGATGAGAGAGAAACATCGACCAGCTGCCTCCTGCACACCCCCTACTGAAGATGTGCCTGCAACCAAGGTACATGCCCTTGACGGGAATCGAACCCGGGACCCTTCAGTCTGCAGGCTGATGTTCTAACCACTGAGCCAAACCGGTTTCGACTGGGGGTGCAAATATTGCTGGGAGAGGAAGCCAGTTGCCCCTTTCCGGATGTATCATTGGATCTTGGAAGCTTCCAGATAGAGCTAGGCAATCCCTTTCCCCCACATGTTGTTGAGCATCCGTAACTATACCGAAGGCAGAGATGCCTCCTGGAAGGAAAAGGACTAGGACCATGGCTCCTTCTCCCAGTCGGATAGACAGGGATGAAGACCAAGGTGAGTTGGAAGGAAGAATAACGGGGACCTACCGTGAAAGAGGGGGTGGGGTCTGGACTGGCGACACGAATGATGCCACCGTCTGGGCTGTTGCTGGGGAGTGCTGGTTCTGGTTCTGAGCTTGGCTAATGGTTGAATCCCTTCCTACTGAGTTAATTTGGAATTATGGTTGGGCTTCGGAAAATTGGCTTCAGATCTGTGAGCAAAAGAGTTACCAGAGAGTTGGATTTCCTGGAAACCTAATTTTGTTTGGAGGGGTCACTGGTGTTTCCTGGTACCCTGAAGACCCACCTGGGTGGATCAGCCAGTGGAAAACATGGTGGCCCTCTGACTTGTCTTCGTATCAGAATCATCTGGAGGTCTTTAAAAAATTTCCAAGGCCCAGCCAGTGTGGCTCAGTGGTTGAGTGTCGACCCATGAACCAAGAAGTAGTGTGTTCCATTCCCGGTCAGGGCACATGCCCGGGTTGCAGGATCGATCCCCAGTAGGGGGTGTGCAGGAGGCAGCCTTCTCAATGGTGTTTCCCTATTCTTTTCCCTCTCTCTCTCCAGTCAATAAAATATATATTTAAAACAAACAAACAACACACATCCGAGGCCAGACCACATCTCAGACCACAATCTCAAGGGGTGGGGCGGGGGCATTGGTTATTTTTGAAGCTGCCGAGGGGATTCCTGTGTGCAAGCAAGTTTGGGGACTAGTATCCTAAGGAGAGTGGAAGATATAACTTAAAAACTGAAATAGATTTGTGATACAGGACTTACTTTTTTAAAAAGAGGGTTTTTTTTTTTTTTTTTCTTTCTGAGCCTGCTTCCCCCACCTTTCCCCAAGCTCAAAATCTTACATATGTAGTTTATGAAAAAGGCCTAAAGGTCTCATAGCCTGACACCTCCCCAAACCAGCTCACATTTCCAAAATATACACATTTCCAAACGGAATGAAGCGCTCTGGACCCCAGACACCTGCCTCACCCCATTATCTTACAAATGGCCGCTGTTCTACGTGATAATGATGTACATTAAGGAGACATATGCATCTTTTAATTCAGAGGGGCTCTTTTCACTAAATAGAGCAGTGTTTTTCAACCTTTTTTGGGCAAAGGCACACTTGTTTCATGAAAAAAATCACGAGGCACACCACCATTAGAAAATGTTAAAAAATTTAACTCTGTGCCTATATTGACTATATATAAAGTAATTCTCTTGAATAGGAATCAAATAAACACAAAGAAAGTATTTTATAATTACTTTATTATGAAATATTAAGTAAACAAAATAGTGAAAAATTATAAAATTCTTGTCTTGTCTGCACCTACGGCACAAGTGCCGCGGAACAGCGGTTGAAAAACGCTGAAATAGAGGGGTAGAGAGCGGGACCAGCTGATTTGGTGGGTGTCTCCTGCCACCTGGTGGACACTTTAGGATGTGCTATGCGAAAGTCCTCTCCGTAATCACAGCGCCAGCGACATAGAGTGGGCTCAGTCCTACAGCGTGGAATCTACTGATTTCTATTTCCAAAAACCTCGGGAACATTGCCAGCCTCACACCAAGTGCCTGGATATGGATGCTGTGACGTGATCTTTCAAAGGACCGAACAGTCCCTGCCATGCGCTTCAGTTCTCATGAGCGCCTCCATTCTTGTTTCTCGATTCCAGTAATTACAGGTTGTTGTTGTTCCTTGTGATGAAGCCCCTACCCCAGTGGTCGGCAAACTCATTAGTCAACAGAGCAGCAAACCGTGGCTCGCGAGCCGCCATGTGGCTCGAGAGCCGTAGTTTGCCGACCCCTGGGCTGTGTGGAACAGCTAACGAACTCATGTAGCATAAAACAACGCACACACATGGCTCCGTCGCTTTCCGATGTCACCGTGAAAAATTACGGTATTGCACTGTGTTAACTCTGTCTCTGGCTTAATCAATGGGAAAAAAATTTACAGAACAGAGAATAAAAAGGTCAATGCAACTGTAAGTAAAAGTATTTATTTCCATAAATATAATTCATTATACAAACACTGTTAGCAGGATGTTAGCAGTCATTATCTGCGTTAAGTATGACGTGTCTGCAGCAGTTAATGCAAATGGTTCCCTCTCTCTAGACCCTTCATGCAGCTTTTTTACATTCCTCAGCTTCCCCAAGCTCTCGACACTATTTCGAACCACATGACAAAGGGGGTATTTCAGTCACAAAGCGTCGCCTTTGCGGAGTCAACAGAACATTTACCTGCTCAGGTCAAAGTTGCCAGTTACAGACTGAACTGCCGGTATTTACTGCGAATCACAGAAGCACTGAGCGTGCTACATGCTTCAATCCCGTGTGTGGTAGCATGATGCACACATGTCCACGTGAGAATTAGCAGCTTGATGAGCGAGCGCTGGTACCTACGATGAGCTGACCCTCGGGGCCCAGCTGTAAGCTCCAAGGGCAGCTCAGTTCTGTCAGTTACTGGCGTACAGCGAGCCGGCGAACGGCTATAACCACAACGCAGTGAATGTAATTAAAATATTGTTTCTACAGACAGCGACCTACAATGTTATTACTCTACTTACTCTGGAAACGGCAGCTTCAAAACAGCGAGGAGCATGTCCATGTGTTACCTCCGGTAGGATTCCACATAATTTTTTAAACACAATGATCCTATGTAGCTCGTCTCCAGAGTGTCAATTGTGGTTTTAGTAAGCACTTATTGGGGCACAATATTGATTCAGACAGGCATAATCTATTTATTCTTCATAATGAAATGTTTATTCCTATTTCAATACTTTCTGCAGAGATTACCTAATTCTCAGAGTTGCCGTATGGATTCAAGGGTTTATCATCTATGGAAGTGCTCGGTGCAGAGCCGGGCATGTAATAAGTTCCAACACATACTGCTCTTCTTACTAAGTGTGCCAGCCCATTTACGACAGGGAAATTAGCTAATGCCCCCAGAGAACAATCAAAAGATAAACCTACAGGTGTATGCATCCACCATATCCCAAGTCTATGTACATACGAAGTGATTTCAAATATTACAAACTATTGCTAAGATCATACTGTATCTGGTGTTAAGTTTTTGCTCTGGCCTCTGGCCTAAAGCAACACATATCCTGTGTATCTGAAAAAAAAAAAAATCATATAAAAGCAAGGTACACTACCCCCAGGTAACCAAAGGATTTTACTCTGTCTCTAACAAAGAGTGATAGTGTAATTCAACCCTCCCCTTAGGTTCAAGGTTTCCCTCGACATCATGCAACATCTGACTTCTTCAAAAACCTTTACGTTCTGGTTCCCCTCACACAGAAATACACAAGCTATCGCCAAGTCTGCCCTGGGAGTGAAAAACCCATTAGAAAGGAACTCGTCAAAACCAGTGTGAGTTTACAGACAGACGAGGTGCAGGGCCGCCAGAGCAGAAGTCCTTAAATGATCTCAACATCCCTGAACACTGGTTTTTGAGGAAATCATACATTCGATCGTAAGGGGATGGGTATAAACATTTTCTAACCTTTAAGTGACTTTTTTTTCCCCCAGCGGAAAAGGTAACTAACTCAGAACCTAGGTCTGTGCTACAATGAACAGAATGGTGAAAGGAAAACTCTGTTGAAAACAGACTCCTGTCATTCTGTTGGGATCAGTTAAAAGGAAGGAGAATAAGTTTTTTTGTAAAGAGAGAAAACATACCCAAAGGGTGATTCTGGCCTTTGCTATACTAACCTGTAATTTATTACTACCCAGAATGTGTGTGTGTGTGTGTGTGTGTGTGTGAAACAAAACCCAACCCTTAAATACACTCTTCAGAGGCAGAATCCAGTCTTCCCCATGTTGTCCCGGTGAAAAAGGAGTGTGGAAACAAAGCTTGAAGCCTCCGTCCATGAAAAATCTGACAGCTAAACGGAAGGCCGGTTCCCTCTGAATGCACTCAGTTATTCTACAGGCTTCAGGGAAATCATTTCAAGAAACGTGGACGGAAGTCCTCGGCTTATCTTGTCTGCTAGCCGGGCGGCTCCCAGGCACCTGGGTCGATGCATTTAGGAGACGGAGCACCCAGTGTCCTTCTGGGGTTTGATGTCCGGCTCCTTCACAGGCCTCACGTCTTCCGGTTTGGGTTTGGTCTGGGGAGAAAGAACAGAAGTAAGGACAGAAGCTAAGATTCGGAAAACGAACGCTAGACCTTTTCCACTTCCAGCTTTTTTTAATTTTTATTTATTTATATTTTATTGATTTTTTACAGAGAGGAAGAGAGAAGGATAGAGAGCCAGAAACATCGATGAGTGAGAAACATCGACCAGCTGCCTCTTGCACACCCCCCGACTGGGGATGTGCCCGCAACCAAGGTACATGCCCTTGACCGGAATCAAACCCGGGACCTTTCAGTCCTCAGGCCGACACTCTCTATCCACTGAGCCACACCAGTCCCGGCTATAATGTATATTCTTACCAGTCAGAGAGCATCCCTAATGGGCAAGCCATCCTCCTCAGAGGTGCTCTCCCATTCTCTCTCAGGAGGCTCTGACAAACTGGAAAAGAGGCAAGACAGGGAGTTGAAAAACAAGGCCAGTCGATGAGGCAGAAAATCAGGAGACAATGAAGGCCTCGAGGTCTGTCTCTGAGAGAGTCCTAGAACACAGTTCACCAAGCGCTGCAGTTAGCTAATATAACATTTAGACAAATATGTACATCTACTTGTGCAGAGAACAATTATCAAAACGCTAACTCTGAATTCTTTTTAAACATTTGCGAATGAGCCCTGGCCGGTTGGGTTAGTGGTTAGAGCATCTGGGACCTTAGGGTGTCAGGTTTGATTCCTGGTCAAGGGCACGTACCTCAGTTGCAGGCTCCCCAGCCCTGGTAGAGGTGCATGCAAGATGTGTCTGACTCGCATCGATGTCTCTCTCTCTCTCTCTCCCCTCTTCCCCCCCCTCCCTCTGTCTAAAAATCCTCGGGCGAGGATGAAAAGCGTCTGTGAAGGAAGGGAAAACCCGGTCTCTTACATTGTCCTCCTTGGGCCGTTTGGTGAGGTCGAAGGCAGCCAGCGTGTCTGGGGTCCACTGAGCACTCGTAGGGGGAAATTCGAAAGGCACGGGCTCCACCAGGCCGTAATTCGCTTTGAGTTCCAGCTGTGGGGCTTCTGTTGGAACTTTCTGAAAGTAGCTGCAAAAAGCCATTGAAACAGCAATTCATTCATTCATTCGTTCATTAACTATTTGATGTTCAAGGGCGTGAAGGTGCTCAGATGACCAGGTGCAGGAACAAGGGGAGGGATGGAAGGAGACCAAAGCAGGGACAATTTGAGGTTAACTTTGCAGCCCGCTGTTGAAAAGCTGTTTTTTCCTGAATATATTTGCTCCTGGACCTTTATTTCTGAATGGAGAGGCACTCAACGGATGAGGACTGTGGCTTTATCTTCTCTGCACTTCACGCTAGATTTTCCACACTGAGCACATTATTTCCCGATTTCCAATTAACTCATAATTTTTAAAAAGTATGGGAACTTTAGCCTAAACCGGTTTGGGTCAGTTGATAGAGCGTTGGCCTGCAGACTGAAAGGTCCCGGGTTCGATTCCAGTCAAGGGCACGTACGTTGGTTTCGGGCACATCCCCAGTGGGGGGTGTGCAAGAGGCAGCTGATGGAAGTTTCTCTCTCATCGATGTTTCTAACTCTCTTTCTCCCTTCCTCTCTATAAAAAAAAATCAATAAAATATATATATATTTTTAAAAAGTATGGGAACTTTAAAGATCTTTTAAAAATTGTATCTACCAACATACAGTTTGAACAATGCTGATTTAATAACAAAACTGAGACAGAAAGTGAATCTCCCTGCTTATAGGTGGCTGAGACCAGAGTGAGATGGCCATGCAAAGGGAGTTGTGAGGAATCTATATATAACATATGGAGAGAGAACGCAGGGAAACAGAAAATCAGGACCGTATGAGATTTATTACGTTAACTGAAAATTCATATTAAATTTTGAAATCTGCTTTTATACATCATCATCATCAGAAGCAGAATAAGTGTTAAGACAACACAAGTAAACTTTAGTAGCAATTTTAACAGAAGATTAAAGTTAATCTTAATTGAAATCTGATATAAAGTCTTTAGAAACAGATCAAGGTATACGGTTTGCCCTCCTCATCTGTGAATCCCCAACTGTGGATGGAAGTTACAGATATTTACCAAAACATCTGCCTATAAGTGAATCCAAGCAGTTCACACCTGTGTTGTTCAAGAGTCGTGGCCTACTAACATTAATATTACTAAGACCAGAGGACCGATGCACAAAGATTCATGCAAGAATGGGCCTTCACTCCAGCTGGAGCCGCCTTTCCGCCTTCCCATGCTACCCAGAGGCCCAGAGCGGCTGGGACAGTGCAGAAGGCCTGTGTTGTCACCATGGCGACAACATAAGCATCCCCCTCCCCCCCCATGGCCACTCAGCGCCTTGTATGCAAATTTACCCACCATCTTTTGTTGAGTCAATTTGCATACACACTCCTGATTGGATGGTGGGCATCACGAAGGTACGGTCAGTTTGCATCTCACTCTTTTATTAGTGCAGATACTGCTCGGCTGTACTCACATAAACCCATTCTCTCTCTGACACTTCTCGAGGGTATTCTTCACGAGGTTTCCAAGTTTCCTGAAGAACAAGTGTTCCGAAGGCTTGACTGTTGGTCCAGGTCCCTTGGTTTCTCCATATTCTTTGCATAACGCTTCTGCCTTTGCAAAGGCTGTGTGCGAAAGGGATAGAAAGCCATCTGATTTGAAGTCACTACCGATTATTCACAATGAAAGCGCTTTAAACCGGAGAAGGCAGGGAATGCTGCAGCAACCCCAGGATCAGTGCAAACCTCTGGAGTCGAGGTGTCTGAAATGCTGTTTCTTTTTTCCAATTCCCATCCCCATTCATGAACTTCAGCCAAAATCTGTTTGAAATGCCTCTCCCCTTTAGGGTAAAACATGTGTTTTTAAGAATAAAATTTAATAACCTGGTGAGAATACTCACATTTTTCTGCTTCTTGGAGAGACCGGATTGCCTCGCCACATTTATCACTAGCCAACAAAGTCTGACCGTGGTAACAGTAAGCCTGAAAAAAGACACAGATTTTCATTCATGTTCTCCGCAAATGATGCTTTCCGCTGCCACTGTTTTACACATGCATCAGATAAATCATTGCCTTTGTCCACTGATTCAAGTTTCAATGCAATCCCTTACATGTATTTACTTGCATAAGCGTTCCCCCATCTCTTTAAGTATCAAACGTGGAATTACATCAAACCTTTGGGCCAAACTAGTCTTTTAGCCATGGGCTGAGAGCAAAAAGCATTTGCTGAAACCTGCTTCTAAAACGAGAGCATTGTGGGAAAAGGCGGGAAAGCACTGGGAGTGGGAGGGAGGACTTAAATTAGGACTAAACCGGTTTGAAGCATGAAGTCAGATAAGCTCTCTTTAAACGTCTGTATCAGTATGAGGATAGTACACACGTGGTCTTATGCGCATGCTTGAAAACTGGTTATAAAGCATAAGAAATGAAAATATCTACCTAGATCTGAAAAAGGGTAGGATTTCTCTCTCTCTCTTTTTTTTTTTTTTCAGAGAGAGATAGGGAGAGAAACATCGATCTGTTGCATTCCACCCCAATTGGGGATTGAACCCGCAACCTAGGATGTGCCCTGACCAGGAGCCTAACCCGCCACCTTTCAGTGTATGGGATGACGCCCCAATCAACTGAGCCTCAGTGGCCAGGGCAGTGAGACAAAAAGGCCACTTCCCAAGAATGCTCATTAGTAGTTCTCCACCAGCAAAGTGAAACATGTACAGTATGCCTTAAGATTAGAATTAGTATCTTTCTACAGGGTGAAATGAGAGAATTCTTAAGTATGCAGATGCTTCCAGCTTAAAAGTGGTTCCCTGGCTAGAACCCAGTTCTGAGTTCCCCATCCTCTCTCTCCACCCACCTTAGCTCAAAATGGCGGCTGCACTGACTGCTGGGGACCTTCTACTGAGAGCTCCGTTATTCGTAAAATGCTAATGAGGGGTCGGGAGAGCTGGCACCCCTGGCATTCAGGGCTGGGAAGACCATGACTCACTGTTTCCGGGTCATGCATACTTACATAAGCCGTGTAGAAGCACATTTTCAAGAGAAGGTATTTTCTCCACTTAGCAGAGTACACAGGCTCCAAACTGGATAAAGTATGATCTAAAGTTACATTTTAAAAAGCAAAATATCATTTCACCCTGATTCACTAGGAGACTTTCAGTTCATGTGTTCAGATGCTAAAAGCAGAATGACATTCAAGTCTAGAACTCAAGCATTTACACGTTTTTAAAAACCTCGCTTTATTTCAAGTGATTTGTTTTTTATAATAACCATATAACAAGATTGGTGAAGCCCCAGGGCTCTTCTTTGATTTGATGGTTAATGTAATTTAGGTTTAACATAATGGTAAAAATAGATATAACTAAGAACTTGAAGGTAAATATGATTTATACTATTACATTATCTATTTTTTTAAAGTTATATGGCAACACAGAGTAGTCTAGTCACCCAAGTCAGAAACATGAAGGACACACTCATCACTGAATCTCATGTGAAATACACACATTCACACATCCTGCCACGCCTCTCTCAAGTCTATTTCTTCCTCCCCATTTCCTATTTTGCTATCTTTGTCTAAGTGTTCATCATTTTCTCTTTCCATTGTAAGCATTCCTCCTAAGCACGCCCATTTTTCATCTTACAATCATGGGGACCTTTTAAAAATTCAAATGCAATCAAGTTTACTTTATATCATTTAATGGGCCCCAAATATCTACTGAATAAAGGCCCAACTCCTCAGCATGATTTCAACCACACACACTTTCCTAGCCTCTCCTCCTAACCCTCAGCCTGTGTTTTATTTATTTATTTTATATATTTTTTATTGATTGTTTTACAGAGAGGAAGGGAGAGGGATAGAGAGTTCAAAATATCGATGAGAGAGAAACATCAATCAGCTGCCTCCTGCACACCCTCTACTGGGGATGTGCCTACAGCCAAGGTACATGCCCTTGACCAGAATCAAACTTGGGATCCTTGAGTCCACAGGCTGACGCTATATCCACTGAGCCAAACCGGTTAGGGCTCATCCAGTGTTTTAGCCAGAGTATCTGTCCAAAGCTCCCAGAGGGGGCTAAGCTCCGTTTTACCTCTATAAACTACAGAATGTTCTCCTCCTCCCATTGCTCAAGATTCCTAGCTCACTTAGAATTTCTATTTACATTTCAAAATAAGGCTAACACACCAGCTTCCTCTCACAGGCCAGGTCCTTCGAGCTTCTAGTTCACGCTGTAACATCTTATGTCATGCCACGATAATGTGTCTGTCCCTTTCCCTAGACTGTGAATCTGTTGTACTGATCTCTGTATACCCAGTAACTGAAACAGCAACCATCCCATACACAGGAACATGTATGTGTTCCCTAAGTAAGTGAATGAAAAGCAAAATAGGCCAATGAGACGACCAGAGTTCTAGTCCCAACTCCTCAACTGTTAGCAGTTACCTGATGGGTCAGTTATGTTAAGTCTCTGGATTTTGGTTTCTTGTCTCACTAAGGATAGTAACTATACAGTTGTAATAAAGACCCAAAAATTTTCAAAAGCAAAACAGCTATATAATTATTAAGACATAATTGGTTAAAAAATATAGTATCATCCTTTCCATTAACTGTGAACAGCTCTAATTCTTTTCAACAAAATTCATAAAATAATGCAGGTATCATTGTGTGAAAATTCTGGAGAATTTTTCTGATTTGCTTGCTCCCTATTTAGCCCGGAAGTTAATCTGAAAATCTAAAAGTGTAACAAATGGGATTATGAACATACCAGCTTTCTGATAGAAATTGGCTGTTTCGTAGGCCAGAGCGGCAATCAGTCCCGGAGCATGCTTCAACTCAATGGCTCGAGCGATTGTCACTGTGGCCAAAACACAATCAAATTAATCCAAGTTCAATTATAATGGCAGAAGACAGTCCAACAACCTATGTGGGGTTTTAATCGTTTCTTAAAAAGTTTTAATTTGAAAAGTATGCTACAGAAAATGCAAACACAAACTGAGCTTGCTGGCTCTGATGCTACTTTTTATTTATTTTTTAATGTTTTCATTGATTTGAGAGAGAGAGGATGAGAGAGGAAGGGACACAAACAAGGATGAGACAGAATCATCTATCAGCTGCCTCCTGCACACTCCCCACTGGGGATGTGCCCGCAACCATGGCACATGCCCTTGACGGGAATCGAACCTGGGACCCTTGAGTCCACAGGCCGACGCTCTATCCATTGAGCCACACCGGCCAGGGCCCGGCTTTCTTTTAAAAACACCTTACAATCTGAAGGTACCTTCTTGAGCCTCAGCCTGACACTGAATAATGTAAGCTTCTAGGAGCCGTGCTTCCAAGTCTCTCCCCTTCTCGGCGGGTGTGATAAGCCTTGGGATGTGACTTTCCTGAAAGAGAAAGAAAGAAAAAGCCAAATTTCTTTTAACCCAGTTGTGAGAGATGAAGAAAGTGGAAGCTGATGGAGATTTATCAGAAATACAAGGTACTAACAAAAAATGTGTTAAAAAAAAAAAAGGAAAAATACTAAGCTTATAGAGAATAAAAGCTCCTGTATACTCAAACGTTCAATGTTTTTTATAAGCTTTTGTAAAAATAAGAAATTCAAGAACAAAGCCTGGATCTCAATGGATTGGTTAGATGTGTAAATCGTATTTGCACCTTAGAAAACATTTAACTGAAACAGTTGCACTGCTGTCACTCACATGAACAGCTGGATATAAAGATGACAATTCTACAGCTCCCTCAGGGTCTCAGCTTTGTGGTCCCTGTAAAAGCATCTTATCTTATCCTGAGAAAACCCAACACTGGTCTCCAGGAAATAGAGGTTTATAGTGAGCATGAGATGCGGGTGATTCTGGTTTTGGAAATATATTACTATTTCTCCTAATTCCCATCCATCTTCAGGCAATTCAGTAGAACTAGTGTGTGCTGCGTGCCCCTGCAGAGTTCTCACTGCAGACAGCAGTAAGGACCGGTCAGCACCAGCAACTTCGGTAACCTGTCTTCTGCCTTCTCAGAAGAGACAGAAGAATAAGCAGTGAATGACGACATGAGTTTTCTCACTGTAAAATCCACTGGTGATTTTCAAAAATGAAGACACTATTCTATAACTGGTCCAACATGGTTACTTTACATAGGAAACCAGAACATACACTAGTACTTTTTATATAATGAATAATGCCCTCGTCCTCCACCCCAAAGAAAGAAAGAAAAATTATTCAAGCCTGGCTGGTGTGGCTCAGAGGCTGAGCATCCACCTATGAACCAGGTCACTGTTCGATTCCCGGTCAGGCTCGACCTCTAGAGGAGGGCGTGCAGGGGCAGTCGATCAATGATTCTCTCTCAACACTTATGTTTCTCTCTCTCTCCCTCTCCCTTCCTCTCTGAAATCAATAAAAATATAATTTTTTTTTCAAGAATTGAAGCATTAGAAATATATTTTATTATTATTATTATTACCTTTATATGTTTAAAAATCCCAGCTGCAATTTTCAGGCTTCGATGGACCTCTTTTGCTTCCTCTTCTGTAATGCTTAAAGACAGCGGTGACATTACTTAGAGGATCAAAGCCTTGCTGGTATTAAAACCAACAACTAATACATTATGTATCATAAAACCAAATTAGGCATTGTGCTGCTCACTACCAGCTTTCCTCCTTTTAGAAAATCTAATTTGACATTTAATAAATGCACATGAAAACAATCCAAAGAGAAGAAACTTTTTTCATTTACGAACAAAGGCTTCTTGTTTTTCCTTCCAGAAGATCTTCTGTGCATAAACGGCCTCGAACGTTACACACTTAATGCACGCCCACACTTGAAAAACACATAAATACACACATTCACTGCTCTGCTCTTGCTTAACCCCTTCAATTACTTCAGAGATCATTTTACATCAGCCTATACAATTCAACTTCATTTTTAAAAATTGTACTTACTGGGGTGACACTGGTTAATAAAATGATACAGGTTTCAGATGTACAGTTCTGATACATCATCTGAATATTGAATTGGGTGTCACCACTCAGTCAAGTCCCATCCATCAAGTTCACTCTTTAAATGGCTGCATGTTATTCCCGTGTTCAGATGCACCCGAGAGGGCAGTGGATTTAGTATTGTTAATATCCACTTTCACTGTTATAAAAAGTGTGTCTCATTTTACTTCACAATTCTTTAATCCTTCTGAACATCTTTTGCATTTTTAAAGCCTTTTTATTTATGTTTCTGTGAACTGTTTATGTCCTTTGATTACCTTCATTAGATTTGTTGGTCTTTTCCTTGCTGATTTCTAAGAATATACATTATAAAAGTAATTTGTAGTATGTATCGCACTTTTTTTGACCCATCTTTTTATAAAAATAATTTGCAAAATGCATTGCACTTTTTTTTTGACCCATCTGTCATTTTAAAAATTCTGTTTATAGTACTTTTACATAGTCAAATATTCAATCTTTTCCTTCTCCTGGTTTAGGGTTTTATTTTATAAGATCTTCCCCACAGCCAGTCAATGAAAGAGAGACACCACATGACCTCACTTATATATGGATGATAAAGAACATTATAAACTGAAGAACCAAAAGATAGATATAGAGACAGTAAAGCAACAAGCAGACTGTCAAATTACAGCAGGGAGGTTGGGGAGATCTAGGGGAGATAAGAGATCAACCGAAGGACTTGTATACATGCATATAAGTACAACTAATGGACACAAAACTCTGGAGAGGGAGGGTATGTACGGGAGGGGGGGGTATTGGTATATGTACAAAAATAATAATTTAATTAAAAAAATATATTAATAATAATAAAAAAAAATCTTCCCCATGACAAGATTATTCATTTTCCCCCTTCTTTTGACACTGGGCTCCATAATCCTGATATTTAATATGCTACCATTTTGAGGCAACCTTTCACTTACCAAAGTAGTACCTCTTATCAATAGCCTAGATTGTTTAATAATAAAGCTCCATATACTGGAAAAGTAACACATATGCATATAAGCCACCCCCTTTAACTTACTTTTCTTTTCCAGCCAGCCTCGAGGCATATTTCGTGTACCATAAAGCCACATTAAATCCCATGGAAATTAATTCAAAGACAGCATCCTGCTGGGCACTAGAATCATAAACATGATCATTAAGTTTTGCCAATTAGTAAGACATCTCTATAGGAGACCACTGGGACATCCAACTCACAATTACAGGTAACTCCATACTAACTGAAAAATGGTGAACACAGTCCTTGTGTTTTACACAGATGGATAAGACACACACATAATTAACAACGAAGGACTAAACACAGTATGTGCTCTGTAACAGTAAGCCAAGGTTTTCTTTTCTTTTTTTTTTTTTAAGATGGACTTTTTAAAAAATAAAATATATTTTTATTGATTTTTTACAGAGAGGAAGAGAGAGGGATAGTCAGAAACATCAATGAGAGAGAATCATTGATCAGCTGCCTCCTGCACACCCTCCACTGGGGATGTGCCTGCAACCAAGGTACATGCCCTTGACCAGAATCGAACCCGGGACCTTCCAGTCCGCAGGCCGATGCTCTATTCACTGAGCCAAATAGGTTTTGGCAATCCAAGGTTTTCTAATGTGATGATGATGGAGGTAAGCATGAGGCTAGGAGTTGTTCCAGAGATTACTGTGCATAGAGTAGCTTTAAAGACACTGATTTCTGGGACTCAATCCCAGAGAGTCAGAAAGTCTGGGAGGGGCCCGGGATCTGCATTTTTAACAAGTACCCCATTGATTCTGGGGCTGCTGGCTCTTAGGCCACATTTTAAGAAAGTGGAACTCATAGGAGAGACGGTTCCAGGCTAAATAATTGAAGAAGGCTTAATGTATCTATAGACTCTGAAGTGTGCCCTGAAAGATGGTGCAGGAAAATTACCCAACGGAGAAAAAAACAGAATATGATTCTACTTTGTTGCCTAATCTTAAAAGAAATGAAGACATAAAAATTTTAGGTTAAAAAAAAAAAAAGATTTGTTATAAGACATATGGTAACTCAAAAATAACTTATAAACCATCCTGTTTAATATGTTATACAAAAATATGTTATGAACAAACTACCTGAAGAAAATTTAATGCAGTTTTATAGCTTATTCTTTTCAGCACTGAGACCTTTCAAATGAATTACCTCTGATGATCTACTAGGCATCTCTACTGTATAACTTTAAAGTAATAAAATAGCTTTGCTAATTTACGGTCGTAGGAATTACTCCAATTTTTCCTGCATTTATTTCAATCTGCCTCACTCCCAAATATTCCACTTTTATTGAACCACATCTAAGTAGTGGTCAGAGCATATACAGTTGAGGAAACATTTTTCAGAAAAGCTATATTCATTCTATACTCCTAAGTGTATTTTCTATTGACTATCAGTAGCAGTCAAGGATAAAGTTACTTAAATATCTCAGATGTACTGAATATTCAGTAGTTATTATTTAAGGCCTCTATCACATAATTCTGCACCGTCTCATGAAACTATGCAGAAAATGCTGTTACAGGGATCAACATTTGGCACGGTGGGGGAAAGTGCCAAATGTATGTGATGCCAAACAGTCTCAGAAGCTGCCAAGTTTTCTAATGTAATAAAGATAGCGGTTTGATCCGCTTAAAAAAAAAAAAAATTAAATGAAAATATTCCTTAATTTTAGATAAAATACAAAGGAGTCACAGGAAAAAAAAACCTACAAAATGAGGACTTGGAAATCCTTGGGATCCCAGAATATCAAAATGTCCAAAGGATCCAGAGTCCCCAGCTTCCTATCCAATTTATGATCTCTACACACAACATTCCCAAGGAAGGAAGGAAACTCACACTCACTGAATGTCTATTATGTGCCTGGCGTTATATCAGTCACTTAGGATAAGTGTTCCTTCCTATTCTGCTTCTCGCAAAGGCCTATACCTGCAAACTCCCAGCATGCAGCGGGAGAGGCGGGTGTTCACGCACTACAAGCCCTGAGGTCACACCTAGTTATGTGTGAATCCAAGGTCCACACTCCCGCCTCCAATGCCTGTCTGTATGGTTTTTCAGCCATCTCCATCTCCTTCCCCTCTGATTTTAGAAAACAGTAATTTTAGCAAATTGATATAAAGACCATTTAAATAGCTCCGTGGTGTTAAAAAAAAAAAGGGGGGGAGAGTTAAATAAAAACTTAGCTCCATTATGATCTGCTTCCTGTTATAATTAGATCTCTTCTAATTAGTCTCAAATAGTAAGAAAGTTCTGAGGGGGCAGTTTTTAAAAGGAGCAGAAACAATATAGAGACGTTAGGAAGAAAATAAATATAGTGAATCAAAAGAGTGTGGAACTGGGGCGGAATTGGGGAGAAAGAAAAAGACACTGACCAAAAAAATCTAAATTATTCATCAGAAAGGAAAAGGAGGGGAAAAACCAAATTCTGTTCTGCCTGAAAGTAGGCAAAGATCGAAAGCTAGCTTTGGGTTCCAAACTGCAAACACTGTGTGTGTGTCAAGGCTGGCCCAGGCAACATGGCTCAGTGGTTGAGCATCGACCTATGAACCAGGAGGTCACGGTTTGCTTCCCAGTCAGGGCACATGCCCAAGGTGGGGGATCAATTCCAGTAGGGGGCGTGCATGAGGCAGCCGATCAATGATTCTCTCTCATCATTGATCCTTCTCTCTCTCCCTTTTCCATCCTCTCTGAAGCCAATAAGAAATAATAATAATTTTAAAAGTTAAGGCTATTGCCGAGACCAGTTTGGCTCAATGGATAGAGAATCGGCTTGGGGACTGAAGGGACCCGGGTTCGATTCCGGTCAAGGGCATGTACCTTGGTTGTGGGCATATCCCCAGTAGGGGGTGTGCAAGAGGCAGCTGATCGATGACTCTCTCTCATCGATGTTTCTACTGTAGCTCTCTATCTCTCTCCCTTCCTCTCTGTACAAAATCAATAAAATATATTTAAAAAAAAAGAAAAAGTTAAGGCTATTCAAGTTAACATTTGTATTGATCATCAAAAAAACAGACTTGGTCCAGGAGAAAGATTATATTTTTACTTAACAGCATGTATTAGGAATTTAGATGAAATTTTAAAAACTAATTTCCGGATAAGAGAAAATACTGATTGGGCCTATATTTTATTTCTTCAAATACAGGGGCTATGAGTTAAGTACTGGCTAAATCGTTTTTAAAAATGGCTTCAATTTAGTACTGTTAGCACTGCCTACCTTGGAACCTGTCCTTGCAATGTATCGGTCCACTTGAAATTCTGAATATATCGTAACTTACTTTCTTGGCTAGATTCATCCAGTGAATTTATGAAACCTATAAACGGCACAAAACATTCCAGTTTTAGAAAGCGATATCAAGTATTAAATTTAGAAAAATTTTCAGATAATGAATTTTCCTGGTATCTGAATGAAACTTCTCACCTCTCTCTCTCTTTCTGTATCTCACACCTTCTCCAAAGTAACACATTATGAAATATGAACACATTTAATTTTCAACATGTGAGCAAGACCACATTACCACTCTTATGCTCTCACATTTCAGAATCTCAAGCATACCAAAGAATACAGTCTAGAAGACTGCATTCCAATTTGAAAAGTCTAAGAATTAAATGTGAACTTGTGCAGAGCTATCTTTTAAAAACTCACAAGTTTGTATAAATAGCTCACCTTGTAAAAGGGAAAAATACGCATCGGCCGCAGTCTTCATCATTTCTGGGTTACAGTTCAAATCCGTGAACAATTCAAGCAGCCGTGCCCTGGACGACCTCAGGTCACTTCCATGAGACAGAGACAGTCAAGTTAGTGAGCTGCGTTACAATGAGTCTGCGTCAAAGAGGCTTAAAACATCAATTATAACTTTTCAAACACCACACACACACACACACACACACACACACACACACAGAGGCTTAAAATTTCCATTTGTAACTTTTCAAACACCACACACACAAACACACACACACAACACACACACACACACACACACACACACACACACAGGCTTAAACTTTCCATTTGTAACTTTTCAAACACCACACACACACATACACACACACACACAGAGGCTTAAAATTTCCATTTGTAACTTTTCAAACACCACACACACACACAACACACACACAGGCTTAAAATTTCCATTTGTAACTTTTCAAACACCACACACACACACACACACACACACACACACAAACACAGGCTTAAAATTTCCATTTGTAACCTTTCAAACACCACACACACACACCTCCTCTAAGGTATTGCTAAGTACACAGAAAGGAATTTAATTACGTAGGGTTAACACTGGACGTAACTGAAATTTCTAGTAACAATTGTTTTAAAAGGTGTACTAAAATAAACTCAGTCCAGTTTAAAGGGACAAATCATGGGCATTATACGTAATAAAAATATATAGCAAGTTTTAATTTAAAAAATTAAACAAACACAATCGCTTTTTGTTCTAGTCAAACTAGTCTAAAACAAAGGTTTTCTTGATAGAAATGACTTCTCTTCTTTCTTGCTATCTACATTAGCAATCAGCCTACTTTTCCTGTAAAGGGCCTGGAAGTATATACTTTAAGGTTTCCGGGTCATCTAAGCCTCTATAGGAAATGCTGTTGTAGAGAGAAGGCAAAGGCAACCATAGACAATATGTAAATGAATGGGGGTGTAGGGGTTGTGTTCCAATAAAACTTTATTTATAAAACCAAGCAGTGGGCCGAATCTGCTGAACATAGGTTTGCTAACCTGGTCTAAGCTACACAATTTATTTAAACTCCTTTCTCCTATATGAACACTCTGAGGGCTGTTCAGGTCATAGGGTCAGAACTCAATGAATTTAATATCCAGCCAATTAACAATACCCATAAACCACTTTGTGGAGTCTCTTATACTATTACAATAACTCTTTGGTTGTGATTGCTTTAGCCTCTCTGGGACTCACTGATTTAAAATTAAGGACCCTGGCCTGGTAAAGTTTAAGTAATCTATGATTTAACTCTTCACGTGTTAAGGAGTCTACGTTTAGGGACAGTGTGTTACATACGTTTGGACTGACCATGGGAACTAAATAATTCCATGGTACCCAAGGGTGACTCAACCAATACCTGTTGAGATCAACGAAACTTACCTGCAAATTTTTGAAGCAGCAGGACTAGTGACTACGCCATAATAGTTAAAAGAAACAGGAGCTGTGGCTTTCAATGGATTCCTATGAAACCAATGCGTCATCTTCTCCAGATATTTCCTATTAAAAAAAAAAATGCATACAAGTTAAATAATGTAAACAGTGTAAAAATAATTATTTTTAAAATAAAATGTTACTGGATGGTATATACACTTTTATATAAAATACATGTAAAATACTCATAGATAAGCAAAATGCTTCACTGTTACAAGTCAAAAACCTTGTTTTGTCTATGTTTAGATCAGGCCTATTAAAAAATAGCATTTGTTGCCAAGACCGGTTTGGCTCAGTGGATAGAGCGTCGGCTTGGGGACTCGGGGGTCCCGGGTTCGGTTCCGGTCAAGGGCATGTGCCTTGGTTGTGGGCATATCCCCGGTGGGGGGTGTGCAGGAGGCAGCTGATTGATGACTCTCTCTCACCGATGTTTCTGACTCTCTGTCTCTCTGTCTTCCTCTCTGTACAAAATCAATAAAATATATTTAAAAAAAAATAGCATTTGTTATTATGCTAAGTGAAATAAGTGTGTGTGTATATGTATATGTATATATATGTATATATGCCTATATCTACATATACATAGACATCTATGCATATATATCTTGTAGACATCATCCATGTCCGCCTCCTTTATGATCTAAGCAAACACAGCATCCACATGCATGTAAATCAGCCTTCCAGAGGTAATGGCACACAATACACTGGATTCTGCGGCAGCCAATTGCCGGCACACAGTCTGTCCAGGCGGCCCGCCGCTTCCCCGGGATGAACGTGTCTGCGGGTTACCTCTGTGCTGTCTTCTCTGCCCCAGCGGTCCCAGACCCCGCACCCCGGTTTCCAGGGATCCGGAGGGTGGGGTCCAGGGACGCCACACCCACCACCGCAGGTGCAAGGGGACCTGCAGGGCCACCGACAAAACCGCCACCCAGCAGGCTCCCACAGTGGGGACTGGCTTACGGCAGGGGTCCCCCATCACCCCGGAGCCCCCGGGTCCCCGAGGAGCCCACCTGAGCCGCGGCGCCCCGAGGCCGGAGCGTCCGCTTCCTGTTTACCATCAGCCTCTCCCCAACCTCCCCGACCCGGCCACCCGCGCAGGCGCCACCCCCGGCGCCCCACTTCCCGGCAGGCATTTCCGTGGAGAGCCCACACTCCCCACCCGGGAGGGGGGACGGGCCCACGATCGCTGGGCGAGCCCCTATGTAGCTGGGAGCCCCCCAATACCAGCGGAGAGGCGGGCAAGGAGTTAGGGGGGCCCCCGCCCATCGGGCTGCTCATGCTGTGGATTCTCGGGGCGCAAAATAAACGTCCTCTCTTCCTTTGGTTTCAAGATGCCAAAAGGAGACACTTGGGGGGGGGGGCGGTCGATGGGGACTGTGCAAAAGGGGGTGGGTGGTGACCCCCATAGTTTGGGCCTCCAGGGACGCGACAACAAGGGGCAGGATATTTACTGGGAAACGCCCGTCCTTTGGACACACTTACCGGATTCCTCGGACCCGGGACGGCGGTCCTCCCTACGGGGAAGGGAGACAGGCAGGCAGGGTGCGAGCGGCCAGCGAGGAAGGGAGAGGGACGCAGAGGAGCTGGCCCCGGAGCTGGGGCGGGCGGGGACCGCCGCGCATGCGCGGGGCGCCGGGGGACCACGGCGCATGCGCGGGCCGAGGTCCCGTGACACGGCGGCCATGACAGCTACCCGGGCAAGCCGCGCGGGCCGCTGGGGGCGTGGTCGCCGCCGCCGCAGCCCCTCCGGGCGCTCCTTTCCCCGGGCCTTTCTCCTAAGCTGCTCCGCCCTCGTCTTTCCTCTGGGGCGGCGGCCTCGTCTCTCCTGGGAGAGGCGAGGAGGAGGCGCGGCAGTAGCGGCCCAGCCGCGGTGGCCGCTGGGGGAGCGGGGCGCGGCCTCAACCTAACGCGGGGCGGGGCCTCGGGGGCGGGGCGTCGGCGGGGCGGCCGCGGAGCCGCCAAGTTTGGCTGTGGCGGCAAATGGGCTTGGGCGGCTCCTCGGCGGGCGGCGGCGGCGGCGGCCGGAGCGGTTCCTCCCGGCCCTGTTAATGTCGGGGCCCGGCCCGGGGAGGATGGCGCCCTGAGACCCCTGGCTCGCCGGCCGGGGCAGGGGCAGGGGCAGGGGCGGGAGGGGGCGTCCGGGCGGGGCACCGGCCATGTCGGAGGGGACCCGCACTCTGCTGCAGCGCTGGGGCGCCAGCTTCAGGAGGGGCGCCGACTTCGACTCCTGGGGCCAGCTGGTGGAGGCGATCGACGAGTATCAGATGTGAGTTTTAATGAAGACTTGGGGGACCCCCGATCTCCCCTCGGTCCCCCCGATCTCCCTGTCCCCGTCGGTCTCTCCCATCCCCATCTCCGCGGCCGAGGCTCCTCTGGGTGGGGCCCCCCGCGGGCACCGGGGCCGGATCGCATCGCCCGGACCCCCGGGCCGCTTTGCCCTGGACACCCCACGACCCGCGGGCTCTCGGGGGGCCTCCTCGCCCTCGTCCCTCCGCCTCCGCCGGGCCGGTCCCCATTCAACAGGTGGCCCTGGTCCCCCGGGGCGCCGGCCCCCATCGGGCTGCCTCCCTTAGTTCCTTCCCCCCCAGTCTCACGGGTCCCCCGCTTGCAGCTTCCTTTCCTCCTCCTCCCCCCGCCCCTTGCAGGTTGCCGCCCCTCAATTTCTCTGGGGTGGGGGGCGGGGGGCAGGGGAAAACTTGGGTGCTCTCCGCCCATGTTCCAGGCACGAGTGTGTCTCTGGGTGCAGGGTGCCATCCATGTGTAGGACTGGAGGGGACGAGCTGGGGGTGATGGAGAGGATGGGGGGGGGGGTAACCCCTGGGAAGCAGCGAGGCCAGAGGTGCCCCACGATCCCGAACAAGGGCCCCTCCTTCTCCACCCATCCTTCTGTGCAGAGCGCTGTTTTCCCAGGTCGCCTCGGTTCCGTTTCGGTTTCTGGGACTGTTATTTGCTCAGCGGCAGTGTGGGTCCCACCCACCCACCCTCGCTCGGCTTGCTTTGGGTGGAGTCCGCGCGCAGGATGTGAACAGAAGAGCGAGCAAAACTGGGAATTCACGGACCCGCGCACGGCAGCCGCCGCCGCCGCTCCCTCCCGGGCCCCTCCTCCCCTTCCTGTGTATAACGTATGGCCGCTGGGTGCGTGTGCATGTGTGCATGTGTGTGTGTGTGTGTGTGTGTGTGTGTGTGTGTACCGGGCTGTGATCAGCCCCCAAGTCCCATTTCTTTTCCCTTTTTAGTTTTCCCCTCCCCCCAGAAAAAGTAAGAGTTATTATTATTGTTATTATTGTTATTATTGTTATTATTATTATTACAAGACAAGCTATACGTGCCTATAAAACCTTGCTTAGCCGAAACCGGTTTGGCTCAGTAGATAGAGCGTCAGCCTGAGGACTGAAGGGTCCCGGGTTCGATTCTGGTCAAGGGCATGTACCTTGGTTGCTGGCACATCCCCAGTGGGGGAGTGTGCAGGAGGCGGCTGATGGATGATTCTCTCTTATCGATGTTTCTAACTCTCTATCCCTCTCTCTTCCTCTCTGTAAAAAGTCAATAAGATAAATTTAAAAACAAAACAAAACACAAAACAAACAAAAAGAACACCTTGCTTAGATTCTTACACATTTCCCCTGGAAGTAACTGGCTGCTGAAATGCCACTGCAAACTGTTGCCATGAATGACTTCTTGGGTTGACGCAAGTTATTGTTTGAGGCTGTAGGGAATATGAAACCATGTGTATGTGTGTGTAAGATCTCCCCCCCACACACACACACCTCAGTGACTTCTGGGAAGAATATGCCATTGGTGCTTGGAGGATCTAAATTCTTTGTCCTCTCTTTACAGTAGTTATTTGTGTTTTGCTGTGACCATTCCGTTGGATGTGTGGATTTTCTCCTTCCCCGTCTTACTGACTTCGAATCACCTGTAGTTTCTCAAAAGGCTCAGAAAACAACCCCGCTCTGGGCCCTTTTGCCAAGCAGATCATCTGATTGGCACTTGCACTTGATAATCACTTGCTCTTGCCACTACTCAGTGAGCATATTACTCTCATTTTACAAAAAGAGGAAACAGAAACTTGAGTTAAGCAGACTACGTAGGGTCTCAATACTATACCCCTGCCCTAGCTGGTTTGGCTCACTCGTAGGGGTGTCGAACTCAATCAGAGAAGGGGCCAAAATCTAAAATCCAGCCTAAATCGCGGGCCGAATGGTTTACTGAACAGTCATAAACTGACAATGTCATAAACTGACAGCGGAGTGCAGTGATGACAGCGCGGTGCGGGCCACATTGCAAGGCCTGGCGGGCTGGATTTGGCCCGCGGGCCTTGTGTTTGACACATGTGGAGAGCATTGGTCTGGGGACTGAAGGGTCCCAGGTTCAATTCCGGTCAGGGGCATGTACCTTGGTTGTGGGCACATCCCCAGTGGGGGGTGTGCAAGAGGCAGCTGATGGATGCTTTTCTCTCATTGATGTTCCTAACTCTCTATCTCTCTCCCTTCCTCTCTGTGAAAAATCAATAAAATATATTTTAAAAAAGAAAGAATACTATACTGCTGAAATCTGAGGTTTTTTAAAAAAATTCCCAATCCTGTCTGGCTCTGCCCCATAGTATTTAAGATACTTTATTTAAGATGTGTCGTGTATGTAATTTGGGAAATTAGAGTTTCTTCATTACCAAAGAACGTGTCTCCAGTTAGGCAGTGCGCACCCATGTGTGTTCTCATTCGGTGTGTCGGCCAGAGTTGCAGACCAGAGGTATAAAGCTGCCTCTCGCTGGGAAGTGGCGGGACTTCGCAGCTGTTGGCAGTGAGCAGCAGACCTCACAACGGGAGTGGACAGTCCCATGTCCAATGGAAATTACAGAGGAAAGCAGAGTATGCAAGCTGTTTGCTAGCACTGAGTAATCGGCACATACAAATCTCCACACTAACTTTTTATTTTATTTTTCAATATTTTTTATTAATTTTTTTTACAGAGAGGAAGGGAGAGGGATAGTGAGTTAGAAACATCAATCAGCTGCCTCCTGCACGCCCCCCTACTGGGGATGTGCCCGCAACCAAGGTACATGCCTTGAACTTCGGACCCTTCAGTCCTCAGACCGACAGACACTCTATCCACTGAGCAACACCGGTTAGGGCCACCCTAACTTTTTAACTTCGTCCTTCAGAGCGGCTCTCAGATTTTAAAAACTGCCTGCCTAATGATTGGCTTAACTTTTGTAGCTGTATAAAAATGAGGCTATGTATAAAATGAGGTTGAAATGTTCAAAGCAGTGCAATTTATAATAGCTAAGATCTGGAAACAGCCCAAGTGCCCATCAGTAGATGAGTGGATAAAAAAGCTGTGGGACATGGTCCCCCATGAATACTAGGCAGCAGAAAGAAAGAAGGCTCTCTTACCCTCGGAGACAGCATGGAGGGACCTGGAGAGCATCATGCTAAGTGCCATAAGCCAGTCAGGCATAATGTTTTTGAGGTTCATCCATGTTGTGGCATGTATCACTACTTCATTCTTCTTTATGCCAAATAATATTCCATTGAATGGATACACTCCTTTTTGTCTACCCCAGGGGTCCTCAAACTTTTTAAAGTGGGGGCCAGATCACGGTCCCTCAGAGAGCTGGAGGGCCGGACTATATGAACTACTAATTCCTACTGTAACACCTCGGCTGCGCTCACTGCCCAAAAAACCTGGCGGGCCGGATCAGACTCCTCTGCGGGCCGCATGTGGCCCGCGGGCCGTAGTTTGAAGACCCCTGGTCTACCCCGTTCATCAGTGAGTGGACATTTGGGGTATTTCCACTTTGGGGCTGTTATGCATAATGCCGATGGTGTAAGCATTCGTGTACAGGTGTTTTTGTGTGAATATATGTTTTCAGTTTCTTTGGGAATATACCTACCCTGTTTTCCCCGAAAAAAAGACAGTGTCTTATATTAATTTTTTCTCCCAAAGTTGCGCTAGGTCTTATTTTCAGGGGATGTCTTATCTTTCCATGCGCTAGGTCTTATTTTCGGAGGATGTCTTGTTTTCGGGGAAACACGGTAGGATTTTGAAATTGCTGGGCTATATGGTAACTCTGCTTAACTTAAAAAAAATTTTTTTTTAAATATATTTTATTGATTTTTTTTTTTTTACAGAGAGGAAGGGGGAGGGGTAGAGAGAAACATCGATGAGAGAGAAACATCAATCAACTGCCTCCTGAACACCCCCTACTGGGGATGTGCCTGCAACCAAGGTACATGCCCTTGACCGGAATCAAACCTGGGACCCTTCAATCTGCAGGCCCATGCTCTATTCACTGAGCCAAACCGGTTTCAGCATGCTATTTGTAATTTTGATGATAATTGGGCAGATAATTATTTTCATGGCAGATTGGTGGAGTGTTCTTTATTTTTTATGAAAAATGTTTTCAAAGGTAAAATTTGGTTGGATATTGCCACTTTGGCACGGCTGTAAGATGGACTAATCTTACCAGCAAATGAACAATAGACTGGTGAAGTGTCCCTGGTTGTATTATTATTGGTGCTCACCGGAAGTTTTCAGCAGCATCTGGACAACTGCTTATTGGCTTGTGCCAGAAGAAATGTATGTGTGCATAAGAAAGTTGGATTAGATGCCACTCGAGGTCCTTCCCAGTTCTAAGTCTTTTTTACTGTCTAAGGCTCAAATTTGTCCCAGTGAAATGCTCTGAAAATTTTATCTTATTTTCATTGTGATTGTATAAAGAGTTATGATTATGATAAAGATAATGTAGGTTTATACTTTGAAACCAGAACATAGTATTATTGTACTTCACTGTCTGGTTATTAAAATATTAAAATTGTGCCATGGCCAGTATGGCTTCATTGGTTGGGCAGCATCCCATGCACCAAAGGGTTGCTGGTTCGATTCCTAGTTAGGGCACATGCCCCTGTTGTAGGCTCGAGCCCCAGTAGGGGGCATGCAGGAGGTAGCCAATCGATGTTTCACTCTAACATAAATGTTTCTCTCTCTCCCCTACCCTTCCTCTTTCTCTCGAAAAATGAATAAATAAATTAAAAATGTTTTTAAAAAGAAAAGATTGAAGTTGCTTCACGTTGTTGCACTTGAGAAACTTTGCTTTCCTTCAGTTCTAAAGAATATATGTTTTTCTTATTACAGATTAGCAAGACATCTACAAAAAGAGGCCCAAGCTCAACACAATAATTCTGAATTCACAGAGGAACAAAAGGTATCAGAGAATAATGGCCAGTTATGTCAAATTCCAAACGAACAGTGTTCCTCATTTGATTCCATTAAGTAAAAACTAAATAAATAATGACACTGATTATGCTTTGCTGAACATGTGATCACGTAGAGGTACCACGTGATTTGCTGTTCAGTGAATTTCTTACTTCATGAATTTCTTAGCTTTTCTACTTAGAATTTCCTTAGGATTTGTTTATCTTTAGTGGAGATCATACACACGTTGGTTGGGAGGGAAGTCCATAAATTGGAGTTTGATTATGAGTAATCATATCTTATTTTTAACTCTGAACTTTTTTTTTTTTTAATATATTTTATTGATTTTTTTTTACAGAGAGGAAGAGAGAGGGATAGAGAGTTAGAAACATCGATGAGAGAGAATCATTGATCAGCTGCCTCTTGCACACCCCCTACTGGGGATGTGCCCGAACCAAGTTACATGCCCTTGACCGGAATCGAACCCGGGACCTTTCAGTCCATAGGCCGACGCTCTATCCACTGAGCCAAACCGGTTTCGGCAACTCTGAACTTTCTTGTCTACCTCCTTTCAAAACAAAACAGAAACCCCCCAAAAAAATCACCACTGAAAAAAGCTAGTTCAATAGTTTGGCATAAGATTCTGTCGCAAAATAAATGCGTAAGATTGCAAAATGTTTCAACAGTGCTCTTTCTCCTTGAATTAAAATTTTAATGTGCCATGTTAATTCCTTGTAGAGATGACGAAAAATAGGATGCTTTAAGAAGCTTTACTTTAAAGAGTGAGATGAAGTGGGAAAAAACAATTCCCATTTTTCCCTGGCTCATAGCATCTAATGTAAAATCAGATTTTAATCTCGTAGATAAAGAAAAAGACTTGTGCCAAAACCAGTTTGGCTCAATGGGTAGAGCGTTGGCCTGCAGACTGAAAGGTCCCAGGTTCGATTCTGGTCAAGGGCATGTACCTTGGTTGCGGGCACATCCCCAGTAGGGGGTGTGCAAGAGGCAGCTGATCAATGATTCTCTCTCATCGATGTTTCTAACTATCTAACCCTCTCTCTTTCTCTCTGTAAAAAATCAATTAAATATATTAAAAAAAAAAAAGACGTGTCAGTTTTTCCTTCTTCTCTTAAGAAAACACATTGTGAAAACTATGGTGACTTAATTTGCTCGAGTTCTTTTTTTGTGCAAAGAGTGGGAGTGGGAGTGATTTTTTTTTTTTTTTGTAGACATTTTAAGGAAGCTGAAACAAAGTTATTTTGGTCCTTAGGCTTTGTATTCATTTAAGTGTTATTTATAGGAGTTTGGGAAGGAAAGAAACCCCTAAAGATTTTGGTTAGCCATATTTCTTACACAAGATAGTGTATTTGCATTTTTTAAATATTTAGGATCTACATTATCTAATGTACTTTTTTTTGTGTTGAAAAAGAAAAAAAAAACATTGCTACAATTTAAAAGGGTACTGTTCTCTTTTTCTCAATAATTATTGATACCCACAATAGATTTAGAACGTTTAGGATTTGAGCCCTGGAAAATAATTACCATAAAAGAAATGATTGGTTTGCTTAAAGAAAGGAACAAAGACTATATGCTTTATCACCTCTATAGCAGCGTTTTTCAACCGCTGTTCCGCGGCACACTAGTGTGCCGCGAGATGTTGCCTGGTGTGCCGTAGGTGCAGACAAGACAAGAATTTTATAATTTTTCACTATTTTGTTTACTTAATATTTCATAATAAAGTAATTATAAAATATTTTCTTTGTGTTTATTTGATTCCTATTCAAGAGAATTACTTTATATATAGTCAATATAGGCACAGAGTTAAATTTTTTAACATTTTCTAATGGTGGTGTGCCTCGTGATTTTTTTCATGAAACAAGTGTGCCTTTGCCCAAAAAAGGTTGAAAAACACTGCTCTATAGCATTTGTGAAAACTATCTAGGAATTGATTAGGAAGTGATCAGCTGGTTTCACAGTATTGAGAATTAAATGACCGCCATATTTTATTTTTCATTTTTTAAAATTGATTTTGAGAGAGAGAGAAAGGGAGAGGGGGAGAGAGAGGAACATTGATGTGAGAGCAAAACATCCATCTCCTGTCTCCTATGCACTCCCTACTGTGGATCAAGCCCAAAACCCAGGCATGTGCCCTGACCGGGAATTGAACTGACAACCTTGTGGTACACAGGAAGCCTTTTGTTTTCCAGCTCACAGTAAGCGTTCAAAATTATTTGATGAATAAATGCTTTGTTATTAATCGTAGGTTATTGATATTCATATATGATTATTATTTTACGGTAAAAGAAAGTGTAATTTTCGAAAGCATAACTTATATACATCTCCACAATATTTATTTAAGTCTAAAGGACTCTAAAACAGATCTGCTGATCCCTCAAAACTTGACTAATTGGTGATAAAATATTCCTAGGGATTTTCTAATCATAATATCCACAAAGACTTCCGGTGGAAAGGAAGAAATTTTGGGATTCTTATTTGATCCTCCCTCATGATTCGTTGACTTGGCTTTCTATTCCCAATAGTTTTGTCATAATAACAACTGGGTTTAGTAGCCAAAGAATAGCTGCCAGAAGCTTCCATCCCATTAAGTTCCCTGCTTTGGTGCAGTAGATTTTCTCATGAAAGTTTCTGGGCAGAATAGAACATCATGTCTCATAATGCTTAGAAAGTCTCTTTCTGTTTTGAGTCAGATTTGGTGGTAATGAGACTTCAAGCACTAATGCTTGTATTATATTTTCTAGGCATCTTCTTTCTACTGCCTCTCCTTCGCTTCCTCCCTTCCCAGCCTCCCCCCCTCCCCCAGCTAGAGAGTAGATGACTAGCTGTTTAAGTCTAAAAAATTAAATCTGGATTGAGACTGTACTACTACTTCAGTTACGTGTATTTTTAAAACCTATTTAAAGTGAATACATCTTAGCAAAATTAATGTAGCTCGTTAAGTGTCAAATTTGGATTCCGCCTTTTTCTTTAAAAAACTGCTCTTTTTGGAGTTGCCAATTTCCTTAGCAACAATAAACTAAAATAGCCAATATTCTGAAAATGAGAACATTTACCATTGCATATCATATCACCTATGAGCAATGAATTTGAATGAAGTGCTGATAATTTAAATCTTTCTAAATTTAGACTTCACTTTCCCTCAATGCACATTAGTTAATAGTCAGTACTTACTCTGGCACAAATGTCTGGGCTTCTCAGTCATTTTTGTGTCCATTTGTTTCTTGGAAAGGTGAAACAATTACAGTAGCAAGCACTGGATTTTGACACCAATAAATCCTGCATGTTTTAAAAGTCATTGTTACATCTGAAAATGATAGTGTTTCACTCCTCTTTTAATACTGATGTTGGGTGTGGTCTCTTAAAATAGTTATGAATAATGCTTATTGGTATTTTGCCATAGTTCAGTAGATTCCGGCCAAAAGCTGTTGCTTCTGCTTAATTCGAAGAAATGTTTATTTTAAAATAGGTTATTAGTGGACTCATAGTTGTTAAACTGCATTTTACTTTAAAAGTTAAAAGTACCAAATCAAGTGGATTTTAGAGTAAAGAAGGAAAAGGAGTTAAGTAATATCTTTAAAGACTTGCTCATTGATATATCTCACGTTAATACAGACAAAATCCTTGTTAAAAGAACATTTTTGAAAGAACAAAAAGTATGGCCAAATGGTATTAAAATAAATATTGCCTTTTAATATTTGTATAGAAAAAATTTTATATCCAGGGAAACTTACTTAACCTCTTTTTAATTTTCACATCTATAAAATGACTGTCTCTAACTGATAGAATTATAGGGTTAGGGTTAGGGTTAGTTTTATTTTTAGAAATTATACTGGCACATCCTTTATCAATAAAAATCAACTGGTGATTTTGACAACTACTGGTTAATAGTTACAATTTTTGGTATTTACAGCTTTTTCTTTTTCCTGCAGAAAACCATAGGCAAAATTGCAACATGCTTGGAATTACGAAGCGCAGCTTTACAGGTAAATAGGGTTTTGTCCCTCTTTCTGATATAAGGAAACCACCAACCATTAGGTCTGCAAAATTAAGGAAAAGAAATTATTATGAACTATTCTAATGAAACATTAGGCATGCCTGCTAAGAGCAGTATTGTCTCAGGAGGGTTTTATAGCAATGATAATTCTTAAGCTCATATGAAAATATTTATATTCATTTTTTATAAACTAGAAATAAAAGATATAACTTTAATTTTCCCCCCTGTTATTATTAGTCTAAATGTTCCCAAAATACAACAACAAACAAAAATCCTCTTCAGACTTGTCATTTTTCTACTTTGAAAATCAGAAATAGATTCATTTATTTTGGCTGCTTTTGGACTATTTAGTTGTTGCCACTTAAAAGACTGAAATCTTTATATTGAAAAGATGTAATATGCATATTTTGAATTCAGTCCACACAGTCCCAAGAAGAATTTAAACTGGAGGATCTGAAGAAGCTAGAGCCAAGTAAGTTTTTCAGTGATACTTCTTTCAAAAATTATTCATTAGATATATTAAGATGATTAGGCATAGATGCTTATTTGATTTATTTCTGTTACTATTTTGTCCTGTGTGATATTTTTACGCTTTTATACTTCCTATAGTATTTATAATAATTTTTATTTGGTTTACCTTCATTTAGAATATGAAAAATTTGATTCTAGGTTTTTTTCCCCGTTGACCCCCTCCACCTGCACCCACCCTTACCAAGCCTTCACCACGCTGTTCCAGAACTTGGCATTGACCAGAGTTCTAAGTCGCCCCAAAGCACGTGTTTCCTCCCCTGCACTCTATATTATACCTGTACCGGCATCTGTCCTACATCTCATAGTTCTCCAGTTCAAGCTCCTAAGAGGTTATTGACACACATATTAGAAGATTGGACTAAAATCTTCATTCATCTTCTACTTCTTGTGTTTTTGTTCGTTTTTATTTTTTAAGATAAGGGGTAGGAGTGGAAAGGAAAGATAGCATTATTGGGATTCATTTTCTTATATTTTTAATTTATATAGTTCTTTTCATATGGACTTCTCCCTCCTTGGTATTTACTAGCTTTTGAGATGACTTTACTTTGCTCTTGCCTTCTGAAGGTGCATCAGCGTGCATATTGTATCTCAGCAGGATATGCTCTGTCATTTTGATTTGATTAAAGCTAGGCACTTGTGAGTTAATTACTGTATCAGAATCATTTTCTACAAGTTGGTATTTGATCTGTTTTAAGTTAGTGACTTAGTCAACCTAGCCTCTGGCTCTTCTAAGACTAAGAAAAGGAAAATTAATGAACAACTGTACCTTTCAACACGTGGACTTGGCTGCTTTATTGTGCTAATGTATTTTTTCCTTCAAGGGTTTTTTAATCTCTTGATAATCCTGTCTGAAATATACTAAAACTAAGATCTTGAAAGCACTAGTCATTTAATTTTTTTACGTTAATCCTTAGTAATATCAACATATCACATTTCAAATCTCTGCCACTTCCCCTTTGCTTGTCCAACTCAGCTGTACAGTCCGTTCTATTCCTTGAACAAGTCCGACTCGTTCCTGCCTCAGAGTCTTTGTTGTTGTCTCGCCCGTTCTCTAATACTTGGAAAGCCATTGTCCCTTGTGCTTAGAGACCGTTCCTGTCATTCCAGATCACAGCTCACACTTCTAACAAGTTAGTTGTGAAAGGCCTACCTCGTCCACCTTAGCTGAAGTTTCCCCTCCTCCACTCGCACCGTCTTCCTGTTTGTAGGCTGTCTCACCCTAAGCACAATCTTACATTAACTCGTTAACTTGTTGGCTCACCTATTGTCTGCTTGTCCTCCCTGTGGCCTAAGACCCATACGTGAGGGCAAGAACCCTCTGTCTTGATCACTGCCGTATCTCAAACATTCTGGGGCATTCTGGACATTCAAGGCACATTTGTTGAGAAGAAAGTGAGAGGAAGGATAAGGGTAAGAGCTGGAGGGAGAGAAAGAATAAGAATGAATGAGAATCTAGACACAGTCTCAGATTTCTCTCTCACTGAAGGACTGAGTAGGGGTGCTCTAAGAAGTCCGGTAAACACATCTCACTCCTGTGGAAGTCATATAATTGCAGTCCACACTGGATTTCCTCCTTTGAGATGACAACACACCATACCTATTTTAGCGTTAAGCTGCAGGACTCCAAAGTTAGGCTGAATAGGATGAATGTAAAGTCCTGGGAACTTTTTTGATTTCTCAGTTAATGCCATTACTTCACCTTCGTATAACTGCAGGTAATGACTGGAGACCCATAAGGCTAGATATGAAGCACATACTTATAGCACCTCTCTAACATAGGCAGAAGAGTAGACCTCCGCTCTGTAAGTTTCCATGCCAGAACATAGTCATGGAGCACAGCCATAGTCCAGGAGGTGGTGCCATAGGCTGTGGTTTCAAACTTCCCATGAGGATAAGTCTTTCTTTATGTTTGTGTGCATGTATGTTATATATATGTATGTATGTATATAATAACCTTTATCATAAGTGATAATGTTTATATGTATGTGTATAAAACGTGTGTATACAGTAAACTTTATATATGAAAATTATAACCAGATTTACCAAACTTTACCAGTTTCATGTAGTTGAGGGGAAATCTAATCAGGACATAGAATAAGATATGTTCGTGTACCTCTGATGTCAGTCTTTAAATGTCATACTCCAGGAAGGAGGCATTACTTGTCTGTTCCCATGTCTTACCTGGGAATTTGTACATAGAACTATTTGGGAGTTTGTTTTCCATGAGGGCTTTGAGGCTCTGGAACTTATCCTTTCCTTAGAGAGCTGACAGAACTTTGAAATTATCAGTGGCTGAAGCATTCTACGGATATTTCCATTTGCTAAGAGCTTTTAGTCCATGGACAAATACATGATAAGATCGGCAATTTTCAAAAATGTTTACTATGCAGAGAAAATTGATTAAACACAGTCATTTGTGGCAAAATTTTAAATTTGATTCATAGAAGAATTTATGTTCCTTTCTCTTTTTATTCTAGTCCTAAAGAATATTCTTACCTATAATAAAGAATTCCCATTTGACGTTCAGCCTGTCCCTTTAAGGTAGAGTAAATACCCACCGATATTTGTTTTCTTATTTTACAACTGTTTTTTTGTCAACATCGTTTATATCAGCATCTTACCTGGGAAGTGAGCAGCTGGCAGGCTTCCCTGGAATATTTGGTTTTGGAGCTCATTGTATGTCTGCCCTTTTGCATGTAGAAGAATTTTAGCACCCGGTGAAGAGGAGAATCTGGAATTCGAAGAAGATGAAGAGGAGGGTGGTGCTGGAGCGGGCTCTCCTGATTCCTTTCCTGCTCGAGTTCCCGGTGGGTGTCTTTGTTATAAAATAGTCATAACATAATGCCAGGTTAGGGTGTGGGGAACTGATTTTGTCCTTGCCAGCAGGAGTAAGACATCTCCAGAGCCTGTGTCAGTCTGAGGCAAACATTGATGGCCACGGTATTGGCAGTAGCTATTTTAGAAGTGTGGTCTCAAAGTACCTGACTGTGTCGTGGCTCCCAAGACTGCCCTCCAGCTTGGTAATTCGCTAGGAGGACTGAGCATATAGTTGTACTCGCAGCTATAATGTATCGCAGTGAGAAAAATACAAGAACAGAACCAGCAAAGGAAAAAGGTGTGCGAGCTTCCGGGAGTCCTCCCTATAGAGTCACGTAATTAATTCCCCAGCGACGAATGGGAGCAGCACACGAAGCACAGTGGGGACTCAGTGCCCGAGCTGATACGGGGGCCAATCCTATAGCCACCCTCTGCCGAGCACTAGCCGAAATCCCTTCTCCTAGAGCAGGGGTCTTCAAACTACGGCCCCCGGGCCACATGCAGCCCGCAGAGGAGTCTGATCTGGCCCGCCAGGTTTTTTGGGCAGTGAGCGCAGCCGAGGTGTTACAGTAGGAATTAGTAGTTCATATAGTCCGGCCCTCCAGCTCTCTGAGGGACCGTGATCTGGCCCCCACTTTAAAAAGTTTGAGGACCCTATCCTAGAGCAATGGTCGGCAAACTCATGAGTCCACAGAGCCAAACATCAACAGCACAACGATTGACATTTCTTTGGAGAGCCACAGTTTTTAAACTTCAACTTCTTCTAACGCCACTTCTTCAACATAGACTCGCCCAGGCCGTGGTATTTTGTGGAAGAGCCACACTCCAGGGGCCAAAGAGCCGCATGTGGCTCTCGAGCTGCCATTTGCTGACCACGGGCCTAGAGGAAAGCAAGTACTCAGCAGAGACCGCATTGTTCGCCCAGACAGCTGAGGACAGTGGCTGTTCTTATCAGGGGACTTGGGAACCAAGTCCAAGTTCACAGACACATGCCCACGGCTGACCTTGCAAGCAGGCCTTTCCCAGAGTGACTATCTCAGTCCTGCTCTGTTAACTCTCCTGTGCACTGTCATGTGCTTGTTTAATTAGTTACATTGTGGTTATTAAACGTGAATCCGGAGGTGGGGGGGGGGGGTAGAAAGCAAATAACGTAAAATATTTACTCTGACATTTCCAGTGCGGCTCGTTTTTAGTACCGTCTCTCTGTTCCCAGGTACTTTATTACCAAGGTTGCCCTCAGAACCAGGAATGACGTTACTAACGATCAGGATTGAGAAGATCGGGCTGAAAGATGCCGGCCAGTGCATTGATCCCTATATCACAGTCAGTGTGAAGGGTAAATAACTGTGTCTGCGTGCTTTCCCTCTGGGCCAGCTTTATAAAACGGTCTTTCTCATTGGGATAAATGGGGGCGGGGGGACTCTCGTGTCTGTGACAGCTCACTTTTCATTCATTCTGCAGGGAGGCGAGATCCCTGAGAAGAGGGCAGCATTCCTTCTCTGCACATTTCTGAGAGATTTACTAAAAGCATTTTCCCATTATAACTTACACTCATGTTTGTTTTTCAGTTTTATTTATTTTTTTCTTATATCTTTTATTCTTCAAATTCCATCAAGGGTGCTGCCTAGACATACGCTGTCTTCACAGCAAAGACATCTTTCAGGAAAAAGGTTTAAAAAAATGTTCCCACCTCCCTTGAGTGTGTGGTCCCCTTTGCACAGCTGAGCTCTCCTGCCCCCTCGGGCCTCCTTGAGGCCCTCTCCTTCCTGTCCAGGGGAGCCTTCACAGGGAGAGCCGGGCCCAGGTGGGCGAGAGTGAGGGCGTCGATGAATCATCCGTGGAGAAGGGAAATAGGACATATCCGTAAACATCCACACCCAGAACTCCGTCCTGTGGGACGCTAAAAAGTGGTGTGTTTCTTGTCCTGATCTATGTTACCAAGGTTATTAAACATGGTTAGTCTTAGAAATTTTTTGTGTGTGTGTCTACTATCCGATGATTGATTTCTTGAAAACAACTTTGGTTTAAGAGGGAAGCCACAGCAGTTGAGTTCTTTTGTTGAATCACCAAGCGTTTATACAGAACTTGACTGTAAAGCACCCAGTGGCCTTTTGAAAATAATTATTGAGTGATTGAGAATGAAGCTGTCATACTATTATTCAGAAATGACAACACAGTTCATCCAATCCACAGTTCATCTGCAGTTTGAGGCAAATCAATGAAACAGATATGGACTGAAAAAGAAATGGAACCTTCCCCGATGACAGGAATAAATTCAGACCCATGTGGGTTCATTAGTACCACATAAAAGAAAAAGGAATTTGGCCACCGAGGAAGATTCTAACATGCAGAAAGCACGATCCACAGCACCAGTGCTGTGCTACTTTATCTCCTGATGTGCAGTTACCAAGTCCACGGTCGACTGGAAAGCATTTGTACCCGACCTTGTTTTATAACCCCTCAGCAGAGCTGCATATCTCATTTGGGAAAATACACTGTGAAACAACACACGATGTCATGATAACGTGATAGCTATTATGTTTCCTTTGCGTACACGTTGGACTGAAATATGTTCTTGTGTACATATCTTTGGGAACTGAGATAATTAAACGTGCTCAATCGTTTTCAGTCCCCTAAGATGGGCGTGTGGAGTAGTACACTGAGGAGTCATTAAGTGAGTCCCCGTTGCATTTGATTAAACTGGAAGATTCTCCTCGGCTCCAGGAAATGAAAACCATACTCCATACTCAGTGCACCATCTGGCTGTTGTAAATCAGGTTATGTTACAAGCAAAGGGGACCAGAATGTAGGTCACATGCATGCAAAAGCATTCACGTATGGAGAGGTTTCATGGGCAGGTTTCATGTCCGATTGGTCCACCCACTTGAATGTAACGGGGATTCTGATGGCGGTCAGTTCACAGGCCTTCCCGGACCATGCACTTGATCCGGGTGGGAAGAAGGGGTGTTATTCACATTGCAAAGTTTTATTGCACACTGGAATATGATGGCTTATTCCCGGGGGGAAGACACGATGCTCTCTTCACCTCTAAACTATAGGATCACCTCTGAACTATAGGATCACCTCTGAACTATAGGATCACCTCTGAACTATAGGATCACCTCTGAACTATAGGATCCTTAGATAGCCAGTCATATGGCAAGGCTTTCTCTGCTGGTCCCTGAGGTCCCCTCCTCTCTCTCTCCTCCTCCCCCCCCCCCCCCCCAGCTCCCTCCACATACCTCTGGAGACCACAGGTCTTCCTCTGGTGGCCGCCCACACCATCTGGGAGCCCCCTTAACTGGGAGTCTGCTCTAGGAGACATAACCCCGGGGCTCCTCTGTGCGTTTGAAGGCTGCTGAGCAGAAACCCTTCCTTTCCAGATCTGAACGGCATAGATTTAACTCCTGTGCAAGACACCCCTGTGGCTTCACGGAAAGAAGATACGTACGTTCACTTCAACGTGGACATTGAGCTCCAGAAGCACGTTGAAAAATTAACCAAAGGTGTGTAATCATCAGAGTTCTCATCTTGGTCATGTCAGCGGGCCCGGTGGGTGTAGCAGCGTTGGAAAAAGTGAATGTCACGTAGTGTTTATGGAATTGAATGAAATACACGTTTATATTTAAATGTGGGAATTCGGAACTGTGTTCTCTAGTTGCATAATAAATAACATATAATAAAGCAGTCTTCCATAATAAAACCTTATCTTTAACAACGAATAGAATGAAAGCTTTCTCACTGAAAAGTCTCTGGTCGCTGAAAGAAACATTCTTTTCCAGCGGAATTTATTGGGCAGACAAGACTATCGTTTGCGTTAGTTGGCAGGAGGATGGGAAAGGACAAAAGCAAATTATTAAAAAGGTGAAGTTACATGCCAAAACCGGCTTGGCTCAGTGGATAGAGCGTCGGGTCTGCGGACTAAAGAGTCCCAGGTTTGATTCCGGTCAAGGGCATGTCCATTGGTTGCGGGCACATCCCAGTAGGGGTTGTGCAGGAGGCAGCTGATCTATGTTTCTCTCTCATCGATGTTTCTAGCTCTCTATCCCTCTCCCTTCCTCTCTGTGGAAAATCAATAAAATATATATATTTTGAAAAACTAACAAATATGCTGTACTTCACGCTAACAAGCATATCAGCTCATCTTCCTAGCCTATTCTCATTTCCCGGGGCGTTCTTCCTTCAGTCTGGCTCAGAAGTTTTGCTAGAGTTTGGAGTGACACCCACAGGCGTACCATCAGACCATATAACAGAGGTTACCCTATAAAACTATGCCAATTGTTGCTTGTTCATATGCTCCTGGTAATCAAAGGAAATGCATTGATGAGAATGGTGCTGTCCGTCCATGGCTAATGCTTTTTTCCATCCCTAGGTGCAGCTATCTTCTTTGAATTCAAACACTACAAGCCTAAGAAAAGGTTTACCAGTACCAAGTGTTTCGCTTTCATGGAGATGGATGAGATTAAACCGGGGCCCATTGTAATAGAACTGTAAGTGATGCGCGTATGGAGTTAGTATGATGGAACGGTGGCTACTATTTCTTCTTAGTATGTGACCTTGGAATAGATGGATTATCAAAGTATTTTAAACAGTGGCTTTTCTGTTGTGGTTACAGATACAAGAAACCCACTGATTTTAAAAGAAAGAAACTGCAATTATTGACCAAGAAACCACTTTATCTCCATCTACATCAAACTTTGCACAAGGAGCGACCCTGACACGAATACCCTGGACCTTCTGTGAATTGTGCCACTCACTACCAACATCGTAGCTCTGTAGAATCTCTCCCTTCAGCAGGCCAGCAGGCAGGCCGCGCCGGGCCCGTGGGCCAGAGGGAGCCCGCTGCAAAGCCGTAGCACAGAACCCACGTCCAGCACATCACTGACATGTAAGACTCTTTTGGATACAGGCTTATTGTAGGTTTTGAAACCTGTTTTTACTTTTCTATTGATTGTGCAGTTCATATCCTCTTTTCTAATCGACCACTACTGCCCTGCTTCCTGGAAAAACACTGTTGTGGGTAGGGTGTGCTCACCTTCAGACTTACTACAGCAATAAGAATGTACTCGAGTTTACACGTCTGTCCCTTCCGCTCCACCACGCTCTCTGGGTGTTTGGAATGAACGTCAGACTTTGGGCCGATGTGGGTAGGATCATGTGAAACTGCTCTGGAGCGTTTGGACCAGGTAGTCTGTCCAAGAAGGAAGTTCCTAGGCTGCTCCTTGAGGTGGCCTGAGCTCACCTGATTTCATCCTTCTCCTGCTCGGAGTGTGCCTTGGCCGGATCAGTATCCTTACGGGAACGTTCCCAGGTTGTCGCTGTGATTTCTCCCGATGACAAGAGTGTTTCGAAAAGTGAGCATGTTTTGTCATGTTGATTCGCTGTTCTTCCACATCATTGCTTTTCTCTCTGATCATGATTCTAGGGTTAACACGGAACCATCTCAGAATAACCGCCAATATTTAGATGGGTTAATAATGTCTTCTAGATCATGTAATCTACAAATAATTCGAATCAGATGCTAAGGAGATAACTGCAGGAATGACTGCTATTTTTCTGACAACTGATTGTGAAACCTGGAAACCAGCATACCTCTTATAGCATTGAGTATGCGAAATTTGGAGATAATCTATTTTTTTTTTTTACATAGGTAGATAGGATTGCCATTTATTTCCTGTTTAGATATATCACCATTCACCCATATGGAAATATGCAGGTCATTAGCTTGTTACAATTTGACTATTTACATTCTTTTTGATTTAACGGGGCATAAATAAAACTTTCATAGTATCCACGAGGCTCCTGCTTGATGCACAGAACATTAAATCGGGGTGGGCTTTCTGGGAGTTAGATGCAGAGCCCACATATTTCATACATAGCACTACTCGCAATGACCTGTGCTGGCACGAGGGAACGGGGTGCAGTACTGGGCCTGTTTTTAAACTAGTGTAATAACCTGTCATACTGGTCAGTATGTTTGCTTTTTAAAAATCAGTAACCACCATTACGTTGTCCCTTGCACTGGAAGAGATCCAGTCTTTCTGTTGTCCGTTGGGTCAGTTCCGTTGACTGAGCTGGATGTCAGAAACCTTAGGAGCCTGAAAGAATTCTCAGCCGGATTCAGTCTGCTCTCTCATCTTGTGATCACATTCATTTCAAAATGGTTCCGCCCACCATCGCTGGAGGGGATGAGGAATTGCCTTAACTAACTTCGTTGTTCGCTCAGCTCTCAGACTATGAGTTGTCAGCCCCCCCCAGACTGTAAGCTCCTCAAGGGGCAAGAACCACACTTTGTCCACGTCATGTGAACTGAGGGGGGCAGCGCTCTGTACCCTGAGGGACTCAGGACCTTAGCGAGACATAAAAAAATCCTCCCTCAAAAAACCTATTAAAATGTAGCAAAACTGACATATTGTTCTTTCTCTTTTCTCACAGACCGTAAGACATGTATAGCAAAGTGATAATTTATATGGCGCATCTGCTACTGTTCACTAAGTGTGTTTTATATGAACTCCACATGCCTTTCAACAGTATTAAAGAAGCTTCATTGAACGCTGTGTGAGTAGCTTAGCTTTCATTCAGAACGGAATGAAATTACAAAGCAAGGGATTGTCTTGAACAGAATACTCCACATCCCACAGTAAATTAATTAAATTTACTTTCAAATGAGGGGGAAAAAAAATCAGCCATTGAAGACTAACCACAACTGTAGAAATGTCATGTGGCTGAGACATAAAGGAGAGGGTTTTAAAAACCACGCCCAGAAACGGAGATGGCCGAGTGTGACATCCTGAGGGGTGGTCCCCTGCCTTCTGGGTATTGGCAGCTGCCCGGCTCCACTGCCACAGCGATGCCACCAGAGGGCTGAGAGGCGGCATCCTGCAGGGGCAGAGGTGCTCAGGTCGGGAATTCTCTGCAGCTTTAGGGGGACAAAAGGACTCCAGCTCTGATTGATTTAAAAATAGGTTTAATTGCCCTGGCCGGTGTGGCTCAGTGGATAGAGCATCCGCCTGCGGACTGAAGGATCCCGGGTTCGATTCCAGTCAGGGGCACATGCCCAGGTTGTGGGTTTGATCCACAATAGGGGGCGTACAGAAGGCAGCTGATCGGTGATTCCCATCATTGATATTTCTCTCTCTCTCCTTTCCTCTCTGAAATCAATTTTAAAGAATAGGTTTAATTTGCCTTCCCTACTTGATTATCTTCCTAGTTGGAATAATCAACACTTAAATGCTATTTAAAAATAGAAATTATATTAACTTCATTATTTTATGTCCTAAAAGAGATTGAAATATTCAAAAGTTATATTTGTGATTTACTCTTATTTTACAATGGTTAAAAAAATAATTTTTGCTCTTAACTATGGAGTTCTTATCAAATTTGTTCTACTCTTTTTTTTTAAAATATATTTTATTGATTTTTCACAGAGAGGAAGAGAGAGGGATAGAGAGTTAGAAACATTGATGAGAGAGAATCATTAATCAGCTGCCTCTTGCACACCCCCCGACTGGAGATGTGCCCGCAACCAAGGTACATGCCCTTGCCCGGAATCGAACCCGGGACCTTTCAGTCCACAGGCCAACGCTCTTTCCACTGAGCCAAACCAGTCCCAGCAAATTTGTTCTACTCTTGATATTAAATGGGAGGACCTATTGATGGAATTCTTTTGCTGAAGACATGTTACTTATGAATTTTGAAAGGGTTACCTTCTTTCAAAGGTCCTTATCTTTCTCGAGTGGTATATGTGTTAGTGGTTTCATATAAAGGAAGCTTTGGTTTCAGAGGCTTTTGCTTCTGTCATAGGGTGTCCTTAGTGGAGTAAATGCCATGACAATGACAGGCCCTGGTGCAGGTAATATTCTACAATATCATAGACCTTCAGAGAATGGGAGAGTAGAGTCAAAAAGTTAACTGGGATATCAGCTTTTTACCATTTTGGTTTAATCTAAATTTACTTATTAAAACATACTATTAAGTTACTATAATTTAATGGCTTTAAAGAGTTAGTTCTTAAGGAACATTGTTTTAAAACCATGGGGTAGCCTTGGCTGTTGTGGCTCTGTTGGTTGGAGCATCATCCCATACACTGAAAGGTGGCAGGTTCGATTCCTGGTCGGGTTATGAACGAGAGGTAACCGATCTGTTTCTCACATCAATGTTTCTCTCTCTTTCTCTCTCTCTCTCTCTCTCTCCTCTTCTCCCTTTCTCTAAAATTCCAATAAAAAATTAAAATTTAAAATAAAAAGTATTTGTAAGAGTACTTTTTGAGTATGGTGTAATCCCAAATTCTTACAGATATACTGATTTTTAAATACAAATGCCAACATTCAAATATTAACTGTGAAGTAGAATCAGTCAACAAAAAGAACTGAGGCCAGCCCATGGTTGCTGACCTAGGGCGTGTTACAAGCCTTAAATCTTAAATCATTCTTTCTCATGGTATTCTACTCTTCTGATGGTTTTTGTGTAGTCATTGAAAATCATAGGCAAGGTATGGGAGAAATAATAAACTTTACTCTTTTTTAAACAAAGGACATTTCCTTTTATGGTCGCAAGAGATTGCTTTCTTTTTTCTATTGTGCACCATTTTATTTTTTATTTTTTTTATTTTTATTTTTTTTAAAATATATTTTATTGATTTTGTACAGAGAGGAAGGGAGAGAGATAGAGTTAGAAACATCGATGAGAGAGAGTCATCGATCAGTTGCCTCTTGCACACCCCCTACTGGGGATATGCCCGCAACCAAGGTACATGCCCCTGACCGGAATCGAACCCGGGTCCCTTCAGTCCCCAAGCCGACGCTCTATCCATTGAGCTAAACCGGTCCCGGCTATTGTGCACCATTTTAAAAAATAATCGATTTTTATTTATTTCAGAGAAGGGAGAGATAGAAACATCAGTGATGAGAGAATCATCTATCAGCTGCCTCCCGCCCCCCCCCCGCCCCCCCCCCCTGGAGATCGAGCCTTCAAAGTGGGCATGTGCCTTGACCAGGAATTGAACCTTGACTTCCTGGGTCACGGTCAATGCTCAACCACAGGGTGCCAAGCTTCCCTCTTTCCCAAGTGGCACAAGTCTCGCGAGAAAACAGTCCAATGAATCCACAGACTCTTGGGAAACATTAATAACCAAATTTTAATGAACTTCCACTACAAAGAAATATCTTCAGCAAGAGGGGAGATAAAGTTCAGTGATTTCTTAGTAAACATTTGGAGCGTAACAGTCCTTGCGACCAGATACTTTAAAAATTCAAGCTTATAAACACCGTTGCTCCTCGTACAACCGGTGTCCACTATAAAACAGGAGAATAAATGGAAACACGTGATCTTATAGCATTTCCACAGGAAATGTTCATAGTTTTCATGACGTTCTGAATCATTGAACAGTTACATAGGCTACGTGAACTAAAACACAGGTATTCTTTATTGCACATTTCAAAGTTGGGAGGAGGCTGTAGCTTACGAGGTGATTCTTAATGGAAGGGGAGAAATGGTATATTTTTCATTGTTTGGCTCAAAAATGCACACTGCCCGGGGCAGCTCGGGTCTAAAGACTAACTTTATTCCAAGTTCTGGGTTTAAGACTGTCACGGAGAGGGCACAGTCCACTTCCTGTCGGGCGGTGGGTCGGTCGGTCGGTCGGGGTCACGGGCTCTGTTTCAAGGCCGGGGAGGAGCCCTGGCCGCCGCTCGGAGGGGCCGGAGGGGGCTCCTCCCGGGAGCCCTGGGGCAGTGAGTCTCTGGCAGGAGGGGGAGGGTACCCCGGGGGGCCGTGGCCCGGGGGCGGGAGCCGGGGGCCGGGAGAGCCGCCGGGCCGGAAGGGAGGGTGTCCCGGGACAAATCCTCGAGGGTCGAAAGGCACATCCCGTTTCCCCGGCGGGATGCCCGGTGCGAACTCCCTGAAGCCCAGAGGCGGCCGGAAGCCGGGCCCTGGAGAGATACAAACGGCGTCACGCATGAACATACATGTAGACAATTCCGGGAATATGGATCTCTCATGTCTCCCAACCCTGGAAGTCGGGGGGTGGAGCCCCGCTTTCCACATCATCGCCCTGAGGCTCGGCAGCTCTGAGTGACAGCACAGGCAGGATTTCAGCACAGCTCTGCCTGGCTTGTGCTTTTTCTGTGTCACCCGTCTGCCATCTTTGTCTCACAAGAGCTTGGCGTGTTATTTGACAGATCATGAAAAAAAAAATAGGGCTTCACGAGATATAGAAATTTTGATAAAGGAAGTCCTGCCTACTACTGTATCAATGAAAAAGTCCTGGGGGCTCAGCACGGACCTAACTAGCCATCAGAATCAAGGTGCTGGCCCCTCTGAGACCTTCCAGCTCTAGCAACACCAGTAGGTAGCTATTCCACTCCACCTTCTCTTTAAAACTTCCTGCCCGTTTATACTCCGACCCTTTCACACACAGAGCGTATGCAGCTGGGTCCTGTAGGACACTCGGAGCTCTCGGAGTCCAGAGAGGAGTTCTATCCATCACAGAGCCTGGCACGCAGCCCCAGATGTTCACTGAGTATCTGCAGCAGTAACATTTCTGGCTTTCTATCAGCAGCCCCTTTCTGCTGTCTACAGAGATCCCATGCTGCCCACCCCAGCGGAGGGAGATCATGCAGCCCCCACCCCCCCCATGTGTCCTAAGATACTTCAGCACAAGTTCAAAGGGACTTCGCAGAGCCTCCGATAGCAACTGTTAGCATCTTAGCAAGGAGCTCACAGAAAGGCGATGGGCAAAGTCAAGAATCATACCGAACGGCGGGGGAAACGGCCGAGGCCCGAAAGGCCTGCAGAGTTGAGGAGGTGGTCCATATCGGATGGGCGGTGGCAGAGGGCCGCCCATGGGGGGCCCGCCTGGGAAAGGGGGCCCTTCTGCAGCCATGTGCACCTGCGGAGCAGAAAGGGGGCAAGTCTGAAACACCTGGGAATGCCAGACAGAAGCACCAACACCAACACAAGCCGGGCCCCGAAGAAGCAGACGTCAGGCACCTGCCAATGGGCAGAACCAGCGCCGAAGACCACCCTCCTCCCACTGGTCCCCGCTGGTCCCCGCTGGTCCCCACTGGACCCCGCTGGTCCCCGCCGGTCCCCACTGGTCCACACAGGTCCCCGCCGGTCCCCACTGGTCCCCACTGGTCCACACAGGTCCCCGCCGGTCCCCACTGGACCCCGTTGGCGGCGTGGGCAGGCAGGACGCACAGCAGCACAGAGCTTGGCTGTGATCATGCTACGACCGGTATGTGCAGGTGGAAGGAGGGGAAGTCACACCATGCTGCACACGGTGATCTATTTCCAGGACACCCCCTCCCTGCAATATCCCTCCCTCCCTCCCCCACCACATCGGCTCACACTTCCACACTGAGAATGGAGAGAAAGAAGGAAACAAAAATCCATTCTCTACACGCGTCATCTTAGCTACCGTTCGGAGCACCTTCCGTTCCTCTCATCTCATTCTCAGATCTCTGAGTCTCTCCGTACGACCCTCTGGTTTTAAATATCCAAGACACAGAGAGGCGCAGACACTGTGCTGGAGGCCACCCAGCACACAAGGCTACGGCAGGGGTCGGGATCAGGGCTGCTCTCCCCGCCTCTGCCGCCCTCTAGCAAAACAGGCTTTTCTCCCTGAAGCCTCCCACTTCAGAGGGGCCTTGGGTCTCATTCAGGCTGCCCCTGGAGAAATGGCCTGTCCGGAGCGGTGTGTCCCAGCAGGCCTGCACCCAACGGGCAAGCGTTTTCCAGAGAAACCATGTTCCGTGGATAAGGTAGGCAGGCATGGCGCTAACCCTCGCCTTCGTTCACCAGTGACACCGTGTGCTGTGAGGTAAGGACCAATCCTTCCTCACGGAAACTGGGCTGAAAATCCTAAATAATTAAATCGCATGTTTTTCTATATCAACCTCGAGAAGCCCTGTGAGGTGTGGCCAGGGGACTCCCGGCTAGAGCCGCTACCCGACTGACAAGAGGATGCTCTCATGGGGACCTCATTTAGGCTTTTGCCGGAACTGGCATGGCAATAATGACAGGTTTTCACCGGTCAGTGTCTCACATCCACCAAGCTGTGGCTTCAGGCTATGCAGAACAGGGTTTGCCTCCTGTGCAGCTGGAGGTGGTCTTAGAGAGTAGACCTTCCCGTGTATGTAGTAATGATGAGTTATGCGCCACACAGTAGGTCTACTTTGCCCGAGATCGCCCAGCACGGAAGCACACGATGTAAATGTTTTAGTTGATTATGGCACTCCACACGGGTTAGCCACCGAACCAGAACAGAAACCCGTCGGCCAGTCAGATCCCAGCAACCGAGACACACTGGCAAGTCCAAGGCCGGAGGAAGCGCGCACGGCCGTGCAAGTGCACGCAGGCAGGTTAGTGCCGGGCCTGCGTGTCCTTCTGGGAAAGGCACAGGGCGTGCTGGCCAGGGTGGTGCTGGGCCTCTGGGTACTCACTGCTCCTGGATGCTCAGCCACAGGCGCGGTGCTGGGGGCTGCGGGGCCTTCAAACTCCTGGGGGACCGTGTGCTTTTTAAAAGATAAACGAGACGGTACAGAGAGGGCCGCACACACAGAGAGAGGGATGGACGGCACGGAGAGGGCCGCACACACAGAGAGGGATGGACGGACGGCATGGCGCTGCACGGCCTGGGTACGTACCTTGCCCTCCCCTGCCTTGGACGGGGAAGTGCTCCTGGGGCTGCTGTTCATCACGGGAGCCGCGGCGGACCCGGGGTCTGTGGGAGCCAGAGGAGGAGATGAGTTAGGCTCACTGAGCTACATGGTCTCTGAGGCAGAATAGAAACCCCTCTACCCACTGCCTCCGTGATTGTGGTGTTGTTTTCGTAATACATTTTGATTGATTTCGCAGAGGGAGGGGGAGGGGGAGGGGGAAAGAGAGAGAGAGAGAGAGAGAGAGAAACATCAACGCTGGGAGAGAATCATTGACCGGCTGCCTCCTGCATGCCCCCTGTTGGAGATCGAGCACGTGCCCAGCCCAGGAATCGAACTGTGACCTCCTGGTTCATAGGCCGAGGCCCGACCACTGAGCCACACTGGCCGGCTGCCTCCGTGATTTGAGACTTTGAACACACCAGGTCCCTACCAGAGGCGGAGGGGCTCCCAGGTGCCTCAGAGCACTGGAGGGGAGGTGGAGGCCCGTCCTCTGAACCTTGGGGAAGAAAGAACAGAGCCCTGGCGTGGATTTTCGGAAGGAATACACCGGTGGTGGGCGGGGCTCAATGCTGCCTGGAAAGGAACGTTAAAAACAGGGCCCCCCCATACCTTCGGGGGAGAACCACAATCTGTGCCCAGATTTAGAGAAGTAAAGTAAAAGCTGTCTTAGGAAGAACGGCCACAAAACCTGCGGGGACCGGACTGGTTAGGGCCGCACGCCGCAGGCTGGTCAGGGGTGCAGGTGGCTGTTCCCGTTTGCATGCCAACGCCTTCCAGATCTTACCGAGTCTCGTGGACATATTTATGAAAGAACCAGACCTAGCATTTCATACTACAGTGAGAAGTGGCTGCAGAGGAAATTATATTTTTATAATATTTCAGAAGGGAACGCCATAGAAATTTAGTTTACAGGTAAAGGCTTACACATCACAGTAAAACATAAAAAACAGAAGCAAAACCAATGCTTATTATTTATGCTTTTACTTAGGTATAAATATACTTTAAGTATTTATTTATATGTAAAATAAATGATATTAGTGATAATAAATGGATGGTTTCTGTTCTAAAGCGGATCTTGCAGTAGACCATTTGAAATAATAAGAAAAACGGAGACATTCTCCACGTTAGGCACAAATTCTAAAAAGTCTGCATTAGAATTCTCAAATAAGAGGGGAAAGTGCCATTGGAACAGTTTACAGGCAACGAGGCTACTCACCGAATTCACTTCTGGGCACATCTCTTCGACTGAGCGTGGCGGAGAGAGGCCTGGTGGGCGGGTCCCTCGGGGGCGGGGAGATCTCTCCGCCACTCACCGGCGAGGGGCCGAAGGAGCCGTTCTGGCTCAGGGGGCCTGCGGGGGACAGCCCACCGTTACCGCGTTGGGCCACCCCCCTTTGCCTTCACACACTGCGGACGGATCGCGAGAATTCGCGTGCTTTCTGTTCTACGGCTTGTGGCCAATCACAAGCATTCTTTGAAAAGATACTGGCGTGTAAGAACGTGTCATAAATAACTTCAAAATGCAATGGGTATTTAAATTTTAAAGCGTGCCTTTAACTTTTATGTAAGACGCTTTTTTGTCCTCGTTCAATAGAAACGTATCTGGCCACCTTGTAAAGCTGGCAATAGAACGGCTGGTCCGCTATGTGTTAAGTTCTTAGGATTTTTTTCTTTTCTTTTCTTTTTTATTTTTAAAAATATATATTTCTTTATTGATTTCAGAGAGGAAGGGACAGGGAGAGAGAAATAAAAACATCAATCATTAATCCGCTGCCTCCTGCACGCCCCCCAATGGGGATGGAGCCCACCACCTAGGCATGTGCCCTTGGCCGGAATCAAACCTGGGACCCTTTAGTCCGCAGGCTGACGCTCTATCCACTGAGCCACACCGGCCAGGGCTTAGGATTGTTCCTAGGGCATCCTTACATTACGCACGGAAGTGAAGAGTAACCTATATTCAGTTTGCACCAAAACATAGACTGCTGCCCACCTTTCCGCGGAGGGTTCTGTGCGCTGGGCCTGCCGGGCATGGGTTTCACAATCACAGGTTCCTGCAGCATCGCCATCTTCTGGGTCAGCTCTACTAACCTTGAATTTGGAGCGAGAATGGACGTAAACATGCAATCGGAAACCCGTTCTTATCAAATACCGCACAGCACAGCCCTGAAAACCTCCACGTGCGCTGACAGAACAGGGGTCGAAGCCACGTACTTGTGTCTCAAGTTGGCTGCTTCCCTCTTCTCTTCAGCCATAGCTCGTTCTGCCGCTCGAGCTTTGAGCTACGGGAGGAAAACACACCCAAGTTCAGCTGCGGTCATCTCTGCGCCAGACGAAGGGAAGGGAGAGCTGTCTTACCCAGTTCTCGTGCGCCTTCTTCTCATTAGCAGAAATCTGAAGAAGACAACACACCGGAAAGATATGTTTGTGGGTTCATGACACCAGCCCGCCAGAGTCCCCGCAGAACCCCTGCAGCCGCCGGGCAGCATACCCACCTGGTCTTTAAAGGAGCGCTCTGTTTTCTGCAGTTCGTCCTCCAGCTCTTCGATTCTCCACCTGAGAGTTACACGTGCTTTTATCCGTCCAGCGCAACTGAATTAGGTGTTACATGATCCTACCACGTTCCCTTTACTGTGTCTGCACCCTTACAGATTTCATCCTAACACAGAAATGTATTTTTACATGGTTATAATTAAGAGTACAGCCCTGACTGGTGTGGCTCAGTGGATAGAGCGTTGGCCTGCGGACTGAAGGGTCCCAGGTTCGATTCCGGTCAAGGGCATGTACCTTGGCTGCGGGCACATCCCCAGTAGGGGGTATGCAGGAGGCAGTTGATGGATGTTTCTCTCTCATCGATGTTTCTTACTTTCTATCCCTTTCCCTTCATATCTGTAAAAATATTTAAAAATATATATATACTTAAAAAATAAAAAAATAAAAGCCTGAACTCACTTGTAGGTTTTTATCTCCTCTGCCGCCGAAACCGCCTTCTCGTCGGCCGCTGACAGCCGCTGCTCCCTCTCTCGCCGCTCAAACTCTTCTTGGCTCAGCTTCCTAGGAAGAGCCAGGTGTTGGGTGAAAGTGTCTCTTTTTCCCCAGCGCCTGTCCCAGTGCCTCCGTTCAAACCCTCAATGCCTCCACTTCCCATCCTCTCTCAGACGCGCAGACAGAACCCCAAGAGGGCCTCACACCTGCCGTTAGAGATGCAAAGCAAGCTCTGGCCTTTGGCAAATCACCTGCCTTTCCCAACCTCTCTTCGTAATTCTCTGCTTATTAACAAATTACACAAAGGAATGAGAAAACAGTAGCTGCCCCTTGGACAACGTTCTGGGACTTGAGAGAATAGAATTTCATTTGAGTCGTGTAGAAAGCCAGGGCCAGTCTGCCCGACACAGTCAAGTTCATCAGGGTGAAGCAGGGGTAATTCTGATCCCTACCATGGGGAGACCTGTAACTGCTTCTCTCATTCCTGCCACGGAGAGGCTGTTTCTCCGCTGCAGACTGAGAAGACAGTCCGCCGAAGACAGAGCCTTCAAACCACGTCTGCAATTGACCACAGACACTTTCGCAGTTCAGTCCCAATGCCACTCCCCAAATGCTGCAGTGGGACTGGGATAAGGAGAGAGAAAAGCTAAGGACTGGCCATGTCTGTGGGATAGAAGGAGACTCTGGCTGCCCCCTGATCCGAGTACTATCTCCTGGAGGCTGGTTTTAACCCGATAACCCGCCAGCTCAATTGTAGCACAAATGACAATTTCCCAGAGCTGAGCATTGGGCCCATCAAGGTCACGGTCATTTTGAAGGTCCGATACACCAGACAACAAACTACCTTCCTAAAACAGCTATTAAGCCACCCAGATCTTATTTATTGTAACATTTAATGGTTTAAAAATACTATTTTCTTGTTACTCTAGATCCTCTTTGCACATAGTTCTGATTCAAAAGACACTTAACTTGAAACAATGTTCTATGAATCAGAAGCAAAATGGGAGAAGAGCAACAGGAAAAAGGGTTAACATCAAAGAGAAAAAGGTTTATGTATTCTTAACCACCCATTCAATACTTCAGCAAGTATTTTATGAATGGCCACAATAGACCAGTTACCTAGTAAGATGCTAAGATTAAAGTGTGGACAAATACTATTATTATGTGCCACTCAATCAAAAAACTGACGGGCCATTCTCTAAGACTTGGTGATCAAAATCTAAAAGACAGGCCAACATCCTTGCCACGATTACATAATGTAATGTTTAGTGTATCTGACTTGTATGTATGCCTTCAATAGCTAAATATTCCTTTTGAAGTATTTTACTAAAAATAATGCATATAAATTACTCAGTATTTTTCAAGACTACAGAAAGGGTAAGGATCAGAAAATTTAAAAAAAGCACTTCCGGCCGAAATCGATTTGGCTCAGTGGATAGAGCGTCAGACGGCGGACTAAAAGGTCCCAGGTTTGATTCCAGTCAAGGGCATGCACCTTGGCTGCGGACACATCCCCGGTGGGGGGTGTGCAGGAGGCAGCTGATCAATGTTTCTCTCTCATCGATGTTTCTAAGTCTCTATCCCTCTCCCTCCCTCTCTGTAAAAAATCAATAATATATATATATGTATATATATATAAAAAATCAATAATATATGTAAAAAATCAATAATATATATATTTAAAATATATATATTATTTATATATATATATAAATTTATATATAAATTTATATATATATAAATTTATATATATAAAATACATATATTTATAATATATATATATTATAAATAAAATATATATATATATATATATAATTTATATATATATATATATATATATATATATTTTTTTAAAAGCACTTCTGTCGCAGTAACTGTTAGTACCACCACCCCCCACCTCCAGTCAATGCGTGGGAATGACTTCTGACAACTGGTTAGAATGGAAAGAAAAACGCAGGTTGTGGAAAGAGGGGTAGAAAGTCAGCCCTCACTTCACTGTGGGTGGAAAACCTGATCGTCTTTCAAAAGGAGACAGCGATCTGACAGTCCTGCCGTGAGTTAAGCGGCCATCTCGCTGCCAGCGCCCCCAGGGAACCGTACTTCTGCAGCGTCATCTCCTTCTGCTGGTAGAGCTCGTTCAGGATCTCCACCTTCTGCTTCAGCGTCTTGTTCTCCTCCTCCAGCCCCGCCTTAGCGGCCTGCAGGGAGCTGCGCTCGTCTTCCAGCTTCTTTATTTGGTCTGCAGAGGAGAGCACATCAGAGCCGTGTGTGCACAGGGACTCGGCAACCTGAGGGTTGCCATTCTTTCTCTTTCCAAGGCAATGATTATTTTAATTATTTTTGTATGGATGGCAGAGAGGAAGGGAGAGGGAAAGACAGACGGGAGCATCAATGATGAAAGAGAAGCAGTGATTGGCTGCCTCCTGCACGCCCCCTGCTGGGGATCTAGTCTGCCTGTGCCCTGGCCAGGAACCGAACCGTGACCTCCTGGTTCACAGGTCAATGCTCAACCACTGAGCCACGCCAGCCGGGCATCCAAAGCAATTCTTTTGTCTTCCCAATATGTGGCAACCTACCTTCCAGGCTACACTTTGTGGACACCGAGGCTCTCAGCTTACACTGGAGGAGTCTGAGATCCTCTTCAACCACTGATATTTCCGTCTGTGTCTGGAAAGGGCAGCAGAGAGAGGTGTTTTTAAAGGAGGCACGGGGAGGACTCACAGGCACTTCACGCCACTCTGTTCTACACCAGGGACGGTACCCGAGAAACGTCCATCATCTGCTTAATCTGATGTCTCATCTTCTCACTTCGGTCACCTAGGAAACAAGAGGGTTTCGTTACTTCTTCCTCCCACGCTTTTTAAACTCTATTTTCTCGAATTCCCCCAAAAGAAAAATGACCACGTTTAAACGCTCCAAGTCAAAACAAATGCACCAACAGAACGGATGAGGCTGCTTGACTTGTAAGAGCGTCCGTGCGGTGACAATGTCACCCATGCCACTCGTGCGGAGCAAGGAGGTCCACGTGAGGCCAAGCTCTCTCTCCCCTCTCACATCCACCTCCGCCTGGCCAAGTATCTTCTCTAGAAAGACTCATTCCTCTGTCCCCCCCTTGAGTCTGCTACCAGATGGGGTTGAAAACTCCCGCTATGTGAGCAGCATCCAACATGGGGAACAGTATTTGGAAACATCTCGTCAGGAAGCACGGCTACCCTTCAGCCTAGCTCTCCTGGCTCCCGCCACCTCCTTCTGAAAGAAGGTTGTGGGGCCTTCAAACCACAGAGCTATTGAGATGATGAGCACTAAATTCCAGTGTCGCCGAAATCGGTTTGGCTCAGTGGATAGAGCGTCGGCCTGCGGACTGAAAGGTCCCGGGTTCGATTCCAGTCAAGGGCATGTATCTTGGGTGCGGGCACATCCCCAGTGGGGGGTGTGCAAGAGGCAGCTGATTGATGTCTCTCTCTCATCGATGTTTCCAACTCTCTAATCCTCTCTCTTCCTCTGTGAAAAATCAATAAAATATATATTTTTTAAAAATTCCAGTGTCATCTCCGTGAAGGTGGGAGGCAAGTTTCTCCTCCTGACCAGTGTTCAAGGCCCAGCACCCGCATACACGTCTAGTTCTAACGGAATGGAAAAGCAGATTCAGTGTCCACTGCACGCCCACGGTTCCACCACAGCCCAGCCACCGCCTCTGCCCACGCACACAGATCCAGCGATGTGCACCCACAACCCTAAAGGAGCATCGGGGTACTTCATTAAAGGCAGGGACCAGCCTCCCCGCAACCCATCTTACCTCCCACTTCCCCGTTTGCTAACTCATCTGAGTCATTTCCTGTTTTATTCTGATGCTCCGATTCGGATTCGCAGTCTAACCGATTCAACTGTGTGATGCAATTCGTCAACGCCTGGGAGAGAAGCAGAAAGGGTGTTAGAGAGAGCCTCTTGGCTGCATGGGGATTCATGAGAACTACACGTGTGCTCAAGGGAACGAACTTACGTTGATATTGTCATCTTTTTGAGTAAGAGTTACTTCCAGGTCTTTCTGAGACTTCTCAAATGATTTGATCTGCTCGCTGAGCTCAGCGTGGGATTTATTCAAGTCTTTGATTTCCTGCTGCAACTGAAAAGGGAAAGCACATGAGTTCCCGAAAGTCAGGGCTTTGTACGGGAGACATCAGGACCACGTGAATGAGACAGGTTAGTACGGAGCCAGGCTACCACGGGCTAAGGCCTCGGTTAAGGGCGAAGGGAGAGTAGGCCCAGTCCTCAGAAGCTGATCCAGTTTACTGTATTCTTCAGAAAATGGCCGCCAATTAAAATAACTCACACCCAGTAGGAATAGAAGGGTACAATCTCAGCCTCCCACACCCAGACCATGGCATCTTCCCTTGGTCAGTAAAGCAGAAACTGCGTGGAGTCCAGTGGTCAGCAAAGCACAGCTCGAGAACCATGTGCGATTTGCAGCTCTGTTGACTAATGAGTTTGCAGACCACTGGACTAAACTAATTCTGTAGTTTGAGAAGCAAATCCACTGCCCTCTTGAGGCCATTCAGGTTAGTATTATAACTGGTTGGTGTTTGAAGACAAAGACTAGCTCTAAGAAACCGTACAGAAGAACAGAAAACCCAGAACAGATGGAGAGCAAACATATGTACTCAATTTGGGGAGCACAGATGAAAGTTTGCATATCTCAGAATAGAATCCTGCATAAATATTTCATTTCCTTCAACACAGATCTGAGAAAAGATATTCAGGAGGCAATGATATTCAGCGACCTAGTTTACAAAATATATGGTGGCCAAAACTGGTTTGGCTCAGTGGATAGAGCGTCGGCCTGCAGACTGAAAGGTCCCAGGTTCAATTCCAGTCAAGGGCATCTGCCTTCGTTGCGGGCACATCCCCAGTAGTGGGTGCGCAAGAGGCAGCTAATCGATGTTTCTCTCTCATCGATGTTTCTCTCTATCCCTCTCTCTTCCTCTCTGTGAAAAATCAATAAAATATAATATTTTTAAAAATCTATGGCGTTAACTTTTCTTTACCTGGTCTCTCTTCTTCTTAAGCTTAGCATTTTCCTCTTGAACCCGATGGCATTCGGACTTCACCTTCTCTTCACTAAGTTTAGCTTCGTTAAGGGCAATTTGAACCTAATGCAAAACATTTCCATTAATGAATTGATTCCAAAGAACAACGAACAAAAATCCCCCACAAAGTTTCACTTTCCCAATTAGACATCAGAGAGTTTTCAGTTGTTTTTTTTTTGTTTTGTTTTGTTTTTCATATTCTAGCACAAGTAAGTGTTTGCTCCTCAATAAAACGAAGACATTGTATTAATATCTTGCAGGAATTGTAGGAAGCTTTACCTCTGAAAGTTCCGAGGCATTCATTGCAATGACATCCTGTAACTTCTCTAAGGATACCTTGTTTTCCAATATCTGCCGTGTGGGAAAGAACACAAAAGACACATTAGGATTTCAACAGGAACACTGGGCTGTAAGTTAACAGGTACGTATAACAGGTAAAACCAGGTGACCCAGCCTCAGCCTCCAAGGAAAGTCAAGAATGTAAAGAGAGCCGAAACTGGTTTGGCTCAGTGGTAGAGCGTCGGTCTGCGGACTGAAAGGTCCCAGGGTTCGATTCCGGTCAAGGGCATGTACGTTGGCTGCGGGCACATCCCCGGTAGGGGGTGTGCAAGAGGCAGCTGGTCAATGTTTCTCTCTCATTGATGTTTCTGGCTCTCTATCTCTCTCCCTTCCTCTCTGTAAAAAAATCAATAAAATATATTAAAAAAAAAAAGAAGAATGTAAAGAGATGAGGAAAGAAGAAAATAATTGGAGGCGTTAGTGTTTAATGCCACTCATCACCTTCCTGGCTATGAGAGGATGGGGTAGAGGACCAGACAAAAAGGTGAAAGCAAAAAAAAAAAAAAAAGAAAAAACTTTCAAGTCAACAGATCCAAATCAATGGTTTTTCCTGGTCATAGAGAAAAAGATCCCGAGGTCACTTTAAAAATTCTCTGGCCTGAACTAAAAATGGCTGGACCGGAGACTAACAAACCTCACCATCACCTGCGGAAGACTCCCAATAAATTATGGAGAATGCGGGGGAGGGGACCTCTTCTCTCTTTAGCTGTGGGCTGTGACTTCAAGGTGGAAAAGGGGTGACTTGACCCTGGAGAGGCTTCAGCCAGGTGATCAAGTTTAACTGGGTGTGTGACATATGGAAACCCTCTCTCTACTCTGCTGAACTTGAACTCTACAACCATCCTAATATTAGAAGTCTATTTTTAAAAAGAACCACGCAAACAACACAAGGTACTAGCGCTGTTCAACGGGGCTGGTTTCTAAGTTGCTCAACATGTTTTGGGGGTTGAGCCAGGCCCGGGCTGAGGACAAAAATACTTCCTAGGACCATAAAAATAAGATCTTGTGGGACTAGCACTTAAAGTTCCTTAAGAATGGACAGATACAGGTTTAACTCCCCTGGCTTCCACTCTTACTCTAGTCACAGCACGGGAAAAGGCCGAGGTCAGCTCACCCAATCTACGGAATAGCTTGAAAAAGACACAGTTTGAAATCCAAGTGCTGGCAACGTCTAGACCCAAAACTCTTACCAAGTCCTCATTCTTGGCATTCTGTTCTCGCTCAGATTCTAACAGAAGGCGCAGGTTTTTTGCCGTGTCGTTCAGGTTTTCCTTAGTTTCTTCAAGTTCCTTGATTCGATCCTGTAGAAAAGGATATGAAGATGAATAATAATGACTTGTTATTTTCCCTTCTGTTTTTAGAATGTGATTTCAAAACGATCGGGGATTTTTTACCTTAAATTTAGTTGCTTCATCGGAGAGAATCATATTCTGTTTCTTGGTTTCTTGAACATGCTTCTTTGATTCCTTGATCTATTTAGAGACAGCATTCAGAATATAGAAATATGAAGTAGAGTGCTATCAAACTTATCTCCACCAGATGACCACGTTAGAAAAGACAGTAGTACTTTATACATATGATGGCTGCTTCAAATTTGAATGATTTATAGGGAATAATGGTCTTAAAAATGTGATTTAAAAATAGCATAATAACTATAAGACAGAAGGAAGAAATCAAGCTAGAACCATGGGGGGAAAAACTAAAAGAATTATACCTTCTGCTCATAATTTGACAATTTTTGTACAAGGTCTGCGTTTTCTTTCTTAAGCATCTTCAACTTCTCAGAAATTTGCTGTTCAGTGACTAAAAAAAGGGGAGGGGGGGGGCGAGAATTCATAATGGAATTATGACTTCTAAATAAAACTGAATTACCCAATCTATTAGCAACAAAGACATTTTATCCTGCACTATGAAGGAAAAGAACTTCTTAGCATAACTATCAGCCTTTAAAAACAAATCCAGTAGCCAAAACCGGTTTGGCTCAGTGGATAGAGCGTCGGCCCGCGGACTGAAAGGTCCCGGGTTCGATTCCGGTCAAGGGCATGTACCTAGGTTGCGGGAACATCCCCAGTAGGGGGTATGCAAGAGGCAGCTGATCGATGATTCTCTCTCATCGATGTTTCTAACTCTCTGTCCCTCTCTCTTCCTCTCTGTGAAAAATCAATAAAATATATCTAAAAAACAAAACAAAAAACCAATCAGTAGTTAAGAGAAATAAAGGTATAAAAATATTAAGACGTAAGAAAAATATAATAAGAACCTTTACTTCAATGAGCTTCCAATTAAAATTATTTCAGAGCTAGAAAATACAGTAAAATATTTTAGCTCTATATCCTTCCCTTCAGGAAACCACTTTCTTCGCAGAAACTGTGGTCATTTCAACTATGTATAACTTGCAAAGAGGAACAGACGAAAGTATAGCATATTGATTTGCATCTCTTATTCCTCAAATTATCTACTTAAATATATATACTGTATTGACTATACCATTTGCCCACGAACACTGTTCACATGTAATAAATTTGCATTCTGTCAATATTTAAAGCCAATCTGCCTCAAATTAAACCAATCATTATCTTCCTTCTTCCACTTTGTCCCACCTCATCTCCTATCTCAGTGGGAAGCATCACTGACTATCACCAGACTACAACCCAGCATTAGTGAAACCTTCAGGAGTCAATAAGTCAGTCACATATCAGATGTCACTCTATCTACTTCTAGCTTGTAAAACTCATATCAAACACCAATAATGAGGAAATAGTACAGGTAACAAAACCAGCTTAAATATTTACCTTGGTATGCATGACTCTTGACCTAAAAGAGAGAGAAATAAAATTAAACTTGATTTCATTATTAGAAATAATATACCCTGTTTCCCCGAAAATAAGACAGTGTCTTATATTAATTTTTTCTCCCAAAGTTGCGCTAGGTCTTATTTTCAGGGGATGTCTTATCTTTCCATGCGCTAGGTCTTATTTTCGGAGGATGTCTTATTTTTGGGGAAACACGGTAGTTCTAATACAACAGTCAAATCGTAGCTACAAGAAAATTTAATAATAGTTGGTTCGGCCTGATGAGCCACAGGGTTAGAAAAAGGATAAAAAGTATTTCAAATGTAACTGGTAGTGATACTTCATAAATAGTTTGATAGGTAAAAGCAATAGGGCAAACACCTCATTTTGCAACAAAAGGCACATTTATATATCTATGGAACAAGCACCAATCTTATTAAGTACCCACCTTTAAAAAATGAAACTGGAAAATATTTTCACATTGAATATACTAATGCTTCATTCACCCGAAATAACTTGATAACCCCAAATTGCCAGAATGAGCTCTAGAAACAATGACTGTTCAAAAGACAAAATTAATTGTCTTCGTACTAAGAAATGCCTCTTGCTCTCACCGGAAAACACCTCGGGAATCCTATTTAAAGTTGACTGTTGGCTGAATTTAGAAGTCTAATAAATAAGCTAGCGATCATTCAGATTTTCCCAACCCCCTGAGAATAGTGGTCATAACCCTGAAAGGGAAAGGAGACTGGTGCAGGAAAATGCATGAGCAAAAAGAAAGCTAAGCCCTAGCAGGTTTGGCTCAGTGGAGAGAGCGCCGGCCTGCAGATTGAAAGGTCCCGGGTTCAATTCCCATCAAGGGCACATGCCTGGGTTTGAGGCTCAGTTTCCAGTAGAAGGAGTGCAGGAGGCAGCTGATCAATGATTCTCTCTCATCATTGATGTTTCTATCTTTTTCTCTTCTTCTCCTTTCCTCTCTGAAGTCAATTAAAGTATTAAAAAAAAAAAAAAAGACAGCTAACACCAATGAAGAGTATATGGGGTTATCTTACAATGGCAGTGTAGATTATATGCATGGATTTGTGTTCATGCTAGGAAGTGAAAGAGAAACAAAAGGGCCAGTGACTATAAAATATCCCTGTATCTACGAGGCAAGGTATAAGCTGATCTAATTTACTCACAGCGAGGATGGATCTCCAGAAGAAAATGACAAATGAGAGAATTCCCAAGAAGGCAGTGACAAGCACGGGCTTCCATGGCAGTCCATAAAAGTCAGGCTGATCATCACCAGGCAGTGTAGAAAGGAGCTGAAACGGAAATATGAGACGTCATGAAAACTTTACATCAGAGCAGCCACATAGAACTATCCACAGAAATTCTACAACAACCTCTACCGGATAGCGACCCCCTCAAAAATCTTCAATAGCTCCCACTGTTTTTACAAAGATTGGATTCTGACAGCCTCACATTTCTCGCTCTTAAAAAATTTTTTTTTAATTGATTAAGGTATTACATATGTGTCCATATCTCCCCACCCCACTCCTATACATGCCCTTACTCCCCTGCTGTCTCTGTCCATTGGTTATGCTCATATGTATGCATACAAGTCTTTTGGTTGATCTCTCCCTCTTACCCCCACCCTCCCCTACCTGAGGTTTGAGCATCTGATTGATGCTTCTCCGTCTCTGGATCTGTTTTTGTTATTTTAATGATTTTTTTAGAGAGAGTAGAAGGGAGATGAATAGAGAGATAGAAACATCCATGATGAGAGAGGAACATCATTGATCTGCTGCCTCCTGCACGCCCCACACAAGGGATCGAGCCCACACCCGGGCACGTGCCCTGACCGGGAATCGAACCCTGACCTCCTGGTTCATAGGTTGATGCTCAACCACTGAGCTACACCAGCCGGGGCAGCCTCACATTTCTTTGTTTGATTGCAAATGTTTTTAAACATTATGAATCTAAACGTCTTTAAGTTGTGCATGCATTTCCAGTTTGTGATACCACATCACCTAGTCTAACACAGGGCTAGAATCCCTCTGGATCTAGCTGACGTTTATGACTTAAAAAGCCGCATAAAACAAAAAATTAAAACCCTGTACCAAGTAATCAAGTTTCACAGCAGCAAATAAAACCAAAACGGTAAAAAAGTAACACAAAAAAATGCGCTTTCCTTCTAAGATTGTACATCCTCGATTGTATTCCACTCTTAAAGACAAATGCTGGGGCCGGGGGCGGGGGGGGAGGGAGATGAGGACAATTATGTGATACCATAATCAATAATCAATCAATCAATAAATACGTAAGTAAGTAGACAAATGCTGAGGAGGGCCAGACATATGGTAACTGGTCTAGGCTCCCCTGAATGTAACGGTCATCTATAAAAATCAATTTTAAGTCCTTCCTCGAAGGCAGTGCAGGAAGCACCTGCCTGCCTCTCACCGTTCCCACGGCCTTCTTCTGCAAGTTCAAGGCACCTGTCAGACGGGCCCCACCCCCACGGAACCAGGGTCACCTGGAAAGGAGGCCCGAGGGAGGCGGTGACCACGGTTCGGGTGGCGATCGCCCGCCTGGGGTAACGCAGCGCCGGCTGCCCGCTAAGGGCTCAGCCGCCAATGGACAGCCACCCCGCACCCGGGCTCCCGCCGCCTCCTTGGGCAGCACTGAGGGTCCCGCCGGCCCCGGGCCTGTCCCCGCATGTCCCCCTCGCCCCGTCCGTCCGCCAGGGCGCCCGCTCCGATCAGAATGGCCTCCGGCCTGCCGGGCCCCGGGGTCCCCCCACGGGAACGGGCCCGTCACCTCCAGCAGCTTGGCGATCAGGGCGGCGTAGAGCACCGACAGGGGTCCCAGCAGCCCCGCGTCCCCGGGGGAGGCGGACACCGAAGGCACGGTGGCGGGCACCGAGTCCATCGCGCGGGGACCGGCGAGCGGAAGCGACGCTTCCCCCCCCCGCGTTACGGCGCCCCGGACGCCCCTCTGGCCGCCGCTTCCCGCTCCGGAGAGGACCCGAGGGGCGGGAGCCGGGGTGAACTTCGCCTTCCCCGCCGCCAGCACTGACACTTCCGACACCTGCCGTCCAACACGTCACCGGCCCTGCCCCCGGGCGACGTAAAACGTGCCGGCGGGGGCGGGGCCACGGCGGTGGGCGGGGCCACGGCGGGAGAGCCAATGGCGGGGCGCGGCGGCGGGGAAGGGCGCGAACAGACATGCGCGGGAGGAACAGAGCGGCGCGGGGCGGAAGGAGGCGCACCTGCCGCAGGTACCGCGGGGAAGGCGCGGTCCAGGGGAGGCCCCGGGCTACCGGGAGGAGGATGGCGGGGCCGGATCCTAAGTCGCCGCGGGCTGAGCCCCCAGACACCCAAGGCCAGCCCCCCGCTCGCTGTAGGACCGCCGCTCTGCCTCCGGGCGCGGCCTGCCTCCCTGAGTCTCAGGTGCCTGCCCCGCTCGAGGCTCCATTCCCGACCTCCAGGGGCTCCCAAAGCCTCACTCTCTCTCTCTTTTTAAAAATAAATTTTATTGATTTTTTTTTTTTTTTTTTTACAGAGAAGAAGAGAGAGGGATAGAGAGAAACATCGATGAGAGAGAATCACCGACCAGCTGCCTCCTGCACACCCCCACCGGGGATGTGCCCGCAACCAAGGTCCATGCCCTTGACCGAAATCGAACCCGGGACCTTTCAGTCCGCGGGCCGATGCTCTATCCACTGAGCAACACCGGTTTGGGGTCTCACTCTCTTGCTGATGTCCCTTAAAAAGCCATAGCCTAAACCCTAAGGAATCATGTCATTCTCACGCCTACGCAAGTGGGTTCTGTTCTGGGTCCCGCATTTGATGGCTGCGGGACTTAGGGAAAGCGACAAGGATTATGGAGAAACTGGGAGGGCAGTAAGCTGGAGAGAAAACAATTCTTGCAGGTCTTTAAAGGTTGTCTTTGCATTGAGTATAAAAAGTCAATTCAGAAGAACAACAGAGCAAGGACAACCAGGGAGATCCAGATTTATGCTTTATGCCTCCTAGAATCTTGTACTCCTGGCACAATACTTGGTACTTATTGGGCCATCACAATGCTTTGTACCCTTCATATCTATGTTACTTTGTAACACTGCACCCTTTTCTCTTGCCATTCATATCTGTCTCCTCCCATCATCCCCAAGCAGGTACCGAATCCTATATCACATCTGTGTCCCCCAACCCTGGGGTAGAACAGGGCTCTGTGCATACCCATAAGTAAAGTGCATAAATAATCCCTCGCTGAAACCGGTGTGGCTCAGTGGATAGAGCGTCAGCCTGGGGACTGAAAGGTCCCAGGTTCGATTCCCGTCAAGGGCATGTACCTTGGTTGTGGGCACATCCTCAGTAGGGGGTGTGCAGGAGGCAGCTGGTCGATGTTTCTAACTCTCTATCCCTCTCTCTTCCTCTCTGTAAAAAATCGATAAAATATATTTTTTAAAAAATCCCTCCCACATATGGAGACTGTGAAGCTTTGGAAGTGACGATGACGTATTCTAATCATCAAGTTTGAATTCTGAGTCTCCCTCAATTGCTGAAAATGTCATTATTCTGCCTCACAGGTCACACCTTCACCCCAACTGCTGCCACCACAGAGAAAACTGAAAAGCGGTTGGTTTTCCCCTGGCCTTCCCATCCCGGTGGCCTTCTGTCTGAATTCTTTAGGCATTCGACATCTTGACACTGAACCTGATCACATGAGAAGCAGGTAGGGGATGACGCCTACGAAAAGCCAGGCACTGTGCTAGACACTTTATATTATCAACTCATGTGATCCTTACAACAATCGGAGTAGGTATTGGCTGAAATAACAGAACCGGGAGGAGGAGTACCATATTTTCTGGCGTATAAGACGACTTTTGAAATGAAAAAAAGTCAACCGAAAATCGGGGGCAAAAGACCAAAACTGCACAAAAATTACCTGCAGATCTTGACGGCAAAGTAAGTCTTTTCTTTGAAGTGGGGGGTAGTCTTATACAGCGAATATAGGCCTAAACCTATGTTTTAACTGTAAAATTAGGGGGTCGTCTTATACGCCGGAAAATACGGTATTTTGGTAGAGGATACTTTCTCTATAGCTCCAAATAATTTACCAAGAAAAACCACCCAATTTCAACAAACACCACCAGGAGGAGCTATGACCTAAAAAGCTTAGCTAGTAAACCAGACAGATTAAAAAAAGATCTCATTTGGGTCATGATTTCCTTAGGAAGATAAATCTGAATAAGTATTTTTACATTAGTGATTCTTTGTGAGAAACAAATCTGACCATACCCCCTTTTCTGCTAAAAACTTGAAAGACCGACCCCCAGCCCTAACAGTCTGACACACCAAGGAATACAATTTCCTTTATGCCTGACCGTTCCTCGGCATTTGAATGACACAACAAAGCTTCCCAGCTCCCCCAAATAAAGTTTTATTTGTGCCTCCATCTCCTTGAACATGTTATTTCTTCTGACTGCACACTACCCCGTCTCCCCCCCCAATCCACACCCCCTGCCTCCCGCCCTTCTATTCAATAACAAACTACACATCAAACTCCCACTGGCCCTTCAACTCTTCCCCAAACGTGTCTCAGTCCACTTCTGACCTCTGACCTTTCTCCACCACAATGAATCTATTTATCCAACACAGTGCTCACCACCAGGTAAACACTCTCTTTCCGCCTGTATGGAAGTGTGTTCAGGTGGATGTCTTATCTCCTGCTAGAATGGAGGGTCCTTGAGAGGAAGGACAGTGTTTTACTGTTGTGCATGTGCCCAGCTCGGGCACACAGCGAATCCTCCTAAGTTAAGGTGACCGGACGTCCTGCTTTTGGCGGGACAGTCCCGATTTTCAACAATTTGTCCTGCGTCCCGGGAAATTGTTTTGAAAGAATCTTTCCAAAAATCGGGACTTTTTTAAAAACGCCGTGAGACGTGGGACAAATTGTTGAAAATCAGGACTGTCCCGCTAAAAGCGGGACATCTGGTCACCTTATTAAGTGCCTCACTCGCCTAAGAGCCCATCAGAGCCACGTACCTGTGGCTTGTTTCAGAGGCCCTCTTCAAAGAACCGGGAGTCATTTTCAGAAAAACACCTTAGGTTTCTCACCTCAAGCTCGAAATCAACTTAAAAACTGTAATAATCAACATTCTATTGGAAAAAAAAACCTGTATGTCAAACTTACCGTGGTTGTCAAATAAGCCACGAAAGGCGTGGCACTGGTTGGCTCTTCGGCGGGTACTTCTAGTTGCTCTTTTCCATCAGCAGCATCGTCAGGAGTGCTTTCCGTTACAAACAGCCCTACAATGAGGGGGCAAAGGAATATTTTGTTGTATGCTGTAGAATAAGAACTCTTTCTCTTCACTTACAATATCTATGAGTGTCCACTAAGTAGAAATGATTGTGTCTGGACCGGTGGCTCTTTAAGACGATTATATAGAGAGAAAATCTCAGAATTCCCACTAGGGCCATCCAAGCCTTCAGTTATAAAACGAACATAGCTCCACCCTTGCTGGTGTGGCTCAGTTGGTTGGGGGTCATCCTGGGCACCTAAAGGTTGCTGGTTCGATTCCCGGACAGAGCACATGCCCGGGTGGTGTGCTCAATTCCCAATATTTTGCTTTCTCCCTCTCCCTTCCTCTCTCTCTAAAAAAATGTTGTTTTTATTTTTTATTATTATTTTTTTAATATATATTTTTTTATTGATTTTCTTACAGAGAGGGAGGGAGAAGAACAGAGAGCTAGAAACATCGATGAGAGAGAAACATCGATCAGCTGCCTCCTGCACACCCCCTACTGGGGATGTGCCTGCAACCAAGGTCCATGCCCTTGACCGGAATCGAACCTGGGACCCTTCAGTCCGCAGGCTGACGCTCTATCCACTGAGCCAAATTGGCTAGGGCTAAAAAAATCTTGATTTTAAAACAACTTCCTCAGGTCAGACAAAATGAGTTGTTCTCCCACTAGACGTTCGCTGCCCTCTGTGATCCAGTTACTGTTCAAAAGTGTCCATCTCCCCTGGACCATCCCATCCTGCAACATTCTGTGCTGTCTCCTGAACTCGTACAGTATAACAACACATGGACAAAAATACCACTTCCCTGTGTTTAAAAAAGGCTTTTACCATGTCAGATAGCATTTTAGCAAAAGAACTTAAGCTACACTGTATTCTGCTTTGGGGGAGGTGAGTATGGAATGGGGGTGAAACACTGAATCTGTGAGTTTTGGAGCAGTGGGTCTCAAACTTTCAACCAATCAGAATTTCCTGGAGGGCTGGTTAAATTCTGACTGCTGGTCTCCACCCTGGGAGTTTCTGCTGCCGATGATCTGGTGGAAACTGTTTTAGAACCGAAGGCTTTTAAAGTACATTTTAGTTTAAAATTAGTTGCCTAAGCTAATGCCGTTACTTACTGTCTTCGGCCTGTGTCCTCTGATTGAGCTCATGTGTCTTAGCTCCTGCTTGTCTCTGTTGGTTCTCGGATTTCTCACTTTCAAAATGTGCTCATACCTGTATTACTTCCCCCTGTTTCCAATCTTTAATAACAAATCTCCTAGAAGCTCTTCTTTATGACATGCCTCTACTTTGTAGAGAAAAATTAACATGCTTTACCTGGATATTCGTCTTTCTCAGTATTCGGCTTCTGTGACACTTCTAAGACACCCAGGGGACTAGTCACAGGTTGATCTGAATGGCCGGGCTCCTCGGGAATCTGCATTTTGAGATCTTCTATGTTCTCTTGTGGGAAATTATCTTCCAGCGGCGGCTGTGTCTCTACAGGGAGGAAGAATGCATTGCACCGACAAAGCTTGCTGAGTCCCCCTGAACTCCTCCCACTGAGCAGCACCATCATAGCTCCGGGGCAACCCCCTTTGCCTGCCGAGTGCTGGCAGCTCATGGAGCACAAGTGGGCAGGAAAAGAAGAGCTTCAAATGATCTGATCTCACTTCGAAGACAGCTAACCTACACAGTGAAATGGACAAAGAAACCCACCTCCCAAAGTACTTCATAATTAAATGTATTTACAGTGGGGACGTCAATAACCTGACTTCCGCACAGATAAATGTGCAAGAGAATCCCAGTCAAGAGCAAAACGAGGACATGTCTCTTCTACACAGAAATGACATAAACTCGTTTATACCTAAGCATGCCTGTCTCAGAGCCAGCACAGAGAAGGGCGCACATACAGAGGCAGCTTGCTGAAGTGCCTGACAGTACTGTTAAAGCGCCTCTAAGGGTCAAAGAGAAGCCATTTCCATCCCTAAGAGGCTCAGGGCACAGCCCAATGTGTGACCACAACAGAGCTGTATTTCTTTCACACCTCAGAATCTACCCTGAAAATTCAAGTTTCACATTCTAATCCAATACATATCGGCTTTCATAAAATGCAAAAGTGGTTCCTTGCCCAAATGCTCAGGAAAATTGGCACTCAGGGAGAAACACTGACCCTGTGCCTTCCTGTCCGCCTGGTATTCCTCCACGTAACCTCAGTTTAAATCCGAGTTTAAAAAGCAGGGAGGCAGAGATGATGGCGTGCAACTCAGAAGCAGCTTACATTTGGACTCTGGCTCAGGGCCAGGTCGACCACTATTTACTTAACTAGAGGCCTGGTGCATGAATTTGTGCATGTTTGGGGTCTGGCCAGCCCACCCTGATTGGCCTATTGGGCTAGGCTGACGGTGGGCAGGGGAAGGGGATGAGAGAGGTTAGCCAACCGGTCCTGTCCCGGATCAGGGTAGGTGGGGGCCATCAGGAGTGGGGCCAGCTGGGTGTAGGGGCCGTGGGCTGTTGGCCAGCCAGCCCCGCCCCCTGGTTGAACTCCTGGTCGAGGGGACAATTTGCATATTAGCCTTTTATTTTATAGGATGGCTTTTATGTATCAGTGACTGTGTTATATTTCTCTGCATCCTGGCTCGGTGCTTGGCCAATCCGAATGCATGAACCCCAGGGCCCAGTAGACTTGACCTGACCTTGGTGACTGCTCCCCACGGGCAGAAAGCACGTGACATCCACCAAAGATGCAAGCTGGGAAATGAAGACCCTCAGGCCAGTCAGGTTATTTTGTGATTGAGAAACTGTGCTCCCGAAAGCGCTTTCAACATTTCACAGGAATCTTGTGCCTGGTTAGCAGGTCTATTTTGTGCACCTTATTCTCCTCTGCCTCTTTATCTTTTTATAAAGTTTCCTTTCAAAAGTGCTACCATTCTCACCAAAACCGGTTTGGCTCAGTGGTAGAGCGTCGGTCTGCGGACTGAAAGGTCCCAGGTTCGATTCCGGTCAAGGGCATGTACGTTGGTTGCGGGCACATCCCCGGTAGGGGGTGTGCAAGAGGCAGCTGGTCGATGTTTCTCTCTCATCGATGTTTCTAGCTCTCTATCTCTCTCTTTTCCTCTCTGTAAAAAATCAATAAAAAATAAAAAAAAAAAACAACCAAAAGTGCTACCATTCTCAACTGTTCTAAAGAGAAGACAGCAAGAGATCCTTATCCATGCCGCCTGAAAGAAGGCAGGAAGGGACATGGGGACATCACTGTGCTGCCTCCTGCCTTTAGACACGCCGTCAGCTGTGGGCAGGGCTCTGCAAATAAGGTAGAAGGCACTTCAGCGAACCCCCAACCCAACGCGACAGGCCACAGGCACTCACCTTCCGCTGGTCCCCCCCAGCCGCCCTCGGGGGGCTGCGTCGTGGCCAGGGGCTCCGGCTCCTCCTCTGGGAAGTATCTGTACCTGACAAAATAGATCAGGTTTTGAACGTCGTCCAGCACCGCGGCCTCTTCAATAACGTTGCTTTCCTTCATCCCCGAGTCCCTCCATTCCATCACACGGGCATCGAGCATTCTCTCCGCCGCGTTCAAAATCTGGGACTCGGACGCCCGGAAGACCTTGTCCAGGACCTTCTCCACGTTGTAGGGCAGGCTGTCCCGCTGGGCCGCCTTCAGCTTCCGCGACATTTCCTGGAGCATGGCCTCCAGCGCGTGGGCGTCGAAGTACCTCTGGAACCGCCGCAGAGACTGCTGCTCCTTCAGGAAGCTGCTGATGACGGGCAGGTCCTCCCTGCGGGCGCTGAGCTCCGGCTTCGCGGTGGCGTGGGCAGGCCGGGGGCTGTCGCCCTCACGTTCCTCGGCAGCAGCCCCCTGGCTGTGTGTGTCCATGAACTTCTCTGAGTCCTCCTGGCCCGCTGTCGGGAGCTCTGGCCCAGGCTCCGCAGCGAGCCCCGAGGCCTTCGGCTGGTCCCCGGGGTTGTCTTCTTTAAGATGAGCAGGGTCTGGACCCCGAAGCACTTGGTCTACCTCCGGAGTCCGATAGTTCCTCTTGTCAGGGAAGTCACTCCCTTCGGGTGGGCTCTGTGCTTCCTGATCGGCAGGAGGGCTTGCTTCTGATTCTGCCTCCGGGCCACCAGCTTCCTTGCCTGGCGTGCCTGCCCCTCTGCCCTCAGTTTCATTTTTGCTTTCGGTTTCCAAAATATAGCTAGTGTTTTCTTTGTTTTCTTCACTTTCTACATTGGTATTTGTGGCGTCGAAAATTCCACTTCCAGAGACGTGCGGATGAACGTCCGACTGCCTGTCCTGCATCTCAGGGCCTCTTTCTTTAGACTGTTTTGCACTTACAGCGTTCTCGTCCTCCAGCAGTTCTTCAGGGCTGGAATCGTCCTCCTCTGCTTCTGGTCCTTCAGGATGGGAACCCGGGGCTTCTGCGCCATCGCTCTGGCCCGTTGTCTCTGCTTCCGGAGCGCCTGGCTGTGGATGAGGAGGATCTTCACTGGAGGTGTCCCCCGTGACCGCTGCCTCATTCAGCTTCGCCTTCTCCGTCACTTGCTTGTGAACCGCAGCAGCCACGTCTCCTCCTGGCTCCCCGGACAGATTCCTCCCCAGGACGGGACCCTCGTCTTCCAGCTCCACTGACAAACCAATTTCATCGGGAGAGGAGAACCTAGGTTGATTGTGATTTTTAAGAAGCTGTTCCTCTTTAGATTCCTCACTCGGATGCTCTGCTGCGGGAACGTGTTGTTCTGGTCCCTTTCCGGAAGCATCTACTCCCTTCCCCACACTGTCTCTGGATGCACCGTGCTCATCTCCCACGAGCCATGTACCATCCATGGCTTCCTGTTTAATCTTTCCTTCCTTCACTTCATTCCCTGCAGCTCTACGTTCCCTTACTTTCACAGAGCCACCTTCCGGACTCTGTTCTCCAGGCTTCTCTTCGTGGACCATTCCTTTTGAGATATGAACAGCTGCTCCTTTTAGGTCATTTTCTTTTTTATAAAAGGCTGACTTTAATATTTCTTTGCCCTTCCCAATAGCTGGCAAAGAGTCGAGGTTACTGCTTTGCGCAGAACCAGCCAGAGTCCTGTCTTCTTTCTTTCCATCCTCTGATCCTTTCTTACCTTCCGCCAGGTCCCTGTTGGATTCCTCAACTGTCCTCCCTTTTCCTCTAATATGAAGTTCTGTGTCCACTAGTGGGTTGTCATTATTGGTTTTAGGAACTTCTGCAGTCAAAAGGCCATCTTCTGCCTTTTCAGGGACATTCTCATCTGCTACTGATTGTGGTTTCCCCCATTTGCTGTCTGGGATGAATCCATCTTCACCTTCCTCTTCACCAGAACTCTCGAAATCCATCCCTGTTTGTTCTGCACCTTCCTCCCAAGTTGTAAGTATATTTTTATCACCCTTTTTGATGCCATGGGGCTGAGTTACCTCCACCTCATCCTCTTCACTTGAATTCTGCTCTTTATCGGTTGAATATTTCTCAACTTCGGATTTCTCTGGTATTTTCAAATCCTCCCCATCTGTGAAGGTTAGCAAGGGCAGCTCGTCAAAGTTTTCTTCCTCCTCTTCCTCCTCGTCCTTCCCAACTACGTAGTACTCCGCATCTAAATCCTCATCAAAATCGTCTTCTAACGAAGTAATGAGTCTGGTTGTCTCATCGTCAGACACGAGTGCATCAGCAGTGGAGCCAAATTTGGTTTTCAAGTCCATAGTCATTTCTTTTTTCAAAAGTTTGTAAGCATCCTTCTGCTCCTTTGAGAACTGAGGGCTGTTGCTGGTTACGTTGTTGTCACTGGCTGACACGTTTAATTTATCTGGAAGCGTGTCTTCCGGCGGTTCCACCGAAGATTGTCCTCCCTGAGGGTGATTTCTTTGACTGTTGACGTGGGGGTGGTTCTTCTGAGCCTCCTGTCCGTCCTGCGGTTCCTTGGTGCTCTCTGAGAAAACACCTTCTCTTTCTTGTGAGGTAGCTTGCACTGAATCAGGCTCAGGGTCACTTTCTTCAGATACTGTATCAGGAGGTTCTTTCACAGGCTGAGAAGTCTTTTCTGGAGCTTTCTGAGAATCTCTAGTTGCAGAATTGTGCAAATCCAAAAATCCTAGCAGTTCTTCTACATTATAGTTATCAAACTTGTCTCTTCCCCCATCAAAGCAAACAAAATCTGTCTCCTGTAAGGGAAAGAAAAAACACTATCTGGAGCCACGTGGCACAAGAGCAGACTCTCAGGCATGCCAATGGCCTCAAGGTCATGTTTGCCTCTAGAGGGGCTTTTGTGCCAGCCTCAGGCAATGACTGTTCCTTAGTCAGGAGACAGGAAGCAGGAACCCACTTTTCCCTGGCTCTCTGCTTCCCCATGGAAATACTTTCACATGAGTAATATTCCCAGCTTCCCTTCCTTCTCTCTTCCCCGGGGAGGAATGACTCAGACATGTGAGTTTGCCCTGCACCATCCCTGTTGTCTGTTTGGGACCAGCTGGAAGGGCTCCATCAATTGCTGAAACCGGTTTGGCTCAGTGGATAGAGCGTCGGCCTGCGGACTGAAAGGTCCCAGGTTTGATTCCGGTCAAGGGCATGTACCTGGGTTGCGGGCACATCCCCAGTGGGGGGTGTGCAGGAGGCAGCTGGTCGATGTTTCACTCTCATCGAGGTTTCTAGCTCTCTATCCCTCTCCCTTTAATCTCTGTGGAATATCAATAAAGTATATTTGAAAAAAAAAAAAAAATAGCGATGGCTCCAACCCATTCTGCCCCTCTCATCTGAGAACTGCTCTTGGCCATCTGAGAACTAATACCCTCTGCAGCACCTCCAGAGAGTGGCTCCAAGACTTCTGAGTGAAGGTGGGCATCGATTACTATAAATGTTAAAACTGCAGAAATAATCAGCTGAGTGAGGATCTCAGAACACAGTCCTCGTCTTCTCAAAGCTATTTTAAGTCAGTGCTCCCTAGAGGAGTGATTTATAGACTTGGTGCCATCGGGACCTTGTAGATTTGCAACAGGATTGCATCTGAAACTCGCACATTCCCTTTTCCAAATCTAAAACGTAACCATAATCCCCTAAATCACTGACAGGTCAATGATAAGAAAATCCTGGTAAGTCTGTATTTCTGGCCTAGTACATAAATTAGTTTGGTCAATTTAACTTGGTTTCTATCTATGCTGTCTAATAGCTATTTCTTTTGCTTATGAGAATTATCTCATTTTAATAACTAAAGGCAAATATATTGAATTCTTAACTTTTTTCATATAAAGTAACAAAGAAAAACCCTGTATGAGAGTACACGGCCTTATATAAGATGTGCTTCCATCAGATTATAAGTCTCCTAGATTCTCTTTTCAAATTTTTCTTTTATTCTATTTTTATTCTACTTTCAGAACCTGTTTCTAAATTAAAATCTGAAACACAAATGTTAACTTTTTTTTTTTTTAACCAAAACACATTCGAAGACTTTAAAAACTTCAGCAGGTCCTCGAATAATGTCTTAATCAATGTCATTTCATTATCAAGTTGTGAGATGCCATAGAAACATAACTCTTGCTTATATCACTTAATCTGATAAAACTGGCTCTGTTTTATGTCCTTTTGCTTAAAGTCAAAGAACCTATAGAGGACATTAAGTGAGTACTTAATGTAGTTAACAACTGAAGAATTTGTAAGCCAAATACAATGGAGAACAACAACAACAAAAAAATCCACAACTTACATCTGCTGGAATTTGTAGTTCTTCTTTAGTATATTTATGGACTACCTGAAGTAAATCCTTTGGAAAGTATCCAAAAATACGTCCAACCTATATAAAAAGAATGGGTAAAAAACGCACACTATCAATCAAAATTCTGTACAAGAAATATAAATGAGAGAAATGTAAATGAGAGGGAATATACAAATGGACAGGCAGCTATCACCACAGAAATACACAGTCACTGTGATTACAGAGATTATTATTCCAATTAAAATTGAGTATATGATATTGCTAAGCCAATTTTTCTAAAACCACTTATGCTTTCTTTCAACACTCTTAATGCTAAACACAGGGCACATAAAGTTAGATTTGGAAGTAGATAAAAGATCTGCACAAGAGAAGATTGTTGTATATTATATGATTAAAACTGTGCAAATCAAAGCTGATTGGAAACATAATTCTAAGAAACCGCTAGCAAGAATTTACCTGCACATTTCATAGCATTGCTCACAGACCAGTACTTATGTCTCTCTTAAGCCAGTGATGAAAATCAATAGTTGAGAAAAATATAAAACTTCTGAAATGTATTGATCAGCACGACAAAAGGCAAACAAATGTTTACTGATATGTATGGGTTGTAATAGCTTTTTCAAAAACTGGATTTTCCAGCCGAAACCGGTTTGGCTCAGTGGATAGAGCGTCAGCCTGTGGACTCAAAGGTCCCAGGTTTGATTCTAGTCAAGAGCATGTACCTTGGTTGTGGGCACATCCCCAGTGGGGGGGTGTGCAAGAGGTAGCTCGTCGATGTTTCTAGCTTTCTATCCCTCTCTCTTCCTCTCTGTAAAAACCCAATAAAATATATTAAAAACAAAACAAAAACAAAAACAAAAATAACACCTGGGTTTTCCAAGTATTTGGGAGAAAATAGAATTCATATTAATCTTTAGATTTATGCAAAGTAAACCTCTGCAGAAGATGATCCCATTTATCTACAGCACTAGCAGCTAAGGTGATACTACTGAACATGTCCTCTCGGGGAAACATACACTGCCAGTTACTAGCTGCAGTCTGAAAGAGCGGGTTAGATCCCTTCCCAGTCATTCCAGGATACGGATAGGCGGATCAAAAGCACAAAAAGAAAACAAAAGGCTATCTTATCACCAACTCCTAAAATATCCTCATTAGGAGTGCTCTTGTTTTATCTGGCAAGTACCTGGAGATTAGATAAGACAGGGCAATTAAAAACTGCCACATGGGCAGCTGGAGTCTGAAATCCTAAGAAACCAAAAAAGACGGTAGGATGAAAACTAAGAAATAGAAAGAAGAATCATTTGAAAGCCAAGGGGAGAGAGTTTTAATTTCCTAAAGTGTAAGGGCCACCAAATGAGAAAGGAGAGTAAGGGCAAAGATCCTTTTCTCCTTCTCAGGAAAATTTTATTTAGAGAGAATGTGGAAAAGGGGGGAAAGTCAGATCTGTAGAGAAAGGAAATATTAATACATTTATCCTTGTGTCATCAATGCTGTATAAAACTTTATTTTTATTTTTATACTGGGGACCCCTTTCTTATGACCTAACCCCTCCCCAAGATGTGGCAGAATCATGCCACATTTAAAATAATTTTTATATCTAATTGGATTCCAACTATCATCCCTGCCAAGGAACTACTACTGATTTGATTTTTTTTTTTTTTGGGGGGGGGGGGAAGCAAAATATTTTTTCAAAAGAACAAATTCTGCATAGGTACCATGAAGACAAATATCAACGCCATCACCCTGAAATGAAATATTCAAAAGGAAGATGGCTTACACATGGGCCCTTCCATTTCAGAGCTTAGATTTTATAGGAGCTAAGACAGCACACACACACTCTCTCTCTCTTTCTCTCTCTCTCTCTCTCTCTTCAATGCAAAGCAGAAAAAAGGTCCCACAAGCAGTGCAAACCCAGTGTCCCCTAAACAATTATCAGACGGCAAAGACCCCTTCTGTTGGGTGCAGGGGGCAGTGCTTCCCACAGAAGGCAGGATGAGAGCTGGGCCCACAAAGATGGCAGGCTTTCTAGACGTGAGTAAGACGGTGAACAAGAACATGGAGGTAGCCTAACTGCTGTGGCTCGGTGGATAGAGCATCGGCCTACAGTCCCAGGTTCGATTCCGGTCAGGGGCATGTACCTTGGTTGTGGGCACATCCCCAGTATGTGCAGGAGGCAGCTGATGGATGTTTCTCTCTCATGATGTTTCTCACCCTCTCCCTTCCTCTCTGTTAAAAAAAAAAAAAAAAAAAAAAAAAAGGAGGCAAAATAAAAAATGCAAGTTGAGTTCAAATGCTCAAACTTGACCACCAGATTAAAAATGCAGCGTAAAGCCAAAACCGGTTTGGTTCAGCGGTAGAGCAGTCGGTCTGCGGACTGAAAGGTCCCAGGTTTGATTCCGGTCAAGGGCATATACATTGGTTGCGGGCACATCCCCGGTGGCGGGTGTGCAGGAGACAGCTGATCGATGATTCTCTCTCATTGATGTTTCTAGCTCTCTAGCTCTCTCACTTCCTCTCTGTAAAAAAAAAATCAATAAAATATATTAAAAAATAATAATAAAAAAATAAAAATGCAGTGTAGGGACATGGAAAAAAAACTCCCCAACAATAAAGATTACTAAGAAAACTCATGGTTAGACTTGAAAGAAACAGCATAGATTCTTCTTTGTATCAAATGATTCAACTGGGATTCTGCCTGAACGCAAGGACTGTCCCTGCCTAGGTGGCCTTTGAAGATTCCTCCCTGGGGATCGGGAACGCCAACAAAATCAACCTGCTGGTCCCCAGGGAGGATTCTCAGGCCTCCTGTTCTGTTGTTCGTCTGGCATTTTATTGGGATTGAAAGCTTTCACAGTTGGACTGGATATTTCTCTAATCTTGGACAACGCCAAGGACATCAAGGACCGTTGCTACGTTCAATAAATACACAGTCCACACATCACACTTTTTAACAGGGACAGTAACTCGTAAGCCTCCCAGTCAGCTCACTCCCAGTGAATCTCTTCATTGAAAACATTACAGCAGCCAGGACCTGTTTGGCTCAATAGATAGAGCACACGTGTCAAACACAAGGCCCGCGGGCCAAATCCAGCCCGCCAGGCCTTGCAATGTGGCCCGCACCGCGCTGTCATCACTGCACTCCGCTGTCAGTTTATGACATTGTCAGTTTATGACTGTTCAGTAAACCATTCGGCCCGCGATTTAGGCTGGATTTTAGATTTTGGCCCCTTCTCTGATTGAGTTCGACACCCCTAAGATAGAGCATCGGCTTGGGGACTGAAGGGTCCCGAGTTCGATTCCGGTCAAGGGCATGTACCTTCGTTGCGGGCATATCCCCAGTAGGGGCTATGCAAGAGGAAGCTGATCGATGACTCTCTCTCATCGATGTTTCTAACTCTCTCCCTTCCTCTCTGTACAAAATCAATAAAATATATTTAAAAAAAAAAAAAAGAAAAAAAGAAAAAGAAAACATCACAGCAGGATGCAGTCACTGCTTTCCATGTCTGCTCTCAGGACAGCCCCGGAACCGGGTGGAATCGAGCTGCCGGGGCAACTATTGGCAACAAGTGTCCGAAGAGCAGGAAGAGGAGGGCCCGGAGGTTGCCAACAAAACAAACAAGAAGGCACGCGGTGACAGTGACTTTAGGTTTTCTAACAGCCTGAGGAGAGCGCACAGACTAGGTAACTGTTCCCGGAGCTGCCCGTTTTTCAGATATTAATAATTTAGGAGAAAACAAATGCACACAAGATCAACTTTCCTCGTGAATGCCCAAAACCCGATCTCACACATAGTTTGCAGGGAGAAGTCTCAAACCCATGATTCCTTTTCTTCCTTTCTTTTATTATTTTTTTTTAATTTATTGATTTTTTACAGAGAGGAAGGGAGAGGGACAGAGAGTCAGAAACATAGATGAGAGAGAAACATCGATCAGCTGCCTCTTGCACACCCCTCACTGGGGATGTGCCCTTGACGGGAATCAAACCTGGGACCTTTCAGTCCACAGGCCGACGATCTATCCACTGAGCCAAACCGGTGAGGGCCCATTCCCACCTTTGCCATGTACGGAGCACGCGTGGCTGAAAGGCCTAGAACGTGATGCTGAGGAGCAATAGCTGGAAGCAGTTCAGTTCTATTTAGGAAATATCTGCGGAGCCCCTACTCAGTGCCAAGCCTGGTGCCTGCTGGGGACACACAGCAGAGGACAGGTTTCTGCCATTCTGGACCCCGAGAAAACAGTTACTGAAACCGTCAGAGCTAGACGAGCCCATTCAACGTCAGAAAAGAAATCGTGTCATTTTCTCCATCCGCTTCCTGGCAGAATTCGCACGTGGCTCACCACGTCTGCAGCTTCTAAATTGCAATCCTTTTCATTTTCCTGAATAAATCATATATGTGTGTGTGTGTGTGTGTGTGTTTGTGTGTGTGTATGTATGTGTGTATATATATATATATATATATATATATATATATATATATATATATATGTATATATAATGGAAAAGGAAAAGAAACAAAAGGAACGATGACAGATCTTTACTTACACTTCCAGCCCAAACTTCCGGCGTCGTCCCCGCCAGTTTATAGTAGACATGGACGTGGTCTCCCTTTTTAAAATTCACAAAACGACAATCGGGGCCTGTAAAGTCCTCTAGCGCCTCGGCCCGGTACATCAACACTGTGTGTAAAGAGAGAAAAGAAATAACCAGACATCACGATTCAACCGGCACAGCCCATATTGATCGATCAGGAAATACAGGAACCCACTGTCAACAGCTTTCTCCTATACTATCCGCACTTGATCACTTTTTTAAATTTTTTTAAATATATTTTTTTTATTGATTTCTGAGAGAGAGGGGGAGGGAGAGAGAGATAGAAACATCACTGATGAGAGAGAGCCATTGATCGGCTGCCTTCTGCACACACCCCACTGGGGATCCAGCCCGCAACCCGGGCATGTGCCCTTGGCCAGAATCGAACCTGGGACCCTACAGTCTGCAGGCCGCTGCTCTATCCACTGAGCCACACCAGCTAGGGCTGCACTCGATCACTTTCCGGTCACATGCTCCAAGCATCTGAAACCTTCCCAGCTTTATCCTGATAAATCAGGATAGCGTCTGCAAGTAGACCGGGCAGAGGGAACCTCTCCCTGGTTTTCTTTATGGAAAATGCTGAGAAACAAAAACCAGTGTGTCCACCACCACCGAAGGCTGGCCCCAGATAAAACTCTCGCTCCCCTCTCTGACTTGCTAGTCCTCGATCTTTACTGTGTCATGGTCACAAAAAAACTTCCTTTTGCAACTGGGTAAATTCAAGGACAGATGCTGACTCGCTTAAGCACGGCTGCATGCAGAGGCAATAGGGACTGGGGAGAGCACCCGGGAATCCCCAGGGGGTCAATTAACTTGAACTAACCACCAAATGGCACTATTTTTAAGTGGCTCTAATTGCTACCACCCGCCAGTAAACACTGTCGGTTTCATTTGTGGCAAAGTTGTCCTTTCCTTACAATATCTACTAGATAAACTGACGGGAAAGAAAGGATGTCACATCCTATGAGACAGATCCAGTCACATTACGAGGTAATGTTTCCTGAAGGTAAAGAATGTTTACTGTAGCCCTAGCCGGTGTCGCTCAGTGGATAGAGCGTCAGCCTGCGGACTGAAGGGTACCATGTTGGATTCCGGTCAAGGGCATGTACCTTGCTTGCGGGCACATCCCCAGTGGGGGGTGTGCAGGAGGCGGCTGATTGATGTTTCTCTCTCATAGATGTTTCTAACTCTCTCCCTTCCTCTCTGTAAAAAAAAAAAAAAATCAATCAATATATATATATTTTAAAAGATTTTTACTGTAGCCAACATTAACACATTAAGCACCAAACCTGTTTTGTCACCGGTGACTAACATGGCGCTTAAGGTGTTAAGAAGGTTTCAGAACGAAGTTAAAATAGCTTCATTTCCCTATTTCTAGAAACAAAACGCAAAGTGGACATCACCTGTGACAGGGACTAAGCAGGCCTTGTGAATACTGTTCAGAAGTTACCTTCAGTCTTAAAATGCAGGACTTAAATCACACCTGATCTAGAAACTGGTGGAAGTCTTTTTCTTTCTGTTGGCCACACACACAGTTTCTCATATAAGATGAAATGGACAATAAATGCAATTAAGTAGCAGCAAAAAGGGAGGATGGAACGGAAATAATACTTTTCTACAAGGCAATTAGCAAGGGACAAACATAAAGGGGGTTATTTGGATTTTAAAATATATATATACATATATATCTATTTCATATATATATATATATATATATATTTCATTGAGAGGAAGAGAGAGGGACAGAGAGTCAGAAACATCGACGAGAGAGAAACATTAATCAGCTGCCTCCTGCACACCCCCCTACTGGGGATGTGCCCGCAATCAAGGTACATGCCCTTGACCGGAATCGAACCCGGGACCTTTCAGTCTGCAGGCCGACGCTCTATCCACTGAGCCAAACTGGTTTCGGCAGTTGCTTGGATTTTGAAGCAAAAAAAAAAATCTCATTATTTTAATGCATGCCATCAACCTAATTCAGATGTAATTGGGTGAGAGGCCGGATGGAAGGTGATAGGCAATGTAAGACGGGGGCCTCTCTGACCATTGGGAATAGCCTTGTTTCTCTCGGTCCCCTCAGAACAGATCAGTGAGGGATTTCTAATCTATAAATGGGATGACACCAGAAGGCCAGCTGCAGAACAGCTATCTGAAAAGCATATGCGTACAACGCAGCCCCTACCCTGCTTCCTGCTGGACACCTGCCAGGTGGCCACTTAAGGGCCCTTCCAATACCTTGTCTCCTACCCGGGAAGCATCCGCGATGTGCTTCTCCAGGCAACGGGTTTTGAGGAACTCGCTTTGGGAAGCACAGAAGAGCTGATATTTGGGGGGGCGCTCTGCTTGCTAATAACCCAGAAAACTACAGGAAAAACCCGCGAAGCTGCGCCTCCTTTGTAGCATTTATTTACATGGGCCCCAGCGTTACTACATCCAGGAATGGCTGCAGGGATACAAACTCCAAATTATGAAACTGGTTTCTGAATAACGCCAGTTTGCCCTATAAAGTAGCTAAATAGACCGGTAGGCCGATGGCCTTCCCAGGAAGACGGTTTCCTATCTCTTTTTATCGACTATGTAGGAGCAACCTTTCTGGGAAGCGGTTGTCAGTCAGTTGAGGCTGCAAGATGGATCTTGGCTCAGAGATTCAAACAAGGCAAGGGGCTAAGGCTCAGGCTGGCTGGGTTTCTAAGACCCTCTGAGTATTGGACAGCATCACTGTCACTTTAATGATCCTCCCTCGGAGCCTGAAGATCTCAGCCCTTCGCACCCTCCCTCGCCCCCACCCCCCACCAATCTGAGAGCAGGGGAACCATTCCGCTTCCTGCACCCAGAAGAGGAGGCTGCGGGGTCCCAGGTGGCCGAGGCAGATGCTCCCACACTCTGGAGAGCCAGAGACGGTGGCCTTTCCGGTGCCCTCCCTGCCCGGCTGCCTGCAAGACTCCCAGGCACAGCAATGACAGGATGGAGAGAGACCTCGGAATACGCCACCTGCCCGGACTCCAAGACCGTCCCGATCCCGAACTCCAGTACGTCTGCCCCAAAGGCGGCTCGCGCCCCCAATCCTAGCGAAGCAGGAGGGCCAGGGGGCAGCGCCCTTCCCGAAACCTATCATCAACCTTGAGCAGGGAGTCCGCCCAGCGAGCCCGGGGCGCATCTGCCCCCGGACAGCACAGCAGCCGCCCCGGTCCCCGCGGCGGGGCAGGAAGGCGCTCCGAGGCGGCGGCGTGGGGAGCCCCGGGGCACGCGGCCCCATCGCCCATCGGGAGCCGGGCAGCTAACCCCGGGATAACGGGGGCCACCTCCAAACCCCCTCTTACCCCCCCTCCACCCCAGATCCTCCACCCCGATCAGCGAAGGAAGAAGAAAACGCCGGCAACAAGTGGGAGGCGCAGACCCCCGCGGCCGGGGCCTGCTGGCCGGGACGCCCGCAGAGCCGCCGGGCACACACGCAGGGGGACCCCGGGGCTCGATCCCCGAACACCACCCCCCCCACCCCGCCCCGGACCCGGCGCTCCGCCCTCCCGCCCGGGCTGGGCTGCGGCTCTCCGGCGGCGGCGTGCGGGCTGCCCGGCTCCCGCCCCCGCGCCGCCCGGCCCCGGCGGCCCGCGGGCACTCACTGCTGCATTCCTCGTCGGCGCAGAGCTTGTGCTCGGAGAAGCGCCGGCTCGCGTCCGGCTCCAGCCGGCCCGGCACCCGCCAGGGCAGCCCGAGCAGGAGCAGGCACAAGGGCAGCCCCGGCGCCGCAGCCATGTTGTGGTCACCGCGGGGGCCGGTGACGCGGAGGCGGAGGCCCGCGGCGCCAGCGGGCGGGGCCAGGGCGGGATGGGGGGCGTGGTCTGGACGCGGAGGGGCGTGGCCGTGCGCGAGGGGCGTGGCCATGGCGAAATGGGGGCGTGGCCGGTGGCTCCAGCGGGCGTGGCCAGGGCGTGTGGGGCGGGGTCAGGCGCGAGGGGCGGGGCCTGGGCGGGTTTGAATTGCCGGTCTGACACGTCAGCACGGGTCCCCCCCCCGCCCCCGGAGCGGATGCAGGGGCGTCTGGGAGGAGAACCGCAACTACTTTCTTCGCTCTCCCCCTTAGGTGACCAGACATCCCGCTTTTGGCAGGACAGTCCCGATTTTTTTAAAAAATATATATTTTATTGATTTTTTTTACAGAGAGGAAAAGAGAGGGATAGAGAGTTAGAAACATCGATGAGAGAGAATCATTGATCAGCTGCCTCTTGCACACCCCCTACTGGGGATGTGCCCGCAACCAAGGAACATGCCCTTGACCGGAGTCAAACCCGGGACCCTTCGTTCCCCAGGCCGACGCTCTATCCACTGAGCCACACTGGTCAGGGTAGTGGTGGAATTTGAGCTAGGTCTAGGTGAGTTAAGTGGGATTTAGATTCTAAAAGGACAGGAAAGGGCAAGTTAAAGAAAGCAACCTAAGACAAAACAGAGCAGGAAGTAATTTTTTTAAAAATAAAATATATTTTTATTGATTTGTTTACAGAGAGGAAGAGAGAGGGATAGAGACTTAGAAACATCAATGAGAGAGAATCATCCATCAGCTGCCTCTTGCACACCCCCTACTGGGGATGTGCCCTCAACCAAGGTACATGCCCTTGACCGGAATCAACCTGGGACCTTTCAGTCTGCAGGCCTATGCTCTATCCACTGAGCCAAACCGGTTTCGGCAGAAAGTAATTTTTAAAGGACAGGAAGGAGACCTAACCTTTCTAGAGTGAAATGATCCTATTAAATAGATCGGGGAAATAATAAACTTGGGTTTATCTAGGGCAGGTCAGCTTATGAAAATCAAGCACAAGAATTAGACTTAGTCGAGCCAAAGACAGAAAGCTATCAGACATTAAGGAAAGGAATCATAAAACAGAAGCGAACTTTTAAGTAAATATCCTATTCTGAAAGCCAAGGAGAATGAGTTTTGTGTTAAGCATGGCTAGTAGGGTTAAATCCTTCCCCACCATTAAAAAGCATGTCAAGCCGAGGCCGGTTTGGCTCAATGGATAGAGCGTCGGCTTGGGGACTGAAAGGTCCCGGGTTCGATTCTGGTCAAGGGCATGTACCTTGGTTGCGGGCATATCCCCAGTAGGGGGTGTGCAAGAGGCAGCTGATCGATGACTCTCTCTCATCGATGTTTCTAACTCTCTATCCCTCTCCCTTCCTCTCTGTAAAAAATCAATAAAATATATTTAAAAAGCATGTCAAGCCGAAGCCAGTTTGGCTCAGTGGATAGAGCGGCGGCCTGCGGACTGAAGGGTCCCGGGTTGGATTCCAGTCAAGAGCATATACCTTGGTTGCGGGCACATCCCTGGTGGGGAGTGTGCAGAAGGCAGCTGATCGATGTTTCTAACTCTCTATCCCTCTCTCTTCCTCTCTGTAAAAAATCAATAAAATATATTAAAAAAAATATATAAAGCATGTCAAAGCCAGGTCAAAGGGTATGTTCTATTAGGAGTGAGTCATATGCAAGCCAAGGTCTTCTATCAGCATGTTCTGTTTGTCCAGTCTTGTTAAATGTCCCCATCTGTATTGTACAAAGGAAGGAAGGCAAACATCTGATATTGCTACCGATATATAGTGTAAGCTTGTATGTCAGTTCCGGTTTCCGGTTCTGCCTGATTTACCTTGGCGCGATTTTCCCAGAAGGCAAATATTTGGTGCTTTGAAACAAATGCAGAATGAATTCCAGGGTGGGGCCCGTACAACCCAATCTGCACAGAGAAGACTGGCTTATCCATTTCAGATTTCAGATATGAATTACTTCCCTACAGGACAGGAGTGGAGGCAGGGAATGTAGTCAAAAGAATTAAGCTAGCTATCAGGAATGTAATCATGTGACCCTGGGCGAGTCACCAATTTTTGCGTTTCTTAGATTTCTCATCTATAAAATTGGGGCTAGCCCTAACCCGTTTGGCTCAGTGGATAGAGTGTTGGCCTGCAGACTGAAAGGTCCCAGGTTCGATTCCGGTCAAAGGCATGTACCTTGGTTGCGGGCACATCCCCAATAGGAGCTGTGCAGGAGGCAGCTGATCCAATGTTTCTCTCCAATCGATGTTTCTAATTCTTTATCCCTCGCCCTTCCTCTCTGTAAAAAAAATCAATAAAATATATTGAGGAAAAATAAAATTGGGGCTAAATGTTAATATTTCATGGTGTTGCTTGAAGAAGCAAATAAGATCACATATTAAAGATTGCCCATTTATGTTGTTTAAACAATTAAACCGCAAACAGGCCTGGCTCTTAGGGAACAGGGATGGTTGATGATGCAATGAGAGTCTCAGCCGATCAATGACTTCATCTCAAGGGAGACATTTTTAGATGGAACCTACCCTGGACACTTCTTTTCTTACTAAAAGTCAGCGATGGCAGGTAACAACCTCCCAGGCTGTGTTTGGCAGCTCACACGCGCCTCCTGGAGGAGCTACTAAGAACTGAGAGGAAAAAATAGGTTCTTGATGTACAAGCACAACCTGTTAACAGACCACACATCCAGACAAAGCAAACCTCCTGAATCCTTGGCATTTTAGTTGACACATTCAGTATAAAATTAGAAACAGGAACATAAATGCCATCATGCAGCCTATCCAAGTGTGGATGTCGAGCAATTGCATACAGGAAGCGTGAGAGTTCCCTGCAAGTATGAAAGTACATCCCTATTGAAAGATGAAAAAAAAAAAGTTCATCCGTATTTAAATATGCATCGAATAGGAAATGATATGGAATGCATTAAAGGGTGAATAATGACTTCAAACCAGAATGTTAAATGGACCTAAACCTGATATTACCCTTATTTCTCACCGACTCCCTAGCAATGTTGTCCAATAGCAATATGATGCTAGCTACAAATTTAAAATTTCTACAAGTAACGTTAGAAAGGTAAAACAAAGAAGATGAGACTAATTTTAATAATACATCTTATTTAATACAATACATCGAAAGTATTACTGTTTCAAGTTGTAATTAATGTAAGATTCTTAATGAGGCATTTGACATTCTTTATTTTATATGAAATCTTTGAAATCTGTTATGTATTTTACTCTTACAGTACATATTAATTCAGACTAGACACATTTAAAGATAGCACAGCTCAAGAAGGCAGGATTTAAAAATTAACATCAGATCCATACCATACATTTGTACATATTTGTACATTATTTTGCATATACTTATTTTAAAGAAATGAAAAGCTTAAAATTGTTTTTTAAAAATTTTTATTGATTTCCAAGAGGAAGGGAGAGGTAGATAGAAAGATCAATGAATCAAAACATTAATTGGCTGCCTCCTGGAGATCAAACACACCACCAGGGCATGTGCCCTTGACCAGAGTTGAACCCTGGACCCTTCAATCTGCAGGCCAAAGACGCTCTAACCACTGGGCAAAATCATCTAAGGCTTAAAATTGTGTTTTAGAATTTAACATATTTTGGCCAAGATCTTTTGGAACTTTTGTGAAAGGAGAAAGAAGGATGGTGGTTATCTCAAGATCCACCAATTTTTTTTTTTTTTTTTGTAATCAGGGATTGAGATTATTGTTGGGATATTTGAGAATCTCATTGCCATTTCAGATGAATCTGAAGACCTTAATAAAAGGATAAGATACAGTTATCATTATGCTCCTAGTCATTAAGTGCAAGTTATGCATTTATTGTGTATTTCTCATAATTACCTCACACACATTTACTATTCTTGACAGTGAAACCAAGATTGATATTGAATGGGTTGGCCCTGGCTGAAACCAGTTTGGCTCAGTGGATAGAGCGTTGGCTTGTGGACTGAAAGGTCCCAGGTTCGATTCTGGTCAAGGGCATGTACCTTGGTTGCAGGCACTTCCCCAGTGGGGGGGTGTGCAGGAGGCAGCTGACCAATGTTTCTAACTCTCTATTCCTCTCTCTTCCTCTCTGCAAAAAAACGCAATAAAATATATTAAAAAAAAAAAAAGTTTAAGTTTAAAAAAAAGTTTGTCAATGGTCCTCATGACAGTGACTGCAGATGTCAGCGGAACCACTACTGCTGAGAGGAAAAACAAATCTTTCCCAACTTTTGGGGAGGGGGTCCAGGGTCCCCTAAATTCAAAACCTAAATTTAAAGAAAAGAGAAAAATAATTTCAAAGGAGCAATGGAAAGGCTAGGCTATGCAGATTTGCTGTGCTGGGACCACCTGCCACTGTTCACCCGACCCACTTGCCCTCTGGTCGCCCCAATATCCATTTGTAACAAAACTAGCTTCCCATTCATCCCATGTCCCTAAACCAAGATGCAAATCTGGAGCATCCACAATGAGAGGGCGGGAGTTCGCGATCACTTCCGGGTTACCTGGGCGGGGGCGGGGCCAAGCCGAGGACAGCGAAGACTGCGGCGCCGCGGGAGGAGTTAGGGGCGGGGCTGCGCCTGCGCGTTGCCTGGGAGCCAGGGGGGCTGGCTTAGCACATGCTCACACGGGGCTGTCGCTAACTCCACTTCCGGTGTTTGCCCGGGGCTGGGACTGCATTCAGCTGAGAGGTCCTGCTGCAGGCGGTAAGGGCCGAGGGTACCCTCCACCCATCACTGCTGCCGGGAGGGGGGTGGGACTTCGGTGAACTTGGCAAATGCATGACACGCCCGCAGGATTTGAGAATCTGGGAAGGAGAGCTGTTTGTATCAAGACTCCATAAAATGCATGCGCCTGGGGTTAAAAATCTGGTGCTATTTAAAACTCATGCTCCTAACTCTAGCATTTGATTTATTTTATTTTGTTTTTTTAAAATTTCTTTATTGATTAAGGTGTTACCTATGTGTCCTTATTTCCCCCATTGCTCTCAACCCCCTGGTGTCTGTGTCCATTGGTTAGGCCATATGCATGCATACAAGTCCTTTGGTTGATCTCTGTCTCTTACCCCTCTTTCTTCCCTCCCCTACCTTCCCTCTGAGGTTTGATGGTCTGATTGATGTTTCTCTGCCTCTGGATCTGTTTTTGTTCATCAGTTCATGTTGTTCACTATAGTCCACAAGTGAGTGAGATCATGTGGTATTTATCTTTCTCTGACTGGCTTATTGCACGTAGCATAATGCTCTCCAGGTTCATCCATGTTGTTGCAAATGGTAGGAATTCCTTTTTACTGCAGCGTAGTATTCCATTGTGTGGATGTACCACCGTTTTCTGATCCACTCATCTGCTGATGGGCATTTAGGCTGATCCCAAATCTTAGCTATGGTGAATTGTGCTGCTATGAACATAGGGGTGCATATGTCCTTTCTGACTGATGTTTTAGCTTCTTGGGATATAGTCCTAGAAGTGGTATTGCTGGGTCAAATGGGAGCTCCATTTTAGTTTAGATTTGATTTGGAAAGCTTTCGCAGGCAGTGATGAGGAGCAGCAGAATTTGAGGCAAGGCTACTAGTTAGAAAGTGAAGGCAGTAAGCTAGACCAGGTGTGAGGGTGTCCTGAACTAGGGTGCTGGCGTAGGATTTCGGAGAAGGGGGAGATGGAAGTGTCAGCAGGCAGCCATCAGCAGGACCCAATGAGCCATCGGAATGGGGAGCGAGGGAAAGGCCCTGAGCATCTTGAGGGTTAAGCCCAGACTCAGCTTGGCCCGTGGCTGTCTTTCTAGATTCTTCTCCCACCCTCACTTCTGCATTCTGAGCCCCTCCTGCACACAGACCCCAAGCTCCGTTCATGCCAAGTAGTTTGAAGTTCTAGTTCATAGAATACTGTCCTCACCTTTCTTGTGACCTCAGTCCAGGTTACGTTTCTTCATTAAGACCCTCAGTTTTTTTTCAACATGAAAATGGGAGAAAATAATAGTATTTACTTCAGGTGTCTCTAAGGATTAATTTAGGTGATTTATATGCCCGGTGTATAAAAAGGGCCCAGTAAATGTTAACTACTATTACTGTTATTATTGGACTGTTTTATTGTTATGCATTGTTTTGCTGTTTCTTCCTTTATTACATTTAAAAAAATTAAAAATATATACTTTGATTTGAGAGAGGTAGAGATAGAGGTAAATAGAGAAACATCAATTTGTTGTTACACTTATTTATGCATTCATTGGTTGTTTCTTGTATGTGCCCTGACCCAGGATCCAACCCCAAACCTTGGTGTATTGGGTGGATGCTCTAACCCAGTGGTCGGCAAACTCATTCGTCCACAGAGCCAAATATCAACAGCACAACGATTGAAATTTCTTTTGGGAGCCACATTTTTGAAACTTAAACTATGTAGGTAGGCACATTGTTATTAACTTAATTAGGGTACTCCTAAGCTGGCCTCTGCTAAACACTCAAGGGGCCAAAGAGCCACATGTGGCTTGTGAGCCGCAGTTTGCAGACCACTGCTCTAGCCAACTGAGCTACCTGATCGATGAGAGAGAAACATCGATCAGGGCTGCTGTTTCTTCCTTTAGGTTTGAGTTGTTTCCTTTTTTAAATCAAGGGGCAGTATTTTATCTATCTTGGTGTTTTCCTAAACATAGTTTCTGTCTTTTTTTTTTTTTTGCATGGATCATTTATTTTGGTTGTTGCTGATCAAGTGGTATGTACTAGACTAAGAAACGTCTGTTTTTCTGTAGAACTCAGATGGCCGTGGATTAAGACGTGCAGACAGTGACTGATCTTCTCAGTTTGAAATAGGGATGAGTGATTTCAGCGAAGACTTGCTGAGGCCCACGAAGGAGGATGACCCAGCAGAAAGGAGCATCCGCTCTGGTTCAGGAATGCGCCTTCCTTGGCTCCAGAAGCACGTGGACAGTGTGGGTGAGTAAAACACCGGACAGCCATTTTACCTTCCGTGCAAGAGATGCTAAGATCCCATACGAATGCAACATGAAAAACCAAGCTTGATTCACTTTGCAAGATAAGAATAAACAAATGACAATTTCTTATGCTATAGCCAAAAAGAAATTTTAAAAAAAGATGATTTTTTGTTTTAGAATTCTTTAAAAAAAAATTTTATTGATGTTTTACAGAGAGGAAGGGAGAGGGATAGAGAGTTAGAAACATCAATGAGAGAGAAATGTCGATCAGGTGCCTCCTGCACACCCCCTACTGGGGATGTGCCCGCAACCAAGGCACATGCACTTGACCGGAATTGAAGCTGGGACCCTTCAGTCCACAGGCCAATGCTCTATCCACTGAGCTAAACCAGTTAAGGCTAGAATTCTTTTTTTTTTTTTTTTTTTTTTTTTTTAATATATTTTATTGATTTTTTACTGAGAGGAAGAGAGAGGGATAGAGAGCTAGAAATATTGATGAGAGAGAAACATCGATCAGCTGCCTCTTGCACACCCCCTACTGGGGATGTGCCCTCAACCAAGGTACATGCCCTTGACTGGAATCGAACCTGGGACCTTTCAGTCCTCTCTGTAAAAACTCAATAAAATATATTTAAAAAAAAATGAAAGGGTGATTGACAGATTTGAAGGGTTTGCTGACATCTCTACATTAGTCTTTTTCCCCCCATTTGCTAAAACTAGTTAAAATAGTGTGGGATAGTTTGTTGCAAGTGAAGCTAGCTTTAATATTTGGGATGGGCTGGATTAAGGTAATACCCACTGTTGTACTTGTTCATACTCCCGTTTGTCAGAAGTAAGTTTTTGAGCTGTTGAGTCAGGGTCACTGGGTAAAAGACTCCTCACTTTGCCCAACTGGTGTGGCTCAGTGGTTGAGCAACAACCAGTGAACTTGGCGGTCACGGTTTGATTCCCGGTCAGGGCACATGCCCAGGTTGCGGGCTTGATCCCCGGTAGGGGGTGTACAGGGAGCAGCTGATCGATGGTTCTCTCTCATTATTGATGCTTCTATCTTCCTCCCTCTCCCATCCTCTCTCCAATCAATAAAAACATATATATATATAATTTCCCCCCCCCCCCCAATTTTTTACAGAGAGGAAGGGAGAGAGTGAGAGAGAAACATCAATGAGAGAGAATCATCGACCAGCTGCCTCCTGCACACCCCCCACTGGGGATGTTCCCGCAACCAAGATACATGCCCTTGACCGGAATCGAACCTGGGACCTTTCAGTTTGCAGGCTGATGCTCTATCCATTGAGCCAAACCTGTTTCGACAATAAAAACATATTAAAAAATAAAAATAAAAAGATTCCTCTCTTTAATCCTTATAGCGACCCGAGGGAAAAAGGAGAAGGATTTTGCTCAGACCACAAGTGCCTGTTTAAGTTTCATCCAAGAGGCCCTGCTGAAGCACCAGTGGCAGCGAGCAGCCGAGTACATGCACAGCTACCTCCAGACCCTGGAGGACTCGGACAGCCAGAAGCGGCAGGCCGCGCCCGAGGTGAGGCGGGGCGAGTCTGTGGGAGAGGTTTCTGATCCCTGGAGTTCCAGCTCCTTTTGGTGGACACGGTTCTGATCTTCACCACCTTTTCTTCATCTCTGAAGAGGATTTTTAAAAAAAAATATATTTTATTGATTTTGTACAGATAGGAAGGGAGAGAGATAGAGAGCTAGAAACATCGATGAGAGAGAGTCATCGATCAGCTGCCTCTTGCACACTGGGGATATGCCCGCAACCAAGGTCCATGCCCTTGACTGGAATTGAACCCGAGACCCTCAGTCCCCAAGCCGACGCTCTATCCATTGAGCCAAACCGGTTTCGGCGGCAGAGGATTGTTTTTATGTATCTAACTGCTAAGGCCAAACTCTGGAGTCGTCCTTTTTTTTTTTCATGTCCCATCTCTAAACCATCGGAAAGGCCTGCTGGCTGTACGGTCCGATTCCCTGGGGTCTGACCAGGCTGTCCCTGGACGCAGGCCGCTGCCATCCCGCTGAGACGGCCATTTGCCCTTTTCTTTGGAGAGCCAGATTTTTTTAAACTTCTTCTAATACCACTTCTTCAAAATATCAATAGACTCGCCCAGGCCGTGGTATTTTGTGGAAGAGCCACACTCAAGGGGCCAAAGAGCCGCATGTGGCTCGCGAGCCGCAGTTTGCCGACCACGGGTCTGGGGCTTTCGTTGGACACGCAGATTTCCTGGGCTCCACCCCAGGTCTGAATCCGAGTCTGAGTCCCTGCAGCGTTTATTTAACGGGCAGTTCTCGTGTGCAACCAGGTTCAAGTGCACTTGTGACAGGCAATCTCCACATTTTCTTTAAGCTCCAGAGTGCTCCCGTCTGGCATTCTGCCAATGTAGGTCTTGGCCCCTCTAAGCTGGGAAGACTGGTTTTACAGTTATACCAAACCACCAGTCTGTATGTTTATAGAAATAACGGATTTAAAATTCACTTACATTTACTTTCAGGTCGGTGTTACTGAATTGCTTTAACACGGGGTCAGAGAAACAGAGTTCACGGCCATGGAGAACGCAGAGCTCCACGTTCTGTCAGCAATGTTGGGGGGCTGTGGGGAGGAAATACCTTCTATTAAAATGTGTCTGTTGCTGATAAACATTCTTTTTTTTTTTAAAAAAAACATTTTATTGATTTTTTACAGAGAGGAAGAGAGTTAGAAACATCGATGAGAGAGAAACATCGATCAGCTGCCTCCTGCACACCCCCCACTGGGGATGTGCCTGCAACCAAGGTTCATGCCCTTGACCAGAATCAAACCTGGGACCTTCCAGCCGCAGGCCGACACTCTATCCACTGAGCCAAATTTTGGCAAAATTTTTATCTTCAGTATATATCCTAACTGCCTGCTTTCTTTAGACTACTGATTTAAAAATGGCACTGTTATAATTATCTGGTATTTTAATTGGTGGGAAGGACTTAATCACATGTGATACAATATTAGTTTCACTGGGTGAAGGCTAGTGAAATATCGATGGAAGTGGTAGCTAGGGAAAGAAATGACAGATTGCTTTTGAATGAAATAATCAGAAAAAAAAATAGCTTTCTTGGGCAGACATGGGTTAAGGCAAAGGTTTTACATTTTTGATAGCAATTTCTGTTTTGACAGATGATTTGGAAACTCGGAAGTGAAATTCTCTATTATCACCCCAAAAGCAGCGTGGAGACTTTCAATGCCTTTGCGGACAGGATGAAGAATATCGGCGTCATGAATTACTTAACGGTAAGAATGTGGGCTTTGAAAATTTACCTTTGAAGTGTTCATTTTTTTTTTTTACAGTAATGCTATTGAGTCACAATCTTTTTTTTTTTTTAAAAAAATATATTTTATTGATTTTTTTACAGAGAGGAAGAGAGAGGGATAGAGAGCTAGAAACATCGATGAGAGAGAATCAGCGATCAGCTGCCTCCTGCACACCCCCTACTGGGGATGTGCCCACAACAGAGGTACATGCCCTTGACCGGAATCGAACCTGGGACCCTTCAGTCCGTAGGCCGATGCTCTATCCACTGAGCCAAACCAGTTTCAGCCAAACTGGGAGTTTGAATATGTGCAAACGTTTCCCTCCCAGCTTTCTGGAGATATAATTGGCATATCACACCGTGTAGGTTTAATGCGTACAGTGTGATGATTTGAGCCATGTACGCGTCATGGAAGAGGTAATCACAATGAGGTGAGTTGGCGCCTCCTCCATGTCATGTGATTACGTTGTGTTGTTGTTCTGGTGAGAACATTAAAACTCTACCCTTCCGGGAACTTTGGAGTATACAATTATCAACAGTTATTAACTCTGGTTACCGTACTGTATATTAGAATTCCCGGAACTTATCTCATAAGTGAAAAGGGGTGCCCTTTGACCAACATTTTCCCGCCTCCTCCACCCTCGGCCCTTGGCAGCCACCAGGCTCCTGTCCGTCTCCCGGGCACAGGTTCTTTCCCTGGATCACGTGGTCCTCTCTCTGTAAGCCGACATCCTTTTTTAAAAAATATATTTTATTGATTTTTTACAGAGCGGAAGGGAGAGAGATAGAGAGTTAGAAACATCGATGAGAGAGAGTCATCGATCAGCTGCCTCTTGGACACCCCCTACTGGGGATATGCCCGCAACCAAGGTACATGCCCTTGACTGGAATCGAACCCGGGACCTTTCAGTCCCCAAGCCGACGCTCTATCCACTGAGCCAAACCGGTTTCGGCCCGACATCCTTTTTTATTTTTATTAATTATTACGTTATGTTTATTGATTTTTTTACAGAGAAGAAGGGGGAGGGATAGAGAGTTAGAAACGTCGACCAGCTGCCTCCTGCACGCTCCCTGCCGGGGATGTGCCCGCAACCAAGGCACATGCCCTTGACCGGAATCGAACCTGGGGCCCTTGAGTCCACAGGCTGACGCTCTATCCACTGAGCCACACCAGTTAGGGCTGAAAGCTGACATCCTTTCACTCTCACCCACCCCTCTCCCCTCTTCGCTGGATTGACATTTCGGGTCTCGGGGCCTGTGCCGTTACATCATCTGTGTGCTACCAGGACCTTAGCCCAACATACGTCCTATGTGTACGGAGCTGTCTGACGAATGGTTTTCTAAGCAGCTCACAGGTCTCTGCATGTTCTTGTTACGGTTGCAGATCTCCCTGCAGCACACGTTGTACCTTCTGCACCACGGGCTGCTGGACGACGCCAGCAGGAACCTGAGCCAGGCGGAGACGTGGCGATACGGCGAGAAGTCCTCATCCCAGGAGGCGCTGATCAACCTCGTCCAGGCCTACAAAGGGCTTCTGCAGTATTACACCTGGTCTGAGAAGAAGAAGGAATTGTCCGAGCTTGGTGAGTGGGAACAAGGGGACTGTTTCTTTAGGCCAGCGGTCGGCAAACTCATCAGTCCACAGAGCCAAGTTATCAACAGGACAATGATTGAAATTTCTTTGGAGAGCCACATTTTTTAAACTTAAACTTCTTCTAACACCACTTCTTCAATATAGACTCACCCAGGCTGTGGTATTTTTGTGGAAGAGCCACACTCAAGGGGCCAAAGAGCCACATGTGGCTCGTGAACCGCGGTTTGCCGACCACTGCTTTAGGCGGTAAGACTGGATCAGAGGGACACGGGGATCTTAAGGAGTGAATCTAATCCCCGACCCCCCAGCCGAGCTTTATCCAGATGTTACGGAGAGCAGCTGTCTCTGTGGACGTAAAGTTCTCCATCATTTTTTATATTCCGATGTATCAAAAAACCTTTTCAGACAAAACTTAGATGATTCATAAATTAAGTTATGATCATTTTAGATTCTTTGCTGTTTTTAAATATGACTTCCAAGAAAGGTGACCATTTTCTTCAGCAGGCATTGTCGCATATCATAAATGTTTCTTCTTGTGGGTTTGGAATGGGGTTTAGTGTGTTTTATAATGCTGTTTCTCGGAATATTATGTGTAAAGAGTAGAGCAAGATAATGCTGTTTAATCCCTGTACAAAGGTTATAACAGACCTTTTTTTTTCTATTTCAGAGAGAGGAAGGGAGAGGGAGAGAGAGAGAAACATCAACGATGAGAGAGAATCATTGATTGGCTGCCTCCTGCATGTCCCCTATGGGGGGGAAATCGAGCCCTCACCCTTGACCAGAATCGAACCTGGGACCCTTTAGTCCGCAGGCCAACGCTCTATCCACTGAGCCACACCGGTCAGGGCTGGACCAGTCAGATCTTTCGATGTCCTGTGCCTGTCTTCTGTTTCTTCAGTTCACCTGGCTATAAGGCCCGCTGCGATATTTTTTATTTATTTATTTTTTTAAACTGGCTTGTTAATGCTGATGAGGTAAGTTTTCAATTCAATATTGACTTTCTTACACGTGATCAGGCAGAACTGAAGCAAATATTTGACGACAGAAGCAGTTGGAAGCTGGCACTGATGCCCTCTTCCCCGCGGACAGGTGATCCAGTGGCGGCCCTTTGTTCCGTAGCAACAGGAGGTGGAGATGGCATTACACGTGGAGCTCTTTTTAAAAAAATATATATATATTTTATTGAGTTTTTACAGAGAGGAAGGGAGAGGGATAGAGAGTTAGAAACATCGATAGGAGAGAAATTCATCGATCAGCTGCCTCTTGCACACCCCCTACTGGGGATGTGCCCGAAACCAAGGTACATGCCCTTGACTGGAATTGAACCCGGGACCCTTCAGTCCGCAGGCCGATGCTCTATCCACTGAGTGAAACTGGTTTCAGCTCAGTCTTATCTTTAAGTATTTGTCTTCACCAGCAACGCCAGCAGGACCAAAACTTTTCTGTGGGTAGTTGCTGATTGCTGATTTGTGGTCAGTTCTGAGTGATTCATAATGAGTCTCTGGTCTTTTTGATTAGATGAGGATGACTATGCTTACAGCACGGCCTCTCAGAACATGTTCAGCCACAGCTGGAAGACGTCCATCAACTTCTCTGCTCTGATTCTGACGCCCGGGGTCTGGGACCCTTTTGTGAAGAGTTATGTAGAGGTAAGTAGACTTCCCATAAAATTTTATTAGTTTCATTTTTTTTTTAATTAAATATATTTTTATTGATTTCAGAGAGGAAAGGGAGAAGGGAGAGAGAGAGAGATAGGAACATCAGTGATGAGAGAGAATCATTGATTGGCTGCCTCCTGCACGTCCCCTACTGGGGACTAACCTTGCAACCTGGACATGTGCCCCTGGCTGGAATCGAACCCGGGACCCTTACAGAATGTAGCTCAGATATTATGTGTGTTTTTTTAATATAGATGCTGGAATTCTATGGGGATCAAGATGGGGCCCGAGAGGTCCTCACTAACTATGCCTACGACGAAAAGTTCCCGTCCAATCCCAACGCGCACGTCTACTTGTACAACTTTCTAAAGAGAGAGAAGGCGCCACGAGAGAAACTGATTAGTGTGCTTAAGGTATAGACTTTCTTTTTTTTAATCTTTATTTTTCAGATTATTACAGTTGTTCCTCTTTTTTCCCCTTCATAGCTCCCCTCCACCTGCTTCCCACCCCACCCTCTGCCCTTACCTTCCCACACTGTCTTCATTCATGGGTGCACGGTTTTTGTCCAGTCTCTTCCTGCACCCCCCACACCCCTTTCCCCCTGAGAATTGTCAGTCCACTCCCTTTCTAGGCCCCTGATTCTATTATATTCACCAGTTTATTCTGTTCCTCAGATTTTTTATAAGGTATAGATTTTTTTTTTTTAAGATTTTTAATTGGGTACTAGAAAGAGAGGAAGGGAAAGAGATAGAAAGATAGAAACGTCATTCTGCACGCCCTCTACTGGGAATGGAGCCTGCATTATGGGCCTGTGCCCTGACTGGGAATCGAACCGGGAACCTCGTGGTTCATGGGTTGACGCTCAACCGCTGGGCCTGTGTGAAGTAGATTTTTTCCTTTATTTTTTTTCTTCTTCTCAGTTTTGACTTCTGAAAAGAAATTAAATTATTAAGTGTGATAAACAGTATAAAAATGTATGGGAAAATAAAAAGCCTCCATCTGTTTTCCCCTACACCTCTGATTATCTTGTTATTATCAGTGATTTTTAAACAGGAGCTTTACAGAGAATCCTTTCTGTACCCGAAATGAAACTGGATAAAAGCCAAGTATCTTTTAAATCCATGATTCATTCTCTGAAGGGCTATTTGAAAGTAAGCTGAAATTTGAGAAATGCCTTTTGCATGTGCAAATATCACAAGATTATCCTTTCTTCCAGATTTTGTATCAGATTGTACCATCTCATAAGCTGATGCTAGAATTCCACAGATTACTGAGGAAATCAGGTGAGCCGTGTGTGTGTGTGTGTGTGTGTGTGTGTGTATTAAATTTCTGTGGGTAGATGAGAGGGTCAGCAGCCCAAGGTCCCTGGGCCAAACCCATTGCTCCCCCGATCGCAGTTCTGGAGCCCAGGCACTCTCATGAACTGACGTGGTCCATGCATCCATCCCCCCCATTCCCACAGTCACACACACATGTCTAACTTTTGACTCCCAAAAGCCTTAACTTCTTATGGCCCACTGTTCACCAGAGGCCGTGCCGATCACACACATTTTGTCTGTTGTGTGTATTATTTACTGTATGCTTACAATAAATAATACACGTATTTTAATAACGCCTGAGTTAGACATGATGGATGCCCCTAACTCAGGGGTAGAGTTGTATAGCTCCGTGGTCGGCAAACCGCGGCTCCGGAGCCACCTGCGGCTCTTTGGCCCCTTGAGTGTGACTCTTCCACAAAACACCACGGCCTGGGCGAGTCTGTTTTGAAGAAGTGGCGTTAGAAGAAGTTTATGTTTAAAGAATGTGGCTCTCCAAAAAGATTTCAATCGTTGTGCTGTTGATATTTGGCTCTGCTGATGAATGAGTTTGCCGACCACTAGGATAGTCCATTCAGAGATTAGAATCCGCATTCCGACTTCAGTAGCATGGACTGAATTATTGCATTTCTCAGATTCTTCACAGGAGAGTATGAGAACAATGAATTGTTTTAAATTTTTGGCCAAATCAGAGGCTTACGGTTCAGTAATGCTTTATCAGCTGATGAAGTGATTTGTCTCGGCTTTGTGTGCCTCAGTTTCCCCTGTGACCTCACTGCTGTGACCATTGCAGACCAAGAAGAGCACCGTAGACTGGGGCTGGAGGTGCTGTTCGGTGTCTTGGATTTTGCTGGATGCACCAAAAACGTAACTGCTTGGCAATGTTTGGCAAAATATCTCCGACAGATCTTAATGCGGTAAGAGACGCGTGGTATTTATTACTGGGTCAGCATAAATCATAATACTTCCCAGTATTAGAGCTGATAATATGTCGGTTTTTAAGCAAATAAAGTTTTTGCTTATGTTTTTGGGTTTTATTTTTTTAAAAAAGTATTTGTTATTGCTTTTAGAGGGAAAGGAAGGGAGAGGAAGCCCTATGACCATAAGATTCTTAAAGGCAGAGACATGTCCTATTCAGTTAAAAAAAATATATATATATATTTTATTGATTTTTTTTACAGAGAGGAAGGAAGAGGGATAGAAAGTTAGAAACATCAATGAGAGAGAATCATCGACCAGCTGCCTCTTCCACACCCCCTACTGGGGATGTGCCCGCAACCAAGGTACATGCCCTTGACCGGAATCGAACCTGGGATTCTTCAGTCCGCAGGCCCACGCTCTCTCCACTGAGCCACACCGGTTTCGGCATCCTATTCAGTTTTTGAACCGGTAGGAATTCTGCCCCAGGACACAAATAGGTCCTAAATGTGTATTTGCTCAATTAAATTATTCATGAACTCTCAGCCTTGTCCGTCTCAACTGTCAGCCCTGTGTGCCCACGTATTTATATAATAATATCTGAATTTGGATAGTAATTCTTTGTAGCATGTAATTTAAAATGAAGTTTTAAATGAATTCTTAAATAGTAATAATAGCTAACATTTATGAAACATTTGCCGGGAGCTTGAATGAGATCGCTGTATTGCGGGACCAGTTTCATCCTAATAACAGTGCTGTGCGCTGGTGCCATTCATATCCCCAAGGAAATGGAAGCTCAGAGAGGTTAAACACCTTGGCCAGGGTCACACAGGTAGCGAATGGAAGATGTGAGATTTGAATCGGGATTTTGACTTCAGAGTCTATGGTATTAACCACACTGAGCCACACTGGGCTGGCTGTTTAGTTAAATGGAAACTAGGCCAAAACCGGTTTGGCTCAGTGGATAGAGCGTCGGCCTACGGACTGAAAGGTCCTGGGTTCGATTCCGGTCAAGGGCATGTACGTTGGTTGCGGGCACATCCCCAGTGGGGGGTGTGCAAGAGGTAGCTGATCGATGATTCTCTCTCATCAATATTTCTAACTCTCTATCCCTCTCTCTTCCTCTCTCTGTAAAAAATCAATAAAATATATTAAAAAAAAAAAAATGGAAACTAGGACATAGAGATCCACGAGATCCGGAACGGGTGTGGTTTCATGAGTGTGCCCTGCCCCTGCCAAACCCAGATGTTGCTCTGAAAATGTCCTCCTCTCCTCCTAGTTCATCGACGCTGCTTCCGTTCTAACAGCCCAGATCCGTCTCTGTCACAGACCTTTTTCTCTTCCAGAAGCCATCCTGCCTGGGTTCAGGACGAGTGGAATTCCAGGAAAAGCTGGTGGCCAGGCTTTCACTTCAGCTCCTTCTGGGCAAAAAGCGACTGGAAGGAGGATAGAGCTTTGGCTTACGAGAAGGCGTTTGTAGCCGGGATATTGTTAGGAAAAGGTACGTGTTCTCTTTTTATCTCAAAGTCTCTTGGAGCCGATTTTGAAATACGAGTGTGACCATCCTTTCATCGGACAGCTCGCCGCCTCCTGCGGTACCTTAGGTTGTTTCTGTGTCTAGGCTGTTGTGAATAATGCTACAGTGAAAGAGGGATACAGGTATCTTATACTACACTTGATCTCAGCCAAAAGGCCGAGAAGCGATGGGGTACATGTATCTTTATGGTGGTGTTTTAAAAAATACCGTGGGGCACATGCCGGACTAGATCCCCAGTGGGGAGCATGCAAGCTGATCAATGATTCTCTCTCATCATTGATGTTTCTACCTCTTCCTCCCTCTCCCTCTCTGACATCAATAAAAATATAGTTAAAAATATATATATATATATTTATACATACACACATATAATATTTATTTTTACAGAGAGGAAGGGAGAGGGATAGAGAGTTAGAAACATTGATGAGAGAGAAACATCGATCAGCTGCCTCCTGCACACGCCCTACTGGGGATGTGCCTGCAACCAAGGTACATGCCCTTGACCGGAATCGAACCTGGGAAGTAAGGGGTGTGCAGGAGGCAACCGATCAATGATTCTCATTGATGTTTCTATCTCTCTCTCCCTCTCCCTCTATGAAATCAATAAAAATATATATATTTCAAAGACAACAACAAAAAAGAGAAGAATCTAGGATAATTTGCTTTTGGAGCAGGTTCTTGTAATATATGAATGCCTTTCGCCTAACTAAGGGTGTGGGAGGCAGCTTAGAAAACCAGCTGAAGTTGATGCTTTATGTTGATGGATCAGAAACATCTTCGTATGTAGCAAGCAGTACATTTCATTGGTGATGGTTCTGAGAGTGTGCGTAGACATGTTGGTATAGACAGTAAAACTCATTCTGTTTCCATAATCATTACTATGTCAGGAATGAAGCAAAGCTAAAAATGTAGAAATATATTTGAAGAATTCGATAAGTATTAAAACTTTGTTTTATTTTATTTTTTTTAGGTTGTAGATATTTTCGGTATATTTCAAAACAAGATCATCAAGACTTAAGGAAGAAATTTAAGCGGATGAAGAAGTTAGTGAAAAAACACAGTATTGTAAATCCCTGATACTGAATCTTAGTTATTTCAGCTTAGTAGCTACAGTGTAGTAGCTTAATGGATAATTATTGAATGTATTTATTTATTTGGTGTTCTATATGGCTATAAAAAAGTTATTTTTTATATATTTTTATACTTTCTCTTACTAGTAGTTATAGCCAGAGAAACAGTCTCACTACCTTCGTTTTTGGTAAATAAATATTTTTCCTTTTTGTACTGTTAAATATATTTATTAAGGAATAACCTTCAAATAAAACATGTATTTATTTAATCAGAGAATACACCTCTACAGCAGTTATTATTTGCAGATAAGTTGCCTGACTTTGTGCAATAAGCCATAGCTTATAATAAGTGGAATTGTTAAATGAATTTCTTATTTCAGACTCTCTAGATGATCCATGTTGGGTTTACTCTCATGACAAATATTTTTGGTGATGAGTTCTGTCGAGAAACTTTGGAAACCAAGCAAGACCTAGTAAAGGACTCTTCCTCCTTCTCCTTCGGTGCTAAGACGGGACAGTGTGGGGCTGAATGACCCGATTCCAGGAGAGGAATTTGGGTCAGAGCAGGTGGAAGGGGCTGGCTGGTTTCAGCTGGCGCTGGCTTCGCTTCAGAGGGCTCTGGGCTTGTCTGCCTCTGTTTCTGTGTCTGGCTCAGCTGAGCCGTGCTCTGCAGCTCACAAGCCCTCCCCTTTCTCTGGGGAACGAGGTACAGCATTGGCAGCTGGACAGGGGAGCAGACAGCCAGTGAAATAGGGTCTCAAGCTCACACAGTAGGCCTGATGGGAAATGAGATAGTGTCCCACACAGTAGGACTGATGGGGGGTGTGCAGGAGGTAGCTGGTTGATGTTTCTCATCAATGTTTTCAACTCTCTCACCCTTTTTGTAAAAATCAATAAAATATATAAATTCAAAAAAAAAAAAAAAAAGCCGAAACCGGTTTGGCTCAGTGGTAGAGCGTCAGCCTGCGGACTGAAAGGTCCCGGGTTCAATTCGGGTCAAGGGCATGGACCTTGGTGGCGGGCACATCCCCGGTGGGGGGTGTGCAAGAGGCAGCTGGTCGATGTTTCTCTCTCATCGACGTTTCTAGCTCTCTATCTCTCTCCTTTCCTTTCTGTAAAAAATCAATAAAATATATTAAAAAAAAATACTATTGGTTTAAAAAAAAAAGAGAGAGAGAGTGAGAGAGAGGGAGGGAGAGAGAGAGACTCACACCATATATACCCCAGCTCTAGGAGGAGGCCTGGAGGCCTGTGCTGACGGGTTTCCAAGGAAAGCTGCCCCCTACAATGGTCACCCCATTTGCAGGTTCCCAGTAAGTAGTCCTGGTCCTGGGGTCATTCAGGATCTGAGATGGCTTTGCACACAGACGTTGCGTACCAGCACCAGCCACGTGCGGACCCTTGGGTGAGAACGGGAGTGTTTTTCCTGCCTGGGACTCCTTTCCTCAGGCCCCGGGCACACTTCCCCTCACCACACACCCCCGAGCACACGAAGGCAAAACAACCCACAAATGTGTGTGTTTCTGCAGAGCTGAAAGCTTGCAGGCCAAGACGAAGTGGTTAACTGCCCCGCATCCGAAACGGAAACCATCCCACACGACTCGGTATTTTGAATTTAATTAAAAAAAACCCCCCGCTGATTAAGCTGAAACCGGTGTGGCTCAATTAGATTGAGTGTCAGCCTGCGGACTGAAAGGTCCCGGGTTCGATTCCGGTCAAGGGCATGTACCTTGGTTGCGGGCACATCCCCAGTGGGGGGTGTGCAAGAGGCAGCTGTTCGATGTCTCTCATCGATGTTTCTGACTCTCTGTCCCTCTTCCCTCCAGAGAAACAGTCTCACTACCTTTGTTCTTGGTAAATAAATATTTTTCCTTTTTTGTACTGTTCAATATATTTATTAAGGAATAACCTTCATATAAAACATGCATTTATGTAATCAGAGAATACACCTCTACAGCAGTTATTATTTGCAGATAAGTTGCCTGACTTTGTGCAACTTATATGCAAATAAGTTGCACAAAAATCAATAAATATATTAAAAAAGGAAAAAAAAGACTCTGGAATTCAGCGGGGAACGGAGGAAGGAGGATGGCTGCAGGCACTGGCTCCCGGAGCGGGCGTGGGCTGATTGTTTTGGGGGGATCTCCCCGGATGCACGCAGGCAGAGCTGCGAGGCCGGGGTGCCACGTGGCGCCCACAGCCTCGGGGCGCGGCGGGTCCGGTGTCGGGGAGAGGCGAGCGGGAGCCGGCGCCACAGCGCCACCTGCCGGCCGCGCGCGCGCACTGCAGGCGCCGCGCCTCCTGCCCCGCCCGCCCCGCAGCCCGCGCGCCGGCCGCCCCTCCGCTGCCCGCCGTCCCCCCGGTGCTGCGAGCAGAGCCAGCCGGAGCCTCGCGCCCCGATTCCCAGCGCCCGGGCCCGCCCGCAGGTGCCGGGGCGCTACGGTCACCGAGGATGGCTTTTCTGTTTCTTTCTTTTTTTTTTCCTTTCCCCCCCCCCTTTTCATTGCGGCCCAGCGTTTCCTCTCCCGCGTTGCATCCCAAGCGCAGCGAGGATGCCCGTATCCTTTGCATTTCGGGAGGAGAGACCCCGCTTTGCATCCTTCGTGCCGGAGAGCGTTTGCAGAGGTGACTTTCCCACTTTGGGAGTTTCTGTTCCGGATGCATGCGAGATCATGGGAAAGGAAAAACACCAGAAAAAAAAAAAAAAGAAGAAAAGAAAAGAAAAGAAAGAAAGGAAAAAAAAAAAAGGTAGCAAAAGGCCCCAGCGAGGATCGAACTCGCGACCCCTGGTTTACAAGATCAGTGCTCTAACCACTGAGCTATGGAGCCCCCTTGTTGCCTGGGAGACCGCAATGCAAGGACATTGGTAGCAGCCTGGCTTCAGCTGGAGGGCTTGGGAGACAGACCGACCCCCCAGGAGACTGACTGACCCCCAATCTCAGTCATGATGGCTGTGAAGACTGTGAAATGCCAGAGGGAAAAAATGCCCACCACACCAGGCCACACCACAGGTGGAAAAACAAACCCGAATCCCTAAGGTTAGGATCACAGAACACGGACGCCTGCCTGCGGTAAGTGATGCGAACAGACAGGGGCGGGAAGGGAAGATGCGGAAGTGAAATGGGGTTACCGTTAGGTCGGGGTACAGCTCTGCTGTGGCTGGGACAGCTTGTCTCAAGTTTCATACTCACAGGGGCCTGGCTTTGGTTCTCAGGAGTAAGTTATTGGTTAGGGATGAGTTTATATATTTTATTTTTTATGGAGAGGAGGGAAGAGGGATAGAGAGTTAGAAACATCAATGAGAGAGAATCATTGATCAGCTGCCTCCTGCACACCCCCCCACTGGGGATGTGCCCGCAAGCAACCAAGGTCCATGCCCTTGACCGGAATCGAACCTGGGACCTTTCAGTCCGCAGGCTGACTCTCTAACCAGGGGTCTTCAAACTACGGCCCGCGGGCCACATGGGGCCCGCAGAGGAGTCTGATCCGGCCCGCCAGGTTTTTTGGGCAGTGAGCGCAGCCGAGGTGTTACGGTAGGGATTAGTAGTTCATATAGTCCGGCCCTCCAGCTCTCTGAGGGACCGTGATCTGGCCCCCACTTTAAAAAGTTTGAAGACCCCTGCACCGGTGAGGGCGGCATGAGTTATTTTTTATTACTAGTTGAGTCTAAAAGTATTGTGCGCAGCTGGCTGGATGTGTGCAATCCCTGGCCTCTGGGCTGGCGATCAGGAGGGAGACAGACACCCCAGGGCCATGGTCTTGGGGCCCAGCGCTGCGATTTCAGTCTTGGTGGGTTGGTGGAGGTTTGTTGTGTGACCTAATACACGGTCCATCCTGGAGAACGTCGGAAGCCACTGTTTGCTTTCTGGTGTTGGGGATTCGGTTCAGATGAAGTTGATCTCTTCGGTGGCGTCGTGAGGTCCCAGGCTGGGCACAGGCACCGGAGGGAGGACATCTCGGGGTCCTCCTTGGTAAAACGAGAGTGATGATGAGGATGAGGAGGAAAAGGATGCTGATGACCGCAATCACGCTGTCATCACCTGTGGGTACTCGGGAAGAACCCGTGAAACCCTGTGTGTCAGTACTTCCCACAGGGCCTGGCGTCGGGGGTAGCCTTGGTGTGAGTTTATTATTATTTTTTAAAATATATTTTACTGCTGAAACCGGTTTGGCTCAGTGGATAGAGCATCGGCCTGCAGACTGAAAGGTCCCGGGTTCGATTCCGGTCAAGGGCATGCACCTTGGCGGCGGGCACATCCCCAGTGGGGTGTGTGCAAGAGGCAGCTGGTCGATGTTTCTCTCTCATCGATGTTTTTGACTCTCTATCCCTCTCCCTTCCTCTCTGTAAAAAATCAATAAAATATATTAAAAGAAAAATAAAAAAGAGGAGAGAAAAGAAGGAAAAAGAAAAAGGAGAGAAAAGAAAAGAAGAGAAAAGAAAAGAAAAGAAAAAACTCTCCCCTGGAGCACACCACTTTGTCAAGGTGACCACGATGCCTTATTTCTTTGGGCTGCAGTTGAGCGAGTGGCCACTAGGGGATGCCACATGCCCGCACGCGAGGAGGCTGTGCCTGCGTGGACGTGCCTGACTGTCACTCTTGGAGAGAAGAGCACGCATCCCGGAGAGAGAAATGAAGCCACGGGCGGGATTGAGTTTTTAAAACACTTCCTCAGCCCCCGTGGAGAACACGCCGCGGTGGTGGCAGGTCCCTCTCCTTGCTGGGACAGCCGGAAAAGGGCGTTACCTGCCCACGGGCACCTGGCTACAGAGGCCAGGTTATACAAATACACAATCCAGCTGAAACCGGTTTGGCTCAGTGGATAGAGCGTCGGCCTGCGGACTGAGGGGTCCCGGGTTCGATTCCGGTCAAGGGCATGTACCTTGGTTGCGAGCACATCCCCAGTAGGGGGCGAGCAAGAGGCAGCTGATTGATGACTCTCATAGATGTTTCTAACTACTCTCTCTCCCTTCCTCTCTGTAAAAAAATAAAATAAAATAAAATAAAATAAATAATAAGATACACAATCCAGTGAAACCACGCAGCAGGCCTGGCCTGGGGGAGCGAGAGAATGAGACCCAGCTGGGCTCCGGCCCCGACAGGCCTCGGTGATGAGTGTTGAGTAAATGGGCTGTGGTCACGTGGAGACCCTTTTATTTTTAAAAAATATATTTTATTGTTTTTTGTTTTTTGTTTTTACAGAGAGGAAGGGAGAGGGATAGAGAGTTAGAAACATCGATGAGAGAGAAACATCGGCCAGCTGCCTCTTGCACACCCCCTGGAGATGTGCCCACAACCAAGGTACATGCCCTTGACTGGAATCGAACCCGGGACCTTTCAGTCCGCAGGCCGACGCTCCAACCACTGAGCCACACCGGTTTCAGCAGGTGGAGACCCTTTTAATGAGGAGTCAGGAGCGGCCTGGCCCCACTCCTGGGCCGGGCTGCCGCCTCTCGGAGGCCCCGCGGGGGGCCATTGTGGAGAGGGGTCACCGTGGTTACCGGCCTCAGAGGGTCAGCAGCAGGGTGGTGGGTCCGCAGGAGGCCATCCTGGGAGAGGACAGGAGCGAGGACCAGATGAGTGTTGTCATGGTGATGGCGGGCTCCACGTGGACCCGTTCAGTTGTAAAGGGGACTCCCTGGCCCCATCCCATGCACATTCCCGCTGGACCCCGCTGTCAGGCCCCGCGTGGGTCAGGGAGGGAGGGAGGGGGCACAAGGGGGAAGGGTGGCTGCGAGTTGGCCACCCTGCATTCTAGTTCTGCCATTGACCTTGGGAAGGTCATTTCACTCGAGCTGCCCTGTGCTCTCACCTGTAAACCATCGAGGAGATGGGCGGGGAGGCTGGGAGAGGGCCCCGGGCTTGTTCCCAATCGATGTTCCCAGCGCCTTCACGTCCATCGGAAACAGGTGGGCGAGTCCCGTGGCCCCACGGCCCCCTCCATGGGGAGGGGGAGGCACGGGGAGACCCAGGAGCCGGCCGCGGGTGGCGATGGGCTGCTGTCCTGCCCACCGTGTCAGTCCCTTCCTCCTTCTGTCTGGACGTGTCCCCTCCCTGGACGGCCTGGGGCGTGAGAAGCGTTTATGGACGTGGACCAAACGTTATGATATCCGACGTGGACGAAGCGGCGAGGACGAGGGCTGGGGTCGGCAAACTCATCCGTCCGCAGAGCCAAATACCAACAGCAACACGACGGACGTGTCTCTGGAGAGCCGCACTGTTTAAACGTAAACTGCTGCTGACGCCACGTCTTCCACACAGACTCGCCGGGGCCGTGGTGTTTTGTGGAAGAGCCGCCCTCCAGGGGCCAAGGAGCTGCCTGTGGCTCTCGAGCCGCCGTTTGCCGACCGCGGGACTAGGGTTTTGGAAACATCCGTTTCCCCAATGTGATGCTCGGCAGCACCCGGAAGGTGAGGATCATCACAGGAGGAAGAGGAGGGAGTCCCTAACCCCAAGTCCCAGGTAGGTGGGCAGTGGAGTCGGGGGGCTCCGTTGGGGCTATGGGGGGGGGCAGGAAGCTCGGCTGCCTCGTGGGAGAAGCTGGGGGGCTCATCACCCCTGAGAGGGTGAGGCGTCTGGGGTGGGGGTGAGGCAGGGAAGGCTATGCAGTGGGTTCTTATTTATTTACTTTTTAAAAATATATTTTATTTATTTTTTACAGAGAGGAAGGGAGAGGGAGAGAGAGTTAGAAACATCGATGAGAGAGGAACATCGATCAGCTGCCTCCTGCACACCTCCCACTGGGGATGTGCCCGCAACCAAGGCACATGCCCTTGAGCGGAATCGAACCTGGGACCTTTCAGTCCGCAGGCTGATGCTCTATCCACTGAGCCAAACCGGTTTCAGCGTCATTGTGGTTTTAATGTGAAAGCTAACATGATGAATGTCCCCGTGCCCCCCCCCCACCCGAAATGAATACCCAGCTGAGGGTTCAGTTTGGAAAGTGAAATGTATTTCCATAAACACTGCCTTTTGCATTATTCAGAGTGTGCATATACATTTTTTTGGGGGGGAAACTCTATATTTTATCTTAATTTACAGATAAGAAGACTGGTAAGCGGTTTGGCTCAGTGGTAGAGCATTGGCCTGCAGACTGAAAGGTCCCAGGTTTGATTCCAGTCAAGGGCATGTACCTTGGTTGCAGGCACATCCCCAGTAGGGGGTGTGCAGGAGGCAGCTGATCGATGATGCTCTCTCATTGATGTTTCTAGCTCCCTATCCCTCTTTCTTCCTCTCTGTAAAAAAAAAAAAAAATTTAATAAAATATATTAAAAAATAAAGATCTTTAAAAAAAAAAAAAAAGAAGAAGACAGGTAAGAATTTAGTCGTGAGTGCTGAAGGCCAAGCGGGAAGAGGGATGAGAAGGAGGCGGTGATCCATAGGGTGGCATGAATCGATGACCTCGTTTGGCGATCGAGTGCAGTTGACGCTGTCAGGGGTGTGGGTTAGAGGCAGGATGGGGGGGCAGAGAGGGGGAAGGAGCCCCCAGAGCTGCCTCTGCTCCTCTCTCAAGCCGGCTCTCTCCCTCCCCAGGTGCCCGGGTTCCTGAGCCCCGTCCTCCCATCCCGGACTCTGCGCTGCCATCACCAGGCCTCACCCTCAGCCAGTCAGCCCGACCTCCAGCCCCGAGAGCTGCTCACTGAGGTAAGTGTCCTATAACTGGCCTCCTCAATTTACGAGACTCCCGCACAATGTACACACACCTTTTGACACTTTTTCCTGAACTTGAGAGGCCATATTCACTGTCCATCCCACTGCATTTTACAGTTCAGTGCGACTTGTCAATGCATCCTCGTGGCTCCGAAGGCTGGTGTAGTGTCCGTGGGCGCTCTGTCGAGGCTGTTCTGCATTGTACAAACCATCTGTCTACGGTAGACGGACGTTGGGATGTTTTTTTCCCACCGGTTCCTTGACAGTTCTGCGCTTTTTACTGACATTTCGTCCGAGTTATTGGTGGTTTCTTGCAGTGTCCTATCATGAGCCTTCTGCTCTGCCCGTGGGACATCTACGCGGTTCATACGTGTTTAGCTGTGCAGACACTCCCACCGTGTGACAGTTGCCACGGAGTTCCGTGCAGAATGCGCCACGCAGGGGGCTGCCCCAGGCAGCGAGGTGGGCTGTGGGCGGGACCGTTAGGCCTGTGTAAGGGCAGCTTCCGTGTTGGCACAGATGACATAGTTCCTCAGCGAGCACCCCATCCTTAAGCTTTCTGATGGTTGGGGAGATGGTTTCAGATGTTGATTCTCTAAAACCTCCTCCTGGTCTGAAGTGCTTGGTCAGGAGAAGCTGCTGCTTGTTATGGCTTCTGGCATTTTGTGCTGAGTGGGCACTCTTTCCTTTCCTCCTTCTTTCCTTCCTTTCTTCCTTCCTTCCTTCCTTCTTTCCTTCCTTCCTTCCTTCCTTCCTTCCTTCCTTCCTTCTTTCCTTCCTTCCTTCCTTCCTTCCTTCCTTCCTTCCTTCCTTCCTTCTTTCCTTCCTTCCTTCCTTCCTTCCTTCCTTCCTTCCTTCCTTCCTTCCTTCCTTCCCTTCCTCCCTCCCTCCTTTCTTTCTTTCTTTCTTTCTTTCTTTCTTTCTTTCTTTCTTTCTTTCTTTCTTTCTTTCTTTCTTCCTTCCTTTCCTTTCTCTATTTCTTTATTCCTTTAATGAGTGCTGAAGGCTATTTGGAATTTAGAGGCAACCTGTTGCCTATAAAACGGTACCAAAAAAATATGCAATTTCTCATAAAAAGAAAACGAAAAAAAGGAACATAAAAGAAAGATGTCTAACTAGCGGTCGAGGACAATAGGGGGGTGGGGGCATGAGTGGGGTGGGGGTGGGGGATTGGAATGGGGGATTGAGGACAAATATGTGATACCTTAATCAATAAAGAAATTAAAAAAATATGTGGGGTTAATTAAAGAAGTTAAAAATTTATGAAGTGCTTATCCTGTACTCTGTATGGCACTAAGGTTTTGTGTGTGTGTGTGTGTGTGTGTGTGTACGCGTGTATGTGCATGTGAGATGAATAAAAGATGAGTAAGACTTGGTCACTGCATCCAAGGAGCCCTCAGTCTCAGAGGGAAGCTCTGCCCGGTGTGTGAGCACAGACAGAGGTAAGAGCTGTGGTGTGGGGTCTGAGTGGCCCTTCTAGCTGGACTGTCTTGTCTGGAGTTGGATTCTGGGTCTTCACCTTTGGAAGAGGCATTTGGTCTTTGTGGACCTTAGTTTTCTCCTCTGTGAAGTGGGAACAAGACTCTAGTTAATTTTTTTTTTTTTTTTTTGTGTGTGTGTGTGTGTGTGAGGATTAAATATACCGCATATCTAAATCATGTGGAATAATGCCTGGCCAGTAGGGAACACGTGATGAGTGAGAGCAGTGGCTGCTGCAAGATGACAGTAGGGGCATGACTGGCTGCATTTTTCTTTCTTTCTTTTCTTTTCTTTTTTTTTTTTTTTTTTTGCCAGAAACATTATGTTTATTGTAATTATCCTTTAATGTTTTCTTTCTCTCTCTCTTTTTTTTATTGTTTGAAGTATTACAAATAGCAGTACCTATGTCTCCTTTCCCCTCCTCCCCTCCCTGTGGACCTCCACCCGGCCTCCCCTACCCCCTGCATTGTCCACGTTCCTGTTTACAAGGTCACGAACACAAAGCACCCCGTCTCTCAGGCCGGCGTGCCCCACGGTCCTGGGCTGGCATCAGCCCCTCGGAGTCTGGAAGCGTCCAAGGTGAAGGCTGTGATTTGCAGGTGTCTCTCTGCCCCCTGACCTCCCACAGCTGTGGGCTAAGCCGGGCTGCCAGGGCAGGTGGCACCTGAGGCCGCTAATTGATTTCCTGCTTGTGAATATTCGTTTGAGGTTCCTTCCCATCTGCTCTCCTTCTGGGACTGCAGCCTGGCCCCTGAGCAAGCCTGGGCCTGGCCTGTAGGTCACTCCTCTTACCAACGGCAGGAGGATAGGACCGGCTGCCTTCGTGTGACCGGGCGGAGGACTCTGGGGGCTGTGTGTGTGTGTGTGTGAGAGTATGTGAGTGTGTGTGTGAGTGTGTGTGAGTGTGTGTGAGTGTATGTGAGTGTGTGTGTGAGTGTGTGTGTGAGTGTGTGTGAGTGTGTGTGAGTGTGTGTGAGTGTGTGTGAGTGTGATTGTGAGTGAGTGTGTGTGTGTGTGTGTGAGTGTGCATGTGTGTGAGTGTGTGTGTGTGTGAGTGTGTGTGTGTGTATGAGTGTGTCTCTCTGTGTGTGTGTGTGTGTGTCTGGGTCTCCAGAAATGCTCAGGTGACCCCCGGCTACGAGGCAGAGGTCACCCCCCTCTCTGAGGACGTCTCTCTCCCCAAGGCCATCCGGTCCTCCAAGCAGGAGCTGGCCGCTGGTAGCGGATGGGCCTGGTGCTGATGGCACTTCCCTGGCGTTTCTCGCTCTTCATTTCCAGAAAGTAATTTCGCTTGATTGCTGTGTGGTCCTTTGGAAGGAGGCGTTTTAAGAAATAGGAGAGAAGAGGTTGGCTCACCCTCAAAATCCCTCCCTTCTGGACGCTCCTCAGGACAGCACCAGTGCCCGTTTGGGACGGGAGCTCGGTGGGGTTTCTGTCTCGGGTGGATTTAGGGGGAGGTGAGGCAGCTCTCTCCCTGGTTCATTTCGTTGGGTGCCTGCCTGGACCAGGGGTGTCAGCTGACTGTAGTTCCTTCCAGTGTGAGCCTTTTGACAGATTCACAAGACTCTACAAAGCTGAGGATGTTTTCCATCTGCTTTGTTATTGGGCCTAGTCTTAATCTTATCTCTCCAAGCGAATTTTTAAATTATCGGAAGGCTTGCCCTAGCCAGGTTGGCTCAGTGGATAGAACATTGGCTCTCAGACTGAAGGGTCCCAGGTGGGATTCCAATCAAGGGCACATACTTTGGTTGCAGGTTCCCAGGCCCTGGTCAGGATGCTTGCAGGAGGCAACTCATCATTGTGTTTCTCTCACATCGATGTTTCTCTCTGTCTCTCCCTCTCCCTCTTACTCTCTCTAAAAAAAAAAATCAATGGAAACATATCCTCGGGTGAGGATTAGCAGCCACAAAACATAGATTATTTGAAGGCAGGGGAGTCGTGTGCAGAATAGATCCACGCTTTATGAAGTGCCTGCGATCACAGAGCGAATGGTAACCTGGTAGATGCAGGATTTATTCAGTAGAGCAGCCTACCGCCCGGTAATCTTGACCACTTAAGAGTAACCCCCGTTTTATTTATTTTTAATGGATGTCTTTATCACCTCAGACTTCGGAGGCTACCATTCACACCCTCCCATTGGAAACATCTCGTGAAACCATTTACGAGAAGGAAGGAGACGAAATGCTCCCCGGAACCCGTCCTCCTCGCATCCTGTGTGCCTTCCCCCTCTGTTTCCAGGTTAATTTTTAATGACAGAGCTGGTGCATTATTTATTCCACCTGGCTGACGTGGGAGGGAAAGGAGAAAGGAAAACCCAGAACTGGCATGGCAGCAGGGAACAACCAAGGAAAGATCTTCTTTCCTGCATTTTTTTTTTCGTGGATCATTCCACGAACAGGCGTGCGTTCCCGAGAGCATCCATAATGCCTTGGGGTTTCGCAATATCTTTCCTACGTGATCATCGTCGTGATAGATGGCGAGTCGGAGTAGATTTCAGTTAGTGCCGCTGTGATTTATGAGAACTCGGTGTGTTCGGAAGGGGGGCCAGAAGGCGTCTTCACACAGAGGTGGAAGGCGGTCGTGGTCAGGGTGGGGGTAAGGGGGCGGGAACGTGGCTATTGTATGAAGGCTTTAGAAATATGAACTGCCCTCCCCCCCCTTACCCCAGATCAGGGGTCTTCAAACTACGGCCCGCGGGCCACATGCGGCCCGCAGAGGAGTCTGATCCGGCCCGCCAGGTTTTTTGGGCAGTGAGCGCAGCCGAGGTGTTACAGTAGGAATTAGTAGTTCATATAGTCCGGCCCTCCAGCTCTCTGAGGGACCGTGATCTGGCCCCCACTTTAAAAAGTTTGAGGACCCCTGCCCCAGATCCTCAGTTAACCACCTGTTTTCTCCGCCTCTCTGCATCCCCGTGGAGTTCTTGTAAGTGTTCCCATTTCTATTTGCAGTGAGCACGGTGGGACGAAAAGCTGTGTTCTGTCCGTGTTGATGGGAAAAGTAGAAACCGGAGTCGAGGTTTGGAGGGGATAGATTTCATGGGGCCAGTGGGGCAGATCCATTTTTGATTACAGTGGTGCCTCACACAACGAACTTAATTCGTTCCAGGAGCAAGCTTGTTATGCGAAAAGTTCGTTATGTGAAATGCGTTTTCCCATAACAATACATGTTAAAAAAAATAATTCGTTCTGTAGCATAAAATATGCTAAGATGACATAAAAAAAATATGCTAAGATGACATATTTTTATTTAGATACATCTAAAAACATAATTTTTTTTTTTTAAAAAAACACACATTGTTTTAATTTTAAGACAGACTAAGTAGAGTCTACCGAATCTTGCACATCTTCATCCATTTTCTGCTTTTTGGCCGATGGTTTCATGAAAAACCTGTCCAAAGTTCGCTGTGCGAGGCGTTCGTTATGCGAGGCACCACTGTATCGGAACGATTGCTTCTACTTATTAGCTTGGCTCTGATGAGACAGCTTCAGTTCCATTTAATTAAGAGTATTTAATTGAGTGACTACTGCATATAAAAAGCACCTAGCAGTTGGCTTTCACCACAAAGCAAAATGAAGGACACGTCTGTAATGATAAAAGGGTAATATGCTAATTAGACCGGACGTCTTCCAGATGTCCTTCCTGAGCTGGGGGCGGGGGGAAGCCAGGCCAGATCCTGGGTTCCTGCCAGCAGCCGGAAGAGGGAAGCCTGGGTTCCAGAACCTGGGGAAGGAAGGCCTACTCTTGCATGAATTTTCGTGCATCGGGTCTCTAGTTGTCAATAAGAGACCTTAAAAGTACCATTTGGCCCTAGTCAGTGTGGCTCAGTGGATAGAGCATCGGCCTGCGGATTGAAGGGTCCCAGGTTCGATTCCAGTCAAGGGCATGTGCCTTGGTTGCAGGCACATCCCCAGTAGGGGGCGTGCGGGAGGCAGCTGATCGATGTTTCTCTCTCATCGATGTTTCTAACTCTCTATCCTTCTCTCTTCCTCTGTGTAAAAAAAAAAAAAAAAAAAAAAAAAAAAAAAAAAAAAAATCAATAAAATATATATATTTAAAAAAAAGTACCCTTTGGGGTCCGAGGAAGGAGAAATCCTATTTATTTAGGGTTTCAGCTGGATTACCACACAAAAAAAAAAAAAAAAAAAAAAAATAGGAGCCTGAAACAAAATCGTTCACAGCAACATTTCCTTGGGGGTATTACACCCCCAGGGAAGTGAGAGAGAGGCGAAAAGGGATGCGAAGCAAGAAGCGAGAGCGAGTACAAGATGGCGCATTGCCAAGGCGATTCCAGCGCTGTAGGAAACCAGATGGCCACGCAGCCATGTGGGCCGTCTCTGGGGACGATGCGAGGAACAGTTAGCTGTCCGTCACCGAGATGGAGGAGGGAGCGATTTATGTGCTGGCTCTTACCTCTTCTCTCTCTCTCTCTCTCTCTCTCTCTCTCTCTCTCTCTCTCTCTCTCTCTCTCTCTCTCTGTGATCCATTCCTCCAGGAGGTTGCTGGGGAGGCCGGTGACTCCCCAGTGGGCCCAGTCTGTCCAGTGCACAGACATGGGCAGTTGGGTCCATGGGTGCCTCTTGGCTGGTGGTGGCTGCAGTGGTAGCGTGGGCTTTAGGATGGTAGAGCGGTCATTGGGGTCATTCTGGCCTGGAAAGTAAGATAAACAAGCAAAGCTGAGAGGGGTGAGGAGATAGTCAGGGCTGAACAGCTCTAGGGTGGGCAAAATATATATATATATATTTGGGATTAGGAAAAGCTTCAGAGAGGAAGATAGCACATGAGATGCCAGTTACAAGGATGGGTCGGGTTTTGATAGCAGTGGTCGTGAGATTTGATCACAGGAAGACGTGGAGGTGGGGAAGCAGGGCTGGCCAGAGGCACAGTGAGTTGTGCACTTTGCTTGGACTCTAAGATGTGTGTAGAGCAGAAGTGGGCGATCAGGTTGGAAACGCAGATGGGGTCTTGATTACGGAGGGCCTGGAGAGCATAATGGGTCTTACAAAACCCTTCCCTTTTCAGTTTGAATGGACCGATTTGCCCTTAGCCCAGGAACCCCAAGGCTCTCCACCCAGGGACCCTCATAAAGGCATGCACCCCAGATCTTGCCTCTCTCTCTTTCTGCGCTCTAGCTTGACCTGCCTGATGCCCTTGTACTTACTTGCTCTAGGTCTAGGACCTCTGAATAATAAACGTCTCTGTTTCCTTTTCCTTTGTGGCCTGTTGTTGAACTGCAGGCACCATCAGACACCTTGGGCTCCACTTAACACACATTCATTTAATGATGCCATAACAGCCCTACTTACCCAACCAGTGGGTGAACGTTTTCAAGACAGAGCCCAAATCTTTTGCTCCCCGAGTCTCTCATTGTGTCTAGCGTGGTGCTGGATACCAAATAGATGAATAATAAATAAGTACTGATGGGTTGATCCTCTATGCACTATGTGTGTATTGATGAACATGTTGGCTATGGACTTAGAAAGAAGACTATCTTCATGGACACGGACAACAGTGTGGTGATGGCCAGGGGAAGGTAGCGGGGGGAGAGGCAGAGGAGGGTATAGGGGAGATAAATGGTGACGGACAGCGACTTGACCTGGAGTGGTGACCACACACGGTGTACAGATGATGTGTTGTAGAATTGTGCACCTGAAACTTGCAAACTTTTGTTAACCAACACCACACCAATAAATTCAGTTAACAGAAACAAGAAACAAGAAAGTAGAGTTCTTGAAAGCAGAGCAAATGAAACCCACGTGTATATATGGCTTCCTTCAGTTCTCTTGACATAGCCCTTGAATCAATAACTGATGAACTTGCCGAAACCGGTTTGGCTCAGTGGATAGAGCATCCGCCTGCGGACTCAAGGGTCCCAGGTTCGATTCCGGTCAAGGGCACGTACCTTGGTTGCGGGCACATCCCCAGTGGGGACTGTGCAGGAGGCAGCTGATCGATGTTTCTCTCTCATCGATGTTTCTAACTCTCTAACCTTCTCCCTTCCTCTCTGTAAAAAAAAAAAAAAAAATCAATAAAATATACAAAAATAATAATTGATGAACTTTTGATAGGTGATCAGTCCATCTCATTATTATAGCGCTTTATCATTTTTTATCATTCAGGTGCCCCATGATTAAGACACTGATGGGGGGAACAACACAAGTACCTCCAACAAAGCAAGCTAAGGCCTTGGTGCTTGCTGCCTGCGAGCCTGCAGGAGTGTCTGCCCCAGGGGGCGGGGGATCCTGCCATGTGGAGGACACCCATTGTCCTCTGGGCGGAGTGTGATCGCCTGCCCGTTATGCAAACGAGGTAGGAAAAGAACAGGCTGCTTTTTATTTCTCTCTCGGAAACCATGAACACGGCGAACATATGGTTCTGCCTGTGCCGGGGATGGGAAGGAGAGGCTGACATTGCCCTTGATGGCGGCGAGGAAGACCCGGTGTTTCTCTCGCTGCCTCCTACAGGGACGCCCCAAGGAGCGAGTGTAGACATCACACCCTCTGGCCAAAGCTGGACCTTCACGACTGGGTCTGGAGAAGGAGAAACTCTTTATTTTATTTTATTTTATTTTATTTTATTTATTTTTAAGAATATATTTTATTGATTTTTTACAGAGAGGAAGGGAGAGAGATAGAGAGCTAGAAACGTCGATGAGAGAGAAACATCGAACAGCTGCCTCTTGCACACCCCCTACCGGGGATGTGCCCGCAACCAAGGTACATGCCCCTGACCGGAATCGAACCCGGGACTGTTCAGTCCGCAGACTGATGCTCTCTACCACTGAGCCAAACTGGTTTCGGCTATTTTTATTTTTTAATTTTTAATATTTTACTGATATTTTACAGAGAGGAAGGGAGAAAGAGAGTTAGAAACATCAATGAGAGAGAAACATCGATCACCTGCCTCTTGCACACTCCCTACTGGGGATGTGCCCGCAACCAAGGCACATGCCCTTGACCGGAATCAAACCTGGGACCTCTTGAGTCCACAGGCCGACGCTCTATCCACTCAGCCAAACTGGTTAGGACTGCAGTATGTTTTATAACCAACCTCTCGCATGGGGTCTCAGACTATCTAGTCCTGGCGAGGGAGGTGAGACCTCTAACGTTGAGCTACAACCAGCACTTGAGGGTCAGTGCCTTCATTTGCCGCATCCTGGTCTCCTCCGGTGGCGTTTCCAGAGCGCTCCCCTGGGCTGACGAGGGCTTGGTGCAGTGCAGCCCCATTAGCATTCCGGTCAGACCCAGCGCTTCCCCTGCCCTGGCCGTGATACATGGCTGCGCTCTGCGGCTGCGGCGTTGCAGCCACGGGCGCTGGGAGGGCGACCTCTGGGCTGTGAGGGGACTTTCTGCCCCTGAAAGCATCTGGAGAGCAGATCTGGAGAGCTCCTTTGCCTTCTGGAAGCTTCCGGGACAAAGGCCAGAGTTCAGAATCCCGGCAGTCATTACTGAGACCTGTGGAGAACCCTGCAAATGAACCTTCCCTAATTTAAATATATATATATATATATATATATATATATATATATATATATATATCTGATTTTTTGCAGAAAGGAAGGGAGAGGGATAGAGAGCTAGAAACATCGATGAGAGAGAAACATTGACCAGCTGCCTCCTGCACACCCCATAAGGGATGTGCCCTTGACCGGAATCAAACCTGGGACCCTTTAGTCCGCAGGCCAGTGCTCTATCCACTGAGCCAAACTGGGTTTAGCAAACCTTCTCTAATTTACGAAAGATGCCGGCTGGCATTGATGGGGTTTTATCATGCAACAGACGCTCTCCATATGCCATCTCACGTCGTCTTTGGCATCCCTGCAATTCAGTGAGACAGGTGAGAGAAAATGGAGACCAGGCCGTTGAGCCCAAATGTCCAAGGTGACAATGCAAGCAATTAAATCAGAACCGGGACTGCAGCTTGTCTCTGTCTGACCTGGAGCCTTAAGACAGTGCTGCTCAGCCAGAGGCCATTTTCCTCATAGGGGACATTTGTCAATGACTGGAGACATTTTTGATTGTCAGCCTCAAAACTGTAGGAGAGCTAATGGCATCGGTGGGCGGAAGCCGGGGATCTGCTAAACACCCTGAGCTGAATGTGTTTCTCTAGAAAGCTGTGTTGAACCTCAGAATGGGACCTGATTCGGAAATAGAGGTAGAATTTTGCAGGTAGAATTACAGATGATCGGGTTCTACTGGAGTAGGGTGGACTCTTAATCAGATATAACTGGCGTCCTGCCGAAACCGGTTTGGCTCAGTGGATAGAGCATCGGCCTGCGGACTGAAAGGTCCCGGGTTTGATTCCGGCCAAGGGCATGTACCTTGGTTGCCGGCACATCCCCAGTAGGGGGTGTGCAAGAGGCAGCTGACGGATGATTCTCTCTCATTGATGTTTCTAACTCTCTATCCCTCTCTCTTCCTCTCTGTAAAAAATCAATAAAAAATATATTTAAAAAGAAAAGAAAAAAGGAATGTTCAACACAGTTAGTCCATCTGGCAACTTAATCAGCCTTGATGTACCCCAGGAGCAAGCGGGCCTGGCCCGGGTGGGGGGTGCTGATGGATGGCGATATCGTTTTCCTTGAACAAGAACCTCCTCATCTCCCAGTCCGACTGCAAACCGCCGCTCTGGGTGCTCGGCAGGGTGGTCTGAGTTTCCTGTTCGGTGTCACATTCTATTTTATTAGTCTCTACTTCCCTCACGGAGTGGAGGGCTGAGTTTCACTTCAAGCCAAAGAGTGGGATTTCTTGAGAACAGGAAAAGAAAACATTCTCCAGATGATACCCAGAGAAGGGGTGGGGCGGGGGGGGGGGGGGGCCACGGTCCTCTGAGGAAATGCACTTGCCAGGAAGGCCATCATCGGATGACAGGCAGTTTGGCAAACTCTTGTTTATGTGACTTTCGTGTTTTCTCCTCCTGCTTTGACATCTTTTCAGAGGAGGCAGCAAACCCAGCCTTCTCCTTCTATAAGGAAGTACCAGCATGCACTTGAACCCTCTCTTTACCCTCTTCCCAGCTCTGCACGCCTCCTTCCACCCCCTGTCAAGAAAGGCTGGCCAGCATGCTGGGTATTGATGGGGTCTCTTGAGACAGATGAGCCAGCCCTTTCCAGTAGACTCCAGCCCTCTTATGAAATTCTACCATATTTCTTTATTTTTTTTTTAATTCTTTATTGATTAAGGTATCACCTATTTGTCCTCAACCCCCCATTCCAATCCCCCACCCTTCTCCCACTCACATCCTCACCCCCTATTGTCCTCGACCACTGGTTAGGCTCATATGTGTGCACCTAAGTCCTTTGGTATTGACTGAAGGGCAACCATGAAGGAAAGACAAATGTGGAGGTGACATGACCCAGGGTAGACAGCTCACCAGGAGCAAGGGAACAAGCAGGCAGTAGTCCTCTCTTCCCCGTTGTTTTTTCCTTTGACGGATCTAAGTCATTCCTTCTCCCTTGGACAGATTTCACTGGCACTCTGTACTCAGCTGTGCAATAAAATGGTGACATTGAGATCTCCTTTAGCCGCAGTACGGGAGTTAGACATGGTCACGGCTGGGTCACAATTATTTCGTCAAAACGAATTCACGGAGGAAAATGACAGGGGAGGGGAGAGACACTTTGAACCTCGCCCTCGAGCTTTCATTTCTGGACTCTTTCACCCTCCATCCGAGGAACTCCCCTGATTCCTTCAATCAATAGAGCAGCTTCTCCCCACGGGCGAAGTAGACGAGGTATCTGTGGTCCCCCCTGGGTTGTCACCCTGGTCCTGTCCTGTCTCAGGGGTTCCCACGGACTCCTCCCTCTGTGCTTCCCCAACTGTCAGATCGTCAATCATTTGCCCCAATGACAAGTTGCTTCTCTTTGGGACCACGGAGTTTTCACGTTGGTTCCAGTGATGGGTTGTTAAGTGCTGTTACCTGGAAGGGAACTTAATTATTTTGGGGAGGTGAGGGAGACTTTCTTGGAGTCCCTGACATTACAACATTAAGAAAGCATCAGTTTATGTTGTTCGTTATTTCCTCTAGATCAGTGTTTCCCAAACTTTTGACATGTGTGTGCCTCTTCTATAATTTTCCTAACGCTGAGTACCCTTCGTCCTCATGAGAACGTAGAATTAGGCGCCGCTAAGCACGGTGCAGTGCATATCCCCACCAAACTCCGGTGCAACGCGAACCCCCACCAGACTCTTCCCGTGCCCCTGGGGGTGCGCGTACCACACTTTGGGAAACGCTGCTCTAGATGTGTGAGATCATGTGATCCAAGAAATACCCTTGTAAGAACCTAAACTGAGACAAGCCAAAATGGTTATGCTGAGAGGCCAATGAATCCGTCTGGAGTGAGTTCCTTTCTGGGCCAACAGTTCTTTTGAGTCCCGATTTCAGTGTCAAACAGTTCCTTATGTGTACAGGTCAGCCATGATATTTCAGATCTGGTTGGTGGACAAATGGTGGTGATGCAGGTTTGGTCCCTCAGAGAGAAAGTAGGGGAGGGTAGAGGAAAGGGGAAGAGATCAACCAAAGGACTTGTGTACATGCCTATGGGCCTAGCCAGTGGCCATGGACAACAGGGGGGTGGGGGCGTATGTGGGGAGGGGTTTGGGATGGGAATGGGGGGATGAGGACAATTATGTGATACCATAATCAATAAAATTAAAAAAAAATTAAAAAAAGGAAAGCATCTCCACTGCCACCTCCTCACTCCATCCATATGAGCAATCTGCTCATCCCTGTCCCTTTCCCAAAGCACCTCCAAACCCACCCAGAACTTCTGGCCTCCAGACCGGTTCTAGGCTGCTCATTGCCCTCAGGCTGTGTTTGTTCCATCTGGGTGTCCCTGGTACCAATCTCACAACAGCCCCAAGCGTTTTGTAGGATGCCAGCATTGCCATGGGAACAGCCCAAAGGCTCCTGGGTAGGTGTGAGCGGATGGGAATCCACGCCTGCCTCCCCCCCCCCCCCTCCCCACCTCCCCTGGGCTTTGTGGCCATCATGGTTCCGCTGTGGGGCCCTGCCAAGCTGCCTCGGCCGTGGGGAGCAGCTGTGAAATCCCTGAGCAAATCGAGTTCCTGCGAGACCAGATTTATGGGCAAGAGGAAGGCGAGTCAGCGCCGACAAGCTCTGTGCCAGTTGCCCTCCAGGCCACGTTTCTCTGGCCCCGGATGGAGGCGTGGGAGCAGGGGCTGGGATGACGGGATGGGACTCTCCGTGAGCCGATGGATGAGTGATCTGTGGGTAGACAGTGACGCAGGCCGGGCTTCACCCAGAGGCGGCAGCCCCGGGGACACGGCAGGATTGGCCAGGATTGGGGTTCTAGCAGGGAACGCATCACCGAGCTCCAGTTCCATCCGCCCTCTCAGCCACCGATCGCAGCCCGGGCGAATGCATTGCCTCCGGGGCGCGTCTGTGGATGTGCTGCAGAGGCACGAACTCTGACGTCACGGGATTTTGTCCTCACCACTTTGGTCATAAAAGCAAGCGCCCCGAGCACATGGAAACGCGTGTGGCAGTGTGTGCGCTTCCAGTAATGATCGTGGACGGACAGGGTTCTCACAGGAGGAGATGGCGGCCGGAACCGGTGTGGCTCAGTGGATAGAGCGACTGAAAGATCCCGGGTTCGATTCCGGTCAAGGGCATGTACGTTGGTTGCGGGCACATCCCCGGTAGGGTGTGTGCAAGAGGCAGCTGATCGATGTTTTTGACTCTCTATCCCTCTCTCTTCCCCTCTGTAAAAAAATCAATAAAATATATTTAAAAAAATCAATAAAATATATTAAAAAAAAAGAAAGAAAGAAAGAAAGAAAAGAAGGAGATGGTGTGTCTGGGGCTGGCCGTTGAATGCTTGGTGCCAAGCAGCACTACCATGAAGCTGGCACTAGAGAGAGAAGGGGTGTGATGGTGCCGGCTGGTGTACCCCCCTCATGGTGAGATGCCAAGGAGTTTGGACGGTGCCAGTGACAGAATCATTTCAGGGGAGAATGAGCAGGGTCAGCCACCCTGGCGCTGGCACAGGGAGAGGCTTACTCAGCATCTGCCTCTCCCTCTTCCCCTCCCTTCCCCCCGGCCCACGGCCTCTCCTAGACACCTTTCCTCTGAGGGCAGCTCAGAGATCTAAGTCACCTTCCCTCAATGCCCTCAGTCCTTTGCTCTGCACATCCCTGTCCACCAGCCCTTCTCTCAGTGAACAAACTCTCTAGGCTCTGTTTTCCAGAACCCCCTCCTCGCGTCATGTGCTCCCCAACAAACCCCCCGGACAACTGCCAGCCGATCGTTACCACTTCCCCGTCTCTGGGTTGCAGAATGTTCCTTGCATTAGCCCCACGAGGGGCCCCAGGTCCCGACTCTGCTCCCTTCTACCCTCCACGCTGTTCGGAGAAGGCCCTCAGGTGATTTCTGTCCTCGGCCCGGCCTGCAACCTGATTCCACAATAAAAATAAAAATAACCTAAAACCTAGTGTCCTTGGCATTCCCATCTGTCTCACCTTGGCATGGTCAGGAATCGAGAGAAGGAATATGGGTTACTTCTGGATATGGTTTACCAAGCCAGAGTTCTCTGCGCCAGGGTCAGAGGGACTCTGAGGCCCAGGGTCGGGGCCTTTGGTTCCTAGACGCACAGTCAGGGTCCAGCAGAGGTACGAGGACTCAGGAAAGGGGGCCGAGGTCCTGAGGGCCCCTGTGTCCTCAGTGATGGTCTTCCCTGGGCTGGGTAGAGTCTTGGGTTGGCTTGCTTCTTCTTGCTTTCACTTTGGAGATGAGCAGACGTGACCTTTCCTGGGAAGAGAGAATGGCTGATGAAGAACATGGGGGGTGGGGGTGTTTTGAGCTCAGACTGAACTGGATTGAGCTCCAGGTCGGGCTCTTCTTTGCTGTGTGGCCCTGGGTGAGTCGCTTCACCTCTCTGGCAGATGAAAGACGGTCACAAACCGCTTCTGCCTGCCGGCCTGATCACCCCCTAACCACTCCCATGCCAGCCTGATTGATGTCTAACTGCTCCCCTGCCAGCCTGTTTGCCCCCAACTTCCCTCCTCTGCCAGCCTGGTCACCCCTAACTGCCCTCCCCTGCAAGGTTGATCACCCCCAACTGCCCTCCCTTGAAGGCCTGGTCCCTCCCAACGGCCCTCCCCTGCTGGCCATCTTGTGTCCACATGGGGGCAGGATCTTTGACCTCATGGGGGCAGCCATCTTGTGTGTTGGAGTGATGATCAATCTGCATATTACTGTTTTATTAGATAATTGAAAATGGCTTTATATGTCAAGGGAGGAAGAGAACAACATTTTCAATGCTCTTACTGTCTTAAGGCTTGTTTGAAAGAAGCCTGAGGACTCATTTTTCTCCTCATCATTGCGGTCCTGTCACAAGCTCCATCCCGCATGCCTGCCCTAATGAGAAGATTAAGGAACTATTAAAGCCATTTGTTTTGCTCCGCAGCGGCCGGAGACAGGAGAGCTAAATATTCCCTAAGACTCGATGCGGCGGTTCTCAAGTCTCCGGGACCAAATGGCTTCCGTGACCTTGGTTTTTATGTTCAATTAAATGGACCGGCGATAAGATCTCTATTGTTTCTGAAGGGTTTAGGCCCACAGATAGCGGATGAGGGATTTCTCTGCCTGTGCCACTGGGGAAAAAACAAAACGAAAACACACTGGGAATTCAAATGGCTCTCTCGAGTCTCTCATTTTTTCACTCAACCGCCGCGATGCTCTTATGTGAAGGCTTGGTCTGGGGAGCGGGAGGCACAGAGGCAGGGCCAGTGATTCATGGGCTGCTGTTGGCTTGTGGGTCATATCGTTGAAAAGTACTCACTGAATATCAATTACATGTGGATGCTGGGAGGGTCGAAAGAGGCATATGTGCTTTTCTCGAGATATGGTAGCATCTTGTTTGGAAGCAAAGCATTTGTGCCTTGAAAGAAATTGGCCCTGGAGAGCCATCGCTAAGGGTGGGAGGGTTGAGTTGCCACTCACCTCTCCTTCCCTAGTAGTCTAGGCCAGAGGTCGGCAAACTGCGGCTCGAGAGCCACATGCGGCTCTTTGGCCCCTTGAGTTTTTATCAAAGGCAAGCTTAGGAGTCCCCTAATTAAGTTAATAACAGTGTACCTACCTCTATAGTTTAAGTTTAAAAAATGTGGCTCTCAAAGGAAATTTCAATCGTCGTCCTGTTGATACTTGGCTCTGTTGACTAATGAGTTTGCGGACCACTGGTCTAACCCCGCTAGGCAAGAGCTATGTTGAATCCACAAATGAATCATAATATCAGATTGAATCCTTCCCTCCGTCACCCATAATGGAGGTTTCTCTTTTCCCCTTTAAGCCAGGAGAGGACACAATAATGACATTCTCTGAGTACGCAGTCACTGTAAAAAGCTTGTTCTGGACCTGAGTGGACCAGGGGGCTTTTTGTCCATTATCCATCTCTATGGATGTTCTTTTGGAATTAATCGCAAATAGGAGACCTTCTTCTTCTTCTTCTTTTTTTAATAACATGTTTTTTTTTAAAATATATATATTTTATTGATTTTTTTTACAGAGAGGAAGAGAGAGGGATAGAGAGTTAGAAACATCAATGAGAGAGAATCATCGATCAGCTGCCTCCTGCACACCCCCCCCACCCCCCCACTGGGGATATGCCCGCAACCAAAGTACATGCCCTTGACGGGAATCGAACCTGGGACCTTTCAGTCCGCAGGCCGACGCTCTATCCACTGAGCCAAACTGGTTTCGGCTAGACACTTTTTCAAATATAGGCTATGGCAACTAGAAAACTTACAATTTTTTTTTTTTTTTGAGATTTGCAATCATTTGTGATATGAAAAAAAAAAAAAGACATTTAAAACCCCAAGACTGAAGGTCCCCGGGTTAGCGCAAGAAAAGCAAGGCAGAGAACCCCGCGCCAGGCAGGTTAAATGTGTCCAGGCGCTGTGGTTCCCTGGCTCTCAGCTCTGCCCCGAAGCTTCCTAATGCAGAAGGTGATTTTCCTCTGTCGGTGGTTCCGCCGGGATCTCGGGTGGAAGGACCCGGGAGGTCTCTTCAATTTTCAGACGGGCGCAGGGAAACTCTGACCCGTGGTCAGCGTCGGAGAACTAATGGGGCCATTCTGTGCTCCTGGAACCGAAAGAACACCCGCCTTTGACCGGGCAGGTCTTGTTCGCAGAGGAGCAAGGCACTTAATGAGCGGAGAAGCGGGCAGGTCACGGTCAGGGTCTAGGACGTGACAGAGCGAAGAGGTCCATTTTGCATGTGACTTCCTTGTCCTCGGTGATGTATGATCGCTACTGTTTTCCCAAAGGCCCCTTCCCCCGCGTGCATTTTGCAAAATGGAGTGTCATTTTCTTTCTTTTTTTTTTTTTTTTTTTTTTAAAATATACTTTATTTAATTTTTTTTACAGAGAGGAAGGAAGAGGGATAGAGAGTTAGAAACATCGATGAGAGAGAATCATCGATCAGCTGCCCCCTGCACACTCCCCACTGGAAGATGTGCCCACAACCAAGATACATGCCCTTGACTGGAATCGAACCTGGGACCCTTCAGTCTGCAGGTCGATGCTCTATCCACTGAGCCACACTGGTTAGGACTGGAGGATCATTTTCTATGCTTGAGCCTTGGAAATGCAGCATATGCAATAACGACTCGGTTCTAACCTACAGAGTTTCTTATTTGGATTCCTAAGCAGCTGAGCCTGCCATTCCTTTCCTGATTTTGGTGCAAATTAAAAACAAAATATATATTTTTATTGGTTTCAGATAGGAAGGGAGAAGGAGAGAGAGATAGAAACATCAATGATGAGAGAGAATCATTGATGGGCTGCCTCTTGCACGCCCCCTACTGGGGATCAAGCCCACAACCCGGGCATGTGCCCTTGACCGGAATCCAATGCGGAACCCCTCAGTCTGCAGGCCGATGCTCTATCCACTGAGCCACACTGGCTAGGCCTGAAGATGAGTCTTTTGAACCTCAATGGTAAAACTCTATTTTCTGTTGTCTTCACATTCTCTGTGGTTGAGACCATGAGCTTAGTTTTCTGCTGATGATTAAGTGCCTGACTGTGGGTCTCTTGATGACACGTTACATGTTGAGGTGTCGTGTCATCTCCTCCTTCTTGGTCTGTTGAGTGAGAAGCAGCAATTGATCCTCGATCCTGGGGCCTGGTACCTTGACGACTTTTACACAAAGTGGGATGGTGAACAATACAGTCCGATGTCAAATTGACTTATGGTTCTGCTCACTTTTAGTCTTGGGACATGCACACTGATATTCTGCTCTAATCCAAAAAGTACCGAGATGGAGTATTTTTCTCCTATTTCCATCAGCTTCATCCTTCCCTGAATAGAATTTATCTACTGTGGCCAGACCTTCCTACTAGTTGGTGTGGTGGAAGCTACTTATAGAGTCTTATCAATATTGTTCTCCCAAAGCAAGAGGTTACAAAGAAGTCCCGTGTCTCTGCACCGGAACAAGGGTTAGGGACACAGACTAAATGTGGATTCTTTGTAGCCATGGGGAAAATGTTAGCAAATTCAAGAGTTATGGTTTTTTTTTAATTAAAAATATTTTTATTGATTTCAGAGGGGAAGGAAGAGGGAGGGAGAGAGGAAGAGAAACATCAATGATGATAGAGAATCATTGCTTGGCTGCCTCCTGCATGCCTCCTACTGGGGATTGAGCCTGCAACCTGGGCATGTGCCCTTGACCAGAATCGAACCTGGGACCTTCAGTCCGTAGATAGATGCTCTATCCACTGAGCCAAACCGGCTAGGGAGGGGTGCTCCTGTCTTTAACTTCAGGACTGAACCCCAAAGGGCAATTAGACTTGCAGGTCCGCGCGGGAGCACAGAGTTGCAGGGATAACAGCCATTTATTTGCTCGCTGGTGGCTGCTGATGGAGATGGCCACCGGCAGCCCAGGCGTTAGTTCCTGAGGTTGAGAGCTGTGCTTTCCAGCTTTTTCATGAGCACGTGAGTCACCTGGGATCTTGTTAGCATGGCCACTGGGTAGGAGGGTTTGCACAGGGCCCTGGGATGCTGATACCTAGCTTCGAGGCAGCAGACACAGATGACAGCAAGACGCACAGTCTTCCCTGTGAACAGTCCGTTCGATATTACAGATATCCCCAACTTCCTTCTCCAATCCCCCCTTTGCCCCACCTCCTAGCCCTTGGCCCACTCTAGGCCTTTACCATACTTTTGTCCATGTCCATGGACATACATACACGTATGTTCTTTGGTTACTGTCTTCCCATCTCCCCCTCCACCCCAAGATATGTCAGTCTGTTCCATGCCTCTGTGCCTCCGGACCTGTTTTGCTCATCACTTTATTACGTACGTTAGAGTCCACTTTGGCCATGGGCACCCCTGGCCTGCCTTTACCTCCCCAGGGGCCGGTGAAACATCATAACCAACTTGGGTCCAGCTCCTTACAGGTATAGGAGCCTTGAAATTTCACAAGCTCCAGGCATTAAAAAAAAAAAAATCATTACGGGAAAAAGAAAAGAAAGCTTCGCAGTACCTCGTATTATCGTGTTTGCAGATCAGCCTGCAGTGGCGTTGATAAAAAATTCCAGCGACGCCAACATCTGGGTGCTGGAGCAGCAGGTTGGTCTATCATTCCTTCTCATGCGAAAATATTTACATTCCCGGGGGCCGGGGCTCCTCCGTGATGTAGAGGCAAAGGAATGTTTCACCAGGGTTGGCGATGAGCATGGGGGATGAGCTGCCTGAGGGGGGCTCCATATGCAGAGAAGCGTGTGTTTCGACCTTGTTGACAGGACTTCCTGGAGGGGAATTGGAAAAAGATGCTCCGTGCCTCACGAAAGGGTCTCTTGCATTCTCCTTTCTCCAGGAAAAGAACCGCTGATAATCCTTTCCAGTTCTAACAGGAGCAATTCTGATGCTGTCACTTCAGGTCCAGTTAGTTCAGTTCTATGGAGAATTGTTTTCCCTGGAAACCTTCCACACGAAGGGGAGCAAGATCTGGTCCAGTCCAGGAAGCATCAGCAATTAGGACCCCCCCACCCCCATTGACGTACATGCTCTATAATAATCCTCTAGAATAATACTATATAACAAAAGGCTAATATGCAAATCGACCGAACAACAGAACAACTGGTCGCTATGACACGCACTGATTAGCTGTAGGAAGGCTGGTTTGGGGATAGAAAGAAGTCTGGCCCATACGTGTGCTGGCCCAGAACGGGGTGGAGCCAGGGGAACAGGAGGATGGAGCCATTGCTGAGGTCATGGTCAGGGACAAGGAGAGGAGAGACGGGGATTGTGGGCCGATGTGCACAAAACTGGGTAAATTCACAGTCAGCAGACTGACCCAAGGAATAAAATTTCTTTTATTCCTTAAAAATGTCGCTCACACTTTAAGGGGAACTTAAGGGAAGGGCTCTCAGAGCCCATTGCTGGCTCTGATTATTTTTATTGTAATGCTAGAGGCATGGTGCATGGAATTTGTGCACTCCAGAGGGCTCCTTAGCCCTCGGGAGATGTCCGACTGGCGGGAGTGGGCCTAAGCCAGCAGTTGGACATCCTTAGTGTTGTCATGGATGTTGCACTTGCCAGCCATGAGCCTGGCTTGAGCCACACTGACCACCAGGGGGCAGTTTCTGCATTGAGCGTCTGCCTCCTGGTGGTCAGTGCGTGTCATAGTGACCGGTTGTTTGGCCGTTCGGTCGATTTGCATATTAGCCTTTTGTTATATAGGATTATTATAGAGGATTACAAAAAGGGGAGGAACAGAAAGGTAGCTACAGCCCAGCTGGTGTTGCTCGGTGGTTGAGCATTGACCTAGGAACCAGGAGGTCAGGGTTCCATTCCCAATTCCAGCTAGCCCCTGGCTGAATCACAGCTGTGGGAAAGGTGATGCTTCTGTGTGGCCCTCTGCACAGGGAGGATATATGTTGCCCTGTTTTCTCTCATCTTGACATGGGGATTTGTAAAACCATATAAGGCATTCAGGACAGTCTTAGCTCAAGGCCTAATAAAGAGATTTCTCTCGAAGATGTGGGTGATTAGGAAGGACTTACTAACTGGGGAGTGAAAGATTAAAAATGTTACTGTCTTATTAGAAGTGATGAGGCACGGGCAAGAGTATTTGCCTGGCAACGAGTCTACGGGCAGTTTCTGGTAACTCTCCTCTCTGGTTAAAATGCTCAATTGAGCCCTAACTGGTTTGGCTCAGTGGACAGAGCATCGGCCTATGGACTTAAGGGTCCCAGGTTCAATTCTGGTCAAGGGCATGTATCTTGGTTGCAGGCACATCCCCAGTAGGGTGGAGCGGGGTGGGGAGAAGCCAGCTCTGAGCAGGACAAGGTACCATGGATGGAGACCAATGAGTGTTGTCATTGCCACTCAGTATTGGGGCCAGGTGGGGGGAGGGGCTGGGAGGAGGGAGGGAGGGGGACCTGGGTACCTTCTGAGGATCCAGGAAGACACACAGAAGAGCCAGGCTCCTGTGGGGAGGTCAGGCGGGCATATCTTGGAATTTCTTTTATTCCTTAAAAATGCCGCGTGCACAAAACAGAGGGTGACTGCCAAAACCAGTTTGGCTCAGTGGATGGAGCATCGGCCTGCAGACTGGAAGGTCCCGAGTTTGATTCCGGTCAAGGGCATGTACCTTGGTTGCAGGCACATCCCCAGTAGGGAGTGTGCAGGAGGCAGCTGATCGCTGTTTCTCTCTCATCGATGTTTCTAACTCTCTATCCCTCTCCCTTCCTCTCTGTAAAAAAAATCAATCAAATATATTAAAAAACAAAAAACCAAAACAAAACAGAGGGTGATGTCCCCAAGGAAACTTTGGCAAAACGTGGGGAGGCCCCGCTTCTTTCTCAGAGCTGGCTTTCTTTTCGTGCTTAATTATTTATTCAGACATCTGGCCTCGGACGTGTTATGTGGCTCGTGTTATGTGAGCCATAAAAGCTCAAGGTCACCGGGGGGAGTGTTTCCGAGAAGCGCAGTGATCCTCCTCCCACCCAGGGCTGTAGAAGGTGAATCTCAGGAGTAGCTTTGCTCCTGGAAGGGTGGTGACTTCATTTTCGCTCCCAGATGAAATGTCGACCCCGGCACCGATGAGTGATGGAGGGCACCGCGGGTCAGGGGAACCGGGGCCACAGCGGAGCTGTCGGCACCCCGGCTTGGCAAGCCCTTCATTCCGGGGTGACCTTTGTGTGATGGGGATGGTGATTATGGTGTGTGTAGGGGGAGGGCCGGAGCTCCAGAGAGGCTGGGACACTTCTGATGAATCCCCGCCTCCACTGGAAACAAGCAAAAACGACCCAGGGTAGCCCTAACCGGTGTGGCTCAGTGGATAGAGCGTCGGCCTGCGGACTGAAGGGTCCCGGGTTCGATTCCAGTCAAGGGCATGTGCCTTGGTTGCGGGCATATCCCCAGTATGGGCTGTGCAGGAGGCAGCTGATGGATGTTTCTAACTCTCTATTCCTCTCCCTTCTTCTCTGTTAAACAAACAAACAAACAAACAAACAAAATATACACACACACATATGTATATGTATATGTATATGTATATGTATATGTATATGTATATGTATATGTATATGTATATGTATATGTATATATAAATTTCCCTAGATGACCTAGCAAGTCCCCAAGGATCTAGAGTAGAATATCTCTAAATCTCATCTAGTTACTGGTTAAGGAGGAGCCAAGATGCAGGCGGCCAGATAGTACATTGTCAGTGGAGTTCCCAGAAGTCTGTGCGGTGGGGTAGCAGGTGCCCTTGCCTGGGTGCCAGGGTCGGGGGCGGGGGCAGTCAGAGGGTCTGAATTGGACTCTTCCTCTGGCTTAGTTTGTACACTAAGCGGGTTATTTGAATCCTGCTTTCCTCCTGTAAGTGGGGAAAACCGAGCTAACCATCCCATGTGGACATTACAGAGCTGAGGTACGTTTAGACGGCAAAGAGAGCTTATAATTATGCCCGACACATCAGAAGCGCTCAATCAATGTTCATGCCTCTTATCATTCCGCTCACAATTCCTCCGGGAGGCTTCTCTGATTACGCCCCATGCATCAACGTTTGCTTTTCCTTCTCTGCACCCCGGTCATGAAGGACTTACTGTTTTTTAACGACACAACTTAGCACTTCAAAAACATTCTCGCTGATGCTCTTTAATAATTACGAGAGGCGCATTCACCTTGTCTCCCTTCTGACTGTCGAAGCAGACTCTGCATCTCTGACCCACTGCCAAGCCCTTAATGAATGTGTGGGTGAATGATCTTCGGAGAAAATTGCTTAGATTTTCTTCTGCTTTTTTTTGGGTCCAAGATTATTTTAAGAATATACAGTTGCCTGGCTTGTAGGTTTTTATGGGCTCGTATGAAAAGTCCCTGATTTATGTGTCGCGACACGGTGCAGAATGCTTTATTCGATTCTCTTTACAGATGGCTGAGAGGACCAGGTGAGCATTTCAGTGATGTCATTATTAAGTACCTGGGTCATAATTTGAACCCAGGTCTTCTGACTCCAAAATTGAGCGTCCTTTCCACGTCATTTGAGGTGGATGGCCAGTGGAGACTGGACCAAACAGTGGAGAGTCATTTGCATTCCACATTTCTCCTTTCGTTTCCTGTTTGGGGTTGTCTGTCCAGGGAGTTCACACAGACACATTCAGGGGGATGGGGACAAGGATTTCAACGAGGAAGCAATGATTATCAAACACACTTGTACCCACGGTAAACAGAAACCGAGTTAGACCATGTCATCCAGGCCCTTTCCGACCTCTGGCCATGTCATCCAGGCCCTTTCCACACTGGCCAGCAGAATGGGTAGCAAGCATTTTCTTTCTTCTTGGACACGCCTACGAAGAGTGGAGATCTCAGTTGCATGGCCCAACAGGGCTTAATTTTTTTGATGACTAAAAAACAAAAAAAAACAAAACAAAAAAAAAACCCAAAGGAAAACACCCAAGAAAAGCAAAATTTCATAACAGTTTCCAATGCTTAATACAGAGTAAGCTCTTTCCCAAGTATTTCAGAAAATTGCTGCTGACATGCAGACACTGATTGCGCAGATCCTGCATTGAAATAAAATAGAATTTCAGGCTCAGTTTTCTATATCCAACCAAGATGGGCATTGGGGCTTCTTCCTGTTTTCCAACTCAGAATATCCTGGAGGGACCATTGGGGACATTTCCTCATAAATATGACCTTGAACTTTGATTCGCTGCACGGCCATTCTCCTTTTCCGAAAGGTTAATCTCTTTACGGGTAGATTCGGAAACAAAACAGCACAAGATAGGGCATGGCTGGTATTGGATGGGACTTATCTCACAGTGTAGGACTGTGTTTCAATAAAACTTTATTTACAAAAACAGGTGGCAGCCTGGATGTGGCCTGTGAGCCAGAGTTTGCTGGCCCCTGGCTTGAAACAAGATATGGCGCCATAGTAAGTCATGGATAAGCACTGATACATAAAAGTAACTACTTAAATAAGTTTTAGGTGATAGGTTTGCTTATTTATTTAATTTATTTATTGATTAAGGTGTTACATATGCGTCCTTATTTCCTCATTCCCCCCATTCCTCCCCACTCATGCCATCACAACCCCTGTTGTCTGTGTCCATTGGTTAGGCTTATATGCATGCACACAAGTCCTTTAGTTGATCCAAGAGGTTTATTTTTAAAAGATGATTATCAAACACACTTGTACCCACGGTAAACAGAATGAGATTTGGATAAAAATACACAGGTACACACATACTCATTACTCTCACAAACGTCATTCTCTACCTACCCACGAATACACTCACACTCTTGCGTGTGTGCACATATGCACACACACACACACACACACACACAGACACACACACACACACAGAGTTTATCATCCATCAAGTTATGGCTCATCAGTCCTCTTTAATACATTTCTCTGTGACTCTCTCTTGCCACCCACGCATGCTGAATTATGCCCCTCCGTGACCTGGCTTGGTGTGCCTAGAGAATGCAAACTAATTTCAACGGGGCCAGCGTGCATACAAATCACTATGTAAAAATCTTATTAACAATCCCGAGGCAAATATTCATGGTGTCTTGATTACATTCTGCTTTGGATGAACTCCTTTGTTCTTTTTTTATTAACAAAGATAATAGAGATTTGTTTAAATCTTTTTCCCCCCCAGAAAATATTTTTATTGATTTCAGAGGGGAAGAGAGAAGGAGAGAGAGATAGAAACATCAATGGTGAGAGAGAATCATTGATCGGCTGCCTCCTGCATGCCCCATGCTGGGGATCGAGCCGGCAACCGGGGCATGTGCTCTTGACCGGAATTGAACCTGGCACCCTTCAGTCCGCAGGCTGATGCTCTGTCCAGTGAGTCAAGCCAACGAGGGCTGCTTATACCTTTTTAATCTGTGTGACTTTCACAAATGTGCTGTTATTACAGTGTCTCAAGGTATCTATAATAGTAAAAGTGTAATATGCTAATTAGACTGGATATCCTTCTGAATGACCTTCCGGATGAAGCCAGGGGCCGAGGCCGAGGCAGTCATGGCGGCGGCAGGGGCCGACCCCCTTGCATGAATTTCGTACACTGGGCCTCTAGCCTTCCAATAAATGACCATTTGGAGACTTCGTGTTGGGTGAGGAATTCGGGTTGGGTTCCATCTGAATTTTGATTAGAACTCAAGTGGAGAATGCATGGCTGTGCAGGGCCGAGTGGTGAGCAACAAAAAATAAGTCACAGTATCTCCAGTGCAGAGGCTCCCAGACAGAAGTCTACCCCGAGGCACACCTGCATCATTGATTCCAACACAGGAGGTGATGGAGACTCGGCAGAAAGCATGGCTGGGGGCCCTGGCGAGGAGAGACGGCCCCTCCTGTACATAGTAATATATTGTAGGGTGACCCAGCTTAATTCCTTTGGGTGATGACCATGACCGAGGTGATGAAGATGCTGATGGTGAGAAAGAATAATGTTAGGTTTTTCCCGTGGCCGAATCTCAAGCAAGGGTCGTCTTTGCTCCCCTGGGTGCCGTCCCAGGCTGGCTGTGACACAGCTAGAAAATTTGCTGACTGTAATCAGAGAGCCAACCAGCTGTTCCCGAAGCGAGCAGACTGTTTATGTGCCCTCCTGCTTAAGTCGGACTCCGTGCGGAAGTTGCAGGAGTTTGTTCAGGAAGAGCTGAGCTGTGGGCTTTTCTTTCTTTCTTTCTTTCTTCTTCTTTTTTTTAATCTCCAATTTAAAGGCGGAATTAAAGCAATACAGCATTCTTGCCAGGAGCGTTCTGTTTCGGAAAGATGAATCATCCTCATGTTTGTACTCAAAGGCATCTAGTTGGGTTGCAAGGTGATTTGCAGACTAATTTTGGGGAGGAATAACCATCCGTCAGCAGATCGATATCAGTGTATGTGTTTATTCTGGGGGAAGAATAGAAAAACACTCATTTCGCTGGTCAGGAGGAAAACTTGAGCTGCTGCTTAAATATTTTACAATGTTGTTTTTTTTAAGGTAAAAGGTCATTGACAATGACATTTAAAAAGCGAACGATCTTCATTCATGTTTTGAGTAAGATACCCCCAAACCAGCTGCTTAGTCTCCCTTTAATTTTAAATAGGGTGAGATTGTAGTTTTAAGTTCTGTTGAAACTCCTCATTTTCTGGCTTTCTCCCCCCTCCTCCCTCTATTTTTCTTAAAATTTTTTTTTTTATTGATTTCAGAGAGGAAGGGTGAGGGAGAGAGAGAGAAACATCAATGATGAGAGAGTATCATTGATCAGCTGCCTCTTGCATGCTCCCCACTGGGGATTGAGCCTGAAAACTAGGCATGTGCCCTGATTGGTAATTGAACCCTAACCTTCTGGTTTATAGGCCAATACTTAACCAATGGCCATGCTGGCCGGGTGAAGTAGGTATTTTTTATGTCCATTTGTAGGTGAGAAAGTACTTGTCAGGCTCTTTGTAGCATTGCTTGGGACTATAATCTATGCCAGTGGTTGGCAAACTCATTAGTCAACAGAGCCAAATATCAATAGCACGACAATTGAAATTTCTTTTGCGAGACAAATGTTTTAAACTTAACCTTCTCCTAACGTCACTTCTTCAAAATAGACTCGCCCAGGCCGTGGTATTTTGTGGAAGAGCCACATTCAAGGGGCCAAAGAGCCGCATGTGGCTCTTGAGCCGCAGTTTGCCGACCACGGATCTATGTCATGTGACTCCAGGTCCCATTACAAATAAGTGTGATTCAGGGTATATTTCCCTGATCGGTTGCATATCCCATGCTCAGTTGCTTTTCTAGAAGTGTAAGGAAGTTCTTGGATAGCAGGACAAAGAGGACCCATTACTCTCACACACATTGCTCTGAAGAATCAACATTGCTGTGTTTCTCTTGGAAAGCGATCTGGCAGAATATGTCAAGATGCTTGAAAACTTTCCATCTAATTATAGTGCTTCCTGAAATCTACTCTGAAGAAAGAACCAAAAATGTGGAAATAGCTTTATGCCTGGGGATGATCCTCAGAAAATCATAAAAAGAGGTAGCACCTTTGCATACTTTGTATTCAGATGGGCAGAGAAAATGTAATTTTCCTTTTATCTTTTCCTATAACTAACCCAAACTTTCTCCCAAATGCTCACCCCACCATCCACTACTTCCCACCACCCAATGGGGAAAGAGGAAATCTAAATATATTCTGAGGATATTATTCCTAGAAGTGGGGTCCCTGGGTCAAATGGGAGTTCCATTTTTAATTTCTTGAGGAAACTCCATACAGTTTTCCACAGTGGCTGCACCCGTCTGCATTCCCACCTTCTCTTTTCTCCACATCCTCACCAGCACTTGTCGTTGGTTGATTTGTTGATGGTAGCCATTCTGACAGGTGTGAGGTGATGTCTTATTGCCATTTTGATTTGCAGCTCTTGGATGATTAGCGACTTTGAGTATTTTTGTCATAAAGTCTCTTGGCTTTCTGAATGTCCACTTTGGAGAAGTGTCTATTTTTAGGTCCTTTGCCCATTTTTTAAATAGGATTGCTTGTCTTCCTTTCTTTAAGTTGTACGAGTTCCTTATATATTTTGGAGATTAACCCCTTACCAGATGTATCGTTGGCAAGTACGTTCTTCCATGTAATGGGATCTCTTGTATGCATGTGAGCATAACCCGTGAACACAGACAATGGGGTAGTGAGGGCCTAGGGAGGGTGGAGGATGAGTGGACTGGAAAAGGTTAATGGGGAAAAAGGAAGACCTTTTTAAAAAATAGATTTTATTGATTTTTTATAGAGAGAAAGAGAGAAGGATAGAGAGTTAGAAACATCGATGAGAGAGAAACATCCATCAGCTGCCTCCTGCAACCCTCTACAGGGAATGTGCCCGCAACCAAGGGACATGCCCTTGACCGGAATCGAACCTGGGACTTTTCAGTCCGCAGGCCGACGCTCTATCCACTGAGCCAAACCGGTTTCGGCATGGTCAAGCATTTAATCAGCTCTCTCCTAATGCCTTGGCAGGGCCAGACCCAATGATTTCTCGGGCCTTCTACAGCCTGAGGGCCAGGAGTTCCCCACCCCTGTCTTCTTTGATGGGACCCTCGTTTAAGGACTCCCGTCCTTGGCCAGAGTGCTGGTCATTTCTCGAATTTAGCTCAGGGGCAGCAGTGCCAAACTGCTCAGCAGAGAATGGCCGTCATCTGTTCTGCAGACCTCGGAGATGCCCGCAGGAGCAAGCTAATGGGAGAGAACATAATAAGCCTTTTTGTGGAGAGGAAGATGCGGGTATATTTTATCTTAACAGTTTGCCACCAAGCCCCTGGGGTAGAAGTTTTTCATTAAAGTAGAAGTCTTTTTTTTTTCCCTTCCTCTCTTTTCTAATTTGAAACTTTTTTTTTTTTTTTTTTTTTTTTTTTTTTGCCTTAAATATTGCTGAGCTCCAAGGAAACCTCAGGCCAAGCCCTCTCCTCTCCTGCGATCCCCCCAATTATATGGGTTCATCTCGGTTGCAGAGGTGCCAGGATGAGCAGGGCAAAGGCTGCCTCTTTTTTGCTACCGGGATTTTTTTCTTGTGGGAAAGAGGTTCTCTTAAGTAAAAGTGTCTTTTCAAAAAAAAGGCACCCGAGGTGCAAAAATCCTGTGATGTGACCTTGAGGACTTCTTTCTGTAGTTACGGATGAAACAAATCAGAATCAGACTCATGGGGTAGTGTGTGTGTGTGTGTGTGTGTGTGTGTGTGTGTGGTATGTGAAAAAAATATAAATGGGACCAAAACAGGAGCTCATTATAAGGCTCACTTTGGGGGGGTGGGGTCACTCTTTCCACAATGTCATTCAATACCATTTTGCAGATACACCAGCATCCATAAATTCCCTCCCCATCTCCCCTGTACTGGCATCTCCAGTTCTTTCATTTGGACTCACCCGACACACAAATCAAGTTCTTTAATTATCTTTTGGTCATAAAATGATTCTTACTTGGCACCATCAGGCAAAACTTCTTGTACCTGGGAACTGAGATATATCTGAAATGTAAAAATCCAACGGTGTGGGTTCTCATTCTCGACTCTTCCGGTAAATAATTGTGGTGGGTTTGGAGTGATATTCAAACTCAAAGTTAAAAAGCCTTGGGGGAAAAAGTGCTGAGTCAGTTTTGAACAAGATTGCTTTGTAACAATTAGGCACCACGCTCGAACTGGTATTGCCTGCGTTGCATGCTAATTTCTGGCGTAGAAGGCAGCTATGACTTGGCCCGACCAGCTTTATTAAAACTAAAAATCAAAATACCAGCTGTATTCTCCAATGGCTAATCACAAATACAGAAAAGAACACCTAGCTCAGGCTCAAGGGAAAAGGAAAATTGACCAAGACAGCACCACAGGGGACCCTGTCACCCCATCACCATGAGGAGTGGTTCCTTTCTTAGCAGTGATCCCCTTTGCGGGACACGGAGCATGCGTGAGCGCTTGTGAGCTGTGTGTTCACTGAGGGGGCTGGCCATCCATTCTCTGGTTTGAACTGTCAGTTCTCACAGGGGCAGTCTTTCTGTTTGCATCTGTGTGTTCAGAGGGTACCGAGCCCTGCCCTCTTCACAAGAGGGCAATGCACCGATGTTCTGGCTTTCCTCTGCGCACCCAGGAGGGCAGCTCTCAGTGCCCCATTACAAAGCTATTTTAGAGCTTACCATTTTTTTTTAAATGGTGCATTTAAAAATATATATATTTTATAGATTCTTACAGAGAGGAAGGGAAAGAGATAGAGATTTAGAAACATCGATGAGAGAGAAACATTGATCAGCTGCCTCCTGCACACCCCCCCCACTGGGGATATGCCTGCAACCAAGGTACCTGCCCTTGACGGGAATCGAACCTGGGACCCTTCTGTCTGTAGGCTGACACTCTATCCACTGAGCTGAACCAGTTAGGGCTAGACAGAGCTCTTGACTTAGCTGTAGTTTAATGTAAGTGGAAAGCCACACACACGTGACCAGAGCTGAGAACGTAGACGTTGGAAGCAGTTGCGTATGAGTGGAATATTAATAGCCTTATAGCATTCTATGTTGGCATAACCGCGCTGATCAGGAACAGGCATCTGTAGGCTGAGAATGCGTCACGGAGGATGGTTTTATTTCTCCTCTGTCCTAGGCTCCCCAACACAGGGACTGCTGTCTAAAAGCCTGTCATTTCCACTCGGGGTGTTTCTCATTAGAGACCATTATCCAGCTCCTGAGGATGGGAGCAGAGAGTACTGGCAGGGGACGAGGTCCGCTGTGAACAAGTCAAATATTTTTAGATGTTCCTTGGGTTCGGAAAATGTTCCATTATGTCAGAGAGCTGTTACATCCCAAGAATTCATTGCTTTCAGGCCTCGTTAAAATGACGGCTTCCTGCTGGGACACACACAGCCGAGGGGGGCTGTTAGCGCCTCGGGGCAGCGAGGGGGATTGTTTTCTGCCCCAAGGACCCTCTCTCCCCCTCCCTACACACACCTCGTTCTGCCATTGCTTTCATGGTGGTCATCCTCCAGGTTATTTGGAGCCTCACTTTGGAGCCTCACCTGTGCCCGAGGTGGCCAGGTCTTGGTCCGAGATAGGAGGGATTTTTCCTTGCACAGGCTCCGCTCTCCTGCCTTCCTGAGCTGGGGTTTGCATCCATGGGTCATGCAGTCCATTCATTGGGGTGAGGCCAGCGTTTGGAAAAGACAAATGGAATGCACTAGCATTGGATGGAATGAAACAGAGAGGGATATCATGGACCAGGCCAGAGAGCACCAGAGACTACGAGGGGTATGGACAGCACAGATAAGAATGTCCCAGAGTCTTCGCTCAGTTTCCCATGTCGTCTCAAAAATCCACGTGGTGGGGCAGCCGTGAGTCATCCCGGGAGGTAGTACTTAGTGACCAAGCAGAAAAGTGGAGCTGAGTTAGGAAGGAAGGATGGAAAGACTTGCTTCATGGGACAAAGATTTCGGTCCCTCATGGGGAGGGAAGTAGGGGAGTTTTGAGCAAGAAAGAGGTGATCAGCAGAAACCAGTGTGGCTCAGTGGATAGAGTGTCGGCCTACGGACTGAAAGGTCTCAGGTTCGATTCCGGTCAAGGGCATGTACCTTGGTTGTGGGCACATCCCCAGTGGGGGGTGTGCAGGAGGCAGCTGATTGATGTTTCTCTCTCATGGATGTTTCCTACTCTTTATCCCTCTCCTTTCTTCTCTGTAAAAACTCAATGAAATATCCTTTTTAAAAAAGAGGTGATCAGAGCTGTGCTCCAAGAGCATTTTCTTTTTTAAAATGTTTTTTTTAAAAAATTGATTTTAGAGAGGAAGGGAGAGGGTGAGAGGGATAGGAACATCAATGATAAGAGGGAATCATGGATCGGCTGCCTCCTGCATGCCCCACGTTGGGGATCAAGCCCGCAACCCGGGCATGTGACCTGTGACCTCCTGGTTCATGGGTCAACGCTCAAACACTGAGCCACAGTGGCTGGGCCAAAGCATTTTCTTGCAGAAAAGAATCATGACTGATGAAAGATCTCAGGCCCAGACACAGAAGACTAAGAAATAAGAGACTCGTTTCTCAAGTGCTGCAAATCCAACTGTGGCTGTTTGATCAATATTCATTGACAATGATGAGTAATTGATCTGACCAATACTTTAGTGACCCAGTGATACCGTTTCTCTCTTTCTGGCATCTGTTGTCTTCTTAAAAAAGAAGAAGCAAATCTCATTCTTCCTAGTGTCAGATCTCAGCCGTGTATTGAATAAAAATAGCTTAGGGATGATTAAAAAAAATTTTTTTTTCAGTCCACTTCCTCTTGCTATAGATTGATTTTCCGAGCACCTGTTTGACACTGGAAGTCTTCACATCCATTAAGACTTCGGGGCTGAGTTTTTAATAGGCCGCTGCTTATACACTTTCTAAAAATGATGGTGATTTGGATCCTAGGTACCGAAAGGAACAACTGACCGTCACAATGCTTTTGGGAGACAGTCTAATGATGAGTGTCCTGTTTCACCATGAAAATAGCCTGTGGACATCTGGAGCCGGATGACTCAGGCCTCAAAACCCCAATGCTCAACACCCTGTAGGTGGACTGTGAGTCAGACTCAGGCTAGTGGGCAAGAGGGGGCCCTCTGTGGGCCCTGGGCCTGGCTGGGTGCTTCGTGAGACGTATTGATAGATATTTGATTCATGGCTTGGCACCGTCCCGAGGGCACCTTGGAGGGGAGCAGGCACCCACCACGCTGGCACTGACATTTCTCTGCATTTTCCCGCGTCTCCATCTTCCTCCTGAAATTCTAAATCTGTGTTTGCATCGGCAGTTGAAGAGGTGGCATCGGAAGATCAAAACCTGGCTTCCGTTCAGCGTGGAGTATGTTTTCGGAGGTGATTTTTAGCTTGGCCTCCTGGGGCAAAGCCACGCTGAATCTTTATTGGAACACGAATTATGAACCCGGTCCTGTTCTAAGGTTATTTTATTGAATCCTCCAAGCACACCTGCGAAGGAGGCACCAGGGCCGAACAGATTTGCAGGAGGAGAGGAGGCAAAGGGAGTGTGGTGAAGTCACGTGCCTGAGGGTGGATGGGATTTCGGCCCCAGAGCCCCGCCTTGTCAGCCCCTCTGTGGAATGCATCTTTCAGGCATTCTTCTTGCCTTTTCTTTTATCTTTATTAATTCTTAAATTGGATTCATGGGAGTGACATTGGCTAATAAAATCACATACGTTTCAGGTATACAGTCCTGTCATACATCATCTGTATACGGTGTTATGTGTTTACCACCCCAAGGCAGGTCTCTCTCCATCATCATTTATCCCCCCTTTACCCTCTTCTACCTCTCTCCCTCCCCTCTGGCCATCATCATACTTTCTCTTGACTCTTTTTTTAAAAAAACCACACACACATATTTTTATTGATTTCAGACAGGAAGGAAGAGGGAAAGAGAAACATCAATGATAAGAGAGAATCATTGATTGGCTGCCTTCTAAACACTTCCTGTTGGGGATTAAGCTCACAACCCAGGCATGTGCCCTGGACTGGAATCAAACCCGGGACCCTTCATTCCGCAGGCCAATGCTCTGTTCACCGAGCAAATCATCCAGGGCTATCTCCTGACATATCTATATCTATATCTATATCTATATCTATATCTATATCTATATCTATATCTATATCTATATCTATATCTATATCTATATCTATATCTATATCTATATCTACATCTACATCTACATCTATATCATATGTAAATAGATACAGATATAGATATGTCATTGATTTTTTTAAACATCGATCAGCTGCCTCCTGTACCCCCTACTCTCCCCCTCCCACCAGAGATGTGCCCGCAACCAAGGTACATGCCCTTGACAGGAATCGAACCCGGGACCTTTCAGTCCGCAGGCCGATGCTCTATCCACTGATCCAAACGGGTCACGGCTCTCCTGACTCTTAAAAGAGGAGCTTCCTGCCTCCCAGGAAAGAGCTGACCACTCAATGAGGTCGACACGTGAATGACTTTTGTTCTTTTCACAAAAAGGCTAAACCCCAAACTCAGAGGAATGAATGGAATTCCTGGTCCCTGGAATCCAGGCAGTTCATTGCCACAGACATTTCCAGGGGTCAGCAGTGTGGCCGGGGCTGTGCTGGGCTTTAGGGCCGTGGTCGGCAAACTGCGGCTCGCGAGCCACAGGCGGCTCTTTGACCCCTTGAGTGTGGCTCTTCCACAAAATACCACGGCCTGCGCGAGTCTATGTTGAAGAAGTGGCGTTAGAAGAAGTGTAAGTTTAAAAAATGTGGCTCTCCAAAGAGATTTCGGTCGCTGTGCTGTTGATATTTGGCTCTGTGGACTGATGAGTTTGCCGACCACTGGGCTAGGAATTCAGGAAGACAGCCCTTCTCTACGCCTGGACCAGCATGGAGGAGTTGGGGGCGGGCTTGTGGGCGGTTCTCTTCTTAGGTAGATCCAAGGCTCGGTCTACACCCTCTGGAATATATTAAATTATTCATAGAAGCCTACGTGTGTTTTTCTCAAGCATTTTGAAACCCAAAAGAAAGTAAAAAAAGAATTCCCAACTGGCCTTTTCCTTTTAAATAGGTCATTGCATGGAGAGTTACAACCTCAGTAAGAGACCCATGGGCCTACAGAGGCCTGTCATGGAGTGGTCTCCTGACTCTAGACCTTGTGTGACCCTGTCTATAAAATCCATCAAAAACTTTATCTCCTTAAAACCAACTTCTCCTGAATAAGAACACAGTGTTTCCACCCCCCAGCCCCCACAAATGTTCTGGACAAGAAGGCAGATTGCAGGATGTTAGGAAAATTATAGAGGCACGAAAGGAGAGGGCGGGGCGGTGGCTAAGTGGTGGAGTAGAAATGGCTTTGGAGGCAGACAGCGACTGGAGAGCTTTGCCTCTGTCCTGGTTGACTACGGGGTCTTCGGCAGGCCACTTAGCTTTCTGAACATCGGTTGGCTTGCCGGTGCACTGAAATGGTGCACCTGTTTATACATTGCAATGCTTTTTGTGGGCATTAGAGGTAATTTTTAGCATAGCGCTAGAACACCTAAGATAGGTGTTTAATCAATGCCCAAATGGACTCTTTCGGGCTTTGATTTGACCCCATTTCTTTGTGTTCAGACCTCCACATTGGACACAGAGATGTGCTTTAATCACCTCTTGCATAAGCATCCTGGAATGGATAGCCCAACCCCAGTGCTCACTTATTCTGGACAAATGCTTCAGCCTCAGACGTTCTCCCCCAATTAGGGTTGCCAGATAAAATACAGGATGCCCAGCCGAAACCGGTTTGGCTCAGTGGATAGAGTGTCAGCCTGTTGACTGAAAAGTCTCAGTTTCGATTCCGGTCAAGGGCATGTACCTTGGTTGTGGGCACATTCCCAGTAGGGGGTGTGCAGGAGGTAGCTGATTGGTGTTTCTCTCTCATTGATACTTCTAACTCTCTCTCCCTCTCCCTTCTTCTCTGTAAAAAAAAAAAAAAAAAAAAAAAAAAAAAAAAAAATCAATGAAATATATTTTAAAAACATAAACATAAAAATAAAATAAAATGTTCCATCCTCACCACCTCCACCCCTCATCAAGGGGGCCCGGCGGGCACCATCCCTCTGCCCAAAGCCCTACCTGCCTCACATGTCACCAAGCTTCCCTCAGCCTTTTCTTTTGCAAACTGAATCCTAGCACCTTCTCTCGAATGTTCTCACATACCCTCCTTGAGTGGCGTGTATTTGTGGCGTGTGTTTTGGAGCCAACAACAGTGACCCTGTCGTCGTCGTCTTCTTCTTCTTCTTCTTTTTCTTCTTCTTCTTCTTCTTCTTCTTCTTCTTCTTCTTCTTCTTCTTCTTCTTCTCCTTCTCCTTCTCCTTCTCCTTCTCCTTCTCCTTCTCCTTCTCCTTCTCCTTCTCCTTCTCCTTCTCCTTCTCCTTCTCCTTCTCCTTCTCCTTCTCCTTCTCCTTCTCCTTCTCCTTCTCCTTCTCCTTCTCCTTCTCCTTCTCCTTCTCCTTCTTCTTCTTCTTCTTCTTCTTCTTCTTCTTCTTCTTCTTCTTCTTCTTCTTCTTCTCAGGTTGGCAATGCCACATTTGCAGTCTCCCTCACATTTTACTTCAGAGACCTCCCTGATCCAAAATTCTACCGGAGTCATAAATAAAACATCTCGTATGATGGATGATTTTATATAATTTCCTGAAAAACCCTAGGTATAAATTATTCACTTTCCCAAAGGTAGGCTCATTTTAAACATGCCAAGAGAGGTGGTATTGAATGTGCCTCAGGGTGAGTTATTTTGTAAAGCAAAACACTCATCTTCAATATTGTCATGCACCTCCCAATCTGTCTGTTTTACGACTGAATTTTTATTTATCGTGTTTGCTTAAAGCATGACCTCTCTGTAGATTCTATTTATTTGTGTATTATACCCAGATGGTAAAGCATGTTAACTTTTAAATGTTCACCTGAACTCCTTCTCTCTTCCTCCAGCTGTCATAGAACGTGGGGGTCTCCATCTTTGACCAGTGGGGGTTACTTAGAGAGAGAAAACTGAGACCATCACCAATTCCAATTCCAAAACTACAGCAAAATCAGCTGAACAGATGATACCAAAGGTCTAGGCTACACTTCTGTTGACAAAAGCCAACTTTCAGAGGATTCTAGAACAGTCTATAAATCGCGTTTCTCGGGTGACAGCCAATACTATAACTGTGTTGATGATGATTATATGGTCCATCTATTCTGCATAAATTTGAATAATACATTCAAGTGGCCCTACACTCACCTATGTAACAATCAGTGCAATCAGTTAGTCCAAATCTATTCCAACTCTGTATTCGAGGTGTGACAGGACAGAGGATGGAACATTTTAATGGTTGATGTCTTTCTTTTTTTTCTTTCTTTTTAAAAAAATATATTTTATTGATTTTGTACCGAGAGGAAGGGAGAGAGATAGAGAGTTAGAAACATCGATGAGAGAGAGTCATCGATCAGCTGCCTCTTGCATACCCCCTACGGGGGATATGCCCGGAATCAAGGTACATGCCCTTGACTAGAATTGAACCCGGGACCTTTCAGTCCCCAAGCCGACGCTTTATCCATTGAGGCAAACCGGTTTTGGCTGGTTGATGTCTTTCAGTTCTCATCCTTGAGTTCTGGTAATATCGTTACCCTCTTCTTCAGTCCGCGGGTCCGACGCTCTATCCACTGAGCCAAACCGGCTGGGGGCTACCCTTTTCTTTTACAGCTGTGGAAACGGAGGCTTAGGGAAGTTGTCCAAGGACTAACCCATGGCTAGAGATGGGCTGACTTAGGTCTGTTGGACTCTAAAACCCAACGCTTTCAACCATTACAGAGAGAGAGTGCAACATTTATGGTAGACCCAAAAAAGACTCTCCCATTAGTGAGGGGTTAGAGAGTCTAACGCACGACTAAAATATTCAAGGGAATACCAAGTGGCAGGGGAAGTGTATGTAAAGTGGAATCGCCTCTCAGGTGCCTTCGAGGAGTCATCCAGATGAGGGTCAGGGTCATCATGGGGGAATTTTGGCACTTCCACCTTTGCCGAATATGTTAGCAATGGAGTGGGTTCCATCTACAGCACATGTGTCAAACACAAGGCCCTCGGGCCAAATCCAGCCCGCCAGGCCTTGCAATGTGGCCCGCACCGCGCTGTCATCACTGCACTCCGCTGTCAGTTTATGACATTGTCAGTTTATGACTGTTCAGTAAACCATTCGGCCCGCGATTTAGGCTGGATTTTAGATTTTGGCCCCTTCTCTGATTGAGTTCGACATCCCTAATCTACAGGAACATTGAAAGTGAGCCAAAGATCTCAATGGCCAGATGAGCCAGTGGTACTCTTTACTGTGATTTAAAAATGACTATATTTTCTAGGGAAAAAAAAATACAGATGCTTTGATTGGGCCAGAGTTTTATTTACTTTATTCTTTTTCTGACTTAGGATTTTTATTTTTTGGAAAAAAATCTCAGCCATCTATAAAAGTGAAATCATGTTTAGTTATACACCAAGTGGCCAGAAGATGATGAGCTCTGAACGCATAATAATCTGGCCACTCGGTGACTATCCTATAGAATAAAAGGCTAATACACAAATTGTCCCCTGGACCAGGAGTTTGACCAGCAGGCAGGCGGGACAACTGCCCATGTCCCCACCCCTTGGCCAGGCTGGCCGGACCGCACCCATGCACGAATTCGTGCACCGGGCCTCTAATTATATATACTGAGTGGCCAGATTATTATGTATTCAGAGATCATAATAATCAGGCCACTTAGTGTATGTTTAAGGAATCTCATTGTTAGAAATAAATCTACTTGACCAGTCAAGGTTTTCTGGAAATTCCACTGTGCCCAGGTCTGGGGACCCTCTGGACAGGCCTGGCCCGCCCACCCCTCTGAACACTCCTCCACCCGGAGCTTCTAGGCAGCAGCCCTCACTGAACTGTCTTTTGAACATTCACTTGCCTTATAGCTCTGCCTTTTGGCCTCTATCGTCAGCCTTGTGATTGAGTGGTTTAATTTAGTTGCCCCGAAATGACTTTCCATCACGCCCGTGGTTTTGGTCCTTTGTACCACGCACTGTCATCTATTTTGGAAAATTTTAATATGGCAAAACCCTCTCTAATGCAGTGTGTCTGAAAATAAAAAAAAGAACCCCACGAAACTATGCAAGAGAAAATTGTACTGTATTGATTTCTCTGGGTCTAATTGTTCTCTTGAGTCACGTTGAATTTTACTGTGTCTGTTTTTCTCACGTATACTTATAAAAATCCGTAGGCTTGTTCATAAACACTTTACGACGACACAATCCTTCTGTGGGGGTCTGATTGAAGACAGTCATAGCTTGCGATGCTAATTCTGTTGTGTCATAACTATTGAGGAGCTGAAATGGGAAAACATCTTCAGTCTGAAAGCAGTTTTTGGCTTAAAGATAGGCTAGTTGGGAAAACAGGTTCACCTTATTTTGTCTGCTGTAAGATCATTTTCTGTTTATGGTAAAATTTCTGGTATAAAAACAGTCAATTTGTTTAAAAAATTAGGATAGCCCATGCCAACATAATCCCAAGTAATTCATCCAGTTCATTTAGGGGAAATTCAATGATCTTGTTTGGGAGTGGCCTGCTTTGAGGAAGAAGTATTATTATATCTTTTTTTATGCATAGAACTTTTTTTCCTTTTTGAAATGATCTACTTTGTCACTGATGATGCTTTATATTTGAAAGACAGTCGTTCCTCAGCTTTCTATAGGTTACAATAATTCAAAAAAAATATTTTTCATTCTTTTTACTCTCAACCAAGGTACATGCCCTTGACTGGAATTGAACCTGGGACCTTTCAGTCTGCAGGCCCATGCTCCATCCACTGAGCCAAACCGGTTTCGGCCCTCCTCTGAGTCTTGTCCATGGGGAGAAGGTGCCCCCATCGTAAGTGGGGGAGCTTCCGTTTAGGGGGGGGGGTCTGGATCCCCCCAGTCAGTGTTCAGCCGCGTCATCTCACAGCATGCGGAGAGAGGGAACAATTTGGGGCCATTCTGCCCTCACACAAACCCAGGACCGCGTAATACAATTTCTTTTCGGCGTGTGAGCCAGCGATAAAAGTTCTAATCTCCGCAGAGCATGGGAAGGAGTGTTAATACCGCCTGGGAAAATACCCTCCCGTCCTCCATTTCCTGGCACGCCACGTCCCTCGCCTGAGCAGAGCTTATCTTGCGAAGGCAGGGGTTCCAGAATGACACATTGTAAGCCAAGCAGTGGAGTCCGTTTGCCCTGTGCCTACGGTTTTCTTGAAGTGTTTTGGGGAAACGTTTGGATTCTCAGAGGGGAGAAAAAAAACACAAAACACCATTGATTTGGACAGCTCCTCTTTCTCTGTTCTTTCCTGCTTGCATTTTATTTATTTATTTATTTTTTTGTAGTTTTACTAGAGTCACTGGCTTTTTTAAGGGCATCAGAAGGGAATTTAATTTTGAGAGAGAAACAGGAGAATGCTTGAAAAGCTCTTCCTGGAAAGAATTGAGAGTCTGGAGCTGTTGAGTTGGACCTTAGTACTTAGTACTTAGTACTTAGGTATTAGTCACTGTCCATGGAAATTATATTAGGATTCTCAGCCTATGGGGTCCCACGTGGGTGCTATGTGTGGGTTCCGTAAGAGTGGGGGCCTTGTCCTATTTGTATGTGACCTCAACATCTCACCTTGTCCCTGGGGAGGCCTGCTGGAAGGGTGGATAAATGCTTGTGTTGGAAATAGGTCCAAGCCAAGGCTTGTCTTTAGATCCATCTGCCTTTCCTGTGTCATGAGTTCAGATAGATGTTTTTTAAAAATATATATTTGTATTGATTTCAGAGAGGGAGGGACAGGGAGAAAGAGATAGATACATCAGTGATGAGAGAGAATCATGGATCGGTTGCCTCCTGCACATCCCACACTGGGGATGGAGCCCAAAATCCCGGCATGTGCCCTTGACCAGAATCAAACTCGGGACCCTTCAGTCTGCAGGCCGACACTCTAGCCACTGACCCAAACTGGCGAGAGCTGTTCTTGTTCATGTTTAAACTGACGCATAGAACTGGGGTGAAAGCAGCAGGACATACGGCCCACGCTTGAGACTTTGGCTCCTGGTTAGAGGTTGTCCTGACCAGCCTGTCCCCACCAGTTTCTTCAACATGAAGGTTCCTCTCTGGGGTTGAGGTGGCCTGGGGGTAGCTCCTACATGGAGTGTCTGCCCCCTGGTGGTCAGTGCACGTCATAGTGACTGGTTGTTCTGTTGGTTTGCATATTAGATTTCTATTATGTAGGATTTTTATTGATTTCAGAGAGGAAGGGTGAGGGGGAGAGAGAGAGAAACATCAGTGATGAGAGAGAATCATTGATTGGCTGCTTCATTGAATCATTGATGAAGCCCACAATCGGGGCACGTGTCCTGACTGGGAATTGAACTGTGACCTCCTGGTTCATAGGTGGTTGCTCAGCCACTGAGCCACTCCGGTGGGGCATCAGCCTCTGTTTTTTTTTTTTTTTTTAATTCAAAGACTGCTATTCCAACGTATCATTCTGTGAAGTGTTAATAGCACCCTTTCCCATGTGTCTGGCGCTTTAACATTTCCGTGGATTATTTTCAGGCTCTGCGGGGCAGGCAGGGCAAATGCATACGGCATGTCACTACAGCTAACGAGGAGCTCTGGTGAAAATACCCATTACTTCCCGGTACATGGTCATTATCTCTGAATAGCTTCAATCACCATCTCAGATTGCAACCGCACCCGTGTGTTGGGATTACCATATCATTAGTCATTCCAAACAGGGCATTTTGATAGTAAAAGGGGAGCTGTTGATAATTAGCCTGGGACAACAGGTGTAAGCTAGGGCTGTTCCAGGAAAGTTAGGACACACAGGTATGTTAGAAAAGAGCGAGAAAGGAAGGAGGGAAGAAAATGAACTTATTTAAAGTCCTGGTAAAATGTGAGATATTGTGCTAAATACTCAAGCATCGTTTCGTTTAAGACATAGACATGGTTAATGTCCACTGTACAAATTTGGAGAAATCAAGACATTTCTGACAGATGGTACAAGGAAGCCATTAAGAGCGCATCAGAAATAGAATTTCCAACCCATTCATTCATCGAACAAATGTTGACGGAGCATGTATATTCCATGCATAGTTCCAGTTGCTGGGGAGAGAGCAGTGACTGACAGGGAGTTTCTGTTCTATTAGGGGACTAAAATGAAGTAAATAAAAATGTATAATGTTGTATCTTTTCATGACCAGGTGGTGATGAATGTGATAGAGTGCTGGGGGATGCTATTTTTTGTTGTTGTTGTTGTTGTTAATCCTTACATGAGGATATTTTCCCATTGATTTTTAGAGAGGGTGGAAAGGAGAGGGAAGACACACACAGAGAGAAACACTGATGTGAGAGAGACACACCTATTGGTTGCCTCCTGCATGTACCCAACCAGGGCTGGGGATCGAGCCTACAACTGAGGTATGTGCCCTTGACCAGGAATCAACTTCCTTTATAGACCTCAGTGTCTACCTTGACAATTCTTTGCTTACCTCTTTCCTTGCTGGGGTTGGAGTCTTGCTCTGAACTTGGCTCTGACAGTGTCCATGGGGGTAGAAGGCTACCCTTTTAATGGAAGCCCTGACATTGGCCCCATCCAATTGGATGGCCACAGCTACCTGTCTCCTTCAAGGCAACACAACTACGTTATATGATGGATTGTAAATTATTTGAGCTCGCTCTTGCCCAGAGAGAGGGAGGGTTGGAAATGGGCTGCCTGGAGATGTCTCGAGCTAAGCTTCAGGCTGCGAGGATGAGAGTCGACCATAGGTGGACTTACTCACTGGATCCCCACTCCTCCACGCCCGAAGCCCACTCTGTCTGGACCAGATGCCTTGCCCCTGGGAACTCGCTGAGGTTGGCCCTGCATTTCTCCTGGGCCAAGTAAGACGTTACTCCAGGCTAACGTCATTCCTGCCCGGGGCACCTTGCGAGCCTCAGAGTGCAGATGGGATGACAGAAATACTCTGCAAACTGCCCCGTGCTCTGTGCACGCAAACGCTTTTTCCCGAGGGCACACATTTTCTTGTTTACTGCGAACTTGCTCTCACAGTCCAGCCCTGATTCAGAATCCATCAACCTGATAATCTCAAGTGGGATGACTCACTGCCAAAATGCTTTAAATGTGGTAGACTGAGCAGGGTAGGGGCACCGGCTCGGCTCTCACGTGCTTGCCTCCCCAGCCCTGCTCTCTGGCCACATTTTGTCTCTCTCTCTCTCTCCCCATGAATGGGAGAACTAGGGTGGTGATTTTTAAAAAAAATACATATTTTTATTGATTTCAGATAGGAAGGGAGAGAGAAATAGAAACATCAGGGATGAGAGGGAATCATTGATCGGCTGCCTCTTGCACGCCCCCCACTGGGAACTGAGCCCACAACCCGAGCATGTGCCCTTGACTGGAATCAAACCTGAGACCCTTCAGTCCACAGGCCGATGTTCTATCCACTGAACCAAACCAGCTAGGGTGAGGGTGGTGATTTTTAACACTTCCCTCATTTGACCAGTCCAGCTTGCTTTTGTGGAAGAGCCACACTCATGGGGCCAAAGAACCGCATGTGGCTTGCGAGCCGCAGTTTGCCGACCACTAATCTAGACTGTAGGCTCTTGGGAGGAGGGACCAGATGGCTTTCTTCTCCTCCCCCTTCACCCCTATCCCCAGACTACAGGATAGATCCATGGACTCGGGGGTTGTTCCAATAATCTCATCTACTCTTGGACATGACAAATGGCAAGTCCCATCCGGAGCCTTGTTTTTGGGCATCTCTGCTACGTTCCTGCCTCTCAGGGTTTCAAAGCAAAGCTTTAGTTACGTGTTGGCCTGAGAATTAGATCTTAGCTGTTGGCTCTTCTGTGATTGGCTCTATTAACACATACTTGCTGAATTGTGTCCATGCCCTTGATTGGGAATTATGGGTATGGATAGGTGATAGGTAAAGCTATGGGGTCCATGAGATGACTCTGGGTGAAGAGAGACTAGAGAAGGCCAACGACGGTGCCTTTAAGAGAAAGGCAGAAGGGAGAGGCCTGTTTCTAAGACAGTGAATGTAGGCAGAGGAGGCTCATGGACATGAAAGAGAGAGGAGAGTTTTATGAAGGGCTTGTTCGGCATCAGCTGGGACTCAGGCACAGTTTGCCCCCTAGAGCCAGAGAGGGACACTGCAGAGAAGAGAACCAGAGGTGCTGCTGGAAAGGTACAATAGATGGAGCTAGTTGTTACAGAGAGTTGAGATATGCATGTGTGTGACAGATTCTTTCGTGTGGTTCTGAGTGAGGAGAACTTATCAGGGAAATTGGGTAGTATAATCAAAAAGTTTAAGATACCATCTATTGCTAAAGAAGGATGATCTTATGTAGGAATGTGCTGGTAAATAAATCAGTTCTCTGGGGTTGCAGGAGGAAGCCATGATATGTAGTGCTTGCCAATTACCATGGTGTAAATACTCTCACCATGGTTGACTTAAAAAATACCAACATGTCATTGAGTGTGGAGTTGGGAGAAGAGATGTGCAGTCAGATTGTGTAAATCAGTGCATGCCAGGCCCAATACACCATTGACCCTTTATGCAGGCAGAGAAATAATAATAATAATAATAATTTCTTATACTTATGGAGCTGTTTGTGGCCAATCGGGAACTTTGTTATGCTTTTCTTTACCTGCACAATACCTTGAGTGTCCATGTTTTAGGGTGCAATTTGAAGAGTATGGAAAAATCTCTTTGGCTATAGACTTTACATTACCACTGAGGAAATGCTCTTTGGTTTAGCATTCGTGAGCAGATACCATGTCTTTTAAGGAATAGAATACAGGGCATATACATGTCAATAAGGCAGGATAAGACAAGAAAGATCTTGACTGTAGGATATTGCTGGAGAAGATCTAAAAGGCCAAAGAGACAGAAGGTTGGTAAAGAAAATATTCAAAAGAGAGAGCCAAGGATACTAAGGATAATAATTTTTCCTACTTCATAATTTTGCTTCGGGCCTGGCCTGCTCCTGGATCATAGATCTTGCCAAGTATATAGTTCACGCTCCATTAGCCATTCTAACGGAAGAAAGTTGGATAACATAATTCAAAACAACAAATAACCTTGAAAGGTAAAAATTGGATTTACAGAGAATGTAATGCTTATATCTTAATAGCTCTACCATCTTGTGATTCATCTGCCTATTCTTCCTCTAGAACTAAGCCCCCTCATGACAGGTCATATTAATAGAGTTGAGAAAAGCCACATAATCAGTACCAACCTAGATTTTTTTTTTTTTTAATAAGCATAGGATTGGGGTACTTAATGCCTCCTTCTAAGCAATTTAATAAAGTTTTATTGAAGTTACTTCTTGTCCTAGAAAAGGAAAATACTTTTTCTGAATCACATTTAATTCACTTGGTCATAAGCTTTACAGCGTACTGTACTCGCACAACTTCAACTACCGCTGGCTACGGAAGAAATCGATAACTCGCCATTGGCGGTTGTGGGCTGTTCCCAGCTGGTGACAGTTGATATATGGGTGGCCAGCAAGGAGGAGAATGGTGGGTGTGCGTCCTATCAATTTTTAGAGCATATTTTATCTGTCCATGTATTAGTGGCGCAGGGTTCCATTTGTCATGTCTGCTGTAGGCGTTGATAAATGACAGTAACTTTGAGCCCACCAAACCACATGCTTCTGTACGTTCCATAAGTTTAGTTTCAGGATAGGAGGAGAGAAAGAAAGTTCTAATCTCTAGTAGAAGTTGGGGGTATTGGGATGTGTCTATGAGTCTGTTTCACTTGGTGAAACACTTTCTATACAACATGCTTTTTAATTCCATCCTTACACCTGCCCACCCAGCGCGGTATTGTTATTTAGGACGGGAGACCAGGGTTTGGAGGGGTGAGGTAATTTGCCCGAGGTCATTGAGCTTGGAAATGATGGTGGTGGGACTTTATTTTGCTTTTATATTAAAACTAGGGGAAAGCAGCTTTTTCTCCCTGAAACCAATGTTTCACGCAAGAGTCAAAATAAAGGCCGATTTATGAGCAGGTTTCTTCTTGGCCCTGGGCTGCCGCCAAGAGAAACTGCTGAGACCACAGGATGGAAGGGACACGGGAAGTGCGATGCGGGAGCAAATCCTGATGCCAGGAGCCGCCTCCTTGTGTTTGCCTGTAAACTCCAATGGCTCGGAGCCGAGATTTATGAATCACCCAGCACGTGCGGTCCCTTTCCTTGATGCAAAGTGCTGGCTTTCCAGTTGACAAGGCAGCTTTGCTTAACACACACCCCCGCCTGGAATCCTGGGTCCAACTCCACATTGAGTGGCAGAGCAGGAAGCAAAGGCTCAGAGAAATTAAGATGCAGGCTTACCAGGAGGAAAGGAAAGGACACAAACGGATCCTCTGCCCCCTGTCTGAGGACTGGTGTCATTCTGTCACGCCTGGTCCCAAAGGATGCAGAATTTACTCTTAAGTTCGCCCATCCCTTCTTCATCCAAGAAAACCTGCATATGTTTTTTGTTGTTGTTTTGTTTGTTTGTTTTTTTTCTCCTCCTGATGCTCTCTGGTACCTCTTTTGAGTTGAATTCCTCAGTATAAATAGCGTCAGTTTGAACTTCCTTGTTGAGTTTGTCTCTGGCTAAAAAAACAAACACATACCATATTTTTTTTCTTTACAAGTACTGTCTAAATCAGGATGGCGGGACTGTGTTTTTCTGTTTCTCTTTGAATCTCTGTATAGGATCGAACAGTGCTTAAAACGACTTAACTAATTGCATGGCTCGGTGGTTGGCCAACTGCAGCTTGCGAGCCATAGGCGGCTATTTGGCACCTTGAGTGTGGCTCTTCCACAAAATATACCACGGCCTGGGCAAGTCTGTTTTGAAGAAGTGGCGTTAGAAGAAGTTGAAGTTAAAAAAATGTGGCTCTCCAAAGAAATTTCCATCCTTGTACTGTTGATAGTTGGCTCTGTGGACTAATGAGTTTGCTGACCATTGGCATGGCTGGATGTAGTCTTCATCTGGCTTTCCTTCCCTCTCAGACTTGGTCTCTAAAAGATCGGGAAGTTAATTAGCATCTCAGGGTTATCCCATGGAGATGGTGCAATGTTGTCATCCACAATTGAAAGCTGTCCAGACTGGCTGGAGGCCCAAGACTCAAACCACCTCATAGTCCTTGACTTGTGAGAGCCGGCTGAGGTTTAGCTGTGGACTGGCTGCCTCGTGAGAAAAAGGAACCCAAAGAGGGGAAGCAGGCTAGTCCTGGCAGCCAGGGCCCCTCCCCCATAGAGTACATCCCTCCCTCCCTCCGCCTTCCACCAAGAGGCTTTCCCATCCCAGCTCTTCAAAAGCCACAGGTTGTCAGCAGTGTATGCATATGAATAATGCAATTTGCATTCCTTTGATTTAATATCATGATTAAGCTTCTTTGTACTCTGTCCCACATCCCTGAAAGGAAACGGTGCATTTCCTTTCAAATCCTTGGTCCTTTATCAGTGATTTTTTTTCCCCTTCCCAGTTCGCTTGGCTTTGGCAAATGGAAGGAAGACAGATACATTTTACGTTGATTTGGTGGCACAGAAAGTACCCGAGAGAATTAAAACACCAGTGACAAGGCAGGGAACGGAACAGGGAAGAGGAATTAAGTTAGTGGAAGCAAATTACCATCTGGTTGTAAGTCAACAGGGGTTCAGATCCATGCAAGAAATTCACTTCTGACTGAAACCGGTTTGGCTCAGTGGATAGAGCGTCGGCCTGCAGACTGAATGGTCCCAGGTTCGATTCCGGTCAAGGGCATGTACCTTGGTTGCGGGCACATCCCCAATAGGGGGTGTGCAAGAGGCAACTGATTGATGATTCTCTCTCATCAATGTTTCTGACTCTCTATCCCTCTCTCTTCCTCTCTGTGAAAAATCAATAAAATATATATTTAAAAAAAAGAAAAAAAGAAAGAAAGAAATTCACTTCTGTTTCCAGAAGAGTTGTGTGTGTGTGTGTGTGTGTGTGTGTGTGTGTATGTGTGTGTGTGTGTGTGTATATTGATTTCAGAGAGGAAGAAAGAGAAACATCAATGATAAGAAGGAATCATCGATTGGCTGCCTCCTGCATGTTGGACCGAGCCCACAACCCAGACATGGGCCCTTGATGAGAATCGAACCTGGGACCCTTGGGTCTGTAGGCCGACGCTCTATCCACTAAGCCAAACCAGCTAGGGTATTTATGCTTTTTAACAATAGCAGTGTGCCTATGGGCTTTTAGATGCTTCATTACCTATCTTCAATCAAGTGCAGGCCCTCCCCTCCCCCTGTGACTGTAGGTATAACCTGATCAGTTTCTTGTGGCTGGACTTTGGGGTGGATCATACTGCCCCCGCCTCTCTGTCCTGACCATTGGGTGACCCAGAATTGACTCCTTCGTGAGCGTCTCCTTTAAGAAAACATCAAAGAGATGTAAAGAGCGGCTTTAGAGCTGCCTAAAAGAAAAGCTCAAAAGGCCTTATTGGAAAGGACCCTTTGAAGTGGAGCCTGGGACCATTGAACGGGGAAGCTGAGAAGGAAGGAGCCGGACCGTTTCTCCTTCTGAGGCCTCTTAGCATTTGGGTGCTAGGAGGAAGGGCCATGGGTGGGGGAAGAAGAGGGAGAAATGAGGGTGCAGAACTGGACTGATCCAGACGAGTGGACAGCCATCCTCTGTCCTTCTGTCCATTCCATCCACACCAGAGAGGAGCCGGGCCTGGCTACAGACTCCGGTCCCAGTTGGGGCGCAGGGGACCTGGGAAAAGAGTTTGAGCTCTTGAGTCTTCGCCCCCCTTGTTTGAAAATGGGACTAGTGTTTTGTGCTTCGTATGTCTCAGGGGTTTTGGTGTGGATCAAATAGACACCACGTGTGAAAATGCTTGGCAAAATTTAAGACGTGTATAAAAATATCCTACCTTGCACGTAAGAATGGAGTTTCTGAGCTTGGCTTTGTATCACATTCACCCAGTGTGAGCTTTTAAAAATTATATCTGGCCCTGGCTGGTTTGGCTCAGTGGATAGAGCGTTCGCCTGGGGACTGGAGGATTTTCCCAGGTTCAACTCCAGTCAGGGACACATGCCCCGGTTGAGGGTTTGATCCCCGGTAGGAGGTGTGCAGAAGGCAGCCGATCAATGATTCTCTTTCTCTCTCATTGATGTTTCTATCTCTCCCTCTCCCTTCCTCTCTGAAATCAGTAAAAATTTATTTAAAAAAATAAAAATTACGTCTAATCTCCTCAGGTTCCTTCCCAAAATCACAGGGTCTAAAATCATTTAAAAAAAAATAAAAAAATAAACCCATAACCAAACAACAACAACCGAAAACCAAAAACAGAACTACAGAAATAAAAGACTATCAATAGAGCCCGGCTGGTGTGGCTCAGTGGTTGAGCATTGACCTATGCACCAGAAGGTCAAGGTTCCATTCCCGGTTGGGGCACATGCAGCGGATCCATGATTCTCTATCATTGATGTTTCTCTCTCGCCCTCTCCCTTCCTCTCTGAAGTCAACAAAAATATATTTTTAAAAAGAGAATATCAGTTGAAGTCCTTTGAGTGATGATGATGATGATGATGATGCTGCAAATAACAATTACGTTGGACTCTGACAGAGAAGTAGTTCAAGGTTTGGCCTTTGCTAAGCCAGTGGCATCTGGTCTCTAGGTGATAAGACTCTAGGTCAGTGTTTCCCAAACTTTTGACATATGTGTCCCCCTTCTATAATTTTCGTAACGCTGAGTACCCCTCGTACTCATGAGAACGTAGAATTAGGCGCAGCTAAGCACGGTGCAGTGCCTATCCCCACCAAACTCCGGTGCAACACATACATACCCCCACCAAACTCTTCCCGTGCCCCTGGGGGTGCGCGCACCACACTTTGGGAAACACTGCTCTAGGTGGCAAAGCACCTTAGATAACAGGCTTTCCTAGGGACAGATCCTAGCTATTGATGCTAGAACCTTCCTTCATGAATCAGGAAGGCAAGGAAATGAACATATTGTAAGGGACGTATCTGTGTTGGGAATGGCAGTGGGTCACTGGGCAGTTTTCAAGCATTCAGGCGGCCCCAGGAACTCCGAGGCCCTTGGACCAATGCAGGCTGGTCCCCAGGGTGGTCGGGTCCGGCCGGAACAGGGGCTCTGTCTTCCCTTCGGAGTGGAGCTGGAGTTTGCTCAACAGGCTGTCTCCTCACACCTCCACGTTGAACCGGTATGCCATCCACCTTGCAAGGGTTGCTCTTCTCTCTCTTGGGAGCAGCCCAGTGATTAATTATTCAATGAATCCTCTTAAAAACTTGGGAGAGTCCAAAACATGTTTGGCTCAGTGGATAGAGCGTCAGCCTGCGGACTGAAAGGTCCCAGGTTCGATTCCGGTCAAGGGCATGTACCTTGGTTGTGGGCACATCCCCAGTGGGAGGTGTGCAAGAGGCGGCTGATCGATGTTTCTCTCTCATTGATGTTTCTAACTCTCTATCTCTCTCTCTGCCTCTCTGTAACAAATCAATAAAATATATTAAAAAAAAAAAAAAAAAAACCTTAGGAGAGGAGACAAGGCATTGTGATGGAAGCTTCCGCAGTGCCAAGGAGAAGAGGAAACAGCAGCGAGGGGTCTCTGCTTTAGCCCAAAGATCAATGCCGATTCCCCCGGCAGTGCCCTGCCCACCACACCATCACGGCTGCAGCGAGCGGGGCTCAGCGGGCAAGTCGGCTTCCACTTCCATCCGAAGATCAGAGGGGCCTGCAAATGTGGGGGCTCATGGATCCCCCCAGGATGACAGCTGACTGTTGCAAAGGAGCCGCAAAAAGCTGCCTATTCATTTGCTCAATCAGCCCGGGAGAAGTTCCCGTTAGGCACCGCTCCAAAAACCACTTCTTCCATTAGGATCGCCTGGGTCACAGCAGGACATTCAAAAACAGAATTCTCCGCGAACACTTAGAAACAGGTTGCAAATGCACAATATTTCCAGTTGCTTTAAGCAACCCTCGGGGATTTGAACCTCATTGCATCTTCTCTCCTTTTAATAAAGTGACTGCTGGTTGAAAGACATCCCCAGGTTTAAAAAAATCCAAAAAACCAAGCCCACACCACATTGCATGTCCTTCCGTGCGGTTGTGAAAGAGAATGCATAGGAGATGTGCCAATTTTTTTTTTTTTTTTTTTTTAAGATAGGAGAGCTCCATGTGGGTATGGAAATGAAAGAACACTTCAGATGCAGGCGGTAGTGATTATATAATAAGCTACAGGGTCTTGACCTCTTCCTCTGTCATCTCACTTGAGTCTCTCAGAACTGTCAGTAAATATACTTAAACCCTGGTAATATGTCCTTTCTTGTAACGTATCCGTGGGTTAATGTGGTCTGAATGCTGTCTGGGTCACTCTGCTCACTTGGTGAGGATCGTGGTCCAATTCAGTTTTCTCTCTGTTGGCTGTCCTCTCTCACTGCCAAGTACCTTCTGCGTCTATTCTTGTTCCTCCCGTTCCCGCCACCAGTGCCTCAGGCCCTCGTGTCTCACCTGGAGCAGAGTTGCAGCCTCATGCCTGCCCCTTCTCCTTGTGTGTCTTGCCTGGCCTCGAGTCTTTGCTTCACGCCAGGTTTATTATCATGGGCTGAATGTTCGTGTCCCTCCCAATTCATCTGTGGAAACCCCAAACCCCAGTGCGTTGGCATTAGGAGGTGGAGTTCTGGGGAGGTGACTGGTCATGAGGGTGGAGCCCTCCCGAGTGGGATTCGTGCCCTTATCAAAGAGACCCTGTCCTAGCTCCCTGTCCAGCTTTCCTGCCCCTTTTTGGCTGGTGGTGGTAAGGATTTTGAAGGTTTCACTTCTTTTCTTTTTCTTTTTGAAAAACCACACCGACCAGTGTGGATAGAGCATCGGCCTGCGGACTGAAAGGTCCCAGGTTCGATTCTGGCCAAGGGCATGTACCTTGGTTGTGGGCACATCCCCAGTGGGAGGTGTGCAGGAGGCAGCTGATCAGTGTTTCTCTCTCATTGATGTTTTTCTCTCTCCCTCTCCCTTCCTCTTTGTAAAAAAATCAATAAAATATATTAAAAAGAGAAATAAACAATGGCTGTGGTTGCTGCTGAGCTTGCATAACCAGCACACTTAGGAAAGGAACTGGTTTTCCTCTGCTAAACGTTGTCATTCACAGGCAGGCCTGTTGGGAGGGCTCACAGTTACACAGCGGGCCCTCCCACGTGAGTGCCCTGGGCCTGGGCAGCCTCAGTGTCCCCGGCTGCTGTGGTTCTGCTGCTTCCTGCGTTTACACAGCAGCTTCTTCTTTACTCTCCTGGGCTTGGTTAGCAGTGGCGTGACATTTGCATGAGAATTCGTCTCCTTTGAAGAAAACGTGGGCAATTTCGGTCGGGCCCTATGGCCATCCAATATTGACGATTTTAAAGTAAAACACTCAGGTGTATTCACAGCATACAGACGACACCACCCGGCTTCCTCTCTTCTCTCCTGCCTTTTAAGATCATAAAAAAAAAAAAAAAAAAAGATTGGCCGAAACCGGTTAGGCTCAGTGGATAGAGTGTCGGCCTGTGGACTGAAAGGTCCCTGGTTCGATTCTGGTCAAGGGCATGTGCCTTGGTTGCTGGCACATCCCCAGTAGGGGGTGTGCAAGAGGCAGCTGATGGATGATTCTCTCTCATCGATGTTTCTAACTCTCTATCCCTCTCTCTTCCTCTCTGTAAAAAATCAATAAAATATATTTAAAAAAGAAAATATTGGATGACAAGTGCATTTTATCACTCAGCGATGTCAGCTAAGGTCACCCCTGTGGGATTTTTTTGGGAGAAAGAAATCCCTTCACTTGGAGGGGCCCAGTTTTGCAGGATGAGTCAGGGGAACCGCGGGCTTTTGGGGGGGAATGCTGCTCCCATTTGTAATTATACCTCCACTCGGTGCGGGCGGGCGGGCAGGCGGGCGGGCGGCCGCAGCCAAGGGCCCCAATTGGAAAATGGCATATTGGGTGAAAATCCCCCCAAAAGGCCTTCCGCAGTGACTCGACTTCCTCCCACACATCCCTCTCCCGGAAAAACAACCAACTGGACAGAATGTGGGGAAAGATAGCTGAAGGCTCGGTTCGCTTTGCAGAAGCCTGTCCAGGGACCGCTTCTGTAAGCCCCACTTTTTATGGACAAGGACACATGTGTACCCCGAGTGAACACCCTCTGTCTTAGGCTGGCTGCTGCTGCTGCTGCTGCTTTTTTTTTTTAAATGTATGTTTTTTTATTGATTCTAGAGAGGAAGGGAGAGGGAGAGGAAGATAGAAACATCGATGATGAGAATCCCGCACATTCCCTCCTGTGGGTCGTGCCCACAACCCAGGCATGTGCCCTTGACCAGAATGGAACCTGAGACCCTTCAGTCTGCAGGCCGATGCTCTAGCCACTGAGCCAAACTGGCCAAGGCCCAGGCTGGCTTCTCCAGTGTAGCTTAAAGAATGACATTTTTGTCAATCCTCACCCGAGGATATTTTGCTATTGGATTTTAGAGAGAATGGAAGGGAAGGGGAGAGACAGAGAGAGGGAAACATCGATCTGAGAGAGATGCATTGATGGGTTGCCTCCAGTCATGCCCAGATCAGGGCTGGGGATCAAGCCTGCAATCAAGGTACTTTAACCGGAATCGAACCCAGGACCCTTCAGTCCATGGGCCAATGCTCTATCCACTGAGCCAGGGCAAAAATGGAATTTTTTGTGTGTGTTCCCATGGGGAACTGGTAGAGTCAGTGGAGGTGAGTGTGAAGAAACCGTTAAAAAAAAAAAATCATGTTTTTCCTCTTTGCCCACAGCAAGCAAGGAGATAAAAATCTGGTTCCTGTCTATTTTTATTATGAGAACCGCCTGCCTGAGCCCCCTGATATTAGAATTGAAGTTGGATTTTTGAGATCAGTTTGAGAGTGACAACACCAGTTATAACTCCGGCTCCAGGCGGGTTCCCAGGTCTCATTAAGATGCCAAAGCAGATCTATGGGACATGACAGAGTTCCCCTGTGGCAGGGGCAGGAGGGATGTGACCGGGGTGGGGGGGTTGGGGGGGGAGGCGGGGGGAGGCTTGGGGAGCTGGTGATTTTGTTTCTAGACCTTGGGGACTGTGACACAGGTGTGCTCTGTGAAAACCCATGAGCTGTAGGCTTGTGACAGGTGCCCTTTTCTATATGTATGGCACGTGAGACATTTAAAATGTGCAGTCCAACGCAATGATAAAAACTTCCAATTTCCCTCGAGTCGAAAACTTCTCCCCTGACTCTGGTGAGGCCCTATTACAGTTGGGTCTTTTGCCTTTTGGAAAGGAAGTGTGTGTGTGTGTGTGTGTGTGTTAGAGAGAGAGAATGTGTGTGGTTGTGTGTGAGTGTGTGTAGAGTGTGTGAGTGAATTTGTGTGTGTGAGTGTGTGTGTGTGTGTGTGTGAGTGACTGAGTGTGTGTGTGAATGTGTGTATGAGTGTGTGTGAGTGTGTGTGTGTGTTTGTGTGTGTGAATGTGTGTATGAGTGTGTGTGTGAGTGTGTGTGAGTGTGTGTGTGTGTTTGAGTGTGTGTGTGAGTGACTGAGTGTGTGTGTGAATGTGTGTATGAGTATGTGTGTGAGTGTGTGTGTGTGAGTGACTGTGAATGTGTGTGTGAATGTGTGTATGAGTGTGTGTGTGTGAGTGTGTGTGTGTGTGTGTGACTGAGTGTGTGTGTGAATGTGTGTATGAGTGTGTGTGAGTGTGTGTGTGTGTGACTGTGAATGTGTGTGTGAATGTGTGTATGTATGTGTGTGTGTTTGAGTGTGTGACTGAGTGTGTGTGTGAATGTATGTATGAGTGTGTGTGTGTGTGTGTGAGTGACTGTGAATGTGTGTGTATGTATGTGTGTGAGTGAGTGTGTGTGTGTGTGTGTGTGTGTGTGTGTGAGACCTTGGACTCCATTGTTAGACGGAGCCAGCCTGTCAGTTTGGAAACAAGAGTTTGCACCTCGTCCATCTTCAGACGCGACCTCAGTCTGTTCGTCCAGAGCTTGTCAGGAGAGCGTGATGGTGTCAGTGGGGGGGCAAGAAGGGGCACAGATGCCACCCTGGGTGGCAGGTCTGTGAGCCTTCCTTCAGACGCTTTGGGACAAAAATAACTTTAGCAACAACCCGGGTCTGACAAACAGCAACCCCGTGGGCTCTTACAGACAGACGGGAGGCCATTTCTGTTTTAATGGGATCACCCACTTGGCAACGGAACAACAATCATAAACTGCTCGTTGCTGGCTTCTGTCTCCATAAAAAAAAAAAAAAAAAGTACTCCCAAAGGCATCTGAGCCTTTTGTTTATTAAGAAACGTGATAAATATAGTTCAGTAGGCGTGTGGTCCCTCTCGAATTGAGAGCCAGCTTTCTGACCTCACCGGGAGGGGTCTCAGTGTAAAAAAAGCTATGTCTCCATTTTGCTTTGATTAGAGAATCTCTCCACCCCTCTCCCAGGATGGGAAGCCCAGGTTTGGGGTGGCCACAGGCCCAGCCTTCCTTCCCCCCCCCCCCCCCCCCCGCACCCCTCCTGTGGCTGCTTCTGGCCTTCCCGGGCCTCCACTCATGTGTGTAACCTTTTCAGAGACCTGTTGACAGGTTTGAAAATAAAGCAGGCGATGTAAAGAACAACACGCAGTCATAGATCCATGAAAATCACCCAGGCTGGCTCCGCCGGGGGGTGGATTAGGGAGGATCAGCTGTCCGGCGGGGCTGCTGCTCGCCGAGCCCGGGGCAGGTGAGCCTTCTCCACCTCCGCTGCCCTGCTGCTGTGCTGGGTCATCTCTGTCCAGTCCCAGACACCCCTGAGCCGTCCCAGAATGCCTCCCGGTTCCACAGATGGTCCTGAAAGTAGGCTTGTGACCTGGTGCTTGGAGAGAGCCCGTCCATGGGGCCTGGGAGTGGCTCGTTCTGGGCCGGATGGGAGAGAGAGGGGCCGGCCGTGGTGAGACCCACCCAGGGTGCCCGTCCCAGGATCCGGCTGGCTCTGCTCAGGGTCAGGTCATGAACTTCCAGATACTGGGAAAAAGTCTAAAAGTGCGACGTCCATGCAATAACCAGGGGTTCTCAGGTCCACAGAAGATGACAGTACTCCATCTCCAGAGTGGTGGACCGTGTATCTCCTTCTCATTTTGCTCTTTCTTTCTGCTCTTGGTTCACAGTGGTGTGCAAAAGACTCATTCTCCCTCCCAAAGTCAATGGGGAATGGGGACTCGCATCTCTTTGTGCAAATGTGTCAAGATCTCTCTGGAGCCAAAACCGGTTTGGCTCGGTGGATAGAGCGTCGGCCTGCGGACTGAAAGGTCCCAGGTTCGATTCCGGACAAGGGCATGTACCGTGGTTGCGGGCACATCCTCAGTAGGGGGTGTGCAAGAGGCAGCTGATCGATGATTCTTTCTCATCGATGTTTCTAGCTCTCTATCCCTCTCTCTTCCTCTCTGTAAAAAAATAAATAATAATCAACATATTAAAAAAAAAAACTCTCTGGAAAACAAAAGGCATAGACTGTGAGAGGCGCCTGGTCTTGGGTGCCAGTGTGGGCTCTGCCAAGAGCCCAGATGGTGACGGGAACAGGGAGATTCCTCCGGGCGGAGGTACCGTGCAGAGTAGATCACGTAGACTGAGTGCCCACAGGGTGTTGATCTTTTCAGAATGGCCGGCCTGTGAGTTGTCATCCCTCAGCCCCGTCCTTGCCCCGATGCCGGACAAGGTGGCTGTCAGGGTCCAGAGTGAACAAGTCCCCTCTAGACTGGACATTGGCATTCGAGGGGTGACACACACGAGCTGAGGGCCTCTGGACAGCTCCTCGGGCAGAAATCGTACGGACACGCTTCTGGCCCTAACCGGATGGCGTGATCCCATTCATCACAAGGTCAAGAATTGTCTGGTGACCTTGAAACGCGGATGGGACCCGAGAGTTTGAAAACGGATTCCCTGCGGGAAGAGAAGGCTGGGAGTTCTCTGAGTAGTCCCCACTCACTTCCTGTGGTTAGAGAACCTGTGAAGTGGGTGGGGAGATGGAATGTATGTTGATGAGATTCTAGGTGACATCTCAAGTGAATGCAAAGACAACTCTATGAGGCTGCCTGAGAGCCTGCTTCCCTCTCTCAGACCCGTGGTCGGCAAACTGCGGCTCTCGAGCTACATGCGGCTCTTTGGCCCCTTGAGTGTGGCTCCTCCACAAAATTACCACGGCCTGGGTGAGTCTTATTTGGAAGAAGTTCGATGAAGTTTTAAGTTTTAAAAATGTGGCTCTCCAAAGAAATGTCAATCGTCGTGCTGTTGATATTTCGCTCTGTGGACGAATGAGTTTGCCGACCACTGGGCTAAGTCACAGAGGTAGAGGGGTGGAGGAAAGATCCAGCTGCCAATTGGTCAGAGCCCAATGCCCTTCCACCATAGGTCCTTGGCTGTTAAGCCCAGGGACGGAAGGCTGTGTCAGAGGCAGATGAGACCTTGGAGGTGAACTTCTCATCAGCGGGTCTTTGAGGGGACCGCCGACTCTGGGTGACACCAGAGATTCGACATGAAAGCATTACTAGTGGAAATAACTCCGTCCCAGGAAAAGCTAACTGAGCCCAAGAGCCCCCAAAACCAGTCTCGTAGCTACTCTTGAAAAATTAAAATCTAGCAATCCCCTTTTCCCCGCATTGCTCCTCAAGCCCATATCAAATACACGCGTCGTCATGTGTAATCAGAGTACGCAAGCATTTGTGTCGCTCTGCACAATTAAAACTGGGTTCTGCTATTCCTGGGAATGGTATTTTTAGTTTTAAGCTGGGCTGGTAATGAGATCTCTCAGAATAACACTGTGAAAGGTGAGGCTGAGTGTAGGGGCCGAGCTGACCCTGGTGCTGAGGCAATACACTGTTATTCATGGTCCATTTAAAGCTGGGCAGCCTGGGGGCCAACTTTTTTTTCTCTTGCTTGAACAGAAGTTTGGTTTATCTTATTTGGACGTACCTCTGTTTCATCTAAATAGTGGTTGTCAGAGTGAGAACGTAGAACAGGCCATTAGAGGGTCTTCTTGCTGCTGCAGCACCCCAAGCCGGGTGTCTCCGAGGGGCTCTGGTTACACTGACATGAGAGACTCGGCCCTCAAGTTCTTGAGACCACCCCACAGCCCGGCCAGCTCTCTGCCCTGCAGCATGCTGGTGTTTCTCAGAACCCGGCTCCCCAAATTTTGGCTGTAACACCAACAGACCATCTCCTGGCCTGGCAGGGGGAGGGCTTCGGCATGCCTGTAACCTCTGAAGAAAATGTGGCACCCAACCCAATCGCTGGCAGAGATCGTGATGTGAGGCTCATAACAGACGTGAGAAACTTCCAGATTTTAATAATTCAGGGCTTTGGAGGGGATATAGGTTTCCTGGGCAGAAAAGCACTGTATTAAGTGTCCTACCCACAAGTACTTTGAACACACACACACACACACACACACACACACACGTTCACACCAACCAAAACACATCCACATGTGTGCCCGTTGCCAGGGCTCCCTCTTCCTTACTTAAGGTAGCAGCCCTGACAGGGAGAGCAGATGGTCCTGATCAGGTTTCTTACCTCATCCTTCCTCTTCGTCCAAACACATCGTTTCTCCTGTCCTTGGGGCTGTGCTAACAACCAACAGCGCTGAAGTTACCGGCTGGATCGAGTTGACTTCATTCCCTTTCATGGTCATTAATGTTGTTTGCTTGCTTGTTTATCTTTAAAAAAAATAGATTCAACTTCCACAAAAGATAGATTGGGGGTGAGGTCATCAATTTCACCCTACCCGCTGGCTCCCAAATATCTTGACGTAGATATTGTCCATGTATATATATAAACATGGTTCAATACAAGCTATTCCACTACGGGAAAGATGACCCATAGTGGAGTCTTTATTATTGATTCTACCGTGTTTCACCAAAAATAAGACATCCTCCGGAAATAAGACCTACTTACAGGTTTCCTTCTGAGTGAAATATAGGCATCCCCCCAAAAAATAAGGCCCCCCCCCCAGGCTAAACATGAGAGATTTGGTCCACCGATTCTGAAAGAAATGGAGTCACAAGAAATTCACCAGGAAATTCAGGAATTGGATTGTTACGATGATGTTCCAGAATATGATGACATGATTGTCATTGAATAAATGAGTAAATTCTTGATACTGTAGGATTCACAGTTTGTCTGGTTTGTGTTGACAACTACCGTACTACTGTACCGTATACAGGTAATAAATTTCCTTTATTTTCATTTAACAATAAATGTGTACCATATTCTTCTTCATGGAAAAATAAGACATCCCCTGAAAATAAGACCTAGCACATCTTTGGGAGTAAAAATTAATATAAGACACTGTCTTATTTTCGGGGAAACAGGGTAGCATGGTTATTCAAGGGAGGTTAGCCGCATAGGGACAAAATTAACCCCAATTCTACATATGAAGTCATAGCCAAAGACAAGGCTCAGAATGGATTTGGTGACCTTTGGTAGGTAAAAGGCATATGACCACACTTACAGTGCCTGATCCAAAGGCAAGCAAGAGCCATTTTTCATTTTAGTTAGAACTTGACTACATTTAAGACATTATTATTCTGCTGTGCTAAGATGCTTGGATAATGCTTCTAGGGCTGATGTTACTATCCACATCCAGGCCGTGGTATTTTGTGGAAGAGCCACACACAAGGGGCCAAAGAGCCGCCTGTGGCTCTCGAGCTGCAGTTTGCCGGTTCTAGATTACAGGCCAATAAACATTGTCTATGAAAGGTCAAATAGTCAATATTTTAGGCTTTGCTTGCCATATGGTCTCAGTCACAACTACTCAACGCTGTCCTTGTGATGTGAAGGCAGCCATGGATAATACGTAAATGAAAGAGCGTGGCTATGCTCCAGTGAAGATTCATTAACAACAACAACAGGATCTCACGCATGGGCAGTCATGTTCTTGGAGGTCATATTCAGACCTCAGTTTTCAGTCACTTTCATGTTTTTAGCTTTTATGGCTAAATATTCTTCAGTATGTCTAGTTCGAGTCCCTTGTCTGTGATACAAATCCTCCCATCCTCTGGGGACACGGAGGGCATCTGTTTGGGACATCCTTTTGTTTGGGAGGGCTAACTCTGCCAGGGGGAAGAGGATAACAGATTAGTTTGGCTCCGGGCTCAGCCTTGGAGGCGATGCATTCATTGAAGCAGCAGTATGTCAAGACTAAACAAAACACTGGAATAGAACGTGCGTGATTGAAGATCAGTCTTCCATAAAAAGTCCCGAATCCCTTCATGATCACAAGCCATGAAGTGTTATATAACATCCTGCGTTTCCCAGGACTAGATGTGTGATGAGAAGAGCAGGAAGTTGGGAAACCACGTTTCGGGGAGAAAATGTAAGGTGTGGTTCTGGACACACCTGCAGGGTGAATACTGCTCTTAGCCTCTATTGACGTCAGGAAATAGGAATGAAGCTGCTGCTTTAACTCCTGATTCATTCCCCTCGAGTCCAGGGTTTCACATGAGTTCATAGAACAACCAACAAGACAAACCTGTTAGGAGGCCAGAGGGTTCATACTGAGCATATTTTCTCTCCTGCATCAGAAATGTCTTGTCGCACACGCTGATCCTGCAAAGTTCAAGTGGAAGGACATTGACATCAGCAAGGCCCCTGGAGCACTCCATCTCTTTCCTTCCCTTAGAAGGGGCTCGGTGTCCTGCACATGCAAACCTTCAGAGGGGAGGCTGGAGCTCTGGAGAAACTCCAAAGATACTACCCACCTTCTGTTTGACGAAGTTAGAGCAAAACCAATTTCTCTTTCTTGTTTGCTCCTTTCTCTCACCTTTAGAATGACACCACGTGGATCGATTGCCACCGTGCCAAACCTTAATGGCACGCTGTATAGATGGAGACATGGGTCTCTGGTTTTTGTTGCCTCCCCCATTTTTTAATTTTATTGATTATGGTATCACATAATTGTCCTCATCCCCCCATTCCCATCCCAAACCCCTCCCCCCATATGCCCCCACCCCCCTGTTGTCCATGGCCACTGGCTAGGCCCATTTGCATGCACACAAGTCCTTTGGTTGATCTCTCCCCCTTACCCCCACCCTCCCCTACTTTCCCTCTGAGGTTTGAGAGTCTGATCGCTGCTTCTCTGTCTCTGGGTCTGTTTTTGTGCATCCGTTTATGTTGTTCATTATTTCCTCTAGATGTGTGAGATCATGTGATCCAAGAAATACCCTTGTAAGAACCGAAACTGAGACAAGCCATAATGGTTATGCTGAGAGGCCAATGAATCAGTCTCTAGTGAGTTCCTTTCTGGGCCAACAGTTCTTTTGAGTCCCAATTTCAATGTCAAACAGTTCCTTATGTGTACATATCAGCCATGATATTTCAGATCTGGTTGGTGGACAAATGGTGGTGATGCAGGTCCGATCATCTCTGGTTTGGACCTGGGCATCCAAACTAGAGACATATTGTATTTAGAATTCCACAACGTTAGTGCCAGAGGAATTCCGAGAAATCGGTTGGTCTACTGGTTTGCAAATGGATTCCACAGGACACTTGGGTTCTTCAAGTTTTATCTCTTCCCATGAATGTGTGTTCTGGTCAGATTTATGTAAATATTGGTCCTGAGCCTCGGATTTCATGACTGCCCTCACAGTTAAGATGCTTAAAATGAGGTTCAGGTGAGAGATGGATTTGCACAAAGCCACGTAGTTTGCAGTGAGGGGTTTGAGGGGAGTCTCCAAAGGTGGGGTTTCAGACCACTGAGAAGGGGGATTGTCCGACATTTCAAATGTTGTCCTCCTCCTCCCACTCCCCAGGCATTCTCTTACAGCATTAGTGGAAAGATCTTCATTCCCTTATCTTGGTTAGATGTTTAATTACTTGTGCCTTCTGGCATTTTACATAGCGAGTTAAGTACTGTTCTTCGAGAATGATTACACGTCAGATAAAAAGAACTCTTTTCTTAAAGGCATGGACGTATTTTATATTCTGAGAACGAACAGAAGGCATTCGTATAATTTTGAATTATGAACAAAGTCATTCCCCTTCCCCCAAGTGTCTGGTTTGTCACCAGCGTGGATGTGGACAGTGTGAAAGTGGCACAGTAGGTGGCTCTCTTGAGCAGAAAGAGATGAAACGATGGATTCAATGTGCTTCCGCAGCTCCCTAGTCCAGGGAGACACTTGTGTGTATGGTGTAGGGACTGAAAATATAACTGACTCACTGGGATCCCCCAAATAAATAACAGACAAAATAGAAAAAGAGCTTGTTTCAAAGAAAGTCGATAAGGTATCAAATAACTATTTCCACAAAGACTCTTATTGGTAATTTTTCTGACATTATCAAGACATGGATCATTCTGAAGCTATCTAACATTTTTTCAGATTGTAGAAAATCATGGAAAGCTGTTCAAATCACTTGTTCGGCTAGCATAACCTTGATATCAATACCTAAAGGAGATAAAACATAACGGAGATGTTCAATGTGTTTCTCAGAGACCTAGGTGAAATTTATTGGGAATACTTGCCAAAATTTCAGGTTCCTGGGCCCCAGTCCTCACCATTGGGTCAGAATCATTAGGAATGGGGCCCAAGAATGTGGTTTTTAAATCTTCTTATTCTATATAATAAAAACCTAATATGTTAAGTGTCCGACCGTTCAACAGTTCAACCAGTTGCTATGATGCACACTGAACACCAGGGGGAAGATGCTCTGACTGGTAGGTTAGCTTGCTGCTGGGGTCTGGCCAATTAGGACTGGGTGAGACAGGTCAGACATCTATCTTTTTTTTTTTTTTTAAATGACAACATATTATTCATCAAAAGGATATATGTTTTAATTTATTCAACCCGTCTTCTGTTGGTGGACATATTGGTTGTTTTGGTGTAGTTTGGCGCTTCCTACGTATGCTTTGTAACTACCTCTAGTTTTTAGAATTTACCCTAGAGGGTAAATTATGAGCAGCAGAATTGTTGGATCAAATGTACATGGATTTTCAATTTGATGACTATAGCCCAGCCCTTCTCTAGAAGCAATAAGGAACATGAGTGTCCATGTCCCATGTTCTTGCTAGGACTGGGTGACATCATCATGTGTTTGGAATTTTGCTATACAAATAGGCTTTCAATAATATCGATTATAGGTCTATATTGTCTTTCTGTAATTATCAAAGAGGCCGGGCATTATTTCAAATTTTATCGTCCATTTATAGTTGTTTCTCTGTAAACTATCTGTTTGTAATAATTGTTCACTTTACTACTTGATTTCTTCTCTTTTTGCAATTGATTGCCTGGACACGTTGTAAAATGTGAAGTTGATACGTCAATTTGCTGTGTGTGTGTGTGTTTTTTTTTTTAAACAAATCTCTCTTTGTCCTTTGGCTCTGGAGCATTTTGTTCTGTTAGAGATTTAACATGATCTCAATAATCAAATGTATCTTTCTCTTGTGTTTCGGATTATTTCTGGATTGTGTGATCATCGTTGTTAAATTATTTCCCAGGTGGCCCTAGCTAGTTTTGGCTTGTTGATAGAGTGTTGGTCTGTGGACTGAAGGGTCCTGAGTTTGATTCTGGTCAGGGATACATGCCTGGGTTATGGGTCCAGTCCCCAGTGAGGGATGTGCAGGAGGCAGCCAGTCAATGATTCTCTCTCATTGTTGATGTTTTTATCTCTCCCTCTCTCTTCCTCTCTGAAATCAGTAAAAATATATTAACATAAATAATTTCCCAGTTGATACTTCTGCTCTCTCCCATTTGAGAATGTGTACCGACCTCAATGATTAATATGCACCTGAAAAATTCATATTTCTGTAAAGAATCAATGCAATGCACCCACTAAAATTGAAATAGAATCTATCCTAAAACCCAAGAATGGTTTAATAGTAGGAAATCTATTAACTGATTACATCATAGCAATATCTCAAAAGGGGCCAACATATGGGTCATTTCAACAGATGTAAAAAATGTGCGATACAATGCAACATATGTCTTACAGATGAAAGAGAAACTCTTATGAAACCAAGGACATAACATTTCTGTAGGTAATTAAGTGTCATAAAATATTAGCCAACATCACGCTTAATGGTGAAGCACCAGCAGGGACAATTCCAGTTAAACGTGGGAACCTGACCAGAATCCCTGCAGCTGCCATCTACACCTCGCATTGTGGTGAGTGTGCTGCCCAGCGTGGTGTGGCAGAAAACGAGAAAGAGGGCATGACTATCTGATGAGAGCAACACCGTCATCATTTGCAGACGGCATATATCAGTTACAGGGGGAAATACAAAGAAATGAAACCGAAGTAGAATTAATGTAATCATAGAAAGGGTATATCTTCGTTCACTTGGACTGCTAGAAGAAAAAAATACCATGGGTCGAGTGGCTTAAACTAGACACATGTCTTTCTCTCGGTTCCGGAGACTGGGAAGTCCAAGGTCAAGGTGTTGGCAGATTCATTGTCAGGTGAGGGCCTGCTTCCTGGTTTGTGGACGGCTGTCTTCTTCCTTGGACCTCCAGTGGTGGAAAGGGGTGGCTGTTCTCTCTCGGGTCCCTTTCCTAAGGGGACTGATTTCATTCACAAGGGCTGTGACCTCATCACACCTCTAAATACTGTCACCTTGGGGGTTAGGTTTTAACGTATGAATTTGGGGGAGGGGGATACACAGTTTTTGGTGTATGGCAGAGAGGCAATAGAAAGTAAAGCTATGAAAGTATGGTTTTTCTTATCTAGCATAATAAAAGCATAATATGCTAATGAGACCGGACAGCCGAATGACCTTTTGGATATCATTCTGGACAACCTTCTAGGCGAAGCCATGGTGGTGGGGGGCGGAGGCAGAGGCGATTAGGAGCGGTCAGGCAGGCAAGATCCTGTGAGATGGTGATTAGGTTGCAGGATGCTCGTTAGAAGCTGCTCTTGGGGTCAGCGTGGAAGGAGAAGATGGGCGTGACATTGGCCAGAGGGAGGAGCTGAGCTGTGATGATGGGGTTCCAACACAGGCTTCAGCCACACATGGTCTCCTTACTGCAGGTGAATCAAAGAGGTAGCAGAGCCTAAAGAGGAGGCCTTGCTGCCCCTGGGGACTGAGCCACTCTGGAACTGAGACCCTAATTCTACCTCCTAAAGCCTTTGGCAGTGATTCCCTTTCCTCCCTCCTGTCCCCAGGCATGCTCTACACACATACATGATGGAAGAGACTTGGTCAATGTTTGCATCCTGGCCTCGGTGCTCTCTCTTCTCAAGGCTTCCCGACTGAACCTCTCTCTGCCCATCCTGCTGGCCAGCTAAATGGACACTCAGCGAGTGCAGTGCCCAAACCAAATATTAGACCGTTAGTCAGACTGGAATGTCCTGAATAGCGTTTGCACTTTGGGGTTATCCACATGACCCGTCTCTCATTATCACAGATGACAAAGAGCCAACTGTGTTCATCACCATATGAACATGACTCACACCAGCTAGATGCTACAAGCAAGACAAGACAGAGAAAGGGGGGAAAATGATTAAAATCGTGGAGTGGAGGGTGGAGGCTGAGAGAAAGAAACAAATGAGAGATTGTTGGAATTGGAAGGGACCATCCAGGGCAGCCTTCGATTCCGACTCCATCCTGTCTCATGGTCTCCTCGTCTTTGGAATCAGTGGACAAAGGGAATGGAGCTTGGTCAGAGAGTTAGTAAGTGGCAGAGATGGGACCAGAACTCAATGAGGTCCTCTCAGTCTTAGTGAGCTGTGTAAGACCCAGGTGGTCCTTCTAAGATAATGGGATTTGGAGAAAGGTGGAGGAGAGAAGTGAATTAAAAAAAATAAATAAATTTTTATTGATTTCAGATTGGAAGGGAGAGGGAGATAGAACATCAAGATGAGAATCATAGGCTTATTATCCTTAGTTTCCTTTCCCCTCCCTTCTGTTCCTGGAAGGCCTTTTCCCAGCCCTCGGCGGCAGGATTCGCTGTGCTCTAGGACAGCCATTCCCCAGGACCTGCCCCTCTGGGGAGAGCCGAGTGTTCGGAAGGCAGCACCCCGTCTTTTCCCTGCTCCCAGCTCTGGCTCAGCCTCTTGCAAGCAAGGACTCGGGAGACCCGGATGAACTAGTGAACGGGCGATACAGGGAATGCGGAAAGGACTGTGAGCCTGAAAACCGAGAGCTGTGCTCTCTCTATGTCCTTGAGTTCTTGGCCACCTTGGAAAAGATTTGTGACTCAATGTAACACTTTGGTGTGTTGAAGAGCTGTGAGGGGTGTCAGAGATCATCAGAGCTTTAAACTGGGTGTGGGGCAGCCTCTGGCGAGACAGAGCCAGCCCCAGTGGTCCTACAACTCAGGTTCCCGGGGCCAGGGCTCCCCCTGCTCCCCGATTCTGCCGGCCCCACACCTCAGAGAGGAGGGGGATGGTGACAGCAACAGCGCTTAAGAAATTCTCATTCTCTCGGATATTTCCAAACTGCAGGCCTTTGGATGGGTCGGGATCAAGTCTTGACCTGCCCATCTGACTGGACCCAAGCACCATCATGCTGATGAGAAGGCACAGAAAGAATGTGCCTCTTAGATCTGTGTTTGACAAGGTCACGTGACTCCCCTTCTCAGCAACTAACTCTTCTGTCCTCAGACGCACCCTACCCAGGAGGGGACCTCTTTTCGCCCTTTAAGACAGAACTCAAGGCCCCGGAGTGAGGCCAGTTCCCTGGGATGCCTCCGTGAGTCAGCGGGGGGAGTCTTTAAATAGAACCGACCACCCCACCACTCCCACTTCCCACCCATGAGACCACACTCTCTTCTGAGCTCAGGAATGCAGGCCCCGCACATTCCTTTTTAGAACAAAACGAGCTCCTTAGAATTTGCTGCAGGATTCCAGAGGGAGTGGCGTGAGAAAGGGAGGGAGGGCATGAGGACCAGGAAGAAGACAGTGAGTTGGCTTTCCTTCACCTTTTAGATTCTACTCTTGTAGGGAGTTGAAATGTCAGGAGAAGGTAACCTAATTTTGAGACTCTGAAAATATTTTTTAATATATATTTTATTGATTTTTTTTTTTTTTTTTTTTTTTACAGAGAGGAAGTGAGAGAGATAGAGTTAGTAACATTGATGAGAGAGAAACATTGATCAGCTGCCTCCTGCACACCTCCTACTGGGGATGTGCCTGCAACCAAGGTACATGCCCCTTGACTGGAATCCAACCTGGGACCTTTCACTCCACAGGCCAGCACTCTATCCACTGAGCCACACCGATTAGGGTTCAGAATGTTTTTAGGTGAAAAAGTAGTGAACTCCTTAGTGTATGACCATACAACAAAACATACATGTGCATGCACGCACATACACCCCTACAGCACACGGAGACCTGAATAGCAAGGGTGGCCTCAGTGCGAATCCACACCAGCTTTGGAGACGAGGATGACAGATGTCGCGGGTGACTCATGCCCATGAATCACTTAGCTTGTTGAGGAATGACATGACGCAGCCCGCACTAAGGGACACATTTGTTCTTTTTGGTAAATCCAGAAAGTTCCAAGCAGCTGTTTTGTTCCTTACATACTCCGTCCTGATCATTCAAGGCAGGGGGCAGGGGCGCAAACAAGTGGCAGGATTACTACGGTCTCTGGATGCATCATCATCTGGCCACTCAGTGTATATCCTATAGAATAAAAGACTAATATGCAAATTGTCCCCTCCACCAGGAGTTCGACCAACAGGCAGGCCAGCCAACCACCCATGTCCCCTCCCCCGACCAGGCTGGCTAGACCCCATGCATGCAAGAATTCATGCACTAGGCCTCTAATCCTACAAAATGAAAGAGTAACATGCAAAATAATCATCATTCTTGTGTATTCTGGATGTGGCTTAAAGAGTCCACCATAGTTCCCTTCCCTGTAGGGAGTGGCCATCATGCTTAGCCCTCAGTCCGTGCTGTGAACTTATCTTGCTTTGCTGGCTTCTTCAATGCATGTTCCTCTCATTCCTGTCTTTCCCTGGGCAACATCAGTGTCAGCACATATAACCCATCCAGGGTTGGCCTTCACAGTTGTGTAATTTCCTAAGTTCCCAAGTCCTTCGGCTCCACTTAAGCCAGAGGCGCAAACCCATGGCCACCCTCTAAACATTGCCATGACCCAGGATGACTTTACTTCTGAAAAAATGAAAGCCTTTGACAATATTCTGTCCATCCATCTCTGGCACTTCCTTAGTCCCTATAGTTCTGCGGTCGTATTGAGCTCTAGCCTTTCTCACAATCTCTCAGCCCTTTTTCGGTTTGTCTCTTCGTGTTAGAAACTGTGCTCCATCATTTCACCAAAACTGCTTCTGGCAGAGAGCTATGGCCTGCAGGTAATCATTTCCAAGGGTTGGTTCTCCGTCATGACCTTAACTGACCTTCCATCATTGGTCACCATGATCGCTCTCTCCTCTCGGAAAGACTTTCTGTAGTTCACGCTCAAGGTTTTCTTCTGACTGGCACTGCCTCTTGGTGGTTTTCCTTATCCTCCCAGCCTCTTAACATTGGAGTGTCCTAGAGCTCAGAGCTGATCCCTCTTCTCGTTGTCATCTCTACCCATTCCCTGCTATTATCAGCCTGGTAACAGCGTCCACTCTGATGGCTTTAAATATATTTTATTGATTTTTTTTCTCTCTAGTCTGAGAACCCTCATAGATAGCTCTAGCCTGGATCTCAGTTAACTCCCAACTCTTACATCCAACCTTCTGTTTCTTCTTTCCAATTGGATGTCTAATAAGCATCTCTAACTTACTATGTCTAGAATTTGACTCTTAATTCTTTGCATTGAAGAACCACCAGTGAGAAACCTCCATATGAACAGTTTCCCATGCCTCTAACACCTTATTCTTTCTTAGAAAATACTTTTTATTGATTTCAGAGAGAAAGGAAGAGGGAGGGAGGGAGGGAGGGAGGGAGGGAGAGAGAGAGAGAGAGAGAGAGAGAGAGAGAGAGAGAGAGAGAGAGAGAGAAACATCAGCTATGAGAGAATCATTGATCAGCTGCCTCCTGCACACCCCTCACTAGGGATGGAGCTTGCAACCCAGGCATGTGCTCTGACCAGGAATTGAACCATGACTTCGTGGTTCATAGTTCGGTGCTCAAGCACTGAGCCACGCCGGCTGGGCCCGAGCGGCTCTCCCATACGTATGCTCACCTCTACTTTATGTCATTGTTATTGCTGCAATTATCTGCCTGAGTACAACACAAACAGAGGGTGAAGGAGAATAATTTGAAAATGGCAGGCATCCAGTCAATGTTGATCAATGAATGAGTCAATTAATATGGAATGATGCTGTGTTAAGCTGTGATGGAATGGCCCTGGGTAGGGTGGCATTTTGTGAAATAGTGTAGATGTATGTGGACTGGAATAATCCAGCGTGTTTTCACAGGGGGTGTGAAAGATGTTTCTTTAAAGGTACATGGGATGTGGAGATGCAGAAGGGAGGGAGGGAGAGCTGGAACAGACTCCGGGGTGTGGAAAGCAGCATGATCAAGGGCTCTGTGTTATCATTTCTGTGAGGGTGTAACTGGGGTGGAGGAGGGCCTTTGCTGGAACAGTAAGTCAGCCTGCTTATGGGGGCAAGCATGGGCCTTCGAGGCCCATGGCTGTAGAGCCTAAAACCATCAGAAAACACAGATATTTACATTACGATTCATAACAAAAATAATTTTATGATTGGGGGTCACCACAACATGAGGAACTGTATTAAAGGGCCGAGGCATTAGTAAGGTTGAGAACCACTGGGCTAGGGGGAGGGCAAATGAGAAATTGTTTCATGAGTAGAATTTCGGTTCTGCGGGATGGAAAGAGATCAGGAGATTGGCTGTTCAACAGTGTGCGTGTACTTCACATCACAGAACCGTACACTTACAAATGATTAGGATGTTAAATTTTATGTCGCGTGTTGGACCCCAGTAAAAATGAAATGAAATAAAAATATAGTCCTGTTAAAAAAAAGAAACAACAGGCCCAAGATGGAGTCACGTAAACCCAGGACAACAAACCAAGAGTTGATGGCTATTTCAGGCCCTCCCAGGAATGTGACCTTCAACTAATCAGTCCAGAATGTCCTGACCAACGCTAGTGAGATAGGAAGTGTCTCCAGAAAAGGTGCCCTTGCCCGAAATAATCCTTTCTTTCCTTTTGCTGATAACTTTCATGCTCTGCCCAGTTTCTGCCTATAAAGAGCCTCCATGTTTGTACAGTTTCTCACAACACCTCTCTATTTACTGGTTAGGATGTCGCCCGATTCATGAGTCATTCAGTAAAGACAATGAGATCCTTCAGTGTCGAGGCTCGGTGAGAAGCCCAGGAGAGAGAGGATATTTGAAGGAATCAGAGAGTTTTGAGGGAAGGAATAGGATGCTGTTTGGTACCCATGGCTCTATTCTGGGAAGCACACTGGACCTCCAGAAGCAATGTGTCTAATCATGATGAAAACCCTATGCAGTAGATGTTATTTTACCCATTTCTTAAGATGAGACAAGCGAAGGTCAGAGAGTTGAAATCATTTAGCCCAGCCCCCAGCTGGCCAAGGTAGCTTTAGGCTCTACAACACGTGATGGTCCAAGATGCCACATCATCTCTGCGGAAGGAGGAAGAGGGCTGAGGCCTGAGCTCCGGGAACCACAAGTAGGTCCAGGAGGGAAGAGAGATGACAGAATGGATTCAGCAGACTCTAAATGAGAGGGAGAGAGACACTGGGATCAGAAAAGTGCAGTGCCCTGGGGGTTCAGAGAGAACTCCTTGGTGGCAATGAATGGTCCATAAGTGTATCTGCCTGTTTTCATGTGATTGCTTATCATACTACCTTTGTGCTTAATTGCTCCAGTTTTGTTCTGAAAAGAAAGCTAAATGGGCATCATTTGCTTTAATTCTGTTTCTATTATGCTCCATCTTTTGAAGTCTCATTTTAAAAAAAGTCACTCTGTGCTGCTTTCTACTGAATTCTTTTTTTTTTTTTTTTTTTTTTTTTTTTAAAAAGACTTGATTTCAGAGAGAGGAGGGTGAGGGGGATAGAAACATCAATGATGAGAGAGAATTGTTGGTCAGCTACTCCCACACACCCCCTCCTGGGGATCCAGCCTACAACTTGGGCCTGTGCTCTAACAGGTTCACAGGTCCATGTTCAATCACCAACCCACACCAGGTGGGCCTTCCTTTTTTTTAATTACATGATTTGATCCTCCTTGTTTACCTGGTCACCTCCTATAACCAACTTTAACCTCCTCTAACCTCCTCAATGCCTTTCTTCTGTGTTGAGCTGAAGATGTGTTTATGGCGGTGGAAATCCATGTTAACCGTTAAACGAAAACCAGGGCTAGTAGGTATTCAGCAAACACTATCTGTAATTGATTTCTATAAATTACAATCACTCTCTGTAATTGATTTCCATCACACTAAGTCTGCATGGCTGTGTTCAGATTATTCGGAACTAACAGGAGGCGTCAAGACTCAATCAATGAAACTGGCTTGGCTCAGTGGATAGAGCATCGGTCTGCAGACTGAGGGATCCCAGGTTCGATTCCGGTTAAGGGCATGTACATTGGTTGTGGGCACATCCCTGGTAGGGGGTGTGCAGGAGGCAGCTGATCGATGCTTCTCTCTCATTGATGTTTCTAGCTTTCTATCCCTCTCCCTTCCTCTCTGTAAAAAAATCAATAAAATATATTAAAAAAAAAATACTCAATCAGAGACACATTCGATGAAGGTCAAAATGCTGGAGCCTAGTGGAGTCATTTCCATCTTGAGCTTGGACGGGCCACTCCATTAATCCAAGGGGCAGTTTCATCATCTCTAAAAGCATAGTGGCCTTTCTGTCCCCAATTCCACAAGCATCCCCTGTACCCCCAACCCCCACGTGCCATATATGGTGCTGGGGACACACAGAGACCTCAAAGGAGTGGCCCTGCCTGGGGAGGTCCCAGTCTGTCAGGAAAGAGCAGGAGAAGAGGTGAAGGATGGTCACTTACACTCGCCAGGCACCAAGCTTGGGGCTCCTTCCACGTGATCTCATGTAAAGAGCTCACCCAAGTGATGGGCCAGGTATGATTACCGGTGTTTACTTTCTCAACGGTGAGGACATGAAGGCCCAGAGAGGGGTTAGGTGGCCACCTAAAGTCGTTGATCAATGGTGAAGCCATGGTTTGAAGCCAGTTCGATCTGATCTCAAAGCCTATGATCTTCCTGACTCTCCTCCCCCCCCCCCCCCCCCCGCAGCCCCCCGCCCCGCTCCGTCAGTGCCATGTGCAGCCCAGTGCCATTGGAGCACAAGGATGAGGCCTGGAATGTTTCATCTATTTTTTTGTTTATTTATTTATTTATTTTTAAAATTTATTTAATTTTTAAAATATATTTTATTTATTTTTTTACAGAGAGGAAGGGGGAGAGATAGAGAGCTAGAAACACTGATGAGAGAACATCTATCAGTCGCCTCCTGCACACCCCCCACTGGGGATGTGCCCGCAACCAAGGCCCATGCCCTTGACCGGAATCGAACCTGGGACCCTTCAGTCCGCAGGCCGACGCTCCATCCACTGGCCCAAACCAGCCTCGGCTATTTTTTTGTGTTTTAAATCTGACTTATGGAAAAGATTGTGAAAGGGCATTTAGGAAAATCAGGCTGTCTGATTTGTGGGAAAGCACATTTTTTTAAAGGCTGTGGACAGACTCTGAGCGTGTGAAACTGCAAAGGTAACTTCATCGCTGCTTCTTCTGAGGAGGCTGGGCAGGAGCAAACGGTGGGCACGGCCATCGCTGATCCCCCAGGAGGCGAGAGGGGGGCCTCCCGGGACAGGATGGAAATCAATAACGTTATCCCTTTGGAGCAAGGAGCCGGCTGACCCACCACCGATTGTACTGTCAGCAGCTGGCCAAGGCCAAGGACACGGCCAAGACAGATATCGATTACAGTGATTTCAAGACCGTTAGCCCGTGGACCCGCCGTCTCCCACTCATGCTGCCGTCCTTCTCAAAATAAGAGCGTTCACGGCCATGGCCAACCCCCGGCCCCCAGCAGGCTGGCTCTGCTTGTGGAAAGACATCAGGAGTCACGTGACTGTGCTGTCAGCTTGGCGTCCTTCCGGGCTCAGCGGGAGCAGGAAGGGATCCCAGAGCATCTGGAACACCCGGGACCACAGGCAGGACAACCCGACTGGGGACGGGGTCAGGGCAGGCTGACCCCAGACATGTTAGAGTAGCAGATGGATTACTCGGAATTAAAGTTACAGCTGAGCCCTCGCTGGTTTGGCTCAGTGAATCTACAGCATCAGCCTGGGGACTAAAGAGTCCCAGGTTCCATTCCAGTCAAGGGCACGTGCCTGGGTTGTGGGCTTGATCCCCAGTAGGGGGTATGCAGGAGGCAGACGATCAATGATTCTCTCTCATCACTGATGTTTCTGTCTCTTTTCCCCTCTCCCATCCTCTCTGAAATCAATAAAGATACACTTTAAAAAAAAAGTTATAGCTGACTCTATTCCCTTAAAAGTCTCACCCTTTTATTCCTGATTCATTTTTACTTTTCTTATTATTCCTGATCAATCATTAACCCCATTCTCCATGCATTTCTTTTTTTTTTTTTAAATATATATTTTTATTGATTTCAGAGAGGGAGAGAGAGAAACATCAATGATGAGAGAGACTCATTGATTGACTACCTCCTGCACGTCCCCTACTGAGGGAGATCGAGCCTGCAACCCCAGCTCATACCCTTGGCCAGAATCGAACCCAGGACCCTTTAGTCTGCAGGCTGACACACTATCCACTGAGCCACCTGGCTAGGGCCTCCTTGCATTTCTTCAACCTCCTCACTCCCAAAGCCTGGCTTCCTCTGGGACCATCCCGCAGGTGTGCTCCGGCAGAAACTACCTTGTGTGTTTATTTCCCCTTCTGCATACGGCTCCTGGGCGCGGGGCAGGATTCTCCCTTCTTGCCACTCTGCTATCATCTGAGACGTACTTAATACGAATGACTCCGTCCATCTTTTCACGTATTTAACAAATAAATTGCTAAATAAGACAGGAAGAGTCCCCGTCCTCACGGGAGCCTGCCTGCTCGTGTTTGCAGAGATGGAAAATGTGTGTGCATCTGTTTTTGCCTCCTTGCTGGCTGTCGGAGTTCAGCTTTCCGCTGGCTGCCGTGCAATCCGCAGGGGGCCCGGCTCGCGGCTCCCGCCAGCTGCTGCCTTCGGTGAACCATCTGCTTCCTCCGCTCGTCGCCCCAGGTGTTCAGCCTGCCTGACAGGGGCACGCCGGCTCCGTCAGTGCATCTGCTTGTTCTGTTTCCCTGGGTCCAGGAATTCCCTTTCCCCAGTGTGTGTGTGGGGGGAGGCGGGGAGTGCCCAGGAAGTTCCCTTCTAGCTCCTCTGTGCCACTCTGTCCATCCGTCCGTCCGCCTGCCCGTCCGTCCGTCACAGGTCCTACATTTGTGCTTCTCTGCCATCGTAGAGTTGATTGCGGGTTTTAACATAACCTCCAACGTGTGATGCTCATGGACACATTTGCCCTCCGGGTCCTCAGGTCACAAAGGGGTGAGCTTGGACACAGGCCTGCTTCTGCTGCCTCTGTGCGCCCCACACCGGGAACCCCAAATGAAACCAAGTGAGACAAGAGCTGTGTTAGGAGGAAAGCAGCAGCTCCCAGCCTTTTAGTCATTGACAGGGACCTGGGTAAACCGTTAGCAGGTCAGTTGGCCTCCAGTGGGCTCAGGGTCACAGACAGACACACTGATGGACCTGCTTTGAAGGGAGGGAAAGAGAGAGAGAGAGAGAGAGAGAGAGAGAGAGAGAGAGAGAGAGAGAGAGAGACTCCATATGTCTCCTGGAGAGAGAGAGAGAGAGAGAGAGAGAGAGAGAGAGAGAGAGAGAGAGAGAGAGGCTCCATATGTCTCCTGCATCAGTTAACTGCTGGGTCACACTAATTTCATAAAGAGGATGACGAGCTGAGTGCAGCAGTGATAATTTGGCCTCGTGTGTCCTTGCCTAGGGGAAGGAGCTTACAGTCAATATTGGTACATTAGGATAATCAGACACTGTTTGTGTCCCTAGAGGGCATGGGGGGAGCATTAGAAAGACAAGGTAACCAGCTCTAAAAAGCTTTTAAAATGTATGTATTTGCACGCCCCCCTCCCCTTGTTGAAAATCACTACCAGGTAAAGCTCCTTTCTTTGCTGATGCTGTGTATCAGATTATCTGCCCTATAAAAATCAGACTCTGCCCTTGGCCAGAGCGGAGATATTATTACTAATTCTGATGAGTTGATGTAAGTGGGTGAATAAAATCGGCGTGCTACCAAATGAGCATCAGTGCAGGTGGGGCTGCTGCTCAGAGGAATCCGAGACCACGTCCTGTCAGAGGGTGAAGCATCTCATTTACTCCAGTGTTCGGTGATAAATACTCTCTATGGAGCCGTCTTCCATATGACTTCAGGTTGCTCCTGTAAAAGATAGAGCTTTCCATTTCTTCTTATCTACACTAATAAAAGAGCAAGATGCAAATTGACCGTACCTTCGCGACGCCCACCAGCCAATCAGGAGTGAGTATGCAAATAAACCCAACAAAGATGGTGGGTTGATTTGCATATGCAGGTGCTGAGTGGCGCGGGGGTGGGGGGGAGGTGGGAAGGAGGGTTGTTCTGTACCACCCCAGCCCTCCGGGCCTCTGGGCAGTGTGGGAAAATGGGAAGATGGCTCCAGGCCAGAGTGGAAAGGCGACTCTGGCTGGAGCGAAGGCGGTGCTGGCAGCCAGGGGAAGGAAGGCCCATTCTTGCATGAATCTTTGTGCATCGGGCCTCTAGGAATTTTTAATCACTTTAAAGTGCATTGCACACCTCCTTATCTTCTTCAGTGCTGGGTGATGTCGGCGAGAATGCAAAAAAAACCACGTTATCGATGGGACAAGGGGTGGGCATGGGACTAGGTCTAGTCCAGCAGATCTTCATTGTGAGAATTCAGTCTCCGGACACCAAGATAGTGTGACAGGCGAGGGGAGGTGACTTGGGTGGTGTGTTAACTCTCTTGAGACTGGAGTCTACCCGGGCCAGGCAACACCACCCAAGCTGAAGTGATGGGTGAGCAGGGGAGCAGGGGTGCAGACAGAAGGCTGAGTCCAAACTAAAAGGCCGCCTCCAGACAAGGTGACACCAGAGTCATGTGACGCAAGGCAGAACAACTTCTGGATGTTGCTAAAGGACCACCTATATGTCTTTGTTTTCATTTAAACCATCAAAAAGAGCTGATGGAATTGTCAGGCACTTTTTCAGAAACATCTTTATTGTTGAAAGTAATACATTTCTTCCCCCTTACCCCCATTGACCCATTCTAGTCCCTATCTCCCACCCCAGGCCTCCACCACCCTGTTGTCTGTGTCCATGGTTATGCACATATGCATACAAGGTCTTTGGTTGATCTCTTCCCACCCACCTACCTTCCCCTGCCCTTCCCTTGAGATTCTGCAGTCTGTTCCATGCTTCTATGTCTCTGGGTCTGTTTTGTGCCTCAGTTTATTTTGTTTGTTAGATTCCACCTAGGAGTGAGGTCGTGTGATATTTGTCTTTCTCTGAATGGCTTTATTTTGCTCAGCATAATGCTCTCCAGGACAGCTGCATAGAGCTTATCTGAAAGATGGGAGGATGTGGAGAGGGAAGCATGTCTGGTCAGATGATTTCCTACAGTCTGGCAAGATGTAACCAAAACCGGTGTGGCTCAGTGGGTAGAGCATAGGCCTGCAGACTGAAGGGTCCTGGGTTCGATTCCGGTCAAGGGCATGTACCTTGGTTGCGGGCACATCCCCAGTAGGGGGTGTAAGAGGCAGCTGATGGATGATTCTCTCTCATTGATATTTCTAACTCTCCCTCTCTCTTCCTCTCTGTAAAAAATCAATAAAATATATTTTTTTAAAAAGAGGAGGAGGCAGGCAAAGGGAAGAGCACAGCCAGCCTCCCAAGCCCAGAGCTTCTGACGTCCCTACCCGACCCTCTGGCTGGTGACGTGTGTGCGGTGCATGCGTCAGCGGGAGCATTTAATATGCGTGATAGACTTCGTTGCTGTTGGTTCCCTGGTTTCCTAGCGCTCCTCTGCACCTCTTTCTCTCTCCCCCTCTAAGGAGCCATCCCAGGGAAATGAAATTTTAATAAAAGGAATCCGCTGGGTATATCGTGGAACTTCTAGGGGGTTTTAGATACAAGCGCAATTTGCTGGAGCAAAGTCATCTCTCCCCGGGATCAAGGGAGCATGCGCATTGTAGGGAGCTGTCCTCTTGCAGGACTGTCTGTGTGTGTGTGTGTGTGTGTGTGTGTGTGTGTGTGTGTGTCTGTCTGTGAAATTTCAGGGGGGCTTTGCTCCTGTGCTTGGGGTGCTATTTCCTTCAGCAGAAACGCGACGTGATAGGCTGGGGCTCCAAGGTTAATTGTTCCTGAAAATCCAGGTTTATGTGTTCGGACAGCTCCCTGCAGCCTGCTCTGGTGGAAGCTTTTTGATGACTGTTTCAGTTTCTTCCCAAGTCACTGGTCCATTGAGATTTTTAGATTCTTCCTGATTGAGTTTTGGAAGGTTGTATTTTTCTAGGAATATGTCCATTTCCTCCAGGCTGTCCAGTTTGTTGGAATAGGGTTGTTCGTAGTATTTTGTAGCAATCCTTTGTATTTCGGCGGGGTCTGTTGTTATTTCACCTCTTTCGTTTCTGATTTTGTTTATTTGGGTCCTCTCTCTTTGTTTCTTGGTTAGCCTGGCTAGAGGTTCATCAATCTTGTTTATCCTTTCAAAGAACCAGCTCTTGGTTTTGTTGATCTTATGTATTGTTTCTTTGGTCTCTATGTCATTTATCTTCGCTCTGATTTTTGTTATTTCCTTCCTTCTGCTTACACTGGGTCTGCAGCCTGCTCTGGATACAGTCCCTTCTGCACACACTTCACCCAGAAACTGCTGCTGAAACCCATCTTGGTCCTGAGGCTCAGGGAGATGGACATCAGGGAGATGGTGGATCTGCACCCTCCTTCCTGCCTGACAGGCCGAGATGGTAGCAATCCTTCGGCTGTCGCCAGCCTCCTGGCTGGAGGAGTGGCGGGCTGCTGTGTCATGCTGACACCCAGCAGCTCCACGGGCCCCACTCACAGACATTATCTATAATAAATGAATGCTCGCCCTGCTCGGGTAGACGGCCCAGGAAATCCCAGCTCACCCTCACCGGCAGAAGCTTTTCTGTCCGTCCAGCAGCCTCAGCGAGAGATGGACATCTGTGATGATGGACTCCCATAGGTGTTTGACCTTGAACACCAGGTCCTTGCTTCTGCCACCAGCCCCCGCCCCGCCCCCTTGCAGTTGAAAATTCATGCATAACTTTGACTCCCCCGAAATGTAACTACTAAGAGCCTGCTCTGGACCTGAGCCTTGCTGATAAGTTGAGGAAGACATATTTTGTCTGTTATGTGTATTATATGCTGTATCCTTACAATACAGTAAGCTAGAGCAAAGCAGAGGTGGTTAGGAAAAGCATAAGGAGGAGAGAATGCATTCACTATATATTCTGTTCTGGTTCTTTCCACCGGCTTTCCCTTCGCACACAAACTTTAAAGGCAGGGCAGGTAGAAGCGTTTTACAAGAGAGGGAGTGGAGTCTGTAGGTGCTGAGTGACTTTTTCAGTTGTACAGCTGATGATCAGAGTGGGGTATTGAGGGGCCAGGAGTGTGGGGGTGGAGGTGGTGGTGGATGGGTGGTGTAACTACCATGTTATAGCATGTTGCATGTCAGGAGGTGGCTCAGCCAGGCAGTTAATCCTGCAGGCCTCCGGAGATTTACTGGTTGTGACTTTAGACATGAAACATGTTTCCTTATCTGTTTGTAAGGATGATAGTAGCACGTCTGTACATGAGAATTATCATAGTACCTATCTTCTACTACATGTGACGTGCCTCAAACAGATCATAGCACATGTTAAGCCCTCAGTAGTTGTTAGTATTTTAATCTTTATGAATCAAACTTTTCTCCCATTTGAATTTTTGTTTTATTATTTTATTTTTAAATATATTTTATTGAGAGGAAGAGAGAGAGATAGAGAGCTAGAAACATCTATGACAGAAAAACATCAATCAGCTGCCCCCTGCACACCCCCCACTGGGGATGTGCCTGCAACCAAGGTACATGCCCTTGACTGGAATGGAACCTGGGACCTTTTAGTCCGCAGCCCGATGCTCTATCCACTGAGCCAAACCGGTTTCAGCTCAATTTTTATTTTTAAATTTAAGTTTTATTTTATCTATCTCTGTTGAAATTTTGATCTTTAATACTGTACTGCTGTCAACAGTAAAGAGAAAGCATTTTGAGATTTTGGATTGTAATAGTCTCACAGGGATCACAAATCCAAGTTTTCAAAATATATATTCTTAAAAATTTTCCCTTACACTCCTGTTTTCTATACTTCCCAGGGTCAGCTCCTGTTCTCAAAGCGGTAGCAACTGTTACTAATTTCTTTTTGTGTATTTGCCCAGGGATTTCCTTTGCATATACGGGAAATATGAATGTTTATTCCTCTGACCCACAGAATCCTGCATGAATAAGTAATGTACTCGGCCTGTTTTTCTGTCTTTATTTTCTTTCTTAGTGCTGATCTTGAAGTGACTTCCCTATCCATGTATATAGAACTCTCTCATTTTTTTTTTTTTTACTGAATTTTAGAACCACATTATATTCCATTTTATGAATGTATAGACCCGTGGTTGGCAAACTGAGGCTCGTGAGCCACATGCTGCTCTTTGGCCCCTTGAGTGTGGCTCTTGCACAAAATACCAGGGCCTGAGCAAGTCTATTTTGAAGAAGTGGCATTAGAAGAAGTTTAAGTTTCAAAAATGTGGCTCTCCAAAGAAATTTCAATTGTTATACTGTTGATATTTGGCTCTGTGGAGTAATGAGTTTGCCGACCACTGGCCTAGACGGACAGTAGACTATTTCTGGAATTTTGCTATTACAGTGATGGAATGAATGACTTAGCACATGTTATTCTGCATGCGTGTCTCTGAAAGATGAATTGAATAGGAATCATTATTCAAAGAATATGTTTACATCTAATTTTGTAGATTCCATGAACCAAATTGCCTTCTGGGAGGCTGTACTAATTTGAGCTCCTGCGAGCAACGTGTGAGAGCATAAGAGATTGCTTCCCCGAAGCTTTATCAATCCGGGGACAATTACATTAACATTTCAAATCGACTTAGGAACATGGATATATTTTTGATGATGAGTTGTCTTAAAATTATGGTTTGGGATAGTCACTTGTTTTCATCTTTATTTCTGTCATCAGGGAATATTTTAAAGCGCTTTATGTGTAGCCCGTACACATTTCTTATATTTGTTTTTAGAAATAGTGTCATTTTTTTTGTTGCTAGTCTAATGGGATTTCTATTATCTGCTCTAATTTATTGGTGTTTGCACATATGAAAGCCAGTGATTTCCACATATTAATGTTGTCCTCCCTGAATTCTCTCATGCAGATGAGGCCTTTTCCGTTGAGTTTATTGGGTTTTCTAGGTAAGCAATCGTTAACTGCAAATACTGATCATTCCACTCTCATCTCTCCATTTTTACCCTTGTCTGCGTCCATTGGGTAGTAATTTATTATAGTGACAGGGTGATATTTATCCTTTTCATTCCTGGTAGTGGGCTTATTTTAGAAATCTGTATTATTAGTTAGGGTTCTCTGTTCTGTTTGACACACATCCTTTGATATCCTACTGGTTCTGTTTCTAAAAAACAAACATTTATCATGAGGAATTGGCTTATGCAATTATGGAGGGGAAAATGTCACAATCTGCTATTTGCAAGCTGGAGGCCTAGGAAAGCCAGTGGTGAAATTCAGTCCACATTCAAAGGCTAGAGCCAATGGTATAGATCTAGTCTGCACATATGCATTTTTCCCCCTGCCATATGCACACGTGTATATGTATGGTATGTGTCTTTTTCTGTTCCTATCTTAAGGAATATCCTTTCATCAAATCAATAATTTAAGGAATGCCAAGTTTCTTTTCAACATCTGAGACGACCATTTGACTTTTCTCCTTAATTCTACGATTATGATAAAAATTTTAAACCTATTTCCTAATATTGAGCTATCCTAGGGTAGCCCAACTTCCTGGAATAAGTCCCACTTGGTTATGGTGTATGATCTTTGCACATGCCACTCATTTTTGTTGCTGTTAATATTTTGTTGAGGAATTTGGCATCTGAAATGATAAGCATCGCTGGGATATGGTTATCATTTTTGTGTACTGTTGGTATCCATGTGATGGTCAATCTTAAAATGAATTTAGCAGACTTTGAATTTATTTATATGAAATTGAACAAAAAATACTTTTGTGATTCTTTTATTTTCTTTAGTTTCTGTAATTATTTCCCACATGCCAGTTATATATTTTTTTTTTGTGAGTGCTCCAATAGTTTTCTTGATTAGGTTATCTAGCAGTTTATGTAGTTTGTGCTCTTTGGTTTATTTATCTTTCCCAAGATCCAGCTTTTGGATCTATTATTGGTCTTCCTGTGTTGCTTTAAAAAAACAAACAAACTCATTCATTTCTGCTTTCGTCTTTACTAATTTCTCCCTTTTGTTTCCTTTTCGGGGTTATTTTCCCAACTTCTTGAGTTGGATACGTAACTCATTTATTTTAATTTTTTCTTGCTTTCTGACGTATGTGTTCAAAGTTGTCCGTTTATACAAATCGAAGGGTCTAAACAGACACACTGTGAAGGCATAACGAGCATCTGGTCCCTGCCCTTTCTCCTCCATGTCTCCCTCAGCGTCTTTCACAGAATCAGGCTGAAGAATGATGCCATTCCACACACGCATAGTAAACAGCTCCATGACAGAGGGCAGTGCCCCCTCTCCCTGCCCGTCTACCCTCTCCCTGTCCTTCTACTCTGCAAACTACAAGTTTTGTTGTGCCCTGTTTACTAGCATGCCCACGGGCGTTTGCCTCAGCAGCACACTGACATGCGTTAGCCAAAACAATTCCCTCACCATCCAAGAGTCCTGAAGACTGGCTGCTTGGTTTCTCAGTGGAGAAATTTTTTTTTAAATAAATATATTTTATTTATTTTTTACAGAGAGGAAGAGAGAGGGATAGAGAGCTAGAAACATCAATGAGAGGGAATCATCCATCAGCTGCCTCTTGCACACCCCTACTGGGGATGTGTCTGCAACCAAGGTACATGCCCTTGACCGGAATCGAACTTGGGACCTTTCAGTCCGCAGGCTGACGCTCAGTCCACTGAGCCAAACCAGTTTCGGCACGGAGAAATATTTTGATAAGCTAAGTTGGCCCCAGGGATTGTGGAGTTCTTGCTCCAGGGCCCTGGGTTGAGGTCCATCTGCAGGTCTGCACAAGAATGAACGCTTGTGTTTATATAGGACCTATTTGGGAAGAGTCTGGTGTTCCTTAGACGGACTATGTCTTCCACCCTCTTACCATCCCAGAGCGGCAGCAGGAGGAACAGCAGGGATGCAAGGAGGAGGGTCTTATCTCTCTCAGTGATGGAGAGGGCCAAGCTATGTGTGGTCCACGCTGAATATGGTCACTGGAAGTAAAAGGGCCATTTGCATGCCCGGAGGAAATACCTCCTGGCTCAGTAGAAGGCCAGGGATCTTGTCAGACTTGAGCGGACATTTGGTCCTTGGTTACTAGGAGTTTTCCCAGTCAAGTCAGGCAGAGGGATGGTGAATTGGGAAGAGGGAGGACAAGAGGTGGTTTACTGGCACAGCAACAGCTAAAATGACAGATTTATGGTTCCCCGGGCATCCTGCAGGTGGTGTTTTGGTATTTAACTTCTGCTTATCTGGATCAACCAAGACGGAGATTTGGGGAACATCACCATATTCCCAACCTGACACCCTCCTTTTTGGGATCTTATTCAGTGTGGAACGGTGGCTTAGTGGTTTAAGGTGAGAGTGGATTTTTTTCCCTGGGCCTCTATGGGACCTGAATCACTAACCGTAATGTTTATGTTATCGCTTCCATACGTGTTATTATTTGTTTTGTTATGTCCAAACCATAGGCTCAAAGCCCTATGATCATCCAGCGTTCTCTTTGCTGGCAAGGTAGAGAGGGCTAGGGAAAAGCTGATGAAAATATCACAATTCCGTTTCAATTAGTAAGTCAGCCTGGTCAACAAGAAAGATGCCTACAGATTTTAATTGGTCTCAGGGGAGAACAGAATGTTCTAAGACGTCCTTGCTCACCCTGATATTGAATTATCTGGGCCACGGGGCAGCTGCAACCTCTCCCCAAGGGCTCGGGATGTCTGCCTGGAAATAAGATTCAAGTTCACTATTAACCTTCTTGCCACCACGTTGCTTCCAAACGGATCTCTGTCAGCGGAGTTTAGCTTTAGCGACGCACAGTCGGTGCCATTTCTAAAGAGGTCAACCTTGTTCCTAGAATGCTCACCCCAGAGGACACAGATATTTGGGGGAGAGGAAATTCTATCTAGGAGGAGTGATCGGAAAGAGCTTAGTTGAAATTTAGGTCTGTGTTCTCAGGCTAATCGCACTCATCATTCCAGAAGCCAATCCCTCTACTTCCCTGTGCCTTGGATTCTCCAAGCAATATAACGGATACGGGAGGCCCGGTGCACGAAATTCGTGCATGGGAAGGGTCCCTAGGCCTGGCTGATTGGGCCTTCTGGCTGTGGACACTGATCCCATTACATGACGGTGAGTGATTCAGGTCTAATAGAGAGATAGACAGGGACCGACAGCATGAAGTAGAGGCGGGACGGCCGGTCCCTCTCAAGGAGGGGGACCAGGTTGCTCTGGACACCCAGGGATGGGGCCAGCATTAGGATGTTTGAAGACAGGATGTGAGCGAGAGCTTTTATTAGAGACAATGCCTGTAAGAGGAGCTAAGATAGGAACCTGGAGATGCCGAAAGGGCCATAGGACCACACCAAAAATCCATGGTTTTCAGAGCAGCTGCTGAAGATCTAAGAGGCCCGTGTACGCTAGCCACAGTGTGGTACACTAGGTATCCCCACCTGTGAAGTCACATGGTACCTGGTTAAGCGCTGACCAGATTCCCAGTTGTGATTGTAAATCTCCAGGAAGGATTGTAAGGGTCACCCCAAGAGAGCGTCTCCGAGTTCACAGGGAGGCCAGCAGATGGACATGAACCGATTCCCCCGGAGATGTTGTTTCTGAAACTTGGGTAAGAGATGGTATGCGAAACGAAGGCTCTAAGGTTGCCATCCGGAGCTCTTTCTAAATGGATTTCGATTCTGGATTGGACAGCTGGTGCGGTTGTGAAACGCCTTTTCTCTCGGGTGTTTAAGACTGGGAACAAGCAACCAGGGTTGTTGAGTAAGGATCTGCCATGTGCTTATCACTGCCCTGGCTGCCATGGGGACTCAGAACCAGGGGGAGGAAGGAGGGAGAAAGCTTGGGCTGTGGAGCAGCACATTGGAGAGATGAGAACTATACGCATACATGACAGACATACCAGTGAACAGGACCAGACAGGCACAGCTCTGCAATGCGGACAGACAGTATAACTTGCTCAGACAAAGGAAACAGAGTCCCGCCCTTGACCATGAAGCCAGGTAGAATCGGCCCCGAGACTCTGCCTTTCTTTACTCCTCTTGTCGGGGTTAAGCCACTTGACAGGCCCTAGAAATGACAAGAACCCAATAAGGATGGCACTGCCATCAGTGAGCTGGAATGAATGGAAATCTGAAGTGAAAATATTATTATTAGGCGGCTGAGTCGGATCATTCGCGGGGTTCTGGACACAAAGTCCCATCTGTCACCCAAGCTTCTGGGATAAGTTCATGTTTCACTCTGAGTTTCTGAGCCATTGACCTGAAAGCTATCCCCACCTCATCCTTCATTCTTTCCGGGTGTGTGTGTGTGTTTGGTGGGGAGGCGGGGGGGGGGGGGGCGTGTTTCTGTGTTTTCCCAGCCATAGATGGGTCTTATGGACACACTTACCCCCAGGCCTGGCCTCAGATGACCTTTTTAGGAAGAAGGAGGCTTGGGCTGAGTCGCCCCAATGATACACACGGCAGTCACTCTAGGGAGGTAACCCCAGCTACCCCTGCTGGAGGGCAATCAAGTGAGTAACCCTGCTGGTGTCTCGTGGTCCTGGCATGGAGCTGGCCCCTGCGGGTGCCAGGTCCCTCCGATTGGGCTCCCAACACACACCAACCCTGACCGTTCCTTTGAAGGGATGAGGGGCCTGTCCGAGAGTCTTGCAGAATGAGCTGTTGAACTTGCGGAAGGAAGGCTATGACTCAGTGGTCAGGCAACTGGAGCGGACATGAGAGTTTATGGAGAAGAAAGTTTCCTGGAGAAGTGTTGCCTGGGAATCTCTGGGAATAATAACCTGCCCCTTCCCATCATGCACTTGGCCTCCTCGACCCAGCTCCTGGGACTTGCATTGGACAGAAAGCTCCTCTACACCCAGCACAAGTCTCCTCTCTTTCACTGCGTCCTCATTGATGATAAAGCCCAACTGATCGGGCTTCTTCCTTTGCTGCCTCTTCGTCAAGGTGTGGGAGAAATGAACCTGTGGCTTTAATTGCTCAGAGAAATTGAGCGTGTCATTGAGACCCTCATAGCACCTTCACGTTGTCTCCAAGACCACTTAGTCTGTTTGGATGCACCTTTAGTATGACACGTGCGCTACTTTACTTTGTAGCAGAGTAATTTATCTACTAGACTAATTGCCTCTATTAGGTAGAGACCAAGGCTTCCAAGATAATTTGCAGTAAGATTAATTTTTGGGTTGTTCTTGCTGATGTAAGTTTATCTCCCTTTATTTCCTAAGAAGGTACCCAGGGCTTTTTAATATGGTGACTAACATCGTTATCACTGGCTTCTGTGTTACAGGGACCAAAAAGCCGATGCCACCAGACCCCAGAAGACAATCACTGAGGAGGCCGTGGTGACAGGTGACAGAAAGCCTCACCTGCACAGGTGAGAGAAAAGATTTTCAGGGATGGAGGACACCCAGGGCTGGAGATGAATAGAATCTTCTAGACAGGGTTGGGGGAAGGAGATCTCTTGGAAATGAGTGGGTTCTGCAGGTTGTGTAAGTGATAAGGCCTACCCCCTAGCTCCCAGGAGAGACCCTGAGGAGAGGGAAGGTTCTCGGTTACTGAGAGATGCTGGACATGAGCTGAGTAGCTATTTTTCGTGCCCTGGTTTGGCAGAGGACAGCAGAGCTGTCTACCTTCAGAGGACAATGAGCATGCTGACTGTAATTTATGGGGACTAGAGGTCAAGTTCCTTTCCAGAACGCTGGACTGCTTTAGACCCCGGGACTCTGATAGGACCCTAAGATGAAAAAGCAACAGCAGCCTCCCGCCAAACATGTCATGAGAGAGATTCGATTTTGCACTTGGCTCAACCAGGGAGGGTTTAGCGCAGACCGAATTGGATTTAAAACAAATAAAAAAGAATTTTGTAATGACCCTAGAAGAAAATAACAAAGCAAAAGGCCATCCCTAACATGCTCCTCTTTTCTCAGCCCTACCTTTCTGGTCACACTTCTTCTCTGGCTCATTAACGCTGCCTCAGTCTATCCCTGGGTTCTGTCTCAGCGTCCTGGACCAACTGAAGTTTGGTGATGTGTTAGGAGGACTCACTTAGACCTGCAGTGAAGGTTTATTCTACAAAGATTCATGGCAAGAGCAGCGGGAAAAGGAGACACATTGGGTGGAGGCCAAAGATGTCAGACAGAGGCGTCTGAGTTTTTCTCCCTCTGTGGCCACACGGTATATGATCCTTTTCTAGATGTTTGTAGAAGGTCTTTGCCCAGGGAAGCCCATTCCTACCTTGGGATCTGAAGCTTTTATGGAGGGGCTGGTCCCATAGGCATATACATCTATGCTAACTAGCCATGGTAAGCAAAACTCGGGACCCCAACAATGAAAGCAGATACATCACGACTCTTGCTCAGTGGTCCTGATCAGCATTCTCCTGCACCCAGGCGCACACAACATCATAATCAGTAGCATAAAGGACAACAGGAGTTGCCCAAGGGTCAGACTGGGTTCCGGGCTTCTCTAGAGAAGTCCCCCAATTAAGCTCAGTCCCCCAGGCACCCCTTTTCCCTCACATTTTGTTCTCATCTCAGAGGACAGCTTATGCCTGTAGCTTTTGGGACCTTCTTCCCACTTCCTTTCCCATTTCCTTTGATTTCGGTGTTTTAAAATTTTAGCTTTTTCCTAAAATTTCTCTTTCCTGTTCCCTCCCATAATTACTTTATTTTATTTTATTTTATTTATTTATGGAGAGCCAATAGATTGCCTCTCACTCTAGGGATTTACAACATAGATGTGGCTGCTGCCTGCAAAGGGGTGTAATATAGGGGTGCCCATGACCTTTGGAGTGGGCCAGGCACCAGCGCCAGGAAAACCTAAAAGCCAAGAAGAATACTTTAGAATTTTCCAGCCTCTCGCTCAGAAATTCCCTTTTATGTGGTGAGATCTCTTTAAAAGGGACCTCAAAAATAATTTTAAAAGTCTTGCTTGCCAACTCTGAAATCTAGTCAACGAAATGGATCCAAACTATAAAGCTTGCAAACAGAACAAGTTTCTTTTCGGGCGGTATGAAGGGAAGATAAGGCAGTGTACTTAGAGCATCAGTGTGTCACGAACTTGGCCCTATTGCATAATCCCAAGGAAAATTATTCAAAGTATGCTTACCATTCGTCCCTGAGGTTCAAGGCAAATCGAACAATCTCTGGTCCCAATTTGGCTTGTTTTTCTGGGGAGAAAAAAAGAAAAAGAAAAAAGAGAAGTAAGAACAGATAACAAAAACCTTATTAACTTCAGGAGGATATTCTGTAACTATATTTTCCTACCATCACCACCTCCCCCTTCTCTAGCCCCAAACATATTCCAACTCATTGCATTTGAATCTCGGTCTTTCTAAACCAACCACTGTAGCATTTTTATTTGAGAATACATATTTTTACTTTAGTTAACTTACACCCTCTCCTAGATGAGAATTCTTTATACAAAATCATTATAGTTTTTCCCCCCATCTAAATCCTAGACTTCCAAGACAGGAAATCACAAAGATTCCTCTTGCCCGCTGTAACCTGCTCATTGATCAGGTGCTCAGTGGAGTGGGCCTCAGTGGGCCTTCTTGCAATGAAACTGCCTTCACCATCATCAGACGGTTACAGAAAATGTATTAAAAAATTATATATATATATATATATATATATATATATATATATATATATATATATATGTATATATATAAAATTGATTTTTTACAGAGAGGAAGGGAGAAGGATAGAGAGTCAGAAACATTGATGAGAGAGAACCATCAATCAGCTGCCTCCTGCACACCCCCTACTGGGGATGTGCCCGCAACCAAGGTACATACCCTTGACCGGGATCGAACCTTGGACCCTTCAGTCCTCAGGCTGACGCTCTATCCACTGAGCCAAACCGGTTAGGGCACTTTGACTTCTTAAATCAAAACAGCCCTTTGTGATAAGTATCCCCTTTACCCCCGTTTTTATCGAATGAAAACAGGAGCCTCCGAGAGGCAAAGTAAATTGCCTCATACTTGTCAAGGAAGGAAGAAAAACAGCATCTATTAAATCCTGCTCCTTGCCAGGTAATGACTTAGAGACTTCTGCAAACAGTAGCTGCTCATTCCTTACAGCAGCTATGTCAACCCGTGTATATGTGTGTGTGTGCGAGCATGTAAGAATTTTTAAAACATGCAGCACCTGACTATTTAGTCAGGGGCATTGACCTCTCTTCCCTTAGATTGTCAAAGAAAAACATAATAACAGCCAACACAACAATAGCCGTCCGGTATGAACAAATCAAAATTATACCTGTTTTGTGTGTGGTGTGCGCGTGCGCCGTAGAATGTTAGTAATTAGGTTATGTGTGCCGTGAGATGAAAAATGTTGAAAATCACCGCCTCACAGTAAATCTAGTAAGATGGATACTTCTAGCCCCAGCTTCTTATCAAAGAATGTCAGCCACTTGCTCAAAGCCACGGGCTAGCAAACCAGAACGCTAGCTGGAAATGACAAGGGTGCCCAGAGGGGCGGTAGGGTGTGGAGGGAGGGGGTTTTCTGGAAGTGGGATGGGGGGAGGGAATCTCAGTCTGGGCTCCTCTCCTCATCGCCTAAGACTGCCTGTTGCCTGGGCCCAGGGCAGAGTCCTTGCTGAGAGCTTAACCTTCCCTCCATGGCCTACAGGCCATTTGGGGGTCATATACTCCAGCCCTTCAATATTCGTGCTTTCTGTCGATTATCTGGGTCCAACTCAACATTGTTCACCAGTGCTGAAACCGGTGTGGCTCAATGGATAGAGCATCAGCCTACGGTCCCAAGGGCCCCGGGTTCGATTCCGGTCAAGGGCATGTACCTTAGTTGCGAGCACATCCCCAGTGGGGGGTGTGCAGGAGGCAGCTGATCGATGTTTCTCTCTCATCGATGTTTCTAACTCTCTTTCCCTCTCCCTTCCTCTCTGTAAAAAATCAATAAAAACATATTTAAAAAAAGTTGTTCACCAGCTGCTCATCCTGGTATTTCCGTTACAATGCGGAGGTGCTTTATTGTACTTCCTAATGCAAAGTGTGTTTTCTCCAAAGACACACTTGTCAGGAGCCAGCAGCCTTCTCCTTCCTCGGAGCAGGGAGAGTAGCTCCAGACAGGTGGGTAGGGCAGGGAGGACAGCTTAGGAGTCTGGTTTGTCTTGCTGAGCTGAGAGGGACTAAGGTTCACGGTCACCTGGCCAGGAGCGTGTCTGGCCCTGCAGCTGGGCCTGCATTTGTGTGGTTTTGGGGGGGCAGGGGACAGTGAGCCGCAGTGGCCCAGCTCAGGATTAAGCTCTGTGAGTGCACCCCAAGACTGTGCACCCCAAGGATAGGGCTGTCCTTGGTCAGCCAACGAAGAAGACATCATTGCTCCCTGTGTTCCTTGGAGACTGTAATGTGGTTGGTTCTCCGGGAACAGACAAACCCAAGCCACCACCCAAGTGGACACGTGACTGTTACCGCGATCCTAGAGCAAGCTGTAGCAGTGGTCAGCAAACTGCGGCTCGAGAGCCACATGGGGCTCTCTGGCCCCTTGAGTGTTTAGCAAAGGCCAGCTTAGGAGTACCCTTAATTAAGTGAATCACAAGGTATCTACCTAGATAGTTTAAGTTGAAAAAATGTGGCTCTCCAAAGAAATTTCCATCGTTGTACTGTTGATATTTGGCTCTGTTGACTAATGAGTTTGCCGACCACTGAGCTATAGGAAATGCACAGGGCATATGTCTAAACCTTAAGCAGAGGTGTGGACAATAACGAAGGACTGACTGTGTGACTTGCTGAGCCATGGCGCATGCATCCTGCTGTTCTTAATCCCCTGGGGTGTTTTGAAAAACCCTTGTTCCAGCGGAAAGACCACTGAGGAGTGTTGGAGTCTGCGTTCAGGATACGGTTTTCAGACAGAGCAGACCTTGACCATGTCCCATGTTCTCTGTGTGTGTTTGTTCTTTGTCGTCTGCTGCATGTCCTATGCTTTCGGTCCACTCCTCCTGCCAGGAAGCTGGTCCAGGCCTCATCCCCACATAACAACCATCTTCTGGAGAACCTCGTAGCAGGTCTCCCCGTTTTCCAGTTCCTGTCACCATAAGTCAGGGGTGGGGAACCTTTTTCCTGCCAAGGGCTATTGGCCATATATAACATCATTCACAGGCCATGCAGAAGTATCAACTTATACATTAGCCTGCTGTACTTGGTCCAACATTTAATGACCTCGCCCCTGATGCCTTGGCAGGGACAGACCAAATGATATATCAGGCCATACATGCGGATGTTCCCCACCCCCGCCTTAGGTAATACTGCTGCACACATCCTTCCTGGAATGGATGAAGGACAAGATGATCTAGGATCTAAGCTGTCTGATATTAGGAAGCAAATTATTATTATTTTTAAAAAATATATTTTATTGATTTTTTACAGAGTGGAAAGGAGAGGGATAGAGAGTTAGAAACATCGATGAGAGAGAATCATCAATCAGCTGCCTCTTGCACACCTCCCACCGGGGATGTGCCTGCAACCCAGGTATATGCCCTTGACCGGAATCGAACCTGGGACCCTTCAGTCCTCAGGTTGACGCTCTATCCACTGAGCCAAACCGGTTTCAGCAGGAAGCAAATTATTTTGATATTTTATATAGATACTTCGGAACTTCTATAAAATTTGGGAGCCAGTGAAGACATTATAACATTGTGTTCACAGGGCTCTGAAATTTATATCCCAGCCATGCTTTGTGGCCTGAGCATCAGACCCATATATTTCCGAATATCTCCCTTGACTGTTCGCTCGCTGAGCTCAACTGTATTTAAAGAACCCACGCATAAATCTCCAACATGGCAGGTCCCGGTGCTCCATTCCTTAATCCTGTTTTCTTCCTCTGGTCTTCGATCCCCGTTAATGGTGTCACCACTCACTCTGTCCTCTGAACATCAAAATCAATCACGGGTCCTCTCTTCCTTTCATCCCATAGAATCCACGGACCGATGAGCCCTATTGATCCTGCCTCAGGCCTGTGCCTGCAATTCAGTCTTTCTCCTGTGGCTGATTTTCCGTTATGGCTTCTTCATCTTACGCCTGCATTATTTTATGAGTATCCTGACTTACTTCTCTTGACTCGTGTTCTCCCTTCTAGCTCAATCTTCACTAAGTTGCCAACATTAATTTGCTTCTGAAGAGCATTCCCGAGATCCTCATGACCTAGAAAAAATGTCTAGGAAAATGTGCTCCAAAGCACAAGGAAGGGGAGAGTACGGGGGGAGGAGGGGCAGATAAAGGAACAGCTCCTTTCTCCCCTCCTTCCTACCTGTGTATCTGCAGATGTGCTGTGTGACCATATAGATCTATGCTTTGCCCAGGATCAGACACACTATCTCACAGTGTATTAAGTCTGATGCTTATAGAAATGTGCCATTTTCTTCTAGCTCCTCTTTTTTTTTTTTAAATATATATTTTATTGATTTTTTAAATTTTTTTAATTTTTTATTTTTTACAGAGAGGAAGGGAGAGGGATAGAGAGTTAGAAGCATTGATGAGAGAGAAACATCGATCAGCTGCCTCCTGCACACCCCCTACTGGGGATGTGCCTGCAACCAAGGTACATGCCCTTGACTGGAATCGAACCTGGGACCTTTCAGTCCACAGCCCAACGGTCTATCCATTGAGCCCAACTGGTTTCAGCTCTTCTAGCTCCTCTTATGCACAAAGACACACTGAAGTTCAGACCCTTTCAACACCCTAGGTTTCCGGGAAGCAAATGCAGCAGGTACATGTGATTGAGCCATAGTGTACGTCTACAGAGGGGATCACTCGTCCCCAGCCCTTCTCCATGAGCACATGCAGAAAACAAAAGGAGGGCATCTGGGGCTTGTTTATACTGGCTCTGGGATCGACCGCCTGGGAAGTATGCACATTATTAGCCAATAATGACTAATAATCGCCTTATTACTCATATAGCATAATCACAGGACATACTCTGAGGCCCGCACACTGTTTGCTTGTTTGGCTGTGTGCACCACTATCTCATGTCTGCCCCATATAGCATCTCCCGTAGAAGAACTGTTAGCTGGCTGGACTACACTATATTTAAAGAGCAGTCGATTCTATGAATTCTTTGCTCTTAATTTGTAGTTAAGTTCCCAATGAAACCCCCTGTGTTTTATTGAATCACGTTAAATGGCAAGGACTGTTGAGTTAGAGAAAAAAAAAAAATAGTAACGTGACTGTGTGGGACTCAGACTGTGGTTTGCACTGAACCTATTAGAGAAGGAGGTGGAGATGCTTGGAATCACAGAGCAGAAGTCAGTAAGTATTTGGCGAAGGCTAGCTGTTTGCCTGGGTATTGTGGAAATCTCAAAAAAGTTATATAATACAGTTATGCCTATAAGTATTGAGAACACGGGTGATCCTTGAATAATGTGGGGCTTAGGGTTACCAATAGACCTATCTATCTATCTATCTATCTATCTATCTATCTATCTATCATCTATCTATCTATCTATCTATCATCTATCTTTCAATCTGTCTCTCTATCTGTCTATTTATGTATTGATGAGTCTTTCTACCTAGCCTTTGTAGAAACAGTATCTACATCATCTCAGATGATGGGCTTTTAGAGTGAAAGCATTCCTATCAGTGGGCACAGTTGTAACCCCATAGAACGGGGGGAAAGGGAGAACTGGATTCTAAATCCCTGGAATACAAGATGAGCAGGGAAATCATGAGGGTGATTCGAAAATGGCATTAGAGGTGGCAGAGGCCCAGAGACAGAGAAAGCAAAGAAAGAATGGCAATATCCAAGTCAGGGCCAAGGAACACCAATCGCCAGTCCCTTGAATGCACAGAGGAACCCCGGTGCCCGTGGCATGACGGTGGGGTGGGTTTGATAGAAACCTTCGACAGGTTCTAACGTAGTGGCTTGAGGAGGATGAAGGGAAAACACACCCTGCCAATATGATGCTCAGCCCAGACTCCAACCTCTTTTCCCTTTTAATTTTAAGAGAAAGTCTATTATTGAAACCAGCGGGGAAAGACTTTTTCCAGAGCATCCTAGTTGCCTGCCAGGGAACATGCTTTTTTAGTTGGTTTGTTGGTTGGTTGGTTGGTTGGTTGGTTTGCAGGGTGAAACAGTGGTGACCGTGTCTCCCAGCAATCCTGCCCCAACTTGGCTTTGACCCCAGTGACACACATTAATTATTCTCCTTCTTCTCTGGCTCCCATTGCTTCTCTCCTGTCACTCAAGCAGGAGAGGTTCCTTTTGGGGAGCACGTAGTGTCATGGGCATTTCCTTGACCTGCTGAATAAGGGAAAGCTACCCTTTCCTATTGCATGGGGCCTCTCAACCCTGCCTCCCTGGAATGATGCCATTGTCTTGGGGTAACTTCCGGGGCCATGGCGATGTGTTTCCAGGCAAGATGAGTGCATATCCCACTCTGCTTGGCGGTATCTTGTCTTTCAGCGTGGTTAGCAGTCAGCAGGGCCTCGCTGTGTGAGACTGCATTGCATCTGTTTCCCTTCGTGGCCACCCAAGGCAAGGCAATATTTCCATCCCGGGGCCCAGGCTAGCCAGCCAATGGGGGAAGTGAGAACAAGCTGAGATCTGCTGGTTGAATCATCCCGCAGCTGTCTGCACCACCTCACAGGCAGACCTGACTAGCCTCATGATGAACCATGATGTTGGAAGGAGGGGAATCTAGCTGGGTGAGTCAGTCCCAGGTGGGCTCTGCATTGGGTGCTTTCCCCTCTGGACCGCACATGGAACACTCCGTCTGGAAGTCCTTAGGAGATCATCAGCCCAGGATACCCTAAGGTCATCTTTGAAAGGTGACCTGATCCCAGAACATCATCTGACTCTCACATGACTCTCCCAAACTACACGTGTATGGTTGACACCAAAATTTAAGCAGATGCACAATCTTCTCACCATCGCGGTGTTTGGAATAGTCTCTAAACACACTCATGAGTTCCTGCCGAGCTTCACGCCAACTGTGCTCAGCTGTTGATGGCGGCCTCCAGCTAGGCCAGGGGTCTTCAAACTACGGCCCGCGGGCCACATGCGGCCCGCAGAGGAGTCTGATCCGGCCCACCAGGTTTTTTGGGCAGTGAGCGCAGCCGAGGTGTTACAGTAGGAATTAGTAGTTCATATAGTCCGGCCCTCCAGCTCTCTGAGGGATCGTGATCTGGCCCCCACTTTAAAAAGTTTGAGGACCCCTGAGCTAGGCTTTGCTTTCCCAGCTTGTTCCCACGTAAGCCAGGGTTAAAGGGCCAGCTCCTTTTCCACACCCTTGACACAACACACATCTTACTCCGAGCATCCAGAGGGGCCCCTCCATGTGGGGTCAGAGGCTACAGAGCACATGCCCACACCTGAGCTCCGGTGACTACTGTGTGTCCCATCCATCAGCTGGCACTTCCTTTCAGTAGGAGACCAGGGAATCAGCACTGTACACTAGCCCACCAGCCCTCTTGGCATTGCCCTGTGATATTGACCATCCCAGGGCTGTGGCACAAATAACTTGGCAAGCATTCCTTCGAAGTCAGCAATGACCATGAGGAAGTTGCAAAAGCGTTCAAAGCAATGCGAGCAAGCCTGCTTTGGGGCCATCTTCTCTCTCTCTCTCTCTCTCTCTCTCTCTCTCTCTCTCTCTCTCTCTCCCTCTCCCTCTCTCCTCTCTCTCTCTCTCTCTCTCTCTCTCTCTCTCTCTCTCTCTCTCTCTCTCTCTCTCTCTCTGTAATTGTTTAATACAGATTTTCAAGCTCTATGGGTTTACTTTAATAAACTCTTGAGGTGATTCTGTTGTGCCAGCCAGGTCTGTAACCACTGATCTAAAATACTTTCCTTGGTTTTAATCTGTGCAAATATATTTGAATGGGACTGCAGGTACCAACTCGAGTCTGCATTCCTCTGTTTTATTCCATCAGCTGGGTTGACCATCTATCTCTTTGTCTCATGGTTGTGAGTCAGGCACGGAGGAAAGTGCTGGTGGTATGGTCCTCCCTCCCACTCTCACAGGCTGGCCATTGGTGGACGAGGTGACCAGATATTTGAGCCTGTAAAAGCAAGCCCCCAGTCCTCACCCAGACCATGACTTATCCACAACAGAAAAGTATTGGCCGTCAATTAATTCCGAATATCGAGAATTTATTAAGGATATTGTGACACGTCCTTGGATGTTAAAGTTGTATTTGCAAAGAATTCTGAGTAGAAAAACTCTCTGCATAGTCAATACATATGGTATAGTGTTAGCTGAAAAAATGGTGCTCAACGTTGCATGCAAAATACGTTAAATGCGTAGAACAGGTGTGGAAATACAATGGAAGTAGAGCCACTAAAATATTAACTGGTTTTCTATGGGGCGGGGGGAATCTTTTATATTTTTTAATTCGTGTTTTCTGGTTTTACAACAATTTCTACAATGATTGTATTAATAGCTTTTACGTTAAAATATCCGAGGCTATTTAGCAAATTCTACATGGGTGTTATGAGGATAAAATGAGATCATAAGTGGCAGGCAGCTGAAGAACATGTGGCTGATGGCTGTTGTTCTGAACAGCGATTACCCGGCTTTAGGGGAGGCAGTAATACAATATTAATTTTGAAATGATCCAGGAATAGACTGAACCATCTCCATAGGCAAGTGCTAAGTGTACGCCAGATTATCGCATCACCCTCTTCTTCCGTCTCAAATGATGATGTCAATTTTTAGGACACCAGGGGTGGGGTGGGGAGAGGGAGGGAAGGGTACATCTCAGGCCCCTGATGCCCATCAGTCTACTTCGCATTGTCCCCGAATCGGTCCGCGGTGAGCGTGAAGGTATTGCGCCCAGTGAATGATTGTACAGCAAGGATCCCCCTCCCTCACTGGTCCATCCCTGACTTTGGCGACTGACCCTTCAGCGCCCTGGGCAGCGGGGTCCCCACCTTCCTCTGTGCCTCCCTCTGCTGGGTGTGCACCTGTGACGAGCATGGCCACTTTGGGAGATGACATTTGCCCCCGGGGCCAGGTGCTCGGCTCTTAATCTCGCTTCCTCTTCTTACATGTCTCCCGAGGGGGCATCCTTCCAGTCCCTAAATATAAACTACGGCGTCTTAAAATACATGCCCTCTGCTGCCAGGGCTTTCCGCTTTCGCCCAGGTGGCATTACCCAAATGTCTATTAATAAAGAGAAGGCCAAGTGGCCAGACATGGCTCTCCACCCTCCTTGTGAGGGGGAGGGGAGGGGGGGCCAGGGCTCAGCGTGTGCAGAGATGAGTTGCCCCTTTGCTTTGCTCTGCGAAACAGCTCATGCCACTCTGGCAGATGGCACCCTAGCCCCGAGGAACACACGTGCTTGGTTTTCGTTGTCACGATGTAGCCAGCCTTGATGATCAACTTGGCACCTCTAGAGAGAGTCCCGGAGAGACGGACCAAGCTCGTTGGGATGAGCAGGAAGAGCCCGTCAGCCTAGCCAGGCCCCAGCTCGCCTGCCATTTCTGATTTTCACCACCCATCACAGTACCAACCCTTCCTAGTATCCGCAAGATGCCAACGCCGGACGGATCCGGTGGCCAAGACAGTCTTGTGTCCTCACTCTGGCCTTGACCCACGGAACACAGGGAGTAGAACTTGATCCTCATCCTCACTCATCTCTGGCCGTCCCGTCCAAGAACCTGTAAACACACCCTGCTTACTCCAACCCTAAGAATAGCCATGCTGTATTGAGAGCTTACGAGGGGCCAGGCCCTTCCATCACGAATGACTAAGCTTCACAACACCCCTGAGAGATGCCCATTCTTCTTTTCAACAGATGCAGAGACAACACTCAGAGAGGTTGAATAACGTGTCCCGGTCACGTGTCCTGACACAGTAGAGTCTGAGTTCAAACACAGACCCACTATTCACCACCACCAGTGCACTCCCTTCAAATTCCAGTGTGCTGTTTGTAGGTAGTCGGAAGACAATTCACTAACTTCCTGTTGCCCAAGGGCAGAAGGCTGGGGTTCAAGGGTGTGCTCTGCTTGCTTGCCCCAGGCTCACGCTTAGGTGCCCTCAGTGACCCCTTCTGAAACTGAGAAGGACCCAAATGTTCCCTGAGCCACCCTGATGGGGATTAGCCTCTTGGGAACTTGGGACATCAAGCAGGCCACTTAAAAAGGGAATGGAGGCTGTGCAGTATCATTTTATACAGGAGTCTACAAAGGCTGAAGGAATTTGGTTCTAATATTAACAGCTCAAGGTGTCTCTTGCCAGGAAGGGCGACAAATGTCCTTCCCGAGCTAGCACATGGCCTTGGCGTCTAAGTTTATGGAAGGAAAAGATCCTACCAAGAGATGCAACAGCCATGGCTCATGGAAACTCTACAAGGAAGGACCACCTCCTGTAAAATGAATGATTGGTACCTGTTCAAGGAGGAGGGCAAGGTCCCTGTAGCCCAGCCCAAGCTTCCCCTCTATCTCCTTCAAGATGAACTCACTACTCCCCGGATCCAGGGGTCCTCCTACCCTGAGCATCCTTATTTCTCCACTGGATGCTCATACTCACAGATGTGCAAAGTCTGAAGACGTCAGCTCTCAGTGCACACATTGACTCCCCCTCCTGAAGATTTCGGAGTTTCAGATCCTCTCTGAAATGGCCAACACAGAGAAGAAAGAAAGTGACCCTTCATGACCCAGCAGGATGGAGTCATCATGGAGCACCATCGGGTATCCGGAGTTAGGATGTGAAATCAGGGTTATTCCGTCCATCTTCCCAGAAGGAATGCTTTCAACAGGGACATGGGGGTGGAGAAAGCCCCAGTGGGGACAGAGGTGCCACCCTCAGTCTGTGTGTGTGTCCCCCCCCCCCCCCCACTTGGGATGTGAGGAGTAAATGAAGACTGAGCATGTCGCTTCTGAAAGGCTGCCAAGGTCTGTGTCATCCGTGGCGTTCTAGCTTGTTGTTCTGTTTCATCCACATTGACGCTCCCTCCATGGGTCTTGTAAAACACGGGCTCTGTGCACACCCCCCTCTCAAGCTGGGCAGGCCAGCTCCTCGGCATTCAATCAGTCGTGACCCAAGCTGATTCTGCTTACAAATGACTTGCAATTAGCATGCAGCAACATGGGCTAAGGGTTCCAAATGGATCAGTTCAATCGCTGCCTTGTGAAGAAATTGTTTCCCATGGGTCTCATTTTTCTTTCTTTTTTTCTTTCTTTTTTTGGTCCTTTGTGTTGGGAAATTTTTTTTTTTTCTGTAAAAGATGACTCCTCTGCAAAACTATGAAATGATCTAATTAAAATACTGGGCTTATGGAAATTTAAAAAAAATTCTTCTCTGTCTGACCGTCATTATCTATCAGATTTTGAATCATGAAGCTCACCTTCTCACCCCGACATCTTCCTACCGGGAGAAGGCACGCGCCACAGGTTATTATGACCTGAATGTGTGTATACGTAGCCCAAGGATTAAAAAATATAGCCTCGGGGCCAGGGTTAGGGTCCTGAAAGTAATCACAGGGTGGAAACAATGAGCATTAAAAGATATCATATATATAAATGGTTAGGGCAAAAGTAGGTTTACAGTTATTCAAATGGGAAATAGTACAATAATTAATAATAATAATAAAATAATAAACTCTTTTGTGTACTCAGAGCTCTAAGCCTGTGTTATACAATTGCAGAATAACCATTTTCCTAAGCATGTAAGTTACAAAGCACTCCTGATATTTTCTCTCTCTCTCTCTCTCTCTCTCTCTCTCTCTCTCTCTCTCTCTCTCACACACACACACACACACACACACACACACACACACACACACGAGCCTTGTCTTAGTCTTTTGAAAAACTTGAGCACAACTCTGATGCCTCTATGTCTGGGTTGTGTTAGCAGCATCCTAGAGAGAGTAGACTGTGCCTGGCATTAGTAAAGTTCAAAGTTCATCCTGGTCTGTGCACCGTCCCCCCGGCTCCTCCCCCCCCCCCCCCCCCGTTTGTTTGGGGGAGCATCTGTTCATGCCCACCGCTCTCAAAAATGCTGAAATACCCACGTGGAGATTTCTAATACAGTATGGGCACACTCTCTGTCTTTGGGGAGTTTAATGGCTTCACCATAAACAGCAGATTCAACATTCGGGAGGCAGTGCAATGGAAGGCAGGAGTGAGTGTGGGAGAAGGCAGCTGAGCTAGACGAACTTGGAGCTGGTGAGCCTCGTGGTGGCTGAAGTGGTTGGTGGAGTCATGAGAAGGGTGAAGACGGCCCAGTAGGCTTCTGCTCACACAGACACAGCAGAAAGAATGGGTTCCAGGACTAGGTGATACCACAGATTCAATGAAAGGAGGGCAACAACAGGTACCTAAGCTCCTGTCTCCAGGTCAGATAATGTCGGGGTGCCCAGACAGGACACGGGGTTGAAGATGAGACTATGCGGACTCCTACTCTGTTCTCCAGGAGGAAGAATTCGCCTGTGTCACTGTCCATTTAAACAGGAGCATCACACCTGTTCATCCTGGGGGCAGGGGATTCCTTCGTGCAGAGCTGGCAATGAGAACCCTCGCGTCCTCAGAGGACTGCATTCTATGGCCATTCTCCACTTGTATGGCGTTGGGTTCAGACACGTCATGAAGATCTATGAAAAGCGTACAACACTGCTGCTACCATTAAATGAAGGAACGTCAAACTGAAGAGTGAGCAGCAGGGGAGAATGGAGAAATGATACATCTGCCAAGGGTTTGAGTCCATGTCGCATTGGGAAGACAAATCGAAAACATCTGACTGTGACCATCCATGGCCCAGGAGCGGGCCCGACAAGCACTGCTTCGAACCATCGCAGAATCAGAGCCGTCTGCCCCCTATGATTAGTGGTTCTATCAATGGGCCACCTATCTAACAGCTCCTAGAGGCACATGTGCACTCAGGGGGTATGAGCATGTCAACGAAGTAGGAAAGCCATCAACCTGAAGGTTCACCATTAAACATCAGCAGCCACTGCTTCCCAAACACAGCCCCCCAGAGAGTCTAACTTTTAATTCCAGCTTTTAATTGCAGGTAGTTTGCAGGTGTAATTGCTTCGTAATTGCCCGAACACACGTAGCAGCAAGGTGTGCTTCCAAGTCATTGGCCATGCGATAAATAGCCCCCTGATTCCCATCCCTCCCAGCTAGCTGTCTTGACGGGGGGCTGAACGTGTCTGACACCTTTCTCTTCAGTGTCTCCTTGGAATCACGTCTACCTGTGTTCTTTCCGAAGGGCGTTCTAACCACGCCTTAAGTCGTTTCATTGGCTCCTCTGCTCTGTAGACCTCAAGTAAACTTGACGTAAGCAAGTCTATGAAATGGTCTGTCAACATTCTGAAGCTTGTGCACTCATTTATCAGTAGTCCATTCATCAGGAGAGACCTAAGCTAAGCAGAGTGCTGAGTAGGCGATGTCTGTCTGTGTCCTTGTGACTTTAGCATGACTGGTGCTTCAAGGAGACTTTATTTGGGCTGTCTCGTTAGGGCCAGACGGAAGCAAGTCATTGAGTAAGGACTAGTCAGATGGGAACACATTAGAATTTTTCACTTCCTGTGCTGTTGAATGTGACTGATGGACTATGTGTGTTTGATGGTGAATTGTTTCTTGCCAGTGAAACCCGCTGCCTCTGGGGCATCAACATGTAGGCTTGCCCTTGAACATGAGCGGCATATGGTCTTTACAATTAGGTTAAGGCTTGAGGGAATGGAATAATGGAATGAAAAGCTCAGAGAACGGTTTTAAGTTTCTGCCTTTTGCAATCTGCAAGACAACTTACTTTTATTCATTAAATCACAGCTTCTCTATCTAGGACAGTGGTTGGCAAATTGTGGCTCATGAGCCACATGCGGCTCTTTGGCCCCTTGAGTGTGGCTCTTCCACAAAATACCACGGCCTGGGTGAGTCTATTTTGAAGAAGTGGTGTTAGAAGAAGTTTAAGTTTAAAAAATGTGGCTCTCCAAAGAAATTTCAATTGTTGTACTGTTGATATTTGGCTCTGTGGACTAATGAGTTTGCTGACCACTGATCTAGGAGATGATGGGTTTGAAAAAGACCAGTGGTTTCCATAAGATAATATTTGTGAAGTCCTGGGGTATATATATCCTACAAGGTCTGCTCCCTTCTTACCTGCCCCAGCAGGCCAGTTCTGCTTTCATCTGTCTGGCATATTGGGCCTCCGAGTTAGATTATTGTTAATTAAAAAGAAAGTGTCTTGAAATTGGGTTGGAACACCACTGGACTAGATCACATGGTAACTCTGGGTTGTTCTTACCTCCTTTGGAGCTTGAACCCACGTGCCTAAGTTTGTGAGGCCCAGAGAGCAGGTGCTGTAAGAGAGGGAGAGGAAGAAGGAGAAGAGAAAGGGAGGAAGAGGAAAAGGAGGAGGAGGAGGAGGAGGAGGAGGAGGAGGAGGAGGAGAAAGAAAAGGAGAAGAAGAAGGATGAGGAAGAGGAGGAGAAGAAGGAAGAGGAGGAGGAAAAAGAGAAGAAGAATGAGGAGGAGGAGGAGGAGAAGGAAAAGAAGAAAAGGAGGAGAAAGAGGAGGAGGAGGAAAAAGAGAAGAAGGAGGAGGAGAAGGAGAAAGAGAAGAAGAAGGAGGAGGAGGAGGAGGAGGAGGAGGAGGAGGAGGAGGAGGAGGAGGAGGAGGAGGAGAAGGAGGAAGAGAAGAAGAAGAAGGAGGAGGAGGAAGAGGAGAAGAAGAAGGAAGAGGAAAAGAAGAAGGAGGAGGAAAAGAAGAAGGAGGAGGAGGAGGAAGAAGAAGAGAGAAGAAGCTCTTGGTCTCCCTATAGTCACCCTCCAAGTACACAGATTCATCCTGGCCGGAGTGCAGCCCTACCAAGGTCAGCTTGGCTGCACTGCAGAGTCCAGGGATAGGAAGCCTAGAGCTTAGCTTGTTGGTACCCCCTTTGGCTCCCATGTGTCATGGTCAGAACCTGGAAATGGTCCCTTGGGAGCCAGGTAACCCTAGACTCATACTTGAACTCCGGTGGCAGATTAATCACCAGGTCCTATAGGAAGCAGAGAAGCCAGAAGGCCCATCCCCACCCTCTCCATACGGTAGCAGCGGGCACTGCTCACACACCATCTCTGAGAGACCGAGGCCGAGGTCAGAGACCTCTGAGAGCCCAGCATGCGACCGAGACATTTACGAAAGAGGCTGATTCCATGAGCAGACACAACTAGGTTGGACGCTGGTAGGGCTCTAGCTTAGTCCTCCTCTGACCCATCGGCGAGCCCGCAGGAAAAAAAAAACAAACACACAAAACTTATAGTTCTAGACAAAATAAGGAGCTGTGTACCGGGTGTCCATGCCCGTGTCATAGCTGAATGAAATTTGAGATGTCACTGAAGTTAGAAGTTGACAGTCTGCGGAGTATGGAGGACTCCAGTGTTGCTTGTCCTCTCCCTCCTGGACCTGCACCTCCATCTCAGAAAGGACTTGCTGTTGCTCTTTCCCAAGGTGGTTGTGCGGGGTGTATGGTATTGGCTGCCCCCCTCCCCCCTCTGCCCCCCAAACAAGGGGCAGCATTCCCCAGAGCTATCTCTTCTGCACGGAGGTCACCATGGCTCACGTACACCCACTGGCTTTGGGGGCCCTCGCTCAGCGCCTGGCCCGCAGACAGACAGCTGCTTTTCCCTTCTTACAAACAACAGCTCGGACTAGACCAGACACGACGGGTCATTCTCCTCCTTTTGGGACTTGATGTCCTGCCAGGACATGAAGAGAGGCGGCCTCCTCGCACGCGGGTATCCCCCATGCTCCCAGCCTCCCACACCCCCCAGGAACCTGTCTGCACCCACCTCGGTGCCAGCCTTCGTGTTCCTCACAGGTCGATGTGATGGTAAACACCGAGTCACAGCCAGGGGGTAAGTGCTGGAGGAAGCCATGTGGCGAGAAAATGACCTCATGGGCAGCGGCTGCCAAGGGGAGCCGTTAGACATCACAGCTGACGGGTGACACAGCAGGGAGACAGAGGCACAGCGAGCCTTTGAAGACCATCTTGGAGAAGGAGCTGCCCTCTGTGGCCCCTCAAGGCCAGGGTGTGGGGGCCCATCTATGACCCAGGAGGGAGTGCTCTCTGAGTGGTCCTGATGGGAGAGAACCTGCCTTCACAGAGGATGCTGTGCTGGCGGTGAGGGTGGGAGGGGTGGGCCACTGGAATACACATTCGGGGGTTCTTTATGTTATCTGAGATTGCCCAAAGAAATGCCCTTAAAAAGAGGAAAAGGAAGCTGAGTCGCTAGGGGAGACAGAGACAGAGAGAGAGAGAGAGAGAGAGAGAGAGAGAGAGAGAGAGAGAGAGAGAGAGAGAGAGTCAAGGAATATTACACATGGAATTTGCATCCTGACAGAGGAAGAGAAGAAAGCTTAGTGACTATATGGTGAGGACCGTATCCCATTCCGTACAGTTGCAAGACAATTGCATTATGTAGTGCTAGATGCAGTCCTACTGGGTGCATTCACACTGGGCCCATCTCACACTAGGTCCAGTTTAGCTTCTTCTCAAAGTACTAGCTAATGTAATTCGATTAGAGAAAGCGATCATAGCCTAATGGTTATGAAAAAAAGAAATATTATGCAGGAGACATAAGAATATGCTTGGGAAATCCTAGAGAGTTCATGATAAAATAACCCAATAAAATAATTCAGCAAGATAGTAGGTCGACATAAAAATGTTAATAACATTAACACATAGATGTACCCAGTAGAGAGGATAGAAGGAATGAGATAGCTGAATTTACAGTTAAGAGAAAAAGGATACAATAAAATAGTAATAAAGTGGTATCTCATTAAAAATATGTGTGCACATAAACTTGTACATGTTTGTAGCATCTTCATTCATCCGGTGCCCGTCCACTTGTTTTATAGATGAACAGATTATGGCTTATTCATACAATGGGGTGCTACTCAGCAATAACAAGGAATGAATGACTTGTGCAATAGGCACGGATGAATCTCTGAAGCATTTTGCTAAATGAAAGACGATAGACGACATGACTACTTCCTGTTTGATTACATCTCCATAAAATCCTAGTGAAGCAAAGCTAAGGTGACCTTAAGATCAGTGGACCCCAGAGGCCATGGCTCGGGGGAGGGGATTCATTGCTAATGGGCATTTAACAAAAAGGGAACTGTTTTATAACTTGATTGTAGGGGTGGTTACATTACTGTATGCATGTGCTAAAAGCTCATGGAATTATCTATCCAAAATTAGTGGTTTTTAGTATGCCTAAAGTATACCTTGAAAAAGCCGATTTTTAAAAATAATCTGACTCTTAGAGCAGCTTGCTTTCTATTTTTTTAAAAATATATTACATTGATTTTTTACAGAGAGGAAGGGGGAGGGATAGAGAGTTAGAAACATCGATGAGAGAGAAACATCGATCAGCTGCCTCTTGCACACCCCCTACTGGGAATGTGCCCACAACCAAGGTACATGCCCTTGACCAGAATCGAATCCGGGACCCTTCAGTCTGCAGGCTGATGCTCTACCCACTGAGCCAAACCGGTTTCGGCTAGCTTACTTTCTAGAAGCCCCCCAGAAAACTACCCAAGGACCCTGGAGTGATGCTAACATGGATAAGGAGTTCCTTTTTGCAAAATAGCCTTGTAGAGAGTAAGGATATACACTAGATGTTTTCAGGCAGAAAACTTGGAAGTCACCAGCTCATTTCTCCTGGACTTGCAGATTTGGAATTTCTCAGCGTCCCCAGTAAAGCTCAATTAATGGAGAAAGTAGCAAACAGCATGCAACCACCCTCCTCGCATGACCACCTACTGTTTCCTCCATTTATCTTCCTCCTCTCCGCCAGATGAACTTCTGCTGTTCATTCACTCAGCAAACATTTGCTCATGCCTGCTGTTTCACAGACTAACATGTCAAGTCCTCCATGGAGCTTTCCACAGCTTCCCTAATGAGGGTTAGTCACTGGCTTTCCTTGGCATCTTATTCACGCCCCGTGACACCTCTCGCCTATGCAGCCATGACACCGCTCTCTCCTCGTCTGCTCTATAGACTCGTGTGCTTCTGCTTGAGGGAGACCAGTCTTACCCACCTTGGACAACCTGTGCCTAGTGCTCTTCGGATGTTGACTGATGACAAATGAGTAATGAATGTAAACAGAGAGGGAAAATGTAAACATAGGAGTTCTTACTGCCTAGGGAGGAGGTAGCATGGCTTTGTGGTCAAGGGCACAGGCTTTGAAAGCTGACCGCCTTGGTTGCCATCCTGGCTCTTAGATGGGGTGGTGGTGGGTAGCCACCAGGCAAGGTCTGTACCTAAGACTATCATTGTGGTATTCACCTCGTGGCATCACTGTGAGGCTTAGATGAAAGAATCCAAAGTAAGTATTGCGAAGATTGTCAGGCATATATGTAGTATGTGCTCAGTAAATGGTAACTATCATTGCTCATCCCACTTCCCCTGTGAATTGAATGGTTTGGGGTAAAATGTCTGTGCACTTTGGGGCGGGGGGGAGTTAGGGTGTGGGGAACAGAGAGAAATTTAGATTTCATTCCCAGTGAGAAGCAGAGAGGATATATATGCTAATAGATTCTATGCTTTGTCCTCCTTCTTCCCAGCTAGAGTCAAGCTACATACACCTCCCCTGTTACTCCCTCGCCTTATAAGGACTCTGGGCAACAAAAAAGATGCTGGAATCTAGCCATGTAGAGCAAAGTGGGGATTCTCTAGCCCAGTGGTCGGCAAACTGCGGCTCGCGAGCCACATGCAGCTCTTTGGCCTCTTGAGTTTTTAGCAAAGGCCAGCTTAGGAGTACCCTAATTGTGTGAATAACAATGTACCTACCTAGATAGTTTAAGTTGAAAAAATGTGGCTCTCCAAAGAAATTTCAATCATTGTCTTGGATATTTTTCTCTGTTGACTAATGAGTTTGTGGACCACTGATTGAGGTAATCTGAAATTTTGCCCAGCTTCTCCATAGAGTTCTAAAAATTGCTGAACAGCCCTGGCCAGGTAGCTCAGTTGGTTGAAGCGCTGTCCTGATACACCAAGGTGGCGGGTTCAGTTCTGGCCAGAGCACATACAAGAGTCAGCCAATGAATGCCTAGATATCTAGAACAACAAATCAATGTTTCTCTCTCCCCTTCTCTCTCTCCTCTCCTTTCCTCTCCCCCCATTCCTCTATCTAAAATCAATCAATAAATACAAATAGTTTTAAAAAGTGCTGAACAAGCTTTCTCTAAGGAGCCCTCTGATACCCACCTCAGCTCTTTGCTCACATCCACCATTGATAGTGTCTAGTCCCAGAATGAGCCATTGAGAACGTCCACACAAACATGGGAAACCATTTGTCTTGATCCTGGATGTGAGAGGAGGAGTCAAAAACACAAACTGCTGCCCCAATGCATGATGGGAGCGCCTGGGGAGCAGTGCCCAGGTACAGGAGGTTGGGAGGAGATGCAGAGAGAGGCGTCATCTGTAGAATAGCACGCAGGGGAATTTGGAGAACTCTGGGGAAGCAGAGCCCAGACTTGTTCATATCTGCCCACCTGCCTGCTTTTCTTTCCCCGGATCTCTGGCTTTCCCTGAATTTCCCAGGATTGGATTTTCAGTTTCCCTTCGTCATCAACTTCTCCTCTCCTTCTCTCTCTCTTTTTAATGAACCGAGACTGGCCTTGGTGGGACAGTGACAGAAGTTTCATCCAGTGCGTCTCAAGGTTCAGTGTTCTGGAGTCAGGTGCTGGCCAGTCTCCTGTTGGCCCTGCATGCCCACTCGCCACCTTCTCCATCCTGCCCTGTGACCTTAGGGCTGACCTGGGTGTCTTGGCTCTGGCTTCCCGTGAGGTTCAGCCAATCCTGGCAGGAGATGGGTGGTCAGGAGCAAAGACAGGATGGGGTGTGTCCTCACCTGGCACCCTCCCTGTGGGGCCAAAAAGGGCTGATTGATCCCTCCATCAAGGATGTCTTGTCTATTGGCTGTCCCCAGACAGCCCCTCTCCTGTAGGTTGCAATCACCCCTCTCTCTTCATGCCCTTCAAACCTGACCCAACATAGTTACAAGACAGAGCACTGTATTTTGGGTTCTCCCTCACTCTGGCTACCTCTTTGGAAATGGCCCCTTTATGAAACTCCCCTAGAATTATCCTCACTCGAGTGTGTGGTCAGTGTCCTACAGGGACCCTGACAGCACATATCCACGGGGAGCTGGTTTACGATTCAGCTTCCTTGCCATGGAGGGTAGACAATGTGGATGATGAGTAGGTCGGGAGGGTTGGGGGGAGTTAACAAGCACCCGATTCTGGCTCCAATGGTCCCGCAATGACTTTGAGAGAGACTGGGCCAGATTCCGACCATCGAACTGGACCCGGTCCAGAGTTAGTCAAATAGTAAGGAGAATGCAGCCCCCTCTTGGTTCCCATTGTTCCCAGCGCCTCTTCTGAGAAAGTCTGCATTTTTATGAGATCATAATGAGCTAAGCTGGGAAAGGCAGGGGGATTTCTAAACCGGGCCCTGGCCAATGTGGGAGGGCTCCGGGAACCAGAAAGAGAGAACTGGAGGATCAGCATTATGTGACAGAGTTTCTCAACACCTCATTGATTTCTGCTGGCATGGACTACCTGAGAGCCTAGGGCGGCTGAAGTTTGTTTGTATTGATTGCACCATCACTAGTTAGGTCGGAGATGCAATAGATGGCAGAGGCCCAGACACGAAATGGAAAGAATGGGGTTCATGCAGACCACCCATACATGCATTTACTAGTCCAACCCAGCAGGTGTTAATTGCACAGTGTTCCAAGGAGACACTCGGCCAAGGAGCAAACCCAGGAAACGGGTGAACAGGTATCAGGAAAACACCAGTGAGGACCAGCCTGGCAGGTGGTGAACATCTTAAACCTCCCTGAATCTTGAAGTGGCATGGACGCAACCATTTCCGAAACCTGTCCCGATTTGGACACTCCAGGTGCATTCTGGGAAGGCGGCTCTTTCAGACCTTTAATGTTTGGTTAGCCACCAGGGTGGACAGCAGAAGAATGATGCTGCTTCTGGGAGCTCTCACCTCCTCTTGCTTCTCCAGGAACTTCTTAGAACAGGAGCTCAGAAAGTAGAAGGAGCTGCACCCTAGTGTTGGCCCTAAAAGTCTCCAAGCAAGAAGCCCATCATGGATGTCCCTGCGAGAGGACGGAATCTAAATCCTGCTCTTGCCAAATCATAGGCCAGAAAAGAGTCCCCCTCCCTCCAATAAATGAGTGTGCCATGACATGAGGGGAGCATGTGTCTTTCTGGCGCTCTGTTTACCACTGTAGACATATCTGGATGTGCTGTTACCTTGATCCCATGCAGCTCTGGAAAAGCAGAGCTCAGGGGAGAGAAGTTGGGTTGTAACATCCAAATCCCTGGTCCAAATATCGCTTTTGCCACATACTTTTAAGAAAGTTAATGACTAGAGGCCTGGTGCACGAAATTTGTGTACTAGTGTGTGTGTATGTGTGTGTGTGTGTGGGGGGGGAGTGTCCCTCAGCCCAGCCTGCACCCTCTCACAGTCCGGGACCACTTGGGGGATGTTCAGACCTCTTGCTCCTTACGCTCACCTGCTCGCTACTCCTTGTCACTCAGCTCACAGTTCCAAGTGCTGCTTCAGAGGCAAGAGAGGTTGCTGCCACTGCTGCTGCACTTGCCAGCCATGAGCCTGGCTTCTGGCTAAGGAGGTAGCACCTACATTTAGCGTCTGCCCCCTGGTGGTCAGTGGACATCATACTGATCGGTTGTTCTGGTCATTCCGCCATAACGGAAGCTTAGACTTTTATTATATAGATTGTGATTCCTCGTTTCCTCATTAGCTAAACTAATGAGACCAGGAACCTCGTAAGAGGATGCCATATTAATCATATCAACATTTCTAAGAATAGCATGGCAACTTTCAAGTAGTCCTAAGATCTCAATAAATGAGAATGGTCATTCCTGCTGCTCTTCTGGAAGCCCTAGTAAAGCCCCAAATTGCCCCCTTTCCTTCCTGATTGTCCACCTTCCATGTTGGAGATACTGCAGCCCAAGGGACAACCTTGCTTCCAAGAAAACGCACAGCTTAAGTGTGCAGCTGGCCTGGGCTGGAGGCACAGGGAACTATCGTTTCTGAGATCCAGGTTCCGGGGGAATTGGTTTTGGCATGGGAAAGAGTTCCACAGTGACTATCACACCTCCCACCCATTTAACTCCAGCTTCATGGGCACCAAAGACACCTCCTTCTTCAGTGGAGAGTCAGGACAGACATATAGACCCACTTCATGGAAACCCAACGGCTCTATCTGAGGGGCCAAGATAAATGGGCAAAGCCAGGCAGCCTGGGATACAGAGCTCCTTTGCCTCAGCTCCTCTGGTGGGCTATTTTAAAATCATTAATTCAGTCTATTTCCTGGGATGCTGGTGTCCTATGTCACTCTTAGTCATCCCTGTTGCCCTTCTCAGACATACTTCCTGAATGTCCACTAATACATCCTGCGTCTCCTGAACTGAATCCCTTATCGATGCCAGTTCATCCCTTGCCTACCCTAAACTACTATCTGGGCCTCTGTAATAATCATGACTCTGGAGTATTTGCCACCTAACTATACTAGCAGAGCAACTATGTCTTACTATTAACATCAACATTCATCCATTCATCCATCCATCCATCCATCCATCCATCATCCATCTTGTGGGTAATTTGGGGTAGGGGGATGATAGGTGCATTTGGGAGGTATGGACTATCGATGGCACAACCACATGTGTCAAACACAAGGCCCGCGGGCCAAATGCAGCCCGCCAGGCCTTGCAATGTGGCCCGCACCACGCTGTCATCACTGCACTCCGCTGTCAGTTTATGACATTGTCAGTTTATGACTGTTCAGTAAACCATTCAGCCCGCGATTTAGGCTGGATTTTAGATTTTGGCCCCTTCTCTGATTGAGTTCGACACCCCTAAAACATTTGAATTTTCCCAAGATACTCAGAACCTTCTCACCATTCACAAAATCAGGGACCTCTTCCGTATTCTCTCCTCATTCAGTCAGTCCTGTTAAATCAAAGCAAGTAACATTCTCAAGAACCAGTCCCTGTTAGCCAGTGACTCTAGTCGAGCAACGCTAATTGCTTTCCTCTTTAGAACTCTGGTGCCTGCCTGGCCCAGGGTAGGTGGTTGAACTCGTAGGTGGTTTTACTGTTCGCGGAAGTAAATATCCAAATAGTCATTGAGAATATCTCAGGTAGGAAAGTAGGACGTGTCCCCTGGGAGTCTACAAAGCGTGTACTCATAAAACAGGTACACAGCCATAGCAAGGTCTGATTAAATACTAAAATTAGTCATCTCTATATTATGATGTGTGTTCCTCCGCCCAAGCTGTACATTCGGATGGCCCAGGGAAGCATCTAGAAAACCACAGATGCCTGTAGCTCACCCACAGAGATTCTGATGAGGTCTGTCTGGTCAAGGCCTATGTTGTTTTTTTTTTTAAATATTCCCCAGGTGAATCACATGAGCATGAAGGATATGAATCACGGTAGCAAGTGCTGAGGAGTATAATTAAAAGGGAGGCTGGTGAGAAACCAGAGTGGGGAGAAACACTTCCTAGCACAGCCGGACCTTGGGTTGAACCCTGAATAGGAGCAAGGATGTGGATGGACAGCGACGGAGAAGGGAGGAGAGCCTGCCTGGGAACGGGGCGTGGAGACCGTGTGAACGGAGGGAGCTGGAAATCAAGTTGATGGCTATTTGATGAGTGGCAACTGCCTATTAGAGGGAGGGGGCAGAAGTCCATGTCCAGCCCCGTCATGTCCCACCCAGCTACATGATGGCAAGAGGAGCAGCTCAGTGACAGAAGGAAGGGGGACATAGAGAGTGAAGCATCTTGGCTGACAAGTCTGGGAAAGAATGTCCCTTAGTTTGTGCCCACAACACAGCTGTGGGTGACTGTGAACATGGCCTTGAGGAAAGACTGAGACAGAGAAATGGCATGCGCCTGAACTTGAAGGTGCCATTGTGAAGACTCAAATATGAAATAAGTCTCCGGGCATTGGGCCCCAGGTCCTTGGAACTGTTGTTATTCTAGGAACTACTGCCCCTTAAGAATTGAGTGTAAGTTCCCCGACCTTCCTTCCTTCACAGATAACTCAAGGGCAAACTCCCCTGCCTTTCCACTTCCTTCCCAGGGAGGAAAGAAGCTGGGTGGGGTGGGCAGTCAGGGTCATTGGCGGTAGAGTGGACTTTCAAGAAGATGAACCAAAAAATTCATGAAAGAAAAATGATCTAAATGGAGGCAAAGGGGATAAATATGCCTGAATCCTACCTGTTAACATGGAATCGGAGGTACAAACAAGAGGTTACCCTCAATGGTCGGTCAGGAGAGATTGTGAAGAGTAGGCATCAAGTCTAGTAAGCTCGCAGGGAGGGAGCTGTCTTTGCATGAAGGATTTTAACTGTGTGTGTGTGTGTGTGTGTGTGTGTGTGTGTGTGAGTGGGGGAGAGGGGGAGACAGATCTCAAAATAATGGAAAAAGCAGCTCACCAGAGCAGCTCAAGACGTTGCTGATTTTGTCTCTGTCTATCCAATGGAGGGCAAGCAACCAAAAAAACCAATTTTAACAAAGAACGTACAAACCATTAGAAGGTGAGACCCTCCCCGCCCCAGTCCCCAGGATCATGAGCCATACGTCTGTGGTCTGCGTCACGTCTGCCTAACAATGGAGCTATTCTTAGACGGGCAGACATAGCGGAGAGCGGAGCCTGAAGATTCTGCCCAGAGGCGTGGTAGACAGGGGGAGCCGCCGTTTCCCAGGAAAAGCAAGACGCTTCCCGTTCCGCTCACCCGACAAAACTTTTCCAAGAATGAAGCCAGACACCCTCAGCGTATCTTGGAGGGAGCTGGCATCCCATCACGGGGGTGCCAGCTGCTGCTGCGGCGGCCGGTGCCAGAGCTGCCGTCTGGCCAGCTTTGCCAAGGAACACTCCCATGTCAGTTTGGGGCAAGTAGCGATCTCTCTCAATGAAGTTGATGGTCTGGGGCCCCAGCTCAGGTCCTCTACTCCCCCAGGCCCACGTGGTGAGTGCATATTACAGAAGTGTCTGTTTCCCTCCTGGCCTCCCTCCTCAGGGGGGCTCCCAGCCCCTACAGCCAGATCCACGGGTCCCCGTAACTTCAGGCCTCGGCCCCCTGACCAGTTTGATCTTGAGACAGAAAGTACTCAAGCAGGGTCAGTACTTGCCTCCCCCCTGCAGGGTCCCTCAGTATTGAGTCATTGTCCGTTGAACGTGTCTCCGGGCACGAGATGCCAGTCAAAACCAGTCAGGCGGCTGAAAACCATCCATTTCAGTAACATCCTATTACTCTGTCTCAGCTCAGCATCTCTCAGACCTTGGTGTGCATCCTGATCATGTTGGGGGGGGGCGGTTGTTACACTCCGGGTTGAGTAGATCTGGAGGGCACGGAGAGTCCAAGTTCACAAGCAAGGCTGACACTACTGGTCCAGGGGCCACACTTTGAGAACCACCGGCTGGTGGCAACATTTGGATTCTTTCTGATTATTGCACCCCGGTGCCCTGCTCGTCTCAGTGCAGTGTTTCATTGACTCTTCTGTTTCATTCATTCGCTTTACAGCATCGTATCTCCTGCAAGTTGCCAGGCAACTGTGACCTATTGTTTGAACAAGCAACGTTAATATTAATCTCACCATCTTCCTATCACTTTTATTGGGGACGTGTGTCCTGGCAAACAAACTCACATCCTTGCCCCCAGTGAAGTGCGTGGAGGTTGTTAAAGCCACACAGTACCCTTCAGAACAGTGGTTCTCAATCTTCCTAATGCCGTGGCCCTTTAATACAGTTCCTCATGTTGTGGTGACCCCCAACCATAACATTATTTTCATTGCTACTTTATAACTGTAACTGTGCTACTGTTATTGAATCGTAATGTAAGTATCTGTGTTTTCTGATGGTCTTAGGCGACCCTGCTAGCAGTTCTCAACCATCGGAAAACACAGATATTTACACTACGGTTCCTTCACAGTAGCAAAATGACAGTTATGAAGTAGGAACGACAATAATGTTATGGTTGGGGGTCACCACCACACGAGGAACTGTATGAAAGGGCCGAGGCATTAGGAAGGTTGAGAACCACTGCTTTGGAAACTTGGGGCCTCCCGTGGCATTTCCTGTTAGACACACAGACACATTAACAGGATTATAGATGAGCCTCATTTAAGATAAAGTTTGCTGGGGGAGATTAGAATTGCTCCCTGTGGGACATAAATTAGGGACAAAGCAACCAAAAAAATTGGCTCTCTAGAAAATTCTATTTCCAAAGAGTTCTTAACTCTGAGCTCGTCACCAGTTACCTTCACTGTGTAGGCGCCAAACAGGTCCCAGGGGGTAGGACACGTGCACTAGAGTTTTGAGATAACTCTCCCAAGATGGAAATCCATGAGGCCTCATCTGACATCTCAGGAGCATCAGATGTTTCTCCAAACTTTCTGACTTTCATTTATTCCCACGCCTAGAAATGGACATCTTCCCATTCCTGAAAACACATACACTTGGATTTCACTTCAGATAATGGGTCAGTTGCCCATTATTAAGTACATCTGATTTTTGTCTTTAAAAAAATATACATATATATATATATATATATATTGATTGATTTCAGAGAGGAAGGGAGAGGGAGAGAGAGATAGAAACATCAATGATGAGAGAGAATCACTGATTGGCTGCCTCCTGCACACCCCCGACTGGGGATTGAGCCTACAACCCGGGCATGTGCCCTTAACCGGAATCGAACTCAGGACCCTTCAGTCTACAGGCTGACGCTCTATCCACTGAGCTATACCAGCTAAGACTGAAAGTTGGTCATGATATATGATTATAAAATCAATGTCACTGTTTTAAAGCTTGAAAATCATAAAAATATAAAAATCTCATAATCTGGGACTAAATAATAGCTTTGGAAACCTTCTTCCCATCCAATGTGTCTGTAGATGTGTGTGTACATATTTACTGTAATTGTAACCATATTGACTATAAAATGTTGGATTCTGTTCATTTTCCTTTTGTCATGGAAATTTCTAGTCATTCGCCATTCATTGCAAGCATCTTTTTCACGGCCACCCATTAATAGTCTCGGTTTAATTGCTTCCATTGTCAGCTGCTAGAGTGTGTCTAATATTATTTTTTGAATTTAGGTATATATATGTTTCTAGAGAACTATTTTATTTGGAGTCTATTTAGAATTTGGAATCTGTTTATTGAAGCCGTTAGGTCAAAAGATAGGAACATTTTTTAAGCTCCTGACAACTGTCTCCTAATTGCCTTCCAGGAAGTTCTCCTGTCACAGGCTGACCTGCGGTGTGTGGAAGCATCTGCCTCCCGAAACGTGAGTACCACCTTTTCATTTGCTACATAAAATGTGTTTGCATTTCCATCCATTGTTGTTGCTTTTCTCCGTGAGGTGAGCTTAAACATGCCAAGTTTCCCTGTCATCGGTACTCTTTTCTGTGAAGTGTCTGCTCATGTCCGCTTTTCAGTTGGCATCTTAGAACATTTATTCTCTGTCTGCGTGTGCTCTTTATACATGAAGGATATAAGCACATGATGGATCATGTCCTGCCATAAAATTCTGGACAAGCAATAAAGGAGCAAAGAGCCGGGCTGTTTGGGGGATATTGTTCAATATTTTTCTAAGATATAATCTCTCCAGGCTATTCCATGTCCCGTGATTAACGTAACCCATCGCCTCTTGAATTATTTATTCCTATAAATGATTGTGGAATGACCCTCTAGGTGTACCCATTTTTCCTCTGTCACTGGGGTGATATGGCTGGACTAAGGGGATGGGAGATCTTGAATACAGTGCATTTATTTTGCAAAGTTGATTTCTGAAGGATTGTGGTAATTAACACTCCTGGAAGCAGGCAGAGAGGACTGATAAAGTTGTTCTTGTGACTTTCTCAGAGTGTGGCGTGTGGGGGAGGAGGAACACCTGATGATCCTGGGTCCCTGGGGGACATGTGGGGGATGGGGAGACTCTCTAGTCTCTTTTGGGGACATTGTTGCCCCCTAACTACAAATGAAGCACTAAGGATACACCAGATGTAGGCATTAAGGTACCTCTTCCATGTACACGTTAACTTTCCTCTTACGAGACAACCAGGAAATGAACTTTGCATAGGAAATGAATCAGAAGAGAGAGCAAAGATGAGCTAATCTCTCAAAATATGCTGTCTGGGAGCCCTGGGGAAAGGACAGAGGGGTGCCCACCCAACCTGGGCATGTGACAGGAGCCCAGGCAACCTTTGCTCCAGTGAAGGTGACATACTGCTGATCCTCTCCTCTCCAATCAGTAGCTCTCTTCCTTTCTTCATTTATTCTTTAATTCATTTGACATTCATTGAGCCCAGCCAGTGTGGTTCAGTGGTTGAGCATCCACCTAGGAATCAGGAGATCATGGTTCGATTCTTAGTCAGAGCACAGGCCCGGGTTGTGGGCTCGATGCTCAGTGTGGAACCTTCAGGAGGCAGCCGATCAAAGAGTCTCTGTCATCATTGATGTTTCCCTCTCTCTCACTCTCCTTCTCTTTCCTCTCTGGAATCAATAAAAATGTATTTAAAAAATTGAGTACATGGAGCTAAGAGCTGTAAGAGAAAAGGGGGTGCAAAGGTGAGGGGCTCCCAGTCTAGTGTGTCTTTGAGTGAAGGATTGGAATAGGGACAGAGCTCGGACACACAAACAATCCAATATGACCTCGTATCAGCGCAGAGCAGAGCAATGATCTGGGCACGAGTCTCTGAAAGTCTTCTCAGATGGGGACCCTTGTAAGCTGTGGAGGCCAAGTCACCTTTGTCCGGGAAGAGGCAAAGGGAAGGGCATTCCAGGAAAGGCACAGAGAAGTTGACGAGTCTCACGTGTTTGGAATTGTGGGAGCAAATCCATGGTGGAGGTGGGGATGTGGGGACAGAGAAAGGGGGACCCCACGGGGACAGGGAGTGAGGCTGTGAAACGAGTCTTTGTGTTCCATCCAAAGGCCTTTCTCCAATCCCGTGGGAATGGGGAAGCCAGAGAATGACACATACACGATCTCCCCTTTTGTTATAAAAAGCTAACTGGGCGCAGAGTTAATGGGCTGAAGAACAGGAGATCCTGGGATGGGAAGTGACTAACATCATGACATAAAGCTATGACACCACGACATCACCATGCATGGATTTTGTGGTTCAACATATTTTTGAAACAAGAGCAGCAGGAAGAAACGACCAGAAACCACAGATGATGAGCTCATGGCAGACAGAGATGGAGCTCGAAGCTGTCATTGCAGAGGAGGAGACACGGCCAAGACCATCCCAAATATTAGAATAATGTCATTGTCGTTCCTTCACCTGTGACAGCTGCCGGGCCAGCGTGATCTATGATCTTCCCTGGGCCTTTCATTAAGTCTCCATCTCTGCACTGCCTTCCCAGTTCACTGCCTCAGGGGACGTTGGAGATTTGAGTTTGAGAAGGGGAGTCGCAAGATTTGATAGTCTTCCTATTTTCTTTCTTTCTCCGTTTTCGAACTGACTTCAAACAAAGGGTTGTTGAAGGATGAGGTCTTGGAGCCCCTTAACCTTCAGCTACAAGATGGGCTACCTTTTCAGACCCCGAGCACCCAGCTCAGAAATCTGTCCCTGTTCCTTCATTATTTGCAAATATATACATGTGTGTGTTTTCCTTGCATATTCCCTGGTGGAATGAAGAGTCTTATGCTTGCTTGGGTGAATCTTATGCCTGGCTCTCAAAGTTAAGAGAGAGGTGAGGAAACTTTGGAGGATGTTTTGAGAGCAAAGAAATCAGTAGTTGCCCTAGCTGGTTTGGCTCAGTGCATAGAGCATCAGCCTGAAAGGTCTCAGGTTCGAGGGAATGTAGCTTGGTTGCAGGCACATCCCCATTGGGGAGTGTGCAGGAGGCAGCTGGTCGATGTTTCTCTCATTGATGTTTCTAACTTTCTATCCTTCTTCCAAGTCATCTTTCTGGGATTCCAGGCATTTCTGGTATCAGACACCCCCCATTACCCTCCCCCCCATCCAAGGCATTGATGACATGACTGACAATTCTTTCATTGTCTTGTGGTAAAATACACATAACAAACTTTACCATTTTAACTAATTTTAAGTGTATGGCTCTCTGCATTTATTAAACTCCCATTGTTATGCAGCCATTATCACCCTCCATCTCCAGAAATTTTTCATCTTCCCAACTGAATCTCTACCCCTCAAACACCAGCTTCCACCCGCCCTTTTCCCAGCTCTGGCAAATGCCATTCTACTTTCTGTTTCTATGAGTTTGACTATTCAAGGCACCTCATAGAAGTAGAATTATACAGTAATTATCTTTCTGTAACTGACTAATGAAACTATCAATTCTTTTAAATAGTATTTTTCTTTTTTAAATACATTTTTATTGGTTTCGGAGATGAAGGGAGAGGGAGAGAGGGATAGAAACATCAATGATGAGAGAGAATCATTGATTGACTGCCTCCTGCATGCCCCCTATTGGGGATCAAACCTGCAACCCAGGCACGTGCCCTGACAGGGAATCCAACTGTGTCCTTCTAGCTCATGGGTCGATGCTCAACCACTGAGCCACACCGACAGGCTTACAATTCGTTTAACCAACATTTTCCTCAGTTGATTTGTTTGTGTCACATAGACCCAGATGTAGTCTTGGTGTTGTTAAGAGATCCAAATATCCCTTTTCAACAACATGGTCTACCAGTAAGCCAGCCAGGATTTATCGCATTCCTATCACATATTTAGGAGAGGGATGGATGCCAGGAGAAACAGAAGAACTCTGAAAATGTGTCACCCTGCCTGCCCTTAGGACATTTCTGACTTAGTAGCTCTGGAGGCTGAGGGAACACACACAAAACAGCAGGAAAAAGCAAGTGTCCACATGGAGGCCGAGAAGCACACACTTTCACACAGGCGGGCATCTGCCCTCCGTACCGCATCTGTGATGTAACGAGGACTTTGAAACAACTGGTACCACAACGATTTCTGAAAAATCGATCCTTATTAGGCAAGCTCGAGTGCATGCGGGGACACGGCATTCAGTGAATGAATTGGCTTTTGGAAATTCTCTACTTGGGTCAGTGGTTTGGGGGAACTTTTTATTTAAAAAAAAATCTAATAAATGCTAACTATAAAAGGATTAAAAAAAAAAAGGGAAGTAGGAACTTAGCTCAGACTTCTATTTCTTGATGTGTCTATTCACTTTGGCTATCGCACTGCATCCTGTTACAAAGCTGTCAGCTATTTGCCATCTGGAGCGAACAGCTGTAGCTTCCTTCCGAAGCCAAGCACAACATTTTATGGCAGAGAAATTGGCCTATTGTGTTGGTCACTTGCTTTTGCATATCCTTGGCCTTGGCTAGCCTGATCAGAGAAGGAAAAGAATTCTCCTGTCCCAGATCCTAGCCGGCTCAGGTAAATCCAAGGGGCAGCACGTGTCTCTTCTTCACCAAGATAGCGGCACCTTGCCTTGCCCGGGCCTGGACGCATCTTAGCGGAGACATCTGTGCACAGGATCTGTGCACAGGATTATTCACGAATGGGCACACATGTTTGAATAGCCACGGGACTTCCCTTTACATGTGTCGGCGTGAAATGCAAATATTTATCTCTGCTCTTTTGGAAATTTTATTAAAAATGACAACAGAGCCGAAACTGGTTTGGCTCAGTGGATAGAGCGTCGGCCTGCGGACTGAAAGGTCCCAGGTTCGATTCTGGTCAAGGGCATGTACCTTGGTTGCGGGCACATACCCAGTAGGGGGTGTGCAGGAGGCAGCTGATGGATGTCTCTCTCTCATCGATGTTTCTAACTATCCCTCTCTCTTCCTCTCTGTAAAAAAATCAATAAAATATATTTTTTAAAAATAGTGCTCATGCTCTTCACCTTAGCAAGACAGCAAATAGTAAGATAAGAGGGAGGGGAATGATAAGTTAAGGTGAGTAGATTCGGGGACAATTTTCAAGACTCATGGAGTCCCAGCGTGCTGAAGCATTCTAGAAATGGTTGCTCACTGAATTTTTCTATAGTGTGATTTATCCGGTTAAGAAAACATTATGTGAATCCAAAGACAGCAAACAATAATTAAAACTGCCTTGAGCAACCTTTTGTAGTTGTTTGCCAATAACGCTATTTTTTTTTTTTTTTTACAAGTCTGTGGTGTGGCACATTGATAATGGGTTTATTGAATGAGGTTTTTACCAACCATGTCATTTTCCTTAGAAAAACCCAAAACCCATAATCATGAAAGCTTATTCCTTCATTTATTCATTGTGTATCAGCGCTTGTTTGAAACAAAGTTGATTCAATTATGACAGTTTTTCTAGAAAACGGAGCGCTTAATGATACCTTTACAGAGCTAATAATCAATCAAACGGAGCTAATATTTCACATCTGTCTCCTTGAATCAAGAGGACTGCATGGGATCATCATTGTGTGTTTTGAGTCTATCTGTAGGTCATTAAAAACTACTGGTGTGCTTACTTGGCCTTTGTCACTGAAGACCAGTAATACCAGCCAGAATGACCTTTGTCCTTTTTTAGCCAGACCATAATCGGACTTGTCACCTGACTCTCCAGCTGGAAATAATCATAAATCAGCCTCATCCAATGATAGGAAAGAATAGCGCACCATCACAGGAGTGGTTTCCAAGACAACCAGAACCTGCCAGTCATTCCATTCGTTGTACATTGGAGGGCTGGCTGTTTCTGAGATGGTATGTCAATTAGTCTTTGCCCCGCGCCCCCCCCTCGCCCCCTCCATGGAGTCAGGGCCTACAATACTCTGAAGGGAAGAGGACAGAAGACAGAAAAGTGTCAGCAGAACAAGGTTCGAGGTGGTGGTGGTGGGGGGGGGGATCTGAGCAGCTTGTGGCTTTGGATACAAATTACCTAAGTGAGTCATCCTTCTGAATCACTCCTCCCGCCTGGAGGACCTAGCCCAGCCTTCAGAGACTGTTTACAGCCAGGCAGCCACTAAACCAGGCTGAGCTGGAACCGGTGTCACCCAAACCCATCATTACAGGTGTCTGTGGTTAAAATTTGGAGCTCAGTCATCTGGAGTCTACATTCACTAAATTGCTGAGTCAGGCCCCATTGGCATGACTCAGTGGTTGAGCATGGACCTGTGAGCCAGGAGGTCATGGTTTAGATTCCCAGTCAAGGGCACATGGCCTGGGTTGCAGGCTCGATCCCCAGTGTAGGGCCTGCAGGAGGCAGCTGATCAGTGGTTCTGTCATCATTGATGGTTCTTTCTCTCCCTCTTCCTTACTCTCTGAAATCCATAAAAGCACATTAAGAATAAATAAACGGCAAGTCAGTTTTGATGCCCAGCAGCCTTTCTGAGGAACACACAGTGTTCTGTATTCAAATGAGCCCCATTCACTTCCCCCCATGCCAACACCAGCCCCCCACTCTACCCTCCGGTCCCCTCCTGGCGACTTCTGCCTTCGGCTCCTGCTCCCCATCTGGCCTGGTAAAATGAGCCGAGGTCTCTCAGGCATCGTTAGCATTCTTTTTGCTGAAGCAAATCCCCAAAACAAGTAAGGAAAAAAGAAAAATGTCTGTCTCCCCTCGCCTGCCCCCCCCCCCCGCAAGATATTGGATTGGGAAAGAGGGAGAGCAGAGCTTTATGGTACTGCATGCTTAAAATAAGTGAGCTTTGGGCTGGGAGCTTTGCTTTCGTAATGCTCTTTAATCAAACAACTGTACTCCATGGCAGCCAGTGCTAACTCAGGGGCGGGAGGCTAAGGTAGGCTGTGTGGTGGCCCGAAGCCACAGACTCCATGGGTGACGAAGGTCTCATCCAGGTCTGCCTGCCAGTCGCCCAGTCCCAGACTCGGAGCGTGGATACATAGGTGGCTGTTGGGAACCATGGAGATAAGCTGGCACGGTAGTTATTATACATCACGCATAGCCAATGATGTAATGCATCGGGAAGGGCTGGGCCCCTCTGAAGGGCCATACAAATATTATGGCCCTTATTGTGGTTTTACGTATTACCTCTTTGTTGGGGCTGGGGGCTGGGAGGTGGGAATTCACATATCCTAGAGTAGGCAAATATTTAGAAATCAACAATCCCCCATGAAACAGGTTAAGACTATGACAAGGCTCCTTCTCCACAGAGCAGAGATGCTCACCAGACCACAGTACAATCTGAAGAGAGGTCTGAGCTTCATGGACCGGAAATGGTCTTTTTCCTGCCCCTGACATCGTGTGATGTCCCCCCGTGTGTCTCACTCAGCTGCGTGAGGGCCATAGACTCTGCATGTATGCACATACAAATGCATGTCTAGGTACACGTGAAAGACAGCGTCTGAAAAGATGCACAGCTTCATCTTAGCTGTGGTTCCCCGAGGGCCGTGGTTGGCAAACTGCGGCTCGAGAGCCACATGCGGCTCTTTGGACCCTTGAGTGTGGCTCTTCCACAAAATACCATGGCCTGGGCGAGCCATTGTTGAAGAAGTGGTGTTAGAAGAAGTGTAAGTTTAAAAAATTTGTCTCTCCAAAGAAATTTTGATCGTGGTACTGTTGATGTTTGGCTCTGTGGACTGGTGAGTTTGCTAACCACTGCCCTAAGGAGGCAGGGAAAATGTAGGCAAAGGGGAGGAAGGCTTTCTCACAGATAGTTCATGGTATGTCTGTGTTGTTCAAGTTGTGTAGAAGGTGAATGCATGCATGCATTATGTGTGCAATAAGAAAGCAGCAGTGAATTTTAAAATTGCAAATTAGTTTAAAAAAAAAACCCAATTAAAATAGCGCTGTGTTTCATTGTGAAAGTGGACAAAGGTTATTTTTAAAACAGAAAGGCCCTAGCTGGTGTGGCTCAGTGGATAGAGTGTCAGCCTGAGGACTGAAGGGTCCCAGGTTCGATTCCGATCAAGGGTACATCCCAGTAGGGGGGTATGCAGGGGGTGTGCAGGAGATAGGAGTCAGCCGTTTAATAATTCTCTCTCATCACTGATGTTCCTGTCTCTTTCTCCCTTTCCCTTCCTCTCTAAAATCAATACAAATATATTTTAAAAAAAGAAACACAGAAGAGAATAAACTACAAGAAATATATATATAGAAATGCGGCAACTAAAGAGCATAAATTTCTATAATTCACCAAGTGCCTAGATGAATGGATGGATAGATAGATGATAGAGGGATAGATCATTCCAAGGCAGGTCAACATGAAAATTTTAAAATACCATCAATAAAGAGAAGATTCCAAAAGCTTCAGAGAAGGGAACAAACAGTGACATGTACAAATTCTGGAGTTAGAATGGGATTGGGCTACTTAAAAGAAAACAACAAAACAAAACAGAAGCTTGAAAACAGTAAGCAATGTCTTCAGAGTTGTGAAGGATACTATACCCAGACCACCTATCCATCGATTGCAATGGGAAAAATAAAGGTATTTTCACACGTTCAAAAATTCTACCTCTCCTGCACCTTCCCTGGAGAATAAGTTTCATCTGAATGCAGGAGTGAAACAAGAAAGAGCAAGACAGGAAAAGAAAGCACAACAAAAGTGGAGACACCAAACATGAGAGTGGCGAAGAGAATTCCCGGGTTGATTGCAGTGATTATCCTCTGGACAAAAGATGTGCAATGGCCAGCAATCAGTGAAATTGGAATGGGACAATAGAGGACCTCAAGCAAGATGTCTTTAGAGAAAAAACAAAACAAAACCAGAACTCAGATTAGTTGATGTACGTAAGCCATGGGGGAAGTTGAAGGAAAGTTTGAAAAAGAACACATGATACATACGTAGAAAGCTTGAGCCAACAACTAAAACAAAAGTATTCAATTAATCACACAAAAATAAAATGCTGCACATGCAAAGAATTAAATTTAATCATAGCATACCACTTGTCTCAGCACGGAGGAATTTTTTTTATGATCATCATAATTTCCATGATGACTCTGGACTTAACCGAGATATAATTTTATTCTAATTAGGAGAGATGGTGAAAGCTGTTGCAATGAGAGTACTGTATCTGCCATCAATACAGTCACTGGATTTGGTAAAAAAACAAACAAACAAAAAACAAAAAACAAAAACAAACAAACAAACTGATAAAGTGAGAGTGAGGGGAGAAGCACCTAATTTTGAAACATTGAAGTAATGAATAAAGAGGCTGTCAAAGAGTCTGTTTTTGGGAGTAAGGAAGGATCAGCCAGCGGTCTTCTGTCTTCCCTGAAAAGTTCTGTATTTGCCTTTTAACTTTTTCCGTAATTAAAAACTTTGTACATAGTTTATATTACTTGGGTCAAAAGAAAAGTTAGTTTTAAGCAACTCGAATCACAACAAGAAGAACAACAACAAAAAGTCCAACCATGCACTCTTTTTTCCTCATATTTTTATAGAATCGAACATTACTCTATCTTTAACAGGATTTATGAGTTTAGATAATTTTTAATGACAAAGAAAATGCCCACGAGACAAAGTTTTATATAATCAGGGCACAGTGGTATCATTGGTATATGATCCCACGCTAAAAAAAGAAAAGGTTGGAGAGAAATACTTATAATTACCTCTCAGAGTGGGTTGATCAGCAGTCATTATTTTATTTCATATATGTTCCTATATTTTCAAGTGTTCACACAATAGGCATGTGTTACTTTCATGGGAAAAAGAGTTAACTTTTTGAAGCATCCAGTGGTTCATCATCGTGTCAATGCCTGCTCTTGTGTAACTCCGCCAGGACTTACTAAACAAGATAGTCTGCAGTGTGGGCGGGGAGATTCCATTTAGACATAAGGAAACAAGTGTCACTAAATTCTGAGGCTGGCTAGCTGGGAAGGTCACAAAAATATTTTCAAATGCAATAGACTAAATCTTAGAATATTAGTGTTGGGATGAAGCACCTACTGAGGATGGAGCCTGCCACCCGGGTATGTGCTCTGGCTGGAAATGGAATCAAGACCTTCTGGTTCATGGGTTGACACTCAACCATTGAATCACATCGGCCAGGCTTAGATTTATTTTTATTTTATTTTACTGTTGACAGTATTACAGATGGCCTCCAATTCCCTCCCTTTTACTCTCCTCCTTTTGTATGTTTAAAAAAAAAATAAAATATATATATATATATATATATATATATATATATATATATATATATATTATTGATTTTTTTACAGAGAGGAAGTGAGAGGGATAGAGAGTTAGAAACACCGATGAGAGAAAAACATCGATCAGCTGCCTCTTTCATACCCCCTACTGGGGACGTGCCTGCAACCAAGGTGCATGCCCTTGACCGGAATCAAACCTGGGAACCTTGAGTTTGCAAGCCAACGCTCTATACACTGAGCCAAACCGGTCAGGGCTTGTATGTTTTTTGAATGAGCACATGTATGTCCTACCCATTCCATCCTCTACACACAAGCTCTTCCCGGCTATGGGGTCCCTAAGGGGCGCGTGGTTAGCTGAGACATGGCAGCTCTAGCCTCGGTGAGCCTGGAGGGAGGGTGAAGGGGACCCTATGGGACAGGGGGACAGAAGAGTGAGGTCAAGAGCCCAGGTCACCCTGCCTCTACCTCTCCCCTTCTGAAGGACCATGTCTAAGTGCCCATCACCATCTGTCCTCCTATGGCTCTCATTATTGGGAGAAAGGCTTCTGGGAATTGCCAGGAAGCCTTTTGCTCTGATTCCCTGGCCCGCTGTGAAGTGGGTGAACGGCTGTCACTGAAGAGAAATGGTGTTTGTGGCCGCGGGCCTGCTCTTAGGAGGCCCCCCAGTTGGGTGTGTGATGAGGTCATCTCTCTCCTGCTTTGTCTCCCCTGCACCTCCCTCAACTTCCACTTGCTCTAAAAACCAATGGAAAAAAGATCCTTGAGTGAGAATTAACAACAAAAATCGATAATCAATTTTGGAGCCCAAAGATACCTTTTTGTACAGCGCAGAGCAGCGCACACAGTCGGCATTCTAACATGGATTCATCAAGGTTGTGTCTTTTTCTTCTAAGGTACTACATTTAAGGTTTGTGTCTTTTTAAAGCGATGCTGAGGGATGGGTCAGCTCGGGGGGCAGCAGCTGGATAGGGCGACGAATGGGGTTGAAAGAGAAGGAAGCCACACTTCTAGCTCTGGGGGATTTTTAACTTTCTAAACATGTTCTACGCGATGCCTAGGAGGCCCATCTCCAAATCTCCAACTTCTGCTTTGTTGCTGTTTGTTGACTTGTCAGCTTTCGGATGCTGATCTCTAGACCTCAGACATAGGGGAGTTAACAGCCATCGCTGTTCTCTGCGCGTGTGCGTGGCTCCTTATAAATAAGTCTCAATTAACCAGCATCTTGTGACCTGCAGAAAGGCCGGCTGATCCGGGCTCTGTTAATAAAGTGTGCGCGGGAGCTGGGAGTAATTACACTGGCCAGCGCCATTGTCAGAGCTCCAAGGGCCGAAATGCTATCTTAGTCCAGGCAAGAGCTATAGCCTTGTCTCTTTGTTGGAAACATAATGAAAGGGGCAGGCAGGGAGAAAGCTCATTGTCGGCAGCACAGATAACTTGGGGGTACCTGGGATTTGTTATAAATGCATTTCGATGGTTTATTTTGTAGGGAAGAATGCTTCCTTATCTTCAGGGCTGTTTAGCGGGACAAAGGAAATCATCCCGGTGTGACATGTCCTTATCTGGACATGATTCCCTAAGGGGACCCACGAGAGGGGAGTGTTGCATTCACACAATCTTGACTGGTGTTCCGATCTTGCCCGAGCAACCCATGCAGGAGGTCGGATGGGGCTGGTCGCCGTTGGACATCTTGCAGACAGACACACAGACAGACCTGAGGGCTGTCATCTGAGAAGGATCCCTTTTGGGATGGAGATTTCCCGTGTGATGTTGCGCTTCACACTGAAAGGGAGCGTTTTTCTCCTTTTCACTTGAGATGCAATGGCAGGTGATGGGAAAATAGTTCCCTGGATGAAAGAAACCCTAGGTTCATTGAAGCTTAGCGGCCTTCTTTGCTCTAGACCAGCCCAGAGCTTGGATATGCTGATGGGTGCTATAACTCTGCAGAGGGGCCAGAGTGTGCATTCAAGAACCTTTCCTGCCCGGGATGGGTAGCTCCATTGGTTAGAGCATCATCCTGATGGGCCAAGGTTGCAGGTTCAATCCCTGGTCAGGGCACATACAAGAATCGACCAGTGAGTGTGTAAATAAGTGAGACAACAAATCAATGTCTGTCACTGTTGGGTGAATCAAAGATGAGAGGTCGTGGCTAAAAGGAGTGAGCAGACATGTGTGCTGGAACCTGGCTAGCCCTGGTGTCACTCTTTTAGGGACAGAGCATTGTGGGTAACGGAATAAATTCTGATACCAGCACTGGCTCCATTCCCTGTAACATATCAGATGTTCCGAAATGAGGAGTAACTGCAACATGAACTGGAATAAGTAGCAAAAAATCTGCCCCAATTATGGAAAGGGAGATTTCTAATAGATGCCAGAAAGACTGTTGTGGTATAGAAGAGTTATGTGGTCCAACTAGCAGAGCTTTAAGAATATTGCTCCCTATGTTGACTTGGTTGATGGTCTAGACAGTGGTTGGCAAAACGCAGCTCGTGAGCCACATGCGGCTCTTTGGCCCCTTGAGTGTGGCTCTTCCACAAAACACCACGGCCTGGGCGAGTCTATGTTGAAGAAGTGGCGTTAGAAGAAGTTGAAGTTTTAAAAATGTGGCTCTCCGAAGAAATTTCAATCATTGTACTGTTGATATTTTGGCTCTGTTGACTGAAGATGTTTGCCAACCACAGGTCTAGCAGAAGTCAGAAAAATGTATTCTTTGACCTTCCAAATCATGGTTTGCCCTCGGAGACCATTACAGCTCCTAGTTGTCAGGTTTTCTTGCCAACGCTTTCATTAATCTATGCGATGCACAGATATTTATATTTATTTGCATTTAAATTGCTTTCTCCTTTCAATCTATATAACACCTGGGGCTTTATTTGAGCCCCTTAGGAGTGGCTGCATGTGAAGGTGATGCTGGCATGAGAGGCAGGTCATTCTGTGCACTCAAAGCATGCCCATGCCTGAGCTTGGAGAATCTGGGTGGGTTTCTCCCCAGGCGTTTTCTCAGAGACAAAGCAACAATGCCTCTCAGGCCAAAACCGGTGTGGCTCAGTGGATAGAGCATCGGTCTGCAGACTGAAAGGTCCCAGGTTCCATTCCCATCAAGGGCATGTACATTGGCTGCGGGCATATCCCCAGTAGAGGGTATGCAGGAGGCAGCTGGTCGATGTTTCTATCTCCTCAATGTTTCCAGCTCTCTATCCCTCTCCCTTCCTCTCTGTAAAAAAATCAATAAAATATATTTTAAAACAAGCAAACAAACAAACAAACAAACCCCAATGCATCTCAGGCAATACCTCTGCGCATGACCACAAAAGGCAGACCCAATGCCGAATAAGAATCCTCCATAGAGAAGAGCATTCTGAACGCCCAGCTCCCTGGATTATCAGAGCTCGGCTTCTCCTTTTTCGGGCCAACTTCATCCAAACAGCACCCCTCATTTCTGCTCCATGATGTGGCTCGCGGGATGCCAGGTGTCAAGTTTGAACGGGGTTTTGAGCTCACCCCTTTCTGACCTGCTTGACAAAAGCTGATTAAGTGGTCCGGTTCAGGGGGCCCATGCGTGTTAGGGTGTTAGAATACCTGACATTACCTCCTACTCGGGACGTTAGGACAGTGTTTTTCAACCTTTTTTGGGCAAAGGCACACTTGTTTCATGAAAAAAATCACGAGGCACACCACCATTAGAAAATGTTAAAAAATTTAACTCTGTGCCTATATTGACTATATATAAAGTAATTCTCTTGAATAGGAATCAAATAAACACAAAGAAAGTATTTTATAATTACTTTATTATGAAATATTAAGTAAACAAAATAGTGAAAAATTATAAAATTCTTGTCTTGTCTGCACCTACGGCACACCAGGCAACATCTCGCGGCACACTAATGTGCCACGGAACAGCGGTTGAAAAACGCTGCGTTAGGATTCAGCGGGACCCAGCGGCTCTCTTCCGGCTCTTGGCTCCTGCCTGGGTGATGCCTCTGTGCTGCTGGGCCTGGTTCCTGGTCACTGCAGGTCCCGTCACATCCAAGGACGTCTCTCACACCGCAAGAGGTCTGAGAAACACTAGACCACCCCGAGGGGCCTTAAACACACGCTGGCCCTTTTCCTCTAAAGGTTGACATTTTGTGCCGCGGCCTTGAGCACACCAGTGAGGGGATGGGTGACGCTGCTGCTTTTCTTTCTTTATTTTTTTTTTTACCCAAACATTCTTTTATTGATGAAAAACGATGTTTCCTTTCCAATTTTTCCACCACAAATATTTTGAATTCAACATAACTACAGTATAGCTGTCCTTACATAGTAGTGCTTACATTTTTTATTTATTTATATTTTATTTATTTTTAAAAATTATTTCCTTTGATACTGCTTTTCTGAAGCCCTTTCTTTCTTTCTTTCTTTTTTTTTTTAATATATTTTATTGATTTTGTACAGAGAGGAAGGAAGAGAGATAGAGAGTTAGAAACATCGATGAGAGAGAGTCATCGATCAGCTGCCTCTTGCACACCCCCTACTGAGGATATGCCTGCAATCAAGGTACATGCTCTTGACTGGAATCGAACCCGGGACCTTTCAGTCCCCAAGCCGACGCTCTATCCATTGAGCCAAACCGGTTTCGGCTTCTGAAGCCCTTTCACAAGGAGGCAGATGAGATGGTTTACCGTGTTTATTGATTCCAATGTGGCCTCTGTGGTCGGGGCCTGTGTCAGGGCTGTGTCAATAAGGGCTGTGCTTGGCTCCGGTTTGGAGGCCTCTGCCTCACTCGCCTTCCTCCCCCTCTCCCCCCCTCTGCCCCTCCTGTTTCGGGGGTCTCCAGCCAGCATCAGGGGACGGTCCCCCGGGACTGTGACTGTGATGGATGTGCAGCCTGCAGCTGGGCCGGGGCCAGATGACACCATGCAGTTTCGCTTCGCTGTTTCCCCCAAGTGAACTGGGTCAGGAGTATTGGGGCATAAAGGCCACGTGTGGCTCAATCGCAGGCTGTGGCCCTTGGAGCAGAAAATCGAAGCCGTAGGCAAGAACAGAGGCCCGGAGCAGCCGGGGAGCCCGGGGGACGAGCCCTCATGTCAGCCAGGCTCAGCAGGGCCTACTGCTTGGGCCTCCTCCATCTCCTCGTCTAGAAAACTGGCACATCTGGAAAAGGCACAGCTCTTCCCACCCACAGACTGACTCTGCCGAGGGACTGACCATGGGAGGGAAGCCCTTATTGATGCTTCCTGTCTCTTTAAGTTCTCGCGGGGCTCCTTCATTCTTCCCCCAAGTTCCTTGAGCATCCTTAAATATATTTTATTGATTTTTTTTACAGAGAGGAAGAGAGAGGGATAGAGAGTTAGAAACATCGATGGGAGAGAAACATCGATCAGCTGCCTCCCGCACCCCCTCCCCCCTCCGCCCCCCACTGGGGATGTGCCTGCAACTGAGGTACATGCCCTTGACCGGAATCGAACCCGGGACCCTCCAGTCCGCAGACCGACGCTCTATCCACTGAGCCACACCACTTTCGGCTAACCGTGTTGTTTTGAGGAGCTAGCTGTAGGTCACTCCTCAGCCAGGCACTCTGGGGAGAGCCAGAGCAGCGTGGACAGGCATGTTGGTGGGAGCACACACATGTCTGGGGTCCCTGCAGAGTAGCACCTGCTTTCCTTGTGGGCTGGGAGGTTCGGGAGTGGGCAGAGGAGCTGAACGCCATCCAGTTGCACTGGCTCCTGCATTCCTGCAGCGAGGGCTGGGCGTGCTAACCCTCCGATGTCTGGTCGCCATGCAAGGACCTTGGGCTTCCTGGCTTCCTCCTGGCCCCCTTACAAGGGAAATGATCTCACAGAGGTTGGGAAAGAGCCAGCCCTCTTGGAATGACTGCTGCGTGCCAGGCACGAAAGCAGGTGCTCTCTTCGCACACGTGTGCGGGGTGGACTCGCTGAGCACCGTGTACAGACGAGGAGACCTGTTTCTGGCGGCAAAGTCATTTGCCCAGGACCCCACTGCTCACCAGCTCTCTGCCTTTCTCCCCCCTGACGCTCGTAATCCCTCTGGGAATGGCATCTGAAGCCTTCAACTGAAAACACAGTCTACCTTTTTTGTAGAAATCCACACAAGCGTAGCTTCGGAATGTTCTGGAAAGAAAATGTTTGCCCCGCCAAGTTGCCCTGATGCCCAGGGCAGGAGAAGGGCGGGCATTGGGGCACCTCCTGGAAGTGGTGACCACGCAGGAAAGAGGGCCAGCGTGCGTGTAAGGCCCCTCGGCGTGGGTGGTCTCGTGTTTCTCGGGCCTCTTGCGGTGTGAGTGAATTTTTTAGGTTATGAAAATGTGTGTATGTGTGTCTGGTTTCAGTCTCACTTGCTAATTTGCTTAGGTAACCTCTGTGCCTGCTCTTAGGTGGCCCTAAGGACCGGGATTAAGAGTTTTATGATCATCCTGCTGTGTTTAGTCTTTGGTAGCTGGGAATATCTATGTCACTAACCCAGGTGGTGCCATTACCACACACACACACACACACACACACACACACACACACACATCCTGCAAGACGAGGAATTGTGTGAACCAGTGTAACCAGTAAAACCACAGTATTTCGCTGAAGCAAAAGGGTTTCGAGCAGGAAGCAGGTAAACCCCCTTGCTTCCCACACAGCTGTCATTCTGTTCTCCCTTCTATGAAGTTCAAGGCTTGGGTTCTGCCCCTGGGGGCCACATTGGGCACAAGGGGAAGCCACAGGGATTATATTTAGCTCCAAACACCCCTGAGCTATATGTGGGGCCCATCACTTCCTTACGGTTGTAGAAATCATAATCTCTCTCCTCTCTCTCCTCATCTTCTCTCTTCTTTTTCTTTGTTGTGCCCCCTTCTTCTTCCTAGAGGTAGAGTCTTGCCTGCACCAGGCCTTCCCACTGGCCTTCTGATGGCCAATGGTAGGATACCTTCCTTATGTTGCCAATCATCGGTAAGAAGGCTTACCATTGGTTTTCCTGGAAGTCAGCATAATATTTCAAATTCTTCCATGCTCCCGTCCTCTCCATATCCCCCCCACCCCCATAAAAATGCTGAAAAACAATCTATTAATTAAGCAGTTCTTTTGATTATTATTATTTTCTTTTTTCTATAGCAAGCCATTGTGGGTGAGGTGTTTCTCCCCTTGTCCCCCAAAGATGTCGGTTGACCGTAAACTTCAAACAAGCTGAGTTGGAGTCAGGCCAGAAGCTGGGCCTCTCAGCCTGTCCTGTGCCTGCCCAGGGCATCCCCAGAGGGGACACACACCATCTGTGACACACAGAACCGGGCAGGGTCTGTCTGGGCCCTGACCGTTTTCTCTTACTCAGCCAGGCACATTGTTGAGTGAATGAATGAACAGAAGGCTGATTTTACAAATGAACTGAAATTGAGATGCAACATGGAACTAGGTTTCCTTTTTGATTGTTGTTGTGTTTATAGCAAGAGCAGCAAGGAAAGGAACTGATGAGTTAAACCTCTTCAGACATCATTTGAAACTCAGGTTTTGAAAGAGAAGATAATGGGAGACCCTGGATGTTTTCTATGCGCACAGTCAGACCTCCAGTCTGGGGCGGGCGGGGGTGGGGGGGATTCATGCAAGACTTGGGGCATCTTAATAAGCAAAGCTGGTAGAGTTGCTTCTGTCACAGAGTTTGTAGCCCAATCACAGAAGATAATAAAATTACAAAATAAGAGGAAGGCTGTATGTTCTCATTGTCTAGAGCAGTGGTCGGCAAACCGTGGCTCTCGAGCCACGTGCGGCTCTTCGGCCCCTTGAGTATGGCTCTTTCACAAAATGGGTGGCTCTTCTACCCATTGAGCTAAGTTCTGGCATCTTCCCAGTTTTAAAAATAAGAAGCCGGTTGCAGGGAAATGAAGTCACTTGCCCAAGGTGACAGAGGAAGTAGAAGTTGCCAAACTTGACCTTGGGTTGGTTGATTCTCAAGGCAATGATACTCTGGACTATTGGGCCAGTCTATGTTGAAGAAATGGCCTTAGAAGAAGTTTATGTTTAAAAAATGTGGCTCCAAAGAAATGTCAATCGTTGTCCTGTTGATATTTTGGCTCTGTGGACTAATGAGTTTGCCGACCATGGGCCTAGGGGATGAGGAAAGCTGGTCAGGAAAGTTGCTCAAAACATGCAGACTCTTTCCCAAAGTTCTGTTTCCTAAGAAGCTTAGCATATACCTTCCTCCTCTTACTCTTTTGTTAGTTCCTCTTCTTTCATTAATTCTTCATTTTTTTTCTCTCCCCAGTCCCCATCCTGACCTTTCTCAGAGCCTATTTGCTTCTCATATGGGGTATCTGACCCTCTAGACTCTCTCCCATTTCCAAGGCCATCCTCTGAAAATAGCTTATCACTTCTTCTTCTCCTTCTCAGACATGTAAGAACACCATCGAGCATTTATACTATGCACCAGGCATTGGGAAACCTTTCACATTTCATTTGCACTCTACCCATCGAGATAAGTTTTGGCATCTTCCCAATTTTACAAATAAGAAGCCGGTTGCAGGGAAATGAAGTCACTTGCCCGAGGTGACAGAGGAAGTAGAAATTGCCAAACTTGACTTTGGGTCGGTTGGTTCTCAAGGCAATGATGCTCTGGACTATTGGGTCATGCTGTCCTCCAGTGACGGTGCCTCCGGATGACCTTGACATAGGGAGGGGGCATTTCCGACTTCCCAGGCTTCCTGGGAACTCAGCTGTGCCTGTGCATAAAGAGGGCAGCTCTGTTCCCAGTGGGCAGTGGAGAGCCAGAGGACCGGCCACTGTGGCCGTGGCCGTGGCCGTGACATCGAATGGGAACCTTCTCCCCAAGTTCAGGGATGGAGAAAACACCCTCATCCTTTAGGGTGGGCCTATGTAGGTAGCTTTCAGCAGGAAGAGGAAAACCCTCCCAGGAGGCCTAGAAAATGGTCCTAGGAGCCACAATGGGATATAGGAAGCAGGGACCCGCCCCACTGGGCTGGTGGGCTGGTGGCTCAGCACCCAAGGGAAGGAGGTGGCTACGCCAGGCTGTCTCAGGTGCCAGAGCAGCAGGAAAGGGGTGGTTTGTTATATGTATCATGCACTGTGTTCTCACCATAGAGCACGCTAGAGCAAAGACGAGTTCATTACAAAAATCACAAGGAAGAAGAACTACATTTACAGAATTTATTGAAAACGAATAGTTCCATGTGGGCATATCTCAGCCTTTAAACTGAAAGCTGTTTTTGGACAGAAAGTTTGCCTGTATCCAAGGGGGATAGTCAACATATCTAACAACGGGAATGGGGGGCACCAGCCAATCAGGTCACTCTAATCAAGGCAGATGCTGGCTGTAACCGGCCAGAATGCCTCAGCCACTGCTCCAATCAGCCCTGCTCACACTGTGGGGCCTTGCGCATAAAGGATGCTCGATGAACGAATTTGAGACATCACCTGCTTTGGGAAACAATTTCACTCGCACAGTTTTTAGAGAAATTATTGGCTGCATCTCTTCCTGTTTCCCCAAAATTTCTTAGGGGCATGTGATCCATCCCTGCCCTACTTGGCTCCCCTATAAAATATCTCCCCCCCCCACCCCCCCAAGCTCAGGTCCAGGTTCCAATCCCTGAACACCTGAAGCCTCTTTTCTTTTACCTGAGCTACAGATTCATTAACCCAGACGTTTCAGAAACGTTATTATTAGAGCTTTAATCACCCATGTCCTCCTTTGAAGTTCTTGCTAAAATTACTTTCTGGCAGTAATAATTATGTCAATCGGGGGGCCAGCCAAATATAGCGGTGGCCCTTGAGCCAAATCAAGACGGGAGTTTCTAGCCCATAATCTATTTATTTGGCTCCGAAAGATTGTGCTAATTCCTCCCCCACCTCACCCCACCCCCGATGCCCCACCTCCCCTCCTCTCGTCTCTGTCCTACCTGTCATTCTTCTGGCAAAATTGACAACATAGCAAATGAAGTCCTAAAGACCAGGGGAGATGGCAGGACTGGGTCCGTCTTATCATCTCTTGCTGTGCTGGAGTCTGGAGCCAGATTTTTGCAAGTCATGGCTTAAAAGATTGCAAAGGCAAAAAAATAAAATAAAATAAAATAAATGAGATGGTAAATAAATAGGGTCAAAGTCAAGGGCAGAACCCCAAATGGCAGTGTTTGTTGGCGGAGGTTGGAAGGACATATGGGTTGGAAGAAAAGGAAACCAGGAAAGCCTAGACATGAAGACTGGCTGACCACATGCCCGGGTAGTAGGTAGACTTTGCATCTTGGGAGATGGTCTTAGCCACGGCTGCTCTGATGTGACCCAGGACAGCGGTCGGCAAACTCATGAGACAACAGAGCCACATACTAACAGTACAACGATTGCAATTTCTTTGGAGAGCCAATTTTTTTAAACTTAAACTTCTTCTAAGGCCACTTCTTCAACATAGACTCACCCAGGCCGCGGTATTTTGTGGGAGAGCCACACTCAAGGGGCCAAAGAGACACATGTGGCTCGCAAGCCACAGTTTGCCGACCACGGACCCAGGAGAACTTGCAGCAGGAACTAGCTTCAGCTATGTTGTCAGTGTTGCCATTGAGCTAAACAGTGTGTGTAGTGGTGTGTGCTTGCCTTTGGATGCAAACTTTTCTCTAAATTTAGACCAGCAACAGGCTGCAATGAGGCACAGGTCCCTGGACCACACAGAGAAGCCCGTGTCTGGGTTAGGCACGTAGGAGAGTCTGGACTGACGTACAGCAGGTCCTCAAATCGTGTCCTTCCGTGATGACGTTGGTGAGTTGCCCTTGGACCTTAACTCTCATTCACATCAACTACAGTCTTGTAGAATGGGTGTCATTATGCGTTGTGTTGCTTAAAGTCACAGAACCTATCAACGGCATTGAGGACTTACTGTAATATGAAATTATTAATGAGTTCTTTGATCCTTTTTTCCTACCAAGTCTTCAAAATCGGGTGTGTGTTTCATACTTAGAGCAGATGTGGATTCCGAGCAGCCACCGTTCACATGCTCCCACAGCCCCAGGTGGCTAACAGCCACCGTCTCAGATGGGGTGGGCATCCCTATGCAAAGTGTGCCCAGGAATCAGCTGCATCTGGGCACCAGGACGTCCGAGCCCGGATCTGCCAAAGCAGAACCAGCCCTTTGAACAAGGTCCCCTGGTGACCTGTGTCCTCAGAGGTCATAGGGGAGAAGCTCTGGTCTATGTTGGCGGAGGTTGGAAGGACATATGGGTTGGAAGAAAAGGAAACCAGGAAAGCCTAGACATGAAGACTGGCTGACCACATGCCCGGGTAGTAGGTAGACTTTGCATCCTGGTCCACCAGGCCCTTGGGTGAGGAAGCCAAGAGCGGTACAGACACCGTCAGCACTCCACACATTCCTGACCCAGAGCCAGAAAACCCGAACACATCAGGCGGCTGTAAAAATAGAGCACATTTTTGTCTCGATGTGGTTTTGTGGACTGCGGCCTCTTCATTTTGAGCCCTTTGGCTGCGGCCCTGTCACAATTCAGCCGTATGTCGATGAACTCGGAGCAGCAAAAGCAGCCGGAAATAAATAATGGCCACGAGATGTCCACATTAATCCTGGGACCTAAATGCCTAACTGGCGTTCCTGGTTCACGAGAAGAAATTGGAAATGCAAGTCTGTGCTTACGGGAAGCTCTGGATGGGCTCAACGTTCGGGATGTTGAGATAAAGATGAAATGTGCATGGATGGAAAGCAAACATCTCCATCTCTTTCCTCCTGCAGGCTGAATGGACACAAATCAGAGGCTCGCAGACAGACAGGAGGTTTATTTTGGTCTTTCCAATCTCTATATTGCTTTAGGATCTCCAAGCCAGAAGCCTCATTTGAAATTTCCTAATTTTTTTTTCCTTGATAAATTGAGGGGGGGGGGGGAGAGAAGGATTTTTCCCCCCTTCTGTATCAATAATCCTATCTTAGATGTTTTAAATTAAATTATTTTTCTAGCTTAGATTGACTATCACCTTTGCAGAGGAGTTTTAAACTCTTGGGCATGAAGGCAATCCAAGATGGAGGCACTCATTCAGTATCTTTAGCACCACAGGACAGGAATGGAGACACGTTGTCCTTGGATGCAATGCTCATCTCCTCCCAGGCTTAGCTCTGCTCTGTCCACCAATGGAAACAAAGATGGAGTAGTCTGCGTTGCCCAGAGAAACAGAACCAATATGATGGATGCATAGGTGGAGAGAAACTTGCTTGAGGAATTGGCTGATGGGATTATGGCGGCTGGCAAGTTCCCTAGGAAGAGCCAGTGTTGCAATGGAAGACTGAAGGCCATTTGCCAGGAAGGTTCTCTCTTGCTTGGGGGAGAGCCGTCTTTGTTCTATTAAGGCCTTCAGCTGATTGGGCGAGGCCCACTCACATTAAGGAGGGCAGTCTGCTCTACTCCAAGTCCATGACTTTGACCATCAGTCTCATCCAAAAACAACCCTCACAGGAACATCCAGAAGAGCATTTTGACCAACTGTCCAGGCACCATGGCCAGCCAAGTGGATATGTGCTATTACTCATCACCGATGGAGATCCTAGTGGTTTAAAAACACACAAAAGGGAAAACTCTGTATCTTCCCAGGAGGGAGGCACAATACGCTCCTCTTGTTATGGGATCAGAGAATATAGCGCTTAGGACATCCCCAAATGTCCTTCCTCTCCGAGGAACAGCGACGGACTTCTTTCATCTTTGAGGCCTCTTGGGCTAGCGCAGGAGCAGCCAGTTGCTGTCGGTCTCGGCACAACTCTGCGAGGGCAGTTGTGACTCAGACACCTCAGGAGTGGGGCCCAGGGGACTTGGGGGACAGCCACACGGAGCTCCGGTGCCATCACATTTTTTTGGTTACAGAGCATTCTTCAACCCCTTTCTGTGGCCAGATGCTACCCCAGTCCACTTAGCTTGTAAAAACCAAAAAAATGTCTAGAATTGTCAGCATTTCCTCTCCTTGTCCACTCCTTGTCCTCTCTCTACCCAACCATACACTTCCCATGCCTGTAGTCAAAAATACAAGCAAGAGGGGAAGGGAGCTGAGGGAAGTATAAGGGGGGATTTATAAATGGTGATGGAAATAGACTTGACTTCGGACAGTGAACACACAATACAATACACAGGTAATGTGTTATAAATTGTACAGGTGAAGCCTATATAATTTTATTAACCAACTAGAGGCCCAATGCACAAAGATATGTGCAAGAATGGACCTTCCTTCCCCTGGCTGCCAGCACCACTTTCACTCAGGCCCAGAGCCGCCTTTCCACCTTCCCATGCTGCCCAGAGCAGCTGGGGTGGGGTGTGTGTATGCAAATTAACATGTCATCTTTGGTGGGTTAATTTGCATATTCACTCCTGATTGGCTGGTGGGCATCACAATGGTACAGTCCATTTGCATCTTACTCTTTTATTAGTGTAGATGTCACCTCAATAAATTCAATAAAAATTAAAAAGAAAAATATGTAAAAAAAAAAAAAGACATTTGCAACAAATTCAACAAAGTTACTACCATTAAAACAAAAAATACAAGCAAAAAAATTATAAAGTTAAAAAAAAAAATTCATCCATCTCTGTCTCCCTTTTGCCTGTCTTCTTTCTTTTGATTCATCCTTCTTTCGTCCACAAATAATTTTGAAGATTGGAGGATGGAAAGTGGGAAAGAAATTTGACCTTTAGAAAAAGCAGTCACAGATGTAAATGGAAGCTGCCATTGGGAGAATATGCTAGAACCTAGTTAGAAACTTCAAGGTCATCTAGCTGTTAGACGACCTTGACGTCTCTAACTTTTCTAGTCTGTATTCTGGAAAACCTGGGTATGACATGAGGATTGAAAAGGAAACCGGAATCACTCAGCCTTTCTGTTCTACAAAGAACATCCTAGAAAAAAACACTTTCTTGCACTGGTGGCGGCCGCTAATCCGATTTGAAGTTCAGAACAGAAGTGTATCAAGTGGCATCAGTTGTCCTAGCACAAAAGTGGCTAAGAATTTCCTGTGAATTATCCATCTTTGTGTGTTAATGTAGAAAGGTGACACACTTTCTCAGTCACCCGCACCTGCTATGGCGCAGGTCCTGGGCATCGACAGATGAATAGATCACGCTCCAGCACTTCGCTTGGACACATTTTGATCCAACCTGTTTATTCTCCTTAAATTCTAATTTTTTTGTGTGTGTGAGCTGGAAGTTGATGCCATAAGTTCCTACTTGAACTAAAAATGTAGTCCATTGCCATAGGGGTCTTTCTCCTCCCTGTGGAATGACCTGACCTGACCTGACTTAAATGCATGCAAGCACCTACTATGTGCCAGGGGTGATCCTGTGGACTTGGTGCTCAGCACACAGTGGGCGTTCATATTCCCTTGGCAAGGGACCCCAGCTGTACATTCATGGCCCTTGCAGTCTAAGAGTATACTTCTAAAGTGGTGGCTGTATTCACCCCATAAATCAGTCCCCTTGGGTGATGCATCTAGGGGGATGTGGGTCACCTTTACAGAACCCTAGAAATAGGACTTCTTAGGTCGCCACTCCCCACCCAGCCAGCATTTCCTCTCAGAGCACATCACCCAACGGCTGGGAATGTGAACTTGACTTCTAGGCCCAGGTCCTTTATGAAATGCCTCTTTCAGAAAACACACACACACACACACACACACACACACACACACCTATTTACAGGCATCAATCACGTGCTGGATAGTAAACATTGGCCCTGCCATCTGTCAGAGAGATGAGCTCAAAGAAATGGGTGCCCCGGGTGTCATAAAAGGGGGGATACCTTTCTACAACTGAAACTCAGTGAGCTAGAAGGGGGCACATTTCCTCTGATGAGATAATCCTCATCAAAGAGGGGCCAGATGCAGAGATACAAGCATGGTGTGGCTCGTGATGAGTGGGTTCCTGGGAGAAAGATGCTGATGTTTCCATGGACGCCAGGGACAAGGGAATTGGAGTTAAACTATAAACAAGGGAATGTAGTCAAAACAAACAGCTTAAGGGATGGGTAAACAATGGGGTTCCCCAGAGACAGGCCTTCACCTATATCTGCACTTAGAATTCAGATGAGGATGGAATTTAGCAGCCTTAGAGGTCCCTAAACCGTAGCTATTGTAGATGGCCCAAATCAATAGCGACAAAGGTATCACATGAGCCAGGCTATGCACCTAGGAGGAAACAGTTCAAGGATACATATGTAAAAAAAAAAAAAAAAAAAAAAAAAAAAAACTCAAGAAGCTAGGACTAAAATCAAAATAGCCCTGCTAATGTGGCTCAGTGGTTGAGCGGCGACCTATGAACCAGGAGGTCAGGGTTTGATTCCCAGTCAGGGCACATGCCCGGGTTGTGGGCTCGATCTCAAGTAGGGGGTGTGCAGGAGGCAATTGTCGAATGATTCTCATCATTGATGTTTCCATCTCTCTCCCTTCTTCTCTCTGAAATCAATAAAAATATATTTAAAAAACCCCCAACACAATATAGAATAAGAAACCAACCAGAATCCTTTCTTCAAATGAGATCTTACTTTGGAGTCTCAAGAAATATATATGTATATCAGGTATGCAAGGGTGGGGGTGGGAGTGAGGTCTCAGTGCTCTCTCACTGCTGCTCCCACATCAGTCACGTGCCCAGCGTCCTGCTCCCTCCGGCTCATCCCTAACACAGTTTGGAAACCACTGGCCTAGATAAGCTCGCAAGTGCCCTCCAGGCCTAACACTCTGTGGCTCTGTTGCCTTTGGCACCAGCGTGACCTCAAATCAAAGGAGCGCTTCTCGGTTCCACAACAGCCCTGCCAATAAAAACATGTAAACTCCACAAGCCATTTCAAGCCCTAATAGCCACCCTCTAAAAAGTGGAAAAACAAAACAAAACAAAACAAAACAAAAAAACACACGCGACCTACATAACTTCACGTTTTCATTTGTCGTCAAAATCCAGCCCGTACTTGAAGCATGAGAGTGCATCTCAGCTCATCTCTGCCACATGCCCGGTGTTCAGGAGTTACCTGTGGCGGGGGCTGCCACCCCGGTAACCACATTTATTTTTTATTTATTTAAAAAAATATATATATATTTTATTGTTTTTTTACAGAGAGGAAGGGAGAGGGATAGAGAGTCAGAAACATTGATGAGAGAGAGATATTGATTAGTTGCCTCCTGCACAACTCCTACTGGGGATGTGCCCGCAACCAAGGTACATGCCCTTGACGGGAATCGAACCTGGGACCTTTCAGTCGGCAGGCCGATGCTCTATCCACTGAGCCAAACCGGTTAGGGCCAGAAACCACATTGAGGGAGCCTGAGATGCTCAGAGCCTCTTCCTGAGTTACAACCACACCCTGCCCGTGAACTTTAAGGGAAAGACCGATGCCTCTTATGTCCAGACTCATGGTCAGGGAGGAAGCAGATGGGCCCACTTTGGTTTCCATCACTCCACCGAGTGCCACTGTGGCCAGCCACCTCGTTAGGGGGCCCGGGGTCCTGGAAAGTGTCACCGATGTTTTACCAGGATGACCTCAATGACCTCCCACTCCCCACTTCTTGCTGACTGAGTATCGCCTTTATTCTGAGATGTATTTTTTTCTAAGTTTCCTCTAAGCCTTTCTCTGCCTGAATGCTAGTACTTCCAGGAGTCCACCTTGACCTTGAGGATTATTTTGAAAACCTGATTCTCGCCTAGTCCCCAGCTTCTGCTGTTATCCCACACATATAAACATTTGAGTGCACGTAAAGGGAGTTGGTTAATGAATATGTTTGTTCTGTGTTATCCCTAGTATGTCTTATGCTAGAGGCCTGATGCACAAAGATTCGTGCAAGAATGGGCCTTCCTTCCCCTGCTGCCGGCACCACCTTCGCTCTGGCCGGATCTGCCTTTCCACCTTCCCACACTGCCCAGAGTTCCAGAGCTGCTGGGGTGGTGCAGAACATCTGCATCCTGCCCGGGCCCTGGCCACTCAGTGCCTGCGTATGCAAATTAACCCACCATCTTTGTTGGGTTAATTTGCATACTCACATCTGATTGGCTGGTGGGCATCATGAAGGCATGGTCAATTTGCATCTTTCTCTTTTATTAGTGTAGATGTTGGCCTAAGTTCCCTTCATCTTTTGAGTTCAACATGGTACTTTGCGCTGAAAGAAACAATATTTTCCTTATGATGTTTGTTTGTAGGAACAAGGATATGGCTGAGTATAATGGTTAGAATACTAAAACACAATGAAGATGCTTTGCTGTTTCTTTGGGAATAAAGTTGAACATTAAGACTTTGCTGGTTTGTTGTACACATTTTTGGTTCATAGTCATTGGCTGGCTTGGTATTACAAATTTAAATCTAAGAACAGTACTTCAGATAGCATTTTCACATTTATTATTCAAAAAAAATAGGAACAGAATCATCTCTTTTTGTATAAAAGAAGCTTAAAAGAACTGCGATGGAAAAATATCCATCTATATAATGATTTTTTTCTGCCACTCTATAATTGGGATATAAACTATATACTTCGAGATGCCTGCTAATACAATAAGTACATCTTTGCATATGTTAATCACATGCTTATTTCATATTTCAGGTTTGATAAATGATGAGAAATTTTGCCTTCATTTCCAATTTTTTTTTTTTTTGCCAGGAAGGCTTAGATTCTTAGTCAACTAGTCAATTATCATCACTAGTTTGAAACTATAGTAAAACAATCATCTCATCAGATGAGTTACATTTCTTTTTGAAGTTCCTTTCCCCTTCTGGGCCTCACAGGAAAAGCTTATAAGAGCTCTTCTGCAATTCTGTAAGTCCCTACTTTGTTTGGGCCTAGATCCTGGGGTGTTAGCAATGAATTTATAATTTACCAGAGGCGTGGTGCACAAAATTTGTGCAAGGGGCTTGGCCCTGGCAGCTCTTGCTTCCTCTGGAAAGCCATCTGGAGGGATGTTTGGAAGGTTGTTAGGCTGTCTGGTCTAATCAGCATATTACACTTTTATTATTATAGATAGATCCTAAGTACCCTTAATTAGATACACCCCAGTTCCTGAAACAAGGACAATGCTTTTTTTACTGATTGCCTTTTATCAGCAACCTTTTCCCCTCCCTGAGTATTTGCACCAGAATTTCCCCCGTGTGTGTTTGTTTGTTTGTCTGTTTTAGTTGGGATATTCCCATTTCACAGATCAATGAATGAATGGCGAGTCTGGATGGACCGGCACACAAATGTTCACGAGTTAGTGAACATCTCCCCCCCAACAATGATTGGGGGTGAGGGATGCCTCCGCTATTTAAGCTCTAAAGAGATGCAGGGTGGCCAGTGCCTCGGGAAGGTTCTTTTCTGGTTTCTATGGGAAGTCCCCAGAGCAGACTTTCCTGGCCGGGGCCTGCTGATCCCTAAAGGTGTGAGAACCAAATGCTGTGCCCCCCCACCGCCGCGCATGCGTGCTGGTGTGTGCGTGCGTGGAGCGGGGACTGCAGAAACCCTTTCCTGTTTGAGGTGACTGGATGCATTCACTTCCAGTGGAAACACTGGCCTGAAATCTAGCCTGTGTGCGTATGTGTGTGTATATATATATATTAATATATATATAGCCCCCCGGAGCTCGCCAAGGGGATTTCTCTGACGAGTGCATTGAGCTCTGAGAGCTAGCGGATCTGCGCTTAAAGCACTTACATGCATGTGTCGCTACCGCTTAGCTGACTTGTCAGGCCTGGAGCCTGAAGCTTATCTCTAACACCTTCCATCGGGTGAGAGGGGAAAACCAGAGCAAACTACTCTGTCTTGCTCTCACAAGGGCTCCCTGGCTCAGGGCAGGGACGCATCCCACCCACTCTTTCCCCTGCCAGGCTCTCTGAGCGGGAATGGGCTCAAGGAGGGGGCCCTGCATCCTCAGGGCTCTGCGATGCAGGCTCTCTGCAGTCCCTCTCCGCATCTTAGCGCCAGACAACTTTTTCTGCATTTCCCTGAGATTTCGGCGCAAGCCTGGTTATTTGCACCGGGTTCAGGCTCCTTTCCGCGGCCAAGGCTCCTGCAGAGTCTCAGGGCGGCTGTCCTGGGCTTGCCAGGGGCCCTGCGGGGTGACCGGGCCTAGGGGAGGAAGGGGGTGGTGGCGGGCCCGGCCTAGGCGGTTGGCACCGGTGCCAGGGCTCCAGGATGCGCCCCTGTAGCTTCCTGCCTGAGCCCAGGCCGCTGCCTCCGAGCAGCCCTCCAACCGACCCGCAGGGTGGGGGAATCGAGCCCCGGCCAGGAGGCGGAGGAGGCCCCCGGGGGCGTGCCCGGGGCCCAGAGGGCGCCGCGCCCCCGCCGCGCGCGCTCCTGGGGCAGCGGTTTGGGAAGCCGGAGGGGCAGCGACCTCTGCGGGCGGGCGGGCGGCCGGCCGAAGCTTCCCTGCGGCCTCGGCGAGCCGGGCGGGCCTCGCCGGCTCCCGGTGGCTTCCGAACCCTGGACGCGGGCGGAGACGCGGCGATGCCCGGGGCTGCGCGCTCGCCAGGGTCCCCGGGAGGGTCCTGGCGCGGGCGGCTCAGCGGCGGCGTCCCGAATCTGGGGTGGTGAGGGTCTGTGCATCCCCTCGAGCCGCTCCAGGAACCCCGTTTTCCCTTTTTGGGGGACAGGGATCGCTCCCGATGTCTCTCCTTTAGAAAGTTACTCCGGCGCTTGTATCACCGGATGATGCAGAGAGAGAGACCGCGCGGTGGTCTGTCCCCCGCGGACCCCACTCCTCCCCTCAGGGCGATCCCGTCCAGTGGGCAGAGCCAGGTGGAGCCCAGCTGTGAACCCCGAGCCGGTTGACACCTGGGGGCCCCCCCCCCGCCCCGAAAGGGTTAAGCGCGCCCCGCTGAAGGCTCGGGTTTACATGTAAATACAGAGCAGCTGCTCCGCGCGGCCCGGCCGGCCCGTCTGACGTCGTTGATTGGTTGCCAATGACATCACCGCCCGCGTTCTAAGCGGCGGAGCGGCGGCCCGGGCGGGGGGAGGAGCGCGGAGAGGCCACGCCCCGGCCACGCCCCCTCCTGCCGCCCATTGGCTGCGGGCTGCTGTGAGGTAACGGTCCGCGCTCCCCGGGTCCTGATTGGCCCAGCGCGCCGTCGGTCGGCCCCCGGCCCGCCCCGCTCCCCCCCCCAGGAGCCGTACATGTACGGTCCTCGCCAAAGAGAAAGTAACTATGTTGTTGTGGCTGGAGATCAATGAAGCCGAGTGAATGGGGGGCTGAGTCGCGCGAGTCCCAACACGGAGGCGGGCGGCGCCAGCCAGATGGTGGAGGGCTGCGCTCCTTCATGAAAGTGAGTGGAAGTCCCCGCGGCGGCCCCGGTGTGCGTGTGAGTGTGTGTGTGTGTGTGTGTGTGTGTGTGAGTGTGAGTGTGTGTGTGTGTGTGTGTGTGTGTGTGAGTGTGAATGTGCGTGTAAGTGTGCGTGTGAGTGCGTGTGAGTGTGAGTGTGTGAATGTGAGTGTGAGTGTGTGTGTGTGAGTGTATGTGTGTGTGTTTGTGTGTGTGTGTGTGTGAGTGTGTGTATGTGAATGTGAGTGTGAGAGTGTGTGAATGTATGAGTGTGTGTGTGTGAGTGTGGCGATGCTCACGGGGAGCCAGGGCAGGCAGGTGAGCTCAATCTGGGGGTGCCGGCTGTTGGTTGTTGGCTCGCGCCTCGCGGTGCGTTCACGCTCTGCAGTCTGTTTGGATGATTTTGGACGAAATGGGAAGGAAAAATAAAAGAGGTTTGTCGGGACGCTTTGCTGCAGTTTTCAATGCCCGGAGCTCGTTGCTGAGCTGTGTTGGGAAGGATGGGAGGATTGGGGGGGGGGGTGTTAGGTGCCCCAGGAGCGGGGAAAGAGCGTCCTCCAAGCTCTTGATTTTTCTCCCATGTCAGCCTGTGCCTATTGACCAGCCCAGGGGAGAGGGGGGCAGGCGGGCCGCTCAGGGTCTCCCGGAGGTTTCCAGGGCCGGTCTGGCCGGTTTCGCAGGGCCGGGTGTGTAGACAGAAGCCCAGCTGACCCGACCCTCTGCTGCAGGGATGCAGATCGCGCTGTAGACACTCGGTGCGTGCGTGCGTGCGCGTGTGTGTGTGTGTGTGCCGCTCACGCACCCCGCCTGGAGGTGGGGGCCCAGCCGGGGTCCCCCGCTCCAAGGGAAGTGGGCTGTCCATCCTCCCAGGACGCTCCCAGCCAGGTGACACCATAGCCAAGACTTGCACTGCTGGGTCCGGCTGGGAAACAGTTCTAGCTTCCGGAATAGTACTTGGCTCTTCAAAAAAAAAAATAAAAAAAAAAATACTACGCCAGGGAGGGAAGAGGGGCTGGAAGGAGGGAGGGAGGGAAGGAAGAGGTTGGGTGCCTTGCTCCCATCCAGAGCTGGGGGGAGGAACCTGAGTGGCCAGGGACCTGCGGGTGGGGTGCCTGCGTGCCCGTGTGCGTGTGCATGCGTGTGTATGTGTGTATATGTGTGTGTGTGGGGGGGGGAGGAGGGGTTCTGCTGGTGACACTTGGGCTCCTCTCAGGAAATGGTGACATCTCCCCAGATAGCTCTTGAAGTTGCTTTCAACAGAGTGACTCCTGCACGGGGTTCGGTCTCTGGGCTGTGTGCACGGCTGATAGCAGGGCCGGGTGGTGGTGGGGAGGCGGTGGAGGGCGCCCCTGTGCCTTCAAGGAGGAAGGAACTGCGCCCCCTTCCCAGGCCGATCCTGTGGGCAGCACTTCCCTGCCCCCAGGCGAGCTGGGAGGTCATCTTTAAGAGATCCATCGCCCCAAAGAGGGGGATCTCTGGGTGGGGCTGAAATATTAAACGCCCAGCGCCCACCTCCCGCCCAGAGCAGCCCTAGGATGCACAGTCCGTGCCTTTGGGGGAAATGAAGTTAAAGCAAGCGGTCCTTTCCCTAAAAGCCCTAAAGGCGAGCGTAGGGGGTGGGAGGTGGGGTGGAGGGTAGCGAGGGAGCAAAGAGGGATGGATCTGCCCAGGGCTGGGGTTTCCAGACCTGCCTGGCTCCTTGGCCAGAGGCTCCCTCTTTGGACACCGGTTTGCAATGAAAGGGGAAACGCAGACTGATGAGCAGGCTCGGAGGCAGCACCGGGCTTCAGTGCATAGGGCTGTGAGTGCTTTGCAGAGGGCTCAGCGGAATGGAAGGCGAGAAGAGCTCCCGGCTAAAGAGACAGACGCACTTGGGGGAGGGGGGGTGCTTTCATTCTGAGGCGCAGAAAGTTGCCAGCCGCCCCCCGCTGTATATTTAGCCGCTGGCTGTATGTTTCTGTGAGCCCTGCCCGTGTGCGGGGCCATTCCCCCGCCTTGGCAGCGGGCAGGGAGTGACGTGGAGAGTATGCCCGGGTGGCCCAGTGGGTATTCCTCGGATAATTGCGCTAGAGGGGCTGCCCGGGAGACAAGGCCTGGGATGGAGACCTCCTCAGAGCCTTCCTTTCTGTCTCAGAGTTTCGTATCTCTGTGCTTGTGCCTTTTCTGAGGGTGAACATCATCCGTGTAGGTCCGAGAGAGATCAGCGTGTGCCTGGACAATGCATGTAACCTCGGGGCTCAGGGACCAGATAGGTGGGCGCGCTCAGGTTGGCATCCTCTTTGAACCCCGTGCCCACGAGTCTCCAGGTTCAGGAGAAGCGTGAGAAAAGGTGATCCAAGACCACTCTGCTCAGAGGGATGCAGCGAGCTGCTTCTCCTAGCGGCTGCCTTGTGTGTCACGTGACTTGATTCTTTCTTTCTCTCTCTCTCTCCCCTGCCCTCCTTTACAGACTGTCTTGAGTTCTTCTTGAATCGCCAGCGTTCAGCCTCCTCATGCCTCCGTCTCCTTTAGACGACAGGGTAGTAGTGGCACTGTCCAGGCCCGTCCGGCCTCAGGATCTCAACCTCTGTCTAGACGCTAGCTACCTTGGCCCCGCCGCCCCGGGCGGCCACAGCCACCACCCTCCCGTCATCGCCGCCGCCGCCACCGCCACCGCCACCGTCGTGTCCCTCAAGGCTGCGAACCTGACGTATATGCCCTCATCCAGCGGCTCTGCCCGCTCCCTCAATTGTGGATGCAGCAGTGCCAGCTGCTGCACTGTGGCAGCCTACGACAAGGACACTCAGCCCCCAGCCCACGCTGCCATCGCCTGCCCGGCCACCCAGATGGTCAACAACAATGAGAACGCAGGCCCTCTGAGTCCGGCGGGCGGGGTGGTGGGCAGCCCCGCGGCGGGGACTCCCAAGCAGCTGGCCAGCATCAAGATCATCTACCCCAACGACCTGGCCAAGAAGATGACCAAGGGCAGCAAGAGCCACCTGGCCAGCCAGGGCCCCGTCATCATCGACTGCAGGCCCTTCCTGGAGTACAACAAGAGCCACATCCAGGGAGCCGTCCACATTAACTGCGCCGACAAGATCAGCCGGCGGAGGCTCCAGCAGGGCAAGATCACCGTGCTGGACTTGATTTCCTGCAGGGAAGGCAAGGACTCTTTCAAGAGGATCTTCTCCAAAGAGATCATCGTTTACGACGAGAACACCAACGAGCCCAGCCGGGTGATGCCGTCCCAGCCCCTCCACATCGTCCTCGAGTCGCTGAAGAGAGAAGGCAAAGAGCCTCTGGTGTTGAAAGGTAACGGAATGCTCCCGTCCCCGGTGTCGGCGGCGTCGGCGTACCCCCGATTCGCCTGGGGTCACTGGGGGTTTCCCCTCCGAGGTACCAGCACTCTCCCCACCCTGCCTATACCCGCAAAGACCAGAATAGACGTCCCTCTCGTGTCTGCCCTCCGGTGCCCTTTCTGAATGAGTTGTTGTGGGGTGGTGAGAGGAACCCGGTAGCATTGAACCTGAAGCCAGGAGATTTGGGTTCTGGTCTTGCTTCCCCCTTCTGATTTGCATGGTGCAAGCCGTGTCACCTCTCTGAGACTCTCCAAACCCCCACCCCACCCCCCGTCTTTCCCCCCAGAGGGGCTTGTAGGGGTGTCAAACTCAATCAGAGAAGGGGCCAAAATCTAAAATCCAGCCTAAATCGCAGGCCGAATGGTTTACTGAACAGTCATAAACTGACAATGTCATAAACTGACAGCGGAGTGCAGTGATGACAGCGCGGTGCGGGCCACATTGCAAGGCCTGGCGGGCTGGATTTGGCCCGCGGGCCTTGTGTTTGACACATGTGCCCCAGAGGGTGGCTCAGGTCCCGCCTGGTCTGGTAGCTCTCGGCCAGTCAATCACTCGCTGGAAAGTTACTGTCTCTCAGGCTTCACACAGGTTGGTGGGATGGAGGTGGAAACTCACAGGTACCCGTTCTTTTTTGTGGGAAAGTCTGCCTCGTTTTCACCTCTCCCGTCAGCTTGGGTTTTAGGTGGTTTATAAAGTGACATAGAGAGGGGCCAGAGACCCTTAGTACGTAGCCCCACAGTATAAGTTCATCAGAAACATCTGTTCCTCGGCCGTGGCTCTAAGGGACAGAGTCGTGAGCTACTCCCCACCCCACTGTTTCCTCAGGGTGCACCCTACAATCGTTGGCATCATGGCTCCCCCCCAAGATGGGGCGCTGGTCACTCGCCTCAGTATGTTCCATGCAGAAGAGCTCGGAGGTCGTGGTGGCTGAGTTCCGGCAGGAGGGATTCATTGCCCACTATTCTCTGAGCTCCTTCTACCCCGTGTTGCGTAACCAAATGGGGCCACCCTCGACCCCTTTGTCCTTCTTGCCTCTTGGCCCCCAAGATACCATCCTTTGGGGGCACCGCACCTCATGCTTGGTCTTCAGTGTCTTCTGTCCGGTGGTGGTGGCTCTGAGAGATCATCATCTTCTTTCTTCTCTTATGTCTGAGCCACGGTGCTCAGTCTAGGCCATAGCGCCCGCTGGCCTCCGGAACTGTGTTGACCAAAGGGTCCCTCTGAGCTTCTTACATGTTTCGATGGCAACAGGCCGTTGAGGGGAGCAAGTGAGTCGTTGTGTCTCTGTGAAGGCAGCCCCGCCATGCCCTTTCTGGTCTTCTCGGCGATGCAGTCTGCCTTTGGCTAAGGCCCATTCTTGGAAATGTGGTTCTGAGTTCCTCTGATATAACCCGCCTGCCCGCCTTCCTCCGATGCCCCCTCCCTGGAGCCAACTACCACAAAGTCACAACTACCCCTTTGTCATGGGCTCTGGCAGCAACTAGTCATTTTTGTTGTTGTCCTTCCTTGGTTTTCTTGGGTTTACAGGAATGTTCAGATTTCCTCTGTATGGTGTGGCTTTATATTCTTGTTTGGTTGGCGTTGAGGGATTCCCAGTAAGGTGATCAGCTAGTGCTTTCTGACCATGATCTTGGCTTGGCTTATCTTTTTTTTTTTTTTTTTTGAGAAACTACAACCTACACATTTCTCCCATTGGTGATCGTTTGTCTTGGGGAGCAGACAGAGTGGGGAGTCGATGGACTTAATGGTTGTCTCTCTGCTCATGCAGAGTCGATGTTGAGAAAAAAGCAGGCCTTGTGTGTCTGCAGACTCCGAGGATAGGCATCGAACAATATACCCTCAGCGGACCCCGGACTTGGACTTGAGGTTGGCTGGAGGAGTTGTAGATCCCCCCCCCCCCCACTTCTTTTCTGGCCGTGTCTATGGGGGTGTCTTGTCAATCGCTGAGAAAGGAGTCTCCTGGGTGCTACCCATGGAAGTGGGGTTCCTCCCCCGCTCCTGTGGATGCCGCTGGGACTCCAGCCGCCGGGGTTGTTCCTCCGTGTCAGGGAGGGAGAGTGGCTCCATGGGCGGGGCCGGACATGCTGCTGACCTCACCACTGGGCGCCCTGGGCGGCCGCCGCGAGGGCTCCTCATTTGCGGGTTGGTGAGACACGGCGGCGGTGGACCTGGAAGAGGTGCTGGTGGTAGAGGTTGGACTATCTGGAACTTTGGGGGCGCTTTTTCTTCCATTTTCTGGGAATTTGCTTGGGGAAAAAAAAAAAAAATCTGTAGTTCAGGAGCAGAAGGGTCTAGAATCTACTCTTATTTATTATCATCGTCATTATCCTTTTGGTCTCTCCTACAATGTGGACCAAGATGGTAAAGAAGGGAGAGCAATTCCCCAGGATGCCCCTCGCTGCCCTCTCACCTGGGCAAACCAAAGGCTAATGATGCCAGCGCACCGTGGAGCGAGGGAATGGGGTGGGCATCCCTCAGAAGGCATGGCCAGCACCTCCTCAGACCAGGCTCTTGTGTGGGTCCAGCAGACCATGCTGGCCTGGCCTCCCTCCCTGCTGAGGGTTCTTTTTCCTAATTCCAGCCCCTGGCTGATGGGAGGTTTTATTTTAGCAAGCGCGGCCGTGGTACCATTTTGGGAATGAGTTGAGTTTTGCAGGGAAGCTATGGTGATGGGTGGGAGGGAGACTCTCCAAGAGTAGACATTTCTGAGGCCTCCTGAATGTATTTTCAGAGATTTCAGTAACAGCCTCCCGGGTAATTTATGGCCGGCCCACCTGCTGCCCGGGTGTGTGTTTGTAAACACTGGTTGCTACCCTCCCTGGCCAAGTGTCCTGTCCCCTGCTCAATGCCACGTTCTCCATGTTTGGTACTGCCGGCCCGGGGACCGTTTTAGTAATGCTGTGTCAGGCCGGGAAGCAGGCGATCAGCGCCGGAGCCCCTGAGATTAAGTTGCTGTCCTCACTTACAGTCCCCTCCCCGGCGTGGCCCGCGTCCGAATCCATGGCTGAGTCTCAGCTTCCACAGAAAACACGGCCTCAGACCTGCACTTCCGCCCAGCCCCGAGAAACGGAGAGAGATTGAGGGATTTGCAAACTCTTGGAACGAATTAGAATCTGTTTTTACCCAAACGGGATGTTGAATGTGATTTCTAGCATTAAGGAATCAGAAGGCTAGACAATCCCCGGATGAGGGCTACCTACCATCACCGCTGTGATGCTTGTCAGGCTCCCGAGGTTGGGTTCAGGGAAATAATTTGTCATTGACCTCAAGAGGCATCCCCACCTCCTTAAAAACGGTCTACGCCTTTAAAATGTTTACTACAAGAAATTTCAAATGTAGAGAAAAGTAGGAAAGTGTGGATCGAGCGCCCATATGCCTGTCACCAGATTTCAATGAGTACTACGGTATCTTCCCTATTTGCCTTCTCTTTTTTTTTTTTAATTGAAAACATTTATAGAGCAGACAGTATTTTAATGTATCTAAACACGTTTTATGTTTAAAGCTGATGTTTAAAAATTAAAAAGGCTGGGATATTTTATAGTAGAGCATGGACAACATTTTTACTCAATATTGCAGCGTCATGTGACCGTTTTGGAGAATTTTCGCAAACTCGTAACTTCTGCTGTGACGGCCAGGTGGTCAGGGTTATGGAGAAGCAGCCCTCCTTCTTTGGGGGGCTGGAGGGAGGGCTCTAGGTGGTAATGGGGGTCCAGGGCTCCCCGCTCTACTCAGCTATGTCAAGGTCCATGCCTGTACTTGCTCTGCGCTGTCACAAAACAAAGACTGACTCAGAGGCGTTTATTGGGGAGCAGAGGGAGGACAGGGAGTTACCTCAGGAGCCTGTTCCCTAGAGAAGATTTGGATAACATGGGGCTGTGGTCGGCAAAGTGCGGCTCCCGAGCCACAGGCGGCTCTCTGGCCCCTCGAGTGTGGCTCTTCCACAAAATGCCACGGCCTGGGCGAGTCTATGTTGAAGAAGTGGCGTTGGAAGAAGTTTAAGTTTAAAACATTTGGCTCTCCAAAGAAATGTCAATCGTTTAGCTGTTGATGTTTGGCTCCGTGGACTGATGAGTTTGCCGACCACTGTCCCAGGGGGTTAGACCCTCACACTGTAAACCTTCCCGCCCTCCCTCCTAATGAGCAACATGGATTGCAGGTTTGCCCGGAGTCAGCAAGGATTCTGAGGTAAACCTGTGGGCAATGTGAGTGGGATAGAAAGATCCAGAGGCTGTGCTCAGAAGTCAGAAGCCCTGGGAGCCTTTTCCTTCTCTCTCTGCTGTGTTTTGTGGGGGGAATACACAATTTCCTCTTGTCTCTCGGAGGTGTTATGAGGAGATTTCTCGATTCACAAACGCACCGTCGTCATTCGGAACCTCTGATTAACACCTGAACGTGGCTAACATGAGCCCTGTAGCAGAGGGGAAATTCAGGCCGGGCCTGGGATCTGGTCCAGCTGAGTTCTGGTCTTGCTCTCCTCCTCTCACCCTGCCTTTGCCTCCGATTTTCACCCCCTTACCTCCCCCCGTCCCGCCCTTGCTGGGCCCAGTAGCTATCTCATAGTGGTAGTTAGGCACACAAGGAACTAAAGCCTGCAGAGTGTGTAAGTAGTGCCTCATGGTAACGACTCAAACATGCCGCTTAGTATCAGTGCTGCTGGTTGAACAGGAATGATGGTGCCAGTAAAATCGGGAGTTTTGGCTCCTTTTCCGAAGGAGTACAGCTAACAGGCTAGGTACAGCAGCCTGTGTGTGTGTGTGTGTGTGTGTGTGTGTGTGTGTGTATGGCTGTCGGCTAAAAATAACCTGGTGACTGGCCCCTAATTTAAGTAGCCTACAGTTGGAGTGCCAAGCAATTACAAAAACATGTTGGGTCAAGAGGCCAGAGTAGTTCGGGCCTCCCCTGGAATTATGCATGTGGAGGGGGGTTTGTAAGAATGCAATGAGACATCTGTGCGCGTAACACCCCATAACTCAGTCGTGAAAGCAGAAAACTCTTAAGCTTTGCTTTTTCTGCCCCCCCACCCCCCACCCCCTTAAGGCCGGTTTATTTTTGGAGTCAGGATTGTAGTCTGACTATAAAAGGGGAGGTGGGAGGAGGGGCAGCTCCCTCCCCGTGGAAAGTTCTGGAAGCTTTGGGATGGGAAGGAGATCGTGGGTGAAGTCATGGACAGGCCTGGTCTTCTCCTAAACCTGTCCCCTGAGCTGGTCCGCGGTTACCTCTGTCCTCTCTGAGCTCCTGGACACATTGCCCTCCTTCTTAATTACAATGTCAGTGAAGAGAGAGGTGAGCTCTCTCTCTGCCTCTCCCTCTCCCTCTCTCTCCCCCCTTCTCCCCCTTCGCTGCCCTCACTCCCGCTGCTCCTCATACGCTGGTGCACAGCGGAGAGGAGTTTAGCTTCCTGACACCTGGCTCCGCTTCTAGGCTATTCCACCCTTGACCAGAGGTGTCCTCAGGCAGCTCAGGTGGCCCCTCAGACTCCCAGTTTGGTCCCCATTGTAAAATGGGGGTCATCTCAACATCCCAGGACAAACTGAGATCTGGCACAGAGCTCTCCAGAGCTCAGGCCCCCGGGCCCTGCTCCCAGCGCCCCCCTCCCACCCCCTCCCGTCCTTTTCCAAACCTCTCACAGGACATGGAGGGTGTGGCTTCGGGCCGGTGTGGCCATTGCTCTCGGGGCAGCACGGTTGGAGCATGCTAAGTGTGGACCACATGGCCGCACCAGTTCCCACCAGTGAGCCCTCTGGCTGGTCGGGGAGAGGCCTCTCCTGGCAGTGGCCGCGAACGATCATTGATTCGCAAAAGCAGGGTCGGGAGCAGAAGAGCCTTGAGCCACAGTCTGTGGCTCACAGGCCCACAGGACCCCCTGCTTCCAAGGGTCATGGTCATGAGCAGCCAGAGCCCCCCTCCCAGCGCTGCTGGGCCGAGATTTGGGCCTAAACATGCCCCAGTCCGCAGAGCACTGGCAGTTTATCTCAAGTGGGCAGATGAGGATACACTACCCACGGAGGTAGACGTTCTAATTTCATCTTTTCGAGCTCAAGAAGCCCCGTTTGGGGAAGGAGAAGGAAGCTGAGAGGCCCCCTAGCCCCGTGGTCAGCAAACCGCGGCTCCCGAGCCACATGCGGCTCTTTGGCCCCTTGAGTGTGGCTCTTCCACAAAATTCCACGGCCTGGGCGAGTCTATGTTGAAGAAGTGTCGTTAGAAGAAGTTTAAGTTTTAAAAAGTTGGCTCTCCAAAGAAATTTCAGCCGCTGTAGTGTTGATATTTGGCTCTGTGGGCTAATGAGTTTGCCGACCACTGGCCTAGCCCAATAGTTTTCACACAGGCTCTCATTGGCATCAACTGGGACCACTTAACCCTTCGATGCTCAGTGGCCACCTCGAGATTCTGATTAAATGGGTCTGGGGGCCACACCTGTGCATCAGGTGAGCTAAAGCTCCCAGGTGGTTCTGAGCCCGGCACAGTCAGAGCCACTGGTCTCGTCCCGTCTTCTCGTTATGTTGCTACAGACATGGGGCCTAGGGAAGTTCAAGGTCACATGCATCATTCGTTTTAGAGTCTTGGTCCTTAGTGCTAACATAGGTCTTGCCAAGTCGATAGATTCCTGTGTGTGTGTGTGTGTGTGTGTGTGTGTGTGTGTGTGTGTTATTATCTATGGATAACAGCATCTAATGGGCAGCATGCAAATAAAAAAATTTTTTAAATATGTTTTATTGAGTTTTAGAGAGAGAAGAAGGGAAAGGGAGAGGGAGAGAGAGACAGAAACATGGATGAGAAATATTGACCAGCTGCCTCCTGCACGCCCCCTACTGGGAATCAAGTCCGCAACCCAGGCATGTGCCCTGACTGGGAATCCAACCAGTGGCCTCTTGGTTCATGGGTCCGTGCTCAACCACCGAGCCACACTGGCCGGGCTATTTTATAGACAGGGAAACGGATGCCTCGCCTGAGGGCATAGAGGAAGCTGGTAGCTCAGCTGGTAGCTCAGCTGGCATAAGAGCTGTTTCCCAACTCCCAGTCCAGTCATTTTCTGAAAGTCCCAGTGGGCGTCCAGCCCTTTTTTGGCTCCTGTCCAAGTGGCTATTGAACAAGCCATTCCCGTGGGGCCACGTGGTGGCCAGGTCACTCCGTGTTTTCTCTTCGTTTCCCTTCGCAGCGAGCTCATGAGGCGAGGGACTTCTCAGCGAGGCAGCTGCTGCTTGGCGTTTGCACACAGCCTTCCTATTAAGCATTTCTCTCTCTTTTTAAAAAAAATATTTTATTGATTTTGTTTTGAAGAGGGAGGGATAGAGAGTTAGAAACATCAATGAGAGAATCATCGAGCAGCTGCCTCTTGCACACCCCCTACAGGGGATGTGCCCGCACCCAAGGTACATGCCATTGACCGGAATCGAACCTGGTATCCTTCAGTCCGCAGGCCGATGCCCTATCCACTGAGCCAAACCGGGCTCGGCAAGAATTTCTCTCTTTTTCTAGCAAAGGGAGTATAGGACGGAGGTGAGCGGCACAGGCCCCAGAGCCAGACTGCCGAGCTGGAATTCTGACTCTGCCACTCTGAGCAGAGGAAACTTGCTGGGCCTCAGTTTTCTTATCCATGAAATGGGAGGGTAGTGGCACTTTTCTCTTGGGATCCAACTGAGGATTAAATGAGATAACAAGCGTACCAGTGCTAGACCTTCAACAGCTAACCTTGACGAAAAATTTACCATAATTGTAATATCAAGTACCTACCATAGTAATGTATCAGCAGCTACTATATCCAAGAGAGAGATGGGTGATGAAATTCCGTGTGATGAATTGACATCGCCACTGGGGCAATGCAGGTGGGAATCGAACCTGGGACCCTTCAGTCTGCAGGCCGACGCTCTATCCAACTCTTCGATACTTGGTGGGCTGTTTTGTTTCAAGGTTTGGAAAAACCCGGTGTTTCTCTAGGGGTGGATAGATGACTGCATCCCCGTACTTTTTCTGAATCAGGGTCATCCTGGAAAATTATGTGCCGTTTCTGTGTAAGGAGATCTTATCAAAGGAAGGCTGAGCAAAGACTCCATCGTCTACCCGTTGCTGGGATATTAAGGAAAGTTTTAGAAAGAACCCAGATGGTATACAAATCCCCCTGCCTGCCGCGGTTTCATTTTCACACGGCCTCTCCATTCTTTACCCATATATGTGCATCGCCTGTGGATGTCTCATCTAGAAACTGAAACCCAGTTTCACTCTTCGTCGCCTGTGCTTCGGCTTCCTGTATTGTCATGGTTGAGCGTTGGACCACGCCTGCTTCTATGGAGGCGTCCCGTCTTACTGCACCGCATTGCCTGTGAATGAGGCTGAGATGAATTCTGCATCTCTGAGCGTGTGGGAGAAGCCTCTTAGAGGGAGTAGCCTTGCTTAGAATCGGCCGCCGCCGCCTCCCCCCAACCTTCGCCAGCCCCCGATTTTCTTTACTTTTTATTCCTGCCGCTCCCTTCAGAACACAAGGGCCGACTGCCTATTGACGTGACTGGTCTCAGGAGAAGGTCAGGAGAAGTCTCCATCCTTGGTCACAGGCTTTCGCTCATGGACTCCCAGAGGGGCGTGTTGTCAGTCTGGGCAGAGTGGGAAGTGTGGAGGCCCATTGAAAGCAGAAGCTGCTGGAACCGGTTTGGCTCAGTGGATAAGAGCGTCGGCCTGTGGACTGAAGGGTCACAGGTTCCATTCCGGTCAAAGGCCTGTACCTTGGTGGCGGGCACATCCCCAGTAGGGGGTCTGCAAGAGGCAGCTGGTCGATGATTCTCTCTCATCGATGTTTCTAACTCTCTATCCCTCTCTCTTCCTCTCTCTAAAAAATTAATAAAAAATATATTAAAAAGCAGAAGCTGCTGAGAGAGCCAATGGTGCTCGTGCTGAAAGTATGAGTCACTCCTGTTGACACTCACTGTCCAGGGACGCTTTGAAAGGGACATCGCAGCAGAAGGAAGTGGCCCGGGAGGTGCTGTGTCTCTCCCCCCCCCCCGCTTTTCTAAGTCCTGGGTTTCGGGGCAATGCTGACATCGGGGTGCTGAAGCAAACACAGTCAGAAGTGTCTCAGGGTGGAGAGACAATTCCCAGGAGTCCCTTTGGCTAAATTGAGGAAAAAGGCCCTTTAAATAGGTGCTAATTCTCCGCCGGATAATTAGCTTGTCTTCCCTGATAGAGTGGACGAACTGGGTTGAATTCATTATAATTAATCTTACTTATTACGTAAAAATGCACGCGTCTGCCCTTATTAGGTGAACCTCTTGCTTTTTTTTTTTTTTTTTTTTTTTTAATCTTTATTGTTGAAAGTATTTCATAGGTCCTCCTTCCCCCACTCCATTAACCTCTTCAGGCCTGCTCCTGCTCACCCCCCACCCTCACCACCCCATTGTCTGTGTCCACTGGTTATGACATTTATATATATATATATAAATTTATACACACACACACACACACATACACACACACTGAGTGGCCAGATTATTTATGATCTCTGAATGCATAATAATCAGGCCACTCAGTGTATATCCAATATAATAATAATCCTATATAATAAAAGGCTAATATACAAATTGTCCCCTTGACCAGGAGTTCGACCAGCAGGCAGGCCAGCCAATTGCCCATGTCCCCTCCCAATGGCCAGGCTGGCCAGACTCCACCTATGCACGAATTTATATATATCACTTCCTTTTGCTGTGATGTCCCTTTCAAAGTGTGTGTACACACACACACACACACACACACACACACACACACACACACACACACACTGAGTGGCCAGATTATTATGCGTACAGAGATCACCATAATCTGGCCGCTCAGTGTGTGTGTGTGTGTGTGTGTGTGTGTGTGTGTGTATACGTATACAAGTTCATTGGTTGATCTCTTCTCACCCAACCTCCTCCCCCGCCTTCCCTCTGAGGGTGAGCCCCTTCTTTCCTGCCTGGAGGGGGCCGAGGCAGCGCACCCCACTCCACTGAGAATGAAAGACTTGAATGAAAGACAGCGTGATGGGCCGCTCTCGCTCACACAAGTTGGGGGAAGCTGAGCACGGCCTTGCCCATAGAAGAGACAGAGCTTTCCTGTTAGTGTCTGCACCACTTGAGGGGGCTTGGAGAATGCTTGGAGGACTGAGACTCAGACGCCACAAAGCTGCCTGGATAATTACCTTGAAATCAATCTCCTGCTGGCGACTGGACATTTTCCTGGATTTACAATGCAAAGCTTTTCCCAGGGAGTGGAGAGGAGAGTCATTGGCTTGGTGCACTAGCTGGTGGCTAGGCAGTGAGTCTGGATGGTGGCCCCGGAGGGTCAGCAGGGGATGCTCAGGGGCTCAGTGGGCCAAGCTCCTCCCTACGCGTTTTCTTCCTCCCCACGCCTCAGCCATTCAGAGCCCCCAGGCTTCCCCATCTGGCTGCACGGTGCTCTAAGGGAAGACACTGCCAGCTATTGTGCATGGTGCCTTGATTTTGCTGGCATTAATGTGTATCAGGAAGATGTGGAGGGTGGGGAGAAGAGAGCCCGCTCTGGGAAATCCCTCAGAGGGCCTCTGCTCCCCGTTGAAGTGTCTTTTCCTGAGAGGAGAGGGGCTGTTGATGTTGGATGGGAGTTGACCGCTATTTGGTAGCTTACTGTCCCTTAGATTGTTGTGGGCATTGGTCACTGCTTCTACATGTGCACGCGCACACACACACGCACACGCACACGCACACGCGCGCACACACACACACACACATCTTATTTGACACTTGTAACATGGGAATGAAATGGCACTGGGTATTAACTCATTTAATGGGGATGACACAGTTGTCTCCATCCTCACTGTCCAGGGTGGTAGCCGTGAGTCCCACATGGTTGCTGAGCACTGGAAACAGAGCGCTTCCACACGGGGATGTGCTGCAAGTGCACAAGGCACACTGGGTCTCAGAGACTTTGATAAAAAAGTATTAGTACAATATTTCACTAATAATCCAGCCTGCAACTCTTGGGGTCCCTTCCCTTAGACAGGACCACACGAATGGTGGTGACGTACATATGCACTGGCACCCCTTTGCTACCAGATTCACACACACACACACACACACACATCTGTACAAAGCTGCTATACAAATCATGTACACAGGTTCTGGAATAACGTCGCCTTGTTCAATGTCGTTTTGTGATAACATGGATGGGATGCCACTGGGACAGAATTCTCGTGTATATCCGTTAGCCTCCGGTGAAGTCGGTTTTGTGATATGTTGTTTTGCTTAAGGTCACCGAACCTATCAACAGTGTTACATGAGGACTCACTGTGTTGCTCTGGGTGCTAACCAGTGAATACTTTCCATTTCTATTAATAACTACCAGTATTAGCTCATTAAGTTCACACAATAACTCTATTGTTGCCTGTTGGTACTATGATTAGCCCCATTTTGCAAATGAGGAAACGAGGGTATACAAAGGCTAAGCAACTTGCCAAGATCATACTGCGGAGGCAGCCTGAACCCCACTGCAGGGAATTACACTCGATTTCCTCTAGGACCTGGGTGGGGAACCTCCGGCCCTCGGGCTGTAGGAGAACAGCGAGGTCCTTTGGTCTGGCCTTGCCAAGGCATTAGAGGTGAGTTAGTTAAATGTGTGACCAAATATAGGAGGCTCATTTTTTTTTAAAAAATGTATATATCTTTATATTTTATTGAGGTTTTACAGAGAGGAAGAGAGAGGGATAGAGAGTTGGAAACATCGATGCGAGAGAAACATCGATCAGCTGCCTCTTGCACACCCCCTACTGTGGATGTGCCTGCAACCAAGGTGCATGCCCTTGACCAGAATCGAACCTGGGACCTTTCAGTCTGCAGACCGAAGCTCTATCCATGGAGCCAAACCGGATCTGGCCAGAGGCTCATTTTTAAGGGGATAATTGTGTACGGCCCGCGAAGGATCTTATAAATATCCAAATGGCCTGTGGCAGAACAGAGGTTCCCCATCCGGCTCTAGGACAAACCACAGCTCAGCATCCGTGGGGTCCACATTTTAATAACAACAACAATAAACAAGTGAAGAAATAAACAGGGAGTTTCAGAGGGTAATGAGCACTTGGAAGGTTATAAAACTTGGAAACTTGGTGATATAATGAAAGAGAGCTGAGGGAGGGCAGCTCTGAATTGGATGTGAGGGAAGACCTTTCTGAGGAGATGACACTTGGTCTGAGGTCGGCATCACCCACGTGGGAAATAAGGGGAAGAGAGTTCCAGAAAGAGGGGACAGCACGTGCAAAGGCCCTGGGTGAGAAGCAGATCGCCCAGGTCTCACACACCCTACAACAGTGGTCGGCAATCCATGGCACACGGGCCACGTGCGGCTCTTTGGCCCTTTGAGTGTGGCTCTTCCACGCGCGGGCACACACACATACAGTGCAATTGAAACTTCGTGGCCCATGCACAAAAGTTGGTTTTCGGCCTGGGTGAGTCTATTTTTGAAGAAGTGGTGTTAAACACTCAAGGGGCCAAAGAGCCGCATATGGCTCGTGAGCCGAGGTTTGCCAACCACTGCCCTAGAACATCTGGGCTCCTTCTCACCGTTGTTCATCCATGTCAGGTCTGTCCAAGCTGTGCCGACGTTGTAGAATGCAAGCATTGGGAGAAACTTGCAGTTTATGCCAACCCGGATGTTAGAGAAGTGGCCACAGAGGTCACAGAGGTAGAGCCACATATCACGTTAGCGTGGAAAGAGGGCTGCATTCTGAGTCCCTGAGGTCAGGCCTTCTGTCACCCTGAGCAGCATTAGGCATGGATTCAAAGGGATGTGTCTGAGAAAGCCAATGGTGTCAGGTGTGAGGTGCATCCTAGGTCACCTCTCCATTCTGCATGTCCCAGGCTGACCCTCCACTTAGCTCAAGTTCATGTTGACAATGTAGAATCACAGCCCACCTCCCCAGAGCTGTGCTGGCCTTCTGGCTCTTTCCCTCGTCATCTCAGAAGGTGGTCCACTGGGTGTGGGGACAAGCTACCTGCTGACATGACCTTTCCAAGGGATGGGATGGCATGAGACGTTGGGCACGGCTGGCTGGGTGAATCCTTATTCCAGGAGGGCTCACGCCTGCTCGTTCTGGCAGTTGACCGGTAATACTTAGGCTTGCTGAATATTCTTGCCAAATGCAGAATTCAGCTCAGCGACTTGAGGAAGTCGTTCCTACGCGTTTTATGAACTGAAAACATTGGTTCGGTAAAAACACGGCCCAAGTTTTGAGGGTTGACGTTGATTCCTTCCCCTTATCGCTCTCTCAGTTCCCCAAGCCACAGCCCTTTGACCTCCAGGTCAGATGAAAAACACATCATCCTGAAAGCTGTTATTTTTGGACACACGGAGGTTTCCCTCAGAGCAAGCTGAGACGCACAGGGCATCGTTCACGGTGCGCTCTGTACACAGCTGAGCGATGGAACCAACCGCTGGGCTTCCCCCGTGCAACCTCCCTTTGCTTCCTTGCCCTCCCTCCTCTCTCCTTGTCATGGGTGTTTCTAGATGACCTCCCGTGAACGTGATTTCCCACTGGGAAGGTTTCGCAGTAGAAATATGCTCTCCCCCGAGGCTCGCTCTTGATATTTCCAGAGATTTATTTAATTGGACCCCACTTAGGTGCCGTTGGGAAAGCATACTTTTGCTGTGGAAGCTGTGATGTGCTTAATTTGGGGTCTAAGATAAATGTCGGTCCTCGGGGGAGGCGGATGGTTAAGCAACAGTTTGCCTTTTGTATAGTGGGCCCGTCTCATGAATAGCTTTTTCTGGGCTCGCCTCTTGTTTGTTTGTTTAGCAGGGCTTCGTTGTTTAAACCCCTGCACCGGAAAGCAAAGAACGCTCCCCCCGCTCTCTTCAGAGAATTAAACAATGATGGAGAGCGGTTGAGCTCTTGGGGGAAAATACAGCTTTGTGTTTTATAGCCCTCTCCTTCTGTTAACATTCTCCCCTCTGCAGCCGTCGAGTATGAGTGCATGGATTCCCCCCGCTCCCCCCCCCCCCACTTCCCCAAATCCATCTTGATGGGTTCACCAGCATTGAGCATCTTAGTGAATAGAGAACGTATGGAGTAGCCTTCCAAATACACAGATTCTCCGGCTAAAATATCCTTTGGCCCAGAGAGAGCATGGGCCAGTGCTGACTCCTACGGAGGGTATAGCTAGCGAGGAGGTAAGTGTCTTGAGGGAAGGAGTGGGCTTCTCGGTTTGCAGCTGGCTAGTAGAACTAAGGATCCGGAAGGCTCCATGGTCTTGTCTCTGATGGGCTTGTGGGTCCTTTAGACTGCATCCCATTCCCTGACCTTGGACCGGTCCTGGCTTGACTTTAAGACATGGTACCGACTTGGGTTGGTTCCCCGGGGCCAGGTTCTCAGGCAGTCCACAGGTTTCGGTGTTATTCCTTGAAAGTAAGAACTATAATTTCTATTTTTTATTTAGTTATTTATTTATTTTAGAATGTAAGCTATACTGAGAATCAAAATTAAACGTAGGTATGGTATTACCTACTTTGGCTTGGGCCACCATAACAGCATGGCACAGATTGAGTGGCTTGAACAACAGCAAAAACTCAGTTCTCACAGTCCTGGAGTTTGGAATTCCAGGGTTAAGGTGTCAGCATGGTTAGGTTCCGATGAGGTCTCTCTTCCTGGCTTGCAAATGGCCACCTTCTCTCAGGGTCCTTAGGTAGTAGGGAGAGAGACACCAAGATTTCTGGGCACTAATCTCATCATAAGGGCCCCACCCTCATGACCTCATCTCTCAGAGGCCCCATTTCCAAATACCATCCCATTGGGGGGTTGAGGGATTCAACACATGAACGGGGATAGTGTATAACTGAGTCCATAGCAGATGTTAAAAAAAAGCAGTCAGGGAAAGAAAGTGGACGGATTTGCCCAGGTTTTGGCATAGTGTGGTTCTCTGGGCCTTATCTGTTCCCTGGACTCCCTCCCCTCTTCCCTTCCCCCCAAACCAGTCAGTCCCTTCTCAGCCCTTACGAGGCCTGCCCTGGACTAAGATCTAATTCGCTTCCACAGTCCCCAGGAACTGGAGGGAACCCCGTGGCCCTTGTAATTAATTATTACCCTTTTATTTGTAGGCTTATGTGTTTATCATCCGTCTCCTCCCATTGGACCCTGACCAGTGGGGAGGGAGGGAGAGAGAAAAGGAGGGGAGGGGAGGGACATCTACAGGATGTCCCTCGGGCCCCCAGCTGTCTGGAAGGCCCTGCTCTGAGATGAAAGAGACTCTAAAAGTGAAACATAATGTGAACGCAGCTGGCGTGTCCGTTACGGAAACCCGGAGGCTTGGGCTGAGGGTTTGAGGTGAGCCGTTCTCCCCGGGAGCTGCTGGGTCTGTGCTCTCGGAGGTCCCGGCTTCCATGTGGAGGCAGACGGGAATGTGAATTGCACGTTTTCGGGAACCTGGGCGTGAACTTGGCCGGCCGTCAGCCCTCTTCCCTCCGCATGCCCAGCCTGTGCGTCCGTGGGCATGCGTCTCAGTGAAAAGCCATTCATTTGATGAGCCTCAAAGCCCGTCCTGAACATAGAGCACGTTGACTTCCTCTCGTTGGCATTTTGGTTAGTAAGAGGGAGAGGCAGAGGAACCCCCGGTGACAATCATGCCCACAGGCCGGCCTGTGTGTGTGTGTGTGTGTGTGTGTGTGTGTGTGTGAGAGAGAGAGAGAGAGAAAGAGAGACAGAGAGAGAGAGAGACAGAGAGAGACAGAGAGACAGAGGCCAGGCAAGGCCAGAGGTGGACGGCGTGCCCTGGCCCCGGGCACGGGGAGTGGCTGGTGGAAGCCCATGATGCCGACCCCTGCCTTGTCCTTGGTTCTCGCTTAAACCCGTCGGAGCCCGAGAGGGAGGGTGGATGGATGGCGGGGTTTTCTGCACTCACAGCCCCAGGAACCGTGTGTTGGGCGGGAAGGGAATGAAGGGAGCCTGGCCCCTCTTCCCAAACCACCCTGGACCCTTTAGCGACAGGGTGAAAAGATACGCTGTGGATTCTCTCGGAAGGTCGGGCATCAAATGCATTCGAGGTAGAAACTCCCGAATCCCGTTTCCTCCCTTATACCTCGGAAGGATCGGAGAGCGGGAGGGAGGGACACGCTGGCCCTGGTGAGGGGGCACTGAAGAGATCTTCCTGGAAGGCACTGGTTTCTGCAAAACCTGGGGGAGTTCCTGGGGCGGGGGAGGAGTGGGGAGGACTCTGAGATCTTCCCCTTCAGGATCCTGCTCACATAATGTCATCTGCTCAGGAAAGCCACACAAAGCCGCCTGATTGTTGTCTTTGTGGAAAATTACATGAGTGTCATCAGCTGTTGCCTCTGGCAGTGCTTTCTGTTCTAATGTAAATACACGAGGGAACAGATTTAAAGGAACAGGCCAGATTTACATACTTGTGGGGGGGCCTCCCAGACGCTCTGCCTGTTAGTCAAACGTACGCAAATGACTGTGCCCTGAATGGTCCCCGTCACAGCTCTCAGGCGGGGAGGCTGGGAAAGGGGTGTTAGGAGTCGGGGGGCGGGGGGGGGGGTCACAGGCGCTGCCTTGGGGAGCCGCTGAGCCACTTCCAGGCTGGGATTCCTGGAAGGCACCCTGTGAAAGCTTCATTTTTGTATGCCACCCTTCCGAGATCATTGCTCAGCTCACCTTTTTTGAGGTAACTATTTAGACGGGAATGTTTGAAAAATTACTTCCATTGGGTGTGTGACAAAGATCTTTATCCATCAAAGAAGGGAGCAATATATTTTAAAAGGTAAGAAATAAGAGCCCCCTGAACAAGTTCATGAATGAAAGCAGTTGTAGAAGTACACAAAACCAGAACTCTAGCTGAAACCATATTGTAAATTTTGCAAGGACTTAGAGGCCCGGTGCAAGAATTTGTGCATGGGTGGGGTCCGGCCAGCCCGACCCCCACCCCCAGTTGGGACAGTCAGGGGCAGGGTTGGCCAGGGGCTGGGTGTGTATATCTCTTTAGGGGCTGGTGTGTATTTCTCTTTAGGGGCTGGTGTGTATCTCTTTAGGGGCTGGGTGTGTACTAGGTGTACTGGTTAATAATGTGGATTTTGTAATCAAAGAAAACATGATAATTTCAAGAGAAACATCAAAAGTGCTTTATTCAAAGCATCCATCACTAGCTACACATTTCCCCCATATTTCAGGTAATTTGTGGATACCGTCCCAATAGAACTTTTCTTGTTTTGAGGCAAATCATTCAGAGACCCAATTTTCCACTTCTTTGTATGTTTTGAAGTGCTGCTCAGAAGGCTCATGTGCCATCCATCAGAACAAGTGGTGTTCTGGAGTAAGGTCTGGTGAATACGTACGGTGGGTGGGTTTATACTTCCCAGGCAAGATCTTTAACTGGTTTTGAAGTGTGTGATGGTGTGTCATCATGAAGCAAAATTACTTTGCTGTGTCTTCTGGCCCATTCTGGTGGTTTTACGATCAACAGTGGTTCAAGTTGATTATTTGTTGTCGGTAGTGATCAGTATTAACGGTTTCACCTGGTTTTAGAAGCTCATAATACACCACACCTTCCTGATCCCACCAAATGCAGAGCATTGTCTTCTTTCCAAAGCGATTTGGCCTTGCAGTCGATGTTGATGGTTGATCTGGATCAACCCATGATTTTGTGGACTTGGGATTCTCAAAATAAATCCACTTTTCATAGCCAGAAACAATTTGGTCCAAAAGAGACTTTCATGCCATTGAAGCAACATTTTACTGATGACTTTTTGGTTTTCCATTTGTCTTTCGTTCAGTTGATGTGGCACCCATTTTCCTTCCTTTAAAATCTTTCCCATTGCTTGTACTACTATTTCTCTATAGGGGATAGGTGTGTTTCTATTTAGGGGCTGGGTGTATATAATGTCTTTAGGGGCTGGATGTGTATAATCTCTCTAGGGGATAGGTGTGTGTATCTCTCTTTAGGGGCTGGGTGTGTATCTCTCTTTAGGGGCTGGGTGTACATAATCTCTTTCGGGGCTGGGTGTGTATAATCTCTTTAGGGGCTGGGTGTACATAATCTTTTTAGGGGCTGGGTGTGTGTATCTCTCTTTCGGGGCTGGGTGTACATAATCTCTTTAGGGGCTGGGTGTGTGTTTCTCTTTAGGGGCTGGGTGTGTATATCTCTTTAGGGTCTGGGTGTACATAATCTCTTTAGGGGATAGGTGTGTGTTTCTCTTTAGGGGCTGGGTGTTCTTTGCCACTCGGCGCCCACGTGCTGCCCAGACTCGTTTCGGCAGAGAAGCTCATTCTGAGATAAGGGTTGGAAATGCATCGCCCAGAGTTGCTGCTCAGGCCTGGTAACTATTTGCTCGGATAACTACAAGCAGTTGGTGCCTAATGTGGTCAGCCTGGGGAGGACTCTGAGAACAGACAGGGAAGGGAGGGGAGCAGTGTTGTCGCAGACACTCTGTCTGCCTGGCCTGGGGTGGCTCAGTGGTTGAGCTTTGACCTGTGAACCAGGAGGACACGGTTCGATTCCCGGGCAGGGCACATGCCCGGGTTGCGGGCTCGATCCCAAGTGCGGGGCGTGCGGGAGGCAGCTGATCAGTGATTCTCTCTCATCACGATGTTTTCATCTCCCTTCCTCTCTGAAGTCAGTATATTTTTTAAAAGCCCTATATGATGGTCTAACAACTGTGCTGTAACCTGAAACTAATACGAGAGAGCCATGGATGCGAACGGTATTTAGGAAATTTAAAGATTAACAAAATGAGATAAATCCCTCTGTGCTCGCTCCTTTCCTGGAAAAGCCATGATCCAGGCATGCGTGCCCTTGAGGGGTCCCCTGACTGGGAAAGTCGGGGTGCACTGGGGAAGGAGGAGCTGCTATCTCTGGGAGGTCTTTAAGCTCCTGCTGCTCGGTGCCTCGGTTCCTGCTTCCTTCTGAATACAGTTCTCAGAGGAGAATCTCTACCAGGGGTCTTCAAACTACGGCCCGCGGGCCACATGCAGCCCCCAGGGGAGTCTGATCCTGCCCGCCAGGTTTTTTGGGCAGTGAGGGCAGCCAAGGTGTTACAGTAGGAATTAGTAGTTCATATAGTCCGGCCCTCCAGCTCTCTGAGGGACCGTGATCTGGCCCCCACTTTAAAAAGTTTGAAGACCCCTGCTCTAGACGTTGGCATACTTCTCATTTACAGCCTTTATACGAAGCATCATTTTTAGGTCTTTAAAAGGGTAGTTTCCCCACGTATTGCAAAAACACGTGTTTTAAAAAAGTGCTAGAGCCAGTTTGGAAGGACTTGCTATTTATTAAGCAGATTAATCCCCAAAGCTGTGTTGGGCGGCAGGTGCTGCTGTGGTCCCTGCTCCCTCTGGGGAAACGGAGGCACCGGGAGGCAAGAAACCGGTGCAGGAGGCGGCGTGGCTGGCATTCGGGATGCGACCCAGGCAGCTGGCCTCGGCATCGCTGCCCGCATGTGGATCCTCGGGAGGTGGGGCGCCTGGTGACAGAGCAACATCTACCCACAGAGCTTCCGGCACCAGGTTCTGATGATATCACACCCACTCTGCAGATCAGTAAACTGAGGCCTAATGGGGGAAAGTGGTTGCAGCAGGCCCCAGGGCTCCTGGGAGACAGAATCACAATCACAGCCTGGTCTGTCTGCCTCCAATCCCCGCACCTAACCCCCAGCCACACCGCCTCTGCTCCAGGGCTGCTTATCTTGTTGTAATGTTCTCATTTAGCAAAAACAGGTATGAAATGACCCAGCTCCTCGCTGGGTATGAAATCATCACAGCTCCGCAGAACGGGGGCGGTCAGCTGGGCCTCTAGGGCAGTGGTCGGCAAACTCATCAGTCCACAGAGCCAAATATAAGCAGGATCACGACTGAAATTTCTTTGGAGAGCCACATTTTTGAAACTTAAACTTCTTCTATGCCACTTCTTCAAAATAGGCTCACCCAGGCCGTGGTATTTTGTGGAAGAGCCACACTCAAGGGGCCAAAGAGCTGCATGTGGCTCACAAGCCGCAGTTTGCCGACCAGGGCCCTAGGGGATAGGATGGGGTCTGGTAAGGGACAGGGTTTGGAAGAGAAAACCTCATTAGCCTCACTCCTCCCCCCCTCCCCCCCTCCCCCTGCCTCTAATCCCACACTTGTACCCCCAGACATCGCTCTACAGAACACCCCACCGGTCCCTTTTGCTCTGAGCACCATCTCAGGGACAGAATTCTCTTCTGCAGCGAATACGTGCGAACTCACTCTTCCCTTTTCTGTCCACTCCGTCTCCACATGCTCTCCGACATGGCTTATACAACAGGCCCAGCGTTTTGCGCGTGAGCCCCCCCCGAGATTCGGATCTTTCTGTGTCTGTCTGTCTCGAATCCTCTCCCCCTTTCCCCCTCGTTTCCCGGCCCATGCCACCTGTTAGCATATTACATCACTGCCTCCCGGACCGCAGTTGCAGCAAAGGCCTCAGACAAAGTCCTTCTTCTTGTATTGTTTGCGCTCAAAGAGTTGATATCATGCCAGCTGATGTCATTGTGTGTCTTTGTGTGACTGCTATGGCAACTGGGCAGGTGGGGTGCCCCCAGCTGATGTCATCGGGAAAGGAGGTGCAGAGACAGAATTTTAAAGAGCTCCGGGCTGCTTTCTTCTGCCTGGGGGGTTTTCTGGTGGGCATTTATTTATTTATTTATTTTTAAGCCGGCCGCTTTTGAGACAAATTACAGCTCAAGTGCCCTACGTAAGACGAGAGAGATCTTGTTTTCTAGCCCCTTAGAAACTTCTTTTGAATTCATCTTAGTTGTTCTTTCCTCTCATTGTTTGTGGAAAAGTGTAGCAAACTGCCTTTTTCTTTGGGGGAAAAAATAAGTGAATGAGGTTCCTATCCCGGGATCAGGGTGGAACTGTCTGCCTGGACTTCGTAGGGGTCACAGCTGAGCAGGTTTTAATAACCTTTCCGTCTCTTTTGTGGGCAGTGGGTCATTTCACGTCTTTAAATGTTTTCACCAGTGAAGCTTTTCGGGTTTTCCATTTCTTCCGTCTACTTTAAAATTGATTTGAGCCCAGATAAACTTTTCCCCCCCATGATTTCTTAGCCCAGTGGTTGGCAAACTCATTAGTCCACAGAGCCAAATATCAACAGTAAAACGACTTAAATTTCTTTGGAGAGCCACATTTTTTAAGCTTAAACTCCTTCTAACGCCACTTCTTCAACATAGACTTGCCCAGGCTGTGGTATTTTGAGGAAGAGCCACACTTAAGGGGCCGAAGAGCCGCATGTGGCTTGAGAGCCGTGGTTTGCCGACCACTGTCCTAGCAGAATACACTAATGATATGTAAGGGCAGCATTTAATTCTAACAATTAAAATGAAGGGCTAGCTCTTGCTTTTCTTTGCAAAAAGAAGAGCTAGGATTACTTTATTCCTCTGTAAGGCTCAAACCTCATAGTACTCCTTGGCATGTGCTTGGGGTCATGGCCAGACCTGAACATATGACCTCCCTGGTGTGCATGGCCAAGTCCACGTGTGCTGGCTGCTGTCAGCAGCCCCGACACTGGATATCTATCTAGTTTACAGTCTGGAGCTTCCTGCTGCGGTTGCTAAAGATGAGACCTGAAGGGCACAGGCGAGGCTCAGGGACCTGGGGACAGACTTCCTGTCCTTGTGTCACAACAGCCACATCCTGTTCGCGCGCCCGCTTCCCGAGACCACGGAGGCTGCTGTAAAGCCCCCGCCGAGGGGGGAAAGGCTGTGTTTTGGTTGCCTTCAGCTATGGGAGACCTCCAACTGCTTCCTGTTTGATGTGAATCGGAGCTGATTGGGTGCTGATAATGTCTGGTTGCCTAGCTCTCAGCTGTATAACCTTTCCGGCTTATCCATGTGTGTGATGCAACTAACAAATATGAAAGGAAACTTTAAGTAACTACGATCCATAAATTTTCTAACTTAACTGCTCTTTTTTTGCATAATCTTTCAATTTTTGATCATCATGTGCGGTGGATGTTTTTGAACTGCCTTTTTTTTTTTTTCATTTAATATCAAACATTCTCTTTGTTTTCCTATTTTTTCATAACCTGGAGTGGCTACATAGCCTTTCATTGGGTGACTATATTAACTCTCCCCTTAAAATTGTTTTTAAACTCAGCCTTTTTATAAAATAGACGATGCAGTAGACAACATCTTACACATCCAGCTGATTTCCCTCAGATCTACTAATGGGTAATGCTCCTTCGGTGGAGGGACAGGCCTGCATTCTAAAAATGGGAAAACTAGTACTGTTTTCAGCTTTTTACATGAGAACCATAGCATTTAGGAGGCAGAACAGAGCCTGAAGCTAGCTCAGTGGTTGGCAAACTCAGTTATCAGAGCCAAATTTTTTAAACTTCTTCTAATGCCACTTCAAAATAGACTCACCCAGGCCGTGGTATTTTGTGGAAGAGCTACACTCAAGGGGCCAAAGAGCCGCATGTGGCTCAAGAGCCCTGGTTTGCTGACCACTGAGCTAGCTCAAAGGTGTGCCTCAAGCATGTCAAATTCAAGGCTTAAACACGGGCCAAATAAACAAGGTTTAAGCGGGCCGCAAGAAAAAAGCTTCAATTTTCATTAAAATGTAGGTTTATTTCGATAGAGACATGCTGAATACAACGGGCTGAAATAAATGAGTCATCGTTAACATAAAATAGAACATTTTAATAGTTTCTATTAAAAACTAATATTTTTTCTTGAACATCAACTTACTGGATACTAAATAATTGCACAAATTAGTAAGTAACGCAAATAAACCTATTTTTCCTCTTCTCCAAAAGCTAAATATTTCCCGTTGTACTCGGCAAACAAGCTAGTCCAAGATGAATGCGGTGGCCATCGGCTGCTACAATATTCGCTGCTGGTATTAGTGGAGAGAAATGGTGCGCCTGCGGGTAAGGCGCTAAGGGAAATGAATGCTACCCGATTATAGTAACCAGTCATTAGCGAACATTGTAGTTTGTTATTAATAATTATGTTAAGTTTGTTAATAATAAGGATATTATAAGAATGAAGTTACGAAATTAAAATGTTTCTTACATACCGTGATATTGGCTGGGCCAAAAAAATATTGGTTGTGGGCCGTGTGAGTTTGACATGCTTGTTAGAGGTTTCCTGAAGGAGAAGTGGGTGCAAGGATCTGGGCTGCTCCACGCTGCCTCCTCCTGGAAATCGGGATTGAAAACGGTCAGTGAAATCCATGGAAAATACCAGGAAAGGGGTAAGGAAAACTCCGCTCACACCTCCCTGCATGTGTGTCTTTTCCAAGCCTTTCTCTGCTGCTTGGGCGATCATAGAAATAACTCCAGTAAACGTAGCAAACCCCTGCCGAGTGAGACCGTGTGCCAGACAGCATGCTAAGTACTTGACATGTATCCATGCATTCCAGGCTCCCAGTCACACCAAGGGTAAGGTGACCAGACATCCTGCTTTTGGCAGGACAGTCCTGATTTTTAACAATTTGTCCCGCGGTGTTTTAAAAAAAGTCCTGATTTTTGGAAAGAATCACAGATTGTTAAAAATCGGGACTGTCCCGCCAGAAGCGGGACGTCTGGTCACCTTAACCCAGGGGTAGAGGCCATGACCCTCACTGTGCAGGCAGGGGAACTGAGGCTCAGAGAAATGAGCTTCAGCGAGAGACAGGACCAGGAAGGTGTGGGGCTGGGATGAGAGCCAAGGTAAACGGTTCTTCCCAGGTCCCGCTGGTGACCACGGCGCTGGGGAGGGAGGTGGCCATGGTGGGTGAGGTGAGCTTACACAGGGTGCCAGTCACACGCCTGCGGTGCCAGGGTGCTGGCAGAGGCTCCTCGCCCCAGGTCCTCGCGCTGTGCCTTCCTCAGCTCCCAAGGCGCCAGGTCCTATGTAGGCCACGGAGCACATGCTCCGGGAGGCAGATGCAATTAGCTGCCGCGGGCACTGCCCGGTGCTGCGGGGCCTTTGCCAGGGAGCATGCCCCAGTTTGTATGAAAAGCACATTTCCTGTGCATGGTGCTGGCCCCCACAGCTGGTCCTAGGCCTCCAAATGGACTTTTTAAAAAAATTATTTTTCCAATACATGTATATTTTTTGTTGTTGTTGATTTCAGAGAGGAAAGCAGAGGGAGAGAGAGAAACAAAAGTGATGAGAGGGAATCATTGGCTGCCTCTTGCATGCCCCCCACTGGGGATGGAGCCCGCAACCAAGGTACATGCCCTTGACTGGAATCGAACCCTTCAGTCTGCAGGCTGATACTCTATCCACTGAGCCAAACCAGCTAGAGCTTGAATTTTATTTTATAACATATATATATATATATATATATGGTCTGCAAAAAACATGCCCCTGCTGGACGGTGTGGCTCAGTGGATGAGCATCGACCCATGAACCAGGAGGTCACCGGTTTGATTCCCGTCAGGGCACATGCCCAAATTATGGGCTTGTTCCCCATTAGTGGGGGGCATGCAGGAGGCAGCCTATCAATGTTGATCTTTCCCTCTCATCGATGTTTCTATGCCTCCCTTCCCTTCCACTCTCTATAAAATTAATAAAAACATATTAGAAAAACAAAGCACACACAGGTTCCTACCGGGAAGGTGACTGCTGCCCGATTGCAGGCCTGGGGGCTCACTCCTCTCGTTGTGCTTGCCTTCCAGGTGGCCTCAGCAGCTTTAAGCAGAACCATGAAAACCTCTGTGACAACTCCCTCCAGCTCCAAGAGTGCCGGGAGGTGGGGGGCGGCGCGTCCGCGGCCTCAGTGCTACCTCAGTGCATCCCCACCACGCCCGACATCGAGAACGCCGAGCTGACGCCCATCCTGCCCTTCCTCTTCCTTGGCAACGAGCAGGACGCCCAGGACCTGGAAGCCATGCAGCGGCTCAACATCGGCTATGTCATCAACGTCACCACGCACCTGCCCCTCTACCACTACGAGAAAGGCCTCTTCAACTACAAGCGGCTGCCGGCCACCGACAGCAACAAGCAGAACCTGCGGCAGTACTTTGAAGAGGCCTTCGAGTTCATTGGTAAGTACCTCCCCTGGGGACCTCGCCTCTTCCGCCTTCCTTTCCCCTCTGGCATTTGCTTTGATGTCAAGTTCAAGATGAATGCCGGGGGTGTTAGAGGAGAGCTGCTCCGAGTGCTTTTGGGGCTCTGCAGCTGAGAGTTCTCTTAAGTCATAGCCCACCGAGTGGAGTGTCCATCAGGACGAATATAGATAAAAGGGCAGGGGTTCCACTTGGCTGGGAGGTTTTCAGCTGGAAAGCCTCATCCCTCAGGTTCTCAGTGAGAAGGGGAGAGGGGTGAGCTGTGATGTGTTGCAATTCTTTTATAGAAATTATATTTGTATATAATTTCTATAAGAGAATCAGTAGGAGGCAAGACAGTGGATGGCAGAGCTGGCGCTGTGGCTTTCTGGTCTACCTTGGCACCTTGCAGGAAGTAAAATCGAGTGACTAAACTCGCCCGCACCCCCTTACCTTGAGTCCAGTGGACTTGCAGTTGGTAGAGGCTCTTTACGAGGCGAGGCGACACCACGGTGAACATCTTTCCCCATCACATCAGCATAGAGAAGAGAGAGGACTGGAGGCGGGCTAGTGTCTGTCCCCCTCCCTGCTTTGTCTGAAATGCAGGGCGGGAATGTGAGCATTGGTGAGATGGTACCCGCTTTCCTTAGACAGTTCACCCCAGCCTCCCTGAAGTAGGAAGATCAAGGTGTCTAGCCTGAGGAAAATTCTAGCAACAGCGGGCCTTGATCTCCAAAAGGAAGCAATGGCCAGCATAGCCCTCATTCTACCTTTAATTTTTGCTGCATCCATAGCAGTGGTTCTCAGCCTTCCTAATGCCACGACCCTTTCATACAGCTCCTCCTGTTGTGGTGGCCCCCAACCAACATTATTTTCGTTGCTACTTCGTAACTGTCATTTTGCTACTGCTATGAATTGTAGTGTAAACATCTGATTCTGGGTGAAATACTGTTGGCTATTTGTTTGTTTTCCTTCTACAAAAGCAAGTAAGTGAACACCCTACAGGGAATGAGTAGTAGGGTGCTTTGATTGCGTCCTCTTATATCAGTGGTTCTCAACCTTTTTCATGCCGCGACCCTTTCATACAGCTCCTCATGTTGTGGTGACCCCCAACCATAACATTATTTTCACTGCTACTTCATAACTGTGTTAATTTTGCTACTGTTATGAATCGTAATGTGAATATCTGTGTTTTCCGATGGTCTGAGGCAACCCTGCTAGCGGTTCTCAACCTGTGGATCAAACATGATTCCCAGGGTTCAGTCACAGGGGTTGAGCTTCAAGGTCACTCACCTAATGTTTAGGGGAAGCAGTGGTCACTGAAAGGGGAGATTTTACATAATGTAAATGTGTTTTCCGATGGTCTTGGGCTCTACAGCAGCGGTTCTCAACCTGTGAGTCTCTAGCAGGGTCACCTAAGACCATCAGAAAACATAGATATTTACATTACGATTCATAACAGTGGCAAAATTACAGTTATGAAATAGCAGCAAAAATAATTTTATGGGCTGAAACTGGTTTGGCTCAGTGGATAGAGCATGGGCCTGCGGACTGAAAGGTCCCAGGTTCGATTCCAGTCAAGGGCATGTACATTGGTTGCGGGCACATCCCCGGTGGGGTGTGTGCAGGAGGCAGCTGGTCAAGGTTTCTCTCTCATCGATGTTTCTAGCTCTCTGTCCCTCTTTCTCTCCCTTCCTCTCTGTAAAAAATGAATAAAATATTTAAAAAATAATAATGTTATGGTTGGGGGTCACCACATGAGGAACTGTATTAAAGGGCTACGGCATTAGAAAGGTTGAGACCACTGTTCTAGAGCCTCAGACTGTTGTAAGGTTCAAATGATCTTTGGGGGAACACCTGGCATCTAGCTGAGACGCAGCATCTTTTTCAAGTGACTCTGATCTTTATTCCCACAAAGGGGGACCCCGTGCTTTTCCTCCGGCGGCAGCTTTTTACTGGGCTGTCTCCCGGGAAGAATGCTCTCCTGTCAGGTGCCCCTCAAATAGAAAATGGGCTCCACAGCCCTTGGGTCTGGTGGTGTCGCTGTAGAGTGGACAGCTCTGGCCCCCGCCCAGCTCATTGCCCGGCTGTTTTCCTTGCTGATGCGCCTTCAGTGCAGGACCGTGGAATATTCCGCCTGGAAGGGAATTCTGAGTGGGCACCGAACTCAGAAAAGTAAAATGACTTCTCCAAGGTCCGTGGTCGGCAAACTGCGGCTCTAGAGCCTGCATGCGGCTCTTCGGCCCCTTGAGTGTGGCTCTTCCACAAAGTGCCACTGCCTGGGCGAGTCTATGTGGAAGAAATGGCGTTAGAAGAAGTTTAAAAAATGTGGCTCTCCAAAGAAATGTCAATCGTCGTACTGTTGGTATTTGGCTCTGTGGACTGATGAGTTTGCCGACCACTGTCCAAGGTGATGGGAATTTTAGTGTCAGTGGAGGGACCAGAACTCGGGGGGCAGTGTTTACAGAGCTCTGTTCTTTCCTGCCTGGTAACACGTGGTGCCAGGAGACCTTACCAATATCTGACCCAGGTGCTGAGCCCGGAGGAGAAATAGTTGTTGTCATCAAGTGGATGAGGAACTTTCTGGTTGGTACATGGTTGGAACATGATGTTACGGCTGCAATTTTTTCTGACTTCATTCCAGTTGAGGGAAGTTAGGAAATTGTTTTCCTTTAGTGAGTAGCATGCAATGTGCTTCCTCTAAACAGTGGTTCTCAACCTTTCTAATGCCTGATACAGTTCCTCATGTGGTGGTGAGCCCAACCATAAAATTATTTATTTTTTATTTAAAAAATATATTTTATTGTTTTTTTTACAGAGAGGAAGAGAGAGGGATAGAGAAACATCGATCAGTTGCCTCTTGCACACCTCTTACTGGGGAGGTGCCCGCAACCAAGGTACATGCCCTTGATCGGAATTGAATCTAGGACCTTTCAGTCTGCAGGCTGACGCTCTATCCACTGAGCCAAACCGGTTTCGGCCGTAAAATTATTTTAGTTAGTACTTCATAACTAATTTTGCTGCTGTTAATGAATCGTAATGTAAATATCTGTGTTTTCTGATGGTCTTAGGCTCTACAGTGACCCACAGGTTGAACCGCTAGCAGGGTCGCCTAAGACCATCAGAAAACACAGATGTTTAATTTTGCTACTGTTAATGAATCATAATGTACACTTATGAAGTAGCAGCGAAAATAATGTTATGATTAGGGGTCACCTCAACATGAGGAACTGTATTAAAGGGTCGCGGCATTAGGAAGGTTGAGAGCCACTGATCTAAGAGGACTGCAATCAAAGCACCTATGTGTTCCTCATAGGGTGTTCACTTACCTACTTTTGTAGAAGGATAAAGAACACATAGCCAACAGCATTTCACCTGGAATCATCTCCGTGTCCCAGCCTGCTAGCACGGTTGTGTTTTCATTGTTGCATCGTTGGGTGAACTGGAGTCCTGTAGTCTTGATCTAGGAGAAACCCAGCAAGTTTTATAGCCACAAGCAGCACTCACTGCGAGTCCAATAGAAACTAAAGAGTCTAGGTCAGCGGTTGGCAAACCGTGGCTCACGAGCCACATGCGGCTCTTTGGTCCCTTGAGTGTGGCTCTTCCACAAAATACCACGGCCTGGGCGAGTCTATTTTGAAGAAGTGGTGTTAGAAGAAGTTTAAAAAATCGTTGTCCTGTTGATATTTGGCTCTGTTGACTAATGAGCTTGCCGACCACTGGGCTAGGTGTAGGGCAGGGGTCCTCAAACTTTTTAAAGTGGGGGCCAGATCACAGTCCCTCAGAGAGCTGGAGGGCCAGACTATATGAACTACTAATTCCTACTGTAACACCTCGGCTGCGCTCACTGCCCAAAAAACCTGGCGGGCCGGATCAGACTCCTCTGCGGGCCGCATGTGGCCCGCGGGCCGTAGTTTGAAGACCCCTGTGTAGGGTTTGTGCCAGTTGACTGCTGAGTTGGATGATGTTATCCCCATGTTCCCTCCCGAGACTGGAGAGTAGGCATTATCCCCAGGGTTCAGTCACAGGGATATTGCTTCAAGGTCACTCAACTGATGTTTAGGGGAACCAGTGTCAAAGCAGCGCTTTGTAGCTCATCTTACCACCACGCAGCCCAGCCATGGTGTGACGGTTGATACCTACTATGTGCTAAAAAACAAGACATTGAAAGGGGAGATACTGTTTTAAAATACTACTTCTATGACAGTGGTCGGCAAACTCATTAGTCCGCAGAGCCAAATATCAACAGTACAACGATGGGAAATTTCTTTGGAGAGACAAATGTTTTAAACTTAAACTTCTTCTAAGGCCACTTCTTCCAAATAGACTCGCCCAGGTCGTGGTCTTTTGTGGAAGAGCCACACTCAAGGGGCCAAAGAGCCGCATGTGGCTCGTGAGACGCAGTTTGCCGACCACTGTTCTATGAGCAGTAAGCCTGATATGATGTTTCTTTTCTTGGTAGCTGTTAAATTCAATCACGACTCTCCTTACTCTGTTGTCATCTCCTGCTCCTCATCTAACTGGTATCCCTTCCGGGACACGTCCTTGGGGATTCCTTTTAGTCTAGACGTGTCATGAGGAATCCGCTAGGCAGTGCCCACAACCTGAGCCTTTAATGCGTCTGAAACATATAAAGGATGGCCTTTCCCAGTTGCTCCGGGTTCCGAGCCATTGCTGGAACTCCTCCATGGTCCAGTCACTCCCATGTGGGTGCAGAGGGCTCCACAGTACAGATGCAGGTGACACGCATGCCTGGACCCACAAGTCTTTTCCTAATGTTGCAACAGGGTTTTCCCATAAGAAGCCAAACATGGGACTTTCTAGTTGACTTTTGTCCCTTTGACCTCGGTCTGAGTTGAAGACTGAAATTCTTATTTATCAATACCAGTTCCTGTCCAGAGCAATTCTACAGCATAAAAAACTGTTTTTTGTTTTGTTTTGTTTTTCTATCTCCCAGGCAGGAGAGACTTGAATAACTCTAGTTTTGACAAGTCACACAGTCTGGCCATTGGAATTAAAACTCCTTGATGAGGCGGCTCTATTTGGTAGCTAGCTTAACATGGAAATGAACTGTGTTGTGGCTCTTGCATCAGTCAATGCCACCACCTGTGACGGACCTGCTCTTCTCTTTAAATGCAGGAATGTAGCTTATTTATGCAACGATTGCTTTTCGCTCATCCTGGAGGTTGTCACAAATACATATACAGTGAACTAGTAAATTATACTTGGGTTTAGAACCATTTTAAGTTATTCTTCCTCTTCCATGGCAGTGACTGGACACAATATGGCCTGGTCAAGGCCAGAGGAAAGTTAACCCACTTGCCATCTCTGTGTCCTTGCCTGTCCTTGCCTTGACCTCTCGCCATTCATTCTCCCTCTCCCAGAGGAAGCTCACCAGTGCGGGAAGGGGCTCCTGATCCACTGCCAAGCCGGGGTGTCCCGCTCGGCCACCATCGTCATCGCCTACCTGATGAAGCACACACGGATGACCATGACTGATGCTTATAAGTTCGTCAAGGGCAAACGACCAATCATCTCCCCAAACCTCAACTTCATGGGGCAGCTGCTGGAGTTCGAGGAAGACCTGAACAACGGGGTGACACCGCGAATTCTTACACCAAAGCTGATGGGCGTGGAGACGGTGGTGTGACCCCAGCCAGGACGGTCAGGGTCAGGGTCACTGTGTCACTGTTCTCGGTTAGGAGACAAAGAGAAAGGAGAACGGATTATTTCTTTGCTTTTTCTTCTTCTTCTTTTTTTTTTTTTTTAAGCTGGGGGTAAGGTTTGTGAAAGGAAACAAACTCGTTTCAAATCTTTATTTTTAACAAGTGTGAGAAGAATTTAACGTTTGACGCCCGTTGAACTGATGAAGCAAGGAGGCTAAGGAATTTTTTTTTTTCAAGCCAACAATAAACACATAAAACTATTTCTCCCCCTTTTCCTTTGAAGCTATTTGTAGAGTTTATGATTATATAGTCTGTGCAGGTTCATAGACCGAATATACTCCACTTTGTACCAATTTAAAAAGAGAACCAAAAAGGAAAGTAGAAAAGACATTGGATTAGGAAGGCCTGGATCTGGTAGGCCATTCATCTGGAAAACAGACCCACCCACCAAGCCCTGACCGAGGGCAATCAGGTCAGCCGTCTAAGGACCCTTCACGTTCTGGAAAGAGACGAAGATACTGTTGATTTTGTGTGTTTCATACTCTGAATTATTATATTTTTCCCCTTTCTGGGGTTAAGAGATTTTTTTTTTTTTGAACTAGCAAGGAACTGACCATTCTACCATATGCCTTCACTGTGCAATAAATACTAGGGTGTTTTGGAGTGTGCAAGCAAGTTAGAGCGGGCAGCCAAATGCTAGGCAAATAGTGCACATTTGCCAGCATAGAGATTAAAGAGAATTAAATGAAACCAATTACTTTTCCTTCCCCACCTTTTTCCTTTAATTTTTTTTTTTTTGGGGGGGGGATTTGATTCTGGTTACAGTGCCATAAACCTTGTTACATATGTATATCAGAATGTTAAAAAGACAAAAATTTATTTAAAAATATTTTTCGCAAAAAAACAACAACTGGGTGTGTTTCTGTTGATTTGTGTAAAGGTTTATTTTCATTATATAAATGAAACTCATCTTGGGACGTGTCTCGCTTCCTCCTCTTTTCCTCAATTCCAGATCAAGCATCTCTTACCTCTGGTAACGGGTCCACGTCACATTAAGTGGAAATAAACACACATTCTCATAGGGAAGAGGGAAGAGGGATGAGGCGGTGAAATGGTCTCTGTTCTCAATGGAATGCGGGGGGGGGGGGGGGGGGTAGGGGGGAATCAGCAAGGAAGCAGAATAGCTCCACCATCTCCTGCACATGCAATGCCTCTCCAGTAGGAGGAGCTCCAAGTAGCGTCACATTAAGGAATGGGGATTTCTAACCAGCCTGTGAGCTTTGGTGACCAATTAGGTCACGGACAGGTTGGTTGGTTAGAACCCCAGGATCTCCCCAGAGGCTACTTGATAAATACTTGTGACAATCAGCCATTTTGGGTTCCTGATGGTCATCCACACCCCTCCATCGCCACTTGCTCATTTGACATTTTTAGTGACACTGACTGTGGTGTGTGCCAATTCCTATTTCCCGCTCTTTCACCAGCAAACTGAGGTCGCTTCATCAGACACAGCTTCCTGCTCACCCTGGGCTTATGGCCCATGGATTCCCGACCCATAGACGAGGAGGGATGGGAACAGGGGAGGGACGAAATAAAATATTTTCTACGTTTTATGAAAATAGATATGTAGAGGAACTTGGCCATAGGGGACACTCACAACCAACCGACACTTGTCTAACTAGTTACCTCGGTGAAGGATTCTGGTGTGCCCAATTCCACATGACTACTTTTGATATACTTTTTTGTGAGTGTTTGCTTACAAATGTTACTATAATACAATATTTTTGACATTTAAAAAAAATAGCTTTTCTACTACAATAACTTTACTTTTCCTCCTATGAGAAAGTAGAGATGGACATTAACAGACATCAATGGAGAGTTGTTTTGAATTATTTGCATCGAGTACAAAGCGTTAAGTGAAAAGTCAGTCTCTCACATGCTGTTTTCTAGTCTTCAGACTGAGGATTGGTGGCCGAGCCTATATAAGGAGCGGGGTTGACCTATAATTAGTGATTTAAAATACGGGATGATTTACGAGGCATTTTTTATTGTTGATTCTAAGTCCAAAAGTGAAATTTCTGACAGAATGTAAGACTTATTCCCTGACTCCTTTTTCTTTTAAAAACCAAACCAGCCTAATTTGTTTGGCTCAGTGGGTAGAGCGTCGGGTCCCAGGTTCGATTCTGGCCAAGGGCACATGCCTGGATTGCGGGTTAGATCCCCAGAACAGGGTGCATGCAGGAGGCAGCCAATCAAGGACTCTCTCATCACTGATGTTTCTATCTCTCTCTCCCTCTCCCTTCCTCTCTGAAGTCAATAAAAAATATTTAAAAAAAATAAAGAGAAAGAAATCACAGGTTTCTTCTTTACTTATATGTACATGATATATGTTTTTGAACTTCTTGATTTTGAGAGACAAGCACTCTGCCAGCCAGCATGCCAAGAATTCTGAGAGAGACCCCGAATTCAGGTCTTTTTTTTGCTAACCAGCTCTGAGTCACCCAGCCTCCATTTCTTCATGAGGAATGTTAACCAATTCATGACAATGATATGGATTAGCCAAGACACCGCTCTAGAAACCTGACTCCGCAGGCCCTGGGCCTCCCTCGGCACCTGGGAACCTCAAGAAGCTGAGAAATCATGGAGTATTCTCTCCCCAAGAAAGCCAACCCGTGACCAATGCATGCATCATGCTCAGAGCCCAGCAGGCTTGTCTCCTGCTGAATGAATAGAATGACTTAATCGAGGGGATTTATAGTACATCTCACAAGGAAAGAGAAAAAGAGATACAGCAGGCATTGCTGTCTGAATCGCACACAACAGCAGCCTAGGTTCTCTGTCTAAATTGATTTCAACAGTTAATACCTTTGCAGCGAACGCACGCTCGCCAGGATGTCGGGTTTGCGTTTCACAGAAGACCTTGAGCTAGCTACTTCGAGATGAGGACAGGGAGGGTGACACACGCGCCAGGCAACGGAAGGCGCCCCGCCCAGCAATCACAGCTTCTGTGGACGGAAAGATGAGGAGACACGGCCTTCCGAAAGGGCGATCAAACGTGGGAAGTGGGAATGAGAGCTTCTAGTAAAACAGAAGAGCGTATTAGAGTGAAGAACCAGGACCTGACTCACCCTTCATACGCCTGTAAATTGCTCTCGCGAGCCCTTCTGGGCGGGAAGAAGTCTGGCGAGCTGGCCTGAAGAGCCATCAAGAACATGGCTGTCACCCTGTGTGTGAGCGGACTCTTGTAAATAAGCCACAACACATTGCATTTGTGTTTTACTCCCCAAACATGGAACGGCCGACCTCAGGAAAGAGGCGTGGATACTTGCTTTCAAGCGCTAATTGGAGACAGTTATGTATGGATGTGGGTGGGGTAGAGGGTCGAAGGAATACTAAGGATGGTGATAACACAGCAATCAGAAAAAGTTCCCACAATAGCTCTGTGGGCAGAAGACTTCCTGCCCTTAAGGAGGGGCTAGACTGAATTCCAGGCTTTCCGGAGCTCTTGATTGGTCAGAAGCAGGAGCACTGAGAGAGATAGAATGGGGTTTACTCCTGGGATTAGACAACTGGGCTCCAGAAGGGTCAACAGAAGTGTGTCGCCTCCGTGTCTGATGGCTGAAGTCTCGGGGGGATCAGCAGGGCTGATGGGGAAGAGCTCGGCGTGAAGGGGAGGAGAGCAAGGCTGATGGCATTAGGAGGAAAAGCTAGAAATGGGGTTTGCCTTCCACCAGCCTCCACGATGTGGTGACTTTGGTGAAAGACTCCGTGCCCTCTGCCGGGGACCTGCACACAGACCAGTCACAAAACGTGCAACATTAAGGGAGGCGCCAAAACCGGTGTGGCTCAGTGGATAGAGCGTCAGCCTGGGGACTGAAAGGTCCCGGGTTTGATTCCGGGCAAGGGCATGTACCTTGGTTGCGGGCACGTGCCCAGTAGGGGATGTGCAAGAGGCAGCTGATTCTCATCGATGTTTCTAACTCTCTATCCCTCTCTCTCCCTCTCTGTAAAAAGTCAATAAAATATATTTTTAAAAAATTTGAGGGAGGAATTCCAAGAACTGCACCCACAGTCGCCGACGCCCCAAGTCAAGGGGAGCCACCAGGTCAGTGAACAGAGGCACCAGCTGCCCGAGTGCCTGCGGCCAGGTCAGAGTGCAATGGTCACTGCTTCACGCAGGCCTCCCGTACCTCGTGCAAATCTCTCGGGGGCCAACCTCAGCCCAGTGAGAGACAGGAGGGGGCATGCGCACAATGCGGTTCCTGACTTAGCCAGGTCTGTGCCGGCCACAGCTCCACCGTCCATCCTTGCCAACTTGGCATCCAGCTGCACTCCTGCGGGCCACGCGTACCTTCCAGACAGACATTAGACAATGAGGTTTTCACTTAATAAGATGCAACTATCACTCCTGTGGCTGCAAACACTCCCAACACTCCCTCCCAGAGAAGGGATGGAGCCCCACGTGTTACTCTAATCCACTCTTGGACGGTATTCATTTCCCTTGGGGTTGGGATCCACTCTCCCTCTAGCATCCTGCAACTGAAGATCAGGAAACATAAGGATACATATTTTAGGGTGGACCGCTTGCCAGAAGGGGTGCTTTCGCAGTGGTGCACCCCAGACCTGGGTAATGTGATCTTACCTGGAAACGGGACTTTTGCAGACGGAGTGGAGTTATAAGGAAGTTCATATTTGGAGTGAGATGAGCCCCTATCTAGGTACCGGTGCCCTTAAAGGGGAAGAAGTTGGACCACACACCAAGGAAGGAAGGCCATCCGATGAGGGGGGCAGAGATCGGGGTGGCACAGGACAAGCCAAGGACAGCAAAGGTGGCTGGGTACCGCCAGGCACGAGACAGATTCTCCCTCAGAGCCTCCAGAAGCAAGACTACCTCTGGGTCTTGGGTGTCTAGCTTCCGGGGGGTAAGAGAATCAAGTTGTGCCGAAACCAGTTTGGCTCAGTGGATAGAACATCGATCTGCGGACTGAAAGGTCCCAGGTTCAATTCCGGTCAAGGGCATGTACCTTGGTTGCAGGCACATCCCCGGTGGGGGGTGTGCAAGAGGCAGCTGATGGATATTTCTCTCTCATCAATGTTTCTAACACTCTATTCCTCTCTCTTCCTCTGTGTAAAAAACAAAAAAACAAAAACAAAAAAAACACCCAATAAAATATATTTAAACATAAATAAATAATAATTTTTTTAAAAAAAAGAGAATCACGTTGTTTTAACCCGCCCAGTGAGTGGGACATGAGAATGTCAGTATGTCCTCTGCTCAGACATACTTCTTCCTCCTCTAGTGCGTGATGATTGAACTTCACCTCCAGAGTCACCATCACCCCAGCCAGCCCATCACCCCATTCTTGGCCTGTGGGTTCTTCGGCCTGAGGAACACAAAGTAGCCAGCCAGCAGTTTCAACCTCCAGCTTAATGGAGTCATTAGAGGTCTCCTAGCACCGTGGTCGGCAAACTGCGGCTCGCGAGCCACATGCGGCTCTTTGGCCCCTTGAGTGTGGCTCTTCCACAAAATACCAGGGCCTGGGCGAGTCTATGTTGAAGAAGTGGCGTTAGAAGAAGTTTAAGTTTAAAAAATTTGGCTCTCCAAAGAAATTGAGAAATCGTTGTGCTGTTGATATTTGGCTCTGTGGACTGATGAGTTTGCTGACCACTGTCCTAACAGAAGTATTCCTCACCCCCCCCCTTGGGAACTAAGACTTTTAGACAGTACCCCAAAGATTTTTTCTTTTCTTTCTGTCGTTAGCTAGCTTAAATCTGTCTTTCCTTGTTTGGGAGGGAAGGGAAAATACCACTGATTGGAAGTGGTACAAGGGGCAATGTCAGGATCAGGGATAGAACGGCAGCAAAAATAATAATTATTATAATTACAACACTTTGCATTGAAATGGCACTTTCTCTCCCAAGGTCTTCTAACAGCTTTCTGAATATCTCTTTGGAATTCAAGAGCATTTACTAAAGAAGACGGAGCAAAATTTAATTACATTACATTTCTACTCTGCCATCCAATTCAATTCGTACAAAGCAGCCTAAATAGAAATGGAATTACTGACCTACAGAAGAACATTTTTGTGGTGTATTTTCTTTCCCTTCACCATGTATCTCCTCTATCCCCTCTTCCACCCCCTCAGTCACCACACTGCTGTCCATGTCCATGAGTTCTCTCTCTCTTTCTCGCCCCTTTTATTGCCCAATGTTATGGTGTGTCTTTGACAAAGAAAATGCCATTCCCCGCCCCCCCCCCTCCCCCCCAGCCGCTCAGCAATAGCATGAGAAAAAAAGGATTTTTTAAAAAAGCTGCTCTGGTCTAATGTGAGGTTTAGATGCACCGCACGGCCTCAGTGCTGAGCCCAGCGGTCCTTTCCAGCGGCTGTGCCATCTGGCTGGTGAATGCCAGGATGATTTTCTGGGGTGCTGTGCTTCTCAGGGGCACCCAGCACCCTGTGCTGTCCTTGGCTTGTCCTGCGTCACCCCGATCTCTGCCCCCCTCATCAGATGGCCTGCATTCCTGTGTGTGGTCCAGTTTTTCCCCCTTTAACTTTCAAGTGGATCTCACAGCCCACGTGGGGCTGAATGGCCAGGGCACTGATGTAGCATTCCTTAAGCATCCCCCGACTCCTTCAGGGTGAAGCCAAATCCCCCTTTCCTGTATTTGATCTGCCAGCGTAGGGCACAGTGCATCCTCTGCCCAGCACCGAGGGGGCCTGGGCTGCTCCTGCATGTACCACAGCCCAGAAAGTCCCCGAGCTGCCTAAACCGGTTTGGCTCAGTGGATAGAGCGTCGGCCTGCAGAATGAAGGGTCCCAGGTTCAATTCCGGTCAAGGGCATGTATCTTGGTTGCGGGCACATCCCCAGTAGGGTGTGTGCAAGAGGCAGCTGATCACTGATTCTCTCTCATTGATGTTTCTAACTATCCCTCTCTCTTCCTTTCTGTAAAAAAATCAATAAAATATATATATATATTAAAAAAGAAAGAAAGAAAGAAAGTCCCCACATTGCTGCTAATTGCCATGATGAGCAGATTGTCTCATTCGTCCTCTCCCATCAGCATGCATACTGGCGGCCCGGGAAAAGCCCAACCTCCACCAGCTCACAGCCAGCTCTGGGCGGCTGGATTTGTACATATTTGACCATCTCTTCCCCAAGGATGGGGTGTGTGTGTGTGTGTGTGTGTGTGTGTGTGTGTGTGTGTGTTGGGGGTGAGGGGCAGTCTATGGGTTCTGGAATCTCAGGTTAAGGTGGAAACAGGGTGTAGCAGAGTAAGGAAGTGTTAGAGGAGTGTCCGGTCTTAATTCAGGTGGCGGCGATGCCACGGGGAGGGGAGACTCTGGCAGAGAGACGACGCATTGGGTCTGGGCAGTATGGGTTGCGAAAAGCTATGACATAGCTCACATATGCCCCTCAGCCGTCCCCAGGATGTTCCCGCGCCCTTTGATCTCTCTGTGGGAATGCTTTACTGTGTCCAGTCCTCCTTGCTCTGCCCTTCCTTTCTCTAGGCTGTGCAGGATCTGTATCAGTCTTGTACACCTTAGTATAAAAGTGTCACTCAGGTTTTCTCGTGTGTAAAGCTTTCCAGTAGACAATCCCTCCTATGAGACCCTCACAGCAATCTCGTGGGGTTAGCAATGGCCGGCGTTATTCTCCAGAGGAAATGGAGGCGCAGCAAGTAACGGTTTGTGGGGCCCCTCAGGACTACACCGTTAGCGAATGACAGATCTGAGACAAAAAAACAAACAAAAAAACCCCCAAAATAAAGTAAAATAAAATAAAACCAAACACACAAAACACCTGGATCTTTCCTCTGATCATTCTGGGAAATAGTTTCCTTGTTGGAGAAGTGTCACATCTCAGTGAAGGTGGGCTGATGCCATGGAGAGAGAAGACTCTGGAACCAGATAAACGGGGATTTCTATCTCTGTGACTTGAGGCATGTCTCGAGGGTTAAATCAGATCATGCACTTAAAAAACCCCTGGTCAGCAGAGTGCAAGTAGGAAGGAAAAAAACAACCCTCATTTCACAATGCTAAGCTGATTTGTGCTTTCCCGTGGGGAGAAGGAGATGTCCTTCTGAGCACGGGGTTCGTAAAGTAATACCTGGACCAGACTTGCTGCCTTCTTCTCTTCCCTCTCCCACCCTCCCTCCCTCCACTTCTTCTTCCTCCTCCCCCCACTCCCCCACCCCCCACCCAGCCATTCAGGAAGCCTCTCCTATGTGCTAGTCATTTGGAAGTCAGGTTGCCCTCAAGTTCCAGACCAATAAATCAAATCAACTGCCTTTTATACCTAATATCTTAACAGTACAGAGGCAAAGGAGGAGGAGCTAAATAGAACAGAGGAGGATTATAAATAAGACTTGTTTTGAGCAACTATTAGGCTCCAGGCACTGCTTGATATTTATATAAAATATTAAAATCCTATATAATAAAAGCCTAATATGCTAAGTGTCTGGTCATCCAGTCATCCATTCAATCGATCAAAGCATAATATGCTAATGATATGCAGAGGCTGCTCAACCATTCGCTATGATGTGCACTGACCACCAGGGGGAAGACGCTCAATGCAGGAGCTGCGCCAAGCCTGAAGGCCCCAGGCCAGCCAAGGCAGATGCCAGCAGGGGGCCCCACTGATCGCCCTGCTGGCCACCCACAGATCAGCCATGGTCACTGGCCAGGCCTAGGGACCCCACCATGCACAAATTTCATGCACTGGACCTCTAGTATATTAATAGTATATCATCTATTAATATTATATATATATATATATATATACACACACACACACACACACACACACACACACACACACACATATATATATGATATATAGCTATAGGTGTAAACTTTTATTAATTTTCACAGAACCCCCATGAAGAATTTCTCCCACTACAGAAAAAAAGTTCAGAAATAATTTTAATAAAAGATGAAAGGTTATTTTATCAACTTACTATCAAGGAGGACTTTAGAATGAACATATTAATGATGTTTACATATACTAGTAAGAGAAAGCAAATGATCCAGAGAATAATAGGAAATTATGAAGGAGAACAGACAATATTTGAGAAGGAACAACATAGAAATTCTCAAAGATGGAAACAAGTCATTAAATATAATACAATGCACTGGTTAAACAGTAAGCTAGATTTACCAGGAGAGATATTAATAGGTTGAAAGAGTAGATCTATTCGGAGTCAATCACTTAAAATGTATTACATGAAGATAAATAAGTAGAAAACTTGGAGAAATTGAAAAGATATCAAGAACAGGAGAGGGTCCAATAAATGTCTAATAGAAATTCCAGAAAGAGAGACTAAAGACAGTGGGGGCAAGTAATATTAAAAAAAAATGGTAGGAGAGCGTTTATGAATTGAGAGGAGACATTGGATGCAGATTGAAAACTAGCAATGAGTCCCAAGAAGGATACATTTTAAAAAATATACTGATTTCAGAAAGGAAGGGAGAAGGTGAGAGAGAGAGAAACATCAATGATGAGAGAGAATTATCGATCAGCTGCCTCCTGCACACTCTACACTGGGGATAGAGCCCACATCCTGGGCATGTGCCTTGACTGGGAATTGAACCATGACCTCCTGGTTCATAGGTTGATGCTCAATTACTGAGTCATGCTGGCTGGGCAAGAAGAATAAATTAAAAACATTTTAATACTTAGATACACCACAGAGAAACTACAGAATATCAAGGAAAATTAGAAACCTTAGAAGCTTGCAGAGAACGTCTGGCTTTTAGAAGGACTAGTGATTGGCCAATTCCTAAACTGGAAATTATTAGTAAATCTGGACAAAGCATAAGCAAGTGTTTGAAAAAACCAGAGAACTGGGGAAGTCATGCTGAATCATGGAAGCAAACTCCGGGGGAAGGAAACCCAGAGAGGACTCGCTGAGAGCTTCACAATGCATGTCCAATGACACATTGCCCTGCTCGCTGGTCATGCACAAAGACTTTAAATATACACTTTCTCATGCCGAAACCGGTTTGGCTCAATGGATAGAGCGTTGGCTTGGGGACTGAAGGGTCCCGGGTTCGATTCCGGTCAAGCGCATGTACCTTGGTTGCGGGCATATCCCCGGTAGGGGGTGTGCAGGAGGCAGCTGATCGATGACTCTCTCTCTCATCGATGTTTCTAACTCTCTGTCTCTCTCCCTTCCTATCTGTACAAAATCAATAAAATATATTTAAAAAATAAATAAATAAATAAGTATACACATTCTCAGGGTGCAAAGTTACTCACTGGTAATAAGGAACATAGTGTACTTAATTCGTCTCTATGCTCGAAAATGAGGCCTTCACTATAAATGATGATGACCTGGTCTGTGGAGCCTCGAATAAAGACAGTGATTGACACAACTGGGTAGGGAAGCGAGTTGACATTAGGACGAAGGACAGAGAGTCTACTCCTCAGGCGTCAGATGTTCAAGTTTCTTGGGATTACGAACATTTTTTAGCCACTTTCCAAGTGAGAGCATTTGGAGGTGCAAATGACACGAACCACCTGAGCCAAGTTGAAGCGACAGGAGAGAGAAAAATAGTCCTGATCGGGTTCCATAAGAGCTCAGAGAAGCCAAGAAAAAAAGAGGCCTGCCCCGAGGAAAGAAACGAGAGTCAGCAAGTTGTAAGACATCCAATCGTCTCTAGAGGACACAAGAGACTCCATCTTGTCAATGTCCTCACCCCAGTTCTCTCCGACAACCATCTAGCTAAGTGGTTAGGAAGCCCCTCAAGTGGAGAGAAGGAGGCCTAGAGAGATCTGTGCTGGAAAGTCTTTTAAGAGAAGGATGTCTGAGTATTGACCCATTGTTTTGAGAAGCCTGTGCTAATCCGCAGTTTCAATTAAAAATATAATATATGCTCATTAAACATCATTTTGAAAATAGGAGGGGAAAAAAAAAAGCCTTTTCTTTCCAGTAGAAACATTCTTGTTTAATTCCTAACACATGTTTTCTGGGCATTTTTTTTTAATAGTTGTCTTCATCCTGTAGGTACAATTATGTTCTTACTCTTGTTGCATAGTATGATGTAAAAGTGTATTTCAACTTACTTGTTTTACTGAGAGACAACCATGTGTCAAGTGTGTTTTTTAACTGCATCTTCCTTAATGTCCCATCCTTCCTAGGAAGCAAGTATTGATACTACATCTGGGAAATCAAGGCTCTGAGAAGGTCAGTTTCTTGCTCCAGGTCCACAGCTGGTCATTAGCAGAGTTGCGATTCATATTTGTGTGTCTCCCTCTAAGGTTCATACTTATGCTAATCTATCTCCTTTGTGATATAATAATTCACCTTTAAAGAGAAAAATACCCATAAATAACCAGGACATAACCAACTCCCGAGCCATCAAAAGTATTTTATTCAAGAACAATGCCAAGCAAATTAATGATTGTTGCTTTTTGATGACAAGATTAATGCCCGGGGAGCAGTGGCTGTAATAAATCCTCATATGAAAATGGTGCTCCCTTTCCTTTGACGTGTAATGCAATTATTTCAATTGATCTAGATTGACTCTTTAGATTCTCCAGGAAGCTCTGATGATTGACAGGGTGAAAGTCCAATTGCCTTGAGTGTCTTCTGCCAGAGGCTGACTCTGGCCCATGCGAGCTGTTCTCCAGGCAGGTCTAGGTCTCTAGCGCTGTGGTGTGGGGAGAGGAATCCTGAGCCAGGGGAGGGGGACCCTGCATAGTCTCTGCTCCAGTCCAGCCTGTGCCCTCCTCACTCGTCCCCTCCTGAGGACTGGCACCTCCACCTTCCTCTTCTGTCTTCTCCCACCGGGCTGGGTTCCAGCTTCTCTCCGTAACGCCTTACTCAGAAATACTCTACCCCAAATATTCAATGCTGAGCTTCTCTTCTCCAATATCCTCAAGCATGCATTGCTGGAGTCCTTCCGGTTGGCACTTAGTCATTTGCTATCTCCTATTTGTCCTTGATGTCATCAATATCGACTATGATAAGACTTACAGAGCCTTAAGGGCGAGCAGCCAAATATATATACACACACAGGCCTTGGTCAGCTCGCTCTTCCTTGGCCCTATGGGCTAGGCCCGTGGTTGACAAACTCCTTAGTCAACAGAGCCAAATATCAACAGGACGACGATTGAAATTTCTTTGGAGAGCCACAGTTTTTAAACTTAATCTAGGTAGGTACATTGTTATTAACTTAATTAGGGGACTCCTAAGCTGGCCTTTGCTAAAAACTCAAGGGGCCAAAGAGCCGCATGAGGCTCGAGAGCCGCAGTTTGCAGACCACTGGCCTAGGCAGCCACCGTGAAGCAATAAGCTTATGCATCTCTCAGATTTAATTCTGAGTTCCTCCAATTGCATGCCAGTGTGCGGCTGTAGGGGCAACTCGGATGGCCCCGGAAGTCCCGAGCAGAGGAGCTGCAGGACGTCAGAACGTGGGTTCCCTCTGGCTGCGTCGCTGGCTTGTTGTCAAGTCAGGGACAAGTTCGCTGTTTATTTTTTTCTCATCTGTAAAATGAGGGGCTTGGACGAGGAGCCTTTTAATGTTCCTGCCAGCTCTGACAGCTATATTATATAATGAAATGTGTGACATTGCTTCTCTTTCAAGAAGAAGGAAAAAAGTTGGCTTAACGGACACCGATGAAAAATTGTGTCTTTCTTTTACTCCATTAAGGACAACCCTTGTTGCCAAATTGGTGGCACGGTAGAGTGGGGTTACGGGATTCAGTGTCTTGCCTTGGATGGCACACGCTGGGAATCAGTCTGGCTCAGCGAGATCGAGCATTCTCTTAAAGCAGTGGTTGGCAAACTCACTAGTCAACAGAGCCAAATATCAACAGTACAAGGATAGAAATTTCTTTGGAGAGCCACATTTTTTAAACTTAAACTTCTTCTAACGCCACTTCAACATAGACTCGCCCAGGCCGTGGCATTTTGTGGAAGAGCCACACTCAAGAGGCCAAAGAGCCACACGTAGCTTGCGAGCTATCGTTTGCTGACCACTGTCTTAAAGGACCGCTGGTCATAGTGAGAACAATGAAAATGCAGAAGAGATGGCAGTTTTTATTTGATTCACATTTGCTGTTAAATAAGTATGATTTCTGTTGGAAAGAAGGAATATGTGTTAGGTCGTAGCCATTGTCTGCCTGTCTGCTCACCTGTCTGTGTTTCGTTGGTTTCTTTTCATTTATTTATTTGGTGGTAATTCACTTTTGCCAATACTAGCAAGACGACCTAAAATAAGAACCCAAAATTCAAGAGGAAGGCACATTTCCAAGTCCTTTCTACAAAGCTAACATTACCCTAATCCCAAAACCAAGACACTGCAAAGAAAGAGAATTGCAGGCCAATATCCCAGCTGAACATAGATGCTAAAATCCTCAACAAAATTCTAGAAAATTGGATCCAGCGTTACATTAGGAAGATCATACACCAGGACTTGCAACTCTGGAATAAAGCTGCCAAGAAGCCTCAGTCTCTCAGCCTTGCTTTCCCTGGGATCTATGCCAGGGATGCAAAGATGGTACAGCATTTGCAAATCAACAAATGTGATACATCATATAAACAAACTGAGAGACAAAAATCACATAATCCTATCAATTAATGCAGAAAAGGTATTCAACAAAATCCAACACACTTTCCTGATAATAAATCTCAGCAAAGTGGGAATAGAAGGATCATACCACAGCTTAATAAAAGCCCTATATGAAAAACCTACAGCAACATTACACACATTGGGCAAAAATTAAAACCATTTCTCCTAAGAATAGGAACAAGCCAGGGATGCCCACTTTCACCACTATAATACTGGAAGTGCTAGCCATAGTGATAAGACAAGAAGCAATAAAAAGACATCCAAATTGGGAGAGAAGTGAAATTTCAAAAGTGAAATTCAAAGATTACATGGTTTTGTACATAGAAGACTCCATTAAGGACTCCAATAAAACTATCAGACTTAATAAATTCAGCAATGTAGCAGAAAAATTAACACCCAGAAATATATAGTTTTTGTATACACCAATAATGAACTCACAGAGAGAGAAACTAAAACAAAACAAAACAACGACATTTACCACCGCAACGAAAAAAATTTAGACACCTAGGAATAAACTTAAACAAGGAGGTAAAGGACCCGTAACCAGAAAATTACAGGACGCTGAAAAAAATATAGAGGAAGATGTAAACAAATAAAAGAATATACCATGTTCATGGGTTGGTAAAATTCAATATCATTAAAATGTTGATGCTACCCAAAGCATTCTATAGATTCAATACAATCCCCATTATGATACCAACAGCATATTCCAAAGAGTTAGAACAAACTCTCCAGAAATTCATCTGGAATAATAATAATAATAAGACACCAAATAGCTGCAGCAATCTTGAGAAAGAAGAACAAAGTTTGAGAAATCACAATACCAGATATCAAACTATATTATTAAGTCACTGTTCTCAAAACTGCCTGGTACTGGCACAAGAACAAACATATAGACCAATGGAACAGAACAAAGAACCCAGAAAGCAACCTAAGTAATTATTCTCAATTAATATTTGACAAAGGAGGCAAGAGTATACAATGCAGTCAAGACAGTCTCTTCAATAAACAGTGCTGGAAAAATTGGTCAGAAACATAAAAAAATAAATAAAAAAAACCTAGAAACTAGACCACCAACTTATACCACCACAAAAATAAACTAAAAATGAATAAAGGACTTCAACATAAGATGGAAAACCATAAAAATATTATAAGAATCAGTAGACAGCAAAATATCAGACACATACTATAGCAAAATATTTACTGATATACTGTAGCTCCTAGGGCAATAGAAACTTAGAAAAAAAAATAAACAAATGGGACTATATTGAAATAAAAGGCTTATCACAGCAAAAGAAACCAACAAAACATCAAGAAAGCCCTCTGCATGGTAAAATGTATTTCCCAATGTTATCTCCAAAATTTATAGGGAATTCATACAACTTAACAAAAGGAAGATAAACAATCAAATAAAAAAAGGGGGGGGGGCAAAGGAACTAAATAAACATTTTTTAGTTTAAAGAGGACATTCAGAAAGCCAAGAGACATATGAAAATATGCTTAAAGTCACTGATCATTAGAGAAATGAAAATCAAAACAACAATGAGGTACCATCTCACACCTATCAGAATGGCTATCATCAAATATCAACAAATGACAAGTGCTGGAGAGGATGTGGAGAAAAAGGAACCCTTTTTCACTGCTGGTGGGAATGCAGACAGGTGCAGCCACTGTGGAGAACAGTATGGAGTTTCCTCAAAAAATTAAAATATGGAACTCCCATTCAACCCAGTAATCCATTTCTAGGATTATATTCCAAGAAATCAGAAACACCAATCAAAAAGGACATATACACCCCTATGTTTATAGCAGCACAATTGGCCATAGCTAAAATTTGGAAACAGCCTAAGTGCCCATCAGCAGAGGAGTGGATTAAAAAACTGTTCTACATCTACACAATGGAATACTATGCTGCTATAAAAAGGAACTTTTACCTTTTAACAGCATGGACAGAAGTGGAGAACATTATGCTAAGCAAAATATAATCTCACTCATATGTGGCATATGATGAACAGCATAGACTGATGAACAAAAATGGATCCAGAGACAGAAGCAGTGAACGGGCTATCAAACCTCAGAGGGAAAGCAGGGGAGGGCAGATTGTGGAGGGATATAAGAGATCAACCAAAGGACTTGTATGCATGCATATTAGCATAACCAATGGACACATTCGCTGGGGCTGTGTGGACTTGTCCTGGAGGTTGGGAGTGGCCAGGGAGCGGTCAATGGGGGCACTGTGGGGCAAGGAAACATATGTAATACTTTAAAACAATAAAAAATAAAAAAATCTACTAGTCTTAATAAATGAATTTGGCAATGTAGCAGGATACAAAATTAACACCCAGAAATCTATGGCTTTTTTTTTTTAATACCAATAATGAACTCACAGAAAGAGAAATTAAAAAAAATAATCCCATTTACCATTGTAACAAAAAATTAAAATACCTAGGAATAAACTTAACCAAGGAAGTAAAGAACCTGTAATCAGAAAATTACAGGATACTGAAAAAAGAGATAGAGGAAGATATAAACAAATGGAAGAATATACCGTGTTAATGGATTGGTAAAATCAACATCATTAAAATGTCCATGCTACCCAAAGCAATCTACAGATTCAATACAATCCCCATTAAGATACCAACAGCATATTTCAAAGACCTAGAACAAACTCTCCAAAAATTCATCTGGAAAATAATAATTAAAAAAAGACCCCAAATAGCTGCAGCAATCTTAAGAAGAACAAAGTTGGAGGGATCATAATATCAGATATAAAGCTATATTATAAAGTCACTGTTCTCAAAACTGCCTGGTACTGGCACAAGAATAGACATATAGATCAATGGAACAGAACAGAGAACCCAGAAATGGACCCAAACCATTATGCTAAATTAATATTTGACAAAGAAGGCAAGAGCATACAATGGAGTCAAGATAGTCTCTTCAATAAATGGTGTTGGAAAAATTGGTCAGATATATGCAAAAAAAAAAAAAAAAGGAAAGGAGGAAGGAAAAAGAAAAAAGAAAAAAGAGAAAAGGAAAGGAAAGGAAAGGAAAGGAAAGGAAAGGAAAGGAAAGGAAAGGAAAGGAAAGGAAAGGAAAGGAAAGGAAAGGAAAGGAAAGAAAGGAACTAGACCACCACTTTACACCACCACAAAAATAAACTCAAAACGATAAAGGACTTAAATGTAAAGAAAGACCAAAAACCATAAAAATATTAGAAGCATCCATAGTCAGCAAAATATCAGACACATGTTGTAGCAATATATTTATTGATATAGCTACTTGGGCAATAGAAACTTAGGAGAAAATAAACAATTGAACTAGAGCAAAATAAAAGGCATCTTCACAGCAAAAGAATCCATCAACAAAACAAGAAGGCCCACTGCATGGTAGAATGTATTTGCCAATGTTATCTCCAAAATTTATAGGGAACTCATACAACTTAACAAAAGATAAAAAATCCAATAAAAAAATGGGCAAAGGACCTAAATAGACTAATATTTTTAAAAGAGGATATACAGAAGGTCAACAAACACACGAAAATATGCTCAAAGTCACTGATCATCCCTGAGATGCAAATCAAAACAGAAATAAGATACCATCTCACACCTGTCAAAATGGCTATCATCAACAACTGAACAAACGACAAGTGCTGGAGAGGATGCAGAGAAAATGAACCCTCCTTCACTGCTGGTGGGAATGCAGACTGCTACATCCACTGTGGAGAACAGTATGGAGTTTCCTCAAAAAATTAAAAATCAACTTCTAGGACTATATCCCAAGAAATCAAAAACACCAGTCAGAAAGGACATATGCACCCCTATGTTCATAACAGCACAATTGACCATAGCTAAGACTTGGAAATAGCCTAAGTGCCCATCAGCAGATGAGTAGATTAAAAAACTGTGGCACATTTATGCAATGGAATACTACACTGCTATAAAAAAAGGGAATTTTTACCATTTACAACAGCATGGACGCACCTGGAGAGCATTATGCTAAGCAAAATAAGTCAGTCTGAGAGAGATAAATATATGGTCTCACTCATATGTGGAATATGATGAACAACATAAACTGATGAACAAAAATGGATCCAGAGACAGAAGCAACGAACGGACTGTCAAACCTCAGAGGGAAGGCAGGGGAAGGTGAGGGGTGGTTTGGATATCAGAAATCAACCAAAGGACTTGTATGCATGCATATATTAGCATAACCAATGGACACGAACACTGGAGCAGTGGGGGCTTGTCCTGGAGGTTGGGAGTGGCCAGGTTGAGATCAATGGGGGTAGGGAAAAGGGAGACATATGTAATGCAGCGCTTTGGCCCCTTGAGTGTGGCTTTTCCACAAAACACCATAGCCTGGGCTAGTCTATTTTGAAGAAGTGGCGTTAGAAGAAGTCTAAAAAACTTGGCTCTGAAAAGAAATTTCAATCATTCTACTGTTGATATTTGGCTCTGGTGATTAATGAGTTTGCTGACCACTGCTTTAAACAATAATAAAACAACAACAACTACTACTAGACGTAATAAATGAATTTGGCAATGTAGCAGGATACAAAATTAACACCCAGAATGCAATGGCTTTTTTTGTGCACCAATAATGAACTCACAGAAAAAGAAACTAAAAAGAAAAAACAATCCCATTTACCACTGGAACAAAAATTAAGACACCTAGGAATAAACTTAATCAAGGAGGTAAAGGACCTGCAATCAGAAAATTTCAGGAAGCTGGAAAAAAAGATACAGGAAGACATAAACAAATGGAAGAATATACCTTGTTCATGGGTTGGTAAAATCAACATCATTAAAATGTCCATACTACCCAAAGCAATCTATAGATTCAATGCAATCCCCATAAGATACCAACAGCATATTTCAAAGACTTAGAACAAACTCTCCAAAAATTCATCTGGAATAATAATAATAATAATAATAATAATAACCCCACATAAATGCAACAATCTTGAGAAAGAAGAACAAAGTTGGAGGGATCACAATACCAGATATCAAGCTATATTACAAAGCCACTGTTCTCAAAACTGCCTCGTACTGGCACAACAACAGACATATAAACCAATGGAACAGAACAGAGAATTCAGAAATCAACCTAAGTCATTATGCTCAATTAATATTTGACAGAGGAGGCAAGAGCATACAATGGAGTCAAGACAGTCTCTTCAATAAATAGTGTTGGGAAAATTGGTCAGATACATGCAAAAAAAAAAAAAGTAAAAGAAAAAGAAAGGTAGAAAGAAAATAGATAACCAACTTAAACCATTCTCAAAAATAATCTCAAAATTAATAAGTGACTTAAAAATAAGACGGAAAACCATAAAAAACTTAGAAGAATCGATAGACAGCAAAATATCAGATATATATCATAGAAATATGTTTACTGATATAGCTCCTAGGGCAATAGAAATTTAGAAAACAAATAGTACTATATAAAAATAGAAAGCTTCTTCACAGCAAAACAAACAAACAAACAAAAACAATAATCAATGAAACAATAAGAAGACCCATTGCTCAGTAGAACGTATTTGCCAATGCTATCTTCAAAATGGATAGGGAACTCATACAACAAAAGATAAACAATCCAATCGAAAAATGGGCAAAGGATCTAAATAGACATTTTTCAAGAGGATATACAGAAGGGCAAGAGACACATGAAAAACATGCTCAAAGTCAATAATCATCTAAGAAATGCAAATCAAAAAGACAATTAGGTAGCATCTCACACCTGTCAGAATGGCTGTCATCAACAAGGACAAGTGCTGGCCAGGTTATGGAGGAAAATAGACCCCCTTGAACTGCTGGTAGGAATGCAGTCTAGTGCGGCCACTGTGGAGAACAGTATGGAGTTTCCTTAAAAATGGAACTCCCATTCCACCCAATAATCCACTTCTAGGACTATTATCCCAAGAAATCAGAAACACCAATCAGAAAGGACATATGCACCCCTACGTTTATAGCAGCACAATTAACAATAGTAAGATTTGGAAACAGCCTAAGTGCCCATCAGCAGATGAGTGGATTAACAAAACTGTGGCACTTCTATACAATGGAATACTATGCTACAATAAAAAGGAAGTTAATTATTACCATTTGCAACAGCATGGATAGAGCTGGATAGCACTATGCTAACCTCAATGGTCCACCGTACAGAGAACAACTGGAAAACAGCATCTTGCTTTGTACCCTCTCTGGTCCCTCCATTGGGGTTTCTGCTCCATGGTAGCAGACAACATGGGCATCTTGGTTACTTCTGAGTCCCAGGCTCAGCACAGTGTCTTTACACATAACGAGTACTTGACAGGTAATTGTTGAAAAGCAAGTTGTGTGTTTGGGAAGTTTTTTTCCCTTGTCTCTTGGTCTCTAACCCTATTACCAACAATTAAATAAAATTGAAAGTGGGAATTTAAAACAATCCCATTGTCATCTTCCTTGTTAGGTCACAAAAGAAAAAAATATAGGCACCAAACTTAGGAACCTGGGTGGTAGAGAACATTTTATGGACTTGACCTCCATGGCAAGGGGGGTAAAGGCAAAATAAATGAATGGGACTGTGTCAAACCGAAGAGCTTCTGCACAGCAAAAGCAATGGACAACAAAACAAACAGAGAGCTAACCAGACGGGAGACCGTATTTGCAAACAGCAGCTCTAATTTCCAAATTATATAAACAAAGGTCTAATTTCCAAAATATATAAAGAACTCATAAAACTCAACACCAAACAAACAATCCAATCAACAAGTGGGGAGAGGACCTGATAATACACCTCTCCTAAGAAGACATACAAACAGCCAACTGATGTATGGAAAGCTGTTCCACCTCACCCGCAATCAGGGAAATTCAAATCAAAACTACAACGAGCTACCACCTTACACCTGCTAGAGCAGCCATTATCAACCGGACAAGCAGCAACGAGTGCTGGAGAGGCTGTGGGAAGAGGGACCCCTCAGCCCCTGCTGGTGGGAATGCAGGCTGGTACAACCGCCATGGAAAACAGGCTGGCCATTCCTCACAAAATTAAACACAGAGCTGCCATCTGACACCACAACCCCACTCCTGGGTATGTACCCGGAAAACTCCAAATCATTTATACAAAGATATGTGCCCTCCTGTGTTGATTGCAGCATTATTCACTGGGTAACGAAGATGTGGGCATATACACAATGGGGCACCACATGGCCATAGAGAGGATGCAATAGCATCATTGACAACAGCGTGGATGGACCTTGAGAACATTATGTGAAGTGACATAAGTCAAACAGAGAAAGCTAAGAACTACATGATCTCACTATGTGGGATATAAAACTGAAACTTATGAATACTAACAGCGGTGTGCTGGTTGCCAGAGGGAAGGAGTCCTAATATGAGGTGACAGGAGAAGATCTGACTTTGGATGGTGGTGGCACCTGGTCCTATATACAGATTTTGTAAATTAGTAACCCACATGTGAAACCTGTATGTTCATGTTAACGAATGTCACCCCAATAAAAATTTTTAAAAAAATTATACCAGATCCTCTATCCCCAACTATAACTACAGTGGTGCCTCACACAACGAACTTAATTCGTTCCAGGAGCAAGCTTGTTATGCGAAAAGTTCGTTATGTGAAACGCGTTTTCCCATAACATGTTAAAAAAAATAATTCGTTCTGTAGCATAAAATATGCTAAGATGACATAAAAAAAAATATGCTAAGATGACATATTTTTATTTAGATACATCTAAAAACAATTTTTTTTTAAAAAAACACACATTTTTTTAATTTTAAGTCAGACTAAGTAGAGTCTACCGAATCTTGCACATCTTCATCCATTTTCTGCTTTTTGGCCGATGGTTTCATGAAAAACCTGTCCAAAGTTCGCTGTGCGAGGCGTTCGTTATGCGAGGCACCACTGTACCCTGTTTCCCCGAAAATAAGACAGTGTCTTACATTAATTTTTGCTCCCAAAGAAGCGCTAGATCTTATTTTCAGGGGATATCTTATTTTTCCATGCGCTAGGTCTTATTTTCAGAGGATGTCTTATTTTCGGGGAAACATGGTAATTGTGTGGCTTTTCCTTTTCTTTTTTGCTAGATTTGCTTGACATAGCAATGTAAAGACCATCCAAACCTGTAGACAATTCTAACCAAGATTTGAGTCAAACGGAAATTACTCCTGAACAAGATCTCAACAGACTGAGAAAAATGCTCCCGGGAATAACAGTTTGCAGCTTCTCCTATGCCTTTGGAATTCAGGGAGAAAACCAGAAGCTGCCATGAGGGTGGGAGAAAGCAAGGCGGGATGGGATTGCGGGTGGTTAAGATCATGTGCTCTCTCAGGAGTGGTCACACCTGTGAAGGAGGGGTTTGAAAGAGGGCGTTGCAAAGATGCCTTAAGCACAGAAACCACCCACAGACCTGTATGCCGGGGTGTGACACTCCCCCTCCCCTAACCTGTTCGGTTAGGGATTTATGATCAGGTCCCCCTGTGAGGTCACTTTCCCCAGAACCCCTTTGTGGTCCGCAGAAGTATAACATGCATCCAGAAAAGTGAGAAAACCGTAAGTTACAGTTTGACAATATTCAAGACGTGAGCACACCCACATCTCTAGCACTCAGATCTACAAGCGGAACACCTGCGAGCTCCCAGAAGTCTCTGGTGCCCCTCAGGGTCACCGACCCCAGCAAGGATCCCCACTCCCCACTCTCCAGACTCCTCAGAACGCAGAGGAGTTCGACCCGGTCTTGAACCCGTGACACAGAAGAAACAGACGGTATGCACTCACGTGTCTGCCTTCTCCTGCTCGCTGGGCGCTGTGTCCGTGGCATCTACCCGATAACTCCGACTGTGGCGTTTACAATCCTCCTCATTTTGGCTGCTTGGGAAGACCCCGGCCTCCTTCTTATCCGCAGACACTCATGGGCCGGGCTTGGGGCCAGGGAGATGGGTTGTAGGCGGTTCGACAGACAGGAGCAGAGCAAGGACGGCGGGCCAGGTCAGAGGCCACCAGGGCGGACACCCCCAGGCGCCTAGCAACTGGACAGTCCATGGTAGGGTGGGACCTCCCCTCGGATGTCTCTGGTCTTGGGGTTTGGACCCCCCTGAACTTTCTTCCCAAGAGATAACATCTAGGCCTTGGTTGTATTTCAGCATCAGGCCCAGACAAGCAGCAAAACCCGCCACGTCTAAGCTGATGGCTGAGGGCAGGCCCAGCTGCATGGACTGATGAGCTCTTGCCCGCGTGGCCGCCAGCCAATCAGAGACGGTGATCCTGAAAGGACACACCTGGAAAGCGCCCGAATGTTCTATTAGGTCCTCCCCTGGGCCCGCCCCCAGTCTCCACCCTTAACGTCCATTGGATCATTGGATGGAGGGCCTAGTTCACTCTTCCTCGGTTTTCCTTTTCCCTCCCTTCACCCCATCCCAGGCTCCAAGGGCCCTGCCTTTACCCCTATAACTTGTTTCCCAGGCCCATCTCTTCTAGCAATTACTTTTTTCTACCTCTGTAGTTTATCCAATAAATGTTCTCTCACAGTTTGGGTCCTGGCTCTGAATTTCCTTCAATCAAGATCCCAAGGACCGAGGTTGCTGAACCCCAGACACCTGGCGCTGCTCCCGCCCACCCACACCAGATGCATCTGCTCCAATTCCCAAACCTCCCACCTGGGCTCCTAGCGCCCCCTAGTGACCTCACCCTGCCTGAGCACTCAGACCTACATCCGGGTCCCAGAACAATTAGTGTTCTAATCCCTCGATGGGAAGCAAAGGAAACCTTCTTAAACTGCTTCTTGGGCCTTCCGTGCCGCTAACACGGAGAGCCGAGCAGCTTCGAGAATGGTGGTCTGGTTCATGGGCCAATAATCCCATGTGCCATCTGTGAAGTCAGGCTCACTGAACTCCTTATCCAATTTTCCAGGACAGGAGCCAGCCCTCTGAGGCCCGCTGGCCGCAGCGCTGGTGAATTAGTTAAAGGTGTTCTTTGATTGGCAGCCTCTCTCCAGCTGCCAGGAGAGTTCCCGGGAGGAAACGCCAGGATTTTGTCTGAATGACCGGGGGTAGGGGATGGCCATGCCGTCATTGCAAGGAGTTGATCTTATGGTAGCTGATGGAGAAAAACTGTGTGCACTATTTTGCATCTCAGCGCACCGAGTTCCCCAAGTAAACTTGGGGGAGATGGTGTAACTTCTAGGCACCCCTGGGTTCTTGTCCTGTTTTTGCCACTAACTACGTAAACATTTTGAGTGCCTGACAGTTCTCCTTCCCTAACCCAAAAGGTGTTATAAAGACAGTCGCCTGAGAGTGTGCACATTCACACGGTGGTCTATAAATCTTAGGACAGCAGAAGCTGGTCTGTGAGATTAGCCACAGCTGGCACCGCATGAAGGAAAAAATTACGTCCTTGTACCTTTCAAAGCTGAGGGCACTGGTGAGAGGGCCAGACAGAGGATGGAGCGGGTGCCCAGAGGCAGATGTAGGAGCTGGTTCGTTCTTGGTAAGGAAGCATGGCCGGGGCCACAGGGGCCTCCCCGTGGTGACTCACAGCGCCCTGAAATGAGATTTGTTTATTCTGGAGCCCCTTTCATCATTCTAGCCCTGGGGTTACTGAAGCTCTTTGAAAGCCGGTAGGTGAGAGAGTCGGTGGTTTGAGCTGCCAGGAAAAGTAATTGGATCAATGCACTTCTGGCTCAGATGACTGCCAAGTTCACGTGTGGGGCGTGGGCCCTCCATGTGAGTCTGAGTGAAGACTGCTCCCTTTGGCTCCCAGGTGCACATCTCCCCTACCAGAAGCTGGGTCCCGTGGCAGCGGGAGACTCAGCATTTAGAACAGGGTCTGGCACATAGTAGCTGCTCAATAAATACTAGTGGGATCAAATGAATGAATGTAGGGAAGCTAGCGAGGAATAAGAAGGAGTCACAAGAACTCTTCTCCCCACAAGGCCTCCATCCCACGGTCCAGCAGCCTGGTGTGCTGAAGAGATGCCACGTCCAGAAATGCATGCGCTCACATGCTTTCCCTCACACGCAGGCCACCTTGGGACACCCAGGGTGGCCTCGAGTTGCCCTCCGGTTGGCCCTGCCCCAGGCCGGGTGAAGCCAGCTCCCTCCTCCGTTAGTGGAAGCCCTGGAAATAGTGCCGGTCATTCCTGGACCTGCACCCATCCCAGCGTCTCTCCACCGGATCGGGTTCCCGCGGACAGAACGAGTAGGGCAGCTCCACTACGCCCACCTGTTACTCTCAAAGCCACGTTCTTGACGGGATAATACGCTCCATATTCCCCAAAATGTTCCCGGTGGAAAAAGGGTGACAAATGAGACGCTTATCGTCCTTGTTAAAAATGTCCCTTTGTCGATAACAAACCAGCTTCCGATTCGGTTTTCAGCCGCATGTGGCTCGTGAGCCGCAGTTTGCCGACTGCTGCCCTACTCCCATCTCTTCTCCCTTATATTGTGAAAAACTGTAGCTCTCCTTTCTGGCCCTATAGATTTCCCTGCTCCGTATTTTTTCATATCAGTGGACTCAGGCAATAAATACATGGTCTTTTAGGACTCTCTTATTTCACTTAGCATAATGTTTTCAAGGTTCACCTATGTCAGCTTCATCCTTTTCTGTGGTCAAATCTAACAGTCTCTGTATGATAAAACGTATTTTGCTTATCTGTTCATTGGTTGAACAGATACTACTTATGGTAGTTTGTTCTCAAAACATAATAAAATATGCCCTGGCTGGTTTGGCTCAGTGGATAGAGCGTCGGCCTGCGGACTGAAGGGTCCTACTTGCCCTGCGTCGCGGGCTTGATCCCCAATTGGGGGCGTGCAGGAGGCAGCCGATCAATGATTCTCTCTCAACATTGATGTTTCTATCTCTCTCTCCCTCTCTCTTCCTCTCTAAAATCAATTAAAAAAATATATTAAAAAATAATAAAATCTAAAACTCATATGAAACAGCTTAACAGGAAAAATAAAACAACAGGAAAAAGGCTGTCATGTAGCATTCTGCTTTCAGCAAAATTCAGAAAGACACACTCTCCATCACTGGAGGAAGCAGAGGGAGATAAGGGTCTAACCTCAGCCAAACGGAGCTATTAAAAACACACGCCACTGAGCGCCACGTGTGCTCCAGTTTCCCTGCGATTCCAATTAAGATCGCATCAATTAAGCGAGCCGATCGCTTCGCATCACGGAGCTCTTGAAAACGGCATGAAACTCGAGTTGGCATTTTTCTCCTTTCCCTGATAAGGAAGGAACATCGTGGCATCACACTGATTGCATATTTATTTAGCTCCCCCAGCAGCTGCATAAACAGTACAAGCAATAGAGCGAAACAGGAAAAGAGAGAGAGAGAGGATGAGAGAAAGGATGCTCAAAACACAGGCCACATTTGGGAAACAGAGCGTGCTATGGGCGGTTAATTCTAATGGAGAGATGACTAAGAACTAGGGATCCAGACGAGGAGTGGGTACCACAGGAGAGAATGAGATTATTATAACACCCCCCCACACACACACACACAAAGTCATAATCTTTGTTCCTAGAACCTTAAATGACCTTCTTTAGTGACAGTATCACTGGCACCAACAAGATGGACAAATGTCCCAATGCCAGGACGCCCTGGACAGCACCTCTGGGATGGAGGACTGGGAGGAGATGTTCAACTGCCTGTTGAGCATCCCTCGGACCTAGCACAGTGGTCAACAAACTGCGGCTAGCAAGCCACATGCAGCTCTTTGGCCCCTTGAGTGTGGCTCTTCCACAAAATACCACGGCCTGGGCGAGTCTATTGTGAAGAAGTGGCTTTAGAAGTTTTAAGTTTAAAAAATTTGGCTCTCCGAAGAAATTTCAACCGTTGTACTGTTGATATTTGGCTCTGTGGACTAAGGAGTCTGACGACCACTGACCTAGCAAAACGCCCTAGTGCCAGCAATAACTTCTCCATTGCTCTTCCTCCCCATCCCACCTCCATCCTCTGCATGATGGCGCATTACTGTCACCCTTCAAAATGTAGTCTCAAGCCGAAACTGGTGTGGCTCAGTGGATAGAGTGTCGGCCTGCGGACTGAAAGGTCCCGGGTTCGATTCCGGTCAAGGGCATGTACCTTGGTTGCGGGCACATCCCCGGTAGGGGGTATGCAGGAGGCAGCTGGTGGATGTTTCTCTCTCATCGACATTTCTAGTTCTTTATCTCTTTCCCTTCCTCTCAAAATGACAAAGGACCATGGAAAGTCGCAGCCAGGCCAGCTGCGGTTTTGTCGGAGAGGTTACGTTACTGAGGGTAGGAATTTTCTTCTTTGTGCTCTTTTATATTTTCCAAATTTTCTGCAGTGAATGTCTTATAAGAGGCAGTAAGCATATTACTATTATTTTTTAGTTCTGCTCAAAATCCAACCATTTCATCAAACCTTTCTAAACTAATTGCATTTATCTCCAACCACCCCTTCATTCAAAGCCCATGGATTGGACTCTTGATAATTTGTATATATTCTCTCCTTCCCATTACTGCTCCTTTACTTCCCCTTCTCCCCTTCCCCTTACTCTTTCTTTTTCCCCCTTTAAGATCATTATCGGCTTCTGTGCAAAAGATTAAAACATTACACAAGTGCTAATGAAAACCTTCTAGGTGTTAAGAATTCAAACAATCCCAAGGCACACGTGATTGAAATTCAAATATTCCTTCATAACTTCTTCCTCTCTCCCCAAACCCCATTCTCTTCCGCCTTCAGGTTGCAACTATTAAATCTGATACATAGCTTTAAATCTTTCACATGTAAGTATGTATTAAATAGGTAGGTGGCTATGCATTTGCATGCATGCATGCTGTGTGCTTTTTAACACACAAGGACCCCAAATTATTTTCTTCCCTGCAAATCAACTGTGATGACAGCGTAGGGATGTTAGTATTTGACTCTGAGTCAAGTGCCTACAGGTAGACGGTGGTGGTTTCTAAGAGGGCCCTTGTCTGAAGGCCATGGCCATAGTGACCTTCACACAACCTCAGCCCCTGTCCGGGCCTCACCAGGTGGCCATACGTACAGTATCAGCATAAATGGACGGTTGGCGGTTGAGCCTGCTGATGACAGGTGCAAGAGCACATGCATAGCATGAGCTCTCGCTAAAAATAGGACTGCGAAAGGGTCCCATGTGCAGCCTTCTGCTAGCCTACGATAAAATGTTCACCGTATGAATGCTTTGTAATATCACCTGGATCAACACAATACCACCTGTATCCTTATGACAGCTGCATGGACACTTTGAAAAATCAGCTAGTCCATTGGTTCAAAATGGCCAATTCCCTTCAACAGCTGGAGTCACTTGCATGCATTTACGCATAAACCATGGACACAGAAAATAGTGGGGTAAAGACCTAGGACAGGGGATGGGGATGGGCTAGAAGGGGTAAATGGGGGTGGAGGGGAAGGAAGTATATGTAATACTTTCAACAATAAAGGTTTTACTTATTTATTTTTAAATATATTTTTACGGAGAGAGAGGCAAGGGAGAGGGAGAGAAATGTAGAAATATCCATAAGAGAGGAACATCACGTAGTGGCCGCCTCCTGCACACCACTGCTACGCATCAAGCCCAGAACCTGGGCGTATGCCCTGACCAGGAATTGAACTGGTGACCTCTTGGTTCATGGGCTGACTCTCAACCACTGAGCCACACTGGCCAGGCAACAATAAACTCTTAAAACTGGGGACCCAGTGCCTCCCCCACCCAGGAGCAGACCCACGCCTTCCCTTCTCTTCCCTCTCCTTTCCTGGCCCCAGTCATGTTCCCATCAGCATCCTCACTCCCCAGCTCCCAGGCTCCTGCCTTTACCTCCATAATGCGTTTCCCAAGCCCATTTCTTCTAGGAATTACTTTTTCTACCTCTGTCATTTACCCAATAAATGTTCTCTCACAGTTTGGGTCTCGGTTCTGAATGCTCTCCTAGTGAGAACCCAAGGACCGAGGTTGCTGAACCCAGCTTTGGCCTGGCCCCACTGGACAGACAACTGGTGCCCTCCAGTCACCTACACCACCTCCAAATCACAACCAGTTTCCTGAGTTGGGAACTGCCCCCCAGGCTGGGAGCACAGGAGCCTGGGCCCACATTCCTGGATGCCCCAGTTACTACTCCCATCTGTGCAGACAGCGTGGGCGCCTGGCACATCTGGGCTGCCTTTGGACCAAAACAGTCTCTGTCATGTGCCCAGCCTCCCTCAAGTGACCTCCCCGTGGGGCCAGGCCGGGCCGGGCCAGGTCACGGGGGAGCTGGACCTATTTTTGAAAAGGCCTTTGGAAGAGGTCTTTTCATCCACTGCCCAAGTACCCCACATTCTGCATTCTTCACGCCAAGACTCTGGAGAGCAGCTGAAATAGGAGTAAGAGAGGAAGGGAGGCCAGCCGGGGAGAGAGAGCAGCAAAGGGCACGTGGTGGAGCCAGGAGCCAGGGACGCTCTTCCTGGTGCGAATAAGGACCCTGGTGCCTTGAGAGACCTTCTTGCTGGGCCTGGGCCGAGTCTGCATCTGGGACATGGAGGGGGCAAACTGCTCTTACCTTCCTCATTGGAGAGTGGGGGGTGGCGATGGGGGAACAGTTAAAAGAATACAAAAATGCACAGATAGAGTGCTTCCTACATTAAAAAAATATTACTAGTCGGATCAGTGTGGCTAGGTGGTTGAGCCTCTCACCAGTGAACCCAGAGGTCCTGGTTCGATTCCCAGTCAGGGCACGTGCCTGGGTTGTGGGCTTGATCCCTGCAGGGGGCATGCAGGAGGCAGCTGATCAATGATTCTCTCATCATAAATGTTTTTCTCTCTGTCTCCCCTCCCTTCCTCTCTGAAACCAATAATATATATATTATATTATATTTATTATATTATATTATATTATATTATATTATATTATATTATATTATATTTACACACACACACATACTTTAAAGAAAGAGGTGAAGGGATTAAGAACTACAAATCAACAAATGAGCAATAACAAAATAGTCATGGGGATGGAAAGTACAGGGAATACCGTCAATAATGCTGCAGTAACTACGTATGGGGCCAGGTGGGCACTAGAATTATCAGGGGGGGTCGCTTTGTAGATGATATAACTGTCCAGCCCCTTATGCTGTATGCCTGAAACTAATCTAAAATGATATTCAATGTCAACTGTGATTGAAAAATAAGGTTAAAAAAAAAGAAACAGGGATGCCAGCTTGGATCAAGAAGCAGAAGAGACAATACTCTGGAGACACACCACCACCCTTACCCCCACCCCCAATAAGACAGCACTGGAGCGGCTCTCCCACCCAGCTGACCCCAAAGAGGTGCCCAGCCCAGCAAAGCAAATGCATCAATTGCTTCTGCTTTTGAAGGCCAGTGAGTCCCGCCCCACGTGACCGTCAAGAGCGATTTCCGTGTCCCGGCTTTCAATCAGGCTGCCTGTCTTCTGTCTAATTGGAAGCACCTGGAGCTGGGAAAAAAGCTGCATCATGGATCACCCAGCTCCGGATCCACTACCCTCACAGCCTTGGCGGATGCCCGGCTTCCTGAGGATTTTCAGTTCTCTGTGTGGAGGCTTGGATGAGCTTTGCTGGCTTCTTGGGTGGCTTCCCGTTCTAGCATTTTCTAATCGTAGGGACCTCAGCTTCAGGCTGCTGCATCTCCAGCTCACTTAGTCCACCCCTGACTCCGGAGAAAAGATCAATATGACTAAAGCAGAATATCTGTAGCTAATAACAGTCCTCCTCCTCCATCTGCACATTTCAATTCTCCCTTGATGGTTAACTACACCTGAATACCGACAGAAACCGACCCCATGACCATGTACTGAGCCACAACCTAACACGGGTGCACTTCATGGTTCATTCACACATGGGGTCCCATCTCCCCCTCCTGTGAACCGGGAAGAAAATTAATTTAAAAACCCATCTAGAGGAAAGTGCCTTTGCACGCCAGCTGCTGACCCCAGTGCAGAAACCCAATTAAGTTAGGAGAGATCACGATTAAGATGCAATTGAATTATTCCTCATTTTATGTCAACGAGATCTCTGATCGCAAAGGATCAATAAACACGATGTAAGCAGCTCATCCGTTGCCTCGGTGCTGTTTCGTCCCTTCTCTGCTCAGTTCCGTGTCTCACAAGCCAAAGGGGAGAAATGTTCCTAGATACAGGTGTGAAGGCTAAGATGACGAAGCTGCTCAGCTTGCCCCCAGAATGCCACAGCTACTCCTGGGCACCAATGGTTTCTTGATTGACAGCCTGTAGCATTTCAAAGCCCCACAATACGGGCTACTCTTACTCAAATGTCTGAAAGAATTACACTGAGTGGCCAGATTATTATGATCTCTGAACACATATTAGCCTTTTATTATATAATTTGGCCACTCAGTGTGTGTGTGTATAGATTAGATATAGATATAGATATAGATATAGATATAGATATATAGATATAGATATAGATATATAGATATATAGATATATAGATATATAGATATATAGATATATAGATATATAGATATATAGATATTAGAGACCCGGTGCATGAATTCATGCATGGGTGGGGTCTGGCCAGCCTGGCCAGGGGGAGGTGACATGGGCGGTTGGCCGGCCTGCCTGCTGGTCAAACTCCTGGTCGAGGGCACAATTTGCATATTAGCCTTTTATTATATAGGATATACACTGAGTGGCCAGATTATTATGCGTTCAGAGATCATCATAATCTGGCCACTCAGTGTATATTTTAAATGTGATTGTACAGCCCTTGACAGTCTTCTTGGAGGGGGGGGAACTGAGTTGTGAGGCTGTGGGAGATTATAATGAAGAATTTAATGAATTCTCAGCTGCTTCTGAAACATCCTCCCTTTATGGAGCTACAGGAACTTAAAACAATGACTATTAGCATGACAGAGCAGGGCTGCTGGTTTCCTGGCCTTGGCCGCACTCAGCACTCAGCACATAGGTAGATGCTTAGTAAAATGGCAGAAGGTGTGTTTGATCCTGAGCACCGGCTTCAATAACAAAGTTGGACAGAAATGGGGAGATTTCCAGCAGCATGGCTGATCTGTGTGAACCCAACCACCCCAAAAACACCAACTTCACCCTGAGCAACAAATTGATCAAGATGCGAGTCTTCAGTTGCTTGAACTCATGAAGAATGAGCAATTTTCTGCCAGTACATGTACAATGAATGTGGGTTTTAATCAACTCTGCTTTTACACTTTTCAACCTCTTAAAGGGACTGACAACCTATGAAGCCAAGTCCCATCGATTTTCCAAATTGCCCAGGGAATGTTCATCCAATTAAAATTAATGTTGAGCATAAGCACATTGAAAGATGACATTATTCAGCAGGGCTCCTGAAGGTCCCAGATTCTTTGAAGTGATCCATTTCTCTCCAAGATTCATGAGCTGCCTGTCAACAAATTTAATTGGATATTTATTGAAATTAATGGCAACTGCAGCTGATGGAGCAGGCTTTAAGTCCTGCTTTTATTTTTTATGCTTGTTTCCCCTCGCCCTGACTTCCCACGTTGCATGCTGATGAAGCCGGGAGCAAAATGGATGGGAGAACGCCGCATGAGATTGAGGAACGGCCCTCCTAACCATCCCCCTCAAAATGGAAAAATATTGCCGACAAGACATGACCTCTTATTGCCAGCTCATCGCTGTTCAGGTGTTTTCTAGAAGCTCATTTTTACGGGGAGTGATTTACAGTCTTGAGAGTAAAGGGCAGAAGCTCTGGAGGCACATCCCCATCAAATCCCCATCATCCATGCATTTGTTCTGTTATCCCAGACAAGCTCCTCAACGATTCCCATTGCCTCAGTTTCCCCACTTGTAGAGTAAACCTGATCAGAGTACCCATAGGCTTAAAGCTGCTTAGCACAGGACCTGGTATTTACAATAGCTCAGTAAGAATTAGTTATTATTATTTGGTGCTCTACTGAGAAGATCCAATTCTATGGTTATAATATAGTCATAGACTTTTAAAATATCTTAACAGTCTATTTCTGCCCCACTGGTGTGGCTCGGTGGTTGAATGTTGACCCGTGAATGAGGAGGTCATGGTTGGATTGTGGGTCTGGGAACATGCCTGGATTTGGGACATGATCCCCAGTAGGGGACATGCAGAACAGAGCTGATCAATTATTCTCTCATTGATGCTTCTATCTCCTCTCCCTCTCTCCTCTCTGTCATCAATAAAAATGTATATTTTGTTAAAAAGTCTATTTCTATTGTATTTTAACTAGCCACAGACTCGATTCTTTGGGAGCTGAGCTGATTTCTTCCTACCACATGGCCTACTTATGGTATATTTCATTCCTCTTGAGACTGACAACAACTCTACTTTTAAAACTGCAATGACAGTACTTTAATGCAATGAATAAAAGCCCAGAGAAGTGCAAGTCCCTACAATTCTTTATTGTAGGGATAAGTTTTTATTGTTTCTTCTTTCTTGTCTAGAGAGAGGGAGAAGGGGTTGGGAGAGACCAGCGAGGACTCGGGAGCTGTGTCTGTGACTCCCTCCACTAACCCACACACACACACCCCATGCCAAAGCCCCTTGTCTGATTAAATTTTTTAAAAAGAGTTTGGACAGTCTTTTATATTGGGCCGTCCAGACCTCACGTCAAACACTGTCCCTATTATATGCCCCAAACGACACGGGGGCACGGTCACTGCTCATGGGAAAGCGCTCCCTATCTTCATTATCATTCAGCACTGAACCTGGATCCCTTCCATTGGCCATAAATTAGGGCATCAAGACTGACTAAAAGTCTAGAGGAGAAGATGGATTGTTAAGTAATTGTAAAAATTAAATTACTGCAGGGGGAGGAGAGAGAGAGGAAGAGAGAGGGTCCTGAGTTAGTCTAAACCATCCAGAAGAGACTCCTGGACCAAGCGATTTTTACATTAAGAGATTAAAGCATAAATGCATCTTATTTAGGCGAAAGGATGGGTGATGGGGAGAGTGTTCCTGGCAGAAGGAAGAGGGTGTGCAGAGGCCTGGAGGAGAGGAAGCTGAGACAGGCCTGCAGGGGATGGAGCAGGTCTAGCAGTGCTGTAGCATCTGCGGCACAAAGGGAAAGTCTACAAAACAACCTGAAGACCTTAGCAAAGGCTGGATCATCGAAGGCTCAAGTTCACGGCGATGGGTGATTAATTAGAGGGAGGAAGTGAAGGGCTGCCATCAGACAGCGTGGCGGTTAATGAGGTTATTGACTGAACTAAAGGACAGTGAAGGTGAGGTTTCCGGGGGGTGGAGGAGGAGAGATGATCATTTTCACTCTGGCCATCCTAATGTGGCAGTTCTGACTAAACCTACGGGTTCTGGCATCATCTGCCTTTGGATGAATTGTTTTCTTTTTTTAATCATGAAATTTAACACCTCTTTTTATTTCTTTAGCCACTTTGAATTTACAGTCAAACTCAGTGCCCATTTAAATATATTTTTATTGATTTCAGAGATGAAGGGGGAGAGAGCGAGATAGAAATATCAGTGATGAGTGACAGTCATTGATTGGATGCTTCCTGCATGCCCCACACTGGGGATGGAGCCCACAATCTGGGCATGTGCCTTTGACCAGAATCAAACCTAGGACCCTTCAGTCTGTAGATTGGTGCTGTATCCACTGAGCCAAACCGACTAGGGCTAGATGGTGTTTTTATTTTTAAATTTTTATTGAATTTTTTGGGGAGAGATTGGTTAATAAAATGACAAGGGTTTCAGATGTACAATTCTGCCTGTGGATGAAAAGGAGCTACAGGTGTGTGTGTGCAGAGTAAGAAGCCAAAGAGCCCAGACAAAACCCGAAAAAAATACCAAAATGTAAGGGATGAGCTCAGAGGAAAACCCGGAGAGGGGCAGATGGAGAAGTGTCATGGGGTGAAGTCAGAGATAAAGTCATTTGCTGAGAATGTGGGTGAAGGGTCATCACCCCAACCCACCTAGGGCTCTGGGCAAGAGGAGGGGGTGTGTGTGTGTGGCATTAACTATAATCTGTCCAGGAAAGCTCACAATTTGCAGGGTCTTCACATTCCAGCAGGAAAGAAAGAGCCGCCACCACACAGATATCCCCTCATCCTGACAGTTCTGCCCCGAGGAGGTAAAGGGGTTCACATGGACCCACTTTGGGGAAAAACATATGTACTGTCACCCTGGCCAGTTTGTCTCTGTGGTTAGTGTTGGCTCTCGGACTTGAAGGGTTGAGGGTTCAATTCCTGGTTAGGGGCATGTACCTGGGTTGCAGGTTCCCCAGGCCCAGTAGGGGCGCATGTGGGAGGCAACCAATAGATGTGTCTCACATCAATGTTTCTCTCTCTCTCTCTCTCTCCCTCTCTCTCCCTCTCTCTCTTTCTCTCTCTCTGTCTCTCTCTCTCCTCCCTTCCACTCTCTCTGGAAATCAATGGAAAGAATATCCTTGAGTGAGGATTGAAAAAAAGAAGAAGAATATGTACTTCCTAGTCTGAGCATTATGGCAGTAACAGCCTGCAAGATGCTTTTAAGATCATCACATCTCTATAACATTTTAGCAAAGGGAAGTATTTCTGGCTGGAGCAAGACGCTCGAGTTTATTTTTTACTCATTGGCTCATGAAGATGTTTCCATCAGTGACTCACTTAATACAGCGTGGAAAACGTTTTCAAAATGCACAACTGACCAAAGTACTGTGAACCTACGGAACCTGACATAGGACAATATTAAAAGGACTCACTAAAACATGTTTGAGCTGACTTTGATCTCATCCCAAAAACCCAGGAAGACCTTTCGTTTTATTTTTTTCTAATCACACACAGAATGTATTCTGGCATTTCTGGCAGAAGACATTTTTAGGAGTTTTCTATTGACCCAAGAAAATTTGGGGCTAGACACTCAAATGATAATAAAATAAAATGAAAGAAAGCTAAAGGTAGTAAACTTATGATCTACAATAGAGAAATGCCTATTTTTATTTTATGGAGTGGTTATGCAATGCATATCCTCTGAAATGGTTAAGCAATGCATGGCTTGTTGATTTATTCAGCAAATATTTATTGAGTGCAAGCTATGTTCCAGCTCGGACTAAATATTAGCTAAAACTCTCCAATGGGTTTCGTGGCACTTACCATAACAGAATTCCTTCCCCCGGCCTGTGAAACCTCACACATTCTGTCCCTACTTTACTTTTTGGACCTCCTCTGTGTCTGCCTCCTTAACGCTCAAACCTTCTACCACTCTGGTTTTCTATTTTGTTTGCAGCCACACCCAATTTCCTCTGGCTTCGGAACACTGTTCCTTTCCCTCCTACCAGTCCATAAATTTCTCCCCCACAGTTCTTTATCATTCCTGTCTCAGCTCAAATTTCACAGCCTCCGGGAGGCCTTCTCAATAAACAACCCCATCTAAACGAATCTTGATCATCATCATCATCTGTTTATTCGCTAGAGACACTGAGCGCGCTCTGAAACAATACCGCTCACTGGATCACTGATTCTTTGTCTTCAAAGGGAAGGTTGGCAACCTGAGAGCAGGAATTGGGCTCATCTAAGGAAAGACACCATTGGTGTGATTCCTCTGTGCTCTCGTGTTTCTCCAGCTAAACCCCGAGCACCCTAAAGGGAGAAGCTGTTTTCTCTGTTTTGTGTTTGAACCAGGCACCAGCATACCACTGGGCATTCAGTGAACTTTCAACCAAGTGACTTACAGCAAGAGCAAATGGGAATTGACTTTAGGCTTGTTTACATTCTGCCAGAGTCCCATGACTAGAACAGGAGGGGATGGGGCAGCTCCTGTTCTTAAGGAACTCACAGGGCAAGGAGACTAGAGGAAGGCACAGAAGACAGTGAGAATAAGGCCAGACGTGACTTAGATGTGATTTTTATTGTTTGTTTGTTTCTAGAAAGAGAGTAAGGGAGAGGGAGAGAGAGAGAAATATTGATCGGCTGGGATTCAAGCCCACATGTGCCTTGACTGGGAATCGAACCGGTGACCTTTCCGTGCACGGGATGATGCTTAACCAAGTGAGCCAATTGCATGGAAATTGTCAATGGCTGCACCTCCGGTCACAATAAAGAGCTGTGGTGTCGTCCACTTGCCACATTAAAATTCATTAGAACTGAGGGAAATTGGAAACTTGCTTCCTTGGCTGCCCTAACCACATTTTATGTAAGTCTCAGTGGCTACATGTGGCCAGTGGCTACCTGATTGGACAGCACGACTAGCACATTTTCATCATCACAGATCGTTTGGTTGGCCAGCACTGGAACGAGAACTCCGCCAAGAAAAGAGGCCCAGTTGCCTTCGGGGCTGAGTCCTGAGTCAGTTCTGTTTCTCAGACAAAACTGAAGGTCTCCCTCAGGAAAATCAATAAAGGACGGGACAACATCCAGGGCTGCTGGTGGTGGTCATTTATTGAAGTGTCAGCCAGAGAGGCCGAGGCATGTAAGCTATTCAAGGCAAGAGGCAAACAAGCCAAGCTGAAAAAACAACTGAAAGCAGTGCTTTATGGGGGGAAAATGGAGTTGGAGATATGCCATGGAGGCTGGTCACACAAACAAACACTCCGGGGTCTCCGCTGGGAACCTGAGTGGCTGCATCCCAAGGGTAGGGTAGACCAGCAGTTGAAAGAGCCTTCAAGGTCTGGAACCCAGATTCGAATCAGCCCAACAGCTGATGGCAAGGAGATTGCCCTAACCCAGCTGCCTGTCAGGACGTAGAACCACTTTCCTTAAGAACTTGTTATTTAGAGTCTCTACAGATTGAAATTGAGGGGACAGTTGATCTATTTCCTGCTTTTCGATTGAGCCACAGTATTTCCTGCTTTTCGATTGAACATTATATTGTGCCTCTTGATGCTTGTAATTCAAGGTTTTTAAAATTTCAGTCGTAATACACATCCATCAGTGTCTCAAACACTCTACAGTCATTACTTTAAAGCAAACTCATTAGTCAACAGAGCCAAATAGCAACAGTACAATGATTGAAATTTCTTTTGAGAGCCACATTTTTTAAACTTAAACTATATAGGTAGGTGCATTGTGATTAACTTAATTAGGGTTTGTGCTATTGATATTTTGTGGAAGAGCCACATTCAAGGGGCCAAAGAGCCGCATGTGGCTCTCAAGTCACAGTTTGCCAACCACTCCCGTAAAGCATCTTTTCAATATGTTTATGAAGGAACTCACTCTCCAAGCTCTATCCCCCAAGACCAGGATGCAAAGCTGGGTCACCCATTTCTAGAATCTGCCCTTTAAACGCCAGAAAGTACTGGGATTGCTCCAATCTCACAAACACCTCCCTGGTGCCAAGAAGAGAGAGAGACAAACCACATTCTCAAATAAAGAGATGTCTACTTACATTTTCTTTTATGGTGACTATTGGCTATAAGCTTAAGAATGCAAACTTTGTATTCAAGTTGAAGACATTAATTTCATTATGATTCATGGGTCATCACTCTTCTATTACAAATATGGTTTCCTGCTCCCTTGAAGTTTAAGTAGAAAGTGGCCCAACTGTGTGCATAGAGACTGCATTCATGAGTGAGGGTTTTGAGGTTTGGGGTCTTTGAGGTACTGACTCAATAATGAAGAAGATGACTAAAAAAAATGAAGAGTGCGCATCATTGAAATAGAGATGCGGCCATGGGAAATCCGTATTTGACTATCAAAGCTTCAACTGACATGCGTCTCCAGGGATTAAACCTGTATAGACCTGTCTTGAACCAGGCAACATCTTTCAAATGCACTTTCGCAACATCGCTGAACGGAAGAGAGGAAAACTCCGAACCTGAGCGGCGGCATGGCCATGGACTTCTCTAGTGAAGCCTTCTGGGTCACCTGATTCACTAACGCCTCGCTCTGCCTGTTACCCACACTCCACTCTGTTCTCATCACCTCCTCGTGGCTCCCCCTGGTCCATATATACTCATGTCTGCCGGCCCCCAGCCTCTCTCCCATGAATCATGGACCATGTTCAAGGCTTTCTCACTGATTTCTTGTTTGAATTCTGTCGAATCACACATCACGTGGGATATATATATCCTCGATGGGAGGGAAAATGGGCTGCCAATTGAAGGAATAGGCAGTCAATAGGCTTCCTATTATTTAGAGATTGCTTCTATCTATCCTGGATAGCCTCCACATGAGTCATTCTTTCTTTTTTTAAATCCCTTCCCTTTGCTCTTGGAACCAAAATCCCTAGAGCAAAGGTTTCAGTGATTGTAGAACTAGATCATCTTAAGATTGGATCTTAGCTGTCAAGTGAAGAGATAGGGACATAGGAACGAATGGCCCCTTCTATACCAACAACGATGTATCTGATGTTTCATTTCTCCAAAACTGGTCCATTGTCACATCAGTATGAATAGCGCTACCTGCCTGGTCAAAGTCAATTCTCTATGGATTGCTTGTGCTCCTCCATATCTTACTAATAAGGCATAACTTCTTACCCCTCCCCCCCTTTTTCTCCCCTGGATTCTGGTTTCAAGCACATTTAAAACTGTCTTGGAAGATAGAAATAGTATCTCCCTTTAGAACACGAAGCAGATCTGCATAGAACCTGGCAAGAGAGAGAGAAACTGAGCATGTTTATTGCCTGCTGTGAAAGAATCCAGTTCCAGAAACTCACATCCTCTGCTTCTGTACAACCCGCTACACATGCAGACATCAGCCGGCCCTGTCTGCGTCACTCGGTGGAAACGGGCGCTCGAGGAATCAGCCCTGGCTGCTGCCGTTGCAGTGATCAATACACGGTCCTTTGTCTCTGACCCTGGAGTCTCCTAAATTCCACCCTCATTCACGGAGCTGTGGCAGCTACCTACTAGCTTGCAGGGAGCGTAAAAGCAAAGGTCTCCAGCAGGACCCTGCGATCTGATGTAAACAGAAAACGAAGTGGATTCTATTGGGCATATCATGTCTGTCTGACAATTGTTCGTGTTGAAGAGGCCACAGAGACAGCTCAGCGGGTTGGCTAGGATCCGGCTTCATTCTGGATGAGGGGAGGTGGCCAATTTCTGGGCGGCTGGGCTGCAGGAGATTTTGATATTCTTAAAAGGGTGCAAAACACAAACTAATAAGATGCCCTGGAAACCACCTGTGGCTTTCGAAAGCTGAAGGCTCGGCTCTCTGGACCTTCACAAAGGACGAATGTGGTTGCCAACTCCTGCTCTAATACAGACCCTGTCTGCGATCTCCAGAAAGTACCATATTTTTCGGACCATAAGACGCACCGGACCATAAGACGCACCAGTTTTTAGAGAAGGGAAATGAAGAAAAAAAGATTCTGAAACAAATAGTGTCCTAAAATATTTTATGTGCATTAAAACCCAACATCACAGTCATAAACACAGGTAATCAACCCTGTAAAGTAAACAGCAGCATTTAGAACCATTTTAGAGCCGGGCAAGCACACAGAGACCACACAGAGCCGGGCAAGTAAAAAAACTTTTTTTTTTTACAGTATATGTGTAGGCTATATTTGGACCATAAGACGCAGGGACTTTTTCCCCCCACTTCTGGGGGAAAAAAAGTGCGTCTTATGGTCCGAAAAATACGGTATGTGTCATTGCAGCGGCGCTCTGAGCAAAGGGTCTCCTTTCCACCCTGCCAGGTTGCATGCTTAGGAGTCAAGGTGTTGGAACCCACACGACCTAGGGAGGTGCAGAGGCGTGGCACTGAGCTCAGGTTCTCATACTTGCAAAGATGGGGAGCAAAGATCACCCCTAACTTCGTGGCTGTGCCTGAGGAGACAGGCATTCCCCTGAGTGGAGTGATCTGGAGCAGGGTTCTAGGTGTCTGTCCTAGAACCCTGGCCAGTGGATGACATAAGGGGAAAAGCTTCATTATCTTACTAAAGCAGCTATATCTCATGCCCTCCACAGCGCCCCCTGCAGGTCAGAATATGAGAGCCAGGCAAGGACCAGAGTTTTATTCCTACTGTCACTATGATGCCCTACTGTCACAGGCTTGGATGCCCCCTCCGCCTCAGAAACAAGCCTCAGCAAGCAGTTATCAGGCTTAGCTGAAAGGGAGCAAGTGCATTTAAACAAACCAGGTCTCTTACAGCGTTTCTTTTATGACCCGGCAGAGGTCCAGGGTCCTTGGTGAATGTCCAGAGACACTTTATAAAGCTCTGTTGTTGCATCTTTTCTTTTTCTAAATATATATTTTATTGATTTTTTTTTGCAGAACGGATAGGAGAGGGATAGAGAGTTAGAAACGATGAGAGAGAAACATCCATCAGCTGCCTCCTGCACACTCCCTGCCGGGGATGTGCCCGCAACCAAGGTACATGCCCTTGACCGGAATCAAACCAGGGACCCTTGAGTCCACAGGCTGATGCTCTGTCCACTTAGCCAAACCGGTTAGGGTGCACTTTTTTCTTTTAATTTCCCAACATTGCCTTGTTGTATGTAACACACACCCTTCTCTTCTCCTCCTTGAGTTTTCACACTCGCTCTTTCCCTCGGCCTGGAGTCTTACCGACATCCCAGTATCCAGTGTCACCTCAACATCCTTTCCTTGGGATGGCTCCGCCAACTCCCCAGAGTAAGTTACCACTTCCTATTCCCTGCTTCTGCCCCGTGGGGTGATTTCCCTTCTTCACCCTCCCCACATTCGTAATACCCATAAGGCATTTCTCTGTCCATTGAACTACTACACTCTATGGGAGCAGAAACAGAGGGTCCTTGGCCATGCTGTACCCCTGGTGTGTGGGGCACAGCGCATGGCACAGAAGAAGAACCCAGACTGGGTAGAGTGAATAACAGGGGCAGGCATCTGTGCTCCCACTTTACAGATGGGAAGAATGAGGAGAGGTTCCCTCAGAGAGATTAACAACCAGCCCAGTTGCTATATGATCAACCTGGGTTCAGACTCTGGCCTTCTGGAAATAACAGGCCTTGTTTGACTTTTCTGTAGAGTTTGGCAGCACTCAGGTAGGTAAAAGCCACTTCTGTAAGCCCGCATTGAGATCCTCCGGCCTCTGGGATCTTAAGACTTGTAAGAGCTGCTTAAGCGATGAGTAAATACAAGTTGTATATCTATTTTTAAAGCAATTGTCCACTCACGCAGAAGAGTGAGTGATGGCGTAGCTCGGAATGGACTCTGGCCTGGTCCCAGGTCCCTGTTTGGGAGGGACCATGACTTTGACAAATGCCAGTGAAGCTGGGGGTGGATGACCGGATGACGCCTCTCTGACTCCTGGGTTCAGAGCCCAGGGCAGTTTAATGATCCCATAAATACTTGCTGTGTCTGTCCTCTGCTCAGAAAGCTCCCGAATCCATTCATCTCAAGCTCTGCTGCCTCCTCAGGCACACGGCAGGTTTTTCCAGAGATGTTTTCTGGTTCATTGGAGTTGCCACTCATGTCCACAGGCAAGGTTGGGGGAAGGGAAGAGAGACTATAAGAGCTGCCCATGAAGAGAGTTCAGAACGCCTGCGCTCTTCAGCCTACATCGCTGAGGCCCTACTCCTCTCCCTCCTTCCCGAGTTGCTCCCAAATTGGAACAGGTGTCCAATAATATACGCTGAGTGGCCAGATTATGATGATCTCTGAATGCATACTAATCTGGCCACTCATATATAATAAAAGCCTAATATGCAAATTGCCCCCTTGACCAGGAGTTCGACCAGCAGGCAGGCCGGCCAATCGCCCATGTCCCCGCCCTTTGGCCAGGCTGGCCAGACCCCACCCATGCATAAATTCATGCACCGGGCTTCTAACACACACACACACACACACACACACACACACACACACACACTGAGTGGCCAGATTATTATGAGTTCAGAGAACATAATAATCTGGCCACTCAGTGTATGTTAACTCTTCCAGGTCACTTGAAGTCCAAAAAATGCAAGGGCATGTTGCTCAAAGAGGAAAACAGAAATTAGAATATATATGTATTTTAAAAACATTTTTTTTTTTACTCATTTCAGAGAGGAAGGGAGAGGGAGAGAGATAGAAGCATCAATGATGGGAGAGAATCATTGATTGGCTGCCTCCTGCCCACCCCACAGCCCAGGCATATGCCCTGACTGGGAACTGGACCGTAATCTGATTCATAGGTAAAAGCTCAACCACTGAACCACACCAGCCGGGCAGAAATTAGAATATTTTGAGTATCGTGCTCCTCGTTGGAGCAAAAATGACTTCAGATTTTCTACTGGCAAGACACACAGAGCCATCACAAGTCACTCAGACCAAGAGTTATCTGAGAGCCTAGCCACTTTTACAAATTCGGGCTTGATATGATTCTGTTAGAGAAATAATAAAACAAATCCAGACCCCATAGGATAGTTTAGCTAACTTTTCCCCAGCACCAGGCCCGGAAATCTCTCAGCTCCCAACAGCTGCCTCAACTGTAGCCCTTCCAGCCTTCCTTGTAGCCAGAATCCAAGAGCCTTCTGAAAGATCACGTAAAAATGTGGACTGTAGTCTGACGCTCTCCCAACTTTACACATTTGGAGTTGAATGAAAATGTGCCCTGTTACAGGCAAATACTTTATGTGTATGTCTGGCCTTCTATAAAAACGTTAGCGCCTACTCTCAACTTTAGTGAGATAAAAACGTAACTCTGTGTGATTGAAGTGATTAAGTGACTCTTCAGAAGGCAAGTTTTATTATTTCAAAGGTAAAAAAAAATAAAATAAATGAAAGCAAATAAAAATATTGAGGAAACCATGACAGTGTAAGGGAAAAAGTGACTACTTCATGGAAATCACGCTTAAATGTAGCCTATTTATTGGGCACTAGAGGCCCGGTGCATGAAATTACACGTTTATTATTACAGATTGTGACAATGCTGGTGTGGATTGTGGGAGCATTTATAAAATGCTTCTTTATTGGATGCTAGTTAATCCAGAACTACTTTCTACGGAAAGGCCATAGTCTGTAGGAGCTGGCAGTGAAAACTGCAAAAAAAAAAAAAAAAAAAAAAAAAAAAAATAGAAGCACCTCTTTAATGCTCAGACGACTCGATTTTCCATCTTTGAAGAAGATCACAAATGCTCTTGCATCTTTCCCGTTCCAGTGAGATTAGAGGTGTCTCTGATGCCTGCCTTAAGGATCAAAGGCGCCCCAAGCAGGGCTTGGGGAAAAGGTGAGCCAGTGTCATGCTTTCACAGGTGTTGGGTGATGGTGAGGCGTGTGTGGACTTTGAAGTCATGCCTGGCCCAAGTTCACTGGCGTGAGTTCCTGGAGGGTAAGCGCCTCCCCTCACCCACAGCAGGAGCGGGGACATGCTGAGGAGAGGCTGGCCGTGGGACAGGACCTGTCAATCACATCCAGAAGGTGTCTCTCTCCAGGGCTAGCCCGAGGAAGGGTGACAAGGAGGTAAAATGGCCAAAATAAATAAATAAATAAATAAATAAATAAAAAGGAATTTTCATTCGAGAGCCATTCATTAAGCTTTCTTTTCTTCCTTCCCTCTTTCCTTCTTTCTTCCCTTCCTTCTTCCCTTCCTTCTTCCCTTCCCTTTCCTTCCTTCCTTCCTCCCTCCCTCCCTTCCTTCCTTCCTTCCTTTTTTTTTTTTTTCTGTCAAGGCATTTGCTATTTTGTTGAATGGATGGATGGATGGATGAATAAGCAGTAAAACAATGGACAGCAGTCAATGCCACATGATAAAGAGACGGAGTACTATGTAAGTTCCTGAGGGGCAGTGCCCACTCCCAATCTGAAAGACCTACAGGAGATCACATCCCATGGCCTCACTGGTGAGGGAGAGGTAAGAGTTCACCGCTGGCGGGTAGTGCTCCAGGGAGGAGCATGAGCGAGCCGCACCGCACTGAAGCGCGGTAGGAATAAAGAATGCCTAAGGGGCCCAGCCGGCATGGCTCAGAGGCTGAGCATTGACCTATGAACCAGGAGGTCAAAGTCAAGGAACATGGCCGGGTTGGGGCTTGATCCCCAGTGGGAGGCATGAAGGAGGCAGCCGATCCATGATTCTCTCTCATCATTGATGTTTCTCTTTCTCCCTCTCTGAAATCAATAAAAATAGATTATTAAAAAAAAAAAAGACCGCCTAAGGGGAAGGGTTTGAGCAATGAGGCAGGGTCACCGGGATCACCAGGGCCTCGGAGACCAGGCTGAGGGTTTGATCTTTACTCTTTGGCTCTGGGGAGCCTTTCAGGGCCTCTGAGCAGGGGCGTGACACCGAGGGGCTGTTTTAAGAAGATTTATCTGGCAGAGTGTCTGAGATAAACGGGAGGCAGAAGAAATGAGCTGCAAAAGAAGATCAATTACGAGGCGGTTAGTAAGGCCGAGATTAGAGCTAATGAGGACCTACAATGGGCCCAGAGGTAGAAGATGAAAGAGAAATATTTCACAGCCAGGCCAGTCCGATTCACAGAAAGCAGGTGTCTCAGACAAGGAAGGGGCAGGAATGAGACTGATCTGAAGCTTCTCAGCCTCTAGCAGTAATGGGGAAAGGTGTCCGGCTCTGAGGGCTCATTTCCTGTGGACTCGGAGGGGTGTGCAGGAGACGCAGACAGCGATACGCGTGAAGCTCAGCAGAGGGGCGAAGGCTAAAGGGAAGACCCCTGGGATCTGCTCTTCTCCCTCTCCCCCCAGAAGTCAAGTTCCTAAGTATTATGCTGACATGAGTGCTGGGTCGGCAATATTTTTCACATCATGTACACTGAGTGGCCAGATGATGATGATCTCTGAACGCATCATCATCTGGCCACTCAGTGTATATCCTATAGAATAAAAGGTTAATATGCAAATTGTCCCCCCTGCATGAATTCATGCACTGGGCCTCTGATACATATATATACCCACACACATACACACACACACACACACTGAGTGGCCAGATTATTATGCATTCAGAGATCATAATAATCTGGCCATTCAGTGTACATCTGTATCTACAGCTGACTGTCATGTAATACTTTCAACAATAAAGAATTATTTTAAAACACACACACACACACACACACAAAAAAAAAAAAAACCTCATAGAAAAGGGGGGAAAACGTCAACCAATGAATGACTAAGTGGAACAGAAGAAGAAGAAGAAGAAGAGGAGGAGAAGGAGAAGGAGGAGGAGGAGGAGGAGGAGAAGGAAGGGTCTAAAAGCAATTTTGAGGTCAAACTGCATTGAATTGGGGTTTCGTTTGGTAGGAAAGCAAACGTGTGCTCCTGGGTGTGATCTGGCCAATGGGTTCTTGGTTGGCCTCTTCAGTTGTTTTTGCTTTTAGGGCAGAAGTGAAAGGAGGGGGAAATGGATCTTCCCGAGCTTGTCTGAAAGAAAGTGAGAAATGCATCACTGTCTCTCATAGCCCCAGTGCAATGGAAGTTTGGGGAGGAGGGCTGGCTGACAGCACGGGAAATGGATGAGGGGCCCTTAGCAGTGGGCGGCGCAGGGGCCTGTGCTCCGCAGCTGGGCCTAAGGACAGAGGACAGCACTGCAGTCCCCCCGCTTCTGGTGCCGGCTGTGGGCTTTCGGGGGGCCGGGAGCTAGGAGGACGCACTTGTGCTTGGGGCACCTCTGTGCCCAGCACTTGGTAACACAAGGCAATGGCAAAGGGTGGGGCCAGCAGAACAAGGAAGAGGTAGCACTTTGCTACCCAGGAAGGAGAGCGGCCTTGAGGTACTCCTTTACCAGGTAAAACATCAGCGGCTATACACCTCCCTCTCCTCATAGTAGATGTTCAATAAACATTTGTATTTTTAGATTTTATTTATTTTTCAAATATCTGTATTGATTTCAGAGAGGAAGGGAGGGGAAGAGAGAGATAGAAGCATCAATGATGGGAGCGAATCATTGACCGCTGCCTTCTGCACGCCCCACATTGGGGATCGAGCCCACAACCCGGGCATGTGCCCTGACTGGAATCGAACGTGACCTCCTGGTTCATAGGTTCACACTCAAGCACTGAGCCATGCTGGCTGGGCCACATTTGTATTTTTAAAGAAAAACTATGAATATATGACTCCATTTAGTATCACCCTCTGTCAGTGCCATAGGATCTTTCACAAATACCGAATGCCAAGCGAAACAGGATGATGCCACAAGGTGATGACGTATGACACGCACTGATTCATGTTTAATCATGTTGTAGAATCAAGGAAAGATTGCTTAGGAGAGCTGTTCTGCCAAGATTAAATGCAAGACAGACTTAGGCCATCTTCTCTGAACTGTTCAAAGATATGAGTGTGAGATATGTTAGCACATTTGGTCATGTTGCTTTGAGGTTCCCACAGTCTTTTCTTGCTAATAATCACATACACACAAGCTTAGTCACCCAATTACTTATTGATTTTTTTTATAGAGCGGGAGAAGGATAGAGAGTCTGAAACATCAATGAGAGAGAAACATCGATCAGCTGCTTCCTGCACACCTCCTACTGGGGATGTGCCCACAACCAAGGTACATGCCCTTGACTGGAATTGAACCTGGGACCCTTTCAGTCTGCAGGCCGACGCTCTCTCTACCAAGCCAAACAGATTAGGGCGCCACCCAATTATTGATAGTTAAGCCATACTGATCAAATACCATTTGCATATATGCTAATGCCTTAGGAGTTTCCGGGTATATCCTAGGCAGGGAGGCAAGGGTACATGTGAGACAGATGGACAGGAGGGAAAATCAATCGTCCCTTCCCCACCTATGCAGGTGCTCCTCGCTTAGAAGGGGCAGGGTTTGTTTCCATCACCAGCATTAAAGAAGCCATATTGTGTCTAACGGCCTCGTCCCCAGTAATGGAGACCCCAGCGGGTTATGGGGTCTCGCCAACCCACTGCTATCTGTGCTCACAAAGGAAAAACACGCGCTGCAATGATGGCGAGTGATGGATGAGTACCACAAAGCAATCATGGGACTGTCATCCCACAGTGTAGGAACATTTGTGACGGGAAATTTCTAGATCAGAAAAATGCAGTTGTTAACAGGAAACATTCCGGGTCGCCCAGCACCTGGCCACTTACTACGGATGGGAAGTCTGTATTCTTTATTTCACGGCCAGTTTTCTTCTTCTGGGCACTTAATTATTTCATGCACACTGCTCCTGGCAGAGGCAAGAGACATACACAGCAGTCTCGTTCAATCTATTAGATTTCCCTCCTGCACTCCCACAAGGTACAGAAGCAAACTCCAATTTAGCAATCAAGCCTGAGTCATCGAATAAATAACTCAATTTCTCATCCTTGCTCACTGAGCCAGCGGTATGAATAAACACAATGTTTTTATGCCAAGTGTGCGAATGGGCTTACCGGGACATTGCATTCAGAAATTGCAAAGAGAGACTGAACATCATTCAGAGTGCAAGAGGAGGCAGAGTGGTGAATAGCCAGAAATATATCTCTAAAGATGGATGCCCTGCCCCCCCAATGCAGATATAGCTGATTTGTTCTTAAAGGACTAGGACCTGTTAACTAACAGATAAGCCAACCTTCAAGGTCTAGGCGAGTACATAGGAGACAAAGACTGAAACTGTTTTGTTTTAGGAAGATAATATATATTGGGTAGAAATACTTGAACCACTCATTCATTCATTCATTCATTCATTCATTGAATTAAACATTTTGAGTGCTTAGGATGTTCTAGCCAGTGGTCGGCAAACTCATTAGTCAACAGAGCCAAATATCAACAGCACAACTATTGAAATTTCTTTTGAGAGCCAAATTTTTTAAATTTAAACTTCTTCTAACGCCACTTCTTCAAAATAGACTCGCCCAGGCCGTGGTATTTTGTGGAAGAGCCACACTCAAGGGGCCAAAGAGCTGCATGTGTCTCTTGAGCTGCAGTTTGCCGACCACTGTTCTAGCCAAACTGCTAATAATAGAGATATAAAGATCAATACCTCATAGTCCTTGCCCTAATCTGCTCATATAAACAATTATAAATAGTCCAGTTAGGTAATGATGCAACTTGACTTGATCATGGGGTGTCCAGATACTTGGTTACACATTACTCTGGATGTGCTCATGTGGGTGTTTCTGGATGAGATTAACATTTGCATCGAAAGGCTGAGGAGAGCAGATTGCCCTCCCCTGTGTGGGTGGGCCTCATCCAATCAGTTGAAGGCCCTCAAAGGACCAAAATGCTGGGAAGGGAGAAGTCCTTCTCTCTACTTGATTTCCTTCGAGCTGGGACATCAGTCTTCCCTGCCTTTAGTCTCAGACCCAGACTGGAACTTACACCCCCTGATCTCCAACTGGCCAGCTACACATTTTGGACTTCTCAGCATCCATATAGCATAAGCCAATTCCTTATAATAAACTAGAGGTCCGGTGCACGAAATTCATGCAAGGATAGGATTCCTAGGCCTGGCTGGAGACCAGGGCCAGTCGCAGCCTTCCTTCCCCTGGCTGCCAGCTGCCAGCAGGGGCCTTCCTTCGTTCTGCATCATCCCCTGGTGGTCAGTGCACGTCATAGCAAGCAGTCAAACTCCTGGTTGGTCAAATTCCCAAGGGGACAATTTGCATATTAGCCTTTTATTATATAGGATATATATCTTTATATATCCATCTCTATCTATCCATCTATCTACCTACCCTCCTATATCTCCCATTTGTTCTCTGGAAAGTCTGAAAATATAATACTTGTGCTGAGCTATAGAAAATGAGGGATGAAGACAGGCATAACAAGAACCAGAAAAAAAGTAATTCAAATCGAATGAAATATAAGAGCAAAAGCCTGAGGCTGAAAAGAGCCCAAAGAAGGCCGATGTCATGAGATTATATCGGCGAGAGAAGCAGGGACCAAATCGCTTGGTTCTGATGGGTAGGAAAGGGCTTTGAATCTTTTCCTAAAAGCATTAAAAAGCTGAATAACTGGCCTTTAATAAATACTTGTGTGACAAATGAATTCATGGATAAGTAAATAGTTATTTCCCAAAGAGTGAAAGCAGCTTGAAAACTCTTAAAAAAAAAAAAAAAAAAACCAAAAAGACACTGTTTTTATCCTTACTTCTTGATAATTTCCATTTCGAGGACCTGGCAGATGGGGTCAGAGGAGAGGATGCAGATAAAAGTTGGCCGAGTCCTATCAGAGCAGCAGAGGCGATGGATGTGCAGCCTGGACACAAATGAGTTTCCTGACGTTTCTGCAGCCTGGGGCTTTGTCTGTGGCTGCAGACTACACGTGCATGAACGCAGGCTGCGTTTCCCGAGTATCATAAGCAATGAATCACGCTCCGCAAGGAGTAAGGAGACTAGCCTCCTCGCAGGAAGCCGGCCACAGCTTTGCACAAGAGCGCCCTCTTCTGTGCGCTCCCAGCCCAGACCTCTGGGAGCCCGAGCCATGGCCTGCAATCCCACTGCAAGCCCAGCGGGAGGGAGCCACAGCTAAGGGACAGGGAATGGCCAGAGTGCAGCATTTGTTCAGAATGACTGCCCACAATGGGGGAAGACAGGGAGCCGAGTTTGAAGCACTCTTTAAAAAGAGGAATCGGCCCTGGCTGGTTTGGCTCAGTGGATAGTGTTGACCCGCGGACTAAAGGGTGGTGGGTTCTATTCCCGCCAAGGGGATGGTCAAGGGCATGGACTTTGGTTGCAAGCTCGATCCCGGGCCCCGATCGGTGGAAGACAACCAATCGATATCTCTTCCTCACATTAACGTATCTCTCTCTGTGTCTCTTCCCCTCACCTCTACTCTCTCTAAAACAAAAATCAATGGAAAAATATCCCTAGGTTAGGGTTAAAAAAGGGGGGTGGGGGTGGGGAGAATAGCTTTCCACATAATAAAATTCCAATTCATCACCCAAAATGTGGGAGCCTTTCCAGGATGCTCCTGGGAACAAAGGGAACAAGGCAGAGGGATGTCAAGAGATCTAAGGAGAGGAACCAGCACAACAGCTCGCATAGCAGATCCTGCTGTGCTCTGGGTGTAATGACTTAAAGACGGGGAATTGGGCTCCAGTATAATTTTCTGCTGCTTTAAGGAGCTTTTTCAGAGAAGAGTCCCCCGTACAAGAGAGGAGTAACTACTGTCAGGCACCTGGCACCCGCACTCACTTAAATATTTATTGAACAAATAAAAGCACTGGCTCCCCATGTTGTTTGGAGGAGGGAAACATGAAACCATGTCAGCGTTTATGGATCAGTTTACTGCTTGTTTCTGATAACTATGGCCACAATCATATCGCACATAAAACAGCCATCAACACCCTGGAAACACACAAAGAAAGCTTTTCTGTATCTCACCAGGTGCTGGTTGGCAGAGCAGTGCTACGGGTCCCAGCTGGGCTCACTTATGTATCTGCAGCTATGGGGTGTCAGCTGAGACCTGCTGATCTGGGCTGGCCTCAGCTGGCTCCCATGACTCTCCTCCTCCTCCTCTGGGGATGATCCATGTGTGCTCCTGTGCTCCCATGACTCTCCTCCTCCTCCTCTGGGGATGATCCATGTGTCCTGGGCATACTGTCCTCATGGGAATGGCAGAGGCTCAAGAGTATCATCTCTTAGAAGACACTCTTCAAGACTCTACTGCTTTCTTGTTGCTGACACCCCATTGGCTGAAACAACTCATGGGGCCAAGTTCACCATCGTTGGGGGTGGGGATGAAATTCTTCCCATGGAGGTTAAGAGGAGGAAGTGAATATTTCTGAGCATGAATCTAATCTACTAATCTTCCATGTAGTACCTTTCTGGAAACATAAGGAGAGGCAGGATAAGTTATCACACGGAGAGGAAATACCCTAGGACTCAAAGTCCCCACCTAGGACTGGCCACTTGAGGGCGTCCCAAGGGCCAACCCTCAGAACCAGGCAAGGCCCTCTGGAAAGGGCTACCATGTCGGAAAAGGAGCTGAGGTTCAAAAAGACAGAGCTAGTACTCAAGGGTAGAAGTTAACGAGTTCTATTCCACTTGATAATCAGAGCATAAAAGATTTGCGCTGTCCATATGTGACCCCAATTTCCTTGGAGCACAGTCAATCTTCCTGAAGTTTCAGGGAAAGGGTGGACAATTATTTCATAAAGAAATGGTAAAAAAGATTGGACCTGGAGGACAAACGGGACTAGGTGAAATTTAGGATCTCTTCCAAATTTGGAAAGTCCATAAAATCCAAAGAAATAGTTTTTTATTACAACAACAGCGATGATTCACTGATCTACTGTGCTTTGCAGTTTGGAATCTATCACATCCCTCAGAACCATTCTGTGAGGCAGTAGAATCGGTATTTGTTTCCATCGTATACAAGAAAGCAAGGCTCAAAATGTTGAGTGATTTCCCTACAGACACTCAGTAAATAGGAGAATAAAGATTCTTCTAAGAGGCGCCTGGTTACTGCCAAATCTGATCATGAGGAGAAAGTCACTGATCAGTCTGGACAATTGGTGGAGAAAGGAAAAGCCGCTTCCAGAAAGTTCTACCAGGAGGTAGGGCCATTTCCCCTTCATCGTCTAGCTGGGATACAACAGGCAGCTCCCTTAGCAAGCCAGCAAGCATGCTATGCAGCCGATTCTCTCCCAAATCATTGCAAGCAACAGACTTCCCTGTGACACAGCAAGAGTCCAGGCAGGGAAATCAGTCAGCATTTTCCTGGCCGAACTTAGAGCTTTGATTTGCTTTACTCAGTTTCCCCTGTTCTCACTTTAGAGGGTGGGGATCCCCAAGTCTTTTGTATCTTTTATTTCTGCATCCTCACGTGAGCCCAGATGGAAGCTTCCACAGAGATTTACCTCCTCGTTTCTCCTTCCCTCCCATCCTACCTTCCCAAGGCTCTCACAGGTCTCAGTGAGGGGCAAGGGGGAAAGGACCGATCCAGCTTCCCCCACACTCTCCTGACAGCCTTGGGACCAACCAGAATCCTCCTTTTCTGAGGCCAGCCCTCCCCACCCCCAGTGACCCCCACTTTCAAGCCGGGACCCTGAGCCTCCTTCTGGACACTTGTTCTCAGGTAATTTTTCAGCTCCCTATCAGCACTTAACAAGCTTGACTTTTCCACCGAGAGAAGACTAATTAAAGTGACAAACCTCGCATTGATTTATTATTACATGGTGAAAACAATAAACAACCCTGACATCGCTAAGGTGTTCGGTTCTCTCTCCCGTCCCTACCCCCCATCCCCACACCTGTTCCGAGGCAATGAAAAAAGAACCCCATGTTAGTAATCCAATTGCTGTCTAGAAGGTGGCAATGACTCGATAAGTCTTCCCCAGGCTTCCTACCCACCCAGGTCCCTTCACTTCTCCCCAACCCTTATTCACACACCCCTGCACCCCCAGAATTTGGGACCCCTCGCAAGGGTGCAACAGGTAGGCTTGCCTAAATAGGCTTCCTCACCTCCTCTCTCATCTAGTTCCAAAGCCAACACGGGGCCACACTTGTTATCGTCTGCATTTCTCAGAGAGAAAAATCGAGGTCCCAAGAGGTTAAGTGATTAGCTCGAGCTCACGTAGCTGCTAGACAGATTATTAATTAGTCTCCGACACTTGAAAGGACCGAGGATTCTTTGTTCTTCTGAAAGCGTCTGCTTTTCAATAATTAAAGCACTTGAGCTACAGCGATTGAGCAAACATTTATTGGACATTAGCTACATGCAAAGTGCTGCTCTCGGGGCTGGGAGAGAAGTGGAATGACAGAAGCGGGTCCCTCCTTCAGGAAAGGAGCTAGGCCACTCAGAGGGCAATCCTTGGGTGTAGCTGTAGATTCCAGCCACGCAACAGATGGAAAGAGGCCAGTGTGGCTGGGAAGGCCACCCAGGTTTTTGGAGGGGGGAGATGGGGAGTGATGTCACTGGACTATTATCCAAAAGACCCAAACCTTTCTCCCTATCTAAGCTATGTCATGTGCTATGCTTGCTTCTGGGAACTGAAAAGGATTCCCACAGCAAACATGAAGAGTGCCCAGTGCAAAAACCAAGGTGCCGAGTGCAAAGACCAAGGTGCCCAGTGCAAAGGCCAAGGTGCCGAGTGCAAAGACCAAGGTGCCCAGTGCAAAGGCCAAGGTGCCGAGTGCAAAGACCAAGGTGCTGAGTGCAAAGACCAAGATGGCAGTGGGGTATCGTGTGCAAAAAGGGCCAAGTGCAACAGAATGACTCAGCAAGCCTGAAGCATTAAGTCATCATCCATCACCGGAGCCTGTGAATACAGGAGGCTCTTCCCCCTGGGGAGGTGTCCCTGGAGCATGAGCTCACCCTTCCCCATTCCTTGGTCAAATAATGTTTCTGCTCTGCTTGGCCAAACTCAGCCTCATTCTGTTGGTGTGAACGACACTGGGCAGAAGGACCTTGGTTTGGGTCGCTAGCAGTGACTTTTAACAACGACAAGAATGATAATGAGTTAGTGCTCAAAGAAACAACCATTAAACTGAACCTGGCCAGGTCAGTTGGTGAAAGCATCATCCTGACACCCCAAGGCTTCGGATTCAATCCTGGGTCCAGGCACATAAAACAATCAACTGATGAATGCATCAACAGTGGGACAATCTTACCTAATAATAGACAAACATGTAAATAGACCATACCTCCGCTACGCCACCAGCCAATCAGGAGTGATATGCAAATTAACCCAACAAAGATGGCGGTTAATTTGCATATACAGGCACAGAGTGGCAGGGGTGGGGCACTTGTATCATTGCCATGGCGATGACATAGGCATTCTGCCCCACCCCAGGTTTCTCAGGGTCTCTGGGCAGCCTGGGAAGGCGGGGCTGGGTCTGAAAGAGGCGGCTCTGGGGCCTGAGCGGAAAGGGGCGGGGCCAGCAGCCAGAGAAAGGAAAGTCTATTCTAGCACGAATCTTCCTGCATTGTGCTTCTAGTAAATCAGTGTTTCTCTCTCTCTCCCTCTCTCCTTCCCTTCCCCTCCCTCTCTAAAATTAATAAATTATTTTAAAAAACCAACTAAGCCTACATTCTCTTTCCTTTTCATGAACAAAGCCACTTCCTCTTCTAGGCCCTTAGGATTGAAACAGAGATCATGACCGCTTTTCCCTGACCCCCACCGGAATCTTGATTCTTTCCAGAAGCCCTTCCAGAAGGTCCGGGACCGAGGAACCCAGCAGCCCGTCAGGTCCCAGCCCCGGCGGGTCCCAGCAAGTCCTACATTTCATTCGGGGCGCACAGAGCCCGGTGCCCTTAAAAGCTTCGGCGCATGAGGGAGGCAGAAAGCCTCTCCCTGTTCAGCTTCTTCCCGGAAGTCGCTGAAGATCCTTCTCACCGTTACGTGAGCCCAATGGCCCAGTGTCTCCCAGCTTCTGAGCGTGGACCAGTCACTCCCCGCCCCTCCTGGCAATGGCTCCGTGTAGACAGACGCTACTCCTCCTTTCGTTTACAGAAAAGACTAGCTTTCTAAACGGGCATCCTTCTAAGTCTGGGCTTGTTTGTGTAAGAAAAACCTAATAGCTCATTTGCTTTCTCAGAAGCTTACATGGGGTTATTTTCTCATTGGCCTTTGAACAAATGTAGTCTGAACCACAAATTACTTGGAAACGTTTTTCTCTCCCAGTACACTGGAAATGAAATTTGTTGGACAGATTTAATGTAAAATTATTTAGCACTGTTTATAAATAAGTAATCAAAAACCACAGTTTGAAAAAAAAGAGCAAAATGAATGATATGAAACATATTTTCATATTAATACTTCCTATCACAAAAAACAAAACAAAAAAACCCACCAAAACCATTACATATCGGCTCTTTTTTTTTTCTTTTTCTTTTTTTTCCCTTTTCCTTTTTTTAAAATACTATTTTTTAAATCCTCACCTGAGGACGCGTCATTGATTTATAGACAGAGGGGAAGGGAAGGAAAGAGAGAGACAGAGAGAAACATCGATTTGTTGACACACTTATTGATACATTCATTGGTTGCTTCTTGTATGTGCTCTGACTGGAGATTGAATTTACAACCTTGGGGCATCATGATGATGCTCTAACCCAGTGGTCGGCAAACTGCGGCTCTCGAGCCACATGCCGCTCTTTGGCCCCTTGAGTGTGGCTCTTCCACAAAATATCACGGCCTGGGCGAGTCTTTTTTGAAGAAGTGGCGTTAGAAGAAGTTGAAGTTTTAAAAATTTGGCTCTCAAAAGACATTTCAATAGTTGTACTGTTGATATTTGGCTCTGTTGAGCTGAGTTTGATGACCACTGCTCTACACAACTGAGCCACCAGGACCTCACATCGATGTTTCTCTCTGTCTCTCCCTCTCCCTTCCTCTCTCTCTAAAAATCCATGGGAAAATATCCTTGGTTGAGGAGGAGGAGGAAAGGAAGAGGAATAGGATAAGGAGGAGGAGAAGAAAAAGGAGAAGAAGAAGAGGAAGAGGAGGAGGAGAAAGAGGAGGGGGAGGAGGAGGAAGGAGAATTGCTTCTGAAATTAGACCATAAACAATTTTGGGGCGAAAGATTTGCTCAGTGAGAATCGGATTTACTGTCACTGTGTTATAAAAGGAGGTGCCTTGCCGAAACCGGTTTGGGTCAATGGATAGAGCTTCAGCTTGGGGACTGAGAGGTCCCAGGTTCGATTCCGGTCAAGGGCATGGAGCTTGGTTGCGGGCATATCCCCAGTAGGGGGTGTGCAAGAGGCAGCTGATCGATGACTCTCTCTCATCGATGTCTCTAACTCTCTATCTCTCTCCCTTCCTCTCTGTACAAAATCAATAAAATATATTAAAAAAAAAAAAAAAAAAAAAAAAAAAAGGAGATGCCTCCGGAAGTCCTTCCCTTTTGTAACCGTATCTGTCCCACTGCATGTCGCCTCTCTCCAAACAACTGCTGGGAGCCGGGTCCCAGGAAAAGCAACGCTATATTCCCAGCTTGTGTGCTGGGATTGGTTGCTTAGCATTGCAGTAAATTCTGCAAAAACAGTTGGCAGAAGGCTCAGACTCGCCGGGCGAAGCGAATTAAGCAATCGCACAAGACTGCGGGGCATATTAAAGAGGAATGTCCAAATGAGAGCACACGATACTCCCTCCTCCCGGCCCCCAGTCCTCCCGGTAGAGTGCCTCGGCCGCCCAGGCTGTAATTCAATATGGAACAAGGCTCTTATTAAGTAGATACAATGAAATAGGGCCGCGTTTTGGGTTGCATTAGCGGAGTTAAATGCGTTTTATTAGCACTCATTAGGAGGAAGGGGAACTTGGCGTGAGGGATTCATTAGCCAGAAGTGGCCCCCGGGCAGCAGGGTGGGTAAAGGGCCAGGGGCCCGAGGACGGGTTCCGGGCCACACACAGCAGACTGGGAAAGCGAGTCCCCCGTCTCCCGCGTGGTGAGAGTGTCTGAGAACAGCTCCGGGGGAGAAATGCAAGGTCCAAGTGCAGGTCAGCTGGAAATATGTGCTTCTTTCGAAAGCTGTTAATTTGACAGAAGGCAGAAGCCCCGGAGAGAAAGCACAAATTGTGATTTATGCTTTGGATCGGAGAGGAAGTCGTTTGCTCTCGGGATTTTTCAAAACAAAACAAAACAAAACAAGAAATGCTGCCCGCTATCCAATTTGGAAGGACGCGTCACGAAAACGGCTTTTGTTCCATTTTGTTGTTAGAGAAAACCACACACACACACACACACACACCATTGCTCTGGAATAAAAGTTCTCCCACGCAAAGTAAAAATGAGCATCTTGAACCGCTATTCCTGCTTCATTCATCTTCACCAAACACAATTTTGAGGGAAAGGGCTGAATGATAATAAATTTTAAATAACCCCGAGCTACAGAGTTTGGAAGTCTTTGTCTTGTTCTGGCTCTCTGCAGTAGCCGATCTGGTGAAACGTGTCAGCTACCGGCCTATTATTAACTCTTATGACATCTCGGCTTTCAAGTGTCTGTGTCTTGGATCCCGGCCTCCCTTTTCCCATCATCAGCAGTGGCTCTGCAGCCGGCTGTCCTATGAGCCCAGCAGGTTCCAAACCAAATCCATCACCAAGGCCCTCCCTTCCCCCACACCCCCTTCCGGTTAGTGGCATCACTGTCCTCAGCGCCATCCAGGGTGCAAACCTTAGCATCATTTTTTTTTCTTCTTGCCTTTCACATGCAATCTCTAGCTCCTGAGCCCTGCCACACCCCCCCCTTCATCCTCTCTCTTCCAGGCAAGGTCCTTCATCCCTTGTCCCTTGGACTATGGCCATGGCCTTGACAATGGGGAGAGTCTCCCAGTTGCCATGACGACGCCATACCTTACACACAGATATCCAATGGACCTTCCAGGAGCCAGCTCTGAAGGAGCAGCTTTTCTTGCCCACAATCCTCAGAGTTTCATCATCTCAATCTGTGCAATGAGCACCATATACTCTGTCTCAGAGCCATGGAGTCCAAACAAGACAATGGGTCAAGCCAGCATATTTGCCACCCATAATGCACTTCTCTTTTGCTGTTCTCATTCAATCCTCTTGGCCACAAGTACACTGCCCTCATGTACACTAATTCAAATTCGACTCATCCTCTGAGACCCAGCTCCACTTGAGCATCCCAGATGTAAGAGACTCCTCTCTGCTCTTAGTGAAGAGATATTTCATTATTCTTATAAGTTTAGCAAATGCTAAAATTTAAAGACAGGGTTTATATCTAGTTGACTCTTAAAAAGTATGTTTTTATTGATTTCAGAGAGAGCAAGGTAGAGGGAGAGAGAGAGAGAAACATCAATGATGAGAGAGAATCATTAATCGGCTGCCTCCTGCACATCCCCTACTGGCGATGGAGCCCAAAACCCAGGCTTGTTCTCTGACTGGGAATCCAACCAGCAACTTCCTGGTGCATGAGTGGATGCTCCACCAACTGAGCCACACTGGCCGGGCTAAAAGATCTTTATGAAGTCCCCTATTTTTGTATTCTAGAATTATCCACTACTACTAAGACAGCACTGCAATGTTCTTGCCAACGATAAAAAGAGCAAAAATTATTCTTTAATTTAAAAAATGTGAGCCATGTCAAACTTTCCTTGGACTCAGAATGTTAAACCTGATTTGGAACTAGAGTTCTGAATAGAATGCACGTATTGGACACAGAACAGTACCTTCCTTCTCCGAGACTCTTCTTGGAAGCCGAGAGCTCTGTGTGTCCTGGGGAGGTTTCTGGGTCCTCAGGAGTTTGCAACGGGCTCCGTGGACTCGCCAACCTCTGTGGTAGACTCTTTTGTGTCATATCCTTGGAGCCTTATAGGGAGGAAATAACGTACAATCATTCAAAACTCCTGAGATTCTTACTTGAAACCCATGGGTGAAAATTAATTCCCAAGAATGAGAGCACTTTGTGATTTTTTTTTCAATCTTAAGCTTTCCCCCCACCCCTCTCTTTTCTGGTGATAAAACCAAACAAGTAACATAACCACGTGGGAGGCTCTTTGCCACAGGCTGTGTGGTGTATTCAGAGCTGCTGAAGGGAACACACATGAACTGGCAGCGTGACCCAAGGCCTGAGTGGGGTTGAAGACACACTGCCAGTCCATGATAGACTTGGGACTAAGGGGTATTTATTATTTGGCTTAAAATGGCAGTTATTTAGAGTTTGGTTCAGATAAAAATGCCCTGATGAAAATTCTGATTCCGATTTTAATGGAAAGCTTATTTTAATTGTTATCACGTTTTGGAACACTGTGTCTTTTTTGCTTTCCGACTATAGGTAGCACATTTATTCACTCACTTATTCATCCTGTTACTAGGCATGGGTCCATTCTTGGGAAAACTAATGCAAATGACCTCCTGTTACGGTTTAATTTACATTTCACTAATGACTAATGACACTGAACATCTTTCATGTGGTTAATTGGTATTTATATATGCTCTTTGATGAAGTGTCTGTTAAAATATTCAGCCTGATTTTTGGTTTCTTTCTTTTTTTTTTTTTAATATCTTATTGATTTTTTACAGAGAGGAAGGGAGAGAGATAGCTAAAAATATCCATGAGAGAGAAACATTGATCAGCTGCCTCCTGCATGCCCCCTACTGGGGATGTGCCCACAACCAATGTCATGCCCTTGACAGAAATCGAACCTGGGACCCTTCAGTCCGCAGGTCAACGCTCTATCCACTGAGCCAAACCGGTTTCAGCTTGGTTTCTTATTAACTTGTAAAAATTCCTTATTTTCTGAAAACAGTTTTTTTCACCAAACATGTGCTTTGTCAATATATTTTCTCCCAAACTGTGGCTTGCCTTTTCACTTTCTTTCTTTTTTTCTTTTTATTTTATTTTTATCCATTGAGCCAAACCAGTTTCGGCTTTCTTTCTTTCTTTTTCTTTTTCTTTTTTTTTTTTAAATATGTTTTTATTGACTTCTTTAGAGAGAGAGTAAGAGAGAAGGAGAGAGAGTGAAACACTGATTGGCTGCCTTAGGGATTGAACCTACAACCTGGGTGTGAGTCCTGATGGGGAATTGAACCAGCGACCTTCCGATACACGGCACAATACTCAACTGACTCAGCCACACCAGCCAGGCCGATTCACTCCTCAGAGTTTCTAATTGCCCTTTTGCTTTGCAGCCTCCTACGCTTTTCCTTCTGCTGCTCAGCACACCTGCCCTGTCCTACAGTGTGTGCAATCCCGCTCATTCTGCAAACCTCTGCTGCCTGCACCCAATGCCTTGCACACAGTAGGTGCTCAGTCAATAATGAGTTAATCTTTGCTCTATCTCTGCTTAAATATCTTAGGATCGTAGGCGGCAGCAATGACGTCTGATCACCATACAGCTAAGAAAGTAAAGAGAAACACACAAAGTTCCATGGACCTCACGGGGCGTCCAAGACTCCGTGTCAGAAATGCATGTTTAGGCAGCGGGAACACGCGGGAGGCCTGAGCAGAGGAAAGCACACTGGGAAGTTGGGCCAGTTGGGTCCAGTCCAATTTGGCACCAACAGCCCCGCTCTCTCTCTCTCTCTCTGGGGTCCTTTCTCTCAGCATCACTTATTAATGCTAATTAGGCGAGGGTGTGCTGTGATGCAGAACACTTGCGACCCAAAAGAATTCAAGAGGGAGACTGTCCTTTCTCAGAAGGCCCGGAGGGTCAGCAAGAATAAGCCACAGGGAAGGAAGGAGGGAGGGATGGAGGGAGGGAGAGGGGGAGGGACTTCTCTCCCCAAAATTGCACTGAATTAAGTGCAAGTAAAAATAAATCCACATATAAAACAACTGTGCAAATGTGGCCCGTATTTTCACAGCTGGGTTTCTTTGCCTAAAATACTTAGCACTTACTTTAGGAAAGTATCCTCTAAACAGAAATGGTCTGACCGGGATCGCGGGAGCTGAGGCCCGCTGTGGGGGACCTTGGCTTTGAACTTCCCTTTCGCCCAGATAAGTAATCACAACAATGACTTTTCTTTTTCAACAAGCAAGAAGCTTCGGCTTCATCCTCGAGGATTCGCCTCGGGCTGTGGTTGCAGACCTTTAGGTCACCGGATAAGGACCCCGACGTCAGGCTGACTTTGGGAAACCGGGTTCATACCATTCGGCACGGTTAAATCTGGATCCGGAGGCTGGATTTAGAAGGCAGGAAAACACCACGTTTGTCTGTTTCCATGGCAGTACAAACACCCCGCTTGAATAGCTGCCCGGCCACTTATCGGAGCAGGATTAGTGGTTTTCTAAAAAGGATCCGCGTTCGCATTCCTGGTGTCCATTTCCTGCAGATATGGAGAGGGTACACGCCGTGGGCTTTGGTTTCCAACACGGATGCCACGGGACATGGCTAGTCATTCTGACTCACTTGTAGGGACTCTGCCTGTGGACGTGCCCCCGGACACAGGAGCATGGGCAGGGCACATTGATGGAAATACAGCCTTCAGCTCCCAATGACTAGGAGAGGGGCTCTTCTGATGACTATGCTAGGCTATCCTATCTAATAAAGAGGGAATGACAAAGATGGCGGCGCCCAGGCCCCTCAACCCCATTGGAGTCCCCTAGTCCTTTCAGCCCCACTCCTGAGAGTGGACAGCGGGCATGGGGGCTTTGTTGCTGCTGCAGCAGTGAAGCAGTCAGGCCCAGCAGAGAGCAGAGAACTGTGGGGAATGGGCCTAAGCCATTAGTAGGACATCCCCTGATGGCTCCTGGATTGGAGAGGGTGCAGGTGGAGCTCAGGGCCTCTCCCAACCCTGTGCACAAATTTCATGCACAGAGCCTCTAGTCCAGTGTTTCCCAACCTTCTCTCATGATGAGAATCACCTGGTGGAGTTGTTAAAACACAGATTCCTGAATCCCAACTAAGAAGTGCTAAACTAGAATTTTTGGGAACATATAGGTAAAATTGTATACTTAACTAGTGCTCTAAGACAGATTTTATATACAGAGCACTAAGTTAGGTATACAATTTTACCTATATGTTCTCAAAAATTCTAGTTTAGCACTTCTTAGTTGGGATTCAGGAATCTGTGTTTTAACAACTCCACCAGGTGATTCTCATCATGAGAGAAGGTTGGGAAACACTGCTCTAGTCTTCATAGAAAATAACACTGTATACAGGTGTGCAATGCTTAACATGCCGTGTTGGTGTCATCTTCCATTCATTTACTTACAGCTGTGTCATGAGTGGTGGGATTCCTATGTGTCAGAGTATTAGTTATTAGAATACTTAAGGTCCGATGCATGAAATTTGTGCAAGGGGCTCGGCCCTCACAGTCCTGGCTTCCTCGGGAAGGTCGTCTGGCTGTCTGGTCTAATTAGCATATTATGCTTTTATTATTATATTGTAGATACAAGTGGAATAGACATGTTTCAATAAGCTGGCCATCTAGCACAGACCATGCCTATCACTAATGGGATTTTTTCCCCCCAATTACTATATATTTAGGTCAAAGCAAGGGAGTCTTCAAAATTATCCCCCAAAGTATACATGGTAAGAAACCAGTAAGCACAAATACTACTTATTCCTTCTTGGTCAGAGTAAGAAAACATTCTTGGGGCTTAAACTCCTGGTGATCATGACCTTGGATTTGTATGGAATAACTCATTGCCATCTCTGCACCTCTGGGTCTTAGTTCCCTGCCCAGGTTGTGAGCCCTGAGCATGGGGGCCTCTGCCTGACTCACCTGTGCCCACGTGCCTCTCCCCTGCCTCCCACCTCCTGGTCCTGTGGGCGGTGTTGGCTGAAGAAGGATGCTAAGAAAAGGCGAGCATGACCATCAATGGTGAACACAGAAGCCAAATGGGTATGTGTTGGCTTTTACTAAGGTTTTCATTTTTACTTTTTAAAATTATCATATCCTTTCTTCAATGTATGGCCTTACAAATTTTAACATCTTTCTAGATTCATATAACCACCACGACAATAAGGATGCAGAATGGATGTGTGTCGGGGAGCTAGCCCAGCATATGGGGGATTCTCTCGTGGGGTAGCCTGAGGGAAAATCAGGGAGTCCCAGCCCTGGGACTTTATTACTGATCCTTCTAGAAGGCACATTGTGTCCGATGCAAATCTCCCCTCCTCCTGTCTAGCTGCAAACGTTACAATGAGGACCTGTGGTTTGATTTCACTCTGTCCCACCCCCCAGCATGCCCCGAGAAGACTGGGGGACTAGTCTGTTCCGTCGGCTCCCAGAAACTTATCCCCAGACTTAAACATAGAAAGCCGACAACACTAGGCACCAGGGACAGTCGGAAAGAGGGCTTTGCTTTCTTTTATTTTTTTTCTCCTTTTCTTTCCAGTTTTGTAATTTTTTTTTTCTTGCAGAGTTGGATTCGGAGCAAAGCAAGGTCGGTTTGGGGGCAAGGCAGTATTTAGAAGCGCAGAATGCTTGCTTCTGTGGTGCCAGAGGCATCGAGACCCTTCTCTTTCTCGGCAGGAGAAAACAGAAGCTGTCAGCCGGCCGGCCAAGGAAGTCCAGGAGGCTTGAGGTGGAGATTAAACCTGACTCCCAAAAGCCAAGGCTCCTGTTCGGCTTCCCCGCTGAAGAGAGTTGAGTTGCTGTTAAAAATGGTTAGCACGCCACACGGGCTGGCTTTGTAAATAATTTAGAGAACTGGTGACCTGGAGCTTTCATGGCGTTGATGTAACTGTTCTGGAAATCTTTTGACTTGAACTTGAGACTCCCTTTCGTACAGCTGCAGCCTGTCCACCATCAACAGCAGGCTGTACCCAGAAAGCAGGAGGGGAGGGGGTCAGGGGTGGGGGTGACACCCTCCAAAGCATTTTGTTGGGATGCAGTTCCCCACCTTGACCACCAGGTGGCCGTCTTCACACAAGCAGTCCTGCTTGTGCAATGTCCTACTGGACTGCAGGATTCCTTTTCCAAGCCAAAGCAATGTTCCCCCAGTATCACTGTGCGAATGCGAAGTAAATTCTCAAAGCCAAACTGAACAGTTTTCAATTCTTCGTCTAAGTAGGAGTGACCAGTTGGACCTTGTGTTTAACTTCTAATGTTGTCGAGAAGAACTCATTGAGGGCAGTAAGTGGCCAATGGATTTGGAAAATAATGGGGGGAGGGGGAAGAAACACACCAAAAGACGTGTCTTCTTCCAAAATTTCATCCTCTGGTGTTCGTTACATTCACGGTTCCCAGCGTGCAAACAGGTTTCTGATCCCAGGACGTTCTTTTGGGTAAAAACAGACACATGGCCTTCTGAGCTGGCGGCTGCTCTCTGCAGTGGCTTTCGGATGCTTCCCTTCGTACCTGAGTGCGTTCTTCCATCTCCAGCCGTGGCCCTGACATAGCTGAAACATGTCTCTCCCGGGAAGTGCAAGAATGGCAGTTGATTTCTTTCTTCCCAGAACTGGGAATGACATTGTGACAGTGGCCTCGTCAGAATGTACAGTGGGGGCACCCTGGTCCGCCCTTGGGGAGAATTGCTGTGTCTGTGGTCAGCAAAGCAACGTCACCGGAGCTGGCAGGTGCGTGGACGCCCTTTCTATCTCCTCACTCCTTTTACTTCTGCACTTACTTAATTTTGTGTGTGTGTGTTACTCCAAACTGACAGTTGCCATCAGTTTAGGAGTCTCTTCCTTTCCCCCTTTGGTTGTCAAAGCACAGAAGTTTTGGAGAGCTCTAGCTGCTCCTTATTTACGCCTTAATGTGAATTTTTAAAAAGTCACCCAGTACAGAGAATGCGCTGAACGAGAAAGCACAATGCTATCCGTATAGCCGTTTTGGTGGGGCCGTGGCAGGGAGGGGAGAGACTCCTGAACAGCACCGTGTTGAACCCTAAGACTTCTGTTGCTGTGAATTTTTGTTTGGTTTTGTTTAGGGCCTTAGACCACATTTCTCCAGCAGCTTGGATGGACGTAGAGCTGTTTTTAGCGGGAACAGAACACACCCTCAGGCTGCTGTTCTCACCAGGGCTGTTGGTCTGTCATGTCTGCCCCCACACGTGTTTATTAAAGCTCAGTGTGCTCCTGACTTTGGGGTTTCTTAACCCCATTTCTGACGTCATTTGTTGATGAATTTGACCAATGTTTACTACTTACCGGGAGCTTCACGCTGTGGATACAATGAAAATGCCTCAGAACCAGTGAATAACATTCTACAAACTATTTTGCAACTACCCTTCTGGTTCAGATGGAATACAATGGAAATATTTGGGGCTGCTGGTGTTTGTGGTATAGAACAATTTTCTGGTTTTGGGTTGGTTATGTAACATTTTAAAATATATAGTTATGTTTAGAGAGCACTGTTATTCAAAGATGGGAAATAATGAGTCATATTGCAGTGGAGGTAGAGGGCATTCAGATGCTCTTTCCAATATTGTTTAAATCTTTTTTTTAAAAATTATTTTGAGAGAGAGAGGAGGGAGAGGGAGAGAGAAACTCTATGTGAGAGTGAAACATCGATTGGTTGCCTCCTGCACGCCCCCTACTGAGGACCCAGCCCATAGCCCAGCATGCTCCCTCATTGGGAATCGAACCAGCAACCTTTTGGTGCACAGGATGATGCCCAAGCACTGAGCCACACTGGCCAGGGCCCTCCAATATTATTTAATTCACCTGATGGGTGCAGGCAGAGAGGCAGGAATTGCTGTATCAGGTCTATAAACAGGAAAGTTGAAATTCACCTAGCAAAACGATTTTCACTTGGCCTCGGTAGCCAGGATGTGATTATTTTACTTTTATTCTTATATTTAAGTCGTTACATCTGTTTCTAAAATGTTCTGGGATGGAAGAATGAACAGGAAGCAAGTTCTGCAACTGAATCCCCTTTCTCTCCAAGCATAGCATCCACGGTGATGAATGAACCGAGGGGAAGAAATAAAAACGGCCCCGAACTGAGAGGAGAAACCGCCGGCCTGGCTGGGTGGACCTTGGCTAGCAGGAGACGGAGAGAAGGCATCCCTGTGTTTCCTCTGAAAACCGTTCTTGAAAATCCCAGGCCATGGTCAAAGGCCCAATGAGAGTATATGTGTGTGTGTTGTGTGTGTGTGTGTGTGTGTTTCTTTGACGAGGCAAGATGAAATGATGGCAAGAAATTTGCATTTTTTTTTTTTTTTGAGGATGTCACCTTGGGGCCAGTTCTTCTGATTTAAGAAAGGAACCAAGTCAGGCTGTGAAAATATGTTTGTGGGAGCAGAAAGGACCCCTGTGAAGTGGGTGCGAGACCCATTCCGTGCCACGGAAGTTTCCTCCAGACTCTGCCTTCTACTGGCTAAGCTCTGACTGGTTTGCCAACGATAAACTAGTTCTGCAATCATCTTGCTGCTTTCCAGTGGAGGAGGTGAGTCATGAACTTGCCAATGCTTGCGGAAGGTCAACCAGCACTCTGTGGCGGGCATGGGAATGAGCCGGCTTGAGAATCACCATCAGGTGGCTCCCAGTCTAATGGAATAGCAGATGGATCCCTCATCTCACCAAAAAGACCACATTGTGCCCTGGCCGGTTTGGCTCAGCGGATAGAGCGTCGGCCTGCGGACTGAAAGGTCCCAGGTTCAATTCCGGTCAAGGGCTTGTACCTTGGTTGCGGGCACATCCCCAGTAGGGAATGTGCAGGAGGCAGCTGGTCGATGTTTCTCTCTCATCAATGTTTCTAACTCTTTATCCCTCTCCCTTCCTCTCTGTAAAAAAAATCAATAAAAATATATATATTAAAAAAAAATCACACTGTGAATTTCAAATGATACAAATGATCCCAGCAGCTCTCACAGGTGATCCAACCACACACCAGGATGTATTTGAGCACGGCCTTAGAACAGAACCAGCATTTGGTCTGCAGATCCCCTAGTGCCCACAGTCCCATCGCCGGGGCCGGTCTGCATTAATTCTCTCTAACGAGGGCCTCTTGGTGAGGACAAAATGCTGGCTTTGCAGTAGAGCTCACCAAGGTTTCCCGAAGCCCGGCTTGCTTTGTTTGGTTTAAGACTATAACTGTTTTTCTCTTGTTCGTCGTGATATTAATATTTCTTTTTAAAGAATGGGACCCTTCTACCAACTGTCTCCTTCATCCAGAAGAAAGGACACACACACACACACACACACATATACAGTACATAGGTATGATCTATTACACATATCATGAATCTATTTACGTTGGTTATACACTTTAAATTCCATTGAAAGTCTGTGTCTGTGGGAGAAGGAATCAGAGCACAGACCCCCCACCCTCCAGAATGTCAGAGGCAGGCCCGTCAGGGATCTGAAAGCGTGGAGAACTCAGAAGGCACCTGCAACCATTGCCAAGGTTACCACGGCCAGAGCGCATGCCCAAGCCTCTCAGGAATGAGACTCCATGTGTGCGGTATGGATCCCATTACCGGGTTTTCCGTTATTAATAAGAAGACCTGAAGGTCTACTCCTGGCTGAACACAATTTTTAAAAAATATATATTTTATTGATTTTTGTACAGAGAGGAAGGGAAAGGGACAGTTAGAAACACTGATGAGAGAGAAACATCAATCAGCTGCCTCCTGCACTTCCCCTACTGGGGATGTGCCCGCAACCAAGGTACATGCCCTTGACCAGAATCGAACCTGGGACCCTTGAGTCCACAGGCCGATGCTCTGTCCACTGAGCCAAACCGCTTAAGGCTCCTGGCTGAACACAATCTGTCCACAAACCCGTGCCGAGTCCAAAGCCCGCCATACTCAACCTCGCAGCCCCATCTTTCTGGGGCCCCAAGACCGATAAAGTCTGACTTTTCACATCTTCATCTTAAACGTGACTTTCACCGGAAGTGACCGCGTGGACCCTGCCGTGCGGCCTGGGGGAGGAACGTTGGTGGCAGAGCTGCCACCCCAAGGAGGGTGACAGTTGGAGTCACGGTGTCTGGGCCCGGGGAGGCCGCCTGTTGGCTTTGATTATAGGAGAGAGGCCGGGGATCCTAGCCAAGCCCCCTGGCAGGGAGAGCTCACCTTTATGAGAACCCGGGGGCATTGCCACCATAAATCTCCGCGCCTGCGAGACGGGCTGCACGCGGGCCCCGTTAGCTGGCACTTTGCAGAGACCTCGCCGAACACAGGTCTCCTTTCCAATTACCATGGCAGGTGGGCAGGCAGTTCAGCGGGACGTAGGGAGGGGCACCAGGGGAACGGGGACCAGGCTCGCCCTTCCTGGCACGATTCAGTGTGCCCTGGGCTATAAACCATCGAGGGAGGGCTGGGGAGTGGGGGGAGAGGGAGGAGACCAGGGGGAAAGAACCTCAGGATTGTCCCGGAGAGCTGCCCTAAAGCTTAACTTGTCATGACAGCTCCCCATATGTTCATAACGGTTATGGATATCCAGGTTTTTCTGGAACAATTCCTGGCTGGAGGTAGCCCATCCTAGCATTCCTGAGAGAAAATGTTTTTCCTTAGGAGGCCACGTGCTCCAGGTCTGGGGCTGGAAACTCTTTTCAGAAGAGCCTCCTGCTGCCATGGGCTCAACAAAGCATCTCCACCCCCTTTGTCCCCATCCGGGTGGGAATTGGAGACAATGCAGAGTCCAACGGGGACACACGCTCGCCCTCTAGCACCTAAGGCCTCCTACCCCTGGTAAGACTCTCAGAGACACCTTTGGGTTGTAAGCCTGCCCCTTACAGGGACCAACCAAGTCAGAAACAAACGAGATGGGTCCCTTGCCCAGCTGGTCTGGCTCAGTGGTTGAGCATCAACCTGTGAACCAGGAGGCCGTGGTTTGATTCCTGGTCAAGGCACATGCTCAGGTTGCCAGCTCCATACCCAGTGGGGAGCGTGCTGGAGACAACAGATCCATGATTCTCTCTCATCGTTGATGTTTCTCCCTCTCGCTTCCTCTTTGAAAATGATAAAGAGATGGGTCCCCCATCTGTGAATTAGGTTTTTCTCACCCAGCGCACCGTCCCTGGCCATTGGACATGACCCTCCTGTGCTGGGCCAGGTCACCCCGCTTCAAGGTCATCCCTGCCAGGGGACTTGCTCCATCCAGACTCATGCTCGCCCTGCCTCCCTCCTGATCCTAACTGAGTTGCTAAGCTGAAATGGGAGCAGCAGTGGGAAGGGGAGGAAAGAAGGATGGGGGAGGACAGGGTGGTGAACAAACTGGAAAGACTGTGTTCAAGACACCATCCGAGGAGGAGAACAATCTGTCTGAAAATAAATGAAGCCACATGATGACTCTTCCTCTGAATGTCTTACGTCATGGTCAGATTCACCTTTCGTGTATCTCCACAGGATGCCACAGGGCAGAGACAACTAGGGTGTGACGGGACAGAGAGCTTGGGCTTAGCCTGACTCTTAGCCACTTGGTGACGCGTACCACCCCTCAGGCCCCAGCAGGATCCTGGCGATAAGCAAGGTCCAGCAGCTTCTCATATGTGACCTAATCTGGGTTTCTCCACGACCCCACCATTGCCGTGTTGTCAGGATAATTAATCCCTCATTGTGCGTTCCATCCCGTGTGATGTTGAATGTTAGCTCTTCCTACCAGAAGCCAGAAGCACCCCGCCCAGTGGTGACACCAAAACATGTCCCCAGACTTACCAAATGGCCCTTAAGGGAAGCACAGTCCCTCCATTTTTTTTTTTGTTGTTGTTTGTTTGTCTTTAATATTTTTATTGATTTCAGAGAGGATGGGAGAGGGAGAGAGAGAGAAACATCAATGATGAGAGAGAATCACTGCTTAGCTGCCTCTTGCACGCCCCATTCTAGGGATCAAGCCTGTAACCGGGAACTGAACTGTGACCTCCTGGTTCATAGGTCAATGCTCAACCACTGCGCCATGCCCGCCAGGCCAAAGTCCCTCGGCTTTTAACGACTCATCTAATATGTGCGATTATGATATCCTCTTTCCTGAAACGTGTTTTTCTGGGACAAGAGGACACTTGGAAATGATTCCTTAGGAAAGCAACCACTTCAAATGAGTCCAGTCCCTTTGTTTTGATTAAGTGTGTGTCTCCTTATCGCATGAGGAGAGATACGATCTTGTGTTCCTCTCGGATCGCACAAACAAGACACAATGACTCATTCACTGTGGGCACCAGGGCCTCTGCGGGCAGGTGCTCCAGGATGTGCATTTAAATCATAATTCTGGGAGGCGCTGGGAGATGCTGTTACAGGACTAGGGAACAATGACTTCGGGGAAAACATTTTAATGAGGGAAGTTCCTTTCTACTTATTTGCTTGATTCCTCCAGCCATCACGCATACACAGGAACTGCTCTATGCTTTATTGCACGCTTTGATCTTAGCGTTCCGGGCTTTTACCAAAGTGATCAGCTGAGACAAAGAAATCAGTCAGGAATGTCAAGACCATTGGGGCTTTGACGGGACATTCCAGAATGCGCCGGGATCCTGCACAGTCCCCTGTTACAACCTGAAGGAAAGTCTCCACAAATGTCATGTATCAATGAAGAATTTCCAGTCGGGAATACTGTTGTTTAGTCTTGGGGTACCTTCCAAGCAGTTTCCTGACACAATCAAGAAGCACAGAGAGCTGTAAAGCCCTGTCATGCTTAAAGAACTTTGTTGCCAAATGTGATCGGAGACTTGCCTTCATTATAACCAGTCCGTGAGGTTGGGAGGAAGCAACTGACCCATTCACGTCCAGCAATTTGGTGGCTTCACAGATTTACCTAAAACAGTGGTCAGCAAACTCATTAGTCCACAGAGCCCAATATCCACAGGATATTGGTCCGTTCAACCAATCAAAGTATAATATGCTAATGATATGCTAAGGTCGCTCAAACACTAGTTATGATGTTCACTGACCACCAGGGGGCAGATGCTCTGACTGGTAGGTTAGCTTGCTGCTAGGGTCTGGCAGATCATACTGAATGAGATGGGCCCGGACATGCCCTGGATCCCTCCCATGGTCCTTCCCCATCTGGCCAACCTCCGTGTCCCTCCTTCGCCCTGATAGTGCACAGGAGGGATCCCTCGGCCTGACCTATGCCCTCTTGCAATCCAGGGCCCCTCAGGGGATGTCAGAGAGCTGGTTTCAGCCCGATCCTGCAGGCCAGGCTGAGGGACCCCACTAGTGCACAAATTCATGCACCAGGCTTCTAGTACAGTATATATGAACAATACTGCTAACCAAGTTTACCTATTTGACATCCATAGAACACTTCACCCAGCAACAGAATAAACATATTCTTCAAGTACATATGAAATAAAGACTAAGCTAGACCATATTTTGTGCCATAAAGCAAGCCTTAATAAATTAAAGGATTTAAGTCATACAAAGAATGTTCTCTAATCCCAGTGGAATTAAGTTATAAACAAATAACAGAAAGTTATGTGGAAAATCTCCAAATATTTGGAAATTACATAACAGACTCAAAATAACCTGTGAGTCAAAGAAATAATCAAGAGGAGAAATAAAAAGCAGCCTGAACGGAATGAAAATGAAAGCATAACACGCCAAAATGTGTGGGATGCAGAGGGCAATTTAGAGCATTTAACATCTTTATTAGAAAAGAAGTGTCTCACACCAGTGACCTTGGCCTCAATAATAACCAGAAAAATGAGCAAGTTAAGCCCAAGGTCAGCAGAAGAAAAAGAAGAAGAAAGACTAGAGCAGAAATCCACAAAATGCAGTTTTCCATGTCACAAAAGACTGGCAGTCAAAATCAGCCTAATGCTGTGGGGTTATTTCTTGGGAGCTCAACCATGGGCTACGATTCTCACCACCGATTTACAGGGGACATGGAAATGGAAATTTAAGCCATTTGACCAGGGAGAGCCAGGAGTTGCAAGTTGCAGGAAGGGACCGGATGTACTTGCTGGACATCAGCTTTGTCTGGGGTCCCTAAGAGGGGACGTAGTGATCTGCAGAAAGGAAGTGGCACCAGGAAGATGTAAAGAAGTGGGTGGCTCCAGAAACACAAGGAGTTTGAGTCAGCATGGCCATCCACCGGGAAGGGGACTCCATCGAAGGAGCAGCTAGTTTGAGGAGGAAAACGACTTGCGTTTAGAAGTGAATTTTGTGAAACTGGATGTGTCCAGAATAAATAGCATCAACAGGTCTCAGCCTGGGTGAAAGAGAAAGGAGTTGGGTGTTAAAATCACACTTGGGGCTCACCTACAAGCACGCACTGAGGATATGAAAATGCATGAGGGCATCCAAGGTGAGTGCAAAGAGAAAGGCAGGGAAGGTTTGAGCTTAGACCCTTGGGGGGAAGGAGGGAGAGGAGGGTATGGTAGCAATGGAGGATTCCATTGGCACAGGGAGTTGTTTGGGAAGGACCTGAAGAAAACAGACTATTCAGTGTCCCCCAAAAGTCTCTTGTGCTTGGTGACTGTGTAGGGAATGCCAGTCCAATGGATGAAGGTCTGTTTGCCTCCCAAAGTAAAAATATCAAAAATCATATCTATTGGCCCTTGCTGTTTTGGCTCAGTGGATAGAGCTTCTGCCCACGGACTGAAGGGCCCTGGGTTCGATTCCTGCTGAGGGCACATGCCTGGGTTTCGGGCTCGATCCCCAGTGAAGGGTGTGCAGGAGTCAGAAGATTAATGATCCTCTCTCATCATTGATGTTTCTCTCTCTCTCTCTCTCTCCTTCCCTCCGTCTCTCTCCCTTCCTTTCTGAAATCAACAAATTGTTTCAGCCATTTCTCAAATGAAAACACTTCCCTCAAGATGCTGGCCAGACCTGACCAGCATGGCTCAGTGGTTGAGCATCAACCAACGAACCAGGAGGTCACGGTTCGATTCCCGGTCAGGGCACATGCCCAGGTTGCGGGCTCCATCCCCTATGTGGGGCCTCCCAGGAGGAGGAGGCAGCCAACCAATGATTCTCTCTCACCATTGATGTTTCTCTCTCTCTCCCTCTCCCTACCTCTCTGAAATCAATAAAAATATATGTTTTTAAAGAAAGGGTCCCACCATGGAAAAGCTACACCAGCAGCTCCCATTGTTCTCTCTAAATGTCCTCACTGTCTTTACGGGACCATAGTGGCTGCCAGCCAGGACGGACGGGGGGGGGGGGGGGGGGGGGCGGGAGCTGGTGAGGTGGGTGGGGGTGCATTCCCTGCCACATTGTGCTTCACTGGACATAACAAAGGACCTAGCCAGCTGCGTGTGTTGGGGAACTGGATGCTCAGAGAGCCCTCTCTTGGCCCATTATGCAATTCTGAGAAAGGAAGCTCAGGCCAGATCAATACATCCTCCGCGCAGACGTCAAATAGCTCGTGACGTGGGTCGTGCAGGGGCTGTTTTTAGTGAGGATATCCCAGTCTTGTGAATTTGACATGAGTTTGGCTCGGCGCCCCTACAGAATGCAATGTAGGCATAATCCGATCTTCCTGTAATTGTCCATTAAACTTGGCAATCTGGACTGATTTTTTCCTGTGGAGGGAGCGCAGGACGTCACCGGGACAGTGATCGGGCTAATTAATGAGGCATATTAATGTGCATAATAAAAGCTGATGAGCGCAGTGTTCTTTCCACTGTTCTCCTCGGCCCTTCCCAGACAGAGCTGCCGGGCGCACCGGAATCTGTGAATCACGTTCTGTTAAACACATCTCTTCTTGTAAACAACATCAAGGGGAAAATAATAACTGGACAACCATCTGTTTGATGGAGTCCTTGGCTTTTTTTCTTTTTTTTTTTCCACTTCCCCCTATTGCATGTTGGAGGAAGTAAATAGGGGGAAAATTCTAATTATATTGCTGTTTACTGATTTCAGGATAAGTTTTATTGTATTTATTTTAAACACCACTCCGAGCCACACCCAAAGCCTTGCCCCATACTTCTGTGCCTCCCCGCTTGCTCTTCTTTTTCTCCTTAGCTTGTAGCTCAGTACATTTGAGTCTAGTCTCAAGACTGGTCAAACCTTTGCAGGTCAGTGATTCCAGCAACAGCTTTTATGCCTTGGGATTGACAATCAATTAGGGGAAATCAGGCTCTCATTGGGCACAGTGGGTAAGATGGGCTGAGTTTAGGGAAATCGTTCAACACTCTTACATAAAAAAAATGTGGCTTCCACAATATAGAGGTGTCCCCCAAAATGTACACACATACTTTGCTTAATTATAACGGCAGTGTTCATTAAAATACATTTTATTTTCAAAATTGAGCTGTCAGCTGTTAAAGTGTGTACACATTTTTGGGGGACACACTGAAGTTAGTAAGTACTAACTATGTAGGAAGTAGGCACCGAGTCAGACCTGGATGTAAGAATATCAGCCTTGCCTAGCTGGTGTGGCTCAATGGTTAAGCATTGACCCAAGAACCAAGAGGTCAGTGGTTCGATTCCTGGTCTGGGCACATGCCCAGGTTTCCGGCTCGATACCCAGTAGAGAACATGCAGGAGGCAGCTGATTGGTGATGTTTCTCTCCCATTGATGTTTCTCTCTCTCCCTTCCTCTTTCTCTCTCTCAAAAATCAATAAAAACATACTTAAAAAATATAAAAAAGAATATCAGCCTTTCCCATAACAAGGGGTCACTATTAGGATGAAGTGAAATAAGACACTTGGAGGTTCTCTGTTTGTAAAGTTTGGCCTGCCTGAGATTTATGGGGATTAGTATCACAGCAAGGCATCTGATAGTTGAACTTGGCTCCTCCAGTGACCCAAAGGTCATGGTTACCTAACTGTTCAGGGCTGGGCAAGGAAATAACAGTGCACTAGGCAACTCCAATTTTTTCCCCCTATAATATAGCACCGTACTGGTTCAAGGTCAAAATTCATCTGAAGCCACTTTCATGAAAAAGAGGGCGTGTACAGAGCGACGCCTGGTACATGGTGTACGTGCCTGTGTGCGGCTCTCCTCACTGCCAAGCGTTTGGAAGGGGACATTTTACTGAAACAAAAGGTTTGGACAGAAAGGTTGCATTCCACATGAGTCACAGGCAATGAAGTCATATTCCTGGAAGGCCAGACACATCACGAAACAACAGAATTCATCACAGGAGCCATCTAGCCCGGCCTAGTCCCAAAACTCATTAAGTCACTTCCATACACATAGATTGCAAGACTGATGGCTCTGCAAACCTCTCATTCATCCACTTCTCACCTGTGGGGCATGGTGACAAATGTCTGTGTTTTCCCAACAACCCCTTAAGAAGTGCTTTCTGGCACGAATCATGTTCATTGAAATTTATTCTAAGAACAGAGTCACCAGAAAAGGAACAGCGGGTATCACTGAAAATGTCTCCAGGATATTGCAAAATTGGGGCTTAGTATCACGGTGCTAGCTCAAAGACAGAGACACACCAACGAGACGCAGCGTCAATCCTCTGAGAGTTAATGATTTTAGACAACAGCAATCTACATAAACAGATGGAAAAACCCAAGATTAAGATAACAAACGTGGCTTTAAAATTCGCGACATAAACAGTAATGGTGTGTGACAGAGAGAAAGAAAGAGAAAGAGAGAGTTGGAACTGAGAACTGTTTGGGGAAATCACAGTTTGGGGCCCAGAAGGAGTCACGAATAGATCAACTTACCATTTATTCGCAAACGCTTTGAAAATGGCATGATTTAATCGGTCTACCTTCTCTTGCGTGGGATTGGTCTTACAGAATTGGGAAACACCATCCCGTTAGAGGCAAGGTCAGCTTACATCCAGTAGTCGGGTGAGTACTAAACACAGATTATTCCAAACACAACTGGAAAAAGCTGGCTGGGGTGATTGGGGAAATTCAAAGCAAGAAGTATTTGACAGATTCTGTTCCTGGGGCTATTCCATTTTGCTGCTCTTTCAAATTCTATTATTCCTTAATCCATTTCTACAACCCAAGTCCTGGCCATGCTTGCAGTCGATAACTCTGTCCTTGCAATAGACCTGGCCTGTCTGTTCATGACCTTGTTGGGCATCCAGGAAAGCCAGCCATCCCCTCCAGGACTAGCCCAGATCCCCCTCATCTGCATTAAAGCTACAGCACCTGCTTTTGTTCCCTTAGCCCTTGGATGCTCCGGCTTCTCTAGCTCAAGACGGTACTCCAATCCCACACGGTGACCTTCCTCCCATGTACCCTCAGCAGACTCTCATCAAAGTTCCCCCTGGTTTTATGAACCCCTCTCTCTTGCCACTAGCATATTCCTAGTGGATCCCAGGCAAATGGGCGGGCCTCAGCCAAGCCCTTACAGCCAGGGACGAGGCTTGATCCCTATCAGAAGCCTGCATGATTATCCTGTCATCAAATACTAGGTATTTACTGAGCACACAACATTTATCAGGCTCCATTTTAACAAGTTATTAACAGGACAGATAAGGCTTCTGATTTCGTGAAAATTATATATGAGTGTGGGAAACATAAACAAGTGAACTAATGATATTTGAGATAATTTCAAGTTTTACAGCTAATATAAAACTACCATTAGGAATAGAGAGTAGCTAATAATAAAACCTATATTTGTTGGATGTTTTTATGTGCGCTGTCCTAAACACTTTATGTAGATTTAATCTTTAGACCAACCCTATGAAATAGGGATGATGGTTAACCCCATTTTACTAGTGAGGGAACTGAAGCTCAGGATATTAAGACACTTCCCCAAGAACTCACATTGCTAAGGGTTGAGACCAGGATTTAAAAACAGAAAGCTCTCAGGGAAGTTTCCCCTCGTTTGTCATTTCCTCTAGGCTGGTGATCTGTAAACTGCGGCTCAAGAGCTACATGCGTCTCTTTGGCCCCTTGAGTGTGGCTCTTCCACAAAATACCAAGGCCTGGGCAAGTCTATTTTGAAGAAGAGGCATTAGAAGAAGTTTAAGTTTAAAAAAATGTGGCTCTCCAAAGAAATTTTCAATCTTTGTACTGTTGACATTTGGCTCTGTGGATTAATGAGTTTTCCGACCACTGCTCTAGGCCTACCATAGACGTTACATCTTGAGATCTTAGAGTTGAGCAAGAGAAGGCGTTGGTACAACAGCAAGGGGGAGACTCCGAGAGTGGGCTGTGTCGGTCCCCGTGCAAGAAGAGCATGGAGCTCTGGGATTTGCAGGAATATGTATGCCCTAAAAACAAACAAACAGCAGGCCAAAAATAGACAACGAATCACCAATACAACCACTGAAAGTAAGCCCCTGGATTATAGCTATTTCCTCCCAAATAATTTGCTGTTACTTGGGGATGGTTTGACTCATTCAATCAACTTGTCTTCAGTTGTTTTCCATCTATATAAATCCTTTCCCAAATATGCTCCTCCTTTGAGTCCTGGCCCCAAGGAGCGGTGATTAAAGTAGAATGAGGATGATCTGCGAAGATGCTCTTTAATGTGCTAATGACCCACAGATCCAAGCGAGGCTTAGAAAAGGCTAGAAATATGGTTATCTCCGTGGAAAGCAAACATCTTTTATTTATTTTGTGCTTGGCAGCAAGACAAGTCTATTTAATGACTACCTAATTTATTATTAACCTTGAGATTAAAGAACACCTGAAAATATCTCCTTGGCTTGTTCTGTAAATTAGCTAAGGGCAAATCGGGGATTTTGCCAAACAAGGCAATGAGAAGAAAAAACAAAACGAACGTCTACTGGGAAATAATAAGGTTGTAGGTGAGTCAAATGAGAACCATGCCACTGTGCTCAGAAATAATTTTTGAAAATGAAATGAAATCATTCCCGCTGCGTTCAGCCATGACGAGCTCTCAGAAAATTCAGGAGGGAAAATGCCAGAACCCGACTCAGTCATGAGGGAGAGCCTGGAGTGCTGGGGAGACAGCAAGAACCAGCCGATGCTGAAGAAGAATTCAAGGTCTTCGGACGACCCCCTCTGCCTCCAGGAAGAACCTAGTTTGACTCAATGGATAGTGTTGGCCTGTGAACTGAAGGGTCCATGGTTCAATTCCTGGTCAGGACACATGCCTGGGCTCAATCCCCAGTAGAGGCATGTAGGAGGCAGCTGATCAGTGATTCTCTCTTATCATTGATGTTTCTATTTCTCTCTCCCTTCCTCTCTGAAGTCAATAAAAATTATATTTAAAAAAAAACAAATAAAATTCCCAACTAAGACTGCCTGGAACATCATCACCCACTCTGGCAAAGGTCCACCATGGTCAGAGAGCCCCTTACCAAGACAGTAAAGGGGGCTTTGTGATGGGGGACCGTAGTCCTGTTGTCACCAGGCTGGCCTTCTGCTTTGGGTTGAACTGCAGACTAATATTTTAACTTCTGGTCTAGAAAAAACATGAAAATAGGGCATGTCAATATTCTTTTTTAATACAGTTCTTTGAAGGTCCCCATTTCATAGGCTCTGTGAGGGTAGACCTCAATATTTCTACAACGTTGATGACCGAGGAAGGGGAGGACAAAAGGATTATTCAAAAACTGCCAGGAACACACACCCCACCTTTGGCTGTGAAGGTGGACACGGGGATTCTTGGTAGGGCAGCCTCTTTCGTTGCTTTAGTGAGCTTTCTTGGTCAGTGAAGGTCTCATTAATCTTGATATCACCACTGGGTTTCAATAAAGTGGTCCAGAGGCAAGCTTTCCTCTGACGAAGCTGTGCTTTGTTTAATAACAATACGAGGAACTGTATTAAAGGGTCACGGCATTAGAAAGGTTGAGAACCACCAGTCATAGGAGGACTGGCTCATGGGACAGAGGAAGGCTGGGTCAGCGCCGCCCTGGCCATCCATTCACTGAAGGACAGAAATAACAGTAGGTCCATCTCACCTAGGGGTTCTTCATGGGAAAATCCACATACGAAATGCTATGGGGATGTAGGTGTCTATTATTACTTTCGCACAATACCCTTCTCGATGAACCATAGCAGCCTTCTGCTAGTTCTGTTGTATAATAGTAATAATGTAATTATGCAATAATAGGTTCCATATTTAGCTAATTATATGTCGGACTCAGAAATCTGTTTGTCACATGTGTCCACCGTCAGTTATCCCCGTGTGCCAATGCTGTCCCCTTGATTCCGTTCCTGTTCACCACATGTGGACCAGCTGCTCTCGATGTTGTAATGCACATGGTTCTCTCCCCAGACCCTCACCACGAGGCACCACGCGGTGCTGGAGTCCACAATGCTGCTTCCTGCTTTACTTGGTTTAGTCTTCTTTCTGGGGACCACCTCTCCCAGTTCTTGGCTCTCATTTCCATGGCTCGGCACACTGGTGTTTCAAGTACTCTTTCCAGTTCCTAATAGAGTGAGTGAGTTGATTCCATGTTGAAGAGGAGCTCTATTCCTGACTTCTCAAGGTCAAACAGGAAACCCTTGGGTTCAGCTCAACCCTCGGGTTGCAACACATGTGAACTTATTTATATCCATTCATTTGCATTCTTCAGCGTCTTTTCCCGGGGGTGTGGCTGATGCTCCTCATTAGATTGTATGTGGGTCGCCCAACACAGAGAAGGACCCATGTCCATGGAAAAACTGGACCCCTTTCTTATCAGAAAAGACAGGGATAATTGGTCAGGGGAAATTGTGAGAGGCTTTTCAAGGGACCAGAAAGATTGCTGAGCAGCTTTTCAGTGGAGAACTAGGCTTTGTCTAGTCTACTCTTCCGGGTTCTATGATTCTATGAGGTCTGCAGTATTCGTGGTCTTTGAGCTATTTTTCAGTTCTCTACGTTTCAGAAAACTGGCATCAATGCAAATGATTCCTACTCATAGACAGTCAAGTGAGTTTTGTCCCGTGGAGGTGAAATTGATACAATCTTGTGCCCGTGTCATAAGCCAATTTTGTAGCTATTATACAATCTCATCTCAGCCTCCCTGGCTGCCTACATATATGTAACCTGCTCTTTAAATTTTCCTTTAGAACAAGTTTTCAATGCCTTACTAGTTCCCTCGTTTATTAATGAGTTAAATAATAAGACCTTTGATGCTTGTTCATTTTATGTTTGTGTGAAAGGCAGGAGTTACCTTCTTTCAAAAATAAATGATCATTTAGTAGCTTTATTTAGCTTTTATTTCCCTACGGGTGCCCACTGGATCCCCAACCCTTCTGGGGGCATGCTCTAGCCTCAGTAGTTTCTTTATGTGGCTCTTGAGGTTTATACTCAGCTGGTTTATCTCTAAATCTGCAAAACCACCACTGGACGAACTTGACTCTGCCTCCTTGCACTCATCTACAAATAGCTAAATTCTCGAGTTGTCATCTTCACATTTCCACTTTGATCAGCCTGCAATCTCCATTCTGTTAGGATCAGTATTTGTACTTTATTCAGTGGATACATCTAGAAAGGCACAGGGTATCTGATTGTATGGGAAGGAGTCAGAATGGAGGCAAATTTCAGGGAGCGAATTCCGGGGAGACTGGCTATTGGGGAAAAGGACTATTAGGCACTTATAGACCCTCCCTCCCAAATACGGACTAAGGACTTTTAAGGCCAGGATGAGCTTCCATCTCTGTTCCTTGAAGAGCCGAGTGAGACCCTCTTCTTTTACTCAGGAAACTGCCTTGAGTTCGTGAGGGAGCACACCAGTGCCTGGACATCTCCATCCCATTTGTTGCTGCTGCGATCCCCCCGCCAGATGTGGAGGAGCCAATTTAGACCGTTACTAGGTTTTCACAGATTGCTATGAACTTCAAAGTCCTTCTCGGAGGAAATTTATGCTCCAGACCTAGACACGCTTGTTCCTGGCGGTTTCGCCATCCAGCCCCTTTCAAACATTTCCTTGCTCTCTGGTCTGCTGCTACTAAACATGCAACTCTTCAAAGCCTAGGGTCTTGGGAGACATGCTGTTGAAAAGAGGATGCTCCCTTGATTGACCTCTGCCAGCATGCAGGGCTGCTGTGCAGAGAACGTTCCGGAGACATCGCACGCTCTGCTAACACCCTCCCCATGTGCTACGCACTGATGGGCGGTGGTTTACGAAGTGCTGTGAAGAGTTTCGAAGCGATCCCATTGGACCATTAAAGATGAGCCTGTTTCTCAGGCCACCTGAGGAAGGAGTGGGCTTGTTCGCAGTCAGGTTATTTATTTTCGCCAAGGTTCTTTTAAAGGATGATAAGATTCCAAATGAAGGGCACAAGCTCTTTCCTTTCCCCTCTCAGAACGCAATGCTTCATGGTGGAAAGGAGTCGTGTTTGTTTCAGCCATAGTTGTGATTGGATAGTGGGAAAGGAGTGTGTATACACCTAGCGGTCCTACACCTGTGGCTCAGCATGATCACCCAAGGCCAACACACCTGTGAACAGCATGACAACTTGGGACTGACACACCTGTAGACAGCTGACAACCCAGGCTGACACACCTGTGGACAGCATGACAACATGGGACTGACACAGCTGTGGACAGTATGACAACCTGGGGCTGACACACCTGTGGACAGCATGACAAGCTGGGGTTGACACACCTGTGGACAACATGACAACCTGGGGCTGACACACCTGTGGACAGCATGACAACCTGGGGCTGACACACCTGTGGACAGCATGATCACCCTAGGCTGACACACCTGTGGACAGTATGACAACCTGGGGCTGACACACCTGTGGACAGCATGACAAGCTGGGGTTGACACACCTGTGGATGGCATGACAACCTGGAGTGACACACCTGTGGACAGCATGACCTGGGGATGACACACCTGTGGACAGCATGACAAGCTGGGGTTGACACACCTGTGGACTGCATGACCACCAGGGCTGACAAAGTGGAGACGCCCTCTCATCACTGCAGCAAACCAGGGCTCCCACTGCAATGAGACCTCGACTTCCGTTTTATTAGAGCATCTTTCTTCATCGACTTGGAGTTTGAATTGTCTGCACTGCAAGGGAATGGCTTGCTGGTAGGTTTCCTTGGTCTACTTTGAGCACCAGCCAGACCCGCACTATCTCATGAGCTGTGTATTTGTCAGACCTTAGAATATGTCACAAAGAAGCCTGGACATGCAGGGGACATCAATGACGGCCAAAACCCACTTGGAAAAGCCACCCTCCTTCCTCGGCAGGATCGGACCTCCACGGCAGCCCTCCTCGCAAGCTCTCCCTGCCTCGATCCAAACCCAACCGGGGCAAACGTGTTGGCCCTCTGGCCTTTCGGGGATCCAGACCAGGCAAGAAATACCCAACGTGGGGGCTGCTGCAAGCCGTCTTCCTGGTTTAGAAGACTCGGGGGAGAAACAAAAACCACCTATAAAGAGGCCTTTTAATTTTTAGCATAAGCTTCGGCTTGGGCTGTAAAGTGTATTCTCATCGGTCATCTTGATCTGAAGTCCATTGGGCTCGCGAGATTGGTCAGCGTGTAACTGCCACAGCTGTGGGCCTTGGCACCTGCAGGGAACCCCAAGAGGGGATCTGAACAGACGGCTTTACAGGCAGCGAGCCCGATGGCAAAAATGTCAAGATGTGCTTTTCAAATAAGTGTATGTTCGGTGGAGGGAGGGGGGAGTCAATGAGCCTGAGAAAGTTTCATTGGTTCAAAGGAGCCTTCTGAGAAACCTGCCACCTCTGACTTAGGAAGGTAAAGAGAAACAGACTGGCCTAGATCTAAATAAGAGCAGAAATGCAAGGCAGGCCACGGTCCTTAATGGGGTGTCCTGCCCATGTTCAAACCAAGGACCCCTTCCAGCCGTCACTTCATTTCTAACGAAGAGGCACTTCTTCATTTAGACGCGAATCCTCAGAAGTTGCTGGAGAAGTTGCAGGTGTAGGTGGTGTGTCTGCTGACTTTGCTTTAAATCTCAGCTGGCCATCCAAGCCAGGAAAGGTGGGGCTGGATGAGACGTCAGCAGAGGTGAGCTCGGAGCTACATTCTGCCCAGTCGTGGCACTGGGGTCCTGAATTGACTTCTACTTCGTGCTCAGCGGTCACGACCACATGTTGGTGGCCAGCTGAGCAGATGCCGAGATGGGCGCTGGGCAGAGAGGGGCATCCCGACCACGACTGTCACCACAGAGGAGGGGCTGTAGCTACCTTGTCGCCACCCTCACCCCCCGCCCCACGGTCTCTTAGAACCCAAGGGCGTCTTTTCTAAGAATTAATTCTCAAAAGTTTACCTCTCCTTGGGGGACTTGAAGTTCAGTAACAACATTTAATGGCTCCATTTTAGAAAATGATAGTTCAGTGGGGGAGGAAAGTCCACATACGTCCTCCAACCGCTGGGCCCCATCCCTGGGCAGCTGGGCTCTGGGACCGGTCTAGCCACCTTCTTGGGGGAGACCAACCAGCAGCTGTCCATCTTTTCCTGGCTGGGGCAGATGTGCTGGCCCTCGGGTCTTTCTGGAATCCAGGCCACGCAGGAAATACTCAATGTGGGGGCATTCATCTCTGAAACGTGGCTGTCCACAGACAGACGTCTCTGGCCAGTCCTGCTTGCAGGAGAGGTTGCTATGTGGAACCCCAGCTTTGCACACGAATTCCTCTACCCCCCAGTAGAGACTGTAGACTTCCCAGGGTGCAAAGTGCTCGTGGCTCCATCCCACCCAGTGCTGGACGGAGCCGTGATAAAGCCGTGATCAACATCTAACCGATGAGCAGTCACGTGTGGTCCCCTCACATCCATGCAGCGACCCACGTGCCAAGACAAGGCAGTCCCTCTCCCACGGAGGCGCTGCAGCCTGTGTCTGTCTGCACAACCCACCTCCAGGGCGTGTAGGGGGGAGGCGGGCAGCACGGATAATGTGAACCATAAAACGCACAGCTGAGGCTCAGTGCTGCAATTGCAGAGGGCCCTTAACCAGCACCAGGCCGCATCTGCTGCTGGTGTTTGAAGTCTGCAGACAGAGGTCTGAGCCGGTCCCCTCTCGTTTCTTTCCCATGCCGGGCTCATCAGGAGTGGAATGCAGAAGACGGAGCCCCGGTTGGGGGCTGCTGTCAGGAGCCAGAGCCTGGCCCATGGGATGGGACGCGCCCCGGACGCCCCAGCTGGCTCCCAGGAGCCTGTCCACTCAGGGGAGGGCTGTGAGCGGTCTGGTTGCCAGGTAACAAATGCAAGTCAGGTTGAGAAGAGGATCCAGAGCAGTGACTTCTCAGCGATGTCCCCAGAGCTGGGCCCTCAGAAGGGAAGGGAGTTATTTGGGTTCATGGAGAGAAGCTGGAAGCTTGGAGTTCAAGGGTACATTCTCCCTTTCCTCCAGTCCTCTCTCTTGTGGGGACTGGGGGGGTCAGTCTGAACACTGCCCTCTGCTGGTCAGATGAAACCACCACCTTGGCTTTTCTGCATTTCCAGGAGCCCCATTGCTGAAGGAGCCTTAACAACTAAAATCTCAGATTCGGGTCCCGGGAAATGACTGGTAACCGACATGATGGTTTGACTCAAGTCCCTGACGTGGACCAGTCCACCAAACCACAAATATCGCTTAATCTCTTCTGCATGAACTCTGCATCTACCCTTTTTCATTCACTTTTCAAGAACGTTTTGGCCCTTAGAACAATGACAAGTCACGTATAGATGTTCATCTTGCTGTGTTATTTATAGATATACAGGGGGCCCCTTCCATGTCCAGAATCAGGAAAAATTGCTGGGCAGACCCAGCAAAATTGTACGTCATGTTTATCCGAAAACACCCAGCCCTTACTGGACCATCTGAATTACCATGTGAAGTTGGGAGAGAGATGCTTTCATTTTCATCTACTACAATATTTCACTCATCTAATAGTTATGCATCGAGACCTACTATGTGTCAGTTCCGTTCTCACTCCAGATCAATGCCTGCAGAAAAGCAGATTTGGGGGGAAGTGGTGTGTTTTTCAAAAACTAGATAGGGAACAAAGGGATCCCTGACGGAAACACTGAATGGCACTACCATTTTGTAAAACAGTTCCACAATATCTCACTAAGGAAAACATAGAATGATCCCCTCCTTGGTTTTTACTGAAGAGAAGTAAAAGCATGTCCACACAAGGACTTTCAAGGGAATTTTTATAACAGTATTATTCATAACAACCCAAAATGAAGACAACCCAAATATCCATCAACTGATGATAGGGTATATACTAGTATGTCCATTTGATGGGATACCACACAAGAGTAAAAGGGAACAAAGGATTGATCCATGCTACGATATGGAGAATCTCAAAATCATTGTACTAAGTGAAAGAAAAATGTGTATATCCTCTGTAGTTCCATTTACATGTCATTCTTAAAACAGGCAAACCTCAGGGATGCAAGCCAGGCCTTTGGCTGCTAGGACTGGGAATCAGGGTGGGTACCAAAGGGGGCAGAGAGAGGGACAGAGACAGAGAGAGACCTGCGAAGATCCGGGGAGAGAGTGCATGCAAGCCAGCTTCAGTTGCTCCTGGCAACCTGTGCTACTATCTGAACTTGCCGATTCTCTAACCACTGTTCTATATATTCATTGTAGCAGTAGCTAACACAACTTCACAACACTCCTGCAGTTCACTCAACTGAATACTTTTTAAAAACAAACAAACAAACAAACAAAACCAGTCCCCTTCTGTGCCATGCTGGAAGGCCATGGCTGCCATTCCCATGGAGTCCTTGAAGGCCAGGACAGCGTGTGGGCTACTCTGTTCACTCTGCTCAAACTTGCTGGCCTCCATGGATTTCCCTGCTTCCAGTATTTCTCTGAAATACTAGGGGATTTATAGTGTTTGTTTTGAAGGAAAAAGGCCTTCCACTTTCAAACAAAGATAGCAATCAAAAACAAATCCACTTAGTTTTGGGTCCGCCCTCTCACCCCAGACGCCACTCCTGCTTCTCCAAACACCCTTAGAGCAAGGGAAACCGCCCGGCCCACAGCCCACGCTCAGCTCCGCGGCCTTTATGTAATTTCTGTCACCAGGCAGTGTTTAACTGAGTTATGAACACATTCCTCGGTCATGCTTAACAACAAAAGGCAAAAGGCTTTCAATTCTTTTGCATCCAGCGTGTCCATCAAAGAGCAAGTTGGAGGCCAAGGCCGGGGGTGGGGTGGGGGGATGCAAAATTATATGAAGCAACACATTCTCTAGCGTAGCAGGCGTCCTGATATTTCGTTAGAGATAGCCATAATAAACAACACTCTCCCTGAAGGGCAGCAACACCTGCTACTGATTTTTCCTCCCCTCCGACTGGAGCCCACTGGTGAAATTCCACAAACCAAGAGGAGCTGGCTCTTGCGTTTAGGCAGCTGGCACATGTGCTTCCAAGCTGCCCACCAGCACCAGATGGGGAGTCTGGACTCGGAGATGGAGGGGGGAGGAAGACCAGGGCAGACAGGCACAAAGAGTACAGAAAGAGGGACAGAGACAGACAGAGACCTGCCAGGATTGGGAGGTGGTGGTGGGGGGGGGGGGGGGGTGGAGGGAGCATACAAGCCAGGTTCAGTTGCTCTTGGCAACCTATGCTCCTACCTGAACTTGCCGATTCTCTAACCACTGCTCTTCCATTTTGGATTTTATAAAGCCCCCGTAAGCCTTTCGCTCCAAGACCCTTTTGTGCTTAATTGTGAGACTCATACGCCATTAGGAGGAAATATAATCCATATGTTTCTGCTCGTTTACGCTTAAATCATTCAAATATGGTGTTTTAACCCCAATTTGTCATCCACAGAAACTTTAGGGACTTTAAATAAATCTCGGGAGGCCTGTTCCGACCCCTCCCCACTCCTTTGTGGCTCTCAAATAAATACATACACTTTGCATTTAAGAGTTGCAGGGGAAGTTAAGGGGATTTGCAGGAAGTTTCAAGACAAAGTTTTCCTTCCTTTGTTGGTTCCCCTCCAACATTTAGTCAACAGTCTTCCTTTCCATACAAAGTTTTAAAAAATATATATATTTTATTGATTTTTTTACAGAGAGGAAGAGAAAGGAATAGAGAGTTAGAAATGTCAATGAGAGAGAATCATCGATCAGCTGCCTCCTGCACATTCCCAACTGGGGATGTGCCCACAACCAAGGTACATGCCCTTGACTGGAATCGAACCTGCGACCTTTCAGTCCGCAGGCCGACACTCTATCAACCGAGTCAAACCGGTTTCGGCTCCATGCAAACTCTTGAATGCTGATGCTCCAGGCCTCAGTCACACCTTCTCTCTCCTTCAGCTTCTCTCTCTCCTGGGCTGTCAAGACCATTCATGCGAATATCAAACTCTTATCTCTTGTGCTGGCCTCCCCTCTAAACTTCCATCTTGTACATCCTAGTTTCTATTAGCTATCTGCCCTCAGAAGTCATCTAAGCAGTCAAATGTCACCTCCCGAAATGACACAAAGATGAAAAGGTGGTTGACATCACTCATCCATGGGGAAATGCAAATCAAAACCGCACCGAGATATCACCTCACACCAGTGAGAATGGCTGTCCTGAGAAAGACAAGAGATAGTAAGTGCTGGTGGGGAGGTGGAGGGAAAAGGAACCCTTGTGCATTGTTGGGGAGAATGCAAATTGGTGCAGCCACTATGGAAAGCAGCAAAAATGTTCCTAAAAAAATTAAGACTAGAGCTACCATAGCCAAAGGAAGTGAAATCAGGATCTCAAAGAAATATATACACTCCCATGTTCACTGCAGCATTAATCATGATAGAATAATGAAAGCATTAATATACATATAATAGCTTCTTTATCCATTCATTCATGGCAAGAAATGAAGGAGCCACATGGTCTCACTAAAAATCTACGTTAACACAAGTGGTCTCAGACACCCATGTCTCCTTGGATTCCATTTTGGAAATCAGACACTGACTCACCTCTAATTCTGAAGAAACTATTTAGCTTTGGGGTCAGGGAATTACCAGGGAAAACTGAGATATGGTTTTCAAAATATAAGAGACCCGAGTTATTAGTTAATATTTTTGCAACGAGAAGGTAATGAAAATAGCAAAGATCAGCAAGAATCTGGTAATAAGAGAAAGACCCAAAGAACAATATACTAATGTCCAACCTTAAGGAAGAATCCTGACCATGATGCTAACTTTCACCAAAGATGGTTAGAAAACAGACTCTGAAGGAATCCTGGAATCCACTAGACATTTTATAATTTCAAAAACAAAGATTGAGACTTGACCAAGAACACAAATGATGAACAAAGATAGAAGAGAATCAACAAGTGTTCGAGGACTTTCCACCAAAGCTGCTCAAAAGACATGTAATTCAGAATAAGATCATAATACTTTGGAAGGGATGAGTATATTTTATTGTGCTAGTATACCGGGACCTCTTGTCTTTCCATGGTGGGATTGGCCAATGCCCATCTATACTAATAAAAGGGTAATATGCTAATTAGATCAGACATCTTTTGGACATCCATCTGGACATCCTTCTGCACAAAGCTACAGTGGTGGGGTCTGAGGCAGAGGCCGTTAGGGGCAATCAGGCTGGCAGGGGAGGGCACTTAGGGGCGATCAGGCTGTCAGAGGAGGACACTTATGGGCGACCAGGTCGGCAGGGGAGGGCATTTAGATGTCGATCAGGCTGGCAGAAGAATAATTAGGGGGTGATCAGGCTGGCAAGCAGGCAAGCTGTTAGGAGCTAGCAGTCCCGGATTGTGAGAGGAACCCCAGATTAGAGAGGGTTCAGGTTGGGCTGAGGGACACCCCCCATGCACGAATTTCATGCACTGGGCCTCTAGTGAAGATATAACATCCTCACTGAGCTTCTATTACATAGAAAGCTGCTCCTTACGATACCTGGTCCTAAATGGACCAAAACTCTCGGAATAGAATGGGCTCAGAGGACCCCGCACCCCAAACAGCACCTGTGTTCATGGTGCCTGGCCACAGCCAACACTGTCAATCATTCATTCTGAGGAGCCTAACCTCACCACTAACTTGGAAAAAGAATTAACGTTGTGATGTTTCCACTGATGAAAATACGCTGGCGCGATTGAACGATTTCATCTGAATTCGCCTCTATTAAAGTCACATGTGCGGCAAGGCAGCTGGTGCCACATATCAGTTACAACAGATGGACTTTGGAAAGTGAGAGCGTAGAAACAAAGGGGGGAGGGGCTTAATTGTAAATGTTCTTTGCAAGCAGCCCTAAATCATCAAGGAGAATTATTACTCCACTGGGAACGTGTACATGGGTGCAAATTCTCTTTTCTTCCCCCAACTCTCAAAAAAATGTCTTTTACCTCTATCCTCAGAAAAAGTATATAAAAGCAATATTTCCCACCAACAATACATATATACATATATGTGTGTGTGTGCTAGTATACCAGGACCTCTTGTCTTTCCATGGTGGGATTGGCCAATGCCCATCTATACTAATAAAAGGGTAATATGCTGATTAGATCAAACATCTTTTGGACATCCATCTGGACATCCATCTGGACACACACACACACACACACACACACACATACATACACACTAGAGGCCCGATGCATGAAATTTGTGCAAGGGTCTTGGCCCTCGCAGTCCCGGCTTTGTCCGAAAGGCCATCTGGAAGAACGTCCAGAAGGACATCCAGAAGGTCATTTGGCTGTTTGGTCTAATTAGCATATTATACTTTTATTGTTATAGATTTTTTTTCCCCCTGAGGATAGAGGTAGTTCAAAGTTCCAAAGTATTATCATGGGGCAGGGAGGGCACCTAGGCACAAAACGAAAGATCATGTTTTCTGGTGGCATACCCTCGACGCTAAAGCTTAGAAGCTTAAGTAACCATCCACTCTTTCACTGTGGACTTTTATTATGCCTTTTCCCTACACCCGTGGTCGACAAACTGAAGCTTGCTAGCCACATGCGGCTCTTTGGCCCCCTGAGTGTGGCTCTTCCACAAAATACCATGGCCTGGGTGAGTCTATTTTGAAGAAGTGGTGTTAGAAGAAGTTTAAGTTTAAAAAATGTGGCTCTCAAAAGAAATTTCAATCTTTGTACTGTTGATATTTGGCTCTGTGGACTGAGTTTGACTACCACTGCCCTAGACCATTGTCACCAGAAAACTATTCTGAGTTACTGGTAATATTTCCATCAAGGCTAGAAACATCTATTTGTCTCACAGTAAAGGAGAGGACTGGATTTAATATTTATCAGTAAGAATTGCCTCTACTCAACAGGCCAAATGGTTCCCAGGTTATCACTGAATGAGAATTAAGTTCGTTGAGGAAAATCCTAGTGACCTGGGTGGAATCACATCCATGTAGCTGAAAGGGAACCGAAATGACTGGATTTGTGGATTTGGTTATCACTATTGTTGTGCTTCCTAGATTCTCCATCTCAGACACTATCTTCTGGGCCAGAAAACCCTCTCACTCAGTGTCTCTCTATCTGCAAAGTTAACACTTTCACACCATCATAAAAATCAATATTCTTTTTTAAAATATATTTGTACTGATTTCAGAGAGGAAGGAAGAGATAGAAACATCAATGATGAGACAGAATCATCGATCGGCTGCCTCTTGCACGCCCCTTCTGAGGATCGAGCCTGCAATCCTGGCATGTGTCCTTGACCAGAATGGAACCTGGGACCCTTCAGTCTTCCAGCCGACATCCTATCCATTGAGCCAAACTAGCTAGGGCAAAATATCACTATTCTTAATAACAAAAGCACTTCTATGTTGAAGGCTTAACATATGCATAGCTGTCACTTTGCATACATCATCTCTGAATCTTCACACTAACCCCATAAAGTAGATTTAATTATCAACATCTTGGGAATGAGAGACACGAGGCTCAGCTCAGCAACTCTCCAGTGACCACACAGCTAGCCAACAGCAGAGACAATATTAGAATGCACAAATTTCCAACATCAAAGCCTGCGCTATTAAGACCTGGACAATTCTACCTATAGATACATTTGGTTGATCATATGTAACATATTAATGGTGAAATTTTTTAAAGCGAGGCAGTCCACGTTGTGCTTGTAGTGAGGGTACCATGACCCTTGGCTCTGTGATTCCAAGATGGCAGCCAGCAGGCAACTCCTCAGAAAGGAGAGTTTCTCACTCCTAGTGTGTGAATCTGAGACCCTGGGAAGGCCATTGGCCAGGGGACCAAAAGACAGCAATTCCAATGAACCATGCACTTCATTTTTTGTGTTTTTTAAAAACCCCGTTATTGATTTTAAAGAGAGAGGAAGGGAGATGGAGAGTGAGAGAAACATTGATGTGAGAGAAAAACATCTATCAGCTCCCTCCTGCACACCACCTACTGGGGATTGAGTCCACCACCCAGGCATATGTCCTGACCTGGAATTGACCCCGTGACCTTTTGGCATATGGGATGATGTTCAACCAACTGAGCCACACCTGCCAGGGCCCATGCACTTCATGTTGAGTTAGTCATTTCTCCTAGAGAAATATCGCCTGGCTTGGGGTTACTTCCTCTGATGATGCATATTCCAGATGCCCAATAGCCCCTATCTGCTCCCATGCATTGACCCCCGAAAGTTGGTTACCCAAGGAATAAACGTTTTGACCTCACCAACACTCCTCCGAAGGCAATGACTGAAATCGGAGGCATTTCATAACGAGGCAAAGACCAAAGAGTGATGAGTGAAGATGGAAGCTGACCACAAACACTATTTAAATGCACAGAGCCTGCATTTATAACCAAGGCGCTACCAGCACATGTGTTGTGTGTATATGTTTTAGTTGGGGTCAGGAGGTCAGTGTCATTCCTTGGTAGGACAGGACTGGAGTAGTACCATCCTTCTACTGTTCCCGGAGGCAATTAGTATTCATGGGAGACATATTACCACACAGGCACAGGGAGAGGCCGAGGAGAGAAATGTGCATAACCAGTTGGTGCCAACCCCCGGGTCCTCACCTTGTTGATGGAAAATTCTGCCAAATGACTCCCTGTTGACCTAGTATTTGAGAGGGAGGTATTAGGTGGCAGTTCTTCCTAAAGGGGGCCAGTCACTCTTCAAGGCTACGGAAGGCAGCTGGTGGGGCCATTAGCCACTGTGGTTTCAAAGCCTGGGTATTAATAGAAAGCCTGGAGCTCTCTCAGATGTAACCCAGAAAAGACTAAACAGTCTCCGTGGGAGGAAGGGGGTCCTGGCTGAAGAGATACGTGATCACAGGGACAGGGCGATAGTTCCTGCCTATCACAGCCGTCAGCCGAGAGGCTCACGGGACACGCTTCTAATTCATTTTCTGTAAGCACGTCAGCCATTGGTGGCAGGCATGGCTGACGACTCCTGTGTGGCAGAGAGCGAAAGGGAAGACCAGAACTCTACAATATCTGTCCCTGCATCTCCCGGATACTAAAGGATGCTTCTAGAATGGCTGCGGTATGACACACAGGGCCTGTGGTGTCTACGAGAAGCAATCTTGATTTTGGATATGAATTAATTTTTTTTTAACTGCCAGAATATGAAATAAGCTTTAAATTAATTTTATATGTTGGACATCCCCAAGAGGTAGCACCAGTGGAGAAACTGAACACAATGGAGGGGGGGAGGGGGGAAGGAGAGCTGTCATTCTTTGATAGGTCACCAGTTCTCCATCAACAAGGTGGGGAACTGGGGGACAGGTTAGGTACTAGATTTCAGCGTATTTCTGGATCCTGATGTCAGAAAAACAAAAAGGAGTGTCATGGAAGGGGGTCAGAGATCAAACTCAGTAAATGAGAAGGAAAATAACCAGAAACCTTTGGATCTGGAAAGAATATTCTGGTGTTAGGAGAAGGAAGAGAGACCAAAAGAACGAGCAATCTGTCCACGTTATGAATTAGTGGCAGGAGCGGTGGCCTTGTGTGCAGATGTCCTCGGTCCTCAGTCCCACAGATTCCAATTCCCATTCCCTGTTTGCTTTGGAAGCTCCTCTAGAGAACACAGTTCATGAGGAGACCCAGAATTCACCCTGCCTGCACAATAAGACAATTATTCCCGCCATGCCTCCTCAGGTCTCGGCTCACGGAGGACAACTTTTGTTTCTCTCTCCAGCCCATCCCAAACAACCAAAGTGGGTTTTGGGGACAAGGGAGACCTCGCCCTGAGAGCAGAGGGCCTCACAGAAACCCCTCCAGCCCTCCCAGGGACTGGTCAACCCAGAAGGCAAGTCTCCCGGGAGCCCTGTGCACTCCAGGGCTCAGTTTATAACTTGTTTGTTTGGGATTGGTGCTGTTTTTCAAGGCCCTAACCCTTAGGCCACGGCCAAAGTGATTTCTCCTCCTGGGCAGTGCTGGTCAGAGGACAGACCCTACAGCCACAAAGGGGCTGCAGCCAACTGCCATGTCCAGGTTTTGAACATCTCTTCCCCTTCCCCTTTCCCTTCTTCTTTCTCTTCCTCCTCTTCTTCCTCCTCCCCCTCCTCCTCCTCCTCCTCCTCCTCCTCCTCCTTCTCCTCCTCCTCTTTCTCCTCGTCCTTCTTCTTCTCCTTATTCTTCTTCCTCCCCCCTTTCCTTTCTCTCTCTCCCCCCCTCCCTCTCTCTCTCTCTCTCTCTCTCTCTCTCTCTCTCTCTCTCTCTCTCTCTCTCTCTCCCCCTCTCACTTTCTAAATCATTGCTACAAGCCTGCAGCACACCACTCTGACCAAGAATGAAAGAACCTCCCTCCCACCCCCACCCCCAGGAGAGCTGGTCCTCGGATCTTAGCTGTCGGTCCAAATACTTGACATCAGCTTCCTGTCGGAACGGACTCCGTCTCAAAGAGAAGGAAAAAATAAACCAAGAAGTTGGTTGCTTATAAGTTGGTAGGAAAAGGCCTTCACATGATAAGCCCGGGCTTCTATTTTAAGGCTTTATTTTTCCAAATAAATCCCTATAAACAAGGGTTTGGAAATCTAAACCGGTGGCTGAAAAGCTGGCTGAAGCCAAGGCTGGGGTTCCCTGAGCGGGGCTCTGATGAGATAATATAAAAACAAACAAACCCGTCTCCCTGTCCCCATGGCCTCGCTCTGGCCTCCTCCCTGCAGCTGGGAGAGGAGGCCGAACGAACGGGACTAGAGGCGTCCACATCTTTTCTGTTTTGTTTTGTTTTTTAATATATTTTTTATTGATTTTTTTACAGAGAGGAAGAGAGAAAAATAGAGAGTTAGAAACATCAATGAGAGAGTCATCGATCAGCTGCCTCTTGCACACGCCCTACTGTGGATGTGCCCGCAACCAAAGTACATGCCCTTGATCGGAATCGAACCCGGGACCTTTCAGTCCGCAGACCGACGCTCTACCACTGAGCCAAACCGGTTTTGGCCACATCTTTTCTTATGGGCGATGGGTCTGCAGGTGTGTGTGTTTGTGTGTGGTGGGGGGGGGGGGGTTGAGGGGAGGGCAGGGGTGCTATCCCTTAGGACAGAAGGGAGATGGGAAAGGACAAAATGTGGGTTTTCACAATGCCTTGGTGAAGCATCCTGCAAGATCTCTGCAGAACAGGAACATAGGCCTAGCTGGTTTGGCTCAGTGGATAGAGCGTCGGCCTGTGAACTGAAGGGTCCCGAGTTCAATTCAGGTCAAGGGCACATGCCCTGGTTGCGGGCTCGATCCCCAGTGGGGGGGGGTGCAGGAGTCAGCTGATCAGTGATTCTCATCATTGATGTTTCTATTTATTTATTTATTTATGTGGATTTTTTTGTTTTGTTTTGTTTTTTCTCATCATTGATGATTCTCTCTCTCCCTCTCCCATCCTCTCTAAAAGAATGGGACCAATCTATTTGTGGTTTGGTTTTCGTAGGCAAGTGGTACCCAGAAGTAAGCTCTAGGGTCCTGAGCACAGTGAGGAAGAGAAACCTTATGAAAACCATGGCTGGCCATGCCAGAGCCCTGAATAGAGAGACACAGACATGGGTGGCTGCAGTCCCACTGCTGGTGTGCTTCTTGAACTTGGACAAGCTGCTCGGACTGAGGCTGAGCTGCCATTTGGAGTCTGAGAAGGTGCTCTGGTTGGGGTCTCATAGCTATTCTGAAAGGCCTGGGTTGTACTTCATATTGTTTTTAATGGTTCCATTCCCCAGAAGTTGGTGCTGGGTCCTTTCCCACAAAGGCGGGGTGTGTGTGTGGGGGGGGGGGGGGGGAGGGACGGACTCCTTGAGAAAACCTGGATGGCTCCAATCCCTGTGGGCCTGAGGTTTTAGACTAAACTAAACAGACCTGGGCGGGGAAAGGTGCTTGCAATGTGTTTGAAGATTCCGGAGAAATCCTCCATGCAAACAACAGAGGCGAGGCCAGGAAACCGAGTATTCATTTCACGTCCCCCCACGAGCCTGCCACCTGCTCCTCCGGCCGTTACTCATCGGCGAGGCGAGGGGAAAAGGCTAATCTCTAGCACATTCCCATCAACAAACCCGGGCAGAACTCCGCCTCATTATCCCCTCGAACCTGTGTCCTCTCGGTGGAAGGCAGTTTCCCCAGCTGGCCTGGCGCCAGCGGCCACAAGCTGGTGTCCATAAGCGTGGCTAACGACAGCCCGCACGCCAGGAGCACCGTAATTGCCCGGGGCGGCTCGTTTCAGAGGGAGGGCCAGAGGCTGGCAGAGTGAGAGTTCCAGTGCAGTCTGTGTATTGCACCAGCTTCACTTTGGACCCCAGATCACTTCCTGGTGAAGCCCTCATAGGCTTCTATACTCCTAACAGCTCCTTTCCTGACTCAGATCTACCCAGGAACCCTGGGAAGGGGAGAGAAGGGGATGGAAAGAGCACTGGACAAGGAGTCAGAACCCCCTTTTCACCCACACCAGCCCCAGACATCCTGAGCCAGCCACAGGACCACAGGACTCCGAGGCTCATACACCACTCTTATTGAGTAGAGATGCAACAAGCATTTCTTGGGAAACCCATTATGTGCAAAGATCTCAACAGCAAGAGGACAATTTAAAATATATATATATATATATATATATATATATATATATATAATATATATATATATATATATATTATATATATATATATATATATGTTTTGTTGATTTGAGAGAGAGAGGAAGGGAGAGGGAGAGGGAGAAACATCCATCGGCTGCCTCCTGCATGCCCTCTTCTGGGGATTAACTGTGCCCTGACCAGGAATCGAACCATCAACCTCTCGGCGCATGGGATGACACTCAACCAACTGAGCCACACCGACTAGGGCAAGACTACAACTTTAAATAAAACAGAGGAAGTCCCTGGCCCTCACGGAGCATACAATCTCAATAGACCATCAATAAACATATACATTTGATGCCAAGCATTATAGTACTATAGCTAGTGATGTAAAAAAATAATAATAAAGGAGGTACAGGGGAATAACTCAACGAAACCATATCTTATTGTATAAAATATCACAGTCATACTTTACATACATGCAAACGTCTAAGAAGGGTCTTTGGAATGTGGCACGTCTCAACAAACACTAGCTATTGTACGCATGAAGTGAGTGGTTTTTCTCCACAAAGTCCGACTCTGGTACATGTCATCTTAGAGAGACGCAAAGGAGCAAGCCCAGTAAGTAATCCTTCTGCATATGTCCCCACTGTTGAATGCATTATGCCAAATACAGCACACCAAAGTCTTGATTTCCCCTCGTTCCCCAGCTTCCACAGAGCACTCTCAAGAGTAACAGCAAGCAATATGACAGCCAACTGTCTTTATTTATTTATTTTTTTAATGTCTAAATCACATCAGACATTCAATGCCCAAATCACAAGCTCAACTAGACAGTGGAGCGTAGGAAAGTCTGAAAAATGCATCAAGATCCCGAGATAGTCTCTCTCCTTCCTGGTATTTTTAGCCAGTGTTTCCACAAGAAGTTTGAGGTAGGGTGAGGGTGTCATTTTTCCCGACAGCCCGTCTTCCCCTGAGGTTTCATTTCACACGGATTCTGGTGAAATTAGAACAGTTTTACCCATAAAATGCTGCAATGTTTCAAGGATCCGGGTAGGTCTATACCGGATAAGACACCACCTTAAGGAATTGAGAAGTGAACTGTTATTTTCAACGGTGATAGATTCCTTCTCTCCCCCCCCCCCCAAAAAAAAGTCAGATTGCTTAGTGAAAATAAGTGTTTTCAACAAACCTGCTTTGAGCTCTTTGTATTTCAGAATATGCACCCCTGAAATAATCTCTTTTGTCTCTCTCTCAACTGTGCTGGGATTCTAGGAACTGTCGTAAAACTCCAGGAGTTATGTACTGTACATAATAAAACTGATAGTTTATTAAGTCCAATAATAAAGCTATGTACAAAACAAAGGCTAAAGTATTATTAAGGAGGTAAGACCCGCCGACCCAGGCTACACCTTTATAGATTTTTAGCATCTGCAGGTAGTTACGCGGGGTTTTACTATCTCCAGTTCAATATAGTCTTCTGATGAAAAACCTACTCACTGCTTATCTGGTTATTCTTTTATTGGCTTGCGGTCGGCGTGTGTCACAGAATGTAATTTAGTCAGACACCTTGTCCAGCAGCAGACGGGGAGAGAGCTTTGAAACAATGAACAGTCCGTCATTAAAAAAATATACATCAGAAAGCTGAGAAGCCACAGGGAGCTGTGATCCTCCGAGAACTTTGGCTCGAGGAGAAATCTGCACCCGGAGTGGGGGTCTGTCCTTTGCAGGCTGAGCAAGCCCTTCAGGGTCCCACTGGCACCAGGAAGGGGGATTGGCTGGTGCCAAGTGGGGACAGAGCCCAAGACCTGAGTGTCACCTGCTGGTCCAGGATCAGATGAGACCCCGTGTCTACCCAAGTGTCCTTTTCCACCAGTGTCCACTGACGAAAATGAGGGACACTCTGAGATCTAGTGGAAATGTCTCCGAACGAAGGGTGTCCACGCGGGGAATAGAGCAATGAGGGTCTATGTCAAGGTCGCCTTCAATGACAAGAGCAAAGAGACTGGTTAGTTCAAAGTTTCTCTGGAATGGGCCCACGATTGTTATTTTACATGGATTACAGGGAAGAGGAGAAGCAGCTGGAGTGACATGAGCTTATGTCCCTTGTCACACTCGGCGCTCTTTCAAAGGAAACGCCTTAGAAACAAACATGCTGTTGAAAGGGACCCCCAGAGGGCAATATTGTTTATCTCCAAAAATTGGGGAGCCCTGGCAGCTATGAGATAGCAAGAGAGCATTGAAGAACCATGAGTGTTTGGCGTTTGGTGTTTGGGGGTGAGTTGTTTGCAAGTCGCTGTTACATGAATATACTTTCAAAAACACACACCAAGAATCCGTTGTACCATTGTGTTTAGGTTGCACTGTGTAAGTCTTTCAAAGGTGAGCAAATACTGAGCCAAGTTTTTAGCCATTTTCACTGAAATCTTTTAGTCTGTGGGTGACTGAGCTAGTCTGTGACCACTGAACCACCTTGGCAGGCACTACTCTCTTGGAAGAAAAGGGAGAGGCATTTTAGATGTGCACATGGTTCCTATTATTTGTAGATGACCTGCCTTAGAGTCCACCATAGAAACAGAATCAATAGGATATACGTGTATTACTATATCTGTGTGTGTGTGTGTGTGTGTGTGTGTGTGTAGAGATTATACCATACTGTCATGAGAGAATAAGAATGCAAAAGGTTAATAGCACTTTTGTATAATTGTAGATACCTTTGACCTCATGGACACCCTGGAAGAGCCTGAGGAACCCCCAGTAACCCACTTTGGAAATCACTACATTATTGATATAGAACATACGTAACATGCATGAGTTCCAAATACATATTGAGCAGAAGACACCAGGCACAGGAAAGACATGCTCTGTGACTCCATTTGTGTGGCATTTTAGGCTGGGCAGAGTCATTCAGAGAGAGAACAATCACAATTGAAAAGAACATGGGTGACTCCGCTTCCTTCTGTATGTTTCTTAGTGACTCTGGAGGGCAGAAATGGGCTGGGAGAGGAATAAGGTGGCCGGTTTGCATCGAACAAGCGCCGCTCCATGTGGGAAAGACAGTCAGAAAGGCTGCCAGATGCACGTTCATTTGACTCATAGGGAGGGAAAGGCAGGGAAGGTATGGGAATCTCAGGAAGATATTATCCAACGTGGGCGTGGCCCAGGGACAGTGCCTGAAAGGGGGGGTGGGGCGAGAGACAGAAACCCAGCACAGAAATGCAATTACAATAAAGAAATTAAATAAATAAATCTACAAATAATTTTTAACTCAATTAAGATGATTGAAAGAAATAAAATTATTTAATTCACATTAATCGATCAGAGAATTCACCTCAATGTATAGCTCCAGAGATTGCTGGTTTAAGCAAGACCTTCAGTAAGGGGGAAATCCGCCCTCTTTGGGGTTGGAATGAAGGGGTGGGAGCTGGGGGCGTGGCCCTGGGCTCTCTGCCCTGAGACCCCGCCCTCTAGGAGCTGGCCCCACCCCCAGGTGGCACAGCGGGGACCCCCACACCTGGACTGCAGTCCCGGGCCTGCAGCCGCACCTTGGGGGCAGCCCGGCCTCTGAGCGCAGGCCTTAGGGGTCCCCCAGGGCCTCTCAATCAATAACCCCCCGGGGTTTCTTTTATGAGGGTTGGATCATGAGGATTTGGAAAGGGGACGAGTAAGTGGCACTTCAAAGACTGGCCCGGCCGCACCTGCAGCCTTTATGGAGGTCTATTAATAGAAAGCACACGATGTCGCTCTAATCCCCAATTCATAGAAAATCGATGATTTATGCCTGCGGGCCCAGAGGGACTGAGGACCTTGGCTCAGGAGCTGCCGGGGGATGGCCGCGATGGTCCCACATCTGGCCTGGGCTGTGGCCATTCCGGTCCTCCCAGTAAATAAATGGAGCACAATTCTGCAGGCTGGCCCTCCGTCCTCAGAGCCCCAGCTCTTTCTTGCTATCCCAGGATGCCAGCCTCTGGTGTGGACTCCCAGTAAGTAACTGGTTATAGCAGTTATGAGGCCAGGTGGCTGGGAGCTCATCTAATCAGAGGCAGATGAGACAGATAGAGGTACGAAGTCTTTGTTGTTGCCCTAACTGGTGTGGCTCAGTGGATAGAGGGTCAGCCTGCGAACTCAAGGGTCCCAGGTTCGATTCTGGTCAAGGGCATGTACCTTGGTTGCGGGCACATCCCCAGTAGGGGGTGGGCAGGAGGCAGCTGATTGGTGTTTCTCTCGCATCGATGTTTCTAATTCTCTGTCCCTCTCCCTTCCTCTCTGTAAAAAAATCAATAAAAATATATTTTTTAAAAGTCTTTGTTAAGCAAAGTAGTGTCACGCTATGCTCTTTGACATCGTGCTTTTTCTTCCGATGCCATCTCATAGAGACTTTCCTTTGCTATTGAAAATGAGTTTAAAATGTAAAACTTCCCGCCTCTAAAACTTGGGTTGAATGTTCCTTTATTTAACCATGTCCCCATTTGGCTGAGAGCGTGTGACTGTATGTACTTCCCACTATCGCAGCAAACAGAAACACGAGCATCCTTGTTTAGCCTGGAGACGTCATGGAATGCAGTGTGGAGACCCCACACCCAGGAGCCAGATTGCCCAAGTTCGAATCCCGATCCTACCCTTCACTGTGTGTCTTCGCTCTTTGCCTCAGTTTTCTCACCTGTATAATGGAACGATGAGAGTCCCCCACCTGAGGAGTTAGGATTGGGTATGAATGAGTTGATATACGTCAAGCACTTAGGATGGTCAGATAACAGCCAACACACCCTGAGAGCCATGCGGCTGAGGGGTGTTGCTATTACAATGAGTCAGGCTCGCTCAGCTTTTCTCCATCATTCATCCAGAGTTCACCCCAGCTGCACCCACACTGGCGTCTCAGAGTATTAGTCACTGCTCATCCTCCACGCTGGGTGTGGCTGTGGGTACCGGAAAGGTACAATGGGGGGCTCCATCACCTGGACTCCCCTTTCCATGACAGTGTCATCCTCCTGGTGTTTAGCGGCCTCCTCGTCCAAAACAACATCATCGGAGTCAGAAACCCACCTCCATCCCTTCCCTCCCTTCCCTCTTCTCATTCTCCATCCTCACAGCCACACCCCCCCACCTTCCCACACAGGCCTTCCCCTCCCACCACACACCAAGCTAAACCCTCAGGCCCCATCAGACCAATCGGACAGGAGTGAAGCTGGGTCCATAAGACCTGTCTTTAGAATAACTTTTTAAAATATATTTTATTTATTTTTTTACAGAGAGGAAGGGAGAGGGAGAGAGAGCCAGAAACATCGATGAGAGAGAAACACTGATCAGCCGCTTCCTGCACACCCACCACTGGGGATGTGCCCTCAACTAAGGTACATGCCCTTGACCAGAATCAAACCTGGGACCTTTCAGTCCGCAGGCCGACGCTCTATCCACTGAGCCAAAAATCGGTTAGGGCTTCAGAGCAACTTTTAACCACAATGTCCAATAATTTTGTTCCTGTCTGTGCTTCTTTCTTTCTCCTCTGGACTATGATTTATGCTTTAGGGTGAACTCTATTAGGAGGACATCATTCCTCCGTATATTGAAGAGATCATAGAGAGAAAAGGGAGGAACCCCCCCCCCCCTGCAAGCCACAGTTTGGCAAGAACCTCACCTCGGCCTTTCTGACACTAATGAGGTAGCAAGGAGTGGGAATTGCCTGCTGAGAGACAAACCTCAGGAGGACTGCTCAGAGCAACGTGCATAGCAGAACTGATAAGATTAAGCCAACCGTAACCAGTAAACAAACCACACAGGAGAGACCGAACTATCTGATGGTCCCACTCCAAGAAATGCAAGGTTAGCTTGCTGGGCAAGCTGCGTTATTGGGGGTGGGGATGGGGGTGGGGGGAGAGGACTGGGTCAGAAAACAAATCAAAGACCTATTTTCCTGTTTAAAAACCTGCAGTATTTTCCTGTTTAAAAACCTGCAGCCTCGGTTACCTTTTATAATCTCATGGACACAACTCGCAGGAAAGGAATCTCTGAAAATAGCCTTTGCTGAGCGCTCGTGCGCGCGCGCTCGCTCTCTCTCTCTCTCTCTCTCTCTCTCTCTCTCTCTCTCTCCTCTTTCCTTCCTCTCCCTTCCACTGAGTTCTCTCCACCTCTCTAGACCTAAGGCTAATATCAAATCTGGCAGATATTTTTGGGGGGTAATTCTACACTCTCCCTGGGTTTTCCTCGCTGCCCACATGAGTCAGCAAGCCTTCACCAATTGTGTGTTTGCTTGCTTCTGATAAGGGAGGTCATGTTCTCACACAGCCAGTGTGCGGCTGTCTGTGGGACTGCCGAAAGGTCAGTGTTTATGGACTGCTCGTGCCCTGTGCCAGCAATGTGGTACGGGGAAGCCACCAAGCCTTGACCTACCCATCTGTAAAATGGGACTCCTGCCAGCTTGGCTTCCTGCAGAGGACCACTGGAAGGATTCAAGGAGATAATGTGTGCAGGCAGTACCTCATACATCAGAAAGGCCTCTACCACGTACCATAGCAACTGTTCCCGAACCCAGCTGAGTCTTCTAGGCTGAGATAGTCCTAGGGAAGAATTTCACTGCCATGCCATTCCTGGCCAGATGAAATGTCCCAGTCACCTGCCCAGTCTCAGTTTGTTTGGGTTTTTTTTGGTTGGTTGGTCTTTGTTTTTTTAATTGATTTCAGAGAAGAGGAGAGAGAGAGAGAGAGAGAGAGAGAGAGAGAGAGAGAGAGAGAGAGAGAGAAACATCAATGATCATTGATCGGCTGTCTCCTGCACACTCCTCACTGTGAGTTGAGCTCGCAACCTGGGCATGTGCCCTGATTGGAAACTGAACCGTGACCTCCTGGTTCATAGGCTGATGCTCAGCTACCGAGTCATGCTGGCAGGACTCCCAGTCTCAGTTTTAACTGGCTGGCTCTGTGTGTCAGGCTTGCTCCTGCTGTTCCTGAAGTTGTTTGTTCTTGTCCCTTTTCATAGATTTCTTCCCTTGCTTCTGGCCAAATTAAGAAGCCTTCCGAAACCAGTTAGGTCTGTATTAGCTCTGAATGTCCAGTGTGTTAGTTAATTGACTGCGGGAGACAACCATCTACATCCTAGGGAAGGACGCTTAGAAGAAAAGGTGGCTAGCTGGGAGAGGCCACATTTCAGAGGGATTGTAAATTCTCCTCTCGTGGCGATAACCATTAGCCATCCCAGGCCAGATCCCTTGTCAAGGTTCTGTCAGAAGTATAACATCTCTCTGGGGTGGTAAGCTGATAAAGAACAGGAGTTGCCTGACCGTCAACCTCTTTCCCACCTGGCACACCCTCATATATATATTTTTTTCCAACCAGAAGGATAAATTTGAATAGAGCTAATGGAAACCGGTTAAATGAAAGTAATTTAATAATGCTTCAATTTAGATTAAAAAAAAATAAAATAAAATTCTTCAGTGTCTCAAAGCTTGTGCTGGTTCTCGCAACTTCCTCTTAGAGACTTCGGCTTGTTTTGAATTTTCCACCGTAGTGTGTTGACTCCCAGGGTGAGTACGTTAGACTCGGGGCCCCAAGGTCACTGTCAATGGCGTGGCCTCCATGGAGCGTAAGGGCCCAAAGAAATGTCCCATGATGCACTTGAGATGCTTTCCTGTAATAAGACAGGCACTTGAAGCCAACTATTAATTTATTCAGTCAGCATCGCTCCTGCCCATAGGAATGTGCCATAAATTACAATTATGAAAAAAAAACAAAAAACAAAAAACATACGTATTGCCTAAAAATAGCTTTTCTTCTATAGAAGGCAGCATTTAAATTTACCAACGTCACAAAAAACAGGTGACTGTTTTGGCTAAAAAGTATGCACAGGTCTCATTTGGAAGTTATGCATAGGATAAGAATGCGTGAGGGGAGTATTGGCTGGCTTAATGCCTTTTCTTTCTCTAATTAAAAGTTGTTCCTTCACAAGTGTCACTGTGGTGGCCTGCGGGGCATTGTCCTGGTCTCACTTCTGGAAGTTTCCCTATGCAGGTTGGTGTTTGCAGTAGTTTCCTGGTAAACATCATTTATCAAACAAAAGTTGGTCTCTTTCCATTCTTATCTTGATAAGCATTGGGGTGTCTATCTCCTTTAATGTGGAAATGTCAGACATTGCATTGATGGATTTCCGGTGTTGAGCTATGCCTGCACAACGGAGAACTCTGTTTTAAGTAGCTAGGTATACTAGTTTTTATCTATGATTTTTACATCTATGGCCACGAGTGAGATTTATCCATAGCTTTGTGATATTCTCCTGATCAATTATTGTGTCAGAATTCTGCTAGTCTTGAAAAAATGAGTTGGAAAACGTTCCATATTTTTCTACGCTCTGAAAGGAATTAAATAACAGAGAAGTGACATGTTTCTTGAAGCTTGATGGAATGTGCTGGAAAATCACTTCTAACTTTTCTATAAAGATAGGCAGGTCTTTAATAGTGACTTCAACTTATTGCATGACTATTATTCTTTTCAGAGTCTTCTGGAGTCTGTCTTGATACTCTATGTTTTTCTACAAAGTCATCAAGTTGATCTATATTCCAAATTTAGTGAAAGTATATTCTCTAAAAATATTATTTCTGACTGCTTATTTTCCCCTAATTGAGTTATGATTTATTTTTAAATTTTAAATAGCTAAATATTTATCTACTTTATTGCCCTTTTTCAAGAAAAAAAAAAAAAGCTTTCTATTTAATTGAAGGCTATGTTACTTTCTGTTACTTTTATAGTTTCATATTCCATTAATTTCTGATTTACCTTATTAAATCCCTTGAGTGTATTTGGATTATCTCACATTAGTCCCAATTCCACTCTACGAAGCTGGTATTTTTAATTGCCCCTGTTTTACAGGCAACGAGGCTAAGTCTCAGGGTGATAATGAAACCAGGTGAAGATTCAACATCTCATCCAGAGCTATAGACATCCTTACATCAACGATGGAGCCAGAATGTGGATCCAGATGAGGTGACTTTCACACAGGTCTACACTGCCTCCCTCTGATAGGCTGCCACTTTTCTCAAATGATGTGGAATTCTCTTTATTTTTTTAATAAGTAACTTTATTTTTTTTTTAAAAGTATATTTTATTGATTTTTTACAGAGAGGAAAGGAGGGGGATAGAGAGTTAGAAACTATTGGTCACCTGCCTCCTGCACACCCCCTACTGGAGATGTGCCCAAAACCAAGTACATGCCCTTGACCAGAATCCAACCTGGGACCCTTCAGTCCACAGGCCAACTTTCTATCCACTGAGCCAAACCGGTTAGGGCAGGTGGAATCCTCTTTAACCCTTGATCGGGTCATGATGCTTGGAAGAGAATTCCGGAATGAAACAGGCTGGATGAGACAAAGGGATAGATTATGGGGAGGTGTGCCTTGTATGCAGAGGCTCGGAATTCTTCCATCCGAGAAGGCGGGCTTCTCATAATGGCTTACCCAGGCCACACGTCGGGAGATTTGAGGGCCTGTGAGAGCTGTTTCAGGCTGTTGCTGCTATGATTGATAGCCAGGATCCAGCCCTGCGATGCAGCCATGGGCCCAGACTCCAGCGCTCCAGGCTCCAACTCTGGTTTTAAGAGGGAACTCAAGCCACCCTTGAGATGGCAGCCTATCTCTGAGCATCTACTGGTTGGACGTCCAACGGGGCTTTGCAGAAGCGGAGCTTTCTATTTTTAGAGCTTGATTCGGCTGAAGTCACGCTGGGTGAGCTTTGTGCAAGGCCTCCTGCCAGATCCGCCTTGCCCCCCAGACCAGCTGAAGGGGCAACACAGCAGGCCAATTAGCCAGCAGCTGTCTGTCCGCTGAATAAACGAGGTGAGCGGACAGCAAGGGGCTGTCCTTGCCGCAGACAGTAAGCAGAACACGGGGATTAATTTCCCTGGCCCCAAGGCTCCTCGGGGAACCTGCCATTTATCCTGTCTGTACGTCCACATCCCTGGATTTTCATTAGAGGGACTTGACCAAGCAAAGGGGTCTCGTCTGAACTGCCATGGAGAACATCTGTTTTCTAGGTCATCCCAAGATCATGCTATCACAACTCTGGCTGTGAGAAATTGTTTTTATCCAGAGATGTCTAAAGCTGTGCCGTATTATAGGACAGAATGCTTTCTGGACTCCACAGTCTGTCTGTCTGCGCTACTATCATGGCTCCCTCCCTCCTGGTTCTGAGGTTTTGGACAAATGACCTGACTTCTCTGGTCTCAGATTTTTGAGTTTGAAGTACGAATAACAGTACCCACATAACAAACTTGCTCTGAGGATTATGTCAGATAATCAAAGCCAAGTGTTTAGAACAGTGCTTGGCACAGGCGAAGGATTTATTGGATGCTGGTCATTGTGAGTGAATATTGTAAATATCAACTGGCCAGGGGGACCAGTATCACCACAATTTTTTTTTTACAAATGATCAAAGGAACAGAAGAGGAAATCAATGGATCGTGTCCTCATGCTTCATGTTTAAATGAACCAGGATTCAATCCTCAGCTGTTTGATTCTTGGAATTTTTCATGCATTTCCCTGAATTTTGCTCCTTGTAGAACAACTTTTACTGACTTGTTCTTTGATGCCAACTGCCCACAAGAAAGGACATGATGAGACAGACCCATTACATATGTAAGGAGCTCTTGAGGGATCACATTAGGACCTTGTCTACCATATCACTTGGCCATTGCTGCGTTCATGGGAGAAATTCCTTAGGGATCAGTTTTCAATAAAACAGCGCTCCTTCTGCACAAGTGGTTTGTTCTATTTTCCTTAGGGAGAGCTGTGACTGGTCACGGTCCTTCTTTGTTTTGGCTGTTAAGAAGTTTAGAGTCAAATGTGTTGCTTTTTCTCGAGTACTTTCATGTACTGATCTATTCCCCAGATTTATGATATCCCTTTTCTTATTTCCCCTTGATTCTCATTCCCTTGATAATATATTTTATCCCACTGAACAATGTATATTTTTTATGCACTTCTCCAGTACCTTTTTGGGATAAAACAAGAATGAATGTATTTTAAAAATCTAAAAATAAAGTTTAGTACATGCTTATCTCTTCTCTTGGGTTTGGCCTTTGCCAGTCCTATTGGGTTAGATATTAGTATTTTCTCAGGGTTCGATAAACCCCCCCTAGGCCATATGACACAATTACTGAGAGCTTCATGAGATCTGGTATATCAATAACAGGTGGAGGCTGATTTAAACTACAGAAATTTATAAAAATCAAAGATTTCATAACCAACCCGATGTTCATGTATTTCAGACACATATGATTGACTGCTCATTTCAGAAAAACTCAGGGGTAGGGGACCAGAATAGCAATCAATTATATCAACGTATGTACAGACCTCCTCAGGTCCTGTGCTCTCTGATATCTTTGCATTTATTACACCACAATGTAATAAGGATTTTTTTTTATTTATTATTACTTTCCTAATAATGTCCAGGAGAGTGGCAGGTAGAGAGATAGATAATACAGATTCAACACATAGTTCTTGAATGAATGAATCAATACACAACAGTGTAGGGTAGGCAGAAGACAGGGAGGATTTCTGGGGCAGTATCAGTGTACAATGTGCCTGTTAAATAAGAGTAATAGACCAGACAAAGAAGAAGAGGGATAAAATGCTAAGTAAGCAGAAGAAACACTGTGTGTAAAGTCACAAAGCTGTAGAAAGCACAGCATGTTTGGGAAATTGCAAATATTTCAATATGCCTCCAGTCCGGGTTCCGTGGGAATAGAAGAGATGGAACTTGGAATGTGAATTTTATCTTGAGCTCCATAGAGAGTCATTGATGGATTTCGGGTAGGGGCAGGTTATGAGATGATCAAGTATGGGTTTTAGAGAGATTACTTGGACTCCAGTGAGGACTGTGGATGGATGGCAGACATTTAGGAGGCTCTGACATCAATCCAGCAGAGAAATGATGACGCTTTTAATGAATCAGGTAGAGGGAGTTGCGGTGGAGAGGAGGGGTACACTTGAGAGGTTTTTAGGTGGTAGAATCAACAAACTTTGTGATCAATTACATGGGGAGGAGGTGGGGAGGGAGGAGTCTATAAAGCTTCCCACATTTTTATGTTAGCTAACAAGCTGAAAGTTGGTGTCATTTACCCAAACAAAAAAATAAGATGGGGGGGGGGGGTTATTAAATCAACTCTGGACACATTACACTTCTGATGTCATGGGTAGAGCCAAATACAGCAGGCTTTTCAATACAAGGATCTGGAGCCCCCAAGATTGACTTGTATGGACACTGCATAATCTGGGAGACACCAGTCTAGAGCTAATAGCTAAAGGCTTGAGCAGGATGGAGAGGGTTAAGAAGAGAACTCTCTGAGACATGACCTTGGAGAGATGAGCAGGATAAAGGATCCAACGAAGAAGCCCAAGGAAGATGGCTGGAGAGGGAGGACAAAATTTTGAGATCTCAAGCCACGGGAGAAAAAGTATTGAGACATCAGTAGAGTCTTGCATTTCCAACAGTTGGACTGACACATTATCCCGAACAAGCCTTCTTCTGAAAACAAATGGTGGATGAAATGTGAGCATATTTTCAAATGATTTGCTGAACTGGTAAGGAAGTAAGGAATCCTCAAAAGAAGAAAAAAATCATAATAAAAGCATGGATTCGGAGAGGAAAGCGGGCACCAAGGCACACTTTCTCAGAAAAATAACTGTTGAACCCCGGAGACCTGGAGCTTTCATTTTGATAGCCTTGCAGGAGACACAAAGTCAGAGACAGTAAGGTAAAGATATCCTATAACAGGATATGCTGTAGTAATGTGAGGATTCTGGTATAAAAGTGAAAATAAATCAATAAATCCAGCAGAGAAGAACCAAGAATCTTGCCTACCATCTCTTGCCTTTCCTTTCAGTTAAAAAAAAAAAAAAAATGTGTGTGTGTGTGTGTGTGTGTGTGTGTGTGAATCTTACCCTAAGAAAAAAATATTTCTCTTAAAAAGTTGAAAGAATTTTAACGCAGTTGTTAAAATGAATGTCCGACTAGGAGAGGAGGCAATTGTTGATAAGGAAGAAAATGGTGAGTTTCAGTTTTCCTTTTAAAAATGTTGGCTACAAAGAGAAAATGAAATAGGACAATGACTAGAGGTCGATGCAGGATCAATGAGGAATTTTAAGTTTAGAGAGGTTTATTTATTTATAGGCTAAGGAGTCCTTGAAGATGGAAAAAGAAACCTAGAGAAGGATTTCTGTCTCCGGGCCAGATAACAAGCACAGAGTACAGGTGGAAAGGACTGGCGAGGAAAGTGACACTTCTCCATTCATCAATGAACTCAAATAAATCAAATCAGAGCCCGGCCAGTGTGCCTTAGTGGTTGAGCATCGACCTATGAATCAGGAGGTCACGGTTTGATTTCCTGTGAGGGAACACGGCCGGGTTGCAGGCTAGATCCCTAGTAGGGGGCGTGCAGGAGGCAGTTAGTCAATGATTCTCTCTCATCATTGATGTTTCTATCTCTTTCCCTCTCCCTTCCTCTCTGAAATCAATAAAAGTAAAAAAAAAATTTTTTTAATAAAATAAATCCAGAAATGAAAGAGGAGACGTTATAAATGATCCCATCGAAATACAAAAGATCATAAAAGATAACTGAACAAGTATACCCCAACAGATTGGACAACCTAGAAAAAGTGGATAAATTCCTAGACACATGCGTGTGAATAGGCAACGGGGCACATTGTTAAGCCCACACCACCATGAATGGCCCATCCCGGGTTAAGGCACTTGCAGTGATGGGGGGAGGGATCGCCTTTCTAAAAGAGACTGGAACAGCAGCCCATCATCCTCAAATGCCTAGGATGGGGCAGCAGCATCTGTATTTAGTTTCTAACTCCCATGTGGCATAAACAGAAGGGGTCTCCTGGGCTGCAGTCTACGGATGTTTGCCCCTGGGTGGCTCTCCGTGTGTCTGGCCACCTCTGGAACAGGTGGGGCCAGCTTGCCAGGCAGCGATGGGCTGTGAGGGGCCACACACTGCAGAGGGGAGGTCAGGCTAGCCGGGTGGGACTCCCACACCCTCTGCAGCTGCCTGGGGATCGGGTTTCCCAGGCACCTGCTCAGGGCCAGGCTGCAGGAACTGAGCTGTCAGACAAAGGCTGGTAATTACCCCAGACTCATCCACACCTTCCTTGTCTGTGTTCTAATTGAGATTTAATGGCTTTGGACACAGAAGGGGGGCTTTTCCTGCCTGCCGGCCTTTCACTCTTTCATCTGGGCATCCAACCAATTAGTTTAGCATCTGGGGTAACTGACAGAAGTCAGGCCTGGCTGCTGGGAATTCCCAGGCCAGGAAGGCCCTGTGTGGTTGGTGCTGGTGCTGACGTGTGTGTTTTCTATGTTACAGGACTGCCATGTAGAAGCTGGGGACGGAGGTAGAGACGGGGGAAGTTAGAGCGTGGGAGGCAATTACGATTCAAGTTGCACGTGACCTTCATTTACACCTCCTGTTTCTCATTGAAATGCTCCGTTTACCTGTGGGCAGCAGATTCACCACATAATATTGGTGAATCTGCTGCCCACAGGTAAACAGAGTCTTCTTGGATCTTAGATGCTTGGATGCCACAGAGCGTACGAAGATGCATAACACGCCTTGCTTGCTCTCAACATGCTTACAGCATCTTTGAGGAGAAAATAACACAATAAAAAAATAGCAGACTTTACAGAACTAGCCAATTTAATGTTGAATTATGTAATTTACAGCCAAAATACTCTAGGAAGTTCGAGAGAGAGAAAGAGAGAGAGAGAAGGGGGGGAAGAGAGAGAGAGAGAGAGAGAGAGAGAGAGAGAAAGAGAGAGAGAGAGAGAGAGAAGGGGGGGGAGAGAGAGAGAGAGAGAGAGAGAGAGAGAGAGAGAGAGAGAGAGAGAGAGAGATGAAAATAATTCCTAACAGTTATTGAGTGCTTGCTATGTGCCAAACACTTTATAAATACTTGGTAGACATTAACATAATTATTAACCCTCAGAACCCCCACAAAGTGGGTACTGTTAGCGTTTCCATTTTACGAAGGAGGGACTGGTGCATAAAGAGGTTAACTTAGAGGAGCAGACTGAATGGAGGACTTATTCCTCTGAAGGAAATAATTCAGTTGTACAGAGAGATACAAAGAGCCATGTTAAAAATAATACTATTCCAAAGAAAGCAATGAGGTGCAATACTGACCTGGTGATTATGCTAAAGAGAGAAAGATCCCTCATCAATTCGCAATATATGCAGAATTCTTTATAGGAGAAAAAAGAATACATAAAATCCATGGTTGTTTTAAACCCCAGTGTGGAAAGAGGACGAGATCACATAAAACCGGTCGCATGCTGATCACTGTGAAAGTTAAAGAGTGATTACATGGAGTGGGGACTTGAAAGATCAATTGTTATTAAATATCTTGGTTAACGATATTTATGTGGTTGTAAGTTGTAAGTGAAACGCTGGGAAACGCACACAGTTATCTAACCACACCTGAAACTAAAACAGAATCACGTCGAATGTAAACTGTAACTGAAAAATCATAAAGAGAATATATTCACGGAGGTCCATTACCCTACTGGCTCTCCTTTTGTGTACACGTGGAAATTTCCATAATAAAACATATAGCGTAAGTAGCCCCAGCCTTCAAGACTACCAGTTGACCCCTCACGTGTGTAGCCAAATTCCAGGGGGACCCAAGACAGCATGGACCGGACTCCCTGCTGACTTTGAACACTTTTCCCACGTGATCATCTGGTGCAACGCGCTCGTTACTTTTTCAAAAAGAAAAGGTCCTAGGCAACTGTTAGAAGCATCAAGACGTCATTCTATTCATCTCGAGCAACGTGCTCCCCCCAGCACAGCTTTTTTTCCCTGAAAGAGGAGGAGGGGGAGGAGGAGGGGTGAGAGAGAGGGGCCGGGGTGAGAGGTCGAGGAGGAGAAACGACCACTGAGTCTTTTACTTGCCGGAGAATGGCAAGGCCCTGGGGGAGACAGCAAATTGAAATTAAGGCTGTTCCAGGCAGCCTACAGGATGTGCCTGCAAATGTAGACATCCCCAAATGGTGAAAAGGTCTGTCTGTGCCCGCTCAGATGAAGGGAGCGCCTTGTAATGTGCTCCAGCCCCTGGGAGCGGCGGCTGGACAGACGGGACGGAGGCCGGAAGAGAGGGATGGATTTGACATAAGTCGTTTAAGTGCTCTGAAGGCTGGGCTCCTCCCTGCGGTTTAATAGCGAGGTCCGCCGGGAGCCACAAGGAAGGAGCCGAGTGAATCCCTGCAGCTTTTCGTTTTAAGGATAACAAATCTTAAAACAGGTGTGAGCCCGGGGAGATCCCCTTACTCCTTGTTTTGAGCTGGCTGTGGCCGGGCCAGCTCTCTGCGCATTATCATTCCACAGTGAGGCCTGGGCTCGGGGAAGGGAGGAGAGGAAAGAGAAGCTGAATAAACAAGGCAGGCTCCGAGTGACTAATATTCATTAAGTCCGCTGGTCATGGGCTATGAAATTTATTAAACTGCGGTTTCCAAGAGAACGTTATTAGTGGAGCTAATGAACACAAATAAAAGAGGAGGCGTCCAGGAAGTGGTTTCCTGGGCCCAGATGAGACTGCTGAGTAATGAGACAGGAGATTAGAACGTGAAAAGCATCTATTATGGTCTGGGAGGCTGGTTCTTGGAATGGGTTGCCCTCGGTGGGGAGAAGGGAGATAAGAGGGAGATTGAACATCTGACTTGTCTGAAAAGGGGGCCTAAAGCTTTTTCATTTATATTCATTAAGGGAGGAGGTGAGGCTGACGGCCTCCGAACCCCAGTGCTGCCCTCTGGTGGAGAAGGCACCCACCATCTTTAAGATGTCATGCCTGGTGAAGGTGGGAGAGGGCGTAGATGGGATAAATGGCAATGGGGAAAAAAATAAAATAAAACGGCTTAAAAACTCTTAACCATTTGCAACAATATGGAGGGACCTGGAGAGCATTATGCTAAGTGACATGAGCCAGTCAGACAAAGGTTAAGTATCACATGACCTCACTCATAGGTGGAATTTAATGAGCAAGATAAACTGAATTGTATTAGCTCCTATTTTAAAGGTGACTCTATGCATAGTAATTGATCACAATATATGTTATAGATCAATGCTAACAATTCTGGTAAAAAAAAAATGAGACTTTAATATAGCCATATTAAATATACTCCTTATTTGTACCCTAATTGTCATTATGTACCATATGTGGCTAATGCTTAAAACCTAACCATACCATGTCCTATTTTTTCTGCTTCATGGAACCATATCGCCATGATGGCGACTCCTGGCGAGCAGAGACGGAGGCCAGCTCGCTGCTAAAACAGTCCCCTCCACCATGCTCAGCACAGTCTGCCCATCTCTTCACATCAAGCGACACCCCTTCAGCCGTGGTGGTGAAGCCCCGTGGCTGCTTGGCCTGCCCGACTCTGCCAGACCCTGCCTGCAGCCTGAGCTGGGGTCTGGGTGGGAGGGCCCAGCCCAGGCAAGACCTTCGCCAACTCCCACCGTTCTTGACATTCAGCAGCGTTTCACGCGTGAAGGGTCTGCTGATGGTTGCCTGCTTGCGGGTGAGCGCCAGAAACTGTTTTTATTAAATGTTTTCAGTCTTACAGGTGCCTCTGGGGAGACAGTTTGCGGTATGCCTTACACGGCCGTGTACTGTATGAATTCTAGAACCCCGACTGAACTGAAAGCTCTAGGCGGCAACCTATTTCGCACTCACTAAATAATGTAAATTGCTTTTCCCTATCACATCATGTCCTGAGACGGCAGGAGTTTAATACACTTTAGTAACAAGGCAGAATCTATTGCTTGGAGATACAGCAAGAAGAATTGCAAAAGCATCCTCAGTACCGTTATCTTCAGAAAGAGAGGAATGTCCGACAAGCTTCACCCGCTAAAGTGGTCAAGTCTTGGGCAAGAACAGGCAAGGATATCAACCCAGTATTCACAATTTGCCTCCTTCAAAGATGGGGAGAAAAAAATAAATAAACTTAAATTCCTAGAGAATGGAATATTGTTAGTTTTATGGGCACTTCTATAGAGGAGAAAACATAGGCGTATTTTTCTTAAGCCTGTTGGAGAAAATTTATCTAAGGCCGCAGTCAAGGAATGGGGCGATGGTTATGTACCTGTCATGTTTTATATTGAGATATGTCCCGAGGCTTGAGAATGGGTTAGAGGGCCGCTCAAAAGTCTCTTCTAAGAATCTTCCGATCTTGATTTATGGGTTCCTCAACCACATCCATATCCACGGTGGTATTTTCTGAGTTAAAATACGGGAAGATTTACCAGTTTTCAGCATGCAAGAAGCTCACATATTTATCTTCAAGCGCTACAACGGTGAACTTTCACGGGGCCCCCCGAGCTTGGCGCAGACCTCAGATGGTGTTTTTTATTTTTATATCTTTCCTATATTGAAAGACAAATAGTCGCGAGAAAATCCAACTCTGTAAAAAGAGGGAGTGAGGCTGATACCGGGGCTGGACCACCCAGAATGCACCAGGATTAATGACAACTGGGTCTGACAGCATCCTGACCACAAGAGATGAAGTCACCCTAGGAAGTGTTTTGCAGGAGAAAATAAAATCAGCAGAGTGAAAAAAGGAGAAGAAGAAGAAGAAAAAAAAAAAGCCTAATGTCTGAAATATACATTGTCCAAGCATTTCCCCCCCATTAATTCTGGAAGCCCTTGAGTGTTTCCAGGGAAATTTAATCTGCGTGTTTCTGAGCCATTTACACTTAACTCACCACGCCGCCGCTGTTTCGCAAGAGTCATTTGTTGTCCAAGGAGCCCTGTGAACCTTGTTCATAAAGGGTTTTTTTTTTATGAAAGCGATTGTTTTTCTTTTTCCTTGAGATGAAATTATGCTTCTCCAGATTGAAAGGAACGTGGAAATGAACCCTGAATTCGGAGCTTCTGAGGCGCAAGACAGAAAGGGGATCCTCTTGCAGGTCTCCAACCCAAGGTGCTTTGGTTTTGGCAACATCACAGTCAAGGGTTCAGCTGGAAAGACACAGGTGTAGTCCTCCTTGGAGAGCTAAGTGAAGGAGCCCTCTCGGGCCTTTTCAAAAGGCAAGGCTTGCCCTAGCCCAGCGGTCGGCAAACTCATTAGTCCACAGAGCAAACTATCAACAGGACAACGATTGACATTTCTTTGGAGAGCCACATTTTTTAAACTGAAACTTCTTCTAACGCCACTTCTTCAACATAGACTTGCCTAGGCCGTGGTATTTTGTGGAAGAGCCATACTCAAGGGGCCAAAGAGCCGCATGTGGCTCGAGAGCCACAGTTTGCCTACCATGATCCTAGCCAATTTGGCTCAGTGGATAGCGTGTCGGCGCGTGGACTGACGGGTCTTGGGTTTGATCCGGGTCAAGGGCACATAGCTTGATTGCAGGCTCCACCATAGGCCTAGGTTGGGGTGTGTTTGGGAGGCAGCCAATCAATATCTGTTTCTCACATCTCTCTCTCTTTCTTTCTCTCTCCCCCTCCCTTCCACTCTCTCTCTCTAAAAATCAATGGAAAAATATTGTCAGGTGAGGATTAACAACAATAACAAAAGGCTTTTAAGGAATGCAGCCAGCCTGCCAATCTACCAGACTTTAGAGTCCAGCCTGAATACAGCTCTGACCTTGAATGAGGGAGGTGAGACCCCGGAAGTCCTAGAGACATGTCATGGTCTGAAGGACTTGGTAGTCCAAGGGACTGAACTGTGAAATGAGGGCAGAGATAGCTCCTACCACAGAGGCCTGCAGTGAGAAGTGAATGGGAAAATTGGGCAAGGTGCTCAGTACTACCTAGACCTCAATATATTTCCACTAACACAATCATCATTATAATTTAATGACAATGAATGCGCCCCTACAACAGGCACTTCAGACCAAAAACATTTGTTGAGATGCAAGACCACTCTATATAAAGGCTCATTCAAGTCTTCACCTGCCAGCTCCAAACCATCCTGTGAGAATGAATGACTTCGGGGGCTCAATGTATTTTGGGGCTGAATTTGAAAGTCCTGATTGAAGGCCTCACTAGATGGCCACTCTGGGAAGAGCCGCTGTGTATATGAGAATCTGGCTGAGTCTGGCCCATGCATTGGTGGCTGTGATGTGGACTCTACTGAAAGTGGGACATAGAATATTTGATCCATTGGATCCTGTTAGTAGATCGCAGAGGATGGGCCACATGGAAAAAGCTACAACCTATCCTTTCCAATCCTCTCGATTTCGGTGTAGATGGTTTCAGGGTACTCTCTTCCCACTGACTCCCCCAGAGGTGTCGACAGCAAGAAGGGCTCTTGATTTTGACCTCATGCTTCAAAGGAGCTGAGTTTCGTATCCGGAATTTTCAAAAGCTTTTGAGTCCGAGTAAAGACCATCGAGAGATTGGGGGCTGAAGGCTAAAATCTGAAGCAGAGAAAGGCCGTGGGGCATATTCCCGAAGCCAAACTTGAGTGAAGAAGCAGGAAATACACAGCTGGAAATTCTTTTTGAAGATAATACGTGATTATTTCAACAATAACTTATTTTATAGGCTGCGCTTTATAATGTTTATCTGCTCCAGTAGAAAGCCAACCGGTAAAAGGCCTAATCACCCACTCCGTTTCATTTGCTCACAAACACGAAGAGGGAGGTTTTCATTATCAAACAAGCTTGGGCTTCAACTCCACTTAGCATTTGTCTCCAATCAAACTTACTATCTATCTCGGATTCTGGCATGGCGGCAGGAGCATTGCAAATATCTATATTGTCCCAGCACCCTATAACGGTATTATAATGACAATTTTATTAGACCCATAAAATTTTTGCAACTTCCCCACAGCACACTGTAATTTCACCAACAGTTATAAAAGGTCTTAAATTATATTTGCGCAAAATTGAGATGAATGGGATTGAGCGTTAATGCATTTCTCATTGTGTAATCGGGACTTTTTCTCCCCTCTCTCTCTGCCAAGTGGAGAGCAAAAAGAAAGCTATCTCGTTCAACTATTTGTCAACTCCCATTAGAAACATTTAATACGAATAAAATTTATGGATTCAGTTTCCAAAGGATACTGCCAGGAGACTTCATGATTACCACATCAGTTCTTAAATGCAGCCATTGTTCACCTTATAAAAATCTATATCCAGCCTGACAGGTATAAAATGCAGCTCTGGGTGCTGAGTCAGCATCAGAGACTTTTCTGGTTGAAGTAGAGTTCATGAAATACAAGTAAATGTGTTCTCAAGGCCGTGAGGAAAGATTGATCGGAAAGCGTTCCCCCAGTAAATATGGAACTGACAGATGATGCTGCTCTACGCCTATCCTCAACAGAAAATACAATAAAGCATGATTTGGCTCAGTGGATAGAGCGCTGGCCTGGGGACTGAAAGGTCCCAGGTTCGATTCCGGTCAAGGGCACGTACCTTGGTTGCGGGCACATCCTCAGTAGGGGGTGTGCAAGAGGCGGCTGATCGATGTTTCTCTCTCATCGATGTTTCTAACTCTCTATCCCTCTCCCTTCCTCTCTGTAAAAAAAAAAAAAAAAAAAAAAAAAAAAAAAATCAATAAAATATATATTTTAAAAATAATAAAATAAAGCATGATTCAATGAAACCCATGGGTAGGAAATAGGTGAGTCCATTTTAAAGGTTTTATATGTACATGCTCAAGGGTGTAAGTGTGAGCAACTGAATTACGAATTTTAAAGAAGGCGCTGTCTTTCACAGAGCGAGATTATGCTGCCACATCCTTGGCATCTCATTTCTGTAAATCGCGATGGCTTCATACCTGTCTACATTCACTGGCACTATCGTTCTTGGACCTGATTCTTTTAAGACACAGCAATTGTTCCCTCCTCTACACTCCCCCCATCTATAACCTATTCCTGTCTGACGAATACATAGTTATTTGTATAGGAGCCTGGAATCGAACCTGGGACCCTTGAGTCCGCAGGCCGACACTTTATTCACTGAGCCAAACCGGCTAGGGCGGGAATGTGAATTTTTAACAGGGCAGCATCCGATTAAGTCCCTGAACTAAGCTACAACCCAGCTTCCGCAGCCTGATTACTCATTTCGAGCACATTAACGAAAGCCCCAATCAATATAGACTTTATGGTCCGATATCTTTACCCACGGGCTACATTTTGTTTTTAAGTAGAAATTAGTCACACGACTGGAATTCTTGAGAACCACGCCTGCTTCTTAAGCTGCGTGAGACAATACAGTAAGTTGTCTTGAAGATGATCAGTAATTGCACCTATATCCCTTTTCCTAAAAACCCTACACCTCACAGCAAGCCAAAAAATAAAACGTAAAAAAACTGCCCCTGTTTCATTCAAATCAAATGAGACTTGGAGCGCTGCCAGGCCCGCTTTGTGTTACGCTGTGTGGAGACAGCCTTCTCCCTCAGTCCCTTGTCTTGTCAACATTTGTGGGAAGCAGATCGCTCATGAGTATTATTCTCCCCACGCAGACGAAGCGAAAACAGTTCTCCTTGCCCCAGTCATAGGAGAAATTGAAAACCGTGGTAGTAAGAAAACCCTACCCTATTCCCTTCCTAACAAAACAACAACAGCAATAAAAACAAATGGGGCATCGCCCTAACCAGTGTGGCTCAGTGGTTAGAGCGTTGGCCTGCAGACCATAGGGTCCCGGGTTCCATTCCAGTCAAGGGCAGGCTTCTCCCCAACCTGGGCCCTGGTCGGGCTCTTGCAAGAGGCAATTGCTTGATGTGTTTCTCTCCCATCGATATTTCTCTCTGTCTTTCCCTCTCTCTTCCACTCTCTCTAAAGAATCAGGGGAGAATATCCTCGGGTAAGGATTAACAAAACAAAACAAAAACAAAAAAACAGAACAAACACACAAACAAAAACCCACAAACGAGGCATCCTATGTTATGGCAGGAAGTGGCTTCGGAGAGAATCAATTCTTTTGAATCACAGCTGGGGAAACTGAGGCTGAGGGAAAGTAAAAGACAATCTCCACGGGACCCGAGAGGCAGCAACAGCATGGATGGTGTTTGTGAACCAGCCCCCGGGTGCCCAGTTCTGTGATTTAGTAACTCCAGCCTCCTGAATAGAAGGCGTAAAACGTGGCGCATTCACCCCTATCGGTCACAAGGAGCCATGCAAAGAAGGAAGTGCTGGCTTCACTTGGCGGCTGGTTGTTTGTGATGTTTAGCACCAACCGTGAGTCTGCTCAGGGTCTGGATGGCTGTCCCAACACTTCTCACCGGCTCTCAGCTTGGTGGAGACAATAAGGTCAACACCACCCACCGAAGACGGGCCCAGCATTTCTGCGGCCTCACAGAGCAGGGCCTGTTCTCTCTCTCTCCCTCTCTCTCTCTCTCTGTCTCTGTCTCTCTCTCTCATATATTTTATTGAGTTTTTACAGAGAGGAAGAGAGAGGGATAAAGAGTTAGAAACATCGATGAGAGAGAATCATTGATCAGCTGCCTCTTGCACACTCCCTACTAGGGATGTGCCCGCAACCAAGGTACGTGCCCTTAACCGGAATCGAACCTGGGACCTTTCAGTCCGCAGGCCGACGCTCTATCCACTGAGCCACACTGGTTTCAGCAGGGCCTGTTCTCTTGATATGAGTACCTTGATCATCCATGTGTGATGATGACTGGGAAAGAGGTTGGTCCATAGAATCCAAACTGTGACCCCAATGATAGGAGGAGGGGGAAACGGGACAGAAAGGGTGTCCCCACACCTCCACAAACCTGCAGGAACTAGAAGAACCATGGAGAAAACCCTAATTTCCAGAATACATTGGGGGAAGGGGAAGGGAAAAGGATATAGGCTTCCTACATGCTCTCCCAACCCGAATCCTACTTGGGAAATGGAGCAGTTATAAAAATAGAGACTTCAGGAGAACTGGGGCCTTGACCCTGAGGGACAGGAAGGTAGAGCTGACCAAGCTCCGAAGTAATAAAGACTTCACAGTGAGGTTTTTCTCCGTCTTTTGATTATCAATGACTACCCTGGTATTTTTTCCTCCTCGATATTCGCTACAGTAAATCAGAAACCACATGCCCTTGCCTGCTCCTGCTGTAATTTACAGAGAAGCGTTTTAGCAAGAAAAACAAATGATACTGAGTCAGATTCCAAGGGACCCAATAGGATCGTATTTCCAGACCATAGCTGTGAAGAGCATTTATCCATGCACGTTTTCCACCCCCAGGGGTGTGAGTGTGTGTGTGTGTGTGTGTGTGTGTGTGTGTGTGTGTGGTATAAGCTTGGATCTAGCAAAGAGACGGTGAAATAGGAGGTTAAGGGGAATTTTGATTTGAGAAGACTTTTTGATGCTATACACAAATGCTACAAATCCCAAGTTTAGTGGAGGGTTCTGGAAGGAGAAAGGGGGGAGAAAGGATGAAAAGAGGAAGGAAAGGAGGAGGGAGGGAGAGAGGGAGGGAGGGAGAGAGGGAAGAAGGGAGGGAGAGAGAGAGGGAGAGAGGAGAGAATGAGGAAGGCAGGGAGAGAGGGATGAAAGGAGGGAGAGAATGAGGAAGACAGGGAGAGAGGGAGGAAAGGAGGGAGAGAGGGAGGGAGGGAGGGAGAGAGATAGAGGGAGGGGGAAAATGGGAATAAAGGAAAGGAAAGAGAGAGCAGGGTGGGGGGGATGAAAAAGCAACGAGACAAGGAAAAAGAGTAGCAGCAAAGTAAAAGACTCACACTTAGGTGCAAACCACTGCTTGAGAGAAAGAAGTGGAGGCCACACGTTGGGGAGTGAATGTGTTTCCACATGTGAACACCAATATATTATGGACTTACCCTGAGTCATAAATATGACAATTTGCCTCATTGCAGAGTGAGGTCAGGCTCGGCCCAAACAAGCAGCAGTCCCGTGCTTACTTAATGTTCCCAAATATGAGCTTTCCCCAAAGCTCTGGGCGCGGGTAATGTAACGCCGCTTGCGTACAGGCGGGGCGGGGAGGAGGGACCGGGAGGTGACAGAGAGCAAGCTGTGAACACAGAGCTACTTTCAAGCGGAATGCTCGTACATGATATATTGAACAGAAGATCGTCCATCATGGTTATTGAAACTGTGACCAGCAAAGCTATAAACCTGACACGGAAGAGGAGAAAATATGACTTGTTAGGTTGAAAAAGCACCAAGGAGGGAGTTCTAAAAGGGAACACTTCATGACAAATTAGTTTGTATTTTTTGTTTTCATTGCCGACACATGGAAGGAAATGCTATATGTTTGCTTAAGGAAGTGCAAATTTCTCCACTTCATCCATTTAAAATCCTCACCCGTAGGCCCTTTGTGCCGACGCATAAAATTTGGAGACCTTAAATAGTCATAATGTTTCCCCGAAGAATTTGGCCTCAGGAACATATTACGCTTCAGAAGGGCTAAAAAGGAAAACCATGCGGGGTCTGCTTGAGGCGGCTTGCAGGGAGCATCTATTCCTTCGCGTGGTTTCTTTACCGGATTGGATGAAATATTAGATGCGATCGGAACACGGGGCCCAAGCAAGAAGGCCATAAACTTGGAGACGGGGTCGTAAAACCAAAGTGTGCTAACATGAAACCAGTTTGCCCGGTGGCTTGCTCACTGACTAGTCACACAACTAGGCCGGGAAGTCACAGATGTTGAGGGCCAGCCTGGTGTTTCACACACACAGTCCCCTTTTGGGAAGTAGGATTTAGAGCGAATTAATAATAACTGCCCAGCTCTGGGAGCAGGTAGAGCAGGGTAAATAAAAGAAGGAAGCTCAAGTTCAAGAGAAAGTCCTGAAAATCCCCTTTTAAAATGCTTCTGCAATGTGTGTGTGTGTGTGTGTGTGTGTGTGTGTATGTGTGTGTGTTGGGGCCTGGAGGGGAGAGTGGGAGAGATAGGAGGTGAAGACAATACAGATAATATCAAGGAATTTCCCTCAAGTGCAACATACCAGTAGCTACAATAACAATAATACTGTATAATTAGTAAAATAATCATACTTTTTAGTTACAACTTTAATTTTTGAAGATGCCAATTCTCCCTAAATTGATCTACAAAAAATTTATAGACTTCAACAATCCCAATCAAAATCTCAACAAAATGCTTTTCACTTGAAAAAAAAAAAAGAGTCTAAAATTTAGCTGAAAGAATGAATGGAGAGAAATAATTAGGAAAATTCTAAAAAGAAAAAATAGTTGTGGGAGGGGGTACTTATCCTCACAGAGATAATAATTAACTATAAAATAATTGCCACTAAGTCTAATTATGGCAGGAATGGAACTGAGTATAAAAACAGTAGCAAAAATATCTGCACATTCCATGTACATCAGAGATGGGATTTCAAATCAGTGAAGAAAATATGGTGTTCACTGAAAATAATGTCGGAAAATCTGTTAGTAATTTATTAAATAAATAATCTGCATCCAAACCCACTCCTGATTCCAATATAAATTTTAAATGAATCAAGTGTTACATTTAAAAAAAATAGGAACAGAAAAGCAGTAGGAAAATATATGGGTGAATACTTTTTTCATTTCCAACTATAACAGAAAATTCAGAAACCATAAAATATTATGCCCTATTTGGGGGGAGGGGGGTAATGGGGGAATAAGGACACATATGTAACACCTTCCTTCTCCCCTTCTTTTCCCTCCTCTCTTTCTCCTTCCTTTTTGCATTCCCGACATCCTGGCATTCCTTCCCAGGATGAGGTGACTAGATTCTGTTCTCTGTGCCTCACCCCACAGCACATTAGTCTAGATGTCTTCTTACGACGCCAGACAAGCAAAAGCATTATCAACAACTTGCAGGAGTGTTTCACTTCTCCACTCGCCTCAAAACTACTGGAGCAAGTCACATGGACAAACGCCGGGTCGAGGAGTGGGAAGCAGTTGGGAGGAGTTGATGGGAGGAGTTGCAAAGTCACAGTCACAAAGGGTGTGGGAAGGAGAAGGTTGAAGAATGGGGACCATGAATGCAATCAGTTACCACATGGATACTGTGTTCCTCAAGTTGGAAGGCCCGGGTAGAGGATTTTGTCCTGAAGTTGAGAATGCACAGCAAACACACCGTCTTTTCTAAGAAAAGTTAGTTATTTAGGAATTGCTGGGAGGCTAATAAGGATTATAACACCTCCCCAACCAACTGGTTAGATCCATGTCCATGTCCGCCCAGTGGTACTTATGCAATGAAATGAGATACATTTTAAAGTACTTTGAAATTTTATTCATTTTTTTTTTTAAAGACTTTTCTTGATTTCAGAGAGGAAGGGAGAGGGAGAGAGAGAGAGAGATAGAAACATCAGTGATGAGAAAGAATCACTGAACAGCTGCCTCCTGCATGTTCCCTACTGGGGATCAGGCCCGCAACCCACACATTTGCCCTGGCTGGGAATCAAGCCCTGACCTCCTGGTTCATGCCTGGGTCAACGCTCAATCACTGAGCCACACCGGCCTGGTGAAAATTTTAAAGCTGTGTACAAATGATGATTCCGTGTTGACTGTATAATTGCCAATACATGTCTTCTGGGCTTCCTTTCCTTTGCTTTGTCTATTCAGACAAGATAAAAAGTCAGTTCAATAATAGCGAAGCCGAACATGATTCGGTCAGTAAATTTGTTATTGCAAAACAAAGACAACATCACGCAATGTGTTCCACAGTCAAACATGAATCACTTTGGGGAATTGCACAGCATTAGCGGGGATAATTGAAATGTAGCTAGATCATCACCATTACTCCTCACCCTTGCATTTTATGCCTATCAAAGGGCCTGGTGATATTTAAATGTCAGATAAATTCCATCCAACTATTGCTTTCCTGAACATGAGTCTCTGCCCGCAGGAATTCTAACATGAGTCATTTTTCCTTGAAATGCATCCAGTTGCTGGAGCAGCTGTACCCTGTAGGAGTTGATGCTTTTTAATACTGAGGTGAAAGAGTCAGGGCACCCCACCCTTTGGAAATGACTTTGGCTGCAACACGCAGGCAGAGTTCAAGGCCCTCAAGAGGAGGCCCAAAGCCTTTAAATAATTATTTGCCTCTGCAGCTCCTGTGGCCTCTGAGCACTCCACCACCGCATAGCAACAGCCCCTTCTATTTGCCCAGCCCCTCTCTCTTCGCAACAGTACACAAGTTGTTGACATCTCACCCAAAACCCAGCTGTGGACAAACTCGATGTAGCAAAAAATCTCACCAGGAAGGTGCTTTGCCGCAGGATAGGCAAACATAGGGGTTCTACACAAAGCCCTTCTAAGATGTGAGAAGTACCGGTAATCTCCCTCCCCGCCTCCAAAGAGTTGTCATCACCTCGCTCTCAGCTGCTTGTCTCTCTCTTCCTTTCATTCATTAACTCAACAAATATTTGTGGAGCACTTTCTCTGGGCTAAACAGGCACAGGCAATAAAATCCATGATGCAGTTGAAATGAAAGCCTAGGAAAACGTCTCAAAAAAATTAAAAAAAAAAAAAAAATCATCCATCCATTGGCCTTCAACTCAACAAAATCAGGTATATCCCCAGAATTAGTTAAGTAAAATAGGTTTGCTGATCAGACTCTACTCTGTGATGGCTACCCTTTGCTTCTTTGTTATGACAAGAATGTTCTTTATTTTTTATTTTTACTTTTAAATGTGTGGATGAATTAATCAAAGGTAATGAGGTGGATTCCACAAGCCATATATAAAAATTAATATTAGTCATTTGCCAATAGTCATCCCATCTGTGACAAAAACTTCCTGACAGCTCACTGAGCCATATCCTGCTGCTGCAAGGAGATACCGATATGGAGATCATACATTCAGTTTTGTTTTTTTTAAATAATTATTGAGTGTGTCCTGAAGATAAACTGCTTTACAAAGAACACCCTATCACTTAAGAGTTGGGGATAAAAATTACCCGCTAAGCCGAAGACATTAAAACAAGTTTTGTATACTTGAATCCCTGCTGGCTGGGACCCAAATAAATCAATTGATAGTCAAACAAATAAAATAAATATTTTAAGACCCATGTTGTCTTCACAGAATGTAGACCTATAACTTAGCCACTAAGCCAGCTACTGTTTACTAATGTCCTTGCTCTGCCCGAGCCTAAAAATAGGCCCCATGTTTCAAATGGGGTGGCAAGGGGAATGACCGATGATTTATTTCCCAGCGTTATGGCAACAGCCCAGAGTTTAGATCGCTGTTTCCTTCCCAACAGGAGGCGAGAGCGCATAAATTTACCACCAAACCTGGATGCCAGGGAAACGGGGCTACCTGGCAGGCAATGCCCTCAGTCAAGGGGGGGGGGGATTTCATTCTTTTTTTGGGGGGGAATTGAGGGGGTACAAAAGGGGTTAACTGCTGGAGCAGTGAGGATATAGGCTGCTTTCGGTAGCTTGTTTAACAATTCTGAGATTCCATTGACTCACTTATTAGGATAATTTAATAAAGCCCATTCATCTCAACTTTATGTCCAAAGTCAAAAAGCATAAAATCTAGAATCACGACAGCCTGAGCTGATTGCTTGTGCTAATTAAGTATCTGGGTGGACTTTGGCATTGGTTTTCCCTTCCATACAAGTCCAATCTCACCCTGGCCAGTTTGGCTCAGTGGATAGAGTAATTGGCCTGTGAACTGCAGGGTCCCAGGTTCGATTCCTGGTCAGGGCACATGCCCGGGTTGTAGGCTCGATTCCCAGAAGGGGGTGTGCAAGAGGCAGCTGATCAATGATTCTCTGTCATCATTGATGTTTCTATCTCTCTCTCTCCCATTCCCTTCTTCTCTGAAACCAATAAAAATATATTATACTTAAAAAATTAAGTCCTATCTCAAGGAATTGTCACGACAGAATTCGCAAGGCAGTGAATAGAAAGCAATTAACACAGTCTCTGCCAGTAGTAAGAACTCCACTATTTGCTATAACTATTCTATCAACAAGCATTTTTGAGTGCTCACTATGCAATTCTGTGCAAAATACTTTTGTGGCTATGAAGATAAACCAGACCTGTATTCTGTCTACCAGGAGATTAGATTCTAACAGGAGAGATGAGATAAGATGAAGATATAAACTGCATGAGAAGGAGAATTGCAAGAACTGAGTGTCTTATTCCCCCTGATGTCCCGGCTCTCAGAACAGTTTCTGGCAGGTGGTGGGGTAGCCAACCAATGTTGGCTGCCATATACTAGTAAATATAAGTAACTTGCTTACCTCCTAGAAAGTGTTAAGAGTGAAGGGGAGAAATATAAGAGAAAATCTAGGTAAGAATGAGGACCCTAAAGGCAAAGAAAAATGTTTCTACTACTTTCTCATGTGTCAAAGAACCCAAAGAAAATTAATGATATTTACCAAGACTCATGTGGCACTTACTAGCTTACTCTGCACTAGAGCAAGCATGTCAAACTCACGGCCCTCGGGCTGTCTTCAGCCCACAAGGAATATTTTTGTGGCCCAGTCAATACGACGGTATGTAAGAAACATTTTAATAAAAATTTTGTAACTTAATTTTTACAATATCCTGTTATACATAATTATTGATAACCAACTGCCATGTTCACTAATGACTGATTACTATGATCACATTGCATTCATTTCCCTTATGCGCCTTACACGCAGGCGCACCATTTCTCTCCGCTAATACCAGCAGCGAATATTGTAGCAGCCGATGGCCAGGGCATTAGCCTTGCACTGACCTGTTTGGTGTGCACCATGGGAAATATTTCCTTTTCGGAGAACAAGAAAAATAGGTTTATTTGCATTACGCTTATTAATTTGTGCAGTTATTCAGTGTCTGGTAAGTTAATGTTCAAGAAAAAACATTAATTTTTATTAAAATGTTCTATTATTTATATGAACGATGGATGACTCATTTATTTCAGCCCTTTGCATTCTGCATGTCTCTGTCGAAATAAACCTTCGTTTCTATGAGAATTGAAACTGTTGTGTTTTGTGTTTTTTTTGTGGCCCCCATACCTTGTTTATTTGGCCCGTGTCAGCCTTTGAGTTTGACATGCTTGCACTTGAGGCTGTTCTGAGCATTTCATGTGTGATCGCTATCTTATCTTTGCTACAGCAGAGAGATAGGGCTTATTATTACCACCCTCACGTTGCAAATAAAGGAAGCAGACACAGAGAAGTTAAGTAATATCTCCAATGTCACACAGCTGGCCAGTCACAGAAGCAGGATGGCTGCAGGCAGCCGGGGCCTCCAACCCTCCTCTGTGCCCTTGACTTGGAAAACGCTGGTCCTTCCCACTCAAGACTCTCCAAACTCTATGCTCTGCTTCTCTCTCTCTCTCTAGAAACCTCCTCTGACGCTCTCTGCCACTGGCTCGGTTCCGTTATCCTGCCTGCTTCCTGGGAGGAGGAGGAGGAAGGGGAAGCGTGAGCTATAAATATCCCTCCCTAAGTGCCCCCCAAAGTGGAACCACCTGCTGGACCCGCGGAGAGGTGGACGGAGCGGCACAGCCTCCACTGTGGAGGGAGGTTTGCATCCCATCACTCAACAGAGGTTTTTAGGGACCTCCTGCAGGGCCGGCTGCTGCAAGAGGGGAGGAAAGTAAACAGGCCGTAATGAATGGGGTTATTTCAGGCCTTTATCATCTACCTGCTTAATGGTGTCAGGAAGGCCTCAGCAGCGAGTGTGGGGCAGAGACGGCATCTTGAGAAAGCGAAGCGATGGGTGCATGGGCCCAGGCACAAGGCGCTTTCTGAGGTCCCGGGCCCTCCAGGAATATCCTGTTTTCTTTCACCAGATCTCCGGGTGGTGAGACACTTTGCAAACTGGAAACAGAACCATTCCTCTGACCAAGAACAGAGAGGAAAAGGGACTGGTGAGGCCGGCTTGCTTTTACACCGGACAAGCCAGTACATTTTCTTTTTTCTTTTTTTTCTTTTTCCTTTTTAAATATATTTTATTGATTTTTTTTTACAGAGAGGAAGAGAGAGGGATAGAGAGTTAGAAACATCGATGAGAGAGAATCATTGATCAGCTGCCTCCTGCACACCCCGCACTGGAGATATGCCCGCAACCAAGGTACATGCCCTTGACCGGAATCAAACCTGGGACCATTGAGTCCGCAGGCCTACACTCTATCCACTGAACCACACCGGTTTCACCATGCCAGTACATTTTCTGCAGGTGCCTGGGTGCAGCCTGCAAAAGGCAACTGTCCCAAGGTCAGAGCGGAAGTCAGGGGGGCAGCTTGGTCTTCCAGCTTCACCTCACTGTCCCTTCCACTCCCCGCTACAAAAGGCGGGTGCAGGGATGAGCCAGCCAGTCCTCCTAAGGATCAGCTCGCCCTGGACGGACCAGGCGGGTCAAACCCAGGGCAGAACTGAGTTGGCAGAAGAGCTGTGCTTGCTTTTGCCAAAGAGGCAGGATTTCGCCTGAAACACCCCCACACAATGGCGGCACGCACACGCACAGAGGACCACAAGGAATTTTTATTTTCTCCAATCCCAATCCGGAGTCAGATGCCGCCGCCAAACGAGTCCCTCCGAGGGCACCTCCTACACGGGGAGACGCCGGAGCCGCACGCTGTGCTCCGCGGGCGTTTTAATTGTGAATCCAGATGCTCTGCCCCGTGGTTCTCGACACTGACCTTTCACTTGAGAGTCCATTTGTCAGTCTGCTCCGTGTGTCTGAAGAAATCATCAAAGCCGCCCCGCCGAGGAGCTCCCTGTAGGTTTCTCCGAATGCCACCGCAACCCAGCTACACTGTGTAAGGGGGAAACTGGACTGGAAGGGGGCGGGGGGAGAGAGAACTGGCAGCTCCCCTCCCCCCCTTAGGATTGGTTGGGTACATTCTGTCTCAGGGGTGCCACTGAGTCTTTTGGGGGAGGGAAGGAGGGAGCAGAGGCAAGTAGCAGCCTCTTCCCATCCCCCATCACCTTGCCCAATAGGACCCTGAAGGAGGAGGGAGGGATGGGGAGGGAGAGAGACCCTCCAGGGGCTCCACAGCCCAGGCATGTCTGATTTCCAGTCTGCGTTTCAATTTTCTGCCACCACAGCCAAGGGGTCAAGCTTGGAAATAAATGCTCTTCTGCACAGAGGGCCAGGGAGATACGGGTATCAACTGAGATCATGAACGTGTGGAAGTTCGGAGCGGCACAGGGGCTGGGTGAGGCCACCTCTTTCACCTTAAATTAGGAGACGCTCATGGGTCTACTGTCAGTTTCCAGAAAGAACTGGGCAGGGCCAGGCCCAGTAGCATCCCCGTGCTGTCCTCAAATACTTAGAGCTCCTCTTCCATGTCCTGTCCATCCCGGATCTTGCTACAATCTAAAGATTAGGTCATCAGAGAGGAAGGAAACATTCAAAAGCCCGAGTGAGGAGACCTGGGAGTCCTTGGTTGCAGGCTGGCACAGAGCAAGATCACTTGAGGCTCCCCAGAGTGGCTGCTGTGGATGTGAGAGCAAAGCAAAGGAGAGGCATGAGCAGTACTTGGAGGAGGTTGTAATTTTGCTGCAGCCAGAGTAGAGAAACTTGTTAATGTCCCACTGATACCTCAGGCAAATAGCTGAGATGTCAGAAAGACTTTAGGAATAAGGACTATACTCTACCGTAATTCCTGCTCCCTATCTGCCTTTAAAAATGCTTTAAAATAAGCCCTAAAAAATAGCTTTAAGAAAGACAGAGTTTAAAAATTGCTTTCCCCACCCCAGTCCCAGATTAGAGTGATTTGAGAAACACTTTGGGCCCTCAATAGATCTGCCACAATAATGCAAAAACAAAGCCTTTACAAGTTCAATGTAGACAACTAGTCATTGAACTGCCTACTAGGACAAAACCCAACACCCTTCAGAAATTATAATATACCATTCATTAAGTTGAGCACAAAATCAGAAAAATCAAAGCATGTAAAGAAAAGGAAAATATGACCACAATCAACAATAAAGTTCTGAGATGGCCCAGATATTGGATATAGCAAACAAAAACTCAAAACTACTGTTTTGTTGAGGAAATAAAGAAAAATATGTTCAAAGTTTTAAAGGAAAATGTGGCCTTAATGAATGAAAATATAGGCAATATCTACAAATTGTAACTAAAATAATCAAATAAAATAATTAAACTAGAATAAAAATTTAAACAAAAAATTCAATGGTGGTAGATATGGCAGAAAAATAGCAGCCTGAAAATGGTAGGATACAGAGAAGTAACAATTGAAGGAAAATAAAGAGGCTGATGTATTTATGGGCAATTAAAACTGTCTAATATATATGTATTTGGAGACCAGAATGAGAAGTTATCATTTAAAAACTTCCACATTGCTTAATAAATACCACTTAAAGACCAAGAAGCTTAGCAAACCCTGAGAGTAAATACACAGAAAACCACATCTCATGGTTAAACTGCTTAAAAACAAAAATAAAGGAAAAAATCCGAAAAGCAGACAAAGGAAAAACATGTTATATAAAGAGGAGCAATGATACAAATGACAGCTAACTTCTCATCAGAAACACTGGCAATGAGAAGATAATGAAATGCCTTCTTTAAATTAAAAGGGGGAAAAACACTGCCAATACAGAATTCTATAACCAATTAAAATATCCTTCAAAAGGAAGGAAAAACAATGGCATATTCAAATAAGTAAAACTTAAGATAAATTATTATCTTGAAATCCAAAGACTAAAGGTAAATGATACCAGATAGAAGCTAGAATGTACATGAAGAAATAACACCAGAAATAATAAAACAGTGGCTTATTATAAAATATATTCTTAAGTAACTTCCTTAGAAGAAATTGGCCATTTAAAAATAAATTCATAGCTTTGTAATATGCATAGAAGTAAAAGATATGGTAAAATTCAGAAAGCCAACAACATCAAATTTTCCAGAGCTTATAGAACAGCCAGACTCTCTATGTTGCTGATGGGAGTATATAATAGTACAACCTCTTTGAAAAACTATTAGACAGTTCTTACAAGGTTAAAGTACATTTACCATGTGACCAGAAACTATACTTTATGTCTCACCAAAAATAAATTGAAGCATATCCATATATGTTAAAAAAAAAAAGAGGGGGGGGGAGATGGCAAGAATGTTTATAGCAGCTTTACTAGCAATGGTAAAAATAAACAAAGAAACAACAAAGAAAATCAAACAACAATCAAAAGTAAAATGAATAAATAATTTGTGGCATGGTCATACAATGGGAAATTACTATTCAGCAATGAAAATAATGAATAATTGATTTGTACAACAACATGAATGACTCCCTAAAACATTGTGAGGTGTAGAAGAAGGCAGCCATGTGAGAGTAGATACCATACAATTCTATTTAAAAGAAATTATAGGACAAATATAACTAATTTCATAGGATATATGCATTTCATAGATTCAACTGAGAGAATACTTAATATATGTGATTTTGCTGTAAGTAAATTTTACCTAGTTTTTTTTAAATTCACTTGTCCTTGTGAAAAGACGTAAGTCAGATAATGTCATGCCTTGGTTCATACCTTCAAATGTCTTTCATTGAATCCTTACAATGGTCTCAGTGATTTCAAGTTCTTTCATGTTCTGGTCCCCACTACATCTAACATTTTCCCTGTTACTTACACTGGCCTTTTCAAAGTGCCTTGAATGTATAAGCTTACTCCTATCACATCAGGAAGATTTTGTCCTGCTCTTTCTCTCAATAGTACTCACCACTGAAATAGATTCCTTTATTGTATGTTTACCACCTGTATCCCACAAATAAGTGTGAAATTCTTCATTTTGTTCATTTATAAATCTCCACTGCATAATAGCTGCTCAACAAATATTTATTGAAAGAAAAGTTTAAATGATGAATTATCATTTTTGTCATTAAAATAATTTTGTGTTTACTTTATTCTTCATAGCCCCTTTCGTTCAAGAGGTCTAAGCTAAATTGTATTACTGAGTGAGTCTCTGTCTATCTAAAACTGTGTATCTTTGGCTAAGGCTCCCAAACCCCCTGCATTTTGATTGGGGGAGAATTTTAATATGGAAATAAAATGTTGAATGTACTAAGGGGTTGTCTGCAAAGAGTATTGAAATGTATTGGAGTTCATTGTTATGTCCAGACAGTGACTTTTCAGTATAAAAGGCAAATTAGCATACCTTTAGTCCGGTGGGAAAGAAACTCACCTTAAATCAAGATAGTCAGAGTTCATCTGGTCAGTCCCCAAAAAATAGCTGGAATTAACTTCAAGGACAATTTTGCTTGCTTCTTGGAGATGCTTTCCTCATATTGTATCAAACCATTCCTAAAAAAAAAAAAAAAAAAAAAAAAAAAAAAAAAAAAAAAAAAAAAAAAGATAAGCTATGCTGTCAGAGAAAAGGGCTCTTTTACATTGAAAGATTAAGTACAGACAGCTGCTACATAGAAAGCCAGAGGAGACAAGCTGGTGAAAGGAGGAGTCTTGCATCAAGACAGGGACCATTCCCAAAGTGACCATAGTGGCTGCCAGTTTCACGAGACAGGGCAGCAGTGAGGCCACCCAGGTAGAATGATGGCACCTTGAGCCATCACACCCCTGAACAATGAGCGAGAATTAACTCTGGCCACCATAAGCAGAAGGAAATGTTCTGAAAGGATGTTGGGTAACTTCCAAATCAACATGAAGGCTGGAGAACCTGACTCAGAAAATGGATGGGAATCAGGAAGGTTGGACAGCTGAAAACATAGCTGAGATCACAGAGCTGAAATAATCTGGTTAAAATGTCACCAGCTCATGACATGTGTTGTTGCTTTCATTGTAACCACATCCACCCAGACACTAGCTGACCTCACCTTAAGACTCTCCACACTAATGTCCTTATTGTCATAAATAGCTTTTTATCTGCCCCTTGGTTTGTGCATCAGTCCCTCGGGTTTCAAAGTTCTGGGTGGGATCCTAAATGTGATTGGTCAAGTCTTGGCCATGTGGACATACTGATGTCAGGCAATGGGGAGAGGACAAATCTGCCTCCTTTGTTTTCCTAGTGGAAAGTGGGGTCCTAGTATCCTACCAATTGGGGGATTCCTCCCTAATAGAGAGAATGTTGAGGTTATGGACAGTCAAGTGTATTATAATCTATCCTGTTGATGGTCTTTCATCTCCATAAACTCTTCCTCCTATACCTATACTTCCAAAAATATTTCTACATCATGTTACAACCCCATCTTGAATTTCTAAAAATGAAGATTAAATAGGAATGATAGCCACCACCAACACATGCCATCCTATTCAGGTTTGAGGGAAGTGCCTTTCCAACCATTCCAACAGGTAATTAAGTATGTGACTCATCCCTTGTTGAGCCCCCAAAATTCATCAACCTTTTGATAAAACTCTTGTAATTATGACATGCTGGAATTGGCTCCCGGCACCTGGGTGTCATGCCACCGTGCTGCTCAGGCCTGGACATCCCTAGAGAAAGTCGATTTGTTCTCCTGATCCCTGAAAGTCTCTCTGCGATGGAGGCCTCTGGGCAGGCATGATGATTGGACATAAATAGTCTAATATTTTGGGTTCATTCTAAGAAGTTTGTTCAGTTTTCCCCTACACTTCCCCATCACCAATTCTCCAGTTATTTTTCTGTCTAAGCTTCTGATTATCTGACCAAACCATTAGCCACTGTCCAGGAATTGGATCTAGATTGTTTCCTCTGGCAAAGTCTCCTGGATAATTAGATGGACCACTAAGCTTCTGATCCCAGGGGAATTTCCGTTCTCCGTGGTGCTTTGGGGACCACCCTTGAGTGGAGTGAACGCACCATAGCAATTTACAACCAGAAAAGTGACTGGCCCGTTGCCATGTGCTAGAGAGGAGCATTTGACTAGCCACAGGGAGAACATTGAAGCTCTCCACGACTCTGCAGGGATGAGTCTGGGATGGGACCTGGGTGGGGCATGGACCTAAGACCTCCCCCCCCCCAAAGATGTATTTGAAGGACCTTGGAGCAAGGCCATTGATGTGTTGGCTCCTACTCCCTTTGGTTCTGCCCTACATTCTGATGTCATTAAAAAAAAAAAAATCCGCTGAACAACTCAACACACTTGGGAGGTGTACCCACCCAACCTCATCCCAGGTCTACACTCCAACACAAACAGAGCTGTTCTAATACATCCTGCCTCTGTGGTGGGCAGAAATCTGGAGCAATTCGGGGCAGGGAGGGTGGGGGTGGGGTGGGGGAGGGGCAAGGCTTTGGAAAAGGTTTTCTTCCTGAGAAAGTTCATTTCCAACATTTCCGCCAATAACCGCACGCTCTTGGAGTTTGAGATCAGAGGTAGACTACCCCGGTGGCCTTTTAACCCTAATTAACCCACAAGCCCATTTGGTGCCCCCGCCTCACTGAACTACGTGATGGAGCTTATAAAACGCGGTGTGCCTCCAGTCTGTCAAGCAGTGCACATTCCACAGTCCTTGCTCAGGCGGCTTCCTTCCCCATGGAGCCGTGCTGCCTGACTTTTCCAAAGCTGATATTAATATCGCAGACCATTATAATATAGTTATTTTCATGGAAGGCCGGGAGGAAGTCACGTGGCATTAATTGGTCCCGTGGGGTTCTGAAAGTCTCCATTTAGCCTGTTGTTTTAACTCCCATAAGTAGCGGTGAAGTGGAAACAGTGAGGAACTCAGTGCGATCACACTAAATGAGTTTTTTCCTCGGCCTTGTTTGGTTAATGAGTCATTATTCCTTTTTTAATTGGAGGAACATATGTAGGAGGTCAAAGGTACATGCACTTCCTGAAATGTGCGCGCGCGTACACACACACACACACACACACACACACACACACACACCTAGGCCACTGTCTGTTGCCTTACTTTAACCATTGCTGTGATGTCAGCTTGATAGGCTGGGATACGGGAAAGCAAACTAAAGTCAATGAGTCTTTAGATTTTTTGGGGGGGGCGGGGAGGGGGTTAAATTCAAAAGCTCCCAAACAAAAACAAAAACAAAAAAATCTATTTCATTCTCTTTACGTTGCTGAACTAGAGGGTTTCATATCCAAATGTTTATATCACTGCAATCCTCTGCTTTGTGTTTGTAGGGTAAATTTTAATTTTCTGGAAGCCTGTCACATATACTGAGTGGCCAGATTATGATGATCTCTTAACACATAATAATCTGGCCACTCAGTGTATAGCCTATATAATAAAAGGCTAATATGCAAATTGTCCCCTCAACTAGGAATTCGACCAGCAGGCAGGCCGGCCAACAGCCCATGTCCCCTCCCCCTGGCCAGCTGGCAGGACCCCACCCATGCACAAATTCAAGTACCAGGCCTCATGTATATATATATGAGTGTGTGTGTGTGTGTATATATATATATATATATATATATATATATATATATATATATATACTGAGTGGCCAGATTATTATGAGTTCAGAGGTCATAATAATCTGGCCACTCAGTGTATAGCATCCTTTTTTACCTTTATCATGAGTCTGGGAATTTGGTAGGACCAGAATTACTCCTTCATTTTCCAAACTGGGAACTGATGCCATGGGGCACAGTGACTTTTTTTTATCCTCACCCAAGAATATTTTCCCACTGATTTTTAGAGTGAGTTGAAGAGGGAGGGAAAGACTGAGAGAAACATTGATGTGAGAGAAACACATAGATTGGTTGCCTCCTGCTCACGCCCTGACCAGGGCCCAAGCTGGGGAGGGGCTTGCAACGGAAGTACATGTCCTTGATTGGAATCGAACCCGGGGCCCTTCAGTCTGCAGTCCAATTCTCTATCCACTGAGCCAATCAATCAGCTTCCCCTAAACCCTTGGGAAAATCAGGAAGGGCATAATAAAAGTCCTGTGGACTGAAGAAAGGCCAAACAAACAATCTGTAATGATGGCTTGCCCTACACAGTCACAAGACCTAACCACTGGAGAAAATGACAGGACCCGCGGGATGGCGAAGGGAACTGATTTACCCATCATGCCTTTCGTCTTCTCTCGTGGGCACAGAAACACAGACTTGTCTCAGCAATGCGACTGGCCAGGTACACTCCTCCCGCTTCACCTTTGATATGTGCGACACCCAATATTTTCTGTTCGTTAAGCCTCCTAGCATAACTCTGCGGGAAGAGTGCTTGTCTGGTATTTCAGACATTCCTAGGATTCAAGGGGGAAAGATTCGACAACCAAGCAGCTTTCCAAGCGACTAATTACCTAGAAGAATTCACCAAACTGGGCTTGCTTACACCTGGAAGCTGTGATCTTCAGTGTTTCAAGATCACAGCCAAACCAAGTTGCTCCATCTTTCAGAAACGCCTGGATCCTCTGCTGCTGCTGTTTTCCCTTCCTTCTCTTCACCCCAGTTTGCTTTGCTGCAAATTATGAAAAGGGGGGGTGGGGGAGTCATCAAAGAGAATGTGAACACCGAGGGAGAGGACGGAGGAGGAAAGAAGGCAGTGAACTTGAGAGAAAAGGGTCTGGGAGGGGCAGGCCCAGCGCCCCCTGGGAAATGTCTGCAATCCCACATTCACTGTTTATCACATCCAGGAAAAGTGCTCAGAAGAAAGAACAAATAACGGTTCTTAATATAGAAGGCCCCCAAAGGTCCAGAACAATTTTAGAACGAGAGCAGCAGGGCGGGGAGGAAAAAGTATTGTGCACCTCCGAGGAAATGAAGGGGAGGACAAACAATATTGTTTGAAAGCGTCTGGGACAAGCTCTGAGGGCTCCCAGCTCTGATCAACCGCATCCTTCTGACCCTGAGACATTTATTGTTAGATTTTCTAAAGGCAAAAAAAAAAAATCTGCTCTGGGCAGGACTCCCCGAGTTACTCTATTTCACAAGAAACTATCTGAGGCTAAGCGATTAGTGCGTTGACACTTCTGTGTCATGTAGGGGAACGGATAGACAAAATCACGTCTCATTTCCCTTCTTTCTGAGTCTCTGTGTCATCCAAGTGATTGCAGAAAGACCATCTGATTTAACGCTATAGAAACAGAAGTTTTGTAATGCTCAGAAAAATACAATTCTGGATTTGTTGTCAGAAATTGATTCAAAAAACACTTTAGGCCTAGCCGGTCTGGCTCAGTGGACTGAAGGGTCCTGGGTTCGATTATGGTCAAAGGCATATGCCTGGGTTTAGGGCTCAATCCCCAGTGGGGGGCATGCAGGAGGCAGTCAATCAATGACTTTCTCATCATTGATATTTCTCTCTCTCTCTCTCACCCTCTCTCTCTCTCTCTCTCTCCCTCCCTCCCTCCCTCCCTCCCTCCCTCCCTCCCTCCCTCCCTCCCTCTTCCTCTCTGAAATCAATATGTGCGTGTGTATGTGTGTGTGTGTGTATATATATATAAAACAAAAAACACTTCAGATATATTTTCCTTACACTTATAAGTCAGTCATCTTCCCTTTCTTTATATGATTTGAGGATGACCCTAAACCTATGTAAGAAGGTTTGTATATGTGTAAATATATTTATTAACTCTGGAACCAAACAGCCCCAGCCTTTATTCTATTGGATAGAGAGGCCTGCCTTACAATGCCTGCCAAAAAATATTAATGGTCTTATTCAATATTTGAACACTGGTTATGCTTAGGCATAGTTCCTCTGTGATATTTACCATCAGTACAGGTAGAAGTATGTATTACTTATCAATTGCTATGTAACAAATTACCCTCAGATTTAGCAGTTTTGATTAATAAATCATCACTATGCCACAATTTCTGTGGGACAGGAATCTGGGTGTGGCTTAGCTGGGTGCATTCTGGCTCAGGGTCTCTCACAAAACTGGCATGAAAGTGTGAGCTAGGGCTGTAGCCACCCAGAAGGTTGGCAGGCTATATATAGTTGTTCTTTGGTTCTTTGCCATGTGGGTCTCTCCATAGGATTGTACTCCAAATGGGCAGCCGAGTTCCCCCACCATGAGGGATCCACAAGAGAGAGAGAGCTCAAGAGAGGGCACCCAAGATGGAAGCCACAGTCCTTTTATAACCCAACCTGGGTAGGGTCATCCTCACGCTTCCGCCATGTTCCATTCATTGGAACTGAGTCAGGAAGTTCAACCCATACTGAACCGGAAGCCAAATGCACAAAGACATTCGTACCAGAGGAGGGATCACAGGTGGACATGTCAGAGGCTGTCTAACTATAGAGAACATGACCCAAGACAGCAGCCTGAGGCAGCCAAGCTTCATAGAATTAATGTCTAAAACCAAGTAACTTCTATTAACACACACACACACAAAAAAAATAACCAGCTGGACTGAATTTAGGGGTGATTTATAACCAGGTAACCTGTGAAGGCTGTAATCTGGATGATCTGCCAAAAATTAGAAACAAAGTATGACAAATTCCTTGTCATCGTCCCTATCAAATTAAGATACTAAAGAGACGTGGCCTATTCGTTCTGATGCATTGGTTACGCTGCATTGGTTACGGTTACACTTCAGTCATTTGGTGATTGTAGCAATGTGACATATGAACTGCCTTTGAGGGAAAGCTGGTTTCGAAGCCTCAAGACTTCATCTCAGAACAATTTATCACGGGACCGACTTAGCACAACTGTAACCAATCCTACCTCAAATCACGCGTGTGCGTGTGTGTGTGTGTGTGTGTGTGTGAGAGAGAGAGAAAAAGATGAAAAGGTTAACCGTGTTGTGTTTATGAGGCTGAAGATCTTTTCAGGGTATTGCAGCCAAAGGCTCTATATTACAATAAAAAATTATCTACCACAATTTAGATAATTGTCCTCCGAGCTGAATGGGAATTGTAAAGCCCAAACAGAATTCAGAAGTAGCTAAAATGTGATTTCATAGAGAAAAATAAGTACTAAGAATGAAGCAGCCTATCAGAATTTGATGTCCTGATCTATGAAGGCAATGTACCCTGATGGGATTTTCTGCTCTGAGTTTGTGACTTAGAATCCATCTTCTCATTCTCTAGAATGTTTTCAGGGCAAGACACAAGTGGAATACCCTCTCCTATAGATGCAATGGTGTCATGCACCTATAACGGGTAATATATTGGGGACCCATCGTGTTATCGTTGAGAATCTAAATGCACAGTGACTATCTGGCTACCTGCCCTACTCTAACCCACACCTCACATTTTCCTTAACCAGGATACATGTGGCTCCTACTTCTCTAAGCGTGGCATGCTCACCACTCAGAGAAGGCTTTTGTTCCCCAGCATTTGAAATCCTTAAAACTGTGCGAAACTGCTCAGTTAGGAGAACTGCTGGGACTATAGGAAGCATTTGGCTTCCTTCCCTTTGATCCAGAAGGTACCGTGTGTTCTTTGGACCGCAGACAACTTCTCGGGCAGTTCCAGATAAGGTATCCAATAACCTCACTCCCTGTCCCCATTTTTCTTGCCCTCATTCCAGAAAAAGTTGGAGAGCTGCCTCCCAAATAATTTCATTGTGAGGGAAGTTATTATGAAAGCGCTCTCCGCTGGTTTTCACTGACCTCCAAAACACACTCTCTAATTAAGTGCAAATGGGAAGCTGCCTCGGAGCAGGTCGTCTCTGATTTTGGACTTGGGAGAAGGACCAAAGTTTATGAACTCGATACGCGAGCTCCGTCTGCCAAATGAGGAATTTCTGATTTCATTTGGTAGCTGCGCTGAGATTATATAATGTGCCTCGGTAAGCTCTGAGTGCTGAGGATGGGTAAACCAGCTGTCTGTGCTGAAAAGCCAACAAATACAGCCCCCATTCCCCACCCCTGCCCCCTCTCCAAAAAAGTGTCTCAGGCCATAACATTACTTATCGGGAGCAATTTCATCATAGAGTATTTTTTGTTCTTCAAAACATCGTTTCTACATCACCATAACATTTTACAAGTACTAAAGAGACAATAGTTGCATTCATGCTCTGAGTTTTATAGGAGGCTAGGGTTATGCAGCTTCTAAAAAAATGTGAAGATCTGGTAGAGAGAAGGGAGAGAAAGGGAATGGGTATCAGGAAGACAAATTGAGTTTATTTCCAACTTTTCCTCTTTCCCTCCCCAACCAGCAGGGGGCAGTAGTAACAGAGGAAGTGAAGCTTGCTTTCTCCTCTGAATGGGAAAATACACAAACAAGGAGGAAGGGTGAAAGTCCAACGAGCTTTCCCTGTTTTCCAACAGTTTCCTTTGGGCAGAGGTAAGCATGCAGGTGTAGCTCCGAATTCCAGCCTTGTCCAGTACTAGCTGAAGTGATAACGTATGTTTATGATAATATCGACAAACGTGTTGAGACCATGCCCTGAGCAGGGCAGTGCATGAAGCATTTTACAGGTATTGTTTTATCCCATCCTTGGACGAAGTAGAATGAAGCAGGTTGTGGTATTTATTTGGGTTTTCAAAATGAGGAAACTGAGGCTCATGAGATTAAGTAACTTGCTCAAGGTCACACAGTGAAAACTATAACCACTGACTAGGATCAAGAGCTGAGTATCCATCTCTAACCCAGGCATGAATTCTGATCCCTGTTCGATGTGTCTCTGTGTACTCCGCCCCGCCTCCCTGCCCCCCATTTCCTTCATTCTTTAACTTGACAAAGGAGATGCAAGTATTTTTAGGTGGGTTTTGTTTTGTTTTTTTGTTCTTACCCAAAGTGTAACACATGGAATACTCACACTGACCAGGAGAATTGAACGTGTCAATCAGAGTAATTCAGGAGGACAATCTTCCTCAAAAGTCCTAAATTGCCCCAGAGTCCTGGCTCAGTGGTTGAGCATCGACCTATGAACCAGGAAGTCACAATTTGATTCCTGATCAGGGCACATGTCCAGGTAGTGGGCTCGATCCCCAGTGTGGGGAGTGCCAGAGGCAGCCAATCAATGTCTGTCTGTCTGTCTCCCTTTCTCTCTCTCTCTCTCTCTCTCTCTCTCTCTCTCTCTCTCTCTCTCTCTCATCATTGATGTTTCTAACTGTCTCTCCCTTGTCTCTCCCTTGTCCATTGATGTTTCTGTCTGTCCCTTCCTCTCTGAAGTCAATACAAATATATATTTATTTTTTAAAGTCCTAAATTAGCCCTAGCTGGTTTGGCTCAGTGGCTAGAGCGCCCGCCTATGGACTGAAAGGTCCGGGTTCGATTCCAGTCAAGGACAACTGTCTGGGTTTCAGGCTCTATCCCCAGTAGGGGATGTGCAGAACGCAGCTGATCAATGATTCTCTCTTGTCATTGATGTTTCTCTCTCTCTCTCCCTCTCCCTTCCTCTCTGAAATCAATACAAATACACACACACACACACACACACACACACACAAAATTAAGTTCTAAACTGGCTAACAGCAGTGATATTTCTAAGTAATACTTTTAACTTAGATGTCACACCGTCTCCCTTTCTTTAGACAGCGTAGCCACAAGTTGGACATGTACCCATGAGGCCCTGACCCTCTGCAGTTGTTCTGGCAAAAATGGAATGAACAGCTCAGAGCTGAGCACCAGGCCGATGGACTCCCCTCAGGGCTCCGTGCACCCCTGCCTGCGTCTCGGAACCCTCATCTGGAAGACGAATGTATCCTTCCTTCAGGACGCGCTCAGTGGTCGCGAGGGCGAGGCCAGCCAGTACAGGTAAAACATTTAGCCTGGCTCGGGGCACCCCAGCTATTATGATTCTCGCACGATGTCAGACTTGGAAAACAAGTGGAGAATTCAGACCGCCGTCCAGATGTTTGGGGTGTGGGTGCCAAATGCCCAGATGTTTGGGAAACCGCCGATCATTAATTGTTGGTGGCGTTCACCGGCATCGCTGGCATGATGCGATCGCAGGTTGTGTTCGAGGGCAGATGGGGGTCAATGCCCTCCCTGTTCACGCACAGTCGTCCTTTGTTAGCAACTGAAAATGCAAAGGCTTCCCCTTTCCGTGTCTGCCGAAAAGATTACCGACTGTCCAAAAGCAACTTAGTTTTGTTTTGTTTTTTGTTTTTTTCAGGTAATTCCTTTCAAAATACTGATTTTTTTTAAACATTACTTTATTTCCTATACTTCACCCCCAGCTTTTAGATCTCATAAAAGTCTACATTTAATCCAATATTATTAATTTCTTTACTCTGCTGTAACCCTGATCAGCCCAGCATTAAAAATAAAGACCCAAGACTTATCTGTCCCCCTCAGTGAGGGGTTATTCTGTGGTTGTTTGGACATGTACATATATTTTTAAAAATTTTTTTTAATATATTTTATCGATTTTTCACAGAGAGGAAGAGAGAGGGATAGAGAGTTAGAAACATTGATGAGAGAGAAACATCGATCAGCTGCCTCTTGCACACCCCCTACTGGGGATGTGCCCACAACCAACGTACATGTCCTTGACTGGAATTGAACCCGGGACCCTTCAGTCAGCAGGCCGACGCTCTATCCACTGAGCCAAACCGGTTTGGGCTAAATAACTTGGGAACTATAAATTCCTTTCCAGTAGAAATCTCCTTCCTAACACTCTGCCTCATCTAATAACAACTGACATATAAATATCACAAAATACACAACAAATACATTAAAAAGCGATTATTTGTATGATAAAAGAATTAGCCAAAGAGAATAATTATATAAATACTTTTCTCAGTCTAAAATCTGGCATTATTTCACACACCTACATTTCCACAGACTTTTCTGTTTTATTAACCCTATTTCTATTTTTCTCAATCTTCTTATTCATTCCACATTGTCTGACCATCTTTCAGGACATCCATTAACTACACAGAATTTTTGTGTTCAAGTGAGACAAATCTGATCCTTTTTTTTTTTTTTTTAATGTCTTGGTGTTTAAGAAAAATAAATGGCTTCAAGTGACTAACATAAATGTTGGTTGATGTTTTTCTTTATGTTTTAAGTTATTATTGAGTAAAAGGAAAGCGAACCAATTGGGACATATCAGAACTTCACTCATTTGTCAATTACTTGAGTGACTTCTTTGCCTAATTTTCAAATCCTGAAATTATTATTGCATCTATTTTTGTGCTGTTCATAATGTAATAGCTAAAGCACTACACACTCTTTTTGAATGAATTTCCTGAATATTTATTTGATATGAATTATTAACATTTTCTCCATTACTTTCCTAAGACTCGACGGTCAACAAATCAATGAATCAAACTCTTATTTGCTTCATTTCTGTTTCCATGGTGTAAATCCAGCATGTCAAACTCAGCCGGCCAGTGGGCAACCACCAGCCACGAGTTTGACATGCTTGGTGAAAACGATCAAGCTGCCATCAGAACAGCACTGAACGTGAAGGAGGAAAAAAGTACACGGTAACACACCATTCTGCAGTTATTTCCCCCGTAAAAGCTATAATAGACATAACTAATCTCCAGAGCTTACCTAGCAGTGAAATGTGGTCAAATAATTAGGAAGTAAAGAGTTTGAGTACTTATTTGCTTATTTTACAGGTAATTTATTCCAGTGTACGCTTTTATAATTTACATGGTAATAATGGCTGTGTTTAACAACTGGCTCACAGATCTCCTCAACATTGGCCAATAGGCTCTACTGAGCGGCTCTGTACTGGCTCCAGCAGGCGTCTGCCTCAGGCCACTGGACACTGGGCTGGACCTGGCCCGCTGGATCTTTCCAGAAGTCCTACTCAAGGTAGCCTTCCCTACAACCTAACTGCTTGCCTCTTCTGGTGCCAAGAGCTTATACATTATTCAGGCCTTCTTCAGAGACTGTCCTGAGTATGTCAGCATTTAATATATTTTTATTGATTAGAGGGAGAGAGAGAGAAAGGAAGAGAGAGAGAGAAACACCAAGGAAGAGAAAGAATCATGGATCGGCCACCTCCTGCATGTTCCCTTCTGGGAATCGAGCTTACACCCGGGCAAGTGCCCTGACCAGGAATTGAACCATGACCTCCTGGTTCATAGGTCCATTGCTCAACCACTGAACCACACTGGCTGGGCTGCAAGTTTATTTAAAATAACAGTTGCCCAATAATCCTCTTTGCTATGATGCCTGGACCTCCATCAGTTTGGCTTCCTACTTCTATGTACATCCAATATTTTCCAGTACATAACTGGATTAAACAAGAAACTGTGTCATTCAAATCTGCTCATCGCTAGAAGGGGGTTACTTGGGATATAATCCGGGCAAAGCTTCTCTCTTACAATAACTTTAAGAGGCCTAACATCCCTATGGGGGCTCCCCTACCCCCCACTCTGAGTGGTAAGTTATCACTGGAGTCGGCGTATTTCCTAATTCAGGGTCCCCTGCCACGTTCACCCTTGACTTTGTCACCTCATAAATGTGTCACTTCCAGCATCACCTTCCTTTTTAAGAAAATATTCTGCCCACCCTGACTCTGTGTCTTAGAAACCCGGAACCTGAGCCAAAATAAAGAAGTTCATTTACTCAACCAACTCCTAGGAAGTGGCTTCTGCACACCAGGCCCTGTGATTGGCCGGGAAGGACCAGAAGCCCCGCCCTCCAAGAGGTTACAGGCTCAGGGGTGGTTTTCAATCCAAGGAGCATGTTCAAGCTTAAAAAACCTAACAGAGCGCAGGCCCCATTCCAAACTACTGAGGTCAGAATCCCTCAAACGGGACGTAGGCAACAGAATTGTTGAAAGCTTCCCTCCGCATGGTTCTGATTTGAAGCCAGGCTTGTAATCCGCAGGAATAATAAATACTGAAGGGCCTTTCCCCTGCCTGTGTGTGTGGCTGGAAGACACCAGTCCTGTTGGATTAGGCTCTTCCTTAATAGCCACTCAACATGTTTTCCCCAGATTGCTGCCTGTATCAGTGGGAAAAGCCCGGTAGTTCTATGGGGTGTAGCACACCTCCTCCTGTTGTTCATTCTTTGTTGCATAAAGACCCAGTCTATTCCTTGGAACTGTCATAGGACATTGTGTTTTATGAATGAATGCAAAGAATGTTAAGATTTCACGACGGATGGGTTAATTCGCTTACTTCAAAGACCGTTCTTGTACATCTCTCATTCCACACATGTGCAAGTATAGGTTAGATATAAAAAAAATTTTAAAAAGGGAGGGGCGGGAATTACTGGATATGTGCATTTTTTATTTTATAGAGGCTTTTTAAATCTACTTATTTTTTATTAAAGTATAGTTAACATACATTATATTAGTTTCAGGTGCACAATGTAGTGATTCACTGTCTATATATCCTATGAAGTGCATTTTAAATTTTAAGAAACATATGTTGAAGTGGCCTTTCAAAAAGGAATACCAAGCCATACTCATCAGCGATGTATGAGAAGAATAGCTTTTCTCCACAATCTTCCTGTCATTCTTTACATTTCGCATCTTTGCTTATTTTGTGCCAATTTGAAGAATAAAAATGGACCCTCTTTACATCTCACTTTTTATTACAAATCCCTATATATGCACAAATTTGTTTCTTTATTCTTTTAGTCTGGTCTGTTTCTCTCCTACTGACCTATAATCATTAACTCTTAACATGTTTTGATATCTGGTAGACCCATTCTCTTTCTTTGCTCTCTATACATTTTATCTTCACATTAAAATTCCTATACATGAACTTGAGAATCAGTTTATGATGGCCTATGAAAAGTCTGGCAATCACATTAATTATAAGCTAATTATGGAAGAATCAACATCTTTATAATATTGAGTCCAACTCCCCATAAGTGAATTACTGGAAATACACTCAATGACACCCGTTCACTCTAAAGAACATTTTCAGAACACCCACATATTTCTATTCTCATCAACTGAGCTGAAAACTTACACATCCTTTCATGATATCTGTCCTGGCTAATATTATTATGCAACTTGATGAAATGCTACAGAAACCAAAGGCATGAAAAACTGTTGCTCCTACCAGACCTAAATTGATGCTTTGGAAAGCCTCGGGGAAGGGAAGTGGCTAAAATTAGATGTGAGTGAGCAATTGGTTAAATATTGTTTCATCAATACTTTTAACTAGTAGTTTCACTTCAAAGGAAATGAAACTGGACATCTGAGATGCTGCCTTTCCGGTATGACTTATGCAAAAAAGTCAATGGGGAACTCCCATCGATGACCTTGCTAAACATAAGAATTAAGCTCCGATCTGCAGAAAAATATAGGTGAATCAATGTAGACTATAGGTTGAAAGTTGCACTAAAATATCTTAGGTATAACTTTTTCTTTAATTATTCCATGTCTTAAGAAACTTTTTTTTTTTTTTTTTTTTTTTTTACCAACAACTAGACTAATTCTCTGTCTCAATCATAACAGAACTGGGGCTTTCTACAATTTCTCTTCATTGACTCTCTAATTTCTGCTCTTCTCTTTACTATTCCATATTCTTAATTGCTTTGTGTTCATTTTGTTGTTTGCTTGTTTGTTTTTTCTAACTTTATAAGTTTAAAAGCCTTATTCATTGGCTATTTTTTTGTTTTGTAAATGTATTTCAGAGTATAAAATTTCGCCTAACAATTACTTTGGCTTTTCCTCCCATAAATAATAGGACCTTTATTTGCTTTCTCACAGTTCTAAATGTTTTATAATTTCCATTTTAACTTCTTTGCTGATGAATTTATTATTTTTTAAAGATGTATAGGTAAATGGTGTTTATCTTTCGTGTTCAACTAATCTCTTCTGGGAATTTTCGGTGAAATCCTTCCAAATTAATAGTACCAAAAAGAAGACTAAGGCCTGGATTTGGATAGTCAAAGGGCATGTGGGTAACCTAAAAGCAGAAATTACTATGTGGAAAATCGGTGTATTTGATTACAACAAAATTCAGAATTTCTGCTTAACAATCGATACCATTGACAGATTCAACACCTAAAGCAATATATATTAAAACCAAAAGTATTCTAAATAATCCGTATGGGAAAGGTAGAAATTTTAATAGGAAAATAGCAAAGGGTATGAACAATCAAAAGGTGTGAAATTCTAATGGTTAACAAGGATATGCAGTGATGTTAAAATCCTTGGGTGTTCAGAAAAATTTCAGGTTGACAAAAGTAGAGAAGTTGTTTAATGCTAAGAGGCGGGAACTCTCACCTCTAGCTGGGAGGATAGCCAGGTAGGGCCTTTTTGGTGAGCAATATGATGCCATGTAGTCAAACTGAGTCCACATACACCGTGACTGAGCATTCAGTTCTGAGAAAGCTACCACAGAAAGCTGCTCACACAATGATGAGCAATAATATATCTGCTTATATTATTGATTTCAGAGATAATGGGAGGGGGAGGGAGAGACAGAAACATCAAAGATGAGAGAGAATCATCGGTCCCCTGCCTCCTGCAAGCCCTTCACTGGGGACCCAGCCGGCAACCTGGGCAAGTGCCCCGACCAACCAGAGCTTAAACCTCGACCTCCTGGTTCACAGGTTGACGTTCAACCACGGAGCCACACCGGCCAGGCTTCACTGTGATATCTTTAAGCTAGAATTCCTTTTGCAAGAGTCTACTTCTCTGTAGATAATTTCTAATGACTCTGGGCCAGGCAAATATTTCACACAAGATTTGGAAAGCAGAAGTGGGGCAGCGCACACAACCTTTCACACTTAGAAAGTCATTGCTGGGCTCCAGGCACAAGAGAGGGACGGAAAACTGGCTTCAGTTAGAGTATTAGCCTTTTTCAGCATTCCCAGGCCTTTTTCTAGATCTGTGTCCATGCACAGACCAAACTCGGGTTAATATACGTTAGTTCTGGGCTTGGCTGTTTATAAAATTGCTGACCATGATGATAGCTGTGCTCTGTCTACCTCTCCCTCCATGCTTTCTTTTCTCTTCCTTTACCTTCTCTCCTCCCCTTGTTTTTTCTCCTCTCCTTCACAAGACTATAAAGACATCCTCTGATGAATTTTATTAATAACCCTAATGCTACAGGGACTAGAAGTTAATCCACTGAATAACTCTGTCCAGAAGATGGGCCACATTGTACGCAACAACCCTTTCTAGACACATAATTGGATGATTGCATATCACTTCCTTAATGGTCCTGGTAAAAAAATTATAAATTAAATTGCTCTTTTTTTATTTTTTAAATTGCTATTTCACTAAAGCTGCTGTTAAACTGAGATTAATGTTCCTCTAAAGTAGAAATTACCTAATAATTCCTCCCACCACACAGCTCAGGAATTTGGAAATAGCATATCAGGATTTCCTCCGTAAATGTATGCCATGAATCTCAGCCTTCTTAGGACACATACCAAAATGGCTTTTAGAGTTGTGCAGTCTGCCTCCTTCCATCTCTAATGGCTCAGCCTCGATAAGACTCAAAGGTACTGCATATTAGAGTCCGTCCTCCCCATAATTCTGGAGGAACTAAGCCCAACACTCCAGCTCTCCATTCTTCCATTGTGCGTGGGTGTTTGGGGGAACTTGGTTACAAGAGGCTGTCAGCATTAAGCCTAAAACTTAGAGAGAAAAAAAGGAACTCCTGATTTATGACTCAAAGGACTGAGTCTTATTTCAGAAATGTAAAGGTTATAAGCACACACATACATGCATGCATACACACATACACGTGTGAGCACACACACACTACCTACTCACATGCATACTCATACACACACATGTGCAACCATACGCCACTCCACATACACACAGACACACACTCCACATACACACATGTGAAGCAATGTCATTTCAACCTTTTAGCAGGTTTCAGTTACATTTTGATATCCTAAAACACTAAATCTTTCTCGGTCACTTTTTATGGTTTCCTAGTTCCTGTAGTAGTAGGTTCAAACTTTTGGTTTAGCATTTAAACTTTTAAAGCATAGTTGTTTTATAATCTATGCCTGATAACAGTTGTTTTATAATCTATGTCTGTGCTGATCCATGTCTTCTATTATCTGTTATTTCTGCTCGTTCTTTTTCTCACTGCCTTGCTTCCTTCGGTGCCTAATTATTTTTGAGTTAATGCTGATCATTGCCCTTGAAAAATAATGTGCAACCCTGGGTGAATAGTTTCCTCCACCACAGAGGTTTAGTACTTACTTCTGTCAAATATCTGGGACACTTTGAGCCAGGGACAACCTCAAGCTAAGGCTTGAGGATCTTGTGTTAACCCAGGTCATATGTGTCCAGGGTATAAATCTGTTACCAGACTGTAGCTATTTCAGGGACCAGTTTTAATTATTTTCTTCCTTTTCATTCTCTTCTTCTCTATGCTCAGCACCAATGAAGTCTTTCCTATGTTCTCTCATATTAAGGAGAAAAGAGTGAGTTTAGCTCTGGCTCATCTCCAAGTACCTACCTCTTTGCATTCTTGTTTAATCAGTGAGAGTATCCTATAAAACTCTAGTCTTCAGCACACCATGGGGCTTCACTTCTGTCTCTCTCACTCCAGTTAGCCACTAACCCAAAGTCTAAGTGTGCTGGATTGGCAAATTCTTTAAATCCATAAGCAGCCTGAGTGTTCCAATATTCTACCTACTGTTTTGGATACTGGCTTCCATCCATAAATTGACCTGGAATTTTCTGTCTCTTTTCTGAGTACTTCAAAGATTTTAAGTTGATTTTTCAATGGAAATGTCTTATCTTAGCACTTTTTCGTCTTTGACAAAAAGATAGATCTGAATAACCTAGACTACAAGATGCAGAAATAACTTATAAAAGGGCATTTTCTATTTGGAAGTTATATGAAAATATGTTTGAATTCTTCTAAACTGTATGTCTCCCACAATAGTCTGAGTCTCAGCAAAGAGCTGTACTGCACATAAGTTTGTTCCTGTCAGTATCATACCTGAGATTCTTGACTTCATTGACTATAAGTGATTTATAGATAAATGGCTTGGAAAATGGTAAGTGTAACTTATTTAAAACAAATGCTGGAACAATATAATATTACATAATGAACAATATAATAAGAATAACATAATTAATACTTGATTTCATAATATTTATGAAAACAAGTATTAATTATGTTATTTTATGTTTTTAAAATGCATAGTGAAATAAGTAAGGTATAAGAATCAACTATTCAAGTTTGGAAATAAATATAAAATAAAACCTTCATATATTTACCGAACATTAAAGCTGAAAAGAGCATTCTAGGTAACTTTATGTTTAAGGACAGATGTGAAGAACTTACGCCATAAGTAATTAGGTATGTTAATGATATGCTTTTAATCATTACTACATGCATGTGGCTTTGCATTGTGGATCAAGCCCGATTAATTGGCATGTTGATGTCTTTGTGGAAATGATACATTCACAAATTTATATTTTAACATGGACATTTCTAAATCTTGTTCAGTTATCTTAATGGTTCTTAGCAGTTTTATCCCACAACAGAAACTTGAGTTGCTTTTAAAAAATTTTGTAAGTTAATTGAAAAAAAAACAAGAAAAAAAACAAACAAAAATAGATTTCTGAAGGACTCTTGCATTTGCTACATTTCAGACACTGTGTATCACCCATCATGCAATATCTAGGCTTTTTGACAAAAACTCTCCATGTCATTTTCCATTAGGGGAGAATTTTGAAAACACGGTGTGAGCCCTTTGCAAAATGGCCTTTTAAAGGCAACGTGTCTGCTCCCGACTATTCCCAGATTCCTCCCGGGTTCTATTTCCTCATATCACCCCACGGTCCACTTAGATTCAGTTGACTAGGAATTCATTGAGAAGGCAGACACTCCATTTTACCTTACAAGGCAACACCTCTCGAGTGGTCTGGTTCCTTTAAAAGGGAACTATTTTTGAGTATTTGCTCTTTCCCCCCCAGTTCTCATGTCAGAAACAATAGTCCCTGAATCAAGAAAATGTCAAGGAGGAAAAACGAGCCAATGCATTTAAATAGTAGAATTACATCTCACAAGTAAGACGGGACTGGACTGCAGTCCTGTAAGCCAACCACATTTCCCTTCTACTTGCACAAGGTCACGGCACACAGGACTTGAGTTCTCCTTAGAGTTCTCCCATCTCTTCCTAGGAGGCTGAAGAATTTATGGACACAAAACAGGCAAGGCCATTTCTTAGAGAATATGCAATGCAGTTTATCCAGAATGACATCTCAGAGGCTATTTTGTCCTCCCTGGTCTCATATAAGTCATGCTGATGCAGTAAAATATTTGCAAAATTCATAACCCAAGTGCTCTGTTGTATATAAAAAAAAAAAAAAAAAAAATTAAGTACTTCCAGCCAGAGTCCTAGCGAGACCCAGTCCCAGCTTCCCATTCTCCATGAATAATAACAACGCTCCTCTTGAGAAAAGAGGAGATTTTCATTTTATGAGTCCTGATATGAGAGAAATCCCCTCATGGACTCGCCCTCTCTTTAAGGTACCTCTGTGATTATTATTAGATAGCTCAGGGCCCCCGCGTTGGAAAATACAGCGCTTCTCAGACCTTAAGCTCTTTATCCATCTCAGCTCTGGTTTCTAACTACGGCAGTCACAAAAAGATAGATCCTGTCAACCTGTCATATTAGAGAAAAAGAAACCGGTTTTCTCTTGATTTACCTGCTACCCCCTGAGCATTTCCAGGAGACCGGGCTTTCACACAGCACACCAGGCTCATAAACGTGTTAATGCACAAGCCATCCCATTATTCTCCCTATCTCCTCCTGAGAAGCAAACGATGATAGAGGGAGATTAATGGACGGGCCCCAAAGCCATCCAGGAAATTAGTAACAGGTCTGGGATTAAGCCTCTGGGCTCCTGCCACCCACTGGTAAGGAGAAGCCACTGGTCCCCACAGCCTCTCCAGGTTCCAGGTTAAGCTGTGGTGGAAATGTGGGCGGGGAGGGCACAGTGCCTCAGCCCTGGCAGCTAGGGGTGCAAAGCATCCATGAAGACACAATTGTGGGAACAGTCACGGAACCTGTTTCCATCCCAGCGTGAGCTTAGAAGCCTCCTGCTGTCACAAAGATGTCACCAATGAAGGAATGTGAAGGCAGATCATGGGGAACCGCTGAGGCTATTTGAACAGCAAACCCCCAAACTTCAGTGTTGTTTTGTATGTGTGTGTGTGTGTGTGTGTGTGTGTGTGTGTGTTGTTTTATATATATATATATATATATATATATATATATATATATATATATATATATATACATATATATTATTGATTTTTTTTTTTTTAGAGAGAGGAAGGGAGAGGGACAGAGAGCTAGAAACATTGATGAGAGAGAAACATCGACCAGCTGCCTCCTGCACATCCCATACCGGGGATGTGCCACAACTAAGGTACATGCCCTTGACCGGAATCGAACCTGGGACCTTTCAGTCCATAGACCGACGCTCTATCCATTGAGCCAAATCGGTTTCAGCCAAACTAGTGCTTTTATATGCATGCAGGACAATGCTATGGATTGTCTCCTGGAGGAGGGGATACCCTGAGAGTCACATTAAAGTCGTAAACAGGCTGCAGGATGGGAGGGCGGGCCTGGGATTGCCTCCATGCTTCTCCATGCCTTTTCTGAATGATGGCCACGAGAGCCCACAGCGGGCTCACATCAGCCTTCAGGCACACGAGCCAAGTGTCTTGCGCACACAGGGGGTTGTTTATGAAACGGTGAAGAGTGAGAAGACCTGAAAGAAGTTCCTAAGTCCGCCACTTTCCCGTGGGATGACCTTGGGCAGGTTACCATGAGTGTCTGGAATCCAGGTTACTTAAGCTTCATATACCCATCTAGGGGTGTCGAACTCAATCAGAGAAGGGGCCAAAATCTAAAATCCAGCCTAAATCGTGGGCTGAATGGTTTACTGAACAGTCATAAACTGACAATGTCATAAACTGACAGCGGAGTGCAGTGATGACAGTGCGGTGCGGGCCACATTGCAAGGCCTGGTGGGCTGGATTTGGCCCGCGGGCCTTGTGTTTGACACATGTGCATAGGCTATTGTGAAGATGAAATGAGATGGAAAAGGGCATCATTGTTTATAAACTTGTAAGCCGCATAAGCCCACTAAAGGAATTCTAATAGTTGTCTAGGAGAGCATCCAGAATCATTCTTTAAAACGGCCACTTCTTGCTCTAGCTGGTTTGGTTCAGTAGATCGAGTGTTGGCTGGCGGACTAAAGTATAAGACACAGCAGCCTACATTCCAGAAACACATTCCAGAAACTCATAATCTAGTTGGTCAAATAAGATGAACGCTTAGGAAATAACTAAGTGGCTGCCTTCTGCTGGCCTTGGCCAAGGTGAGATCAGGAAGACCACTGGAACTCACACTTCTGTAGGTTAGATGTGGAGCTCAGAAAGGCATAGTTATGTTGCTCTTGCAGTTCATGTCTATGCTGCTCCTGGCCCATGGACCTAACTCTGGCTCCCTGAGAAAGTCAGCAGAGTCCAATGATATCACCCCACCACCGGTCACAGAGTTGCACAAAAGATTTCCACTCTAGCCGAAACCGGTGTGGCTCAATGGATAGAGCGTCAGCCTGCAGACTCGAGGGTCCCAGGTTCGATTCCAGTCAAGGGCATATACCTTGGTTGTGGGTACATCCCCAGTAGGGGGTGTGCAGGAGGCAGCTGATCAATGTTTCTAACCCTCTAACCCTCTCTCTTCCTCTCTATAAAAAATCAATAAAAATATATTTAAAAAAGAAAAAGATTTCCACTCTAGGTCAATGCTCACCCAGGTGAAGAGGTACCGAGAAAGGTGAACGTCATTCCAAATCAGGTTAAAACACACCAACGCACACATGCGCATGCACACACACGCACACACTTCCAGCTGCTTCTTAGAACGTGACTCAGCATGCACTGGAACACAAGGGTTTTATCCCTCACAGTAAGTTCTGTTTTTCCATCACACAAACCAAACACATCTCCCTCTTTCAATGAACCAAAATGTTCAGCCTCAGAAGAAGCGACCCCCTATATTTTCACTATGGATTGCTCATTTTCCATATCAATAGTGGAAACTTTACTGCAACGTCAGATCTTCCATTATTATTTTCCCACCTGTTTGCTCAAATTCAATTTTCTTCACTAGTTGTTCTTAGCATCAAATTACTTGCCTTTATCAAATGCAAGAGAAAAAAAAAGGGGGGTGGGTGATGGGGATTGAAAGAACCAGAGCATTTGGGGAAGTGTAACAGTTTGCTAAGCCCTTACGTTTTAAAGTGATTAGCCAAGGTTTGAGAAATTTCTCAAAGTGACTGTAGCGTGGAACCAAATAAAAAACCACAGAGATATTTGTAGTTTAAATGTTCTTTAAGTAACTGCGTTATTACCACAGCACCTCCAAGGCTTCCCCTTTTGGAAGGCTGCACATTGTCACCACTTCCTAAATAGCTGGCCTTATTAAAACACTACAGCCTCGTATAAAAATATCTTCTGCTTTGAATAATTTAATAACTGCATTTAAAGGGGAAGACCTGGTTTTGTCCTAGACAATCCTATTTTGGGGTTTTACCACCCGAGAGAGAGATCGATTTAAAACATGTGCATGGCATATGGACTATGTCCCCAAGACCGTGCTTGACAGAAAGGCAGATGGAGAAGAGCTTACCAAGGAGATGGCGGAGATCACCAACACCCTCGAAATGATATAATGAGAGTTTCAGGGATTGGGTCATGTTCAAAGGGTCAGACGAAGAAGAAACCATTGGGTGCCAGATTCTTCCCAAGTTTTTGTTCACTGCTGTTCCTTTTAGCGATTACACTTGACCGTGCTTATGAAACCAAGCGATCATAGTCTATCTCGGGGTAACGTTTTCCATCAGCTCAGTTGTGTTATTGTTCTTGTGTAAATATCCTCTTGGTATTGATTGGTTTCCCACCAAAAGATTGAAAGTGGTCATTGTGTCCCTGCTGCTGTTCTTGTTTTTTAAATTTTTAAAAATTTATATATTGGTTTTTAGAGAGAGAAGATGGGAGCGAGACAGAGAAACATCCATTTGTTGTTCCACTTATTAATGCATCTATTGGTTGATTCTTTTTAAAAAAATATATTTTATTGATTTTGTACAGAGAGGAAGGGAGAGAGATAGTTAGAAACATCAATGAGAGAGAGTCATCGAACAGCTGCCTCTTGCATACCCCCTATTGGGGATATGCCCGCAACCAAGGCACATGCCCTTGACCAGAATCGAACCCGGGGCCCTTCAGTCCCCAAGCCAACGCTCTATCCATTGAGCCAAACCAGTTTCGGCTGTTGGTTGATTCTTATATGTGTCTGACTGGGGATCAAAGCTGCAATCTTTGAGATTGTTCTAACTCAGTGGTTAGAACAATGAGATGATGTTCTAACCACTGAGTTTCCCTGCCATCTCTTGACCAGCAGCAGCAACGTGATTGAAGGGTAGAGTCCCGCTGATATACAGGAAGAAATGTTGGTCCTTTCCCTGGCAGCCTTGCGTCCAAGCTAATGACTCTATAATGAGGGTTGGGTTCCCTGAGGAAAGTGTCCCCTTAGAAGAGGGATGAGGGTGGGGATGAGGGTGGGGGTGGTGAGTATTTCCCATATTCCCAGCGGAGTATTTTACAGTAGGCTTTTTCCTTGCTAGTTCTTCCCCTCAGCAGGCAATTAGAAATGAGTCTCAGGTAAGTTCAACACTACCGTAAGCACTTCTCCCAGGGGCAACGCTATATAACAAGAGACCCAAGCAAAATGCTCCTGACCGAGTCTTGGCCTTGGCCTTGGTTCCATAACACTCTGGTTAAAATTCTTATCGTCACCCGATGACAATCAGCCCCTGGGAATCTGGAATGGTTGCGAGCCCGCCATTTCCTGCCATTCATCAAAACCTGGGCTCTGAATGGTTTTGACTTTCTTCAGAAATATCATCATATATCACAGTCATGGGAGTCCCCTGTGCTCCTCTTCCCCACCACGGCGGGGTCACCTTCCAGAGCACGGACTCGCCCTGGGAAAATGTAGGATGGGATGACCTCTGATGAGACATGTCTAATCTAAGAGAGATGGTTGTTCATGATCGAAATTGCAGATAAATTGAATGAGCTTATCTCCCAGAAGAGCTAGAACAGGACTCAACAAAACAAGCAAAAAAAAAAAAAGAGTGTGTACTCAAACACCCTGTGGTTTAGGAGAAAAATCCTTAGAGTCAAGGGAAACAGAATAAAGATTAAGGCAAGCAGAGAGTCCTTGGAGCAAAGTGGCAAAAAGAAAAACACAACAACAACAACAAACAAACCAAAAACACTGGACCGAGGAAATGCAAATATCAGTGTTCTTCCGACTTGTGGAGTTAACTTCTCTCTGGTCTCAGTTTCCTCGGATCCGTGGCCTTCCGGTACCCACATTCTGGGCTTCAAATGAAGAGATCGATCTCCCCAAAAGGCTCTATCATCTCTTTCCTCTCAGGCAAGGGAAGGAAATAAGACCGAAGCGGATCCTACACTGAACACCCTCCCAGAGACTCGGCCATTGCTTGCCTCCTGCCTGCCACCTTCCATCTCTTAACCATCTCTTGTTGAGACCTCTTTACAACCTACTTGGGTTTTTTTTTTATTCCCCCCCCCAATATATTTTATTAATTTTTTTACAGAGAGGAAGGGAGAGCGAGAGTTAGAAACATCGATGAGAGAGAAACATCAATCAGCTGCCTCTTGCACACTCCCTACTGGGGATGTGCTCACAACCAAGGTACATGCCCTTGACCAGAATCAAATCTGGGACCCTTGAGTCTGCAGGCTGACGCTCTATCCACTGAGCCAAACCAGTTAGGGCCTATTTGGGCTTTTATGAAAAAACAAACACATTTCAAATCCATGTCCCTCCAGAAAGGCCCAGAGCCTCCTCCATTTGGTTCCAAGGTGAGAGTAGTCTGTAGCCCCTTTATTGACTCTTTCATTCTTTCATTCCAGATTTCTTAGACACCAGCTATGTTTCTCAGTCCCTCCTGGTCAGAGGTCAAATTTGAGATCTGCTGGAGAAGCGGTCCAGACCTCATAGGTAAGGGTCAGCCTGTTGGGCATGTCTTCTGGTCCAAATTAGAGTCCATCGCCTCTGTTGCATGAACACCCCCCCTCCCCCGCACCGAATGCATTAGAAGGCTTGGAGTTCACTGCCATGAGGACATGGCCACCCAGTTAGAGGGAACAAAGCAGAGGGAGTGATGCCCTCTGTCCCAAGTGAAACACATACCCAAGGTGCCAACCCAGAAGCGCAGAAAGCCATTGGAAGACGTGTGCCCTGTATTTATGCTTCTGTTTCCCTTCTCAAGTCATTAGACTCATCGAACTGGAAGGGGCCTCCGGCCATCTAGTTATCGCTTTTAATTTAACTAGGAATTCTTCCTTAATTATAGGATTTTTGTATGTTTTTATGTAAATGCAACACATTTTCAAATATGCCTGAATTTAAAGCTTTTTCTTAAGAGTCAAGTTGGGTGATTATTTAATGTCCTAAACCATCATGCAATTAACCATATATAATTAACCATAATTCACACCTCAGAGTCAAGTTGGGAGATTGTTTAATGTCCTAAACCATCATGCAATTAACCATACTGCAATTAACTATATGTAATTAACCATAATTACTCAAACCAATGTTTCAGAATGGGAGTATAACTAGAAACACAAAACATATGCCAATTATTGCTTTGTAATGTAAACTATACCGAATATTAGACAACAGAGAGAAATGATACTGCCTCGAACGACAATTTGTGAGCTCTGTGAAAATTAGATCTCTTAAAGCTGGTTCCGATTTATTTTAGGAATTGTCTGCGATTTTTAAAATATGCCTTCTTTCCCATTTCCTTAGCTATCCCTTACGCCTCACTGGTACAAATTGGTATGCCTTCTGATTAATAATTTCATAGCAGTGTTCAAAATTCCAGTGTCACGGAGGAGAGCTTTTAACATTTTAATTTATTTTTATGGAAAATAGCTTTTCTTGGCTTGACCTTTCCAAGTTCACATGTAATGCTACCCAAAACATGAGTCATATATCTAACGGGCTCCGCCGGGCCCCCCAGGTTCCCTCTCCCTCGGTGTGGAAAATCCCTGGCCTACACAAGACCTTTACTGTTGTAATTTACTGGCTGATAAATTAGAAAGCCAAAGCTCTGACTTGCCTAGTCCCCAACTCGGAAAGGGGAAGTTAGCTGCACTTGATTAAACCGGTTCTGAAAAAAAGGAAAGTGACCTAAGCTAGACTGCAATGAGGCCCTAAACCCAACTGGGGGACCCATCCACCACGGGCCTGCTTCAGGAACTCACGTCACACACCTCAGCAACACTGGGCCTGGGATTGGGTTGCTGCCCTCATTTAATAAGAACTTTCAATGAAGGCCACAGTCATTGGGGAGACAGAGATGAAGCAACCTTGACCCAGGATGCTCAGTGTCTAGGTCGCCATCCTCTCCTGTATATCAGGGACACATGCCTGAATTCATCCCTTCAGAAATCACTTCTTTTTTTATTATTTTTTTTAAAAGAATTTTTATTGATTCCAGAGAGGAAGGGAGAGGGAGAGAGGGATTGAAACATCCCTGATGAGAATCTTTGATTGGCTGACTTCTGTATTCCCCACACTGGGGACTGGGCCAGGTACCTGGGCATGTGCCCTGATCGGGAATCGAACTATGACCTCCTGGTTCATAGATTGATGCTCAGCCACCTAGCCACACTGCCTGGGCCAGTTCTTAAGCAAAGCTGGGCCTCATGGCCTCTTGGTTGACCAGAAGGAAAAAAAAAAAATGATTCTGTGAATTGACTTGAGTTCAGTTAAGAAAAAACAAAGCTTCTTCACTAACTAAATTTTATCACCACCTATTCCCATGATATCCCCCAGATATTGAAATCTAAAAACAAAATACAAAAAGCTTGTCTTTTCTACCTTTAGAAAATACAATCTCCCTTTCACTCATGATGGGGTGAGACCATTTTGGCAAAAATGAGCCATGTAAGTGGAAGCCTGAACGTTTTTAATTCCCTTCTCAGTTTTTGCTGAGCCCTGCAGAGGCGTGGCTGGGCACTGGCCTTGCAGCTCCTATTGTTTCCTTATTTGGCTCCCAAGTGAACAAAGGGCTCCTGGCACACATTCCCCAGCCTCAGTCACACAGCGTCCTGCAGCAAGAAGAGAACAAGCCCTCAAGGTCAACCAAATGCCCAACAGACATTGTGGTGTGCTACTTACAAAGCTGACTTCGTATTTCCGAAAAAGTTACCTTTTGGCCCATTGTTTTCTTAATTATTTCCTTCCTTCCTAAATCCCTCCTTATTTATACTGATCCTATCTAATAAAAGAGAAACATGCAAATTGACCATACCTCCACTACGGTCACCAGCCACGCCCATCAGCCAATCAGGAGTATGCAAATTAACCCAACCAAGATGGCAGCTAATTTGCATATCCAGGCAAGCATAGGAAGCCAAGTGCTGCAGAAGGGAATGAAGCTGCAGAAAAGCAAGCGGGGTGGTGGAGAAGGGAGGGAAGCAGGCAGGGTGGCGGAGAAGGCTGCAGGAAGCACTATTCTTGCAGGAATCTCCCTGCAACGGGCCTCTAGTTATAAATAACACTTATTGAGTGGTTCTGACGCTATTAATGCTCACAATAATCCTTTTTTAAAAAAATATATATTTTATTGATTTTTTACAGAGAGGAAGGGAAAGAGATAGAGAGCTAGAAACATCGATGAGAGAGAAACATCGACCAGTTGCCTCTTGCACACCTACTACTGGGGATGTGCCCGCAACCAAGGTATATGCCCTTGATCGGAATTGAACCCGGGACTTTTCAGTCCGCAGACCGAAGCTCTACCACTGAGCCAAACCAGTTTCTGCACAATAATCCTTTGAGGTAGGGATCTGGATGGTCTTCTTCCTTCCTTTTCTTCTTTTCTTTTCTTTCTTTCTTTTTTTCTTTCTCTTCCTTCCTTTCCTTTTTCTTTCTTCCTTTCTTTATTTTCTTTACTTTTTTCTTTCTTTTGCACAAAGTAAACACAATCGTGCTGTTCTATTTGGATTCTGCCCCACATGAAAAGGAAGTAAAAAATCCTGTAAGTATCCAAAGATTGGGCTCCAACAGATTCCACCAAATAGTTCAAAGATTTGCAGCGACAGAGCTCATCTTCCAAGGCCTCACCGTGAAGTCTGCTTCTCAACAGCAAAGCGACAGGTAAGCTCATGGCCAGGCAGCCAGGAGCACTAGGGCTTTCTGTATTTTCAATTACTTAGGCCAAAATGAATCACTTTCTTTCTTTCTTTTTTTTCTTTTGGAAAGAGTTTTACTTCCCATTTCCTCACTGGACACATAATTTTGATTTATAAACCCAACAGTCCTGAGTAAAAGGAAGTTTTAGACAAAGCTGATGCCCCTCGTTGGGTTGGTTTGTGTGTGTTTTTTCCCCTTTCCCAGCAATATTTTCAGAAAGCTCTTTTGACTGGCCTTCCTGGAGATGCAAATACAACTTGTGCTGAGCTAGCCTCCTATGTCTGATTCCCCAAGGCCTCTGGATTCTCCTTATGCAAAATCCTCGCCTTATAAATTCCACTGAGCTTGCTTCAACGGAAATGCGCCTTCAACTGGGATAAATCTGTCTTCCAATATTATGTCTTGTAAATCTCACTTTGCAGGGGTATTTACAACCCAGCTACTGCATGCTTACTTTATTGACGAGGAACGAATAAATCAGTTTTCCATTTCTCTCCACTTGCTATTGCTGATATTTTTATTTGCGGATTGTTCAGAAGCCTCCGATCAAAGTTCTACATAATCATAAAAACATCCCTTGACCAGGTAATTATTTCAGAAGCGGACAGTGGAACGTACATCTCTTTTTGCTCTATTCTTAAAATGGATCTCTCCATTTGAAATGGAAGGATACAGATTGGAGGGGCCATTGGCCTTAACAGCCTAAAGACAACAAGTCTATCCCTCCACACCCAGATGTTGCATTGGATACCGATTATAAATGACACTTATTGAGTGCTTTCGATATTTGCATGTGTTAACTCTATTAATGCTTACAATCATCTTTTGAGGTAGAGACCTGGATTGTCTTCATTTTACAGATGAGGAAACCAAGGCACAGGAAGGTTAAACACCCTGCCAAGAGGTCACGTGGTCAGTCAATAGAAGGACCTCAACATTAGGCTCCAGCACCCATGCTCTTAACGACAGTACAGAGTTGTGTCTGTAGCTTGAAGTGCTCAACTGTGCAACCTCGATTCTATGTCTTTGAACATTATCCTTGACAATCACATGATGATCAATCTCTAGACCATTTTCTCTTTTTCACCTTATAACCTAGACGGCAATGAGATCTCCATTTTACAGATGAGCAAACTCAGGCTAAGAGAAGTTGAGTTGCTTGCTCAGGAACTAAACGGTAAAGCTCGTTGCCAAGCCCCAGTCTTCTGTTTTCCAATAGGGTAACTGTCCTTGGGCCTCAGTTTCCTCCCCTGTGTACAAAGAAGCCGAGGGATCCTCCAGTTCCCAAAGGCCTTGGATCTCTGTCCTGAGTATGTTTTTACTTATAGGTGAACCCCTTCACCCAATGTAACTCCATGAGAGCAGGGACGGGACCTAAGTTGTTGCCCTCTTGACCCCCACTGAATGCACCGTAGGTGCTTAGTAAGTGATTATTATAGATGGAAATGTGCCGGGCACAGGGCTAAGTGCTGGGTATGCAAATGTAAATGAGGCGTGGCCCTCAATCATAGTGTGAGGCCCCCTGCAGATCCATGGGCCCTGCAAGCCCCCGTCGTTACCTGGACAATGGCTCCCACTGTGCTCAAGTCCACCCAGAGCTAACTGGCCGTGACCTGAGTTATGTGTCCCACACTGAACAGTGTCAGGGTCGATTATTTTAGAGGCCACGGCAAAGAGGACCCTTCGCAATGTGGGGCTCACATCATTAAAACAACATTTAGGAATTTCATTATAATTCAAGTGACGGGTTTCTAGTGCTGTGTATCCATCAAAGTAAAATAACCTGTGCTCCAAGCACACCTCCCCAAACTCTCAACAGGAACTGGGAGAACACCAGGGAATAGAGCTGTGATTGACAGGAACGCCATGCCTGATCTGTTTAACTCAGTCCCAAGACAAACTTGACCACAACTGGACAAACCTATGGAAAGGTGTTGGGATTTTTTCCCCTATGACCTCTATGAGATCGTTGAGTGATTTTTTATCGTGTTGACATCCGGGTTTGAGGCTCAACTTACATAGGATTGCCAGATTAAATGCAGGAAGTCCACCTAAATTGGAATTTCAGATGAGCACCAAATAATTTTTCATATAAGTATGGGCCATGCAATATTTGGGTTATACTTTAGAAAAGTATTAGTTATTTATCTGAAATTCCAATTTAGGTGGGCACCCCGTATTTTTATTTGCAACATGTGGAAACTCTAAGCTTATTGTAAAAATCAAGCAAATAAAAATTCTCCTTTATATTGCCCATGTGAAATCCGGCGAGATACAGAAACCAAAGGAAAAATTGGAGACTAGACTTGGGTTAGGGTCTGTCATTTGGAAAACGCAGACATATTGGCCCAGATGCTGTCCCTGTCATTCCTGGGAGCACCACAGTAAAGGATCGTTTGGAGTATTGAAGGGTAATCTTTAAGAGGTAGGCTCTACACCCAGATTGCTGGGATTAAAATCCAGCCTACACCAGTGATGAGCTGTTTGATCTTGAACATGGTGATTTCATTTCACAAAATAGACATAAAAATAGTACCTATCTCTTAAGATTGTGTGATGATTAAATGCGTTACTATAGTGACATTAGTGGTTAATCTATATATATAAAAGCCTAAGCAACCTTTATGACCAGTCGACCGAACAATTGGTCACTATGATGTGCACTGACCACCAGGGAGCAGATGCTCAATGCAGGGGCTGGTTGGCCAGCCTCCTACAGTCTCTCTCCCCTAGCCAGCCAGCCCCGAATCGGCCCTGATCGCTAGCCAGGCTGAGGGAATCCCACCTGTGCACGAATTCGTGCACTGGGCCTCTAGTAACTTACTAGATGTCTATCATCACAGCCACCATCACCATCATCATTCTTCTACAGACAAGTTAGTCTTCAATTAGCTTCAGCTTTTCCTTTGGATGTCTCTATGTTTTCTTATTTGAAACATCAAATTGGTGAGAAATAGCTGGCTCTCTATTGGCAGAATTCACTCTAAAAGTGTTCACAGAAGGAGGTGGTGAGGGCTGGACCTTCATTGCACTAAAACAACCAGCTGAAAAAATGAAAGCCCAGCTGAAAGATTTAGTGGAGACAGCTGTGCCGACCACGTCAGCCTTCCCGAAGATGCGTTGGTGAAGATTTAGCAGTTCATGAAACAGGGCTCAGAGGCAGCCCACGGGAGACTCAAGTGTCCATCCGTACGTGAGTAAAGACAGCTAATCCATTGCTGGCTTGTTCATGCCTTTAAACCCACACCTTCTGTTCAAATAAGTGGAGTCCAGCAGTAATTCTCACCGGAAGGCTGCAAACGTGTGGGAAGGAATGTCACTTTCAGGGACTCCACTCGGGATCTAAGAAGCCCTGGTGGCGTGTTGTTAATTTTATGTACTCGGAGGACTGCTGAAAAGCAAGGAGCACTTGGGGGAGCCTGAGAAAGGTCTCTGGAGATCGCTCCACTGGGTGATTGAGTGTCCCTGCCTGGCGCTTTTCAACAGTCACCACCAGTTTGATATGCGAGCTGCACGCTGTGTACTACTGTGACCTTCTGAATCAACTGGGCAACTCCAGCCTTCCCAGAATTCTTTACCACGCCTCATGAGCCACTTGTAGGATGCCAGAAGTTTTTAGCTAAAGATACTATATTTCCACACAATGGGATATCTTTAAGTTCTCTTCTGTGATTTATTTTGTAGCCTCAACACCATAACAATTTTTAAAATGTATTTCTAATGATTTTAGAGAGAAAGGAAGAGAGGAGAGAGATGGAAACATCAATGATGAGAGAGAACCGTTGATTGGCTGCCCCCTGCACACCCTCTACTGGGGATCCAATCTATAACCCAGGCCTGTGCCTTGAGTGGGAAGCAAACCATGACCTCCTGGTTCATGGGCCAACACTCAATGACTGAGCCATGCTGCCAAGGCCATAAGAACTTTTTAAAATAAAATTAAGCCTGACAATATTCTGCTATATTCAGATTATATACAAATCTGATACCTTGTGAAGAATATTTTGATTTCTTGTCAAAAACATCTTAAAATCACTTTCTAACCATTCATTCAGAACAGTCTCACAACCTACGTGGACTTCTTTCTCCACAGTGTGAAGGATTTTACGAATACAAAGGTGTGTGAAAATAAAATGTTCATGAATGAGCAGGTATGATAACAGGAAAGCTCTTTAAACAGTCTTTGCAGATAAGGGTCACTGAGGAAGCGCTCAGATGTTGTAGCATTCACTGCTAGAAATTGGAAAGTGAGAAGAGAATTTCCCCATACCACTTTCATATGTACTATTGATAAATATGCTTTGCATAACTTCAAATACACCTTCTAACATTTTATTTAAGATTTTTTTTTTAAAATCCTGACCTGAGAATATTTTTCCTTTGATTTTTAAAGAGACTGGACGAGAATGGGGAAGATAAAGAGAAACACTGATGTGAGAGAAAGACATTGATTGGTTGCCTTCTGCACACGCCTTGACCAAGGCTTGGGCCAGAGGAGCCTGAAATCGAAGTACAAACCCTTGACTGGAATCAAATCCATCCGGGACGCTTCGGTCCACATGCCGATGCTCTATCCACTGAGCCAAACCGACTAGGGGTAAGATTGTATTTTTCTAATGCTCCTTAATACTGCCATAGACTTTAATCGTGTCAATGCCAGGAAAGATGAAAGTCTGAAGTCATTAGATCCAATAGGACAGATCACAATACGGATGGCAATGCCCACACATACCGTGACCCAGCTTTGCCCTGTGGGGACTTCACCTGTGAGAAGCTGGCTGTCTGGCTTTCTCCAGCTGTTGTCTGGATTGAGTTTGTTTTTGAGAAAGACCTGATCCTTTCAGCGAAGGTGCTATAAGCACCTTGTCCTACTGTTTAGAAAACTATCGAACTGTCCGATGACAATTCATGCATTGCACTTCTGTGAGGCTTTTTATTGCAAATTTGGCCGTTTAGGGAATTCTTGACCAAAGCCAATGCTCAATTATATCCTCAAGCTTTGCCATTCCTACCCGGGATCCAGGCTCGCTGCTGTGGTTACTGCCCATGGAGTGCTGGCCAACTGACTCTCAAAAGAAGCAAACAACCCTGGTGTGCAGCCTTCGCTGGTTTCCGTGGTGTAAAGAGTCCCAGCAAAGCCAATGTCAAGTTCCGAATGGCTTAACTACCGGCTCGTAACATTCCTGAATATTTAATCATCAGCTCTCTCACATCCATAAAACCGGCGCGGGCACCCCAACGGGAGCCCTCCTCAATAGCGTGTCTGTAACGTTGTGAATTACTCCCTTACATTGGGCATGAGTTGGCTTTCGGTCCTTCGTCTTGGCACAGGCAGATTTATTTTTAATTTTCCTCAACATTATTAAAGAGTACCTGCTCCATATGAGGTGCTAGGTTGGTTCTGGGGGAAATGCAGAGACCTGAACGTGGTTCCTGATTTCCAGAACTCACAGGCCCTGAGAGAGGACAGGCAATATTTAAGAAATGCAAATCGGACCGTAAAGAGCACTGTCGTGAAAGCACAAAGTTAAACAGAAGAACAGGAAAGAAAGAAAAACCATGTGAACACAGAAGAGGGAAATACAGTACTTCTATTTCTAACACTTTTTGATCAAGTTCAAGCTGGTCAGTGAACTATATATATATGTGTGTAAATATATATATATATATATATATATATATATATATATATATGTATATGTATATGTGTGTGTATATATATGTATATGTGTATATATATGTATATGTGTGTGTATGTGTGTGTGTATATAAATATATATATATATATTGTGTATATATATATATATATATATATATGTAGAAAGTTGGTGCATGCTTTTAGTTAAAAGTAATAAGGAGAAAGGAGGGATACAGCCAGGCATGAAACTTTTACCAAATCTTCCAAAAGATGAGCCGGTGATTCTGCCCCAGAATGACTGATAATCACAGGGAGCGAAACATTCCTTTTTCTGCTTCTGACATCAAAGCCATATTTCTTTCTCTGTTCCTACAGTTGAGCTTGAACTATCATGCGACTAGATCAGCACAGTATTAAGTTTCAGTCTCCAGATGTTATAAGATATTCTCTACCCAACCTCCCCAAATAGCATTGCGTAAGAAGCCCGCGCTGAGGAGCACTGACTATTAAACACTGAACATGAGGCGGCCACTTTAAGATGCTCCATGCAGGAATGTGCATTTCTACTCTTTGTGTGGCACTTCTCTCCCTTAATCTCTGCTTCCTAAGAACTCCTCCTGGTGCTGTCAACCTGTGGTCCCAGAAAATGGAGGCGTTCCCCCTGCAATGGCTGTGAGCTGGAGGTGCCCTGCAGGAATGGGAAGGACACGGGGCTCATGGGATGGTGGCGGTGGAGAGCCAATGAGGGCAAAGGCTTCCTGGGAAGAAGCCAGAGTACATTGTGGAGGTGGCATCACGGGATGATGACTACGTTTAGCCCAGAGGTGAAGGAAAATTTTGGTGCAGAGTCAGAGGGACAATAAGAGGCGATGGAGTAAAGGCAGGGAAAAGGGAAAGGGTGGGGAAGGGAAAGGGGAAGGGAAAGGAAAAGGGAAAGAGAAAGGGAAAGGGAAAGGGAAAGGGAAAAAGAAAGGGAAAGGGAAAATAGAGGGGGAAAGGAGAGGGGGAAGGGAGAAGAGAAAGGAGGAAGAGGAAAGGGGAAAGGAGAGGGAAAGGGGGAGGAGAGATGAGAGGAGGGATGGGAGGGGAGAGGAGAGGAAGGGGAAGAGAAGGGGGGGAGAGAGGTAAAGGGGAAGGGGGGGGGAGGGAAACTATATCTAATACCCAAAGAGTCTCCATGGTACAAAACTAGGAAATCCAAGATGGATGCAACAGATAAGACATTTGTCAAAGTCTCTATCCAAGCAACACACCTGAGAAGAAAATAAGTGAAAACAAAACAAGTGAAGAGCTAAATGGGGAGGGGGGGGGCAGAGGGGATATAGAAAAAAGGCAGGTGAGAGACTTCTAAAATGATCCATGAAAATTGCAAACAAACATAAGCAAGTGTGAAGACAGAATGACGCTAGAGAAACCACAGCGAAACAGCAATCAGACCAAAGCAGATAGGAGACCCTCACGGGGTGTCTTCCTCAGCTTGGCAGACCCCAAGGGCGTCAGTGAGAACAAACAGCCAGTCCCTCACCCCTCCATCCTCCTCACTCTGTGAGCAAAGCTAGACTCCAGTAGAAAATAAGCAACACTCTTATTCTCTACATGGAAGAGAGAACTCACATGCACAGAACTTCACTTACATTTGTCGGAGCCTCCTACCAGCTTTGCCATTCCTCCTACAGCTGGGAAGTCCATGTTCTTATGTCCATTACAGAAATGAGGGAACTAAAACTCAAAGAGGTTAAGCAATTTGACCCCAATCCTTTCTAGCTGGGGCTTGAACCTTGATCTTCCTAATCCAAAGACCATCATCTTTCCTCAATGGCACCCATTTCCCATCCTAGCAGCTGATGACTTTCAAGATAATTTCTTGTTTGTTGGCCTATTTTTACTCTCCTCAGCGCCTGGTGATGTCCAGGATGGGTACCAACATCCTTTTTGAATCAACAAGGAAGCAGAATCTCAGAAAGTCCATGACCAGTTTGTTGATGAAGCTGGGAAGAAGTGACCCCAGGATCTTCTCATTTCAGCTATTTTTTTCTGGCATCACTCATGTCCCTTGTCATCATAAAGATCAGTATATGGCTATATCCAAAGAACCCACCAAAACACTGCCATACTGCTAGTTTTTTACCTCAATTGAAATAATCCAGCTCTGCCTGAGTCACAGTCTCATCCTTAATTGGTCACAGGACTGCCCAGTCTGCATTATTACCCACTGCTGTGGGTCCAGGGTACGGTGGGGTGGCTATAACAAACACGGCTCCTGACCACAAGAACCAGGTACAGCACAACTGGGGTGACTCAGTGGTTGAGCATCGACCTATAAACCAGGAGGTCATGGTTCAATCTTAGGGCACATGCCTGGGTTGTAAGCTTGATCCCCAATAGGGGGGTAGGTACAGGAGACAGCCGATCAATGGTTCTCATCATTTGATGTTTCTCTCCCTCTCTTTCCATATCCCTTTCTCTCTCTGAAGTATGTATGTGTGTGCGTATATATTTTATTATTTTTATTAATTAATTTATTTATTTATTTTTATTTATTTATTTTTTATTTTATTTTATTTATTTTATTTTATTTTATTTTAATTTAATTTTAAAGAACGAGGTACAATTGGGGAGTGGAATTCCCCTAAAGTGTAACAGACGTACTGAGCAGACTCAAAATAGAAAATATCCATTAAACTCAATAAACATCTGAATCTTAAATCAATTCTTTAGGAGGGTATGCCCACATATGCATCGAAACCAGAGAGTGTGACCATGGTGAAGACTGAATATCATCGTACGTTAGAACTTGACAATGAACCTCAAAAAGGTTTTAACTTGGGACAGTCCCACGGGAAGAGCTCTCCTGATGGGAAAATGCTTGTGGAGAACACTCCAAACACCAGCCTTTGTCAGCCAACACCGCAACGACCTGGTCTCATACTTTCCAAACAGTGAGCTGGACCTGACTCTGACTTACAACATTGTAATCCAAGTCCTCCCCCACTTCGGCCGAGTCCCTGGGTTCCAACCAACACCCTCTCCTGGGTTAGAGATGATGTGTGGGGAGAGGCGACTAAGATTTGACTAAGCGACTCAAGTCTAATCCAAATGCCTCTGAACGTTTAATTTCGGCTTCCAGGGAGGGAAAAGGCATTTAGAATGCAGAAATGATGGGGTTCGGAGGCTGAGTCTGGCAGCCTGCTCAGCCACCTCTGAATAGACCTTCCAGATGGGGGTGTATGGTCACAGAGTTCACAGAGGTGTTAAGTACAAAAGCATTCCTGGGGAAAAAAGATTTTTGGAATGAAGGTTTTAAAATTTTACTTATGTGAAATTTGAGGGACACCTAAAAAGAGAGACGCCAGAGCTGCGTTCTGTGACAGATACAGCAACTTTGTCCTTGAAAGGACACCATCCTGGCAGGGACGTCCCTGAGGAGCCCTATCTATATCTCAGTCTCATTCACCAGCAGCCGCCTCTGACCACCAAGAGAATAAAGGAAACTCAAAGAAGGGACAAATGACCATCTTCCCCGACTCTCTGGCCATGCCCTTCCCAGCAGCAGTCAAAAGTTTATATGGTTGGAGAACAACCAGAGACAAAGGATACTTCCATGAGAATCTCAAAACCCAGACACTTTGTAAAGATGATTTGCTCACGATAATCGATTTGGTCATATTGAAAGAAATTTTTCAGACTGTATCTTCTTAGATTATTTTTAATACCTTTATGCCCTCCATAAAGACTGAAAATAAAGACTCTCCCTGAAAAAAATCCACTAAACCACTTCATTTTATCTGTTTCCTGAGTAAAATAAAGATTGGTGCCTTCATTCAAGTCACTGCAGTTAAGAATGAATCCTTGGTTGGTGGTAGACCAGATGTCAAATCCCAGTTCTGCCACATGTGAGCTCTGACTCTTTGGACAAGTGACATAAACTTTATAAGCCTGGGTTGCTTCATTTATAAAGTGGGGGGTATTAAGTCTACTTCACAGGATTGTTGTGAATATCAAATTAGATAGCATATATGAAGTATCCAGCACAGTGTGTAGCATAGACCATAACAACCAACCAGTGTTTTGTGTTATTGATTTCACTAAACGGTGCTACGAGTTCCCCACAAATAGTATGCAGACCATTTCAATTACTTTAACGGTTTGATCATGTGGTGGGAATCTGTACTTATGATTGTGATTTCATCCTGCATACATATATGATAGTCACATTGCCTGTTGCTAAGAGTGTTTCTCCCTCACGTGGTAGAAATAAATACACATGTTATCTGACACTATTCCACTCATCCTGCTTCCCTGTCAGAAGCTCTACTGGCCCTGTTCCTGACGGGATTTTGACAGGTTCTAGGATGTCAGACATGTTTATTAGCATTCGTTTTCACCTATAGCCTGTTAAGAATTTGCTAATTAAGGGGATGAATTCTATTTCCAATCGGTCACTGGCATAAAGTTGCCCGTTTTGTTTCTGATACGTCAATAACTTGCCTTTCAGATCCCTTCCAAACTGTCATTACCTCGGTCTCGGCCTCCTCAGCATTGGCTAAGCTCCCTGAATGCAAAATGGCCCTCTCAGTTCGAACCCCATTAACTGAATTCCTTCCCAGGCACACTCCCTCGCAATTAGCTTAGGAATTCTGTGTAGAGGAAACGTCTCTAAACTTCAGGGTCAGGTTGCAATCTGGGCTCTTCCAGAAACTAGATGCCTGACTGGAGTAAGACAACCTCATCGTACTCAGTTTTTTCGCCTACAAAATGGGGTTCAAGTTGGAAAGGGTTGCCATAAACCATTACAAATGCTTCCAGCTCTAAAATTCTATGATTTCATTTAATGTTATTCAGACTCAAGTTCAACATATTTCTCTAGATTTAGGTTAAGTTTGCTTTCTACAGAATCCTTCCCCAAATGCCTTTCCTCCCCAATACAATTCATTGGGTCCCCCACATAGAAACATGGGGTGGCTGGACATCCCTGTACACAACTTATTTTCAGCAGCACAAAAATCGTATACTTAAAAAATTAATCAAAACGTCACCCATCCCCAAATTATATAATACATTCAAGGTTAGAGTTTTTGTTATCATAATTTAGCAATCTACTGCCTCTAACTCACAAGCAGAATCCACCAGTGAGAAAGAGCTGATAATGGCTAAGTTCCCAGCATTACCCACATCACCACCATCGCAGACCGGTTGGGAAATCTTAGGAAATAACATTTCTTAATGTCTTCATTTAGCCTTGACCAATGAATTAGAAATCTGAGTAGCCAGCTTGCTTGGCAAAGCTCTTGGAAATGCGTTGAATTCTTTGGAAACTTCTTAAGGAAGGTTTGGGTTCAGTGTAAATTTGGGGCAAAGGATGACATTGGTTTCTATTTTAGCAAAGGCAGGGAGATTTGGGCAGGGCAGAGACCAGCAGTTATGACTAAGCCAAATGGAGTTCAGTATGCCAGGCTGTTCGCACAAAGCAACTATTATTGTAAGTCATTCAGTTTTTCAGTGGCCTAAGGCTTGGAAGCTTCTAGAAGCTTCGGAGGGAATTTCCTAAACTCTCACTCATGATTAGATTGGTGAGAACACTGGTCCAGACTTTCCATCAGAGTGAAAAGGGAAAATCATAGCCAGGCAGCCCCAAAGCTCACTCAGTTTCTCTTTGGAGTCTTTTTCCCCAAATGGTCCTTCAGACCAACTCCTTGAATTCCAACACTAATGACATTTTCGAATCCATGTTCCGATGTCATGATTCTTTGTTATGCTCTCTGGCTACACGCTCACAAAATTTAATAATTCTTTTGCGACTTTATTAAAGAAAATGTGCACGCTGTCTATAATATTTGGACTCCCATTTCTGATTACTGTAATTCATAAACTCCAGAATTTCCTTATCTTTGCTGAAACGGATCTTTGCTAAAATGGATCTTTCCTAAGAATGGCTATATATGGCTGTTTCATATTTCATGCACATTTTTTAGTGTGGGCCAGAAGTCGGCAGATTTTTATAAAAGTCCCAATGGTAAATATTCTTAGCTTTGTAAGCCATAAGGTCCCTGTCACAGCTACTGGACTCTGTCAAGGTAGCTCAGAAGCAGCCCTTAAACATCATAAATAAGTATAGCTGTGCTCTGATAAAACTTTATTTAAAGAACATTTGGTCCGCGGGCTTTCATTTGCTGATCCCTTAGATGGGCACTCTTTCCATAAAACAGCCAGATCAAATGACTTGGGATCTAATCTAAAAATGGGTTGGGTTTTTATTTACTTGTATTTTTATTCTGATACAGACAAGAAAGCGGAGATGTAGCTGGACTTAGCGATTTTCTCATAAAGATTGGAAATTCAAACACAGTTTTGTTAAGGTACAATAACCACTAACATTGATTTAAGGCTTTACAATATATATTTTTTAAAATATATTTTTATTGATTTCAGACAGGAAAGAAGAGGGAAAGATAGAAACATCAATGATGAGAAAGAGTCTTTGATCAGCTGCCTCCTGCCTGCCCCTATTGGGAATTGAGCCCATAACCTGGCATGTACCCTGACCAGGAATCAAACCATGACCTCCTGGTTCATAAGTCGACGCTCAACCACTGAGCCACGCCAGCTGGGCGGCTTTAGAATCTATGAAAGTTCTTTGACATACTTTATTGCACGGATTCATCAAAAGAACACCAGGAAATAACTTTTTGTTCCTCCTTATTTTGTAGAGGAGGGAACTAAGAGTTTCATGATTGACTTTGAAAGTGAACCCAGGTCTGACACCAAAACGTCACTGGTCTCCGACTAAATCATAGCAAAAACAGCCATCCTGCTTTGAAACGGGAGCTTAAGGACATGATGAGGGACTTTAAGTCCACCAAGTGATGGTGCCTTTCAGCTGACATTTCTTCATTGAAGGCACAAATCTACAAACAAAACCGCAAGTCAACGCAAAGCTACCGGTCAACATCCGCTCTTACGTATAAATATTTAGCACGCCAGGCCCTGATTTACATCCTATGATGCAGTCACAAGCTGAAAATAAGGCGGATCATAATAATCTGGCTCAGCAAACCTTCCCTGGTTCCTAACAGGAGCCAATTTCTTTTTCTAAATATCAACTTTCTATATCCTAACGCTCCATTTCAGAATTCTTTCATCTAGAACAACATTCTGATGTATTCGTTCACCCTCTCTGTATTACAGATCCCTGTGTCAGAACTCCGGGCCCTTCTCCAAGCCTTCACGGTCAGAGGATAATTATTGAAATGTTTTCTGTTATCATATCTTCCAGTGTTTGCAGCACTTGAACTTGACTGGTATCTAGGCCTGAGACAGGAATGCTTTGGGGCTGTTAAGTGACCTCCTCGTTGCTGCTCCCCAAATGTTAGTGTCAGTGTAATCTGAAGCAAGCGAATGCCAAATGTTATCATTTTTTTGAAGGCTGTTCTCCTCGAAGAAAAAATAAATAAAACAGAAACAAAAATTCCGATGGTTTTGCCTTCTTTGCTTTGATTAATGTCAGGACATTTTCCCGAGGCAGGAATGCCAGTCTTTTATTGTTCTTACTATGAAGACGATTGTTTTTAAATTTATGGTTGCAGATTTTTAAAAATTTTTAATACATTCTCCAGTCTTGCCTCTCAGATCTCATTTTTATTGGCTAGTCAACTTTTATCTATCCAGCCAAATATGTGTGCTTCTGTCCCTGTCTTTTCAAACTATGCTTAATAAATTTAAGGATAAAGGGGTTGGGGTTCTTTTATTTTCATTAATCACTATGTTTTCCATAAAAATTAAAGTATTGGGGGGTTCTGCATGTCATATTTTATTTCAGAGACAAGGCTTATAACCACTCCTGCCTCTTAAGGGGTATGTGACTGAGCAAGAATCTCTAACCCTCTAAGAGCCTCACTCTCTTATTTGGATTATCCTAAATGCAGATCTGAGACAATGACCTTGGAGCAGGGGGCTTCCTGGAGATGGTGGCAGCAGTAGGCGATCTCGGGAAACACTATGAGTCAGTGGAGATGAGAGACAGGGCTGGGATCATCAGTGAGCTGTCCACTGCTCTGGGCAGTTGAGGCTCCGTCCACCATCCCACCCCAGCCAGAACTCTCTGAAAGACTAAGCAGAACTCAACTGAGAACTCTCCCACCAAGAGGTGACAAGATGGGGTATTCCCCCACCCACTCCTGTCCCTCATTCATTGGTGATCACTCCGGAACTGTTAGCTCTCCAGTACTTCCGGCCTGCCCCAAGGTCAAAGGATGCCCTCACATGGGAAGACCCCGGAAGCTGACCAAGAGCAGAAGAACCAGCTTCCGGTAACTTTCCACATGAAAGAAAAGCATATGGGCAGGGCCCAACCAGGGCTTGCTACGCTCAGTGTTCTTCCGTGGGAGTAAAAATACTTGCCTCCATTACCTCCTGAGATGGCCAGAGAGATGAATCACAACTAGTACTTGTACACCACTTCCCGTTCACAAAGTATTTTCACAGGCATCTGGTAACACATTCCTCACACATTCCTGTAAGGATGCTCTCTAATGATGCTCTCCAATTACTGCAGGCAGAGCCGGGGCTCAGGAAAGATGAATGACTTGCCTCCCATTCCAGAACGAGACACCAGCCAAGGCGGGATTTGAACCAGCGTTGCAACCGTTGTACGTGTGAGTGTTCTTTGTCTAATACAAGGGACCCTGAGAACACAAGTCACTGCTATTCCTCAAGAGGCGTTACAGCAACAAAACAAGTTCCTCAGTAGGAATTCTTCCCTTTTATCAACTATATACCGTGTTTCCCCGAAAATAAGACATCCTCCGAAAATAAGACCTAGCGCATGGAAAGATAAGACATCTCCTGAAAATAAGACCTAGGGCAACTTTGGGAGAAAAAATTAATATAAGACACTGTCTTATTTTCAGGGAAACGGGGTAGATGGACAGATAGATCGTGTTTAATACATTTGTAAAATGCATGAAGGACACAGGGCAGAAGTGCCTTCTCGCCCTGGTGTGGTGGGGTGTGGCCAATTGGGTGAAACTATATCCACGTGATTAGCTGCTCTGGGTGCCACTTAATTAATTACATTAAATCAGGAGCAGGACAGGAGCCAAGCCCACCAAGGCACATCCAGGGACAAAGTCAACAGAGGGAAAGGAGGGCCTGCAAGCACACTGAGAGCCCCCCACCCTCACCCCCATCTGTGTAGACTCGATATGCACACTGCTTTTCTCAATGGAGCTAGTAAAGAAAATTAAATTAGCTCACAGCCTCCACGCAATCTCGGTCACCCGAGAGCCTCCGAATAGAACAAAACGCTGACCCACCTTAGCCTCAGGTCAAGGCGTTTTATTGGCCAGAAGAGGGTCATAAACTCCTCGGTGGAAGCAAAGGCCCAGGAGGAAGGCAGAAAGCACAAACCCGGGTATTTACTAAGCAGCCTGTTTGCATTAACCGTGTTTACGTTACCGACTTGTTCTAAAACGATTCCGGCAGTCGCTTTGGGGTTTTGCTCTCAACAGTACTGGCCCATTTCCTTTGCGCTGTGTACATTTATTTTCCCTTCCTTTATTGGATTTCTTAAACACGCCTACTGCCCACAGGTCTCTGGGCAGGGCTTCCAGATGAAATGCTACAATTCCATGACGCGCAGCGGCCAAAGAATGGGATTTCATGTAAAGGGGAGGGTGGGTGAGTCAGGAGTGGGAGGAGTATATCAGGAGAGTCAGTCGGTGCCCAATCAGGAAGGTACAGCTGGTACCACACCTGGTAGGCACTGGGCACAGGAGCTGTTTGCTGGACTCAGTAAATTAGCAAAACCCTTACAAGTTTGAGGTTGGATTTGAACTAAGATGCCAGCAGTTTAAAGTGGGTCATAGCCCTAGCCGGTTTTGCTCAGTGGATATAAGGGTCCTGGGTTCGATTCCAGTCAAGGGCACATGCCCGGGTTGCAGGCTCAATCCCCACTAGGCGGCATGCAGGAGGCAGCCGATCAATGATTCCCTCTCATCATTGATGTTTCTATCTCTTCCTCTCCCTTCCTCTCTGAAATCAATAAAACTATATATTTTTAAAAAATAAAATGGGTTCTAAAGTGGAACAAAAACCATCCCTCGTCCCTAGGCTGTGGCTGTGTATCTGTGTTCAGGAAAGCTCAAAATGAGTTCATGTGAAGACAGGACTGATATGTGTAAAATGGAGAAGGACTGGTTACAGTAATAGCTAACATTCATTGAGTGATTACACATATCAAGTCCTGTTCTTTATGGATAAAGGCGTCTCCATCTCATCTACATAAGACCATTTTGAGGGTCATTTTGTCAACGAGAGCACTGAGGCACAGAGAGGTGGAGTAATTTTCCCAGAGTCACACAGCAGGTCGGTGGAGGGCCAGGATGAACTCAGCCTGACACTGGAGATGGCTGTACTAGATGGACTGTGGGGGCCAAAGAGAATGCCCATATCCCCCTGAAGGGCTTGACCGTTTAGATGGCACCTTTTTTGGCAACGGCACTCAATAACATCGTCACAATGGACTCAAGAGTGGAGGGAGCTATTCCCCCAGCTGCTTTTTCTCTCTCTTTTGTGGATAGAATTCAACAAAAACAGGCCAGAAACACAGAGACACCTCACAGGTTCTCCTCCCCTAATGCTTCCATGTCTTTCCCTCCTTCCTTTTGGGTCACATGGTTTCTTCTTATGTTAAGGGCCAAAGTGGTAGCCAAGCCAACATGGCTGCAGAGACAAACAAGTGTGAAGGGACAAACTCAGATATGACACACATTTTGGAATTAACCAGACAGAAAAGTTAAAATAACTATGATTAATATTTAAGAGTTCTAATGGGGGGGAATGACAATCTTATATAATAAAAGCCTAATATGCAAATTGACCCAATGGCTAAACAACCAGTGGAATGACCAGTCACTATGATGCACACTGACCACCAACCAGGGGGCAGACACTCAATGCAGGAGTTGCCCCCAGTCCTGCAGAATGGTGGCCCCGGTGGGGGGCAGGGCTGGTGAGTGGGTGGTGCCAGGGTTCCCCTCCTCCCCTGATCACCCTGCCAGTGGCCCCACAGATTGGCCCTGATTGCCGGCCAGGCCTAGGGACTCTACCCATGCAGGAATTTCCTGTGCCGGGCCTCTAGTGTATAAAAATAAATTGATAATATAGCAGAGATAGAAACTCTAAGAAAGAAGCATAGTTAGCAATTCTGGACCTCATTCTGAGGGTTCACTCCTGAGATACTAGCTCAAATGTTCTTGGTTTTGTGGTCTGCTATTTTACACAACAAACTAAAACTGAAATGGAAATAAATAATTGTTTTGATAGGCTCATCAGGAGACCAAACACAGCTGAGAAAAGAGCCAGTGAGCTTGAGATATAGCAATCGAAATTTCCCAAACTGAGATGGAGAGAAAAAAAGAATGATAATTTTGTAAAAAAGAACAGAACATAAAATAAAAAAAAAGTGTGGGACAATCTCAAAAGATCTAGCCATAGGTGTAAAATTGGAATGCCAGAGGAAAAAAAGAAAAAAACAGAGTAGAAAAATATTTGAGGTAATAATGGCTGAGAATGTTCCAAAATTAGTGAGGACACCAAACCACAGATCCAGAAGGATCAGAGAGCAACAAGCAGGAAAAACACCCAAAACTCTACACACAGGCATATCATCTTGAACTGTGGGATTCCAGAGACAAAAAGAAAGTCTTAAAATAAGCCAGAGGAAAGAACACCATGCCTACATAGGAACAAGAAGAAGACTTACAGCAGTCTTCTCATCAGAAATCATGGAAGGAAAATGAGAATGGGGTGAAATATTTAAGTGTTCCAATACAAAAATTATCCTTCAAAAGTGAAGGAAAAATAACTTTCTTAGACAAACAAAAACGAATGGAATTCAAAGCAGCCAGTGGACCCTGTAAGAAATGTTAAAAGGATCTTTTTAAGATAGGGAAAAAGGTTATAAAATGGAAACTTATAAAGTCAGAAACTTCTGAGTCAGAAACTTGTGTTTATATAAAAGAAGAGCATTAGAAAGGAGAAAATAAAAGTAAAATAAAATCTTTAAATTTCATATTCTTAATTGACTTAAAAGTTAACTGTTTAAAATAATACTAGTAACAAGGGACTGAGTGATTGTAGCATATTAATTAAGTGAATGAAAGCAACGTTAAAAGGGACTCAAGCAGAAAGAGAAGTTGAAACTACATTGTTATAAGGTGACTGCCCTACAGGTGAAGTGTTTTACAGACTTAGGTTAGCTGTAAGTGTATATTGCAAACTCTAGAGAACCATACAAATTTAAAAGGAGAAGTAAAATAAATATGCTGAGAGAAAAAAATGAAATAAGAATCATAGTATTTTATAGGACACCATGATCTTAAACTAGTAATCAATAATAGAAAGCTATAAAACTTGAAAAATATTTGGAGATAAAATAACATACTTGTATAAAAAGAGACATGATTAAAGCAGCAGCCAAAGAAATTGAATATATTTTGAACTAAGTAGAAATAAAAATATAACTTATCAAAATTTGTAAGATATAGCAAAAGCAGTGCTTAGAGAGAAACTTAAATGCACATGTATTAGAAAAGAAGATCTAAAATTAAAAACCTAACCTTCTACCTAAGTAAATTAGAGAAAAAGGCCATATAATCCTAAAGCAAGAACAAAATAAATAATATAAAAGTAGAGCAAAATTCAATTAAATTACAAGTGAAAACAATAGAAAGGCAGTTTTAAATCAAAAGCTGATTCTTTGAAAAGATTAATACAATTGACAAATCTCTATCCAGGCTCACCAAGGGAAAAAAGAGAGATGACACAAAGAACAAACAGTAGAAAAGGAAGAGAAATCCTCACTACAGATCCCATGACATTACGGAGATAATAAAGGAATACTAGGAACAAAGAGCTCACCAAGTGAGCTTAGATTAAACGAACCAATTCCTTGAAAGATACAGATTACCAACACTCACATAAGGAGAAGCAGATAATCTGAAGAGGCCTCTAATTACTTAAAAAGTACAATTCTTAGCAAACTTGCAAAAAAAAAAGGAAGCATCAGAACCAGATGGTTTCACTAGTAAATTATGCCAAATATTTAAGGACGAAATTATATCAACACTCCAAAATCTCTTCCAGAAAAAATGAAGCCGAGGGAACACTTCCTAATTCATTCCGTGAGGCAAGTATTACCCTAATGCCTAAAACAGATAAAGACATTACAAGGAAAGAAAACCGGCTGATCTCTCTCAAGACCATAAATGCAAAAATCCCCATTAAAATGTCTGCAAAATGAATCCCACTGTGAGCCACACAATTAGACATACAATGAAGCAGGATTATCCCCGATATGCAATGATGATTCAACATTCAAAACCAATTAAAATAATCCACCAAATCAACAGGCTAAAGAAGAACATGTATATGACCATATCAGTTAGGCAGAAAATGTATTTGACAAAACGTAACACCTATTCATGTGATTAAAAACTCTTAGCAAGTCCAGCTGGCGTGGCTTAATGGCTGAGTGTCGACCTATGAACCAGGAGGTCACTGTTCAATTCCCAGTCTGGGCACATGCCCATGTTGTGGGCTCGATCTCCAGTCAATGATTCTTTCTCAACACTGATGTTCCTATCTCTCTTTGCCTCTTCCTTCCTCTCTGAAATCAATACAAACTTATATTTAAAAAAAAAACAAAAAAAAAAAACTCTTAGCAAAATGGTAATAGAAAGTACTTCCTAGACTTGAGAAAGAGTGTGTACAAAAACTCTACAGTTAATATCATACATGATGCTTAAGAAACTGGATGCTTTCCCTCTAGATTGGCAACAAGGCAAGGAGGACCTCTCCCCCCCACTCCTATACAACCTCATAATGAACGTTCTAGTTACTGCAAGAAGACAAGACCATAAAATAAAAGGTATACAGATTGGAAAGGAAGAAGGAAAAAGTGCCTTGGACACATCACCAAGATGGCTGCGGTGGAGCCCTGCAGGGAATGTCTCCAGGTAAGAAGGGAAATGAAAAGAGCAGGACTCTAGTCAACGCCACTCAGTTCAGGGGCCTCAGGCTCTACTAAGCTCACGGAGCTGGACCGGCAGTTCCCCCTTCAATAGGCTGTCATGACAACGCAGGATTTACAAGGCCCAAAAGTCAGGTTGACCTCTTTTGTTTTTAATCTTGCAAATTGGTGTTCCAACCCAGGAATGCTCCTCCTCGATAATAAACCTAAGTGCAGCTCCCAGGCCACCCGGGAAGATGGGAAATAATGACACAGACTTAACTGCCACAAGCAGACTCTGGGACACCGTTGTTTGGTAGACGGGTACGAGGTGCCCAAAGGCAGAGAGAGCTGAGATTCCCTGGCCTAACTATGGTGGACTCATTTCTTCCAGCCACTTTATACTGAAGCCAAACATGTTACCAGAGCTCCCGCGGGGTCTCTAATTGCCCCGGTGGCTTTGGTAATTGCTCTGGGCTCTCTCCCCAAAAGAGTAAACAATGATGTGTCCTTTTAGATTTCCCACATCCTCTTATTCCAAATGCTCCTCAAATAAGTACGTACAGAAGGAGACAAAGACCCCGATAATCGCCGTAATCGTGGGTTCTTCTCCACACAGAGTCAAGTGTTTTTGGTGCTTATTTTAATCATCAAATTTCTCTCCTGGTATATATACCCTTTCCTCAAGAAAGCGGAGAATTCACCCTGGTTGAGATTCACAGAAGAATGTAAAGGACCTACTTGAAATGTCTCAGAGAACTCAGAGTATCATAGGTAAGATATTTAAATACCCATCTCCTTCTAGCCAACCCTCTCCCCCTTTTCTATAAAAATATTTAATTTTTTTATTGATTTCAGAGAGGAAAGGAGAGGGAGGGAGCGAGGTAAGGAGAGAGAGAGAACATCAATGATGAGATAGAATTGGCCATCTCCTGCATGCCCCCCACTGGGGATTGAGCCCACAACCCAGGCATGTGCCCTTGACTGGAATTGAACCTGGGATTCTTCAGTCCGCAGGCCGACGCTCTATCCACTGAGCCAAACCAACTAGGGCCCCCCAACCCCTTTTAAACCTTAGATGCCCCTATCAGCTAATTACCACTCTCCGAAATGCTAGTTGGCTTACGGTAGACACCATGAGTCAAGCTTTCCCTTGTCCCACTGACCCTCAAAATGCTTTCCACATTTGATGAAAATTTTTAGCATCGCCTCACTGTCATTTTCTGCTGGATTGGTTGACAGGGTCAACTTGACCCCTGTTGAAAAGGACTGTTTAACTTCATCCCCAGCCAAAGCTACTCAGCATTGTCAAACTCTTGGTCAACTAGACCAGGCACCAGACCTGGAGCCAAAAAATCAAAATCAAAATGAGCATCTAAAGCAGCAGCAATAGAAAGGAAAAAGAAGAAGGTCAGAGGTGCAGGGAGCCCTCCTATAGAAATGTTATTTCCTGGACAGGCTGGCAGCTCTGGGAGTGACAACATACATAGTGAGTATGAGCTCTGAGCAGCACTGGAGACAGACGGACCACGATTTTAACGCCCATTCGGCCACGTATTGGCTATGTGATTTGGGACAAATAATTACTTCTGTAAACCTAGGTTTCCTTTTCTGTAAAATTGCAAGAATAATAATTATCTCAAGCTTGTTGAGAAGATTAAAGATTTAAATATGTGTGCCAGGTTAATATTAATACATGTTAGCTATTACCTTTCTTCCAGCTTTTTTTTTTTTGAGGTATTACTGATATTATCACCTTTACATATAACACATAACAATAGCATATGTACATTTGAGGTAACTTGCTTTTATAGAACAGAGTACAGGTGGCTTATTGATTGGTTGGTGGACTGATTGATTGTATCATGAAAAAAATTAAAATATTCTCAAATTATTATATCTTGTTTAAAGTTAAAGAAGTTTTCTCTATCATTTTGAGTTAGTCAGCTAGAGCTGCCACCCCATCTGAGGTCAGCCAAGCCTGGTACAGGTCAGCAGTACTACCAGGACAGCCCAGACTAAAATGCTGAACCATAGAATCATGAGCCAAATTATTTTGTACTGATTTCAGACAGTAGGTTTTGACTTGGTTTGTTACACAGCAATAACAAACTGATAGATACATCTACAAAGTAATCGGGACTAAACAATGCCCTTTAGGAAATACAGAAGAAATGCAACGTGTGATTATAAGTGAGAAGAGAAGACATACAAAGGCCATCTATATCCTGCAGCTGTTAATAAGGACAATTTCACCGTTAGTTAAATGCAATATGAAAACATTAACATTAAAGTGTGATGAAGTTATACACAACCTGGAAATGATTATCTTTAAGCAATTCTAGTATTTTGCTTCTCATTTAGGATGAAAAGCAATGAGGCTTCTGAGAATGAATAACGGAGGGTTGGGGGGTGGGGAGACATCAGGGACTGAAAGAAAACTCTCTCTCTCTCTCTCTCTCTCTCTGGTTCAATTCATGTTTGAGAAAACGAGTCAGCTCACTTTTACTTCTATCCAAATTGGTTTGCCCATTCCTTGAAATTACATATGATGACATAATCTGAGTCCAACTTGGCAAAAGAGAGAATCTGCAGCTCGAGTCTCGTTTCCCTTCAATTTTCATTTCCCCTGGGTCCCATTCATATTTCTTACAGACACTTTCCCTTGTGACCCAATCTAATTTGATTCCCTACCACATTTCCCCTACCAAGAGCTTCCAAAGCTATTTTGCAGAGATCCTATAAATACTGCTTTGACAATATTTCAAAGATAATAATTCAGGGGAGAGCTTTGACTCCACAAAGAAAGGGGGTGGGGGAAAAAAGGGTTCTTTTCAGGACAGTGTCTACAATGGTGCCTGGGTGTTAGTTGCCAATCAATCTCAGGATCTACACTGAGTGCCAGATTATTATGATCTCTGAATGCATAATAATCTCACCATCCACTGTGTGTGTGTGTGTGTGTGTGTGTGTGTGTGTGTGTGTGTATTAGAGGCCCAGTGCATAAATGTGGGGTCCAACCAGCCTGGCCAAGGGGAGAGAACACGGGCGGTTGGCCGGCCTGCCTGCTGGTCGAACTCCTGGTTGAGGGGACAATTTGCATATTAGCCTTTTATTATATAGGAATATACACTGAGTGGCCAGATTATTATGCGTTCAGAGATCATAATAATCTGGCCACTCAGTGTATTTTCCCAAGTGACTTAGAATTGGCCTGTTATTTTGGCTTTCTATAGAAACAGCCAACCATGAGTTTAAAGTGGAAGGAAAAATCTGACCAGTCAGGACGAAGCTCTGGAAATGAAGGAGGGTTTCTATTCGATGAAAAAACACAATGACAAAACTAAGAATGGCCATGCAGGTACCAGACTCCACTGTCATGTTAAGAAGTGGGAGAATGAGCTGGGATTCCTCATTGTGGAGAGATCTGACATCTGGGAAATGGCCATTTATTGACACCATTCGCCCTGTCTCCTCCTGGCCTTGTGGGTCTCGTCCCTCTGGCCCCTGATGATCAAACTCTCTTCACTCCAGCATTTAACTAAGAAACCCCTGTGTTAGTTCACAAGCACTGCCACAACCAATTGCAACAGATCGGGTGGCTCAAACAATAGACGTTGTTTTCCTCACAGTTGTGGAGGCTAGAAGTCCAAGATGAAGGTGTCAACAGGGTTGATTTCCTCTGACGGCTTCTCTCCTTGGCTTCTATATGACCACCGTCTCCATGTGACTTCACAGGGTCTCCCGCGTGTGTCTGTGCCTTCTTAAATGGACATCAGTCACACTGGATGTGACCCCATTTTACCTCTTTTTTTTTTTTAAATATTTTATTGATTTTTTTTTTTTTACAGAGAGGAAGGGAGAGGGAGAGCTAGAAACATCTATGAGAGAGAAACACCGATCAGCTGCCTCCTGCACACCCCTTACTGAGGATGTGCCCGCAACCAAAGTACATGCCCTTGACCGGAATCGAACCTGGGACCCTTGAGTCCGCAGGCCGACGCTCTATCCACTGAGCCAAACCAGTTAGGGCCCATTTTATCTCTTTAAAGACATATCCAAACACAGTCACTTTCTGAGAGGTACTAGGGGTTAGAGGTTCAATATATGAATGGCAAGGGGTGTGGAAGGATTGGGACGCAAGTCAGTCCTAACACATCTTAAGGTCCTTTACCCTAAAAACCTCTCTACCTTTTACTGTACATACTCAATATCAAGTCAATTTTCTCAGTTTCATAACCACACAAAGGGGCTGAAAACAACTTCCAGGTTACAGAAACATATCCACTTCAAAATGCACCTCAATTTCAGAAATGGGAATGATCAGAGGGAAAAAAATCATCCTAGAAGAAATATGGTAATAGATGTCTTTGAAAACTAAGAAATTTCTGCTAGATTCAAAAGACTGGGTCTCTAACGGTTAGAATTAGAATAAAACCGCTATGGTCCATGGAAGAGGGATGAGAAGATGACGCCCCACGTGACGATCCATTGAGATCATGCAGCTACACATTCTAAACACTTGTCACATCAGTAAGATGCTCAGTGTAGGTTGGACAGGCAGTGAGGAAGGGAGCAGAATATTCTCATTCAGAAACAGTACGCTGTGCATGGACTACAGCAAGCTTCTTCTTACAAGGCCCCTCTTTTCAAATCCCGACAATGCTCTACTTCACCCCCTAATAATTACATGAATATTAAACAGGCAGCCAATGATTGTTGACAGGGAGATTCAGCACCATCATTTCAAGGATATTAAGAGAGGGACAATGTTTTTCTTTGTGTGTGTTTTTTAATACCTTTTTATTGATTTCAGAGAGTAAGGAGAGAGAGAGAGAGAAAAAATGAGAGAGAGCCCTAGCCGGCTTGGCTCAGTGGATAGAGCATCGGCTTGCAGAGTGAAGGGTTGCGGGTTTGATTCTGGTCAAGGGCATATGCCTAGGTTGCAGGCTCGATCCCCAGTAGTGGGTATGCAGGAGGCAGCCAATCAATGATTCTCTCTCATCAATGTTTCTATCTCCCTCTCCCTTCCTCTCTGAAATCAATAAAAATGAGAAAGAATCACTGATCAGCTGCCTCCTGCATGCCCCACACTGGGGATCGAGCCCACAACCCAGGCATGTGCCCTGCCCAGGAATCCAACCGTGACCTCCTGGTTCATAGGTCAATGCTCAACCACTGAGCCACACCAGCCAGGCAACACGGGGACAATGCTGAGGCTAAGCTGCCTCCATCCTCACTCCTGTGTGTGTGTCCCTGTGAACCTTGTCACCCACTTCGAACTGAAAGGAAAAGTTGTTCATTGCCCAACAGCCACTTCTCAGGGGTAAACATGAAACAGAAACTCACCATGTGTTTTAAATGCTTCTCTTTCTGTATCAACGCTTCACCTCTGAGTCCATGACTTTCATGTTCACCTTGAACACTGAACACTGACCTCTAACCTTGACCGACTCCCTGGCCATGCATGAGACCGCCCAGATTCTCCCACCAATGCCACCTGGCTGCTTTACCTTTAGGAATATGACTGATGACTGAAGGCAGGTCAATTGCAAAATACCATATTTTCCGGCGTATAAGACGACCCCCTAATTTTACAGTTAAAACATAGGTTTAGGCCTATATTCGCTGTATAAGACTACCCCCCACTTCCGAGGCAACACCAGTTCTTTTTTTAATAGACCGCCTCTCTGACTCTGGCCAATCTGAGCAGGCTTTTTAGTAGAACACAGTGTCGTCTTATACGCCAGAAAATACGGTATGTGTCTTTTTCCCCACTCAAAGCGTTCCTTTCCTTGTTTTTGCACTTTATGTCTTTAAAAAAAAAAATCACCCTTATTTTGGAAATCATCTTAAAAGAGTATCATTCTTATTTTGATGTCTCTAACCACATAGCCCAGGCAGGGGGGTGCCCCGTGGCTGTTTTTCTTTGGTGAACTGATCAAAAGTCCCCTGGCTAATTATATCATCTCGCAGAGGGGAGCGAGTGCCATTCATACTTATTTGGCCTCGGCGTCTAGGTCGCCACTGTGCAAAGAGGCGAACTCTTTGGATGCTGACCAAAAAGGAGCAAGAGGGAGAACCAGCACCAGCGAGACAGACAGGCTGCTATTCTTGGATCCGTCCAAATATACCTTTTGGAAGCGGTGGAGCGAGAGAAGGCATTTTTTTAATTCCCACCACATTTGTCAGCCTGATGTCCTCCTGAGTCAGCAGTGCCCTGCTGGAGCTCAAAGGATCCCAGGAGCTTGCCAGCCAAATGGCTTCAGTTTGTTATCAGGGTTGTCTGTCCCCGATGGTTTGGTGCCGGGGCCCTGGCTTCTCCAAGTTCAAGGCCAGGACATACATGGTGTCCATGTCCTCCCTCTTATATGTTTAAGAGAAGGGCACAAGGACAGGCTGTGAGTGCTGGGAAATTTCTGGGTCTGAGTGTCTTTCTCAGGAGTCAGCGTTCTCCGCCAGGGCCTCTATTCATGTGGGATCTGATGTTATTTCATTTTCCTCTGGTCATCTTACTTCCCTGGAGAGAGCTTGACTCATGATATAATTATACGCTCGGCCAGTTCCCAGTGAAAGTTGCTCCGGCCTGCCACCGCCTGCCCCCCGCCGATGTCCCGTTCCAGGGCCTTTAAAGAGACCAGCGCTTGGCCAGAAACCCAGGGGCACTCTGCAGAACCGTTAGTGACTGGGTTCTCAGAGGGCACTTTGCACTGACCATCCTCTGTCCTCCGAGGGGTCAATGAGCCCTGGGCATGAGTGACTGACTCACTGCAGAGCCAGCCCCTTCTGTGGTCTGTGGGGCCTGCCTCCTTCTCTTCAGTGGCTCTTAAAATGGTTCCTGGAGGACATGTTTTCCAGTGTTTGGGATTTAGGCTTATTGCACAGAACATATCAATGGTGCCATGTGAGTGACAGCCTCGTCTTGTGCAAGGCCAGCGTGGAGACAGGTGACCGTGGCAGCCCCTTCTGCCCAGTGGCTGGTTCCCTGCCCCTAAAGCCACTGGTCCCTGATGGAGGTCCATCAGGGTAGGGAAAGCCTGCTGTAGAGGGAACTTGGGGAAGCCATCGTTTCCAGCTGCTCCACTTCATCGTTTCCAGCTTCTCCCCACTTGTGGTAATTACTTCCAGGGCTAGAAGCTCCTTACGCAATGCATCTGAGGGCCACGGCAGAACTAGAGTTCCAGAAAGGCAAAATATGTGTTTCACCATAAATCATTTTGTAGGCTTTGTTTTTAAACTCTCTTTTTAAAAATTGGCTATTGAAAGCATAAATCATTTTGAAATGCATTGTTGCGCTTATAGCATTTGTAGAAGTAAAACGTATGGTGATAATAATACCAAGGTAGGAAAGGAGAAATGAAAGTATATTATTGTAAAGTTCTTATACTTTATGCAAAATGGTATAATATGACCTGCAGGTACACTGGAATAAGCTAAAGTTATATATGGTAAGCCAAAAAAAGCAATCACAAAAAGCATTTAAATGGAGATGTAACAGATAAGTTCATACTGAAGATAAAATGGAACAAAAAATATGCAACCAAATCTCAATAAGGCAGAAAAGAGGAAAAGGGGTGGAGAACCAGGTGGGACAAATAGAAAATTCACAGCAATCACATTAAATATAAATTATCAAAACATAATAAGGAAAAGACAGGGGCTATAGATTGAAAAACAAACATAAAACAAGTAAAAAAAAAAAAAAGACACTTGCCAACTATAAACAAATAAAATTTTAATATAAAGACACAAGTTAAAAGGAAAAGGATAGAAAAAGATGTATCATTCTAGTATTAATCAAAGAATCTGGAAGTAGCTATATCAGTATAAAAATTGATTTCTGGTAAGAGGTAAAGAGGGTAATGTCATAATAAGAAAGCAGTTAATTTATCAGGAATGCATATCAATCCTACATACTTATGCAGCTAGTACTAGAGATTCAAAAATGCATAAAGCAAAAATTCAGATAGGTGAAATGAGAAATAGATAAACTCACAAAATATGGTCAGATATTTCCACACCTCTCTCAATAAATGATAGAACAAGTACACCCACACATACAGAAAAAACAGTAAGTATGTGGAAGACAAATAATGTTATCAAACAACCTGACATTTGTAGAACACTCTCCCCAACAATAGCAAAATACACTTATTTTCCAAGTGTACCCAGAACATTTACCAAGATCAGCAATATTTTAAGCCATAAGACAAGTCTCAATAAATTTAAAAATACTCAAACCATACAAAATATGTTCTCTGACCATAATAGACTTAAATGAAATATGAGTAACAGAAAAAAATCTTGGCAAAATCTCCCAATATTTGAAGACTAAATAATGCACTTTTAAATAACCCACAGGTCAAATGAGGAATCAACAGAAAAAGAGAAGTGTTTAAAATAGAAGAAAAAGAAAACATATTAAAATTTGTGAGGTCCTGCTAAAATAATACATAAAAGAAACTGTATAGCTTTAAATAGTTATATTAGAAAAGAAAAAAGTCTCAAATCAATGATCCTAATATCCTCTTTAAAGGACAAAACAACAAATGCTAAGTAGTAATAATAAAAAATGGAGCAGAAATCAATAAAATAGAAGACAGAAAAGTAATGTTAAAATTAATTAAATCAAAAGCTGGTTCTTTGAGAAGATGGACAAACTTGATAAACATCCAGAGAAAAGTGAGACTATATCAACTACCAATATGAGAAATCAGACAGGGACATCACTCTAGAGCCTACCAAATAATAAGAGGATATTCACTGACAAATAATAGCTAAAAAGAAAATAATTGTAAGATGTAAATTCTTTCTAAATTGATGACTAGTACAAAATCATCACAATCAAAATACCATCTGGCCATTATGCACAAATTGGAAAAAATTCCAAAAATCATAGAGAAATTCAAAAGACCTAGAATAAGTAAATAGTATTAAAGTAGAAAGAATGAAGTTGGAATACTTACACTATCTTATTTTAAGAGTTAGGACAAATCTACAGTAATCAAGAAAATATGATTTGCATTGATATAAAATAGATTAGAGAGTCCAGAGGATACATATAAATGGTCTACTATGACACTGTCATAAAAATTATCTCAAAATGGGTCATAGAAGTATCTGTAGAAATATAAACTATAGAATTTGCAGAAGAAGACAAGGAGGAAAATCTTGGTTACTTTGGATCTGGCAAAAATTTTAAAATAAGCATAAAATATCTTATATTTTAAAAAAGGTATTTATAATTTGTAACATCTATAATATGTTCTACTTCCTAAAAATTTAAACCTATTGTTCTTCAAAAGGCACTGTTAATCAACCAAAGAACTTATATGCATATGTGCATAACCCATGAACACACAATAGGAAGGCCTGGGGGGTGGGGCAGGCTAGAAGAGATCAATGGGGGGAAAGGGGAGCATATGTAATGCTTTCAACACAAAGATTTTTTTTAAAAAACACATAATAAAATGGTAATTATGTGAAAAAAGACACCATTAATAAAATAAAAAGCCAGTTACATACTGAAGATAAGATCTGTAAATCTTCTAACCCATGAAAATATTGGTACATAGTCTATATAAAGAACTCTTACAACTCAATATAATATATATACTAGAAGAAAATACACAAAATTATTTGTACTAGTCATTTCTGCATGTACGGATGATTTGTTAAATACTACTATTTCTTACTTCTGTATTTTCCATTTCTAAAGCTAGTGTGCTATTTTTAAAACCAGAACAACAACAAAGGACCTCATTAAAAAAATACTTAACAGCTGCTCTTCCTAACATTATGATTTGAGGGTCACCACACAGACAGATGGGTCCCCAGGTCTCCCTGGAGATGAGCCATGGATGGTGCCAGCTTTAAAATAGCCTCCAGGGACACAGGGGACCAGGGCAACGGATCCAATTGAGAGGCAGGCACGTTACTCAAGGCTGCACAAGGTGTGGTCTGAGGTGGGGGAGTCAGAATGTTAGAGGAACTGAAGCTGCAAGGAAAGAAGCAATAAAATAGGTCAAATCTACGACTCAAGGCAGGAAAACAAGGAAGATGGAATCTGGCGGGTTCTGTAATGGAGGGAGATGTAACTTCCTACAGGGTCAAGTGGCAATGTCCCCAAAGGCAAACTCAACAGAACACTTCGTGTTTCTGTAGCTTGGATCACATGATCTCACACATCTAGAGGAAATAATGAATAACATAAACTGATGAACAAAAACAGACCCAGAGAAAGAGAAGCAGCGATCAGACTCTCAAACCTCAGAGGGAAAGCAGGGGAGGGTGGGGGTAAGGGGGAGAGATCAACCAAAGGACTTGTGTGCATGCCTATGGGCCTAGCCAGTGGCCATGGACAACAGGGGGGTGGGGGCAAATGTGGGGAGGGGTTTTGGATGGGAATGGGGGGATGAGGACAATTATGTGATACCATAATAAAATAAAATAAAATTTAAAAAAATGATCTACAGGAAGGCTGTTGGGGGGTGGGGGGGTTGGGGGGGTGTTGCTTGTTTGAAAGGAAGGAGAGATGGACTCCCTTGGGACATGGAAGAAGCAAGACATGGATGTGCTTGCTGGGTTTTTTGTGTTCCAACTCTACTCCTCCTACTGATTTCATCTGTTTATTTATTTTAGAGTGAGAAATAGTGAGGGTTTAGATCCAGGAGATAAAAGAGCCCTTTTACCTAAGAGGCCATTTAAAACTTGGAGCACCGGTGGCAGAACTGGTGCCAACATCCAGGTGACAAATTTCAACTCCGAGGTGATGAAAGGGAAACTCTCGCCACCTCCACCGCACCTCACACACAGCCCACAGCACGGTTTTGGCTGGGAGAATGCGTGCTTTCACGAACCTTCTTCGCTCCCCTAAATTCCTGGTCCACACCCAGGCCCAGCTCCCTCGTCACAGCCCAGACCTTCCCGGGCAGCTAAATGCATGGCGATGTGCTATGCCATGATGTGCTTCCCAGAATTCGCCTCGCTTGCAGGTTACATTTCTTTAAGAAGACTTGGTTGAGTCAGTCTCCTCTACAGATTACAAATTCCACGTATTCTTGATACCTAGTACAGTGCTTAGAACAGTGGTCGGCAAACTGCGGCTCGAGAGCCACATGAGGCTCTTTGGCCCCTTGAGGTTTTAGCAAAGGCCAGCTTAGGAGTACCCTAATTAAGTTAACCACAATGTACCTACCTATATAGTTTAAGTATAAAAAAATTGGCTCTCAAAAGAAATTTCAATCGTTGTACTGTTGATATTTGGCTCTGTGGACTAATGAGTTTGCCTACCACTGGCCTAGACTACAGAAAGCCTATAACAACATCAAAAGGAATGAGGGAAGGTAGAGAGGAAACGTTATGTGTTACCTGTAGTGCAGGAATGCAGTTCCCTCATGGACGTTAGCGATGGTGGCGGATCACCATTATCCAGTAGCTGGCAGGCAGCGGCCGATAAGGATCCCTAAGGAAAAGAGAGTATGGGACATGAGAGGCGTCCTATAGATCCATAGAAAAATTACCAAGTTGCAGGAAGTGCACTCTTCTAGAACTCACGCCCTCTGCGTTCATAGTACACGCACACAGGATCTCTGCTGGCAAATGCCTCTTGTTCCTGTGATCAAATGAACCTTGCCCATGGTGTGGGATGGAAATTCAGACTTAGCGTTGAGTGGATTCCGCTGTCTTATCATCCACACTCCTCATCCCCTTTTCACCCAGTGTTCCCATGCCTCTGCGGTCCTCACTCAAACCCCTCGGTTCCATGGCATGTCCTTCCGTTGGATGAAGGGGTGGACTTTCTCAGGATCTTTGCCCTGTACGGGTCCAAGAGCTACTCCCAGAAGCCCCGTAAGGGAGCCAGACCCAGGAGGGCTTGCCAATGACTCTGCATCTGCTTGTCTCACTGGGCCAAGTCCCTCACACGTAGATGTTTGCCTTGGATTCTACGGGGACCATTTCTGAAAACTTATCTTCTTGGTTTGGGTACTTGAAAGAGAAGGGAAAGTGGGAGGAGGGGAGAGAAAGAGAAGGAAAAAATAGTTAAATTGGCCAAATTGTGTTTGCCTTGGTCAATCCCTAAGTTAGTCACTAAGGGCAGGGAGGGATGTGATGATGATGATGATGATGATGTTTCTGATGAGGAAGAGGAGGGTGAATGGCAGGAGACAGACACAACAGGTATGGATCTAAGAACAGCACCTGACTCCGAGTGCTGGCTCTGGGTTGCTTACTGGGTACTGCGGGCACAGCCTTAGTCAAACACTGAGCAGGTGGTGTCATTATCATGACAAATTTCAGAGGCAAGGCCTGAACCTCTCATGCTTGGGAAAACTCCTACAGGGACCGCTGCTCAGTCATCCCTGGGCTCGGTCCACACCTTCCTGTTTTCAGAAATGCTCCTGGCCACCCTGTGGCCTGCGCTGAGGGTGACTTCTCTTTCACTCCTTTCTGTATCTAGAACTGGAACCATCTGCGCGATTCAATTCATTTAGACACAAGCATGTGAATTTCTCCTACCCGGAAACGGGTTTAAACTGAAGCCCAAGTTGCTCATAGTTGTATTTTCAGCCTGTCGTAAATTACGCTTAAACCTACACTTCATAAATCCGGTCTTTGTCCTGGCCAGTGTGGCTCAGTGGTTGAGCATCATCCTATGAACCAGGAGGTCACGTTTGATTCCTGGTCAGGGAACATACCTAGGTTATGGGTCTCGGTCCCCGGTGGGGGACGCGCAGGAGGCTGTTAATCAATGATTCTCTCTCATCATTGAAGTTTCTCTCCTTCTCCCTCTCCCTTCCTCTCTGAAATCAATAACAATGTTTTTTAAATAAATAAATCTGGTCTTAGGGTACCCTTTAGCCCTTCTAGGATAAACTAAACAGTCAACCTGTTTGAAGAAGTCTAACTAGCTTAACTAATACTCCCTTCTTTTATAATCTCTGATGTTTAAAACCCTGCAGACAAATGACCAGTATTAAAAGAAATGTGGAAAAAAGTCCAGGGCGGCGATACATCCACGAACTTGTCAGTCCTGGGCTCCAAACTAATTCCCTTGGAAGGAAATGGCTTTTCAGAATACAAAAAAAAAAAAAAAAAAAAAAAAAAAAAAAAAAAAAAAAAAAAAAAAAAAAAAAGGGGCTATTTACCCTCCAACTTTATTTTGTTTTTATTGACTTGAATATGGGAAAAAAAAAAAAAAAAAAAAAAAAAAGCAACCACCAAAGTTTTAACTGGGGATCTATGTGGCGTTAATTGCAGGTTCTCTGCCCAATGTGCCCAATCAATGGAGGAAAAACAGCCGTAAGAGGAAAAACAAAAACACATTAAAGCAAGAAAATACCTCTTTGCAAGCAAGCTGGCTCTATACTTGGGAGAAGCCACAACTTTATGACTTTTTCAGCAGAGACAGGAGTGTATTTTTTTTTAATTCTCTCGTTCCTATGGGGCATTAAAGACACACCATAAAGCAGTGGGCTGCCGATCAGCCATGGAGAGCTTAACAGATGATGACATAAATGACATGGAGGTGATCGATAGCCACATTTTTTTAACCCATAGACGGACTTTTCAATTCTCCAAACTTCTCATAACAAAAAGAGCTTTCTGGGGAACAAGGGAAGAGTCAACATCGTAGGAAGAGGGAATGCTTTGTGCTGGTTTCCAGCTCCGATTCCATCCAAGTTGAATGTTGCATACAAATCTCCATTTGTGAGACACCCTCATCTACCAGTTAATCAAAGGCCTGGAAATTCAAGGAAACCTGTGTTTATGGAAATCTGGCGTGTCTGTAAAGTTTTGAATGAGGCCTAAATAGAGCAGTTCATCTCATTTTGAAACTAATGGTTCCTGCCAAGTGGTTTTCCAAAGCTGGGTCTTCTGGCTCAGTCAGCATTTAGGAATTCATTTATGAGTTGGGTTAGTCGGAGGCTCTGGAATTCAAATTTATGTCTGCAGCCCACGACTTTGCTCCGATAGGTCTCTGAGAAGAGATTGTAATCAATTTACCAAACCCAGACTTCAGGAAATTTTCATATCCCAGAAAGAAGTGCTGGTGTGGGGCTTTGTCTACTTTCTCAACCGGCCTCCTTCCCCCATCATTCTCTGGGTCATTGTCAAGTGTAAGCACTTCCCCTATAGCTTGTCCCTCCATTCAAAGCAGCCGCACTGGGTGCTCTGGAATTCGCCTCCCTTAATAGACTTGCTCGTGGCTTATAAAGTGGCAGGATACATGAGTGGCTAGTCACCTCGGACAGCGTGCATGCTCTCCATCCTTTTTGTGATGGAAGTAGCAAAAGCTCTGTTAATTAGTCATCCAATTTGTTGTGAAGATTTATCTGCCCCGAAATGTTCCAGGAAATTAGAATATGGTTTTGGGGTGTGTGTGTGTGTGTGTGTGTGTGTGTGTCTTTATAAACCCAGTCTTTTCCTTTCTCTCGGGGCAAGGAGCAAGCATTGAGCAGCTTTTCAATGCGCCCATAAATTTCCTGCTTCCCCCCCCCCCAAAGTTTCCTTTGAAGAAGTCATCAAATAAATTAGGGAGGCTGGAAATGTGCCTCCAGTTTGTGTTGGCCTTGGCTTGTGGGGAGTTACTTAATAAACAAAAGTCAATGAATTCAAACAGTAACAAAGTAATTTCCATGATGAATCAAGTGTGAAAACTGGTTTAACCTCTCCTGTTTTACAAACTCTAGATCACCCTGACTAAACGAATACAGGAATAAGACACCCATCTGGAAATCTCATCTGAAATATTAGATCGGGAATCTAAAATTCAGCCAAATAGTGTGGCTTGTAGGGATATCCTGTCGGATAATAAATTGCATTAATCTTACTTAAATTTTCCATCTAAATCATGCCCTGAGGCCGTAGTATGCGGAGGAAACTATGCTTTACTTTCGATGCACTGTGCTACTGAAAACGATATTAAAAGACGAGGGGAAAAGAACTTTGCTTGTTTTTTTTTTTTTCTCCGGACTGGTTTTTCCAACATAAAAAAAAAAAAAAAAAAAAAAATCCATGTGGAACTTTCTAGAACCAAACACTGGCCGAGGTCAGCAGGAGTTTGTATGGTCACCAACGGGAATCTATGTCACAGGGGCCTTTCCGGAACTTCTGTCTCTTCTTCATCTGTGAGCTCTGAGCCATGGGGCTTAGAGGAAACTTTTTGTTTTGTTTTCTTTGTTTTGCTTTGTTTCGTTTTGGTGGAGGGAGGGAAGTGCCATTTTCTTAGCCTCATTTTGACTTTCCCATATACAGAACTGCAAACAGTGTCTTTCTTGAAGATTTCCTTAGTCCTTTCACGTTTGAATAGAAAACATTTAAGCCTGCTTAAATTTTTCAACCTAAAAAAAAAAGAAATTGCCAGAAGGAGGGGGGAAAAATCTCATTGTGGCTTTCCTAAGCAACAGAAGGGATTCCGCGGGCTCAGAAGCCCCGCCCGGCCCGGGCCTCTGTCTGCCGCTGGAAACAGTCCGGGAACTAAGAGGTGTTAGAATAATGTTGACTCAACGCTCAACCCACACACACACACATATGCTCCGAAACGCTGAGTCGTCTCTACTGGTCCCGAGTGTCTGCTCTGTGAGAGGGGGTCCTGGGACAAAGCCCCACCAATTCCCGGCGCTGGGCAAAGGGCTGAGCAGAGAAAGTGGACCGAGAGACCTCTCAGGAATGACGCTGTCCACTGGGAGCACCGTGCTCTGGCCCTTCACATCCATCTCCTGCATCCTCACAGCATCCTCTAGGGCAGTGGTCGGCAAACTCATGAGCCCACAGAGCCAAATATCAATAGGACAACGATTGAAATTTCTTTGGAGAGCCACGTTTTTTTAAACCTAAACTTCTTCTAACGCCACTTCTTCAAAATAGACTCCCCCAGGCCGTGGTATTTTGTGGAAGAGCCACACTCAAGGGGCCAAAGAGCCGCATGTGGCTCTGAGCCACAGTTTGCCCACCACGGCTCTAGAGCAGGATCACTACCATCACCTGCAGGTGAGGAACCACACTCAGAGGCCCACGCACCTGCCTGCACGCCCCACCCTGGAGATCGAGCCCGCAACCCGGGCCTGGTTCTTAGGTCGCTGGCCACCCACTGAGCCATGCCAGCTGGGCACCAATCTTCTTTTAGAATAGATGCCATGAGGAGCCTCAACCTGTCAAACCCGAGGGTGGTTGGAGGCATGGCCACGAAGTCAGCCTCAAAGCCACGGTAATTCCAGACTCTCTCCTTCCTCTCTCCCTCCATGTCCTGACAATCCCAGCTCCTTCAGAATCTCAAATGAAAAAAATGACTCCAGTACCCATCACTCCTTTCCATTCTCACTGCATCACTCTAACCAATTCTTAGGAACTTCTCATTTCAACAGTCTTTGGACTGTTCCTCCTCCCACCCCCAAGATGCTAGTGCCCAGCTTCCAGCACCTGGTAGGCTCTCACGACCCACAGGGTAAGCCCCCCTGGTGGAAACACAGCTCTTGCCTGGGCTCCCAGATGTACCTCCCACCACCCACCCACCTCCACTCCCACTTGATGAGCCAGAGGTTCAAACTCAGGAATCAGCCTCAGCAAAAATCACGTGGTTTCATGCATGAGGTCTCTCCTCACATGATCCCTTCTACTTGCAGGAATCTTGCCCTCTCCCTCTGCACTCCCCCACCCCACACAGACTTCTTGATTAGAGTGAACCCTGTGCTTCCTTTTATACTCACCTTCCACCCTTGTTTAGGTCAAATGGGGTCCTACGCCCTTGTGCTCCCATAAAAACCTTGGGCACCCCTCTAGCCCAGCACTTAGCACAGGTATTGAGATAATCCATCTACAGCTTGTCTCTGACTGGACTGAGGTCTGACCTTGGTCTTCCGACACCACCTAAGCCCCCACCCTGCTGAGAGCAGACGCTCAATAATCAATGTCTATTGGATGGAGCCAAACTCTGCTTCTGTTTTAATGTCTTACCTGTAACTATTGGTGACTCAGAGTGTGATGCCATTTTTTTTTCCCCCTTGAGGGAATTTTAGCGGGTCTGCTTATGTAATGGTTTCATTTCCCTTCCATTTCCCACAACTCACTGCTCCTTCCTCCTCAACTTCCCGTCTGACCCACCCCAGGCAAACTAGAACATTCTTTCTACTCCTTTTTGCGGGCCATAATCGCCAGACCTCCCATTCTCTCATCCGGGGCTTATCTTCCTCACAGGCCTCTCCTCCCCTCCATTCCACACCCCCGTTCCCCCTTCCCCCCTGCCCCCGCTAACCTTCCCTAACTCTACCTCACCCCCATACAACCCAACCATCCCAGCCATCCTTGAGCTCAGCTCTGATGGATTTTGTGCTTGTTTCTGAGCTCCTGCATTTGAGGCCTGAGCACCCCTAGTGGCTTGCTCAGTTATGCCGAATCGTGAGCTCAGAGAGGACAGGGGCCTCGGTTCAGCTGAGTCTCCTCAAGCAGCCCACCCTAGAGGCCCAGCTCTCCCCCCCTCCCCCTGACCATGGTTGCCGCCGGAAATCACAGTGCTGTTTCCAGTCCCTGCAAACCCCTGGTCCAGCGTGGCAGAGCTGCGCTGGATGTGACTGGTTTAAAGTAGGAACACAACAGACCACCAACATAGCAAAAGCCGGCTGCTCAGCTATCACAGGGTCCTGCCAGGAGAGGATTACTCCGAACCTACTGTCCACGACTCCGTTTCAACGAGCTGCTCTCATAACATTCTTTGAGGTTAGATGCTCCCACGGAAATGAATAATGGCATAGTTTATGGCAGAGGGGGAGCTGGAAAAGAGCGGTGTCATTATTGCTGCAAGTGCCCACAAAAGATGCTTATGAGCGAGCCTGGAGCCGGCCACAAACACACAGCTCGTTGCTAATAAACTCATTTACTTCCACGTAAGGTTGCCCAATGTTGTGCAACCGGGCGGGGGGCTGAGAAATGTCAGCAATTCAGACCGAGGCTATTTGTCAACAAAACCAACCCATTGCACCAGCCTCAGCACGCCATTGCAGCAAACAGCGGGCTTCTTCTTTCCGTAGAAGAGAATGGTTCCCCAGAACCTTAGATAGGAAGGACGGATGCTCATACAGACAAAGCACACAAAACAAGTGGAGGGCGTATTCAGGGGAGACTGGGAGGTTGGGAAGTGGAGAAAAAAGGCATGATTTTGTTCCCAGAGGTGTCCAGACCATCATTTTTTTTTTCTACTAATGAGGGGTGGGGGTGGGGGGGGGAGGAGATGGACAGAGAGAGAGAGAGAGAGAGAGAGAGAGAGAGAGAGAGAGAGAGAGAAATAGAGAGAGGAAGGAAGGAAGGAAGGAAGGAAGGAAGGAAAAGAGAGAAAGAATGAAAAAAGAAAGAAAGAAAGAAAGAAAAAGAAAGAAAGAAAGAAAGAAAGAAAGAAAGAAAGAAAGAAAGAAAGAAAGAAGAGAGGGGAGGGAGGGAGGGAAAGAAAGAAAAATAGAAAGAGAGGAAGGAAGGAAGGAAGGAAGGAAGGAAGGAAGGAAGGAAGGAAGGAAGGAAGGAAGGAAGGAAAGAAGGGAGGGAGGGAGGGAGGGAGGCAGGGAGGGAGGGAAAGAAAAGAGAGAGAGAGAAAAAGAAAGAAAGAAAGAAAGAAAGAAAGAAAGAAAGAAAGAAAGAAAGAAAGAAAGAAAGAAAGAAAGAAAGAAAAGGAAAGGAAAGAAAGAGAAAGAGAGAAAAGGAAAGAAAGAAAAAGTTTTTCACTTATTATGAAACATTTCTTTAAAGAAACCTAAGATGGTGCTCACTCAGCAGCACGTCTACTGAAGAAATCTAAGATGTCTTTCATGTCCTGCACACATTTCTGTGGGCTTGCTGTACACCAGACGCGGTGCTAGGTGCTGGGCAGGTAAGAACTCCATAAGCTGAGCTCACAAGGGAATCCTGGGCGAAGGAAACAGGCACAGATCATGCTAATACGAAGCGACTGGCTGTGATGGAGATGCGACATTGGAAGTGACAAGCTTAGAAAAGAGGCATTTCTAGTTGACCTCTGGCCAGTTTTTCTTACATTAGTCCTTGTAGATCTTGAAAGTAAACACCTGAATCTATTTGAGGCGAGAGGAGCAATATATATAGCAAATAACTGTGGCCATGACGCAAAGAAAAACCAAGGTCATTCAGAGGAAAGAGACCGTGAAATAAGCCAGAGAAATTTGGAAATGAGAAGCCCCCAGGGCTGTCATTGAACCTGAGGTAATGAGAATTCAAGAATCAATATGGAGAGGGCTGCTCCCGGCCTGACTGCCACAAGCTCTGGGACAGGAAGCAGTAGCAGCCACTCAACCTGACCCTCTCTCCTCCCCACATTCAACTGCATTTCTCCTTTTCAATTCGCTTGTGCCCCTTGCAATAGCCTGTTGGTCCTCCAGCTACTCATGAGGAAGATTCTGCATTTGCTAGTCTTCCAAGGTTCAAACTGAATTGGGGGGGGAGAGGGAGGGACAAGGCCCGAAGGCAGGAAATGTGGGACATGGACGGGAGGGCCCTGGAAGTTAAGGGCCAGGAGAGGCCAGAGCTGACTCACGCTGCCTGTGAGAAGACGACATTGGATATTCCAAGGCGTGAACGAGGAGACGTGGAGACCCAAATTCGCAAGATTTGGAAGACTCCTCAGAGTTGGAATTGAATGCCCTGAAAGCAGGCTTCCTGTTAGGGACAAGTACTATGAACTGGTCAGACTGTCTAGAATAGGGGTGTCGAACTCAATCAGAGAAGGGGCCAAAATCTAAAATCCAGCCTAAATCGCGGGCCGAATGGTTTACTGAACAGTCATAAACTGACAATGTCATAAACTGACAGCGGAGTGCAGTGATGACAGCGCGGTGCGGGCCACATTGCAAGGCCTGGTGGGCTGGATTTGGCCCGCGGGCCTTGTGTTTGACACATGTGGTCTAGAAGGTGGTAAAATCTGTGTGTGTGTGTGTGTGTGTGTGTGTGTGTGTGTATTTCCCCCTGAGGTTTTTTTTTTTAATTAATTTTTAGAGAGAAATGAAGGGGGCAGAGAGAGACAGAGAGAGAGAGAGAGAGAGAGAGAGAGAGAGAGAGAGAGAGAGAGAGAGAGAGAAACATTGATGTGAAAGAGAAACATGGATCGGTTGCTTCCCATACGTGATCTGACTGGGGATCATCAAACCAGCAACACAGGTATGTGCCCTAAATGGGAATCAAACCTGCAACCTTTTAGTAGAAGGAAGGACACTTCAACCACCTGAGCCACCAGGACAGGGCTGGTTATTTACATTTTTGAAACTCAGGTTCTGATCAGAGCCAGTACTTGCCACTATCGGCCAAAGTAAAAACACTTATTTCTATTAAATCTTTTCCAATAAACGAGAAAGAGGATATCCAAGACCCAAGAAGAGACTCTTCCAGGTACAAACCTGGCGTTCCCAATGGTTCCAGGTCTTTCAGACGTTTAGCAGACTGGGTTTGAACACTTGGTGAGCCAGGTGTTTTCAGGAGACTGTCCCTGGCTCTGACTTTTCCTGGATTGTCAAGCACACTATTTATTTACTAGAGGCCCGATGCACAAAATTTGTGCAAGGGGCTCGGCCCTCGCAGCCTCAGGTTCATCCAGAAAGTCATCTGGAAGGACGCCTGGAAGGTCATTCAGCTGCCCAGTCTAATTAGCATATTACACTTTTATTAATATAGATTTTTAAATATATTTTTATTGATTTCAAAAAGAGAGGGAGGGAGAAATAGAAACGTCAATATTGAGAGAGAATCTTTGGTTGGCTGCCTCCTGCACCCACCCACTGGGGATCGAGCCTGCAATCCAGGTATGTGCCCTCGATTGGAATCAAACCCAGGACCCTTCAGTCCACAGGCCAATGCTCTATCCACTGAGCCAAACCAGCTAGGGCTCAAGCACACTCTTTAACTCTTTGCACTGCATCAGTGTCACCTTCAGAATGGCGTAGTATCAGTCACTGGGAGTATCTACCAGTAAGAAGCTATTCCTTTCTGCTTCCGGCCCTGCCTCTGACTCACAATGTCCCAGAGAAAAGCCACCACCTCTCTGAATCGGGCCCCTTCTCTGCAAAGCGAAAGGGTTAAGCTGGCGATCGTTCTCTCTCTGCCAGACCTAAAATTCCATCATAAATGGTGCCGACGGAACGAAGTCTCCCCGACCCCAGATGATATTGCAGAAGCTACATTTTAATAAATCCCCGCTATCAACATGTTTACTTGCCATGCGTCTAGCGCACAGATAATGAGAGTGCAGACTGTGCCCTGAACAAATTTGGTCTCTTAAAGCTTCCCAGATGTTTAGGTTCCAAATAAACAGTAGTAGGTAGTTTGGAAATGACAGCAGAAAAGTCATCGCCTGAGGGGAAGAGGCTGAGCTTCTTAAACCACAGGGAGGGGGGGAGAGAGGGAGGGAGGGGGGGAGAGAGGGAGGGAGGGGGGAGAGAGGGAGGGAGGGGGGGAGAGAGGGAGGGAGGGGGGGAGGGCTCCCTCAGATGCCTGGGGCCACGCAGGCCCAGCCCAGACTGCACAGAGCCTGGGCCACAGCTCCCTGTGCATATCCAAGGGAGATCCGGGCTGGCCACTGCCTCCAGGAGGTAGATAAGCTCAAGATATATGATCTGCTTTCCTGCCAAGAGCAATTTGCTTGACAGGCCTCCTGCTTACAAAATACAAAGGCATTCTTTGCAGCACGAAAACGTTTTGGTCTTTGGAATTGACCTGCATCTGTGGAAATACTGGCCAATTTGATTTTTAAAGGACTGGGTAGATGGTGAACATAGCTTATAGATTCTCCAGCTGAAGGAAATGAAAAGCAGTTGTATTTTTCAGGGTGTGTTCATCAGAGAGGAATATTGAACTTTATAGGGATTAAAAATATATACCGTATTTTCTGGCGTATAAGACGACCCACTAATTATACAGTTAAAACATAGGTTTAGGCCTATATTCGCTGTATAAGACTACCCCCCACTTCCGAGGCAACACCAGTTCTTTTTTTAATAGACCGCCTCTCTGACTCTGGCCAATCTGAGCAGGCTTTTTACTAGAACACAGTGTAGCTTCGGGTACAGAACATGTACACTGTGTTCTAGTAAAAAGCCTGCTCAGATTGGCCAGAGTCAGAGAGGCGGTCTATTAAAAAAGAACTGGTGTTGCCTCGGAAGTGGGGGGTAGTCTTATACAGCGAATATAAGCCTAAACCTATGTTTTAACTGTAAAATTAGGGGATCGTCTTATACACCGGAAAATATGATACATGTTTTAAATATCCTAAAAGGCACTGATCATCAATCTCTTCCTTCATCCTCAAAACTCTACGAGGTAAGCAGGGGAAGGTATCCTTCCCATTTTAGAGATGAAGAATCAGTCTAAAAATCTGAGGGACTTGGTCAAGATGTTACAGCTAATAAATTTGTTCTACACACCGTCAGTAATATAATTTGTCAATAATAAATTTGCCTTGACCCAAGTTTAGTTGCTCCATGCACTTCCACGGTCTTCTATGGCCCTTCTACACCTCAGCTTTTGGGTTTCCTTTCTCTTTGACTTGTAACATAAATCATTTTGCTGTCATTGATATTAAAGGGGTGTTACTGAGACAATGCTCCCTCAAGTAATATGTAAGCTTAATGTATGTATGGTGTACACATGAAACTAATACAAAATAACATTGAATGTAATCTGTAATTGAAAAATGAAATTTAACTTACAAAAATAAATAGGCAAAGGATATGAGCAGATAATTCATAGAAAAGGAAATGCAAATGAACAAATAACATACCGAAAGGTTCAGCCTCACTAGCACTCTTAAGGCAAATTAAAACGATATGCCACTTTTTGCCTATCATATGAGTAAAGTTGTAAATTTTTCCATTCTTTCTTTTTTAAAATATCTTTTTTTTACTGATTTCAAACAGGAAGGGAGAGTGAAAGAGAGACAGAAACATCAATGATGAGAGAGAATCATTGATTGGCTACCTCCTGCATGCCCCCTCTGGGGATTGAGCCCACAACCTGGGTATGTGCCCTTGACTGGAATTGAACCCAGGACCCTTCAGTCTGCAGGACTGGCTCTTTCCACTAAGGCAAACCAGCTAGGGCCAAAGCTTTAACTTTAGTAGACCACTCTGACCAACGGAGATGAAGAATATACCTGTAATAATGTAATGACACTCATCCCACCACCACAACAGATCTAAACTAAACCCGCACCGTAGATACACACAGTTCAATGGCTTGTGTCCAAGGGATAAAATAAATAATTCCATTTCCATCTTCTTTTCAAACATGGCTGAAAATTATGAACTAGTTCTATTTCTACTGATCTAGTTTAAACCATAGAGCAATCTGTATTGATCATGGAAAGAGAGAGAGAGTCTATAGAATTTAAAAGATCCACTTTTCGTTTACACTCTAATTAATTAGAACTCCAAATTATCACCTGAATAAAAAATAAGCCAAACCACCTTCTCCCTTTCAATTTTTCCATTGTCATCTGGTACTAGCACACACACACACACACACACACACACACAGAGGAATTGTGTGTGTGTGTGTGTGTGTGTGTGTGTGTATGCGTGTGTGTCTAAATTATGTGACACAGAGGGTCAAGCTTAGGCTGGAGCTGGCTCAGACCAGCTTGGCAGAACCAATCCTGCTCCCTCACCTCTTTCCAACTCTGTGATCAGTGATGTTACATTGAGAGCTGAAATCAGCCCCAGAAATCACCAAATGCTGAAAACCAAGGCTGTTGGTTCCAAAGAGTAGGCTTACTGGCATCCCATTGCATAGTAGGCACTTTAAATTTTTTGAAATATGACCAAATGAATTAATAAACGGAATATATTTTTATCGTCACTAGTGATAAATTTCTTAGGAAAATTGGCAAACATCAGAGAAAGACTAGCCCACTCACTGACTTTTCAAGACAAACTGCTCTAAAGTAAAAAATGTGAGCTCCCTGAGGCAAAATTCAGGAACTACTATCGATCCTAATTTCCTAAGTTTTCCTCTAAGTGGGTGGACAAAATCAGGCTCTGTTTGAACTTAGGGATCCAGGGAAAGCAGCCTAAAATGTTTGTGGGTCCAAACCAAAGGCTTATATGATGGAAACAATATACCACGTCTCTCCATTTTAAGCTGTGATTGTAAAAAAGCTTTCTCCTCCTGGGGAATAAGTCAAGAACCACAAATATTTATCACCTTTTCTAGGTTCTTAAGAGTCCTAAAATTTGATCTCAGGGAATGTTAGAGTAACATAAACTTTTTTTCGCAAAGAAAAATAAATCGCTTGCCACATGATAGGTACTCGGTTTTCAGATGATTGGATAGTTAATCCCAGGGCAATAACTAACTAGTTTCAACCCCTGCTGTCCTGATTGCACAGCAGGCTAGCGTTTAGTACAATGATCACAAAGCAGACATTATCGATCATTGTCTAATAATCTGTTACTAGAATTTTTTACTGTGTCTGAAATAAGAAGAAAATTTAAAATGATCATATCAAGGGGTTCTATAATATTTCTGGGCAGCAAAAGGAGTTAAAAAATGAATCCCAAGCTCTTCTGAGGTCTTAGCATCACAATGAGAAAGGATATACAACAAGTCAGCCATGCCACCATTGAGGTGGCACATGAAATTGCCAGCGCCCAGGTTCTCACTCTTCAGCTGGTGTCTCTTGGAGCTCAGGGTGCAACTGTGTGCACCAGAGATAGAGCAGCAGTCACTTTAACAACTTGGGCCTCAAGGTCTATAAACTTGGGATCATTGACCCCCTCCCCAGTGAAGTCAAGAACAATCTACCCTAATAAAAGAGAAATATGCAAATTGACCGTACCTTCACAATACCCAGCAGCCAATCAGGAGTGGGTATGCAAATAAACCCACCAAAGATGACGACAGCCCCGTTCTCCCAGCTGCTCCAGGCCTCTGTGCAGCACACATGCAGGCGTGGCTGGGCGGGGTGGGGTGGGATGCCTGCTATGGGGGGGGGGGGCGGCAAGAAGGGCGGGGGGGAGGGAGCTGCAGGACAGCACTCCTCCTAGAGCGAAGACTGAAGGCAGAGGCCAGAGCAAAGGCCTGGGTCCCGGGTGCTGGAAGAAAACTGGTGCCAGCAGCCAGGAGAAGGAAGGCCGATGGCATGAATCTCTTTGTGCATAGGGCCTCTACTAATGAAAATAATTGTCCCCAATAAACTGAGCACCTGCAATGTTCCCAAAATGATGCTAAGCATTTATCATAAACCAATTTCCAGGGTAAAAGACAACTATCTTAGTTTACTTATAAAAAGAACAGAAGTTCAGGAAATTTAACTAATCTGTGCCACGTCACATAACCAATCATCGTTGGGAGCTCTGGTTCCTCCCCTGTGCTGCTTGATTCTAAAGCCAAGCTAATACAGCCTGTGATTTAGAGGGCCGCTGTAAGGAACGAATAAGACCAGGAATGGGAAAGCACTGCTAAAATTACAAATTGCTCCATAACTGTTTTCTACCATAGAGCAACCCTTGTTAACGACCCAAAAAAGAGTACTTGCTATATAACTAAGATAAACAGCCAGCTGTCCTCCCTCCGCTACTCAACAAGCTCCAGCCACTGGTTAATTTGTTACTTGAATTAAAAAAATAAGACACAGAATCTTAGCTTTTTCTCATCTCATTCACAACCCAATGATAAACCTTATCGACAATCCCAATGGCTGGTAGGGTCCGTTATGCTTTTAATAATCATTTATGGAGTGTTCACTGAATCCCAAGAAATTTCTAAGTTGTTCTGAGTTTCCATTAGAGCATTGAGCTCTATTTAAATGTCTCATGTTCCCCAGCACACTAGTAAGCTCTAATTTTTTTTAATAGTGAAGTCTTAGTATTGAAACTACTTCCTCTCTTAAAAGTCTATAATGTTTGAGATTTTACTTGAGAAATCGTGAAACCGGCGGGACAAGAACTTTCATAAACTGTGTGCCTGCTTGCCAAGAACACACAGTGGGGAAAAGAGACTCTCTTTAATAAATCGAGTAGCCCTGGCCAGTTTCACTCAGTGGGTTGGAGCATCAGCCTGAGGACTGAAGGGTCTCAGGTCCAATTTCTGGGTCAAAGGCATGGTTCAACCCCCATGGTAGGGCGCATGTAGGAGGCAGCCAATTGATGCGTTTCTCATACTGATGTTTCTCTCCATCCCTCCCTTTCTTCCTTCCTCTTTCCCTTCCTCATCTCTCAATCCACTCTTTCTAAAAATCAATGGGAAAAAAATTCTTCAGTGAGGATAAAATATATATATATAAACAAACAAACAAACGGTGTTAGTAAAAGCAGATCTTCATGTGCAGAAGAATGAAACCGGACCCTCATCTCATACCCTATATAAAAATCGGATCAAAATGGATTGAAGACTTGAGTGAAAAACTTGGAACTGTAAAACTACTAGGAAAAGCTTCTTGACATTGGGCTGAGTGAGCATTTGTTGGCTCTGACCCCGACAGCACAGGCAACAAAAGCGAAGATAGACAAAGGGGACTGCATGGAACTCAGGAAACCATCAACAGAGTGAAGAGACAACCTACAGAATGGATGGACATCTTTGCAAACACATCTCTGCTAAGAGATTAAAACCCAAAATGGGTACATAAGGAGCCCAAACAGCTCAATAGCAAGAAAACAAACAACCCTATTAAAAAATGGGCAAAGGACCTGAGTAAAAACATTTTTCAAAAGGAGACATACAAATGGCCAAGTACATGAAAAGATGCTTAATGTCACTAATCAAGAGAATGCAAATGAACGCTCAATGAGGCATCACCTCATACCTGCTAGGACGTCTACTATCGAAAAGGTAAAAAGTAAGTATTGGCAAGGATGTGAAGAAAAGGGAACTCTTATGCAGTATTGGTGGGAATGTACATTGGTGTAGCCATCATGAAAAGCAGTATGGAGGTTTCTCAAAACATAAACAATAGGACTACCATATGATCTAGCAATCTCACTGCTGTGTATAAAGCCATAGGAAAGGAAATGGGGATCTCGATCAGATATCTGCACCCCCATGTTCACTGCAGCATTCATCAGAATAGCATTAATCACAAAGTGCCAAGTGATGGATAAATGAAGAAAATGTGATATATGTATACATATAAGTACACATGTATAACTATACCTATAAATATCCTGGAATATGATTCAGCCGTTAAAAAGTATATTCTGCCCTTTGTGATAACATGGATGAACCTGGAGGACATATTCTATGTGAAATAAACCAGACACAGATAAGGCACATATTGCATAATCTACTTGGTACCACGATGGTGGTTACCAAAGACTGGGTGATGGGGAGAAACGTTCATTTTTATTCCTGTTGATCAAACTTTATTCATTTTGACCCCGTGATGCAGAATGAGTGAATTCTGGACATCTCACATATAGGATGGAGACAGAGTATACCCCGTTTCAATTCCCTGCTCACTATAAACAAAGAGGTTTTATCCATCCCATACCCTCTGCCCAGGGGCCGAATTGCGGTGCATTTTCTCGGGCTGTTTTTCACATGTACCAGAAAGAAAAACAGTAAACCTTCCACGAGGCCTATATTCCTCTGAAAAAAATGAGGTGATGTGTAAATACACTTGACCCTGAGGAGGTCATGAGATCCCCCTTGAGGTAAATGAAAAGTAAACCTCATACACCGATATCCGGGCTCCAAAATCCGGGCTGGAGGCCGAAGTCCACCCATCTGGAAGAGGAAACGGGTTTCTCAGGCAGTTCCTGAGATGGTCTTCTTGGCTGGCTTGCCTTCTGCCCAGTGGCTCCTGGAGTCGCTTCTTTATTAGAGCAACCAGATACAAGTTTATCTCCTCTGATCAGCATGTCTGTTTATCTGAAGAGAGAGAGAGAGAGAGAGAGAGAGAGAGAGAGAGAGAGAGAGAGAGAGAGAGAGAGAAAGAGATTGATTTTCTGCCACTTCAGGCAACATTAAGATCTCCAACCTGAACTTCACTGTGAAATCTTTATTGCTTTTGGAAGCCACAGGAACAGACAGAAAGACTGCAGCTGGGCTGGAAATCCCACGTGAGCTTCATGTGGCTGCAGTGGTTGGGAGGGAAGGGGGGGTATGTGTTTTAACTTACAAAATGAGAACGCGATACAGCAGTCATTAAGGGAAATAATAAACATGGGCTCGAACGTGTATACAAAGGGGCAGCTCAATAAAACCAAGGGCGGGAGCATCTATTTACTCTCTCTCCTTCAGCCATGATCGTCTGCTATCTTCCATCGCTGCAGGCCTCGTAAATGTCACATTCCAGAGTTTGGAAATCTAGAAGCTACACTGGGTTCCTGCCGCTAAAACAACAATAAATATCTACAACGCAATCGCTCCAAGTTCGGGGATCTTATAAACCAGTCCAGGCCTACTCCCCTGAGCCAATGATATCACTTGTTGGGCTCGTCTAATAAATCACTCGGTCCCATGCAATCTCTGCTTGCACAATATGTTTTAGCACCTCATACATCCTGGTGTCTCTTTAGGGCAATTCGTTCATTAGGCATTGTCATACCTGCAAACTCGGGGTTACGCTCGCCGTCCTCCAGTTTTCTTAGAAGGAAACCAAAGAGCACAGACCTTGCACTAATGCATTGGATGGAAGACAGTTGACATCCTGCCTTTTATGCACTGTGCTTGGCCCTGTTCTGCTAAAGACCTCAATTCCTTTGCAGATTGGGGGGGAGTGGGGGTTTACGATGTTTTTCATGCTGAAAAGGGATCCTAAAACCAGTGGGACAGAGAATTTCACAAAAAGAGCGGGGAATGAGTGAACAAGAACAGTGCGGGGGGGGGGGGGGGGGGAGGGGGGAGGGTGTCCAGGTATGGGAGGGGGATCGGGTGAAGGGGAGCTATGGGGGGGCAGGAATATCTGTAATAATCCGAACAATAAATAATTATTTTTTTAAAAAATAAGAGTGCAAATACAGTAAAGAGATCAATGCTTCAAGGCACTCTGCTGAATCTGGCAGGCTGGATGCCTGGGTGGCGGGGATAAGCGTTAGATGAGACAGAGAGGGCAGATGCCAGCAGATGGAGCAGCGATTTGAGATGAAAGGGAAGACGGTGAACACAGATGACTGTGTCCAGCGGCGCAGCCGTGACAGAAAGATACGGAGGATTTCTGTGCGTGGCACAGCGGCTCCAAACTCAGGCCCCTGTGCTACCTCAAAACCCTCCCCGCCTGCACTGCAATCACCACGTGGATGGAATTTTTCCAAATCAGTTCGTCTAAGATCAGTAAACTTTCTTCGATGTTCGCTACTGCAGGCCTTTATGATTTCACAAAAACTTCCTGACTTTTTGGCCCAGAATTCCACGCAGTCTGCAACCCAGCTACCTGGTCAGATTTATCTACCTTGAGGGCCCCATCAGAATTTTCTGCTCCAGCCACACTTGCCGTCAAAACTGCCCTGCGTTCTCTCGCCCCCACTATCATTGTTTCTTCCCCCAATCGCCATCTGTCAGATGCATCACCATCCTTCAAGATCCATTTCAAGGATCATCTTCCCCTGGAAGCTGCTGGCCCTCTCCAGCCAGAGATGATGTTCCCAGTCTCTGGTGCCCTGGACCAACGTGTCACTCATCACTCATCTGCTATTGCCTCGCTGTGGCTTCTTAGGTTCCTGTGTAGCGGGGACCAGATCTTGTGCGTGGCTCTTGTAAACATCCGATCTCTCTGTATGATATAAAAAGGCTCCTGCCATCAGGATCTTGGAGGGCTATTTCTTATTTGTGCCAACAGGTGGAGATCGCTAACACCATGACCTCTAGTTTTGAGCCAGCGTTTATCCGTTATATACCCAGTTCCTGACTGCAGAGTTATGATGCCTCAGAAGAGAAATGAGCACCTTTCTAAGACCCCAGAAAGAACAAGTTGTTTTTTTTAAATATATTTTATTGATTTTTTACAGAGGGGAAGAGAGAAGGATAGAGAGTTAGAAACATCGATGAGAGAGAATCATCGATCAGCTGCCTCTTGCACACCCCCTACTGGGGATGTGCTGCAACCAAGGTACATGCCCTTGACCGGAATCGAACCTGGGACCTTTCAGTCCACAGGCCTATGTTCTATCCAGTGAGCCAAACTGGTTTCGGCGAACAAGTTGTTTTCATCACTCGAATTCACGACAGTAACCAGTCGAGTTGGAGATCAGTTAGGTGGCAAAGAGCAGTTGTCACTGGAAGCAGTAATATGATCAGCTCACACCTTTCAGTCACTAAAACATCATGCAAGGAACTGTGTGTGAGTTTTTCACAATCAGAGATGATGTGTTGGCGTGATTTCAATGAGTTCTCTCAAACCGACTCCGTTCAGTAAATGTGTATTGGTTGTATACCATTAGATGATAGTATACAGCCTACCACTGTATTAGATTGTCATTTCCACTTTTAAAAAGTATTTCTAAGAAATACTAGAGCAGCCTTAAAATGCGGGGTGCAGATACCAGTGTGAGGGGGCTCAGCCTTGGATTTAGGGGTCCCTGAACTGAGACTTGACTGCCTCGATCCCACAGTCATGAGTGAGTCCCTTCTTTACCCATTTACTGAGATATGGAGGGGGAAAAAGATAAAATAAGTCAATTTGTTAAAGATGTATCAAGTTTCCAATATGCCTAAGAATAGATGTATACATACTGTATTTAGAATCAATTTATAATAATCACAGTAAGTCTGTCTCAAAAAAGTCAACAAAGGCAAGAGCAATTTTAATGGTATATGGCAGGGAAGAGTAATGGGATGAATGTGAAATTAATTAAAGAAATTCTTGATCTTTAAAGCCTACTACTTGGTTGGGAAAAACTGTATGCACATGAAAAAAAGAATCTGGATATAACCTCAACACCACAACTATTCCTTGTTAACTCTCATAAAACAATGAGTTGCCCTAAAAACCAAGCTCATAACCTGGAAAGATTTTTTTTTTTAATACAGAGATTTACTTTAGAAGTCAGCATAGTGGCTACCTTTTTTGCTGTTAGCTTTCTATTCCTTGATCTGGGTGCTGGACGCAAGGCGAAAATATCCTAGTTGTCACATTTCTACATAAGACTTCAAGAAAATATTTTAAAGATATTTTGATTGGTTTCTGAGAAGAAGGGATAGGGAGAATGAGATAGAAAATCAATTCTGCACAACCCACATGTGCCCTGATAGGGAATCAAACTATGACCTCTTGGTTCAAAGGTCAAGGCTCAACCACTGAGCCATGCCAGCTGGACGAGAAAAGATTTTAAAAACGTGGCTCCCTTAGTCCCATCAATAGAAGGGAGACAGACAACTGCTGTCTTAAAATCTCCTAGGTGATTCTAGCAAGAAGACATTCTGGGGTTACCTTCTCCCCCAAAGGCCTGGTGAAATGATGCAGGGACAACACCTTCTTGTGAGTGAAGAAATGGCGGAGTTCTTCAGCAGAGGTGGAGAAGAGAGGGATGTGATAAGAACCATGTCTTGGAGTCTTCTTCCATCAATCAAACATGCAAACTGGAGAAGGTAGGAACCAGAGAGACAAGGGACTAAGCTGTCTTTCTAGCACAGGTGTGAGGTGACAAGGGCTGAAATCACGCTAGTGACTGTGGAAAGAGGGACGCATGACTGGTCAGAGACACATTGTGGGTGCACCATACATTCCAGAGGGCCTATTGGCAGATGCCAAAGAACAAGGTTTCCCAGAATTAAATCCCAATGCTCATACACTCTGATATGTTCCTTCATCCCACCGAGTGCATGTGTACGTATGTCTTCTATCTGCCTGGAGCTTCACCCCAAGGGATCGAAGCCTAACCACCACACAAACAAACAAACAAACAAACAAACATGCAGCACATCACCGTCCCTGTTGCCTAAGTTGCACATGACTTAGACCGAGTCCAAAGTGCAAGCCATCTCATTCTGAAATCTATACTCTGAGCCAGGACGCCCTGTCTCCCATCAAGAGCTAATAACACAAAAGAGGTGGGCCTTCACATGTTCTTGTGAGAAACCAGTGTATACAGACATGCTCTTGTGAGAAACCAGTGTGGACAGACACTACCCGCTCTTCCCCACATGCCTCACTCCTAAAGCACAGAATACATCGCCTACCAGGCCGGGGGGCCTCTCCCAACAAGCCGGGACAAGGTGCCAAGACCTGCAGTGGTTTCAGTGAAGCCAACAGATGTTGAGATGAGGATGAGACCACTAGATGTGTTTCCACTAGGAAGCAGAGCCAAGCTTTCCAACAAGACCTCCAAGGGCAAGCAGCTGGCTGCGTATTCACCCACCATGCCACCACATCAGCCCTCGAGGGTTTCTTCCCATAAAGAAGTGTGTTCGTTGGCTCCAATTTGCATTGGTTGAAGGAAAATATTACTGCTCAAGTAATGGAAACGACTCTTTGGTCAATTCAATGAATATGAGGATATAATAGTAGATCAGAACCCAAGTGAAGAGAGATTGTTTTTTGGAAAACAAATGGCGTCCTGGAATCCTTGATAAACAAAGAGAAGGGGCCCCATTTTCTGAACTTTGATAAGATAATAACCTTTACCATGACCACCATGAAAATTAAAATGCAGAAGTTATTCCTCTTTCTTGTCCTTTTATAAATCATATAAGTAATTCTTATGGCCCATATCTGCCAAACCAAACACATTTAATCCTTAAAGCTAAAGGCATATAAATATACATGATTTATGACTTGTGCTTACATGTTAGTGTGTGTGTGTGTGTATGTGTGTGTGTGTGTCAGTCTGTGTATGTTATCATTAAGATTCTATCTTATCTTTTGGCCTGATGTCCTAAAATTTCACAGTCATAATCTAAATAATATTTGTTAGATACTATTTTCCTGCTTACCTGACTTTGGGCTTGGCCATGTCATTTGCTTTAGCCAATGGAATATGAAAAGATGTGATGTGGGCAGATGCCTTAAAAGTGCTTATAGGGCCTAGTCTTTTGTGTTCCCTTGATATTACATGAGAACATGTTTTGAATAATCATTGAACCTTTATCCCAGACCCAAAACAAAGGTACATGGAGAAGACCTGAATTCAATCTGAAGCCTGATTGAAATACAGGAATGCAGGGAGCAACAAAATAAAACAAAAACCTCAAAAAAACTATAATTAACACCTAAGAGAGAAAAAAAATATTATGCTCATGAAACAAAAAACAAGATACTATATAAAAAGAAAAATTCAAAGATCAAGAAAAATTCCTTTAATATATATATATATATATATATATATATATATATACACACACACACACACACACACACACACACACACACACACACAGAGAGAGAGAGAAACAGAAGAGTATTCAATAAAAGAGCAGGACAATAAAATAAAGAAATTCTTCCAGAAGAAAATCCAAATAAACAGAAAAAAAGGGGGGGGGCATAAAACATAAGATAATGAGAAAATTCATTCAGGAAGCTCATCATCCAACTAATAGCAGTTTCAATGAGAACAGAAAAAAATAGAATATAAATCAGCAAAAAGATAATATGGGGAAATGTCCTAGTACTGAGTATCCAGATTGGAATGCCCACTAAGAGTCCAATAAGAAATATGCCTACCCAAGAATATTTTGAAATTGTAGAACATCAGGCAAGAAGCTTCTAAGAGAGTGGAAAACAGTTCTTGGGGACGATTTTATTGGGAACCGGATAGGTATCTCCCTTCTTAGCAGCAACTCTGAATTCCAGAAGACAAGACGAAAAGCAATGCTTGCAGAATTTGTGGGAATTTCATCCTAAAATGCTACATTCAGAACGCAATTCAAAGACCTCTCCTTCTGGGAAAGTGAGTGTTTTATATGCTTTTCACCCACAAGAATGCAGGCTTGCTTACCCTCTAACCTCAAGATTTTCTTTCTTCCATTTCTCACCTTTAAAAAAAAAGGACCCTTGTTTGGGGGAAGGTGAGATCCCAAAGAGAAGCTGTAAAGCAGGATTTTCTTCCAGACTCAAATCCAAGCCCAGCTAACTTGGGAAAACGTAGGATGGTCCCTTCCGGTGTTTGCGGGGGAGCACTAAACAAGAACTTGCCCCCAGATCTTCCTTCAGCTTCCTGTCACCATTTCAGACATCACTGTATTAGAAAATGATCTCCTGACTCCCCCAGGCCTTGGGGTCCTAAGAATCCCCTGGCTGTCATGTTCCCATCACATTACATACCTCGCTCACAGTAGTGCTCACACTGTTGAGAGCAGGCTTCTCTGTGCAGCCTGGGAACCGGGAAGAGCACATGTGAAGAAAAGGTGAGGGAAGAGGGCCATGTGGCTAGTGAGGGTGGGCAAAGGGGATGCCACACAGAGAAGAAAGGGTGAAGGGATGAATCAAAGACACCTTTACAACGTAGTGAAGGAATAGCTCTGGAAATCTGCTTTCCTAGGCCCTTTACTTAATTCCCAAGGCATAATTTTAGGATTTGCTACAGGGACCTACCAGATCGTAATTACTTGAGGCTAAGACTATCCTATTTCTTAGTCATAGTTCTCTTCAATCAATGTGTGGTGATAAATGAGTACTGTTACTTGCAATATGATTTTAAAGGCCACAGAAATAGGTCTTATCAAAATTCAGTTCTTATGTTCTTATCTGAAATCTAGCCTTGCTCATCGACTTTGAGAAGCCCCAACAAAAATCAGTCTTACCCTAACTGATTTGGCTCAGTGGATAGAGGGTTGCCCTGCAGACGGAAGGATCCCAGGTTCAATTCCAGTCAAAGGCATGTACCCTGGTTGCGGGCCCATCCCCAGTAAGGGTTGTTTGGGAGGCAGCTGATGGATATTTCTCTTTCATCGATGTTTCTAACTCTCTATCCCTCTCCCTTCCTCTCTGTAAAAAAAATCAATAAAATATGTATTTTTTTAAAAAAAAGAATTAGTCTCTCCTTCACACAGCTCCTCCTGTGCTGTCTTATCTAGAAACCCTGGATCTCAGCTCTATCTCCCTCTGTCCCCCTAGATGTCAGCTCTTCAAGGATAACTTGCCTTTGAGCTACCCAGTGCCCAATGCATAGTTGACTTTCAATACCTGTTTGAATGAATGAATGAATGAATGAATGTCACCTGCAACCACCTTCCCAGAGTTCTTGAATCTGCACCAACAACTTCACCACTGGCCCCATGGTCGTGAGAGTCACCACACCCTTCAGAAAGGTCCTGTTTGTAGCAACAGCTCTGTGGTGTGCTCCAGATGGATATGGGGCCCTCATGCTGTGCAGGCTGCTTCCCGTTGGAAGTCTATGAGCTCTTAGTGGTTTCAACTGGGCAGCAAAAGGCTGGAGAACCCAGAGGCCACTTCTGTTCCAGCCTGAAGCTTCCATCCCATCCCAGCAGCTCAGCCTCCCTGGCGCCTTCGAGAGAGTCCTGTGGCTTTATGGTTGAGGGGTGAGGATATGCAAGGAAATATACAACCCACAATATGAGATTTTGGGTTCCCATCCAAAATAGTCTGTCCAGTTGTCCAAACATATCGCAGCTATCAGGTCTCGGATAACAATTTTTGGTTTCAGATGTGGTCATGGAATTATATGAGGCCAGATACTAAATAAGTCAGTACTTCTGACTACTTGACCAAATTTATATTCCCTCTGGGAGCAAAGAGCAGGACGGTATAGTGAAAAGAGCTCAGGCTCCGTAACCAGATGGATCTAGTTTTATTTCTAGTTCTAAGTACTTGGTGTGTGGTCTTGGGCAAGTTTTATCATTTCTCCATCCCGGTTTCCTCATCTGTAACAAATGAACAGTAATGATGCTATCTACTTCATCTCAATAGACTAGAGGTCATGTGTGGAAAGCATCTCACACTTCTCAGGCATTTATTAAATAAGCAATCATTCTATGTCATTTAAACGAGCACACTGTCCATCCTAACATGCACCTGTATTTTATCGACCCAAAAGAAAGAACAAAAGGCTGCTGGCGACACTATATCACTTAGCTTTCTTCTCACATCGAAAATGCTTTTTAAAAGATATTATGACCTGGATTTTTGTATCATATAAACTTGTGTGCACACATGAAAAGAAAAATATATGCAAAATAAAATGCTAAAGTAGACTTAAGACTACTCACATTGAGTCTTAGAGAAACCCTAGTTTTTAGAGATTTAAAAATAAGAAAATGTGTTTAGCGCCGATGCAATAGAGCTGTTGTGTAGGTACACAATGGAGTGTACACCACGGTGCCTTCGGCAAAGTACTGACCCTCCCTAGTCCAGGGGTTGTTGCAGAATCAATGATATTTATGCCAACCTCAGTGCAGAGTAGAATTTAATCAATGTTCCCCCTCTGCCAAGAGCCACCAGGGTAGTCAGATATGGCAGCAATAAAAAGCATAGTAATGGCTGTCTGTATAAGCAAGTTCACCTACACGATCTCACCGAATATCTCCGACAGCCCTGCAAAGTGAGCAAAGTAAACATCACTCCCATTGGTCAAAGGCCACATAGCTCCTGAGTAACTGAGCCCGGACTCAAATCTCTCACTGCCTGTTTCAGGCTATTTCCATCATCCTGGGCAGCTTTTCCATTTGCACAAAAACGCTTTCACGTGCTTAAGAACAAGCAGAAGATAGCTCTGACTTTTGAACCCTTGAAGTATCTGTAGTGAGGAGAGTCCAACTGGCTTGGTTTCAAATCCTTATTTCCCTCTCCATTTTACAGATGAGAGGAATGAGTCCCAAGGGGGTTAAGTAACTTGCTGAAGGTCACAAGGCCAACACGTGGGAATCCAGACTGTGGAGAGCCAAGGTCTGGGCTCTTAACCACTCAACTCACTGCCTCTTCCATGTAAGAGAAAAAATATCCCTTCTCTTGAGTGGTAAGAATCTACAAGATTTTAGGTAAAGCACCCAACCCAATGGTCAGTGTCTAATAAATAGCACCTATCATCACTGTAGTTCATAACAGTAATAATAATATTCTAGCAGCCGAGCTGCTGCATTGAGTGGGCTACAGAACCCCCTAGGCCTGTCCCAGAGGGGGGTCAGTAGGACCAAATAATCTTCACTTGGAGAACTTACACCTTCTTGTGTTTTCCCAAATTGCCTCATCTCCTTCTGACTATAGAAACAGACAAAGCCCTAACCGGTGTGGCTCAGTGGATAGAGCGTTGGTGTGCTGACTCAAGGGTCCCAGGTTCGATTCCAGTCAAGGACATGTATCTTGGTTGCGGGAACATCCCCAGTAGGGGGTGTGCAGGAGGCAGCTGATGGATGTTTCCTCTCTCATGGATGTTTCTAACTCTATCCCTCTCCCTTCCTCTATATAAAAATCAATAAAATATATATATTTTTTTAAATAAGAAACAGGCTAAAAGTTATACAGAGAAGAGAACTAGCTGGGGCGTCTTTAGCACGCAGGGATGAACTCATTGACTTTGTGTTTCCCCCGAGCATGCGTGTTTCTCTCCAGCAGGAGCGGGTGCGCCTAGAGCGAGCTGCAGCCTTAGACTGAGGGCACTGGCTGGCTCAGCTTTCCTGCAGGAAACACGAGACTTGTGACCAAGTTCTTGCGAAATCCAAACAAGGGTTCTCACTCATGACCGCTGCTGGCTCGTGACCAAGAGAAGACCCATCAGCTCAACAACTTCAGAGCGTACATGTAAACAGAGGACAGTCTGCAAATTCGCTAATGGTTCCTCTTTACTCTAACCTAAACCTAGATTCTAAGAAAACAAAGGCAAAAAGCTTAGCACTTAAGGTCTCAACGTGGCAAATGTCTAATTGCCCATTAGCTTATAAAAATAATTCTTTTTTAAAAAAAATATAGATTTTTATTGATTTCAGAGAGGAAGAGAGAGGGAGAGAGAGAGCTAGAAACAATGATGAGAGAGAATCATTGATCAGCTGCCTCCTGCATGCCCTCTACTGGGGATCGAGCCCAAAACTAGGCATGTGTCCTGACCAGGAATCAAACTGTGACCTCCTGGTTCATAGGTCGCTGCTCAACCACTGAGCCACACCAGATGGGGTCAAGAATAATTCTTACTGGGAGCCTCAAAATGTCCCATGTACTGGTCGTAATTAAAATCCATTGGGATATTTTAAAACAAGTTCCATTTGGCCTGTAGGAACTACACATTCATCGTGTGAGTCTGAAATTTTATCCAAAAGTGTCTCGGTACCTGCTCAAAATCTGCGTTACTTTCTTACCTGAGACTTGCAACCCAGCACCACTGAGAACTAGTGATAAACAGGCCAACTTGTTGCTGAAAAAAATGTTCACAATTCATCGTTAAATAAGAATGTCACGGAAAAATAAGTCAGGGAATATTTTTGTGTGGCATGCTACTTTTATTCCAAGAATGATTTATTTATAGAAAAATACTAAAAACTCACACCAAAAATACTAGCAGCATGGTTATCTGTGGATGTCAGATATATTGGATGATTTTTTAAAATTTTTGTTCTTTGTTTTTTGTATGTTCACATTTTTTCTAAAATCAGCATATGTTAGTTTCAGAATCTTGAAAAGCCTGTTAAAGTGTTAATAACTGGCACCCATAATTGACTTCAGAAAGCCTTTATGCTCCTCTGTACCATGATTTTCCCCAGTGACCCATGAGCCTCTCTCTCTGTCTATACTGCATGACCTGAGCAATAAGAATCTACACTCCCACCCTAACTGGTTTGGCTCAGTGAATAGAGCGTTGGCCTGCGGACTGAAGGGTCCCAGGTTCGATTCCGGTCAAGGCATGTACCTTGATTTCGGGCACATCCCCAGTAGGGGGTGTGCAGGAGGCATCCGATCAATGATTCTCTCTCATTGATGTTTCTAACTCTCTATCCCTCTCCCTTCCTCTCTCTAAAAATCAGTAAAATATACTTCATTAAAAAATAAAAGAATCTACACTCCCGGTCAGGAGTGCCAGCCATTGCTAAGTCACCAAATCTGGACACACAAATGCACGGTCCCCTTCAGATGTTAGACAGAGAAGACCACTTGGTAAGAAAAAAAAGGGGACTAGCAACGCTGAAAAGAAGAGGAAGGAAATAGAAGAAAAGCTGTGTAACCCAGAGAGCCTTCAAGCTGCTTGTTAAGTGTGCGAGCAAGCACTGCAAGTGGAAAAGCCGGCTGCTGCTGGTAGGGTGTTTCCAACTCTGGCTCCACAGCCAAAGCAGTTAGAGAACCAAGGTTCCCCTCTCCGTCTCCCTTCCTGTCTCTGAAAAATCAATAAAAACATTTTAATTGTTTTTACGTTTCAGCTATACAAACATTATTTTTCTTAATATAAGTACGTCCCGTGCAAAGTTTGGGATATACTTATACCAACAATTGGCAGTTTGGATAAAATTCAAATTTCACTGCGCCTCTTGTATTTTAGCGGGCAACCCTGACCCACGCAGAACAAGGAGGGCCAACCTGTGGGCATATTGTCTCATGCAAGATAGACAATGTAGCCCTAGCTGGTTTGGCTCAGTGGATAGAGTGTCAGCATGTGAACTGTAAGATCCCAGGTTCGATTCCGGCCAAGGGCACTTGCCAGGGTTGTGGGCTCAATCCGCAGTGGGGGACTTACAGGAGGCAGCCGATCCATGATTCTCTCTTAACATGGATGTTTCTATCTCTCTCTCCCTCTCCCTTCCTCTCTGAAATCAATAAAAATATATTTTTTAAAAGATAGACAATGTACATACTGAAGGGATTGTGGGTAGAGATAGAGGGAATTTGGGGCTGAGGAGAGATGCTTTAAGGACCAATAGAAGGTTCGTACAGATTAAGCAACACAATGGATTATATTAAGCCCTTCTGCTACCATGTAAGAAAATTGGATCTTCCTAAGGCTGTTCTTCTGGTGGTCAAACCAATATTACCCCAAAAGCAGAAGGTAGCGAAACCCAGGAAAGTCCCAGGGTCCGTAGGCTGCAGCAGAACGTGCAGAATGGCAAAGGGTAAACCTCAGAACTGTTGCCGTTGGGGTTGGAGTACGTGTTGGTTGGTTCTGCTTAGCTTTTCCTTCGGCCAAGATTTCAGCACCTCATCTGAGTCGCTTGCACCTTGCAAAATTTGTTTTCCAGAAAAAGCGCACCAGAAAAATGATAAAATAACCCTTTCCAAGAGCGGAAGGGGAAAGAGACACGTGTGGATGCCTGGATCTCCTTGACGCCAGAAGAATGAAAAGTGGGGAGCGAGCAGCCCCCAGGTGTTCCATGGAGCTGGGAAGAGAGCACATCTGAGCTCTCCACACAGATGACTGGGATGTAAAGGAAGCCGTGATTGAGATATGGAAAGGCATTGATTGGGAAATCGGGGTAGGGGAAGGTCATTTTATTTTGCCCACACGTGGCCACTGAATGTTTTTCACCCATTTATTTGTAGCCTATCTGAAAAGCAGGATTTGCCGTGAAACAACCCGCTCCTCACTCTGTTGGGCTAAACAGAAACATTAAAATGACTTCTTAATTTTCTCTTTTGCATTGACGGCACGCCCACCTGTGACCTTGGGGCATCTGATTGGGGAAGTCCTCAGTTTCTCAGAGCCAGATGGCTCAAATCCCTCTGGAGCCAGCTCGTCCTGTCCCCATCCCCTCACCCCCCGTTGTCCTAGTTAGCACGGTGTTCTAGAATGTTTGGTGGGGAAAGCAGAGCCACCATCTGTGATGTGACGTAAAGGCTTTACTGCAGGGATCAGACCAGCGCCTTTGCAGAAGCCGGCGAAGAAGTCTATGGGAGTCTGACCCGCTGCCTCTGTTAGTGACGTTGGGGTCGCTATAGGTCAGCAGAGCCCCCGATTGGGGAGATAAGCTGGACATAAAGCAGGAGACGAAGGGCAACCTGGAACCTGTGTCTGGCTCCCCTCTCTGACCTTGACAATACAGCTAACCTGCAGAACTGGCCCCCTTTGTCACAAAGCTGAATGAGGTGCTAGCCCAGGACTAACAGAACCTTCTGGAGGTCAGCTGGAAACTGGGGAAGCTCCACCTCTGAGCACAATGGCTGCTGCTTCATCCCACCTTCCGAGTCTCATGCAAATTTCTCTTGTGCCCAACCCCAACCTGGGGCCACAGGAATGGGGAATGTGGGGCACATACTAACTCCTTGTACAGCATAAAACCTCTATCAGGTACTAGGCATGGTTTCCTGTTCTGCCATTATCCAGCTGGATGAGCTTCTCGGAGCATTAAATCTCACCAAACCTCTGTTTCTTCATTATTAAATCATTCAAAATGCAAACATAGCAGGTGTCCAGCGTATACAAGTGAGCCCAAATCCCGCCCTCATTCTTATGGATAACAGCATCTTCACTAAAAGGTTGCTGATGGATTGGGGTTGAATAAGATGGTGACCTAAAACATAGCACATAGAAAGAGCTCAATCTATGCTACATACCCCCTGTGACAAGTTCATGTTTAGAGTCATCTGATATCCCGTGAGCTGATGAGCTACCCCCCTTCCCAGCCCCTCTTCTGAGTTCCTTACACATGAACTTGAAGAACTGCCAGCAGGGGCAACCAACTCCTGAGCAGGTTCCTGAGGTCACTTAGAGTCACCCCCAGCTTTTTAAAGACATACCCCACTACACGCAACCTAGAAAGTCAGGCTGTCCTCTCCTTAGCCTCACACTCGGAGAAGACTCTGCTTAAGGGAAAGGAAAAGAGGGTGACCCCTGCCAGGCAGACAGGGGCAGGTACAGAAAGAAAGGGCTCACTTTCCAAATGGCTGCTGTGGGGCTATTGTTGGCCCTGCCATAGTCCCTGTGACACTGAAGAGTTGGCACAGTAAGAAGTCTCCAGCCAAAGCTGGGAGGGCTCAAAACAGAACTCTGGGGAGACCACAGCACCCCACACCCCTACCATTTACCTCACTCACAGTCTTGTTAGGACCATAATTTCCAGCTGGTTAGCAGGCACCTCTGCCTCCTGTTCTCCTTCCCTCCTATTGCTAGTGGCACGCTGGTGACTGGATGTTGTGGATGGGTTCTATGCAGTGGCTTTCCACAGTCTGTAGCCCAAAGCTTAGCTCTCCGTAGGACAGTTGAGAATAATAATCTGTAATCAAAGTAGTTCTCCAACTAGGGAGCACTGGGAACATGGGGGGAGGGAAGTGTCTCTGAATAACAAGTCTGTTCTGTCTTTGCTCCATGGATGTGTGCTCCCATGTGAACATCCATACACACTTCTGGACTACAAGAGCTGAGAAACACCATGTTTGAAAATATCTCCCCACCTGCTAGCACAATACTCTCCTAACATCAGTCAACTGGTCCGCAATAGGAGGGGTCTCATCTTACTCTTAAGTTTCTGATCTTATCGTTTAAATATTCAAAATCTGCAAATATTCTTCCTCCTTCCCTCCCTCCCTCCTCCTTTCTTCATATGTTGGCATGTGAAACTGCCCACAGGACCACTAGTTGTTGATCTTCATGTTTACAAATTCCGATCATTATGGGAGACAATTATATTCTAGAAACGACACAGCATTTAGATGTCAAAAAGAAGTCATCATTCTTCGAAATAGATGGCTACCAGCTTTCTCAAGAACTCATTTTACGAACTCAAGTTAAAACAAATGAATACATGTTCCTCTTTTTGCTTCCTCTTTTGAGCAATTTTATGATTGAAAAAAGACACTTTACCACAATGGAAAATACCTCATTTTTCCATTAAAGTGTACTTTTTTTTTTTTAACAGCTATTAATCCACTTCCCTGTCCATTGGGCTAAAAGGAGCTGTTCCTAGGAGACCAAGTCAAAGTTTCATTAAGGAGGTGGAAAGGCGGGGGGGGGGGGGGGGGGGGGGGGGGGAGTGACTGTTAGCCAGTCTGTTAACCATCCAACATTAAGATGGCCATGGCATATTGGCAATAGCACCGAAGCAGCCAGCGGCAAAGTGAGAACAGATCATGCCATTGAGTGAGTCTGATCTGCTCTGTGCTGAATGAGAGTGCAGGCTGGTTTCACCCACGGTGGAGGACTGGCTGGGTCAGCGCTTTTCATAGGCATCGGGCCCAGAGTGGGAGTGTTCTTGGTGCTTATATACCTCTTTGTGTCATCAAAAGGAGAGAGTCCGCCCTAACCAGTTTTGCTCAGTGGATAGAGCGTCGGCCTGCGGACTCAAGGGTCCCAGGTTCGATTCCAGTCAAGGGCATGTACCTTGGTTGCGGGCACATCCCCAGTGGGGGGGGTTGTTGTGCAGGAGGCAGCTGATCAACGTTTCTCTCTCATCAATGTTTCTAACTCTCTATCCTTCTCCCGTCCTCTCTGTAAAAAATCAACAAAATATATTTTTAAAGAAAAGGAGAGAGTCCACATGGCCCAACACCCAGTGGCAACTTGGTAGAAAAGATAAAAGCAGGATTGCTGGTGAGATGAACACCGATGTACAACTGAATGAATGTTAAGCTTTTGGTATAAGCCCAAGAGTATCCGTCTCTTCCAGTGAAACAGGGACTTCTCTCCAGGTAAGTGTTCCAAAGACAAAGAATTCAATCAAACATATGGATGCTTAACATAATGTAGACAATTCATTGGAAGGACCGAGCAACTCCTTTTCTTTTCTTCCTAGAAAATCAGAATGTCATCAAAGATAAAATGGATAGCATCACACCAATTTCACTCTCCCAAGTTAAGATTTCCTTTTTGACAATCGAATTCTCCTTTTAATCATTTTTCCAGAAGGTTTACATGTCTTCCCAAAGCTGAGATATCTCTGTAGACAGCTTAACCCCTATGTTAGCTCAAGGTGTGTACATGTTCTCCACAGATGGTGTGTTTACTCATAACCTATAGATGGATTATTCCTGTCCTTAATAGCCTGTATATGATGATAAAATACAACAACCTCTTGATTAAATTTTATCCATTTCTTAAATGGATAAAAGGAAGAAGTGATTGAGGTCCAGGTAATTTGAATTTAACTTTATAGGTACCAGATGTATTGCCAATGTCTTCTCTCTCTCTCTCTCTCTCTCTCACACACACACACACACACACACACTATAAAAGCATCTAGGAAGTGTTTCTCACAAGAAATTAATTCATTCGATTCCACTGACTCCTCTTGGGGAAAGAACTGCTAAGCAGTGAGATGTACCTAAAGCAACAGTGAAGATGAAGAAGAGAAGCAAAGAGTTGACATAATCTTCATGCTGGATTATAACTTAAACCCTGAGTAACCTGGGTTTCGTGGAAATTCATTCCTTTTTTATGAGTTTGTTGCAAATAAACTTCGGTACTTAATATTGTGGTGCTAAAATAGAAATACGGTAGAATCTTGTTATTGCAAATATTTGGCAAAGCTACCAGTGAAATCATGTCCCTTGAAACATAACAACTACATACAGTAAAAGCCCGATCCCTCTCAGAGCGCCCGTAAAGAGGGTGTTAGCCCGGTTCCTCAGAGTCAACACCATAAAAGGGTTCCAACATACTAAGTGAACCCGCATTCAACTCGGCGATTCTTATCTTGCAGTTAGTGTGGTGTATTAAGTCCACATCCCAGTAAATCGCTGTGTGGTATATGAGATGTGTTAAAAGTACACGAGCTCAAGTGATTTTCATTACATTTCACTTGAATATCTGATCATGAGAGTATCATTTTCTCCATTCCTATAACTGAGAGTATTTCACTCTTTCGTGGTATTTGCCCTTGACTGGACAGGGTGGAGGTGAGCAAAGGGCACAGGAGTTCTCTGAGGTCTTGTATCAAAGGGGTGGTGGGGAAAAAAACTAGGGTTGAGATTTCTTAAGCCCCACACACTGAACCTGCTGGGGCCAGGCCTTGTCAATGCCACCCAGTCGCTGGCATTGTGCCTCGCCCGTAGCAATGCTCACAAGCCAACTACGAGGCTCCAGCACTGAGTGTACTAATGTCCCACATGGAACGTTAGGCTAACAGGGGATGCGGCCGAGCCAGCCTTCGTGGAGGCTCAGAGTGGTCAGAGCTGCCAAGTCTAAACCCCAAACCACCCGCTGGCATAGCCCAGACCCTTCCACTGAGCCTGTATCACTTCACCTCAGCCAGGCACAAAGGATCATATCTGAGAACGTGTGAGGAGTCTGCAGACTTTCCAGGCTGTGTTGAAGCATTTGAGGAGGTATGAAGGAGTGGATGGCTTACATTTTCCTTCGTGGTGACGGGGAATATCTAAGGTGATGATGGGGTGCTCCAAGTGGGGGGAGGTGTGGGCTTCAGGCACTAACCCCCCCCTTTCTGACAAGGCCTCATGCCCCCCTCCTTTTGTGTGAGGCCCCAGAAGAGCTAACTTCACAGCAGTTACAATTAGAAGCTAGAATTGAAGGCCAGCACAGTGTAGGATGAGGGAAGGAGAGAGGAGAGAAGAAGCCATTTCAATTGAATGCAGCTGATGTTGAAAGAAAATTCAAGTCAGATGCTTCCAAGACTGAACTCAGACAGAAACGAGGGTCTCGTGGAGGCTGACTGAATCCTAAGATGAAAGATTTCTTCGGGGGTAAAGCTGTGCTTCCCTGTGTGAGACCAGAAGGGTCAAACAATCCGTTGGATGATGGAGCAGACTTAGTGGAGTCTGTGCTGAGAAGAGACAAGCACAGAGCAGGGCTGTTAGAACCATTTGTGTTGTAACAGCGTAGGGTGGTGCCCTGGGCACAGTCTGGCATTTAGAGCATCTTGAGAGAAAAAAGGATGTTGCTAGAGGTGAGTGTTTGGGATCCAGAAGTAGTAAGATCCAGAGGGCACTTGGGGGCAAAGATATCGAAAACCCAGAGGGCACATGCTCATGCCGTTCCTAGCATTCAACTAGAAAGCCTCATTTCACTTCTTGAAAGTGGGCTTTTCAAGTTTTATTTCTCCAAAATGAAATCTTACTTCCCTCCAAACATGCTTCTCTTCTCAGATCAGCAAAACGTGCCTTTGCATTGAAGAATACCAAGACGATTTCTCCAGAGAAATGGATTTATACAAAATGTAGTTTTTTCGAATAGAGTAGGTACACTCCTACATCCCTTAATCATTCGTTCATTCATTCATTCATTCATTCATTCATTCAGCAATCAACCACTATGTGTCAACAATGTGCTTGCCTGAGACCCCACCAATAGCCTCCTCTTCTGGCACTTGGGAATTTTGTAATAAATCAGGTCTGTGTGCTCACTCTGAATACTTTGCTTTTCAAAATCTTTTTATTTTTTTTAATCTTTATTGTTGAAAGTATTCCGTATGTCCCCTCTTTTCCCTCAATTGACTTCTAGCCCACACCTGCCCCTTCTCCCAGGCCTTCATCACCCTCTTGTATGTGTCCATGGTTGATCTCTTTCCTCCCACCCACCCTCGCCTGCCTTCCCTCTGTAATTCAACAGTCTGTTCCATGTTTCTAAGTTTCTGGATCTATTTTGTTCAGCAGCTGATTCTTTCATTTTTTTATTTCAAAAAGAATGTGGGTTCTGTGTAAATATAGCAGTATATGTTTTTAAAAGCCAACCCCACTTCTCTAAGGTAACTGATGTTAATTTCATGTATATCCTTCTATTGTTTTCTCTGTTCATACAAGCATATGTTCCTATAGAGAGAAATTGTCTTTATTTATAGTAATGAACTCATTCCATAAACATTGCTCTGTAACTTGCTTTTCTTAGCTTTTTTTTTTTTTTTCATAAACGAGTTTTTAAAACTCATTGAAAATATTGGCTTCCTGCTCTAGCTGGTTTGGCTCAGTGGCTAGAGCGTTGGCCTGCAGACTGAAGGGTCTCAGGTTCGATTCCAGTCAAGGGTACATGCCTGGATTGTGGGCTTGATCCACAGTAGGGGGTGTGCAGGAGGCAACCAATCAATGATTCTCTCTCATCATTGATATTTCTATCTCTCCCTCTCTCACCCTTCCTCTCTGAAATCAATAAAAATGTTTAAAATATATATATTGGCTTCCCCAAACTAATAAGACCCAAATGAATTTTAAACATCTTTAAATTGTTCATATTTGCTTACAGACAGGCAGAAACCTACTACTTTAATAAGGTAAGAAGGCACCATTTGTCCTCTTTCTTTAAATAATTTTTCCGGCTCCTGGAGATCTTTATACAATAAAGTGCGTGCTATCCACTTTATATTTCTGAAGGTGGTTAAAAAAACTGCTAATGGCCCCTGGGAAATGGGGTGATAGGAAGTCAGCAGCAGTGTCCATGAGCATAAGGCCAGAAGGACGCACCACCAGATCCTAGAGAGTCCTGAAGGCAATTGGGAAAGTTTCTGGAGTACTGGTGGTTAAACGCATTGACCAGTAGAGGTAGAGAACAATGTGGGTGCCAGTCCCTGAGAAGGAATGGGTTTTCTCAAAGAAAAAGGTAAAGGAAGGAGGGCATGAAAAGTCCTAGAAGGCCTCCCTTCTTATCACCCTATTCCATTTTTTAACTGAGCATTATTTTATTTTCTGAAATAGCATTGCACCAATGGTATTTTTCCTCAACCAAGAATAATCTGGTTCTTTGAAGATATATACGGAAGTATTTAGAGGTAAGAGTACTATAACTGCAATTTACTCTCAAATGGTCCTGAAAAGAAAGGGAAAGAAGAGATGGAAGAGAAAGAGGAGAAAAGAAAAAAGAAAATAAAAGTGATCCTATATTGTTGACTAATTTTTTTCATTACCTCAATGCTTGACCTAAATTAAGTTCCTTCAATATTACCATAGAAAAGAAAAGAGGAAGAAAGGCCAGCAAAGAAAGTGCAATAAAGCACGATTCCTTAAAATCTTTAAAATTCTTTCACAAAATAAAGCTATCTCATTCACCCAAGTGTTACTTCATTTATAATAGTATCTGACGCCCTAGCTGGTTTGGCTCAGTGGACAGAGCATCAGCCTGTGGACTAAAAGTTCCCAGGTTCTATTCCAGCCAAGGGCACATGCCTGGGTTACGGGCTCCATCCCCAGAAGGTAGCGTGCAAGAGGCAGCCAATCATTGATTCTCTCTCATCATTGATGTTTCTATCTCTCTCCTCCTCTCCTTTCCTCTCTAAAATCAGTAAAAAATAATAATAAATTTTATATGTGTGTGTGTTATAAAAAAAAATAGTATCTGACTATACTATACCACAGAGCAAGTTCCTTTTTTATTTTAATTTAATTTATTTTTCACTTTGCTCACAAAATTTAGCAGTACCACCATATAATATATATTTGGCCTTAAAAATCTAGGTTTCAATATCATATTTGGAAGGAACCCTACTGCAAATTCCCAATTATAACATAGTCTCAATTCTTGGAACAGAAAGTAGCTCTTCACCCATGGCCATTAAAAACAGAATGCTATTTTGGGCGTTATGTTGGACACCAGGGGACCCAGGGACCACAGGACGCCATGTGAGCCTTTGGAAAGTAGGAGCCAGGATAAGATTCTTACACTGACTTCTCCCTGGCCTCGGAGGCTTTAGTCACTCCGCAGAAGTGCTCCAGAAAAGGGGTCGGCCAACCCCAACACGGCGGGCCGAGATCACAGAAGTGCTCAGATTCTTGGCTGGGCCCAACGATTTAACAGCTTCTTTTGAGAGGATGTTTTTTATTTTTGATCTTCTATCCCAGAAATTTGATTTTCTTGGAAGAGAAAATAAAAATGTGGGTGGGCCCACTCATGTCAGACTCTCTCACCCCACCCCTTTGGTTCACACCCTCCAATCTTTTCCTCCAAGCATGTACTTCTCTTTGGGAGCCTTTCTGGCCCTTTAAGGCCTTTCTCTCTCTCTCTCTCTCTTTTTATTCTCATCCATGGTTTCCTCTAACCGAGACCCGGCAATTGATGTCTGAATTAGGTAACTCTAATTCAGGCATCAAGATAACCAAAATAAGCAAGCAGCAGTCTTCTTCATTTTTTAAACATCTTAAGGATCAAAGGAGGTCAACTGTGGCCAAGCTGTTATTTTTAAATGACTGTTTTTCCAACATCCTCCAACAAGGACAAGTCCCCAGCATTTCTGACAAATAAATGGAGTCTCTGAATACAGTTTCAGCATTCTACACCTTCAATCTCTTCTTTTCTTTTTTCCCACTTCGCCAAAGATACACTATGAAATGTTTGTAAAGATTCTAGATCACTACAATCTAGAAGCAGAGAGCAAGGTGTTAAGAAGTGAATCTCATTTCTAATTACATTCTTTTCATCAACCATCCCCTCTAAGTCCCCCCAGTTTGTATATAAGGCAAAATGTAGGTTCTGCAGAGGAGAGGGCTACGGAACCCCTCTAGCTGGGATAAGTCACGTCCCTTCTTTATGTCTAAGGCTCCTCGCAGTAAGTTACTACAGCTGCTCACGGATATGACTCTTCTCTCCTCCCAATTACATGTGAGAATACCCCTTCCCTTTGAAATTACACATAAGCATATGACTTGCTCTGTCCAATAAATGTTAGATGAAATGCCATGCATCACTTTCAAACAAAAACTCAGAGCCAAGTCACCAGGTTCATATTCTCTTCGCCTCCTCTCCCTCCCCTTACCCCTTCTCCTTTCCTCCTCCTCCAGAGAGAATAGAAATGTATTTCAAGATGGAGCCACTGCCCGCCTGAATCTTTGTATGACTTCAATGAGACAAGCCCCCACTGCTACCCCATGTAGAATGTAACCCATCCATGGTAGCGGGTACATTTTAAGCCATTGAGATTTGAAGGTTGCTATTACATATCATAACCTAACTCATCCTGAGGGATGCATGCCTTGTGTATAAAATGGCGATGATGATGACCTATAGTAACACCCAGTGTTGGCCTGAAGATCACATGAGATGACACACACAGCACGTGGGTACCTTAAGTGCCCAATGACTGTTGGTTAACATTACTCCTTTGAGACTCCTCAGCCTAACTGGACAGAGGAGTAGAAGCAGACCAATGGCCTTGCCTTACACCTACCTTTGAACAGTAGCAAGCAGAGTGTATTCTCACTAGAGAGTTGCCCTGCCTTCCCCAGCCCTGTCTTTTTTTAACCAATTACTGCTTTATGCCCACTCTGGCCTGCCTACACAAGCCACCCTCACACAGAAATACCTCCCTCCACTTCTTCACCTCTCTATCCTGTCTTCCCAGACCATTCCCGACTCAGGAAGCTTATCCCACAGCATCGCGCAAAGCATTCTTTCAAATGCACATGTGCACCGTTTGCAGTACATGCATTCCCACTGAGGTTTACTCAGAATATCTTTAGTTAATTTTGTAAGTTTCCCTAAAAGGATAGGTACCAGGGCATCTGTTTTCTGATGTGGTTTCTCTGCTTTTCTCGCAGTTTCCGTATTCCTCTGACTTCCTCTCACAATGATCCCATATGGATGCTTAACCCACACACCTGAGAACTATGCAGAGACCCGCTTTCAGGAGCTGCTCCATGAAAGTGTCTTTCGGAGTGGAGTAACCTGTGCCAGGACCTATCGAACGAGATGAAATAAATGAGGCGCTTCCCAAGGATTGATCGTCAAGGTGACTCCTATCCTCCTTCACCCTAAATCAGGATTTCTGACCACGGAAACGTGTTTTATTATCCAATAGGATAGAGACATGCAAGCATTGCCCCACAGGCCACTTGCTTTGTCATTCTGCTCACCTAATTACAGGGATTGAGAAAGCACGTGAGAACCTGGACAACTCAAAGCATCCATCGGTCCATCAGAGGAGCGGAGGAATGACAGTAACACACTTCCATAGCTTCCCCACCTCTCTCTGCAGGAATAAGCTGTGTAGACAGGCCCTTGTGAGTAACTCCTGCCAAAGGGATCTATGTGAGCATGCTCAGAACGAGAAAAGGATAGCTCTGGGATGAGGTAGCTTCCCACAAATCACTAGTTTGTCTGTCTGTCTGGGTCAGCCAACCAGCTCTCAGCAGGCCACTGGGGAGTGAGCGGCTCCAGAGCAGAAGGAACGGCAGGAACCCCGAGATAACGGCCGACCTGCCTGAAGCCTGGCACTTCTCCTTTCTCCTTTAAATAGGCAGCGCGCCCTGGTGTGCTTGCAGCTCGGCGGCCGCTGGGCATGTGGGGCCCCGAGTCTCTTTCACTTCCACATCGTCTCGTTTCCCAGAAACCAGGCCGAGATCTGGAAGCCACAACAAAGAGATGCTCATGCAGCAAACTGACCCGTTTGTCGCCCTGGAGATTCTGTCTTTTCAAAATGGGAGGCAATCCCTGGGGGAAGAGAAGACACGTCGGTCTGCCTGCTTTCCACTTGGACGTGCATGTTCATGGGGGCTGGAAATCAACTGGAAAGATAAGACACAGAGCCTGGCCGGTGTGGCTCAATGGTTGAGTGTCCACCTATGGACTAGGAGGTCAGGGTTTGATTCCCGGTCAGGGCACATGCCGGGTTGCAGACTTGATCCCCAGTAGGGGGCGTGTGGGAGGCAGCCGATCAATGATGTCTGTCTGTCTCTCTCTCTCTCTCTCTCTCTCTCTCTCTCTCTCTCTCTCTCTCTCCCCCCCTCTCCCTTTCTTTTCTGCTCTGAAATCAATAAAAATTAAAAATAATTTTAAAAATAAGACCCATAGACAACCCCAACTTACATTACCCGTCCTTTAACAGGTGCCCTGTATTTACACCTCCTCCTATCCAGTATTAACACGTGACCAAATAAAATTTTAAAGTAAAAACATGATCATGTCAGACCCTTACTTGACGTCTCATCTTCAAATGGGGCAGGCAAACTCACATGTGTCAACTCCCATGGATCTCCCTCATGCGTACAATCAACCTCCCCGCCCATCCTCAATAGGCTAAGATCTGAGGCCCCTTCGCAGAACCATGGAAACCCCCACCTTCCCTCCCTTCCGGGACTCCAACCTTGTCTTCCAGCAAAACGAAATGAGCTCAGACATTTTCTGAGGGCTCTGTCCTGACCCCCTTCAGCTGGCTGTCTCATGGACTCTCACACACACACACACACACACACACACACACACACACACTATTCTACCTTCCACCTCGGCACTCAGACTAAGAAATGGAAAGTTACTGCCTGATTCAACCGTGATGGCCTTACCATCTGACACCTATAACACCTGTGTATTCCCACCAAGTAAGTACTCAGTACATTTTGAAATAAATAAGACCCAGAACCTTGGTGAGCAACTCATTTCATAGTAGTGTTCAGCTGCATATGGGTTAAGGGGGTTGTGTGGGCTGGCTGGGAAACCGAACTACTCTTCATAAATGTGTGTCTATGCGAACACGCATGACAATTCCAAAAGAGCTGGAACAAAACCCATCAGTGAAGTGAAGGCTGACTATATTTATGTCTTCGCATTGCTGCTAGTTGTAAAATTGCTCTATCGTCTTTCCCCACTTGTTGGTGAAGTATTTGCATAGAGAGAACATAAATATACTTCTAACGCTAAGTATTCTTTGGTTACCGTTATGGGTATTTAATAAACGCTCATGAGCCAATGCCTTGGCCGGAACTACAGGCACCCCCAAATAGATGCTTAGGCATATCTTTTGTTTTCTGGCTCTGTATTCACACGATCCTATTTAGGAAAACCTGACATTTGGAAATCCAAACTTAGAAGCCAGATGCATGCAGGAGTTGTGACTCAGGTTACAAAATGATTATTCCCATTAGGGATTTCGTGGTGACTCACCCTGTTCATTAAGGAGCCATGAAAAAAATTATCACATAACTCTGCAAAGACATAATTTAAGAACAGAATTAAGGCCAGCTACATTTATAGTCATTTTATTAAAAATGTTCTTATTGATTTCAGAGAGAGGAAGGGAAAGGGAGAGATAGGAGCGTCAATGATGAGAAAGAATCATCCACTGGCTGTCTCCCGCACGCCCCCTACTGGAGATCAAGCCCCCAACTTGAGCATGTGTCCTAACCAGGAATCAACTGTGACCTCCTGGTTCATAGGTCAAAGCTCAACTACTGAACTCAACCACTGAGAAACACCCTAATTTACCCCTCTCCGAAAAGGATTTATCTTTGGGGCATTACAGCTCGCTCTCTACCAAGAAACACAACAAAAGATCATTTGAATAGGAAGCAGATGTGTATCTTCTGGAGCTTAACACCCCTGGCTCAAATCTGACGGTGAGAATTTACAGCCCTTAAAATATACTAGACTGTGGTGGCTGTGACTGAGAGGCCTCCTCCCCAGCTGAAATGTTAGTGGCCAAGTGGGGGCTGCTGGGGAAGGAAGGAGACTGATTCTTCCCTGGGAGGAAATGAACCCACAGATTATCAGTGGATGATATAATCAAAAACTCATATACCGGCATCCAAGTTTTATTACACTACTGAGGAAAACAGCTCATTTATATTGGATTTCCTGTCTTTTTTTTTCTTCTTTTCTTAATAAGGGGAATCACATATCTATGAGTCATCGAGATTATTATAGATTTTACCATGATAATGCACATGACTTTTTAAAAAAGGAATGATAAGCTACAACAGTTGCATGCCTCTTAATTTACTGACAGAATAGTAAAAAGATAAGTTGATATATTCTCATTTGTCATGTTTCTTGCAATTGCTCTGACTGCTTTCAGTAGGCACATATTTCTGTTTAATAGTAACATACAAAAATTAATAAATAGGGAAAAGGCACTGTGGGAATAGGCCGTAATAAAGACAAATGGAACCCATATTTCAAAAGTTGGCAAGAGCTAACAGATATGCTCTTATTTTTTTTATTTGTGTAATAAAATGTTCTGTATTCAGAGTCGTTTCCTTGTTATTCCTCTTGTCTTGAGTAAGAGCCATAAACGCCTCAACAAACAGAAAGTAGTTTGAATGTTCAGTTCGTGCTGGTGAAGTCTGTTTAGGAAGTCCTAACAACTGCTGAAACAGCACACAATCTTGTTTCAACGAGAAGGTGCCATTTGTTTTCTAGAAAGATCGTTTACACAAATATCCTTTGGACTCTCACTGAGTATCTAGCCACACTGCAAACCACCAAGGAGTAGACGGAGCAGCATAAAGATCGAGCTGTTTTTCAAAGAATGGAAGCATGTTTATGAGACAAAGTCAAGAACTGAGCATTTTCAAAGTGGAATCACAAGAGCAGCGAAGACCTGACTTGGACCTTAGGGTAGCATGCAAATAGCCCTCCATCAACTGACCGCACTTCCCCCTGAAAACAATTTTTCTCCATCCTAACGCGATAGTGGATCGTGGCAACAAAAGTCCAACTTCTGAGAAAGAACAGGCCTCGGGAAGTGTCTGGTGCAGAGATGTTCAGTGTGTGTGTGACAAAGATTTTTAAAACATGCAATACCTGACCATTTAGTCAAGGGCACTAACCTCTTTTCCCTCACATTGTCAAATAAAAAAAAACGACAACAGCCAACATAACAATAGTCATCCGGTATGAATGGATCCAAATTATAGCTATTTTAATTATATCTATTTTCTTTCAGATCGGCAAAAAAATATTTTTAGATTATGTGTGCCATGAGCTGAAAAACGTTGAAAATCTCTAGTCTAGTGACTAGAGTCTTCTGGACAGCAGGCTTAGAAACACAGACATCAACAATGCTCCCAGGACTCTACCTAAAGAAAGGTTTAGAGCACATGTGTCAAACACAAGGCCCGCGGGCCAAATCCAGCCCGCCAGGCCTTGCAATGTGGCCCGCACCGCGCTGTCATCACTGCACTCCGCTGTCAGTTTATGACATTGTCAGTTTATGACTGTTCAGTAAACCATTCGGCCTGCGATTTAGGCTGGATTTTAGATTTTGGCCCCTTCTCTGATTGAGTTCGACACCCCTAGTTTAGAGCCTCAGCTTGCATTGATTTTGCCAGAAGTGGGATGGGCTACCATGGTCAACCACAGTCCCCCACTCTGGTTTGCCCTGGGATGATCTATGCTCTCTCTCTAGCCAGCTGGCCAGTGTTCACTGCTGAACTTACCTAGGTAAATAGGTTGAGGCTAAAAAGACTTACACCTGGAGACTGAACCATCCTCCTCCTCAATTCTGTGGTCTAACTGCTAACCAGCCACAGGGAAGACATACAGACAAAACTTGGAGAAAAAGGGAAACATGATACATAAAGAAATAAAAAGAAGTCATGACACAGGAGAACATGTAGAGACAGCTAGTCGATCCATGTGACCCATGTAAAAAAAAAAAATTAGCAACTCATTGACTGTGATAAAATCCAGATCAGGTCAAATAAATTTTTCCTAGTTAAGTCCCAACTCTTCCATCAGATGGTCCATCTTCAAAATGGAAGATATGGTCAGCAAACCAGTAGAGAGAAAAAATGATCAGAAGAACAGATTACGCCATGTGGGTTCTGTCAGAGCTAATCACGTGCCTAAGAAAGATGCACTAGCTTCCTTCAAGTTGCTAATACTCATTATGAAACAACAACTTTGATTTCACAAGGCTGGATGAATCGCACATCATAAAACTTTCTTGTGAAACCGAATGACTACGTCCATAGATCAGTACCCGTAATAATGACTTCTTCCATACATAAGTGATTCTTCATAACGTTCCACAGAAATTGGTCCAACACCTGGGTCCAAGATCATCACGGGCTCATCCAAAACTCGTTCCCATGGGACGATAACATGTACACCACATGTGTGTTTTGTGTCATCCCGATTCCTCTGGATCGAGCCCAAGCTATTCCGGATGCCTCGGCGAGGGGTGTAATGCATACGAGTGTGTCCTTTAGGAAAACCCTCCAGCCCCTGCTTTATCCTAATGAGCTCAATTAACCGCAACCATAACATCTGAATTATTAATGCTCCCTAATAGGATGGATAAAGTGTCTCTGGAGCAAAGATGTTTGGAGTTCTGGCAAAGCTCATGCCAAATTTAATTTTCAAAGTTCATCTTGAAGAGAAGACAATGCTGGCATTGTGTTACGCTGATTTAGAACCAGTCTGTCCTAAGGATTTTCTTTATCCTTATCTGCAGTAATAGAGCACGAAATGGGGGGAGAGTGTGGGGGAAGGATGACTAGCAAGCGCTGGAAAAAATCTTTCTCAGAAACTCTCGCAGCCGGGTCACAACATGTTTAAACAATGATAGTAACATTTATTATATCAAAGCCGTTTTATGTTTTATTTGGAACTCTGGCGCCTTTTTTTTTTTTTTCAAGTTCCCATAACATGACAGTAATTACAGCCATCAAGATGTTCCCTCGCAGATAGCCCTCCAACGCCAGATGCTGCGGCCTCGCTGTCCCATCGCTGGAGCTCCGAGCGTGCACATTACATCATGCTGGAGTTTATTTTAAAAGTGCTTTAAGAATGTAATGATAGTAATTGTAGACAGGGAGAATTAATGGGAGCGTTGCCGGTCTGCAGATTCCATTTATAAAACACTCCCGCTGCTCCAAAAAAAAAAAAGAGAGAGAGAGAGAGAGAGAGAGAGTGCTTTCTTGTTAACAGAGGCTTCAAAATACAATTTGGAGGATGTATTAAATAAACTCTGTGCTAAAGTCATTTTCAGAGGGGCCCTCTGTGTACACATTTCCCTCGCACTTCACTGTGAGCCCACCGACACAGGATTCTGCAGGGAAGCAGAGGGTGCGTGCGTCCAGGCACAAACCACCAGGGCTGAGGGGCAAGGACAGGTTAAGTGGCAGAGCTTGTCTCGGGCCGGTGAACACATACACGGTGTGCAGAACAAACCCAGCTGTGGTCCTTCAAATACATGCTCTGCCTCGGTCCTAGGGATGTGGTGGGTTGCCTCTTTCATTGATGGTCCATGGTGGACATCCAAGCCCAAGGCCTGGTCTTCTCCCTTCTACCGGCAGGGCCCGGGTAGATGCTCTCACTGGGCACTGCTTCCTTTGTGTTCCTCAAATCTATCATTTCCCTTGTCTTAGCTAACTTCAGCAAAAATGAAATCATCTCCTCAAGATAGCTTTTCGGATCCTGTTCATGATGGGATGGATGGGTTGCTCCAAAGACAACCAGCTCTGTCCTGGGACGTTGTCAAGGAAACGCCAGTTGTTTCTGAAGTCTCCATGAGAGCATAAAGAACAGGCCAAAGTGTGGAGGCCTTCCCCTTCATTCAAAGCTCAACAAAACAAAACAAACAATGGAATAAAGAGCCCAGCCTGTGTGGCTCAGTGGTGGAGCATCCACCTGTGAACCAGGAGGTCACGGTTCGACTCCTCATCAGGGCACATGCCCGGGTTGCAAGGTTGATCCCAAGTAGAGGGTGTGCAAGAAGCAGCCAGGTGATCAATGATTCTCTGCCATCATTGATGTTTCTCTCTCCCTCTCCCTCTCCCTTCCTCTCTGAAATCAATAAAAATATATTTAAACTAAAAAAAAGGAAAGTAAAAGGATCAGACTAGATGATCTCCAAGACATTTCCATTTATAAAAGTATTTGAGATCCACTGAAACGAGAAAGCTCTTAAATCTGCAGCAGAGACTTACAGAGGATGAGAAAGCTCGCCCTGAAAATACAGGTGTTCCTTTAAGCTCTTCCTTGGCCCCAAAGGCCAACCGCTCCCCCAAATGAGGGTCCTACTTCCCATAAGCCTCCACTCAGAGTAGCCAGTCAAGACACAGTTGGCCTCAGTGCGTCCATTCTCCACGAACTCGCTGAGTCAGGAGTCAGTCTGGAGAGTCCATTCCAGTTAAGTCTCTAAAGCTGAGCTCACTAAGGCTGTGTACCTCATGTGAGGTTAACACCATGATTTTCCCCCCTCTCGCTGCCCTCCCAAACTATCCCCAATCAGTCACTGTTTAGAGCAAAGTCAATTTGCTTTTTATCCAAGAAGTCAAAGGAAGTACCTGGTCCCCGAGTTCTCCACTCAACACATCATCAGGTTCCGTAGGTTCTGGGGACAAATCCCAGTACTTGGTCCAGCAGGCCACTGACACCAAGGATCAGGAGACAGAGGGAGAGAGCTGTTTCCTGGCCTCATGCCAAACGGTGATTCACTCCTCAATGACTTCTCCCGAGACTCTGTTTCTCCATCAGCAGTCCTTTGACGCTGTCGCAACCACCAAGCACTCGGCTAACTGGTGCCTTGAGTCAGCACCTCCCAGTCGTCCCAAAGGAGCTCATTTTAATATTCTATGCAGATTTACTACCTCAAGAAATGAGCATTTCCTGCTTCAAAAGGAAGCCTTAGGCATGCTCCGGAGACTCGTCTACGGAGACGGAGAACCAATGTGGAGAGAATGTCATCTTGCGAGACCCTCCGGGGAAACGTGCTGAGTCTCAGGGAAGCATGTGCAGCGCTCAAGGAAATGAAAAGTCTGTAAGAACAATCTTGGGAATTTCACCGCGGGGAAGTTTGCTAATGATTTCAAGAAATACTTTCCGTTAGAAATAAATGGAAGCATTTACAAATGGCATGTTTGACCATCCGGGCCAACCTTTAATGAGACTCCCGGCCTCAGAGCCTGTCACCAAAGCAGAAACTTTCGAGGGCACAATCCAGGGTACCCGCAGATGTTCATAAGGCCACGAGCAGGCAGGTATGTCTATTTTTAGGTAGCAGACCACAACACACGTGCCAACCAGTTGGAGTAGCTTTGTCTCTTCGAGGCCAGCTCTGCACACCAGTACATCAGCCACCTGCTAACTGCTTGATCTCTGAAAACTTATTTAGGCCAAAACTGGTTTTGCTCAGTGGATAGAGCATCAGACTGTGGACTGAAAGGTCCCAGGTTCGATTCCGGTCAAGGGCATGTACCTTAGTTGTGGGCACATCCCCAGTAGGGGGTGTGCAAGAGGCAGCTGATGGATGATTCTCTCTCATCCATGTTTCTAACTCTCTATCCCTCTCTCTTCCTCTGTGTAAAAAATCAATAAAATACATATTTTTTTAAAAAGAAAACTTATTTAGCCTCTCAATAAATAATGATTAATAATAATAATATATCCGAAACTTGTTTGGCTCAGTGGATAGAGTGTTGGTCTGCGGACTGAAAGGTCCCAGGTTCAATTCTGGTCAAGGGCATGTACATTGGTTGCGGGCACATCCCCAGTAGATGGTGTGCAAGAAGCAGCTGATCGATGCTTCTCTCTCATTGATGTTTCTAGCTCTCTATCCCTCTCCCTTCCTCTCTGTAAAAAAATCAATAAAATATATTATAAAAAAATAAATAAAATAATAATAATAATAATAATAATAATAATATAATCAGAACAGTACTGTTATGAGGATTAAAAGAGATGATGTGGTTATACTTTGTAAAATATTATGCTAATATGTTTTTTTTCATTCATTCATTCAACTGATATTTATTAAGAAACTATTCAGTAGCAAGTACTAACATAAGTGCTTGGTTGATACCAATAAACAAAGTATTTTTTCAAAAACTGCCCTTATAGGGCTGTATTCTTGAGGGGGCTTAGAGATAGACATACAATTATAATAAACATAATAAATAAGTAAATTATAGGTTACAAGATGATAAGAGCTATAGAAAAATAACATATGGAAATGGGAGGGACTAGGAGCGCCCTGAGGTAGGTGACAATGTGAAATAGGCTGGTCAAGGCCTATCAACAGGTGAAATTTGAGCAAAGGCCTGGGAAAGCTGAGGGCGGTGGCAAGTATGTGTTACATCCCAGGAATGGTGTGTGGGGAGACTGCTGAGGGATTTGTACCTGCCCGATGCCAAATGCCCTACCAGCAGGTCTGCGCTGTAATCTTAGGAACCAATCTAATCAAGGAAGAATGCATAGCACTTGGGAGACAACCACCATTCATAACTCATCAGCTCTAAGAGCTGGAAGTAACATGGCAACGACTCAAAGGACAAGAGAAAGAGCAAAGGGCGAGTGGGGGGGAGTGAGTATTGCAGAGTTTAAAAATTGCCCAGACCTTAGCCGGTTTGGCTCAGTGGATAGAACATTGGCCTGTGGACTGAAGGGTCCCAGGTCCGATTCCGGTCAAGGGCATGTACCTTGGTTGTGGGCACATCCCCAGTAGGAGGTGTTCAGGAGGCAGCTGATGGATGTTTCTTTCTCATCTATGTTTCTAACTCTCTATCCCTCTCCCTTCCTCTCTGTAAAAAAAATAATAAAATATACTTTAAAAAAAATAAAAATAAAAATTGCCCCAAACTGGTTCTGTCTCTGGCCTTCTTTTCCTGTTCTGCGTGCCATCCACATGTCTGTGCCCTTAAGCTTGCCCCGGCCTAGACTGCCAACCCCTTTCCAGCACTCCCTCTTTCCTGGTCTCAAGGAAACCTCTGCACCCATCAGAACCTTGCTACCCAACAAGGTTTTTATTATTATTATTATTATTATTATTATTATTGTAAAGAACACATACCGTTCCATTTACCATCTGAACCGCTTTTAAATGTACAGTGCCGCAGAGTTAATAACTACCACATCATTGTGCAATGGATCTCTGGAAATTTTCTTCTTTCGAAACAGCATCTCCCTACTCACTGAACACTACTGTCCTCCCTCTCCTCCCCAAGCCCTGGGCAGCCACCATTGCGTTTTCTGTTTCTGTGACACGCCATCTGAGAGGAATTAGTACCTGTCCTCTTGTGATTGACTTATGTCACTTAGCATAATGGCCTGTGAGTGGGTATGGCCTAATTTAGTACTTTCTATGTTGTCTGTCACTATTCACGGACTCCCCGCTGACTCCCACCCCGTGGGAGAGACACCGTGAAGACATAGAGACCTTTTGCCTCTTTGAACTGGTAGACTGAGATTGTACCCATTCTACGTAGTAAGTCTATTGCAGTGTTTTTCAACCTTTTTTGGTCAAAGGCACACTTGTTTCATGAAAAAAATCACGAGGCACACCACCATTAGAAAATGTTAAAAAATTTAACTCTGTGCCTATATTGACTATATATAAAGTAATTCTCTTGAATAGGAATCAAATAAACACAAAGAAAGTATTTTATAATTACTTTATTATGAAATATTAAGTAAACAAAATAGTGAAAAATTATAAAATTCTTGTCTTGTCTGCACCTACGGCACACCAGGCAACATCTCGCGGCACACTAGTGAACAGCGGTTAAAAAACGCTGGTCTATTGTGTTCTATAGACTTACTTCCCTATTTGCCTTATGCGGCCCCTGTTACAAATTCTAAGGCGGGAATTCTAAGTAGGTCCCTGCTGCCTGGCTCTTGATTTGATGCCTGGAAATGCCCCCAAATAAAAGTGTGTTCTTTTCAAGCACCAACAGAGCATAAAACATACAAGTGCAGGGTAAGCTACGAGTGCAAAGTCGAATTTACACTTAAACAGTGTATATTTACGATGTTCCTCCTTCCTCCGTTGGGGACCAGGATCACTTCTGTGTACTTAATCAGAACACGTTTTAAATCACACCACGCACTCGCAACCCACGATGGCCAAAGCGCATAAAATACGACGAAGCTAAGACGCCGCAGCTGAACCAACAATCTATCTTCCTGGAAGGGAGACATTGGATAAATCTTCGCTGCTTTCTGATAGCCTATTAAAGTGTCTTAAGAGCTCCAGTACATTTGACTACATTTTTTTTTTTTTTTTTTTTAGCCATAATGCCTTAAACAAGCTTTGGCAATCATAAATATCATACTGAGAGGAAAAAACAAAGAATTAACAAGTAAATGTGTCTCTTGGTTGCACCAGCACCTTCCTCCAAAGGGAAGTGAAGGATTACTTTAAAAGCCATGCTATATGGGAATAATTTCTTTATTTCTGAATCCATTTGTGGGGACTGAAGGCCTCGTTTATACTCGTGTCTGGGGGTGAGGGCAACACACCTTCTGATAAAGACAGGATCTTTTTTTTCTTTATCAGATAATATCTCTAGCAGAAACACTAAAGAAGACAGTTCATGTCAACCTGAAGGTAAACTTAGTTGCGTTAAACAAATGGCTTCATTAAAATAATACGTAGTTCTATTTATAATAGTTTATTTTTACCCTAAATATGTGAAAACCAGGAATCCTAGGTGATAGAATCTCAATAACTACTGAGGGGGGAAAAGTCCAACAAACAAATTCATTCAATATATATGTTCTCTTACAAAATGTCTCAAAAACAATTCATGAGCTAAGTAAATAACCAAAGTAAAGTGAAATTACTAAAAAATATTGTCAAGACAGCTGCATGCAGACAATCACTGGGTGAGATAAGTGATCCAAAGCTTCCTTTGACATTAACAAAATATTGAACACCAATCTTCTTATATTTATTTATGGTCACAGGCAGGTACGGTCATCGTCAGCTAGATGCCACCTAAGATAGATCTCGATGGAATTGGGGCAGAAGTGGGGGGTAAGATAAGAGGAGGCCCCTGCTCGTAGCCAGACCAAATCTACTAAGGCAAATGGAACTCTGGGTAAACATAACTACTGCTAACCTCAAATTATATCACAGTCCTTTCCAAGGGCATGCTGTGCTTGATGGAACTAAATAAGAAGACAGAACACGGAGCTGAAGGGATAATGAATGACCTGTAAGGTTCAAGGCTTTTTGGCTTTTTGGCTTTTTGTCCCAGGACAGGGTGAGGGAGTGGGAGTGGAGGAGCCACCTCGAGCTGGCTGCAACGCTGAACTTGGGAGTGTTGGAGAAAAAGAACCCAAGAAACTGAAAGACCAACTCCTACTCTTCCAAAGGGAACCAAATGTCCCTGAGAAGACAAGGGGGTATTGGTAGGCTGACGCCACAGAGGTAGGGAGGAATAAATAAAGAGCAGTGCCACGCCGAGACCGGTTTGGCTCAGTGGATAGAGCGTCAGCCTGCGGATCGAAGGGTCCCAGGTTCGATTCCAGTCAAGGGCATGTGCTTTGGTTGCGGGCACATCCCCAGTAGGGGGTGTGCAGGAGGCAGCTGATTGATGTTTCTCTCTCATCGATGTTTCTAACTCTCTATCCCTCTTCCTTCCTCTGTGTAGAAAATCAATAAAATAAAATAAAATAAAATAAAATAAAAATAGTAGCACCCAGGCCAGGTTGCTCAGTTGATTGGAGCATCGCCTTGGACACCAAAAAGGTTGCAGGTTTGATTCCCAGTTAGCCATATGCAGGAGGCAACCAGTTGATGATGTGCCTCTCTCTCCCATCAATGTTTTCTCCTCTCTCTCTCTCTGTCTCCCTTCCCTCCCTTTGTCCCTCTCTAAACTTCAATAAAAACATATCCTTGGGTGAGGATTTTAAAAACAGAATGGCACGGTGGAAAGAACATTAGGTTGGCTTTCTGAAAATGTAGCTTCTAGTCCCAGCAGCTACGAGCTGTCTCTGGACCCTTCGGCCAGCGCCCGAATCGTTGGTCTGAGCTTCTTGTCTGTACAATGAAGTGTGGGCCCGTGCACTGCTTTCCAGCATGGATCTCACAAAACCCCAGACCCATGGAAAACGCTTCAAGAAACTATTTAGAATCTAAATTTTAGATAAACAGTGCATGGCCAAAAATCCTTGGAAAATTCTGTACGTTCTCACCCAACCAAAGATGTACACTAATATGCCTGAGCCCAGAGATTCTGAGACATCTCACACGAATGACATCTGGGGAGACGATTATACCCAGTGTTTCCCAGCCCTACATGAGCCCACAACGCTTTTGTCCATGAAACATCTCTCGGCATAAATTACACGTTTCGTGTTTCATGCTTTTGTCCATGAAACATCTCTCAGCATAAATTGCACGCTTTGCAAAACTCACTGGGCTAGGGATATTTCCAAATTTAAGTTTTGAGGAGCCTTTGGGTGGAGAAGCATCTAAAGTCTTGAAGCCCAAAAGTGCAGTTGCTATAGTAACCTCAGGACTGGGAGGTTAGCAGAGAGTGATCTGAATCCAGAACTCCCGCGAGCAAGTGCCACGTACGTAGCTGCTCCGTGTCAACTCTTTGCTAAGGATCCTGGAGACTGAATAGAATCGAACAAAGAGAAACCCAGCTCTTGCAGACCTGGCCAAGTTCAGGTGGATTCACCAACCAATCCACACCTGTTAAGACACTTCTCTTGCCAAAACCGGTTTGGCTCGGATAGAGCATCGGCCTGTAGACTGAAAGGTCCCAGGTTCGATTCTGGTCAAGGGCATGTACCTTGGTTGTGGGCACATCCCCTGTAGGGGGTGTGCAGGAGACAGCTGATCGATGTTTCTCTCTCATCGATGTTTCTAACTCTATCCCTCTCTTTTCCTCTCTGTAAAAAATCAATAAAATATATTAAAAAAAAAGAAAAGACACATCTCCTACACACCCATGCAGTGCTGAATCCTGACAGGTAAGACTCTATCTCCTATCCCAAATAAAAATACTAATTTATAATCTGAAAAGGAATTCCCTAATATGTCCCCAGGGCCTCTCACAGACCCAGACATAAAGTAGATATATTCATTTATGAATGAACGTTCCAACAGACAAATGTGTATTGAGAAGCACTAAGTATAATACAGTCCTCCAAGCAACTTTACAATAGTTGTATTTGTTGGCGAAACCAATGACCGATGCTGAATGGTCATGAAGACGTGCTGATTTCTGCCAGAAAATCAAGCGCTTGCTGACTGTGTCCAGGTACATGTCTGTGGTACAAGGCCCCTCCAGAGCTCCAGATAAAAGAGAACGTGACGAAGCGGCAGGATGGACTTTCTCGCCAACAGCACTATGGGGGATTCAGAACCCTGACGTCATCAACATAACTCTGGCTACAGAGACAAAATACTTACAAAAGGGGAGAAATCAAGGAACCAAAATGCTCAAGAGATTCATTAAGAAAACCTTTTCTATAGAAAATGTAAAGCTGCTTTCCAAAAAAAAAAAAAATATTTTCTTTTTAAAAAGGACTAGTTAAAAAGGTATTCCATAGTACTTTTTGTTACTGTCATTTCTCTTTTTTTTTTCTTTTCTTAAATATATTTTCATTGATTTCAGAGAGAAAGGGAGAGAAACATCAATGGTAAGAGAGAATAATTGATCAGTGGCCTCCTGCACACCCCCTTACTTGGGATTGAGCCTGCAACCCTGGGCATGTGCCTTGAACCAGGAATCAAGCTGTGATCCCCTACTTCACAGCTCAACGCTCAACCACTGAGCCACACCGGCCAGGATGTTACTGTCTTACAAAGGAAGAAACAGACAGATTTTGGGTTGGTTTGCAAATAGAAAGCCCAGAGAGGTTCCTGACTTGTCTGCAGGCACATCGGGAAGTGCCTGAGTAAGGAATTCACTCTCTGTCCCCCCGCCACAGCCCCTCTGCAATGGACCCGCTCCCCAGTGGCTGTTATTTGCTCATATTCAGAAAAGCGCCTCTGCGGATGTTTATCATAAAGGTTATTCTAGTTCATTAGGATGTCTTAAATGTCCCAGCCGCCTTGGCTGTTTCGGCCGCATGGATACGTGTAGAAACCTTCCCTCTTTCCCTCCCTATCTCCCCAACCTGCTCTCTCGCACACACACACCCCCCTCCCCCCCCCCCCCGGCCCCTGCTGATCCACGCCATCGTCACATTCTCAGCTTTATCTCAAAGGTGGTTTCACGTGCTCTCTGCCCCTGTTAAGCGCACAGCTCCGGTCCCTCCACCGACTCCAATAGGAAAAGCAGAGCAGATATCCCTGCAGAACACTGTCAGCACCTCGTAAGGCCTGCAGCCTGGAACATAAAACACTTCCGACTTCCCAGTTCTCCCTGGGCCCGCGCGGATTACAAGGAGGGCACTTAAAATCAAAAGCCAAGAGGGACCGGGCCGTGACTTTGAATGAGAAGTGGAAGCAGAAGCCACGAACCCATTCCAAAAAAATAAAAATAAAAAAAATGGGGAGTTACAGAGTCAAAGGTCTAAGTGGCCTGGAGAGAGTGTGGGGTCTGACTGATCATCAGAACGCTCCCAAATAAGAAAGGCAGGAAGCCGGCCTATGTTTAAAACATGACTTCGTGGCAGATGGATTTTGAATAAGCATGACGGGGAATTTAAAAATAAGATAGAGAAGCTTGGACTGCTCCAGTGGTCATCTGATCAGCCACCAAGAGAGGCACAAAGTATTTCTTCCTCCCAGCTCCTCCAGTTCACTGATAGATCCCCTAGACCGGCGGTCGCCAACCCCTCGGTCCTCACGGACCACCACTGGTCCCAGTTGGTGACTGCTGCCCCAGAGCTCACTGGGAGGAGATGGGATGTTTCCCACTTCCCAGGACACTGGACTCTCAGACCTAGAAGGGGCCCAAAGCCACCTCTTCAAGCTCTCCCTACTGAGATACATTCGAGGGTCCCAATGCCTGTTTTGCTCCGACAGAAGAACAGACTAAGAAAAAGTCGAAATTTTGAAGATGATTGCTTATAAGCACCATCACCCTACTACCCGCCATTCTCAAAGACATGCGTGTCCCTGCACCAGCTTGTCACCTGCAGGATGTTGAGGACGTGCAATTTCTCTGCCATCCGCTATTCAATTAAAAGAGCCGATCATCCATATCTCTCTCTCTCTCTCTCTCTCTCTCTCTCTCTCTCTCTCTCTCTCTCTCTCTGTTTGTTAATTCTCACCTAAGGATACTTTGCCATTGATTCTTAGAGAGATTGGAAGGAGAGGGAAGAGAGAGAGAGAGAGACATTGATTGGTTGCCTCCCGCATGGGCGCAAACCAGGGCCGGGGATCAAGCCTGCCACTCAGGTACATGTGGGACCCTTCAGTCCGCAGACCAATGCTCTAGCCACTGAGCCAAACCAGCTAGGGCCATCGCTCTCTTAATCAACCCAAAGAACAAAATGAATGACTCTAATTGTACAAAGCACCCTGATTTAGAAAGCATTTTAATATCCTTAACCCTTCTGTTGGAGTAATTGGTCACTTTTATCTATTTTCTCTCACCTTGCAATTGGCATTCTGTTATGTTTTGCTTTTCTCTTTTTATTATTATTATTATTGATTTCAGAGAGGAAGAGGGAGAAATAGAAACATCAATGAATGATGAGAAAGAATCACTGATTGGCTGCCTCCTGCACACCCTCTATTGGAGATCGAGCCCACAACCCCAGCATGTGCCCTGACTGGGAATGGAACCGTGACCTACTGGTTCATAGGCCAATGCTCAACCACTGAGCCACACCGGCCTATTTTAATCAGAATGAGTTCCCTCCTGTCCAGCTGGAGTTGAGGTCTGTATCATTCCCTGCTCTGTTAGGTTGCTTCTCAGTCCTGTTCCCCCAATAGTCCACTTAGAGTCTGTTCCCACTTCATCAACCTGCTTACAGTCCTGCTAGAAAATTGCAGAATCCTAAGACCTAAAGCTAACTCCATTTGCTGCCTCTGAGCATGGCAAGTATTTCTGCAGGGAGACTTTCATCCTTTGCCCTAGCCTAAGGTGACCAGACGTCCCGCTTTTGGCGGGACAGTCCCGATTTTTAAAAATTTGTACCGCGGGACAAATTGTTAGAAATCGGGGCTGTCCCGCCAAAAGCGGGACGTCTGGTCACCTTACCCTAGCCCTCTGCACAGCCAACAGTCCCCCCAAATTAGCCAAAGTCACCATTCTTGACTGAGAAGAACAACTAGGGGCGAGAGGCCACAAATCAGGAAGTATAACCTTCTCAAGCAGACTTTCTCTCTTGCATGAGCCCAAATCTCGCTAAACTCCGATGTCAACAGAGGCCAGACAGGTCAGTGGGCTGTGTGAGCCGGGCAGGTATGACACTTACAGGGGTGGGGATTGCGGCAAACCCGTAAGGGCTCCCACATCTGCTCCGTTCCAGCCAACTGTCAAATAGAAATGCAAGGACCAATGTGTCCAGATCTTTAGATTTTCCAAGAGGCTCCCAAAAAAAGTCTGGCCATGTTAATGCAAAATGTCCCAACATTTGCAAATGTTGGCAAGTCACTGAGAATCTTTCAAAACAGTGGGAAGGCCAAGGAAAGCATGTACAGGGGCCAGAGGTGGCTTGGGAGCCTCGGCCTGTACTTCTGTGATAGGCGGAAGAGCTATTTGGGTTCCCGAAGACAGTTGGGGTGCACAAGGGAGGAAAGAGCAAAACCATCAGGGTCTCCCAGCTGAGCTGGAAGTTTAACAACCTGCTCGGAGGAAAGGTAGGTCACCGGGGAAGCGCCGGGCAGGCGGCCAGCACTGGCTGGCCCTCGCCTTTGGGGTTAACAATCGCTTCGCTTTGTCTGAGAAATAATCTCCTTAGAATAAGTTAGGAGATAGACTTGGAAGTCGCTTTGAAAGAGCCTATCGGTACGAACAGATAAATAGAAAGTACATGTGTTTCCACTCTAGAGGAAGAAGGTACAAAAGCAAAGGGGGATTGAGATTTCAGGCCTCTGTTTTTTCCAGGAAGGAGAGGAGAACTATGGGAAAGTGATAAGCCACGTGCAGTCACGTGGGTGATACTGAAGTGGGTGTGAGAACAGGTACAGCTGCCAGCGTAGGCCCGAGGGGGGAGACAGAGTGGACCCCAAGGTAGACACTATCACAGCCACCTTCTCTAGTCACTGCTCTGGGTCAACCAGCCTACGCTCTTTAAATGAACAAAATTGGCCCGGCCAGTGTGGCTCAGTGATTGAGCACCAACCCATGAACTAGCAAGTCACGGTTTGATTCCCAGTCAGGGCACGTGCCTGGGTTTCGGGTTCGATCCCCAGTGTAGGACTTGCAGGAGGCAGCCGATCAATGTTTCTATCTACCTCTCCCTCCCTCTTCCTCTCTGAAATCGATAAAAAATACTTTTTAAAAAATAAAATAAAAATAAATGAACAAAAATAATGGAGGTGCTGTCTCTTTCTGAATCCATCTCCACTGAACAACTGTCCATAGCAGTGTCCTAGGAATGGTAGCTATGGAGAACAGGGTGATGGATTCCTAGTACACCCACAGGGCAGACCTTGTACACAGCTGAAAATTAGTATTTGTGGATTTACACTATTAATGAAAGGCCTGCCACCAAGCCGAGCGCTCCAGTGTGGTTTTAACATTTCCCCAAAGCCTTCAGCTTCTTTGGGGGGAGGGGTCTGGGGAGAAGGATGCCGACATGCAGAGTGAGCGCAAGGCGCTTGGGCAAGCAGGCTGGGAGCAGACACCGCCTTCAGGGCCTGGAGTTGCACACACGATCCTGCCTCCTCCTCAGGGCCCAGACAATGCCGCACATTCACTGCCATCTGAGGAGCCCCGATGCTGAGCGGAGGAGCAGGGGGGAAAAAAATGAGACTTGAATTGGAAATAAATTGGTATTCGCTCAATGGCACTCTGGATTTACTGCAGCCTTCACCTTTGCGGGGAATTGCCAAGGTGCTCATAAAAGGAGAAATGATGAATATTCAGGATGTCTTTTGAATCCATTAGGCAGCTGGGATGAGGTCTCCATATGGAGGCTCCCGGTTCTTTCCTCAGGCTGCGAAGGAGTCGGCCAATATGGCCCTCTGTGGGGAAAGCAGGACCCTGGTTTACCAATGGAGGGAGAGTCTGAACCGCCAAGGGTCAAGTCCATGGAAATAAACCTGGTTTAAGAGTTTTTGCAAAGGAAGAGATCTATAAATTTCGGGTTTCTGGACACAGTGAATGAGAGAATGTGGGCCTCTTTGTAGGCATGCTGATGAGACTGTAGCAACAGCCTATTCATCGCACTGTCGGCCTTTGTTCCAGACGCGATGTTCTGCAGATCTAATTGTGTCCGCCGCACACAGGAAAATCCCAGACAGTCTATTCGGGGGGCCTCCTGGAGTTTGGTCAGCTGGGCGTCCAGAAGCACAGTCGTGCTTGCATCCCCTCGGTCTGCTTACTTAAGTCCCGAGCACCAGCTCACGCAATGAAGAACTGCGGGTTCTTTATGCCAAGAAGAAGTCAACGAAATAATTTAGCAATGACCGTCCACTCCTGAGGCTACCGAATACAGATGGATGCATCTTCAGGAAAAGGGGATGTTTGAAAAGAGGATGTTGCGAGTCCCAGGCCCCCTCACCTCCACAAGAAAGGGGTGGAGTCAAGTTCAAAGGGATGAGTATTCATGAAAGCCAGATGCGCGCCTGGGATGGGAAGAAGCAAACTTCTTGGGTCCCGGGTGCTAATGCCTTAGCAAGGGAGACATGCATAGAAGCAATACCTTCACCACAAGCCAAACAGCTACATCAAAGTGCAGTGTCAGATGAGAGAGCTGTGCTTTTTTGTGGTGAGGGATGAGGGGGAAAGTCAGAGAGAGAATATGTCATATTGAGCAGAATTTTGAAGGAGAAGTTAAGCAAGAGAAGAAAAAAAATTTTAAAAAGGCATCTGGCCTGACCAGTGTGGCTCAGTGGTTGAGCATCGACCTAGGAACCAGGAGGTCACGGTTCAATTCCTGGTCAGGGCACATGCCTGGGTTGTGGTCTCAATCCCCACTGTGAGGGGTGCAGGAGGCAACTGATCAATGACCCTCTGTTATCACTGATATTTCTATCTCTCTCCTTCTCCCTTCCTCTCTGAAAGTAATAAAAATATTTTTAAAAGAAGGCATTGACTGGGAGGGCCTGCAAGGATCAAAGCTGGGGGTAAGAAAGCACGGGATGATGGGGTGGGGGAGAAGCCTCTTGTTATGTTGCAGGAAACACACCACTACCCCTCAGGGAGCCCCTACCCCAAATCTAGTCATGCATCTCCAAAGTTCTTTCCAGAAATAACACTCCAGGATTTGTATGAGTCTAAGTGACAGGGGGGAAAGGGGGACCACCCAGGAAAGCTTTGTACTTAATGGTCTCTATTCTTCACTGCTGTATAGCCAAAAGTGGAATTGGTGGCGGTAGGCGGGCCCCAGGTAAGCTGTCTATCCCAGTCAATCTTACATGACCTGCCAATCAGGGAGGACCAGAGCCCACCCATGAGGAGAGGGGTGGGCCCCTTCCAAAGCACCACGCCCCATAAGAGGCCACAGGGTGCAGGGACACCTGGATGCCTCCAACAGCAGGTTGTGCTTCTGCGGTGGGGACATTCCCATGTACCACAGAATTTCCCATCATTCTCTACTTCCTCCATTGTTTCTGATCTCTCGTGTAACATGGGAGAGACTGGGGACAGATATAAATAAAAACACAGACACATAAAAAAATGCTTGCGTGTGAGCTTCTATCTAGTTTTATCTGTAAGACAACCATGGGAGGCGAGGATAGAACAGATGAGGAAACTAAGGCTTAGAGAGGTGAAGTGACTATACTTGCTCCAGTCCCCAGAGCTGGCTAAGGCAGGGTGGATGCCCACGTGGCCTAATTCTTCTTCTCTCCCTAAGTCCATTCAAACTTGCATCCCTTCGAAGCAGCAGCTGAATAGAAAAACTTTCTAAAGAGACACTAATGAATAGTAACATTTAGTTTATGTTAGATATCATGAATTTGTTTTATACATATTAAAACATAGTAGAGCTCATCATGATATAGCATGTTATTCAATAAATTAGATAAGTTACAACAAAAGGTATTTTGTGAGCACATTAGACGTTTAATGTAACATACTAAAAGCACAATTCCTGAACGACAACAAGATCCATAAATGGAACCTGATCAAAATTTGAAAGGTTTGCTATGCAAAAAATACTGTTGAGAGAATAAAAAGACAACCACAAAGCTTGGAAAACACTTGTATCACATATCAGATACAAGAGTTGTATCCTGAATACTTTTTTTAGAACTTAACAACAAGAAAATAAACAATGCCATTGTCATCAGGGAAATGCAAAGTAAAGCCACAAGGAGAGCCAAAGCTGCTTTGGCTCAGTGGTAGAACGTCGGTCTGAGGACTGAAAGGTCCCAGGTTCGATTCCGGTCAAGGGCATGTACATTGGTTGCGGGCACATCCCCGGTAGGGGGTGTGCAGGAGGCAGCTGGTCGATATTTCTCTCTCATCGACATTTCTAGCTCTCTATCCCTCTCCCTTCCTCTCTGTAAAAAATCAATAAAATATATTTTAAAAAATAAAAAATAAAACCACAAGAAGATACCACTACAAACACACACACACACACACACACACACACCTCTGAATGCTAGAAAGGATGACAAACATCAGCAGCTCTCATTCATTGCTTATGGTCATGCCAAATGGTGCAGCCACCTTGGAAAAATGTGACAGTTTCTTACAAAGTCAAACATATACTTAGCTTATAACCCAGCAATCCCAACCTAGATATTTCCTCACGTGATTTAAAAACTTATCTTCACATAAAAAAAACCTGAATGTGAACATTTATTACGACTTTAGCCATAATTTCCAAAATCTGAAAACACCCCAGCAGCTGAATGGATAAAATAAAATGTGGTACATCCATACGATTGGACACTATTAAGCAAGTATTAATTCACATAATGCCATGGATGAACCCTAAACACATTTCTCCCTGAAGCAAGCCAATCCCACAATGCTGCCTGAGAATGGAAAAGAGATCAGTGGCTAGTGGGGGATGCGAAGGGTAATGACGACAAAGGAGTCACACAGGGGATTTTAGGAAATCTGAACTATTCTTTACGGTGCTTTGGAGGTGGATAAATGGCTCTGTGAATTTGTCAGACCCCATAAAACTGCACAACACCAAGAGCAAGCTATGTGAAACTTTTACAAAACAAAAAAAAAATCAGCCAGGATGTTCAGGAGAACCCAGGAATAATAAAGATCATGAGAAATAAATTTAACTATATTACAAATATTTGACAAAGCTTTGCTGAAAACACTGGGGGGAAAGGGGAACTCAGCTAGAAACCCTGAAAAACAGGGTTTTGACTGCATGCTAAAACTAAAGGCAAGAAAAAAAACTGTACGAGACCACTCTATTCTAGGTGTTTCTCACCTCAGTACAGGTAAACCATTTTGAAACTACTTTGCATGTACATTAGGGTTGAACAACTAAGAAAATATAGCATAGATATTAAGATCTAAGTTTATCATTGACAGAGACCAATGTTATAAAGAAATAACCAACAGAAATCTAGGGTAAATCCTTAGGTATTGCCTGAATTCAAATAAAAAATATCAGAATGAATTCATGTTTAATATAATCCATTAACATAGACAGATGCAGAAATAAAAACAGATGTGTGTGCACACATGGGTGAACTGTATACATACACCTCCCAGCATGACTGCCACACAGGTAATACAAGTAATAGCAAATCAAGGCGGAATGCCTAGATCTTGATTTCTCAATAACCCTCACCAGTTCCTCCCACACCTTCTCCCCAGCGCCTCCTTTTCCTCCTCCTTCTCTTCTCCCTCCTCTTCCTCCTCTTCCTCCTTCTCCTCCTTCTCCTCTGTCTTCCTTCGCTTGCCTGCAATACTTCGGTTTATTGTTGGTTTGTTTTATAGTCTAATCCAGCGTTTTTCAACCGCTGTTGCCTGGTGTGCCGTAGGTGCAGACAAGAATTTTATAATTTTTCACTATTTTGTTTACTTAATATTTCATAATAAAGTAATTATAAAATACTTTCTTTGTGTTTATTTGATTCCTATTCAAGAGAATTACTTTATATATAGTCAATATAGGCACAGAGTTAAATTTTTTAACATTTTCTAATGGTGGTGTGCCTCGTGATTTTTTTCATGAAGCAAGTGTGCCTTTGCCCAAAAAAGGTTGAAAAACACTGGTCTAATCTAACATATGAGTGTGATGACACTGTTTTCCATGCATGAGCCAATAGGTCATACATAACATGTCAAAGATAAACGGGGCATCCAGTTATCGTATCGACATGGCTTTTTCTCTCTTGAGGCCTGTTTACCATGGCTACGTCTCCTTCAAGTCACAACACTGCCCTTCCTGGCTTGGGTGACTTTGAAAAAAGCCTCCTGACCTCTTTCTAAACTCCAGTGACTGGAACATCATAATAAACAAATACCTAACAGGGTTGTGAAGAAGAAACAAATAAAATAACATATGAAACAGTAAGAGCTAGCTCAGTTCACTGAGCATCGTCCCCTGGACCAAAAGGCTGCCAGTCCCATTCCCAGTCAGGGTACACGGCCGGGCTGCGGGCTTGATCCCCAGCGTGGGGCTTGCAGGAGGCAGGCGATCAATGATTCCCTCTCATCATTGATGTTTCTCTCCCTCTCCCTCTCCCTCTCCCTTCCTCTCTGAAACCAATAAACATGTTTTAAAAAAAAGAGAAAATGGGGATGAAGTTTAGTGACAAACACTGAACCTCCAGACTTCCAGTACAGATAAGTCACCTTCAAAGCCTCGAAAACCACCCCATTATTTCATAATTTAGGTCCTCCAAGGAGCTGGTCCTGGCCCTGGGGTGGTGAAGGAGACACAGAAATACCCTAAAGTAAGGTGACCAGACGTCCCGCTTTGGGCAGGGCTGTCCGATCACCTTACCCAGCTCTGTGGACACAGTCTCCCAGCGGGTTGGGGAGTCACCCCTCTTAAGAACATGGTTCCCCAGGGAAGCCTTTACCCTCCAGCCTTAGTCTGTCCGAAGAGAAGAAAGAAAAAGAGAAAAAAAATAATAAATCTTCAGCCAAGAACACCAGTCGGGGAGTTAAAGAGCTGGGCACACAATAATTCTAAGTCACGTCGGAGGGGGGGTTAAACAGCACACATCAGCAGAAAAGCACGGGGAAACCTCCAGGACACTGACTTCATTGATACCCCATTTATCAGCAATTACCGACTCCATTAAAGGCCGGGTTTACAGCAGAAAGAGAAGCAGAGCCTAAAATATGTCCCAGCAGATGGACGGAGAGTGTCGGGGACGCCGTAATTCAAAGGCCTGGGCAGCGCTGTTATCACGGGCCGTGGAGTCAGAGAGGCAGCAGAGAGCCAGCGGCCCGAGAGCCAGCACATGATTTACTTGACCCTGGATGGGCCGGACTGACAGCGCAAACCTCATTAATTCCTCGGGTCACCCTGGAAGACATTAATTTGGTTTGGACTCATGACGAGGGGAGATTTTCCAGACGTGCCCCAGGAATTATGAAATCTCCGTGGCCGGAGAAAGTATGTCCAAATCACTCTGTGCATAAATCACGCTGACTTTCTAAAGCAGGATAATATGCTTAATCAAGGGAGTTATGGAACTTCTTGTGCTTATTAAGACAGAAAATATAACGGTATTTTATTTGGTTATCAGCTCTGGCAGAGAGAATGTAACCCCCTCTCTAGCATGTTCTGCCTGCCTGCGTGCGAGGGACCCATCGGGAGGTGTGCCAACCATTGCTCAACAGAGATAGCTCTGCTTTTCTCTCCTCTTCCTTTCTCTTCTCAAGTGGGCACGTGCATCATGTGGGCACCTTTTGACCAGTCTGCCAGCTCACTTCCCTTCTTCCCTTTTTCTAGAACTTTCTGGACACTATAAATAGCATTCGCAGTGACTGGTGGTTTTCCCCTGTGTTCTGTGGCCTGGGCCAACATTGAAGAAGTCTGGGATGAAGGCAGCTCGGGTCCAAACACAAAGCAGTCGACTGGGTAATTTACATCAGTGGATCGCATCAGCGTAGGGACACTGACTGGCAAATCAAGTTATGTTATTAAAAATGGCCAGGAGAAAGGGAGGTAGGGGGGGAGGGAGAGATTAAAACACTGCCAGGCAGCGGGCTTCTCCCCAGGTATGTGATGCTCACGCCGAAGCCCCCTTTTCCCGTCCCATCTCCCCTCGACAAGGTCGCATCCATCATGTTTAGAGCGAGGTTATCTCTGGCCGAAGAGAACATGCATTAGTACGTTTTACTCATTCAACACGGAACACTCCCTATCAACAACCGTCCGCTTAAAGGGGACCAGGAGAGAGGGAATCCATCACAGGAAGAGACAACTTAAGGGAGTTGGGCTGTAAAATGGAATTCATTAGTCAGCCGTAAAGTATTGCTGCTTTCACTAGCCTCTGCCGTCCACGCTGCTTCCTCTGCCCTGGCCTGCACTGGCTGCCTCACCTGACAGCTCATGCCACCCCCATCCTCTGAGCCTGCCCGCCCCCCTATTCCTCTTCTCTCTTGGGACAGAGAGAACAGAGCTTGCCATGGGTGGGGTGGGGGTGGGGGGACAGGACCACGGGGTTTCTGGCCACACAAACTCCTGGATAAATATTGAGGCAGAGCCTGGAAGCATCCGAATCCTTAAATTTGGAGCTGCGTGAGCGGTACTCACCGGGGACTCACGTCTGAGATGGAAAAGCATCCTGGTTGTAAGCACAGGCCCTGGGTTATGCAGGCCTGGGTTCCCCGGAGCTGCGTGACCCTGAACAAGTCCCCGCTCTCGGCCTGCATTGCCTGGGGAGGAAGAGGGAGAAGTAAATAAAATAATAGTGCCAGCCCAGAGGGAGAGGGAGTGTGAGGATGAAATGAGATGAAGGAGCGATCGTAGAGGTTCCTGGATGGCAGCACGAGCGAGGCACCCCGAATAGATGCTGCTCTGTTAGGCTATTGTATTTTCCCTTGTTTTCAATAGTAACGAAGTAATTTTCCAGTCTATGTCCTTCACTTCAATTTATTGTGTTCTTTTGCGTCCTCTCCTAATCCTCACCAGCATACACACTGAGTGGCCAGATTATTATGATCTCTGAACCCATAATAATCTGGCCACTCAGTGTGTGTGTGTGTGTGTGTGTGTGTGTGTGTGTGTGTGTGGAGAGAGAGAGAGAGAGAGAGAGAGAGAGAGAGAGAGAGAGAGAGAGAGAGAGAGGCCCAGTGCATGAATTCGTGCATGGGTGGGGTCTGGCCAGCCTGGCCAGGGGGAGGAGACATGTGTGGTTGGCCGGCCAGCCTGCTGGTCAAACTCCTGGTCAAGGGGACAATTTGCACATTAGCCTTTTATTATATAGGATATACACTGAGTGGCCAGATTATTATACGTACAGAGATCATAATAATCTGGCCACTCAGCGTATGTTCACCAGAATCAAATCCAGGACCCTTTGGTCTGCAGGTTGATGCTCTATCCACTGAGCCAAACCAGCTAGGGCTCCCTCCTATTTTTTTTATATTATATTTATTGCGGGTTTCTTGATTATAAAAGTAGTGGTTAGGTTAGTCAGGCTAAAAATAAATGGGGAAATATATTAAAGTACAAAAAAGAACACTACTTTAAAAAAAAAACAAAGTCTTGGTGAGGATGTAGAGAAAAGGGAACCTTTGCACACTGTTGGTTGAAATATAGAGGTGCAGCTGCCTTGGAAACTAGTATGATGGTTCCTCAAAAAATTAAAAATAGAGCTACCTTAGAATCCAGCAATATCACTTCTGGGTATTTGTCCAAAACAATTTAAAATAGGATCCCCAAGAGAGATTGACACACCCAAATCCATGGCCATGGCTGTATTATTCACCAAGGCCAAGAGGTAGAACAACTCAAGTGTCAATCAGTGGATGAATGGATGACAAAATGCGATATATACCTACAAAGGAATATTATTCGGCCTTAAAAAAAGAAGGAAGTCACGTCTCAGGCTACAATAAAGATGAAGCTCAAGGACATTAGTCTGTGAAATATGCAGTCCCAAAAGGAAAGGTATAGTATGATCCCACTTATATGAGGCGCCTAGACCAAGTCACATTCGTAGAGACAGAAAGTAGAACGGCGGTTGCTGGGGCTGAAGGAAAGAGAACACGAGACAATGGTTGTGAGTGGGCACAGAGCTTGAGTCTTACAAGAGATCGGCTTCATGACAACATGAATACAGTAAGTCCTCCATGTCCTCGACGGGTTTTCTGACTCTAATCAGAACGATGTGTAACAAAACCAGTGATACCACAAGCCAACTGGTAGAAACAAGAGCTAGGTTGCTACCGCATCTCAATGAAATGACATTGAACAAAATGGCATTAGTCTAAGTACATGCTGTGCACTTAGTACTGAACTGTACATTTCAAAACAGTTAAGAAGGTAAATTCTAGGTTTCCTGTTTTTTATTTTTTATTTTTTTATTGATTTCAGAGAGAAAAGGAGAGGGAGAGAGAGAGAGAAACATCCATGATGAGAGAGAATCATTGATCGGCTGCCTCCTGCTCACCCTCAATAGAGGATCGAGCCTGCAACCCAGGCATGTGCCCTTGACCGGAATTGAACCCAGGAACCTTCAGTCCACAGGCCAATGCTTTACCTACTGAGCCAAACCAGCTATGGCTATGTTTTGTGTTTTTAAAATAATTACACAGAAACAAAGCATCCATAATTTATCATGCATGTGTAATAAATCTGTTAATATTTTGATGTTTCAGTTAAATATAGTTTTTCCTTAGCCACATATTGTTAAATTTCCCATGCCACTTCATAGTCTTCTATAACTACTTTTTAATGGCTTCCTGGCATTCCATTGTTTAACTGAGCCTCTATCGTATGACATTTAGATTACATCCAAATTTGTTGCTTTTACAAATAAACCATGATTCACCCATTTTTACATTTTTTTTAATGTCATGTTATATTTCTTACAATATACCTTGCTTTTCTTTAGCAATTGAGATCATTTCAGTGTGGCAGTTGAGATACTTTTGCTTCTAAACCTCTTTGCGCCGAAACCGGTTTGGCTCAGTGGATAGAGCGTCGGCCTGCGGACTGAAGGGTCCCGGGTTCGATTCCGGTCAAGGGCACATACCTTGGTTGCGGGCACATCCCCAGTGTGGGGTGTGCAGGAGGCAGCTGGTCGATGTTTCTCTCTCATCGACATTTCTAACCCTCTATCCCTCTCAATTCATCTCTGTGTAAAATCAATAAAATATATATTAAAAAAAATAAATAAAATAAAATAAACCTCTTTGCTTCAGAGAGCACTTATGCTGGGATTCGGGAGTCAGAGGGAAAAGCGAGGGAGGTCAAATCCACGTTTCAAAGAGGTAAAACTCCCAGTTTGAAAACATCAATGATTTCAGCGTAAGCAGCATCGCGCATCATTTTTCCAGAGAACATCTGTATGGAGCATATAAACAAGCAGACACAACTGGCGCCAGGCAGCGGAGGACCGAAGTCCCGGGTGCCCCTGGGTTGAAACTGCAGGCCATCTGTCCCCAGACCCCGTCCGCAGGCCCTTTCCTACAGAATCCAATTATTTCCTGGGGCCTCGCTCCCTGGTGACTGGGATCACTGCTTTAGGCTGAATGTCATCACCCCCAAGTTATCCGTGAGAAAACAGGCTCAGAGCGCTAAACATCCTGCCCAGAGCCACACAGCTACCAGCGGCCGAGTCGGGGTTCAAACCCGAGCAAGCCCCCTCTGCATGCATGCCCACATGCTGTTGCCATGCTGAAGATCATAGCTGATCACGGAGCACTAGGGACAAAGGAACATGGGACGGGTAAGATGCCTCGGACTCCAGGTTCTCTTTCTCTATGAGGAGGCCACCACCACTTCCCCAGAGGAGACGATGGGACCCGGGTAGAAGACGTTATTGTTGCTGATTCCACTCCTTTCTCCTCCCCGGGCCAGACTAACCAAGTCATTGACAAAAGGAAGAATAGAGAGAGTGTTTCTGAAGGAAGCTGAATTCTTGCAATTAAGAATGCTCTATTTTAGGAAGACTTGGAGCTGCAGATCCCATTTCCATATGGCCCCTGCACGTGTTTATTAGGGAAAAGACGGATGAGGAGCCTTCTATTACCATGCAATAGTTGCATGGGCTGAGTTTCTGGAAACCAGACCCGTGCTTCCCTAAGTAGCTCGTTCTCTGCGGTCGTCCGTGGTCACTCTCCACGAGTCTGCTCAATTCTGCGCTTGGGATGGCCGCGTCTGTAACGTGAGTCCCCACAGGATGACTCACAGGGGCTGTGTTCACTTTGATCTTCAGCTGTTTTCAACAGTAATTAGGCCACAGTGACTTCACTTCGGGGGCAGCACGAATGGGATGTGCAAGGGGTCTGGGCGGGAAACCCCGGGGGTTGTTATTGGCGTCTTGCGACCCCGTTATTATTCACAGGAGCTCGGAGCGGGGCTGTGTGGGGTATCTGGTCAGGCGATTAGGGGTGCATTGGTTGCTTTTGTTTCAGTCAGTTCAGATCAAAGGCCTGCCGGAATCCATCCCTGAACTCCTCGTCCTAACACAACTGCAGCAGCTGCTATGTCTGTTGATAAATCCTTAAAGATGAGAAAGAAAAAAAAACAAAACAGCCATTCGCATTGGCCTTTCTTAACTGTTGCTGAGTTCTACGGGGTTCCTAGCATCCGATGCACAAGGCCTGGGGGTTTTCCATCTTTTGAAGGCAGGGGGGAAATGCAAAGTATTAATTTTCTAATTATGACAAGTGTGTGGGACAACTGCAGAGTCCGAATCCCCACTCTCGTGGGCCACTCCTCTCTCTAAAATCATATTTTTTAAAGTGACAACTCAACTGACCAGTCAGATCTCCAGCATCATGACCCAGAAAAGCTGCCAGGGAGAAAGGAAGTCTGAGGGACCAACAGCCAGGACTTACTTGCTTTCTTTCTTTTTTTTTTTTTTTTTTTTTTTTTTTTTAGATATATTTTATTGAGTTTTTACAGAGAGGGAGAGAGAGGAATAGAAAGTTAGAAACATCAATGAGAAAGAATCATCAATCAGCTGCCTCCTGCACACCCCCTATTGGGGATGTGCCTGCAACCAAGGTACATGCCTTTGACCAGAATTGAACCCGGGACCTTTCAGTCCACAGGCCAACGCTCTATTCACCAAGCCCCAAACCGGTTTTGGCCACAGCCAGGACTTTCATGTGGCACTTCACGTTAACAAGAGCAAGCCTGAAGTCAAACAAAATCCAAGATTACCTATTCTGCAGGAGAGCATGTGTTGTTTACAGATTCTACAGAAGGCAGGAAGGGAGGTGGACTGAAGAAAACATTCCGTAAACAATGACTAAAAATGCCAAGGACCAATGGAACCAGGGCTCCCTTATCACACCGATTTAAAGGTGGCTAATCCTGGTCTCCCAGGATTCAGCCCCACATCACTTTAAAATTCATCGTTCTTGCCCTAGCCAGTTTGGCTCAGTGGATAGAGCATTGGCCTGGGGAACAGAGGGTCCCAGGCTCAATTCCGGTCAAGAGCACATACCACGGTTGCAGGCTCCTCCCTGGCCCAGGCCCTGGTCGGGGTTCATGCAGGAGGCAACCAATCAATGTGTTTCTCTCACATCAATATTTGTCTTTCCTTCTTTCTTGCACTCTCTCTAAAAATATCAATGGAAAAATATTGGGTGAGGATTAAAAAAAAAAATCACCTTTCTTAGAAATGGATAGTAAAATGATAGACATGTGCCAGAATGAGAGAGGCCTGTGGTTGGTCAGAATATTAATTACTTATGGGAGAAAGCATTTCAAATGCATTGGTCGCCATTTATTTCTTAAGCTAGTGATGAGTACATAAATTCTTGCATTTTTCTCTTTAACCAGCCAGTAGATTTCGTAAGAACTTGCAAAGTCAACAAACCAGTGAAAGATACTCATCGCCAAAGCCCAGGACATGAAGTATTCGCCCAGAAGCAAGAAGATGTGCAACCTGCAGGCACAGGCCCCGCCCGCAGAGGGTCCCAGGCTCTGTTTAATGTTCCCTAGTCACTGTCTTTTTTTTTTTTTTAATATATGTATTTAATTGATTTTTTACAGAGAGGAAGGGAGAAAGAGAGTTAGAAACATCAATGAGAGAGAAACATCCATCAGCTGCCTCCTGCACATCTCCTACTGGGGATGTGCCCGCAATCAAGGTACATGCCCTTCACCAGAATCGAGCCTGGGACCCTTGAGTCTGCAGGCCGATGCTCTATCCACTGAGCCAAACCGGCTAGGGCCCTAGTCACTGCCTTAATATCCTTTGTAAATTTATAATAAAGAGCCCACATTTGCGTTTTCTACCAGGCCCTGCAAATCACGGATCAAGTCCTAGGGAGGTAGATATGGGCTGAAGGAAACATAAACAATGACTAAAAACGCCAAGGACCAACAAAAGACCAGGACTCCCTTATCACACCAATTTGGAGGTGGCTAATCCCTGTCACAGGATTCAGCCCCTTGCTCAGCTGCCTTTGCAAATATTCCCCTGCACTGCCTACTGTGTCCAGAAAAGGACCTTCCTGGTCTAAGTTACACACATGGAGACTCAAGGACCGGAAACAGGAGGACACTCTTGTCATCTTTGGAAATGGCAGAGCTCATCTCACCACCACCACCACCACCACCACCACCCCCTCGATGAGGTAGAAACATCTTCCAATACCTCATCTTCTCTCTCTCATCTTGTTCATCTTCCCTTATCTTCTCCTCAAAAACCAAAGACAGACACGATGCAGAGGGGGAAAAGGATGGTCAGGGTTGGGTGGCAATTCTCAGGAATGGTGAGAGGAAGCGGTTCTAAACCTGCCCCACTCCCCTCTCTGCACCGAACCAGAGAAAGTGGCTTCCACGTATCTCTGCTCCTCACCAGAAGTCACTTATTCTTAAAACGCTGGTTGGGTTTAATCCACCAAGTGTGGACAAAAGATCTCTCCTCTCGAACTAGTGACAAAGCATGCTTTCCCTCAAGGTTCTGCTGCTCGCTCTTTAATGATTCTACCTGCCTATGGGCGGACATTTCATTTTCTACGTTCTCTAAGCTGCAGACTCGTTTATTGGTTTATTCCCTTCCTAGCTTCCAAATTTTGTTCTCACCATTTTATTCCTCTTGTAGATTAATGCCCTTTTAAAAACTCTTTTCCTATTATCTTTAGCAGAATTTGGGGGGGAAAGCATCATGTTTTATCAGTACCTCCTAGACACTGATTGGCTAAAAATTTCCCTTTATTTGTGGTTGCATCAGCACCCTAAATGAGAAGCTTTTTAAAGCACAAAAGAACATTATTAATTTTTTAGCACTTACAGTGGAAAATTTAATTTTCTCTCTGCATTTGTGTAAGATTTTCAGGAATTCTGGAATTCCTGATAACTATTGTAAAAAGAGACAAATTTAGGGAAAGTCTACCCCCCGAAAGAAAGCCACTCTGCCACCTGTCCTCCATGCCCATACACCCACTGTGTGTCCACAGTACACTCATGCCAACCCTCCAACTTCCCAGCTTCACCCCCTTGCCATGGACAGAGGTAGCGTAGGTGAAGGCCTGCTGGGAGTCTCTTTGGATGCGCCAGGTGGGGTGGACCTACCCAACTCTGAACCCACTCAGCCCTCCTCCCCTGTCACCTGTGGGGATTGGCCCCCTCCCCAAGGCTGGTCTCTGGCCAAGAGGTATTTAAGAAACGCCAGCTCTGCCAAAACCGGTTTGACCCAGTGGATAGAGCGTCGGCCTGCGGACTGGAAGGTCCCAGGTTCGATTCCGGTCAAGGGCATGGACCTTGGTTGTGGGCACATCCCCAGTAGGGGGTGTGTAAGAGGCAGCTGATTGATGATTCTCTCTCATTGATGTTTCTAACTATCTATCCCTCTCTCTTCCACTCTTAAAAAACAAATAAAATATATTTTTTTAAAAAAAGAAAAGAAACGCCAGCTCGGCATCAAACCTGTCTTCTTGTAACTTGTCCCACCCGCTCCTGCCCCCAGATGTGTGAAAAGGAACCATGCCCAGCACCTTTGTTCCACGTGGTGCTGATTCCCGAGTCTCCAGCTGGTAACCCGCCTCCTGTCCCCGTCTACGGAAAACCAGGGCTGATATTAGAAGCAGTTTTTGTGTGGGTTTCCTTCCCGATTGAGAGCTTCATTCCTCAGAAGCCACGGGGCAGCTCTCCCCAGGTCTGCCCACTCACCCACTCACTGGTCAGCTGCCAGACCTGACTTCCTCCTGGCGGTTAACCTGTCCCTGCGTTGGGACAGTCTACTCCCTACTTCCCTCATCAAATGGCTAATGCATGAGATGGGCTCCTTGGAAATACATCCCTTGACGTGAGCCACTTCAACGTTTCTTTGAATGAACTCATCCAATCTTTTCCTGGAGGCAGCCATGGTCAGGGGAAGAAAGAGAGCTCGGGGACTTAGGGGTTAAAAGAAGGGAAAATGGAAGCTAAAAGACGCCCTCCTTCTCCGCCCCATGGTTTTCTTCAAGGCCAGCCCTGTGCGCCCCCTCCTCCTTCCCACACTGCCTCCTTTAACGCTCAACCCACACTAAGCTCTGCCTGATTCCTGCTACTGATTCTGCCATCTCTCAGCATGGCGTTCCCTCCGATTGCTCCACAGACATCTCAGTTCTAGAGTTGCGTGAAAGCAGGGGTGTCCAGTTGACTTGCTTGTTAAGAGTTCCTATCCCAGGACACTCCTGGCAGTTGTCAATCCAGTTCTCCAACCTATGGTTCGGAGGTCACTGTCAAGATCCTACAAGGAAAGACCCTAAAGGTAGGTTGCATGCCCTCCCTTCCCTCTGGAGGGGCAGTGGGAGGCCCCGTGCTCCCACTGTGCCAAGAAGGTGCTGTTGGCCCTCACAGGAACAGCTCTTGGCCTCGCTTTTCAGATGGGATGGTAAGGTCTCACGCTCTGGGAACTGTGAGGAGCCCAAGAGGAAGTGGGATCAAACGCGCGGCACGTGTCTGATGAGCAGTAGGTGTTAATTCACTGACTTACCCCCCACAACCAGAAAGAAGAGGGGGCGGTTGGGGAAGAAACTCGGCTGGAGACAAGGCAGAGGGTTGAGAGGAGCACGGAGGAGGGCACCCACACTGTCGAGGGTGAGGACTGTTTACTGCAGAGGAGATCCACCATCCACTGCCATCAGCCCAAACCCCAAAGCTTGTAAAGCTATAAAAGCATTAAGGGGCCATCGCCTGGAGCCACGCTGGAGTTCCCGGCCTAAACAGCAGGCACTGGGACCTGCAGGCGTGGGATCTCTGCGTAAATAAATGCATGCAACAGATCCAGTAAACATTTACTCCAGCCTGAAGTCAGAGCAGCAGATCCCGCAGCCCCTCTGCACTGCGCAGGCGGGCATGACAGGATCTGTTCCATCTTCTAGATAGCTGGTCATGATGGTTGCAAAGTGGGCACGCTGGTCCGTGCAGCCCAGCTCTGGTCTGCTACCCGGATAATGAAAACCAGATGCTTGTCTGAGGTTACTCATCAACAGACTCTCACCCCCGAGTCAAGTAGGGCTCACCGTTTGCTTGGAGAAGCCATGTAAAGTGGTGATAAGCTGGGGTGACCCTCAACCTGCGGCTGGGGCCACCACTCCAAAGAGAGATAAGCCCTCTGACCCCCCCGGAGGTGACTGGGGAGAGAAATAAGCAATGGACGACACCAAAACTTGACCCAACACACCACGTGGCTTGGGGTATCAGAGCTCCCTGCCCCCAGGTGCCACAGGATGGCTCCTGGAGATGGCAATTGGGCTGGTAGGGACAACTTTGTTGAAAATCTAGAGCTATTATCCAGCTGGTAGACAACTATCTCTTGGAATTCCTGAGCAAAATCTCTCCTGGCTCAGAGAGAGCCACACAATGGGCACATCGGGTGAAACTATAACTCAGTCACTCCTGTTGGCATCTGACACTTTGCATCTGAGAATCAGAACCGATAAATGTAGGCATCAGTGTTTATGGTAATAGCAGGAAGCATCAGCACAAGGATCCTGGGGGAAGAGAGAAGGGGGAACCAGGAATTTGCACATTTTTTAAACCTCACCAAGGAGTGAGGCTGTTTTATCCATTGATTTTTAGAGAGAGTGGAATGGAGAGTGGGGGTTTAGGGGGAGGGGGGGGAGAGAGAGAGAGAGAGAGAGAGAGAGAGAGAGAGAGAGAGAGAGAGAGGGAGAGAGAGAGAGAGAGAAACATCGATGTGAGAGAGACAAATGGATTGGTTGCCTCTTGCTTCTGCACGCACCCCAACCAGGGGTGGGATTGGACCTGCAACCCAGGTATGTGCTCTTGACTGGAAATAGAACCCAATACCCTCTGGTGTGCAGGCTGATATCTAACTACTGAGCCATGCTAGCCAGGGCGGGAATCTTACTTCCAACTTCCTGTTAGCAAAATAAATCAAAGCTAGGTTCAAGTACTATTTTTTTTTTTTTTTACAGACTTAATTTTTTTTTTTTTTTTTTTTTTTAAGTTTTAGGTTCAGAGCAAAATTGAAAGGAAGGTACAGAGCTCTCCCACGGGGCCCTTGCTCACGCACAGGCGCGCGCACGCGCGCACACACACACACACACACACACACAGACGTGCGCGCGCACGCACACACACTCACAGCCTCCCACTGTCAGCATCACTCCCTGAGTCAAGCACCTCTTGATAGCACAGCACCATTTACAGAGTTCCCACCACAAACCCCCCTTATTGTGCACAATAACCAGAGCAGTATCATTAGACCCTTTACCCAAGCGCCAATCTGGCAGCTGAGAAGCCATTAAAAACCTAAGTTGTTTTGGGTTCTTAAACATCACGGTGAAGAAAAGCCCCTACATCAAGCATCAAACTCATGACTGGCGGGCAGCATTTATTAATTTCTTTAAAATATATATATATATTTTTTTTGATTTTTAAGCTGCTTTATTAATTTACATCATGAAAAGAATATTTTTTTTTTTTAAAAAAAACTGGGTGAAATTGCCTTGCTGGACAGAGAGTTTTATACTGAGACAAAAACATTATTCAATTAGAAACTAGTAAGAGGAAACATCAAAAGGTTTACAGAAAAGTAAATCACAAAACTACTAGCTTTTGTAGCAGAGGCCGCATTATTAACCTCAATGAAAACCTTAGGATTTAAGGTATAAGGCAAAAGTCATAGTGATTATCAGGTTCAGGAATTTGGAAGTGTGTAACATGTCTCATTTGCTGCTCCCTAGTCTTTCTCCTGATTTCCATCCGCTGCACTGCCATCTTTTCTCTATTATCTCTCACTTCAATGTGATCGACAGGCTCTTTAGATATGGCCGGACGAAAATTAGGGACAAGTCGCTTAACCCACCCCAGCCCGACATTTCCTCCAGGCTTCTGGGCTTCGCCTCCTCCCAAATGGCATGATTTCTCCTCATTTTGCACAGGGGCCTGGTCTCCTCCTTCGTTTTCCTGTTGGGCATCTTCCACGTTGAGATTTTTAGCCACTTGTTCCTCTCTGGACGCCATTGCTCCTGCTCCGCCGCTGCCGCCCCTGGGGCTGCCCGCCCGCGCCCTCGGGGCCGCAGGAGCTGCACCGGGAAGGGCGCGGGCCTCTGGGCTCCGGCGCTGGAGCGAGGCGCGGGGGTGAGGGGGCCGGTCGCGTGAGGCCGAGAGAGAGAGAGAGAGAGAGAGAGAGAGAGAGAGAGAGAGAGAGAGAGAGCGCTAATTTCTTTAAAATATATTTTATTGATTTTTTCACAAAGAGGAAGGGAGAGGGATAGAGAGCTAGAAACATCGATGAGAGAGAAACATCGATCAGCTGCCTCCTGCACACCCCCTACTGGGGATGTGACCGAAACCAAGGTGCATGCCCTTGACCAGAATCAAACCTGGGACCCTTCAGTCCACAGGCCAATGCTCTATCCACTGAGCCAAACCGGTTAGTGTGGCAGGCGGCACTTAAACAAGGCATTTGGCCACTGGCCGTGAGTTTGACATGCTTGCCCTACATCTTTGAGGGAGGGAAGGGGGGATTAGCATGCACTGACTTTAACACCATTCAATGAGCAGATTTCTAAAGACATCCAGGTCTACTGTTCTAAGAAAAAAAATGGAAGAGATATAATTTCAGAAGAGCCCTTGCTTTGCTGGAATTCAACGTATTCTTTATTGAGCCCTTTGAAAGGTGCTAGATAAACAAGAACAAAATCATCTCAGGCCTTCAATGGAACTTGGAATCTAATAGGGGTCAAAACTAAACTTGCAGGGGGTGGGTGGGTTTTTTGTTTTTTTTTTAATCTTTATTGTTGAGAGTATTACAGGTGCTCCCCTTTCTCTCCCCATCTTCCTCCTGCACCTGGTTCCCATCCTGCCCCAGGCCTTCACCGCCCTGTCTGTGTCCATGGGCAAAGCATATATGCATATCAATTCTTTGGTCAACTTCTCCCCTCCTCCCACCCCCCTTCCCTCTGAGATCCAGCCGTCAGTTCCAGGTATATTTTATTCCCCTATAATCCAGCATAGGCTCATGGAAAGAATATAGTTGGCCATCCATTTCCACGGAAGAGGTGCGGGCCACTCGTTTCCAGGGTGGTGGTCTCGTGGCCACGACCAGCAGAGTTCTGCCTGCCCTGGTGAGAAGGTTTCCCTCCCTCTCCCTCCGGAGGGAGCTGCAGAGACCGTCCCAGTCCTGTGTGTACCTCCAGCTGCAGAGACCATCCCAGTCCTGTGTGTACCTCCAGCTGCAGAGACCGTCCCAGTCCTGTGTGTACCTCCAGCTGCAGAGACCGTCCCAGTCCTGTGTGTACCTCCAGTGCTGCGTTAGAAATGGTGTGTGGATTCCCAGAACATGAGCAACACCTGCATTCTGCAGGAACGCACGCATTCATCCAAGCCAAATGTCATCTGCATCCCCCGCACGCCGCTCCCTCCCTCGGGAGGGCTGATGGAGAGAGACCTGATTACACGCTCTTTTTGATGATGCTGCTAAAAACCGGCTGAAAAACATCAGCCCCTCTGTGCACAGGGTGGGTTATTCTGGGCAACATGAAGTCATGATTATGCTGCACTAATTTTTAGCCGAGTCAGACGTCTCCTGAGAGCGTCGCTCAGGCCCCTGGACCACGGCTGACTGAGTCAACGTTCCCCCGACTTTGGACAAAAGGAGAAGCGGTCGACAGCCTGACACAGACAGGCCAGTTCATGGCTACGTCCCGCAAGCTCTGCTGCCTCTCTGGGGGCCCCACACCCTCCACACACACACACACACCCCACTATCTGCTGCCATGTTGGTAACACAGGCAAGATGGAGAAAGGTGCAGCCAGGTGCCTGCCCCATCCCTAATCAGTTTGGCTCAGTGGATAGAGCGTTGGCCTGCGGACTGAAGGGTCCTGGGTTTGATTCTGGTCAAGGGCATGTACCTTTGTTGCGGGCACATCCCCAGTAGGCCGTGCAATTGGCAGCTGATCGATGTTTCTCTCTCATCAAAGTTTCTAACTCTCTATCTCTCTCCCTTCCTCTCTGTAAAAAATCAATAAAATATGTTTATTTAAAAAAAAATAAAAAAAATAAAAAAAAAGTGATGCCGGGCACCCGTGGCTCTGGGGTTGAGCATGGACCTATGAACCAGGAGGTCACGGTTCGATTCCTGGTCCGGGCACATGCCAGGGCTGTGGGCTTGCCATCCCCCACCTGGAGCTGGAAGCTGGAAGCTGAGGGCCCTCCTCTCTCTCTCTCTCTCTCTCTCTCTCTCTCTCTCTCTCTCTCTCTCTCTCTCTCTCTCTCTCTTCTCATTCTCTCTCTTGTCACAGGCAGCCCCGAAAGCTGTTTAGCAGTAAATGAAGCGTTTAGCCTTTAATTCTCAGATGCATGCGATCTGAAAAAAGAAAATAGCAGACGAGGAAATATCCCGAGGACGTCAGTGGGAGGGAAATGTGCCCAACAGATGCTGCTACTTGTTCTTGTCCCGTTTTATCTTTTAAAAAATACGTAAAACATGAACAATGAGGGAGAAATAGTTCCAGCTTTGGGTGAAAATCACAAAGGGGGTATTTTATAGTTTGGGATGAACCTTTTACATTTTCCTTTTTTTTTTTTTTTTTTTTTTTTTTTTTGCTACTCAACGCACTTCATTAAATCATAAAATCCTAGAGCACGAATAGAACTTGAGAACTGAATTGCTCCGGTTGTTGGTCTCAAGCTGGTGAATGAGCATCCGAGCTAGAAAAAGCCCTTTTGTGTATACTTTCTTTCCATGTCACCTTCATGGTACCATTTAGAGAATCTAAAATGTTTTCTTAGCGTCCTAGCTAGGGTGGCTCAGTGGATAGAGTGTCAACCTGCTGCCTGAAGAGTCCCAGTTTCCATTCCAGTCAAGATCCCCAATAGGGGGCGGGCAGGAGGCAGCCCATCAATGAAACTCTTTCATCATCGATGTCTCTATCCCTCTCTCTCTTTCCCTTCCTCTCTGAAGTCAATACAAATACATTTTTTTAAAATGTTTCCTTAGGTACAAGTATTTGTTCACTCCACTTGTTGACTGACTAATTATCTCCTGCCAAGTGCTAGATGCCCTGTTAGATAGCAGAGATGCAAGAACACGCCCCCTGAGTTCCATGCTCATGATTCGTGGCACAATAAAGTAGGGAATACGATAGATAAAAGCGGTACCCAGAAGACTCCGGAAGGTAGGGAGGGGAGACAAGAGCGAAACCAGACTGCGGAGGAAATTGGGTTTCAGATGTACATCATTCCAGCGGAAGCAATCGCCATAGGTCATCATAACAAAACCTGTGTATCACTCTTTAGTTTTAAAAGGATAGTCACAACAATCGCCTCATTCGTTTCCATAGCAACCATGTGTGGTAGGTCTTATGATGATGCCTGATTTTTACGTAAGAAATGGAGGCCTGAGTTTTTCAAAACAAGGCGTAGGTGACCGAATTGGGTTTAGGTCTCCTGCTCTCCTCTCTCCCTGACCTTGTTTGTCTATTACTATTTTTTAAAACAGTTGTATTGATTTCAGAGAGGAAGGAGAGAGAGAGAGAGAGAGAGAGAGAGAGAGAGAGAGAGAGAGAAACATCAATGATGAGACTCATTGATTGGCTGCCTCCTGCACGTCCCCTATTGGGGATCAAGCCCGCAACTTGGGCATGTGCCTTTGACCGGAATCGAACCTGGGACCCTTCAGTCCACAAGCTACGCTCTATCCATTGAACTCAGAAACAACACGAAGCCAAGTATGAGGTCCCGCAGCTGGGCCTGGGAAGGAGGCAGTGTTTCTAGTTAGAGTCCCTAGCCTGCCCTCAGCCTCCATGGACCACTCTCCTTCCTCACCCCACGCTCCCTCAGCCTCCTCCCACCTCCCCAAGAGTCTCCTGAAGGACAGGCCAGAGGTGTGCCAAGAAGGGCCTTAGCTGGGAGTCAGGACCCTGGGGTGCAGGTTGGATTCTGCCAAGGATGCGCTGTGAGAACTGTGGCCAGGAATTGAATTTTCCTGAGCCTTCATCTGAAAATGGCTTGACGAGAAGACCCTCCGGCTAAAATAGTTGGTGATTTTCACTGTCCTCACTTCTCAGCACATGTTTCTGTAGACACACACACACACACACACACACACAATCACTCACCAGTAAGTTACATTATTTTCAACTCTCGGATGTTAAGTGCAAAAGAATGCTCTCATTAATACCAGAGACACAGGTTATTTTCTCTAAACTACAAAGTGCAATTCCATTGGTATAAAAAAGTAAAACAGCCAATGCATACAGAAAACCACAATCTATATGTCACAAGAACATAAACGTGAGGCCACACTCGGGTGGTTTTCTACCAATGGTATATATCCGTGAGAACTTGGTCAAGAAAATAGAAACCGGCCGAAACCGGTTTGGCTCAGTGGATAGAGCGCCGGCCTGCGGACTGAAAGGTCCCAGGTTCGATTCCGGTCAAGGGCATGTGCCTTGGCTGTGGGCACATCCCCAGTAGGGGGTGTACAGGAGGCAGCTGATCAATGTTTCTCTCTCATCGATGTTTCTAACTCTCTCTCCCTATCCCTTCCTCTTTGTAAAAAGTCAATAAAATATAATCAGCAGCATGCTTTCTGCCTAGCCAGGTGCAATTATCTCCTGTACAAATAAAGAGCCATTAGCCTGGCTGGTGTGGCTCAATGGTTGGTCATCGATCTGTGAACCAGGAGGTCACAGTTTGATTCCCAGTCAGGGCACATGCTAACATTGTGGGCTCAATCCCCAGTATGGGGTGTGCAGGAAGCAGCCAACCCATGATTCTCTCTCATCATGGATGTTTCTCTCTCTCTCTCCCTCTCCCTTCCTCTCTGAAATCAATAAAAATATATTTTTTAAGTAAAGTGACATTCGCCCTAGCTGGTTTGGCTCAATGGATAAAGCATCAGCCTGCGGATTGAATGGTCCCGGGTTTAATTCCGGTCAAGGGCACATGCCTGGGTTACGGGCTTGATTCCCAGTAGAGGGCGTGCAGGAGGCAGCTAATCAATGGTTCCCTCTCATCAAAGATGTTTCTATCTCTCTCTCCTTCTCCCTTCCTCTTTGAAATCTATAAAAATATATTTAAAAAATAAAGAGACATTGACTCCCATCACAAATGTAGCATCATCACTGTAACCGTCATCTACTCCAATCGCAATTCCCCTTCAATATCATGTCATCAATCTAAAGACAATATGCTTAATCTCCAACAGCAAATCTTTATATAAAACAGCGGGGGGGGGGGGAGCGGGAGTGGGGAATTCAGTATTGCTTAATTCAGACAAATAAAGCCATAAGCACATCTACCCAAGATGAGAAAATCTCAAAGGCTGCTCCAGTCATCATTTCCAAGTCTGGTCTCAAGGTTATAGTTGGTATGTTAGCGTGTTCCACTTCCTGGCGCATGCTCTTTGTCCTACCGCTACGCCTTCGGCGGGCCATGGCTCTTGAGCTAGGACAGCGCCCCAAGACTCCATTCCTGGTTGGACTTCCATTAAGTGTCTCACTGGCATGAAAGAACCCCTCATTCCCTGGATTCCACATATATGGCCCTGATTTAAAGCAGCAAAACATGAACACAATGTATTGCAATGTATTCACTACGAGGATTAGGTACTTATAAAAAGTGATGAACTTGAAGAAGGAATTGAGGTCAAGAAGAAGGCCTCTCCCTCGCAGAGAACTAGAAAGGCTTCTGTCAACCAGGTCAAAACCGTAGCAAACCACTGTTTACTAGTACGTTCGAGCTGATGCAATCCAACGCGGCGAGATCTCATCTGTCTGAGCCCTCATCTCCACATGGCACACATGGGAGGAAATGAATGACATGTGTGTCTGCTCTGCCTCCCAGACCTTTGACTGGGGCTCTCGTTGGCAAAACATAAAGTGGAACCTTACTGTCGAGAAAATGCAAAACACCACCGTGCCCAGGGTACTTGGGGAGGGCAGACGAGAAAGGTGGGATTTTTGAGACTGAGTGTAGAAGTTGAAAAGGGAGTAGAAGTTGAAAAGGGGAGAATGAAAATAAAATGAATTTAAACAAGACAGAGAGCCCTTGTACAGATGATGATAATATGCACGGAATTAAGGGATATAATTAAATCGATTCAAAGAACCTAAGGTCCAGTAGGGACAAAACGAAGAAAAAGAAATAAACTTATTCACTGCATATCTATGTTCTCTCTGGAGAAATAATGTGCATATTCATATCAAAGTGCATATATAGCTTCCTACTTTTTCTTCCTTACTCCGAAGAAATTATTCAAAAGAAGAAGAACACTTGGTCCACATGAAAAGCCTTTTAGTGTTATGTCTGAGGAAAGCAGACTGGATCCTTCAGTCTCTCCTGAGAATGTTGAGTAGTCCAGATTTGTGGGTCTATTTACTTTTCCTTTTAATTTGGCCAACTTTTTCTTTTTATATATTTCATGATCTTTTCATGACACCTGGACTCTCAACCTAGGCCACCATCTTCCCAGGGGTGCTGGTTTGGCTCAGTGGACAGAGTGTTGGCTTGCGGACTCAAGGGTCAAGAGTATGTACCTTGGTTGCAGGCACATACCCAGTGGGGGGTGTGCAGGAGGCAGCTGATGAGCTAATGGATGTTTCTCTCTCATCGATGTTTCTAACTCTCTATCCCTCTCCCTTCCTCTGAAAAAAAAAAATCAATAAAATATATATTTTAAAAATACACAAGGCCCATCTTGAAACCTCAGCTTTCTTCCCTTTCTTGGTGTCGATCTGGAATAAAACAAATTCAGGTATCTTGTCAAGTGCAAATTTTGCACAAGATTATAGGAAAATATTGAGCCTTCTCAGGAACACTCTGAATTTCAGTGCTAAATTCCCCCTCCCCTGCAAATTGATTCCCTTTTACCCTAATGGAGACTTCAGCTTAAAGCTCCGTCAAGCATTGCTCACGCCATGCTGCTCTCATGCTCTATCGCTGTGTGACCTTGGGCAAGTTGCTTAACCTTTCTGTGCCTCAACTTCCTCACCTGGAAAATGGAGATGGTGGTAGTACCCACCTTCTGGGGCTATTGCTTAAAACAGTACCCTGGGCAGTTAAACATTGTAAACTTTTTACCACTGCCCCTTCTATATATTCCTTTTTGCCATTGGGACAATTGATAGGTTTAATTACTGTGCTGTCTATAAGCAGCCTAGGAAATAATACATATCCATGTACTGGGTCTGCTTGAAAGCATCTCCAGAGTCTAAGGAAGGAATCATTATTAACATAGTTGGCGGACTGACCATAATACAGTCATCAGTCATGAAAAAAAAAGAATATTTATCCTTTACGAAATCCTGACAGTGCTTCTATTTGGGGAATTGAAGAGAGCTGCCCGAATCGAATCCCAGGAGGAGAAAACTGCCTCGGAAGAAAGATGACCCCTAGATAAACAACCATAAACAGATTTCAGGATCATCATTAGGGCAACAAATCACCCTTCAGAAACGCCCGCTGATAGCTCTGCGGGCCAGCCCCGATGGGAAAGTAACCCCGCTGGGGTGAAATAATGGAGGGCAATACGGCGGGATTGGATGTCATCCGATGAGTGTCCGTCCTGTAATAACTCAGCGGTCACCGGGTCCCCTGGGCCTGCCGTGTCCGGCTCTCTTGTGCTTATTTTGGGGGCCGGACTCGGCGACTCTCCCTCTGCCCGGGCTCCTGGCTTGGGATTTGTTGAAATAAACTGAATTTCCAGGGGTGTGATTTGAAATAACTTAGCCAAGTAGATGGTCGCCTTCCTACGAGGTTCCCACTGGTTTCTTATACACGAGGATTTATTCTATTTTTTTAAATACATTTTATTGATTTTTCACAGGGAGGAAGGGAGAGGAATAGTTAGAAACATCGATGAGAGAGAAACATCGATCAGCTGCCTCCTGCACACACCCCACTGGGGATGTGCCCGCAACCAAGGTACATGCCCTTGACCTGAATCGAACCTGGGACCCTTCAGTTCCCAGGTCAACGCTCTATCCACTGAGCCAAACCGGTTAGGGCAACGATGCTTTATTCTAAGTGCTGACAAGCACTGTTTAACAGCAACTCAAGAGAAAAGAAGGAATCACTCACCTGCCAGCCCAATCAGCCAGGAGGCCCGGCTGGTGTGGCTCAGTGGTTGAGCATCGGGCCTATGAATCAGGAGGTCGTGGTTCAATTCCAGGTCAGGCATCCATCAGCTGCCTCCTGTACACACAGCCCCTGCCAGGGATTAAGTCTGCAAACCTGGGTGCGTACCCTGACCAGATTACAAAGATGGAATCGTTGTGTTGATTGTTGTTTTCTATAATCCTCATCCAAGGATATTTTTTCCATTGATTTTTAGAGAGAGGGGAAGACAGAGAGAAATATCCATGTGAGAGAAGCACATCGATTGGTTGCCTCCTGCGTGAGGCACCGAAAGGTTGCTGATTCGATTACTGGCAAGAATAAGATGAGGACAGTACATCACCCAGTAGGGATGTTTGTTTGACCCTAATCATCTCAGTAATTTCAGGAAGTTATAAAAGAGGTTGGAACATAATTCTAGGCACTCAAAAAGCAAGCTCAGGGAGAAAATCAAACTGGAGCTGTTGGGAGAGTTGGTTTCCCTTAAGTCCCAGCCTTCCATAAAAAATAAAAAATAAAAGTGTTTTAAATAAAGTTTTCCCTCCAGAGTATACTAGAAACTCTCAGATGGGGCTCATGTGACAGAGGCTTGGAGAAGGGACAGTGGAAAATGAACATCATGGACCAGCCCTGTGTGACGGGAGACCATAGCTTTGGTTTTTGCCCATTAAAATCATGTCAGCGTACAAAATTCTGGCAGGAAATTAAATGATACAAACAGATGGAGATAGCGGTATCTTAATGCCCAGAGCAGTTTGTCTTTAAATATAATGACACAAAATCGAGAAGGAGAGAGAAAAAAAAAATCTGTGTTTCTGAGCATCTGTTTTTATCTTAAGAGAGACTGTCAGAGGAGAGACGGTGAGGTTGCCCTGGGAGCTGTGAGAGCACAGGTCAGGCAGAACAGGTACGAGAGGACGGTCTTGGAGCTCAGGGTCCAAGGTCAGACTAGAGGACAGACAGCAGCTCAAGAGGCAGCCCTGCCAGCCACCACAGCACGTGGCAGAACCTGACCATCTACGCCCTGTTCAAGGTCATTGACTGGGGCCGGGCCATTCTGTCACCGAATCCGATTTCCTTGTGGCATATTTGTTAGCACATTCTATGGCTTCAAGGAGTCAGACAATACAGGGAGAGAAAGGCGCTGGGAGCCAGGAACCAGAATTGAATTTCCTATGAAAATAGCAACACTGCAGGAACGTCTGTCTGTTCCCTAGTTTTCCTTGCAGGCCTTATCCAAACCGCCTCCAACCAGAAGGAGGGGGAACTCAGGATGGACCATGTGGCTGGTGAGTTGTACCCCAGGCAACTACTTGACTGCAGAGTAATAGACAAGATATTGCATCAGTTATGATTTCTACTGCTATATTATTTCTATAGTAGATATAATCCCACTGATGAACTTATGTAAGGATCTGATAACAGGAGCTACCTCTTCATGTGTAAGCTCTGAGAGAACTCCCTGAAGAGAGAGGAATAACTTTCTAGATTGAATGGGATTTAATAATTAAATGGCGCGTGAAAGCATAGTGAGGTATTTAGAACTCAAGAGAACTGATAAAATGTGTTACTTTAAATGTGTCCAAATCTAAATTTGATCGATGGATAGATGGAGAGATAGACAGACTGGTATGTGATCAACAAAAACAACACAGATTAATTATGTAATCTTGGTGATCATTCTGTTAAATTCTTTCAACCTAGGTTTACAATGTTATGTGATAAAATATGGGGAGGAGGTGGGAAATGGCCTATAAAAAAAATGTTTCTCCAAAGCCTTTATACCTGTATATACTTGGCTCAGACTGGCATAGCCTCGGCAAAGACAACTCTGATTATTTTGCAAAAATGCCACAATAATGGCAACCTGGATTTTCAGAAAACCTCTTCACTGGCCCAATTGCAAACACTGTCTTCCAAATTCTGACCACACTGATTCAAACAGATCTTCTTTATTTTTTTTCTTTAGTAATTGTTATACAAAGATCCTTCACCAACTTCAAGAATTCAATTCTTGCCCTGGCTGGTTTGTCTCAATGGATAGAGCGTCAATCTGCATGCCTGGGTTGTGGGCTCAGTCCCTAGTAGGGGGCATGCAGGAGGCAGCCGATCAATGATTCTCTCTCACCATTGATGTTTCTATCTCTCTCTCCCTTTCCCTTCCTCTCTAAAAATCAATAAAACATATCTTTTAAAAAAATTCAATTCTTGAAACCTCCATGGTGTAAAAAATATAAAATCTTATCTGAAAATTAGTGTTGGGACACAGAGGTTCCAAAACAACCTAAAAAAAAAAAATGTTTTTCCCTAAATATGTTCACATTGAATAAAACACGAAAACAGCAAAACTCTTTAAATGTTTTTGTTTTGTTTTTTAAACTATTTAAATGTTAAACATTTCAGACTAATAATCATTAGAACCACAAAACTAAATGTTTTTATTTTTAACTTGTTTATAATTTTCTATGCTTTGCTTTAAATGTCATTTACTATCCCTTTCTCGTTGGACAATGGTTTCTCAATCTCAACACTATTAGCATTTGAGGCCAGATAACCCTTATTGGGGGCGGGGGGGGGGGGGGGGGGGGGGGGGGTGTTACCTCTGCAATGAGGATGCTTAGCAGCACCTTTGGCCTCCACCCACTAGATGTCAGTAGTACTTGCCACAGTCATGTCCACCAAAAATGCCTCAACATCCCCAAGTGGCCTCAGGCATTCCTAAATGTCCCCAGGGGAGAAACTGCCCCTGACTGGGCACCCAGCACCAAGTCCTTTTCCTGACATTTCTTCCTCAGCATTCCCATGACGTGCTTGTAGATTCATTTTGCGCTGCCCTGGGGAAGTGGCATACCAACAGGCACCTTATGCCCGATGGAGTCCTTCACCCAATGCCCCACCCAAAGCTTCCATGATTTTACGGTTCCACACTGTTCCGCCTGCTCTGTGTGTGGGGAAGGGATGGAGAAAACTTGAAGCTTGAGACAGAAAAAAGCTTTCACTGGCCTTTACCTAATCAACTGCCCAACTATCTTTAACTGCCCCCTCCTACACACACACACACACACACACACACACACACACACACACAGGTTTATAAACACTTTCTCTGCACTAACTTCTGGCCCGAGGCCTCTTTTCTAGTCCCAAAACCAAGTCTCGTAACTTTTTCTAATTATCCCCCATTTGAGTGACTCACAATTCTGAGATTTCCCCATTTCAACAAAGACCTGCAAAAACCAACCCAGACATATTAGAGCTTTGGGGAACAGAACTGGGCTCAGAGCGCAGCTGATTCTCTATTCTACGTCCCACCCGGGGTTTATGGCTGCCAAAGTGGGCGTAATGGTCAGTGTCATCCCTTTGGACACGAGTCTTTCCTGGGCTGGTGCTGTCCTCTGGCCACTCTGTGCAGTGCACGGTCATCCTGGGTACTGGCAGACCCAGAGGTTGCCTGTTCTGGCCTAGTTATTCCTAGTCTACACATGGGGAGGTCAAGTTCAGAATAAGAAGTGAGCTGAGACGAGAAGCCAGGTCTGTCTCATTTCAAAGCCACTCCTGACCACTATGCTGGGCTGTAGGAGACACTAGGGCCGTGGTTGGCAAACTGCGGCTCGCGAGCCAAATGCGAGCTCTTTGGCCCCTTGAGGGTGGCTCTTCCACAAAATACCACGGCCTGGGTGAGTCTATTTTGAAGAAGTGGCGTTAGAAGAAGTTTACGTTTAAAAAATGTGGCTCTCCAAAGAAATTTAAATCATTGTACTGTTGATATTTGGCTCTGTTGACTAATGAGTTTGCCAACCACTGGACTAGGGGATTCGGCCCACTTGAAGTAGGTTGGACATTTTTTATTTTCTTCTTTTTTTTTTTAATTGAATTTATGGGGGTGACATTGGTTTGCAAAACCATCCAGATTTCAAGTGTACGACTCAATAAAGCATCTGCACACTGGACTGTATGCTTACTGCCCCAAGCAAAGTCTCCTTCTGGCCCCATTTCCCCCTCTGCCCACCTCCACCCAGCACCCAGCACCCTCTCCCTCTGACCATCACCACGCTGTTGTCTGTGTCTGTGTGTTATGTCCACATGTTTTTTGACTAATCCCTTCACCTTCTCTCATCCAGCCCCTCCCCTGCCCTGTCCCCTATGACAGCTGTCAGTCTGTTCCACGTCTCCATGCCGCTGTTTCTATTTTGTTGGTTGGTTTATTTTATTCATTAGATCCCACATACAAGTGAGATCATATGGCATTCCTCTGATTGTCTTATGTCAACTTGGCATAATAATCTCCAGGTTCACTATTTTGTTTTGGGGGAGTTTTTGGTGATTAACTAAGGGATGTGTGGCCCTTTTAAAATTCTTTCCAGCATCCTGAATGGCCTTACGGTTTATTGGATACCGTGGAATCGTTTCTCTGTGTCCAATAAAACCAAGTCACCACTGTAGAACATCTTCCTGGACATAGCGGTCCTCAAATTTGGTCCCAGCAGCGATGTGATGATGAAGTTTCGCTGTCATGTGAAAGAGGCTGGCAGAAAGGGAAACCTGTCCCCGGAGGGGCAGACCTGAGCGGTACAGCAGGGGAAACGCTGTCCCCGGGAACACAGGCAGCTGGGTGTCTGGATGCGTCATAAAATTTTATTGTGAAATGCACAGATGATGGGCCCAGCTGCAAAGCATCAGGGGTGTTTACCATGATCTCCCAGCGCATTCCCCTTTGACACTACTTTTGTGGGCTTAACCTAATTGAGACGAAGGCATCGAAATTACTTCAAGGTGCGGTCCTGCTCGGAGCCTCGCCATGGGCTGCCCTGTCTGAGGGTCGTCATACCATTTGTCACATGGGCTAGACCCGTAGTGGGGAAGAAGGAATAAATAGTAAGTATCGACGTGAGAGGTTGGCATTACCTGGAGTTAAATGAGCCTGATCAATGTCATCAGTTCAAGGTCATGGGTAGGCCATCCATTGGCCATGCTTTGTCCTTGAACAACATCGCCGAAGTCTACTGTGCTGCACAGCTATGCATAGGTGAGTCTGTGCTTCAGAAAAATGAGAAAATCTGCAGCTAAAAAAAACACTTTCACTCCATCCCTCTCTCTCCACCCACCCTGTGTACCCGGTCCTTTAGAAGCTATTGTATCCTTGGTAAAAATTCCTTCTTTTAGGTAAAGCTTTGCCTTCTCCCTTCACCATGACCATGACATTCTCAACCAGGGTTCCCCCTCTGAACCACAGAACTTGTGTGGAGTGACTATTTTCTCTCTCCCCAGCACAGTACATAATTAGTACCATCCCAGACCCATCGGGAAGGAGTTAAATCATGACAAGCAATGGATGGCTTACATGTTAGGGCTTAATCCTCTTACTAAACCCCCGGTGAGAAGTACTTGTTAAGACCTCAAGACCTGTGCAGGATTAAGTCGTAGACTCCCATGATGGGAAGCTGTCAAGTTTAACATCCACTTTTGATGCACACATTCTTGACTTCTACCTGGACGGCTCTGCCATCAGAGGCAGCTCAGAGCGTGAAGGAGAGCTCTCACTGCCCGACCCTCTTCCTCTGGAATGGACTGGGAGGGACCAGGTGGCAGGGAGCCATGACAGTCAAATCAAGACATTCAGACCGAGTCCTGCAGGTAGCGGTAAGCCATCAATTCCGCAGCTCTCTGTGGGGCCAGCACACTCCCAAGCATGCTCTCCTCTGATTCTGCCTAATCCCGTTCGTTTATTATTTTAGAGAGAGGCATCTCCGGAACTGCTGACAAGTTTAGAAACGCGATACACAGCCAGCAGGTAGATGCTATCAACAGGTAAGGCCATTCGTCTCACTCACAGAGATCTACTTGGTGGGGTAGGCAGGGCCTCTGCAATGCTCTCGCTGCCTGTAGCCTAGGAAGCCTGCCCTGCACCTCCTTGGATACCTTGAAAATACCCCCTCCTGGTATCCTGTGTTCTCACATCAAGCCCGGGCTGAGGTTACAGGTGTCAAGCTGCAGCCAGAAGGGAGATTTATGGTCCTGTTATCAGCTCTAGACAGCAAGAGGCTGTGGTCACGTGGCAGGAAACAATAGCCCAGCAGGGAAGGCCCCCAGGAGGGCTGCTGGTCAGCACCTGGGATCACCTGTCCCCACACAGTCCCCGGGCAGGTGGACTGGGCTGAGCGTTGGAAAGAGAAATGTCCCATGGGTCTCGGGGGGAACAGCTCCAGCTCCAGCCACTCAAGGGCTCCGGGAACAATCACTTACTAGCTTGGATGGTGGTTGCCCGCAGCTAGATCCCCCGGCACATATTTCAGAGGTGTTAAATCACTCCAGCAGTGGATAAAATGGAACACCTAGCACAGCTGTTTGGGACTAAGAAGATCATGATAAATGGGGGGGGAGGGGGAGGGCCCCTTGGGGGCCTGTGCATGCCCAGCTTCAAACCATGGAAGAGGCACCCTGCTGGCTTGCCCAGTATGACAGCTGATGTGCCTCCACCTTCTAAGGCCAAAAAATTGAGATTTTACAAGACAGCATCTACTCATCAGGCACGGGCAAGGGGGTACACAGTCACCAATCTCATTATTACAGCAACACAGCTGTGCTCCAACTTAGCCAACCACTTAGCAATGTAGGATTCCACATCATTTCTGATAAATCCTCAACTAAATTTCTACAAAATTTGCATATTATATATATATATATATATATATATATATATATATATACACACACACACACACACACACACACACACACTAGTGGCCTGGTGCACAGATTCATGCACATTGAAAGGAAATTAATTAGAAGAAATATTTTAATATCGCTATTTGCCCTTTCTCTATAATAGAAATGTCAGAGATGAAAGAAAATTAGCAAAATGTATATGAAAATAATATATAAATTGGTCAATAAACAATAACAATATAACAGCAAAGACAGGATATAAAAACAACAAAAACATGACTTGAAAACAACATTGATGAAAACAATGACTGATAAATTGATTAAACTTATTCCAATATCTCCCTGTATGCCACATTAAGAGTAAAAACATTTTCAGAGTGCTTGACTAATTTCCCTTGTGATGAAGTATTTATAACTTTAACTTTAATGTCACATGCTCTTCAAACTCAAGAGAAAGCAACATATAACAGGCCATGTACGAAAACGGGTTCAGGTAGGAATATTACTATTCTGTCTAGAGTTTGTCCTTGCAATTTATTAATAGTCATCACAAATGCTGGCATCACGGAAAACTGTCTTCAAATTAATTGAAAAGGCAGGCCAGTGTCAGATGGGGACAAAAATCGAGCATACGCGAATCAACGTTTATTTTTAAATTGCCAGTGCGAGTCATATGTACCAGCCGGTTGGTCAGTTGGATGGTCAGATGGATGGATGGTCGGTCACTTAGCCTTTTATATAGATAAGAGATAGATAGCTCTTTCCCATAGGTGTTTTTAAATACCTATCCTCCTTGTGTCATTGTATATAAACTCATAAAACACAGCATCCATATATGACCTTTGATAGATGTCATATAAAATGTAGTACCATGAGCTAGATGAATGAAGCCCTTGGGTTTCCATCCCTAGCTACACCACCATGTGGCTGTACCCTGAACACACAACCCATCACCTTCCCAATGAAGTGATGAGTGATGGACACTAAGGAAGAGCTTCTCCTTCTCCTCTCCCCAACCCACAGCTATCACCGGGCTTCGGGCATGAGCAGAAAAGGTGAGAGCAAACTTCAGTTGACTGCAGGGACGCCCCCACTCTGAGCAACAGGGAGAACCACCTGGTCCTTCCTGCCCTCAGAGCTGCGGGCAGAAATGTAGATTGCCAAAGGGATTGTTTTCCAGCAGGCACCAGGCTCAAGTCGCCACTTCTGCCCGCTGGCCTGCTGTCTGCTGAGTCAGGGCCTGGGCTGAACCTGAGCAGGTGACCCTGAAGGAGGTGGCCCTAGGGTGCCCCTGAGCAGCTGTCTCCTTGGAGCCCGGCTCAAAGCACAGCCTCTCCGGAGACTCCTCCTTACTTTAGCCTGAGTAACTGAGCAGGGACTGGACTGCACTCAACAAATATTTACTGAGTGCTTATTACAGGGAGGGCACTATGTCAAGGAGCCTGAACTTTCAGGTCTGTTCAATTCGGCTACCACTGACTCGGAAGCTTGTATTAGTGAGAAAGGGGAGCAGAATGGGTTCAAGAATGAGCTGAGTCATCTTGCCTGGCTCACATCCTGAGTCACCGTCTCTTTGCATAAAGTCAGATGAGTCATTATATCCGAAATCATGAAAGTGATGCCCAACACGAATTAAGCACTCGGTGTACGTATATGAGTCATTATTATGATCACACAGCGGAAACTTGACCAAGCCCTGGGGAGGTAATGACCAATAAGCTGCCTTCCAGCCCTCTGGGAAATTACCATCTAGGGAAGAGAAGATGCTCAGGCAGAGCCTTTTAACTCAGGGGTGTTTCTCAACCAGGCGGCCATGGTACACTGATATACCTCCCCACGCACTCCACAGGCGCACTGCCAAAAACTGTGAACGATTAAAAGGAGTGTTTGCTGCACTGAGTGTAAGTAATCTAACAGCTATGAACATTTCACGGTAGTAAGCACTCTTCCAGCTAAATAGAGTGGAGAAAGATTCCATGGCCCTAGGTTTGCAGCAGTTTACATTAATCCTGTACTCTGTGCCCCTTCTACCAGACACTTTGTCCTTACACGCTGCAATTTGGCAATTATGTCTATTACCTCTAAATATTCTTATACTTAAAAATGTGTCTTGCCCTGACTGGTTTGGCTCAGTGAATAGAGCGGATTCAAGGGTCCCAGGTTCGATTCCGGTCAAGGGCATGTACCTTAGTTGCAGGCACACACCCAGTGAGGAGTGTGCAGGAGGTAGCTGATGGATGTTTCTCTCTCATCCATGTTTCTGGCTCTCTATCCCTCTCCCTTCCTCTCTGTAAAAAAAATCAATAAAATATATATATTTTTAAAGTGTGTCTTGTCTCCCCCAGGTCTATAACTTTGGAGAATAAGGACAATAGGACTCCATTAATCATGGGCCCCCGTGAAGCACAGCTCACTCATTGTATCTCCAGTAGCAGGTGGGCTACTCGACATGGTAGTAACTTCCTCATGCTTCCAATGAAGAGCTGTGGAGGGAACTGGAGAATATGCCAGGAGAGCACACATATTCACCACGGGTAGGTCAAGTACAGCCTGATGCACTCATTCCAGCTCTGTCACTTACGAACCATAGAGCCTTGGGCCAGTCACTTTCCGAGGCTCAGTTTTCCCACCTAAAAATGGGTGAGGTAATTATACCAGCATCGCCATCTAATGCAATAGTGAGAGTGCTAACTCCTGTTGCAAAGCTTAGGCGAAACGGGGGTGCAATGGCCGGCGTATTGTAAACTCTCAGTAAATAGGGGTTCACAAAGGTCTTCACTGCTATTAACCTTATGCTCCTTGTCAAAGAAAGAGAGCCCTCGGCAGCAGATGGCCAGGCCAGCGCACGAATGCCTGCAGATGGCCTGGGGACCTGCTAATTGCTCCAAGGCTTCCAAAATCTAAATCGGGGTGAGGGCTCTGGCTGCCAAGGACACTACGGTTTCCTCCTCCTCCCTTCTGCCCACAGCCCTGCTCCTGAGAATTGCAAAGAAAACTCAAGATTCTCTGGGGATGGGTCAGCAGTTCGTGTTGTTAAAAATAAGTCATGGGGACCCTGAACTGACATTTGTGAGGAACCCGAGATACCTGGTGCCATCTTTGATTTTATATATATTTTTTCACCTCCCTAAAAAGCCAAAGCCTATGGAGATTTTGACACTTCTCGCGGGATTCCGATCTTTGACCTGACAACTCCCTGATCACACACGAGGTGAAGAGAGGGCCTGAGAAGAGAGAAGGGATCCCAAGAAAATGTCAAACTCCATTATTTATTCAAGTGGCTGAGCATGGTGTCTACTCACTGCGATGAATGAACCAATTTTTTTTTTTAAAGAGCATTTCTACATATAGAAAAATATGTTCTATTTTTCTCCCCCAAATAAATAATCAGCTCAGTCTCCCAGCAACTCATAAAACCATCTGCTTTTTTGAGCTTTCTCATCACAGATGTCCTTCCTGAGTTTCAAACCACGGGGTTGGCCTGGACTTCCTGCTAGGAAGTCTGGGTAGTTTGCCATTTGCTGGGGAAGAGCCTCAGCACGTATTTTTTCGTTGCCAGTCTACAAACATGGCATGTTACCCATACATCAAAGCATCGGCAGGTCCCTGGCACATCCTCTCCTACGTCCTTAATATATGGGGGTTGGATGTGATTGAACGTCGTGGAGAAATGGACTAGGGAGGGAGGGGAAACAGATGGAGAGAAAAGCACCCCCTTTTCAGCCCCAGAGGACACGTGTCGAAGGAGCGGAGTCTTCATCAATGAGGGAAGTAGGGGAAAGGCCAAGGTAGTCAAGATCGGCGCGGATAAGAAGGGTCCTGGAGATTCAGGGAGAAACCTTGCCATAAAGAACGTACCTAGCCCTAATCCGGTTTGGCTCAGTGGATAGAGCGTCAGCCTGCAGACTCACGAGTCCCAGGTTCGATTTAGGTCAAGTGCATGTACCTTGGTTGCAGGCACATTGTTCCAGTAGGGGGTGTGCAGGAGGCAGCTAGTCAATGTTTCTCATTGATGTTTCTAATTCTCTATCCCTCTCCCTTCCTCTCTGTAAAAAAAAAAATCAATGAAATATATATATATATATATATATATATATATATATTTTTTTTTTTTTTTTTTTTTTTTTAAAGAACATACCTAACCCAGTATTTCCCAATTGCTTTTCTTTCCTGAACAGAGCACAGGCCTGGAGTTGGCTTCTAAGGGTTGCTGACCAGTTTCCAAGGATTTGAGCCAACTCACTAAGCTGCCCTAATTATAATTCTAAAGATGCCAATGTCTGCCTTCAGCTCCCTCTTATCTCACTCCTCTTCTCCTGGCTGTGGGCACTCACCGTGGGTCAACCTTACCCTCACTCCATTGCCACCTGAGGATACTGGTCATGACCCCCCCAGATATGAGGGCCACCAGGCACTCCACATTCCAAAGAAAACCTGAGGCTCTAGGCCAGTATTTTCTATTGGCAACTCTAAGGAATACGTATCCTCAAGAAACTATTAAAGAGAAAGATAGAAAGCTCACAGCTCAATAAGTTTATGTATTAAACTCCTTTCTTGGGATATTTGTAAGGCGTTGTTATAGGCTCTGAGAAATCCTGTATTAGAGAAACTTACCTACCATCACTTTCCCAAAGGCATCACTTTCCCACAGTGCCCCTTTAACAACACCTGGCAAAGGCAGAAGGAACTACCAGTCCTCAGAATATACTTTGAGAAACTGGGTGCCCAGCCAGTGTAGCTCAGTGCTTGACCGTCGACCTATGAACCAGGAGTTCACTGGTTCAATTCCTGGTCGGGACACATGCCCAGGTCGTGGGCTGGATCCCCAATAAGGAGCATGTGGGAAGCAGCCAATCAGTGATTCTCATCATTGATGTTTCGATCTCTCTCCCTCTCCCTTCTTCTATGAAATCAATAAAATATAATTTTTTACAGAGAGAGAGAGAGAGAGAGAGAGAGAGAGAGAGAGAGAAACTCAGCTGCAGACCAGTTTTCTCCTCTGAACTCCCCCTTTCCCTTCAAATTCCCCTACTTGGTGCCTCATTCTGTCCAGATCCTTAGATAACTGTAGAGCTAATGATAATAGTGCACTGTGTGGGCCTAGGCCCTGCTCTCCGAAATACAGGGGAAAATAAAAAAGGTAAATCACCCTCCTTTTAAAGGTAAAAACACCGAGGCTTAAGGAAGGCAAGGAAGTTCCTCAAGTCTCACCCAAGTAGGAGGTGACAGATTGGGTAAGGAATGTACCCAATGATTTCTTGTTCGCTAGCTGCTCGGTCAATAAGGGGTTAACACACTCACTTTCCATGTTAACATCAAATAGAAAACAAAACCCTTTAATCCCAGAAGAATGAAACGAACCCCTCCGAGCAGGAATGTAGGAGGAATCCCAGAGGCAGCCCAGGAAGAGGGAATTTGGGAGGCTGCTCTTCCTTTATGAATTTCAGATCCCTGTCCCCACCTCCTCCCCATGGGTGCAAGGAGGTTTTAAACCCTTTGCCTAGCCCTGACCGGTGTGGCTCAGCGGATAGAGCACCAGCCTGCAGACCAAAGGGTCCCGGGTTCGATTCTGGTCAAGGGCACGTGCCTTGGTTGCAGGCTCCTCGCCGGCCCGGACCCTGGTCTGGGCGTGTGCAGGAGGCAACCCATCGATGTGTTTCTCTCCCATCGAACTTCTCTCTGTATTTCCCTCTCTCTTCTAGTCTCCCTAAAAATCAATGGAAAAACACCCTCGGATGAGGATTAAATAAATAAATAACCCTGATCAATCGGTACCCATCCTCAGCGATGATGGCAAATCCACCCAAATGGATGGCAAATCCACCCACTTATCTGAACCCACTTATCTGACAGGCGCTTCATTATCTGAGATGGTTTTACGGGGACAAAAATCCACCCACATCCCCAGGACAGAATTCGGGGTGAGCCTCCCTTGGGGAGATGTTCTGGGTGGCACCCCTTCTAACAGAGCATGAATCCAAACGCACCGCGTGTCGCGCTAACTGGGCTGCAGCGGGTTCCCCTCGGCCACCCTCTGGCCGCCTCATTAGGCCCCACGCCTGCGAGGTGGGTGCTGCTCCATCACCTTTATTTGTTTAAGAGGCCTGACAAGGCAAACACTCCCGAGGCGGCTGTTTACCTTACAGCTTTCACGGGGGCTTATTAAACTCGTCGTTACTTCATATAAGCCGCAGATATGTGGCGAGGGCCCGTTAGTGTTGACAGTAAGTAACAGACACCCTGTCATAGGGTAACATGTTTATACACTCCACGGGGTGCCTGGTGGATTTTGTCCCCGTAAAACCATCACAGATAATGAAGCGCCTATCAGATAAGTGACTATAATAAATGGCCGCCATCAGGGCTCTGGTTGATGAGGAAAGCCTTGGTGGTCTCGCCAGCCAGGCCTGGACAAATCCCAGGCCTTAAAAAAAAGGGGGGGGGGGCAAAAAATCAAATTTAACTTGTATTGAATAATTGACAAAATTGATTTCACAATGGATTTAATGCTTCATTGAATAGGACACTATTTGATTTCAGAAAAGCAAGAGTTGTTTGTTGTTGTTTTGAGTTTTCATCTTCCTTCCTGACTCTCTTCCCTTACTTTGCTTCCCAGCTCAAAAAAATCAATCCAGCCCTAGCCGGTTTGGCTCAGTGGATAGAGTGTTGGCCTGTGGACTGAAGGGTCCTGGGCTCGATTCCAGTCAAGGGAAGATGCCTGGGTTGTGGGCTCCATCCTCAATGGGGGGACATTGCAGGAAGCAGCTGATCATTGATTCTCTCTCATCATTGATATATATATATATATATATATATATATATATATATATATATATCTTTCTCTCTGAAATCAATAAAAATATATTTAAAATAAATTATTTTTTTAAAGGCTTTTTAAAAAAATCAATCAAGCAAAACACAAAATTTTGAATTCAGATTCTTCCAAAGTTCTAAAGCACTCAGCACACCTCCTTCCCACATGACCCCACATCTAGACTGTGGCAGGCACCCTGGGCCCTGGAGCTTAGGGAGGAAGGGAAGGCTGGGCTGTTCCTGCTCCTGGAAGAAAGACTGGAGGGGAGACCAAGCCTCAGAGTGGCCTGGCCTGAGAGCCACTAGGACTGGACAGTCCAGGCCGCACTCGCGGCTCGCAAGGTGCGGCTGTAATCACTTCTTTAAAGGGCTTGGGTTGTACCCTGCAGGCTCCCGTTACGTGGTGGCGAAATAAGAGCAGAGAAGGTGAGTGCCTCGATAAAAAGGTCTTTAAAAGACGTCTCTTTTCGGGTCCGTTATAATCATTGCCAGGATGACTTACAGATTTTCGGCGAGCCCTGCGTGCACGCATATAACTCAAGAACGTGCTGAAGAAAGGTGTGTGGTGTCCTTACAGGGACCCTCAAGGTGATGCCAGCAAAGTGGAAACCAACGAGGCAGTGTGCGCTGCCATCACTGTGGGATCATCTCTCACTGGTGACCACCACTCTGTGTATGTCCTGGCACACTGGCTTGGCCCAGATGTCTCCCCCCGCACCCCTCCTCTTACCCACCCCAAGACCCTGCCACCCTCCCAGCCTCCTGGAATCCCAGCTACATTTGTAGAATTTGGCTGGAGGGGTAACACTTTTCTGGAAAGGTGTTATTTACTCCCAGGGGTTTCTATTTGCATTTGATTTAATATTTCCTACTAATAGTTTCAGGGGAAATTACCCTGGATGGCAGAGTGATTCTCCCCCTTCCCCCCGGAATAAATGCTTTGGAAGGGGAGGGGGGGGGTGATTGATGGGGCTTTTTGTACATCCCTGTTGCCAGAAAGACCTCATAAACTCGGGGAAGCTGCCCAGGCATCAGGCTGTTTACCTTTTCACGACTTTAAAGGTGATTTATTTGACCTCTGAAAACAGGGATCATACTTCTTGCTGCAAACAGCGCACATTTCAGCATAAACGGGGAGTGTCGGGAGGGCGAAGTCTCCAGTCGGAGGCCCTTTATCACTTTTCTCTCCTTCTAATCTGAATGGGGAGCGTCTGCTAGGTTCTCAGTGCAAACATATTTGAGGGACGTTGTCTAAATATACGGAGATAAGTGTGTGTTTATGTACCAGATGCACATAGGGTTTCCATAACGATTTTTAAGACTATTTATAAATGCCCTGGATATTAGGTAAACAAGAGGAAGGGGGGGGGGGAAACTTGGGATTCGAGGCAGGACTTGAGTCCTTTGCTGGCTGGGTTCCCATTAGGGTATAATTTCACATCTTAGAAGAAAAAACTTCGGGGCCAAAGCACTGCCATTGTATTCCCAGCCCCACCACTTCCTCCCTGTGGAATCCTGAGCAAATAACCCCTCCATGCCCCAATGCCAACATCTGTAAAACGGGATCATAGGAAGGCCGAGATCTCCTAAGGGGGGTGTGAAGATTTAACTGGTTGAAACATGTGGATTGCTTAACATATAGGTTGGCATATAGAAAACTATGAATGTTAGTTGACCATATAAAGGGATACAACCATTATACCTACAACAAATATATTATGTAGGGACTAAGAATAGGTGGTCATCTGTATTAAGTACCTTGACCGATATAACACGCTATATGAGTGCCATTCACCCAGTGAACTGAAGACAGCAGACAAATGTCCATTTATATCGCTGGTACAGACGCTGGGAGTAGATAGAATTTTGTAACTTTTTTTAAACCAAACTATGAAGCCATACGGCAGGTGATTTGTATCTTCATTTTACATATGGAGAAACTAAAGGACAAAAAATAATGATTTACTCGAGGTCAAATAGCTCTTCAGAAAATATAAACATTCGAATTAAAGTTCCATGGCCTGTAATGTCACTTGCTCCTTGATGGGTGAAAGATGACATGCTAACTAGGTCTTTTGGGTTCAATGAGGCCCATTCCCTTCAGAGGGACCCAACCAACGGAGGAAGTGGTTCCCAGAACAGAGCCAGTATCATTAGCCAGGTTAGTGTTTTCCTAAGATTTCACAATCAAGGAAGGAAATGAGGAAGCGCATTTAACTGCACAGACTGGATCAAGAGACCTGATCTACTAGCTGGACTCTGGACTTTACATCTAAGGAACATGGTGGGGAAAGATTTGGCATCAGGAAGACTTCTGTTTTAAAATGTTGTATATCTTTTGAGAACTCAACCCATCAATAGAAGAATGAATGACAGCACAGTGAATCTACTCTGTTACAACAGAACTGAATTTACCTCCTCTGGTGACTTTGCAAGCTCTCCCGACAACAGCAGGAGAGGTGGGGAGACCTAGATGTTGGGTGCCATTTCCACTGGGACCACCACACAGTCGAAAGCCCCATTGGAGTGCGTGGTATAGCGATTTTTTGGAAAGCTCCATAAGTTCTAAGGACAGACTCAGGCTACAACCAATTGCACAGCTTAGAACGCCAAGTCCAGTAGGCAGAGGGCAAAAAGCCTTCTGAGACACCTAAGACAGTGCTCCTGGGCACTGGGGGATGTGGGTTAGCAATGGAACCAGCTAGAAGGCCTCCACTGTGAGAGCCCAACTGCTCCAGCCCTCCCAAAGCCTCGACAGCAGAAACTGCTCACTGGTCACACACTCCCCGCGGTCCCAACATCCCAACCTCCCATGCACCTCTCACAAACATCCCCGGGGACAGATGCCGTGACAAGCTGCCCATCCCTGACCCTGCACATGCTCAGCTCCAACCCCCGTGAACCGAGAGGGCCTCCGGAGTCGCCCACCATCCCTTATGGTGACAGCCCGTAATTTATTAGCCGCTGCCTTTCTCCCCAGGACGTGACGACTGCGTGTGTTCTAGGGAGACAGCTGAAGGCCCATTAATCTTCGCTCTGGCGGGGGGAGAAACTGGTGGTGCTCGAACTGGATGGGTGAGGCAGATAGAAAAGACCACAAGGTGCGAGTGACAAGATTATTAACTGCGCCCGGGGCCGTCTGTTTACCGAGCTGTCGCGATAAATGGGAGCGGGTTGGTTCAACGTGGACCGAGGTTCAGCGGGGTTTACGGAGCGGGGTGTTCTTGGCAGATGTGGCTGATGGCAAGGCTCCACGTTTCCAGGGAGCAAGCAAAGGACTCTTGTGGTTAGAAGAGGAACTTGGGCTTTCGACCAGCCTAGCGAACGCGCGCAGGCTAAAGTTGAAAAGGTCAGGGCAGATTCGGAACCATTTCTCTCCCACAGCCTCAGAGAGGAAACGGTTGAACTTCATCACCCAGGTCTCCCCCTGCAAGCCCTCCCCTGCCCGACATCCAACTCCAGCTAACTCCCATCAGTGGATTTCCCTCAGGTCCAAGTAGGTTGTGTTGTTTTTTTTTCATATATTTTTTATTGATTTCAGAGAGGAATGAAGAGGGAGGGAGAAATAGAAGCATCACTGATGAGAGAGAGGCATTGATTGGCCGCCTCCTGCACGCCCCACACCGGGGATCAAACCTGCAACTCAGGCCTGTGTCCCGACCGGGAATCGAACCGGGACCTCCTGGTTCATAAGTTGACGCTCAACCACTGCGCCACACCTCTGCCCAAATGAGTTTTAAATGTGGGGCTACAGCTCTGTGTCTTCCTCAGCCTGTGAAAGGGGCACCTGTCTCACAGGAGCTCGCCACGCACCAGCCCATGCCCAGGAGAGAAAACATCCAGGAAAGAGCCAGGGGGCACACCCCTTTGTCAGCATCCTCCATTGGTTCCCTCTACATGACATCTCTGTATCTGCCCGCCTACCTCCAAGTCTAAGACCTCTCAGAATTAAAAAAGAACTGCCCCAAGCACAGGCTGCAAACAGAGAAGATGGAAGGCCTTCGCTTCCCCAGTCGCTGGTCCGGCTCAGGGTTTGTGCTCAGAAATGTCACGTCGACCTTCCAGGTTCTTCTCCTTCTCCCAGTTTTGTGACCAAACTTGCCCTGCTCCCAGCCCCGCTGAGGCTCTGTCATCGGTCCCCAATCCACGCCCTAGGGACCGAGCCAAACTACAGGTCAGCAGGACCACAGGGGTTGTCCCAAACAAGGAAGGACAACGTTGGCAGTGAGAATCTCACCGACAGGTATTTCATACCGTCTGCTCACAAAGCATTCGTCTGACATGATCCTCATGCAACCCTTTATGGTGAGCAGAGTGACTATTTACTTCTCCGTTCTACAGGTGAGAAAACTGAGACTCAATGGGTTAGGTTTCCCAAGGTGGCAAGAAGCAGGACAATGTTAGAATACTTCTACTAGCGCTCCTTTTTCCTCTGTATGAAATAATACACTGAGTGGCCAGATTATTATGATTTCTGAATGCATAATAATCTGGCCACTCAGTGTATAGTATATATATATATATTAGAGGCCCAGTGCATAAATTCGTGCATGGGTGGAGTCTGGCGAGCCTGGCCAGGGGGTAGGGGACATGGGCAGTTGGCCAGCCTGCCTGCTGGTCGAACTCCTGGTCAAGGGGACAATTTGCATATTATTAGCCTAGGATATACACTGAGTGGCCAGATTATTATGCATTCAGAGATCATCATAATCTGGCCATTCGGTATATATAGAAAAATATAGTATACACTCTTGATGCATATGCACCCTTAATGTATTTATTGATTTACAGCTGAGTACCTTTATATATAATATATACGATATGAAACATGTACCATAGTTTATTTTTAGTATATATTATATATATATGACATTATATAGTATATCATTTATTTATGTCATATTTATTTATATATATATATATATATATATATATATATATATATATATATATATATATATATATATAATACACACACATACATTTATACATAGCTAGCAACCAGAAGGCAGTAAGGACCAGAATACCATGACCCCTTGCCCAGGCTGGCCCCACCCCCCAGGGAGCGGTTAGGGGCACCCCTAGGCCACGTGACAGGGTGCAAGTTTAATGGGGGAAAGTGGAAGAAATAGGGGGGAAGATCTTAAGGGTCTGTGGGGTTGGGATGCTCAGCCGGAGCAGGTTTGGTGTGTGCTGGGGAAGGAAGGGGAAGATCCGACTGGAAAAAAAACGGCTCAGAACCTACCTTCCTCATGGCGGACCAGGACAGTGCCCGGGGACATGTTCATGGCGGGGGCGATGCTCCCGAAACTTCACTGGTTCCAACTCGTAAACAGCCACCAACGTCTAAGAACAGAAACGTGCTCTCCCACTGGAAACCCTGGACACGCTGCAGCGAGTCTGAAGGAAACACACTTGAGAAACAGCTAGAAAAGCCGGAAGTAGGCGCCCAGAGGACTGTGGGATCGTGGAGGCCGCCTGGGCGCCTATGGCTAGACCGTGAGCGTGTCATTGCGCATGTACAGAGTCAGCCCTGGAGTCCTCGCGAGACTTCTGGCGGGAAATTATTTACTGTTGACATTTGCATTTCCTTTGCGGGCAGGACGATCAGAATTAAAAGTTTTGCTCGTTACCTTGGTTTGAAGCGGAGGAAAATGGGATTGTGAGGAATAAGAGACTTTGGAGACAGTGAAGGGCAGTTTGTCCCGATGATTGAGAGCTAAGAATCGGGAGTGTAGCCCTAACCCCGTGGTCGGCAAACTGCGGCTCGAGAGCCACATGCGGCTCTGTGGCCCCTTGAGCGTGGTGGCTCTTCCACAAAACACCACGGCCTGGCCGAGTATGTGTTTGACGAAGTGGCGTTAGAAGAAGTTTACGTTTAAACAATGTGGCTTTCCAAAGAAATTTTGATCGTTGGACTGTTGGGATGTGGCTCTGTTGACTAATGAGTTTGTCAACCACTGCCCTAACCGGTATGGCTCAGTGGATAGAGCATCGGCCTGTGAACTGAAAGGTCCCAGGTTCAATTCCAGTTTGATACCTTGGTTGTGGGCACATCCCCAGTAAGAGGTGTGCAGGAAGCAGCTGATTGAAGTTTCTCTGTCATCAGTATTTCTCTTTATCCCTCTCTGTTAAAAAAATAAAAAAATCAATAAAATATATATTTTTTAAAAGAATTAGGGTTTAATTGGGATAGAAATCTTGCCAATAGCGCCTGATGCCTGAAATCTGAGCACTCTACTTTTAGGTGTTCCAGTTCGAGTTTTTGGAGATTGCCTATTAAAACATTCCTGGTTGGGAAGTGTTTGTATAGAAGCCCCTAAGTATTAGGTATTTGCTGTGTTTACCATGCTTAGCTCTCTGGAAGGAATATGGAATAATGCTAAACACCTCATGTTCTCAAGAAGCTTGACTTTTAAAATAAAAAATAAAGAAGAAATATAAATATTAAAAATAAAAAGAAGAAGCTTGAGTGTTAGGGGTGAAATCAGGCAGGCAGGTGAGCGGTTAGGAGCCAGCAGTCCTGGACTATGAGAGGATGCAGGTCGAGCTGAGGGCCACTCCCCTCCCCCATGCAAGAATTTCATGCACTGGGCCTCTACTATTTATATAAACAAACATCCCTCTCTGACAGACACCATTATTTGCCTCCTCAAAAGTCACTGTCCCCTCTTATTCACAGAACCCAAATTTTGTTCACCAGTGGCCAAAGAGAGACACCAGGACCCTAGCTGGTTTGGCTCAGTAGATAGAGCACTGGTGTGTGGGCTGAAGGACCCCAGGTTTGATTCCAGTCAAGGGCACATGCCTTGGTTGCAAGCTCAATCCCCAGTGTAGGGCTTTCAGGAGGCAGCCAATCAATGCGTCTCTCTCATCATTGATTTTTTTTTTCTCTCTCTCCCTTCCTCTCTGAAATCAATACAAATATATATATTTTTAAAAAGAGTCATATATAGAGAAGGAGAAAGAGGAGGAGGAGGAAGAGGAGGAGGAAGTGGAGGAGGAGGAGGAGGAGGAGGAGGAGGAGGAGGAGGAGGAGGAACTATGATAAGGCACTCTATTGCCCCACACTGAGCATCTCCCCTGCTTTTGAACATAGATGGCGAGGGCTAAATGATTCGAGCAGCAGCAGCCTTTTTGCAACAAGGAAGAAGGCCACTAACACGAAAAAGATACTAACTCAGAGCCTTCCCATCTTGAAGCTACCGGATTAGTCTCAGGAAATGCATATCACCGTGCTTCTAGCTTAAGCATGCTGAGAGTTGAGTATTTTGTTTACTGGAGCTAAAAGCCTTCCCAGCTAAATGCTCCCTGACCACATATGAGAAACTCAAGGACAGAGTCCATGTTTACATTCGAATCCCCTCTGGAATTCAGTCCAGAAATGGTCACTTCACAGATGTTTGCTAGAAGGAAGGAAGAAGAAAACAGTGAGTTCCTAACAGATATACCTCGGTGCGACACACTTCACCAAACTAATGAAGTGAAACTTCTCATCTTTTACCCACTGGTAACCACGTGGTTCCACATTACTCTCGCTGTTACTCTCACCTTCACTACTTCCTTTCCCAGACCACGTCACTCACCCAGCTTCTCACTATCTCTGACCCCTGAGTTAAGGTCCTGATTGGACTCTCTCGCAGTCTTCTCCATGTCTCGGTAGCACATATACTGAGTGGCCAGATTATGATGATCTCTGAACACATAATAATCTAGTCGGGACCGGTTTGGCTCAATGGATAGAGCGTCGGCTTGGGGACTAAAGGGTCCCGGGTTCGATTCCTGTCAAGGGCATGTACCTTGGTTGCGGGCATATCCTCGGTAGGGGGTGTGCAAGAGGCAGCTGATTGATGACTCTCTCATCGATGTTTCTAACTCTCTATCTCTCTCCCTTCCTCTCTGTATAAAATCAATAAAATATATTTTTAAAAAATAATAATAATCTAGTCACTCAGTGTATATCCTATATAATAAAAGGCTAATATGCAAATTGCCCCCTCGACCAGGAGTTTGACCAGCAGGCAGGCCAGCCAATTGCCCATGTCCCCTCCTCATGGCCAGGCTTGCCAGAAAACCCACCCATGCACAAATTCATGCACTGGGACTCCAATATATATATAATGTGTGTGTGAATACATATACACACACACACACACACACACAGAGTGGCCATCCTGGCAAATCACCCAAACACCCGAGTTGACAATTGAGGGGGAAAGTAGCCTGTGCTATATAAAAAGAAAAAGAAAAAGAAAAGTCCAAGGTAGCTGTTAGTCCATCTACAAATATTCTGAATGACTACAATATAAGAATTAGAGAGGAAAATACCAAATTACCCCAGAGGTGGTGTTGGAACTGTTCCTTTGCAAAGGGGATTGCCTTCATTTTTGCTGTCATCATCAGAGAAAAATCTGCAGGTTTCCTTTTAAACACGAAGCTGGTGGGCTCAGCCCCAGATGCCAGTCCCAGCTTCCCGGCGATGGGGGCTGTGAGTTTGGGGAAGTTCCTTTCCCGCTTCCCAAATTCTGTTTCCTTAACAAGAACACGAAAACAGCAATAGCGGCCTCATGCAAATGACTTCCCAGGATGAAATTGATGGTGGCACAAAAGCCTCGGCACATAGTAGGTCCTCACTTATTAGCAAGTTCTCCTCTCCCGTGGTGCTGCTCTGTAAATTATGCAGAATGTATAATCAGAGCACATGGAAACTACCACCACCTGGTGTACGGGTCTCCACACTGCATAGGCAGCAGCAGAGATGGAAATACCACCCCAACTCGGGAAACTATAAAAACAAAAAATTCAAAAATGACTGGTAACCCCATATTTAAAAGACATCAATTATATGTGGGGTAGAGGCCACTGGAGATGACCACCAGGACACCGGGTGGAATTAATCAGGGTGGACTTCCTGGAAGAGGTACACCTTGTTTTGACACGTAAGGGGGCTAAAAGGATGTGGGCTAATAGAAAAGAAGAAGGAATGACTTACTGGGCAAAGTTGGGGAGAAAGCTCAAAAGCCAACAAGATGTCGAATATGTAAGACAATGGTTGACAAACTCAATAGTCAATAGAGCCAAGTATCAACAGTACAACGATCGTAATTTCTTTGGAGAGCCACATTTTTGAAACTTAAACTTCTTCTAACGCCACTTCTTCAAACTAGACTCGCCCAGGCCCTGGTATTTTGTGGAAGAGCCACACTCAAGGGGCCAAAGAGCCTCATGTGGCTCGTGAGCTGCGGTTTGCGGACCACTGGATTACCGGATCCTGAGAATCAAATCAATGACTTGAAATATGAAGAAGCAAGAAACACCCAACCAGAAGAGCAAAATGAAAAAAGAGCCCAAAAAATATGAAGATAGTGTAAGGAGCCTTTGGGACTACTTCAAACGTACCATCTAAATTATGGGGGTGCCAGAAGAAGAGAGAAAGTAAGATATTAAAAACCCATTTATGTTTTCAAACCAGTATTATATGAAATGCTGAAGGGCATTATTTAAGGAGAGGAAAGAGAAGAAAAAGGTAAAGATAAAATATATGAGAAACCAAGTGGCAACAAATACATATCTATCAACAATTACATCTAAAAATAAAAAATCTGATGAACAGAATAAACTGCTGAATGGAATAGAATCAGGGGCATGGAAATGGAACAGACTGACAATATTCAGAAGGAAGAGGGCGTAGGAGGCTGTGGGGAGAGATTAGACAAAGATCTTATCCGCATGTATGCAATACCTATGGACACAGACAATAGAGGGCCAGGGACTGGGGTGGGGTGGAAACCAGGTGGAGGGGAGCTATGGGGGGAAAAAAGAGAGACATCTGTAATAATCTCAACAATAAAGATTAATAAGAATAATAATAAAAAGAGCTGGCTGCCATCACAGAGCGCAGTCCCAGTATGTCCCTCGCCCCATGCCCACATCCCTTCCCATTCCAACCCCCGGTTCAGGATGTTGCCTTCCTGAGCCTTTGCCGAGCTCTACCTCAAAGACCCACGATGATGACATCATTTCTCCTGCCCTGTGGCCACGGGTCTAGCGGATCCTGACCCTCCTCTCTCGATTGGCCCTGAGTCATTGACCCGCAGGGTCGCTGGCTCCCCGTGTCCGAGTCATCGGAGGAGTATTTCATCAAGACATTGGACACTTGCTCTGAAGGGTGAAGACAGGGCATGTGGGTGCCTCCGATTAACATCTAAAGGCCGCCCAGCCGCCCTGAAATTGCCCTCCACGGAGCCCTGCTGGCCCTCACTGGGGGGCCTCTACCATTTCAACTCATTTATCAGCGCTGCCCTCTGCTCCAGTATTCCACACACCGCCTTTGGTTCTGCTGTGCCCGGGGCCTGGCCTGCTCCCCCAGGACATCCTGGCCTCCACGAAAGGCCTAAGCCAGGCCTGTCATCTTTCCCAGTGACTGCCAGAGCAGCTGCTACCTTCCTCCTGGGGCATGGCGGTTACCAGGATGTCCGAGGGGCCACCGTCTTAATTTCCATGCTCGGAGCTAAATCCTGTGTGCGCCTGGTCTTGCCTTGAAACTGGAGGAGGGAGCGATGTCCCCTCAGCCTGTTACACTGAATTGATTTAGTGTCTCCTTGAGGAGCAGTGAGCTCACCCCTGGTCCCATTCAACTTCAAAAGGCCAACTGTCTCATTAGACTAATTGCCCCACGTTAAGGAACTTGCTTAAATTACCGACTAATGGATGGCCGTTGCTGTCCAAACATGACATCGGGACGGTTCCCACTAAAAAGAAATTGCTCTCTCCCGTGACGGATGGGTGTCTCCTTCGGGGGATTACTATAATAGTTATGGTACGCAGGCATCTAAGCGCTGAGACATCTCTCAAAGAGAAATACAAGCGGCACACTTGTATGAATGACACACGGTGGAGTCCTTTTTAGGGATGGCATTTGGAAAACGTGGTCCTTCGACCAAGAACACGACAAAGACAATTAAAGGTCTGTCCTCTAGACCAGCGGTCGGCAAACTCATTAGTCTACAGAGCCAAATATCAACGGTACAACGATTGAAATTTTTGTGGAGCCAAAACCGGTTTGGCTCAGTGGATAGAGCGTTGGCCTGCGGACTCAAGGGTCCCAGGTTCGATTTCCGTCAAGGGCATGTACGTTGGTTGCGGGCACATCCCCAGTAGGGGGTGTGCAGGAGGCAGCTGATCACAATGTTTCTCTCTCATCCATGTTTCTAGCTCTCTATCCCTCTCCTCTCCCTTCCCCTCTGTAAAAAAATCAATTATATATATATATATATATATATATATATATATATATATATATATATATTTTTTTTTTTTAAGAAATTTTCTTTAAGAGCCACATTTTTTAAACTGAAACTTCTTCCAGTGCCACTTCTTCAAAATAGACTCGCCCAGGCAGTGGTATTTTGTGGAAGAGCCACATTCAAGGGTCAAAGAGCCACATGTGGCTCGCGAGCCGCGGTTTGCCAACCACGGCTCTATAACATTGGTCCTTTTTTTTTGGGGGGGGGGGGGGAATCTTTAATGCTGAAACTACCCGTAGCACCTGTTGGCTACATTAAAGCTAATAAAGTGACTAATGATAAATTTCTCATCGATAGGGCTCCCACTCTGCTGCTTCTCCTTAAATAGTCAGAAAGGCAAGGCAGGAGACTGAATTATTGGAGAGATTCCTTTTATTGGTTTGGGCTTTTGGGGGCGGGGGGAGGGGAGTTACATGGGAGATTCTTTCCATGTTTTGCTCCTTTCCCTCAAGAAACAGCTGGTTTTGTCTTTAGTTTCAAACGTCTATAAAAAATCAGGGCGATCATTAGGAGATGGGAATGAATTATATGAATTGCTGAAGGGGGTTCTTCGGGAAGAGGAAGAAGATAAAAATTATGAACAACAAATACTTAACTATCAACAAGTGAATCTAAAAACCAAGGGAATTAAAAAACCTGATGAACAATATTAACTGGTGAATATAATAGAATCAGAGGTATGGAAGGGGAGTGGACTGATGATTCTCGGGGAAAAGGGGAGGGGGGGCATGGGAAGAGACTGAACAAAAACTGTGCACCTATGGATGAGGACAATGGGGGGTGGGGAAAGGGCAGAGGGTGGGGTGGGAACCTGGTGGAGGGGAGCAATGGAAGGGGGGAAAAAAAAGGAACATTTGTAATAATCTGAACAATAAAGATTTATTTAAAATAATAATAATAATAAATTTTAAGAAAAAAGAGTACATGGGATCTTCCCAAAATACCTGATGTCGGTTCCAGTGGGGTCGCCAGGAAGGGCTGCCCGGGCTTCGGCTGGGCGAGCTGGGCCGGAGGATAGAAGGGCTGGGTAGATGGCTGTGGCACGGCTGGTGGGTAGGCCTCCACGGGGGAAGGGAAGGGTACCTGTCAGGAAGTGGCGAAGGGGAGGAGAGGTTGTGAAATGTGTGTGCTGGGCTGCAGGGCAGATGGCTGGACCTGCAACCCAGGGGCTCACTCACCATCACCCAGGCCTGGTCTTGTGGCTTACTGATCCACGCTCACGTTTAAGTTTCTATATGGAAATGGCAGCGATGGTACGAAGGATCCCAGTTCCACTGGAAGTCTCCAGAGCAGCGTGGGGTTCCTAAAGACAAGATATGAAGCAGCATTTCCTGGGACTAGAACCTTCTGACAAGAGAGAGGAGGGTGCAGGCCCGGGCAGCGTGGCTCAGTGGTTGAGCTTAGACCTATGAACCAGGAGGTCACGGTTCGATTCCTAGTCGGGACACATGCCTGGGTTTGGGGCTTGATCCCCATGAGGGGGTGTGCAAGAGGGGGCTGATCGATGTTTCCCTCTAACATCGATGTTTCTCTCTTCCTCTCCCTGGGGTTGACAATCACTGAGCCACACAGGCCTTGCTTAACTGGAATTATTAACACTGCAGCCAAAAGTATTAACTAAAATTCTAAAGCCTGGAGACCAATTCAGATCAGCATAAAAACATTCCTATAAAAAATTACTTAATGGATACAGAATTTCAGTTTTACAAGATGAAAATGTTCTGGAGATTGAGCATGTTAACACTATCGAACTGTACACCTAAAATGGTTAAGATGATAAACTTTATGTTGTGTATTTTACCACATATATATATAACACAGTATATATATGGAAATTCAACTTTATTGTTAACCAGTAAGCTCTGCACTTTGTATGTGCAATAGCACTAATATTTAGCACACATGTGGTAGTAGTTTCCAATATGTCAGTTACTGGTTCTTAGGTGTTTTCACTCATTTCAAATTTAAGACACTCACAAAATCCCATAAGGAAGGAATTCTTATTACCGGTATTATTATTCCAATGTGCTGATAAGGAAACTGAACCACGAAGACATTAACCCCAAGTCATGTGGGCTGAGCTGAGGTTTTTGCTCATTTTCACCCCAGAGTCTGTGGTCTCTGTGACCAGCTAGACTGCTGCCTCTCCTTACCTTACCGTCAGGAACTGTTGATGCTCAGAGTTAAGAGGAGTCCAAGTTCAGGAAGTTAGCACGTGCAGAGTCCAAGCGAACTTTCTATGAAGATGGGAATATTCCACGGATCCACACGACCCTGTGCGGCAGCCCCTGGACACATGTGGCTTCTGAGCCATGGACGCATGCCTGGTGATCTTCCATTTTCATTCGTTGAAATGTAAATAACTGCCTGGCACAGGTAGAGCTAGAAAACCAAGACATTTTTATTAAATATATTTTACTGATTTGTTACAGAGAGGAAGAGAGAGGGACAGAGAGTTAGAAACATCGATGAAAGAGAAACATCGATTAGCTGCCTCCTGCACAACCCCCACTGGGGATGTGCCTGCAACCAAGGTACATGCCCTTGACCGGAATCGAACCCAGGACCTTTCAGTCGGCAGGCCAACGCTCTATCCACTGAGCCAAACCGGTTAGGGCAAAATGTATTTTTGGAATTCATTTGCCTTGTGGTGAAACACAAACCAAAACATTGTCAGACACTGGATTCTGCACACATCCCATAGGCCATCAGAGCCAGGCCAGCACCAGGCCTGATGTGGCCTTCGGGAAACTCCATTGCACACGTGTTCAAAAGTCAATACCCACCAAACCAGTTTGGCTCAGTGGATAGAGCATCGGTCTGTGGACTGAAAGGTCCCAGGTTCGATTCTGGTCAAGGGCATGAACATTAGTTGCAGGCACATCTCTGGTAGGGGTTGTGCAGGAGGCAGTTGCTCTGTGAATCTCTCTCATCGATGTTTCTAGCTCTCTATCCCTCTCCCTTCCTCTCTGTGAAAAATCAATAAAATATATATTTTTAAAAAATCAATAACCTCTTATTGTGAAAATAGCTTTGACCTTGGGGATCCCCTGAAAGGATCTCAGAGACCCTTAAGGGTTCCAGGACCACATTTTTTAGTCCTAAGAGACTGACCAGAACCGCTCAGCTCCTCCAAGCCCAGAAGGACCAAATCTTCACTCACCGTGCTCTGGGGTGTCTGCCTTCTGTTTGAGGTTCCCCAAAAACCATAGTTTGGTTTATCTTATTCCCAGACCCAAAGTCTTCTACGTGCTGGGACTGGGGAGGGGTCAAGGGCCTGGTCAAGGTCAATGCCAAGACCTAAGGAAAGAGACCAGAGATGGTGGAGGTGGGCGCGCTTGCTGTAGGAGAATTTTCCTTCCGAGGCTCCAAGTCTCGAGGCAGCGGGGATCACACCAAGAAGTAGAGAGAGAAACGTGCAAAGTGAAATTCAAGATGCTGGCAGAGATGGAAAGGCCGCCTCTCTCTGGGGGGCTCCCGCTCCTCCCCCCTCCCGGCCGGCAGGAAAGAGGGGGCTGTTGGAGGCAGAGCGGACAGGGCTTCGGAGGGTCTTCTGGGGCGACTCCATCAACGAAATTATTTTCCCACAGACCGAGCCAAAAATATCTTAATGGCTCTTTCCTGATTGCGGAATAAATGTATTAATTTATGGCCCGGCCCCAAGCCCCACCCCACCCCCTTTAGAAATGTAAGAAACGCTTCAGAATCCCACTTAATGTGCATGGCCTCCATCTTCTCTCCTGGTTCTTGTGCCTCTTTTTCCACTCCCTACTTTCATCCTCCGCCCCTCCCCCCCCCCCCCCCCCCGCTCCTTTTCTACTGCCCCCCCCATGACTTCTCCAATAAACTGCCCCTCCATCTATGCTATGCCCCGCCCCCTACCCAACACACACATCACAGAGGTGCTAAAGTTTCTCTCACCTCCCTGGGGGAAAGTCAATACACCAACAAGAATAATTAGCCCTGGCCGGTTTGGCTCAGTGGATAGAGCCTCGGCCTATGGACTGAAGAGTTTCGGATTCAATTCCCATCAAGGGCATGTACCTTGGTTGCAGCACATCCCCAATAGGGGGTGTGCAGGAGGCAGCTGATGGATGTTTCTCTCTCATCGATGTTTCTAACTCCCTATCCCTCTCCCTTCCTCTCTGTAAAAAAAAAAAAATCAATAAAATATATATTTTTTTATAAAAGAATAATTAGATGTCCCTGGAGAGGCTGGCTCTCACTCTGTTGCCGCCTCAGCAGCCTTGTGCAGGGGGTAGGGGGGGTCTGGGTTTTAACAAAGTCTGGGGTTCCCAGAGCTTCCAATGTGGAGACCTAGGTGGGAGCTGGGTGGAGGGGAGTTAAGAGGGGAGGTAAATGGGGGACTTCTGTAATACTCTCAACAGTACAGTTGATTTCATTTAATAAGAGAAAGCAGAGGGCCACAGACTCTGAGAGACAGCCATTTCACACACCCTGAGGGCAATTGCTCCAAGTTAGCAGGTGTTTATGGCCTCCTCAACACCCCACTCCCTAGACCCCATGGTCTCAGCTCGCAGTTCCCCTCCCTCCCCCTCCCCCAGTGTACATCCAAGGTCTCAGTGAGTAAATGGCCAGGGCTTTCTGGGTAATTCAGCCCATTCTCACCCGCATGCATGACTCTTCTTTTTAAATATATTTCACAGAGAGGAAGGGAGAGGGATAGAGAGATATGTGCCCGTAACCAAGGTACAAGCCCTTGACCGGAATCGAACCTGGGACCCTTGAGTCGGCAGGCCGAGGTTCTATCCACTGAGCCAAACTGGTTAGGGCTGCATGACTCCTAATAACTCAAAATAAGTACTTGTTTCATCAGGACTATAGATGATTTACACAACGTAGGCCTGTAGAGAGAGAGATGTGACTGATTCCAGACTCAGCTCGCTGACTGTGTGCCCTTCAGCAAGCTAACCTTTCTTTGGCACAGTTTGTTCATCTGTAACGTGGGGCCAGCGTGAGTAACCACCTAAACGGAGTTTGGTAAAAAGAAAAAATGCATTGGCACATATAAGGTTTTAGAACAGTGCCCGGTACTGCTGGTTAAGCTGTCTTGGGCTAACGGTCCTCACAGGTGAGTTCTTAGATCACACTCAGGGACAGAGTCTCCTGCTGGCCAGGGAGCCATGGGACCTGCCTGGCGCTGGCCTGGCCGCCTGGCCTGGGGGAGAGGGTGGACACATCGTGCTAACCGGGCAGGAAAGACACAGGCGCTGGGACCTCTTCTCTGGCCTGGCATTGGGTCACCTGCCCCGAGCCCAAGGCCTGGCCCATCCTTGTGCCTCCTCCGCCACCTGCTGCCCAGGAATTCTCTCCTTCAGCCCGCCTCTTGGGTGGTCCTTTTACCAGCTCTGGGCCACGCTACAAACCGAAATGAGGTCTGGACCCCAAGGTCCTCGATATTACACCCTGAGGATGCGACAGAGCGGGACACGGGCCTTGACTGCCTCCTTGGGGCCTGGAGTCCCACCCAGTGCCCAAGGCGCTCGATTCCAAATCCCCCGTAGACCAGAGGGTTTTCTCCTCCTTCCCTGTGCCCCGACTTTCGTTTTCAGCCTCCCTGAGACTTCCCAGCCGAGGCGCAGCAGAAAGGAGAGACTCTCAGCCTCAGCTGGCTGCCAGGGGCACAGGAGGGAGGGGGGGACCGGTCATCCCCATCTTTCTGGTGCTCGGGGCGCTGGAGCCAGAAAGTGTACACAGACCATCAATCCCGGCCTGCCCGCCTGGGGAGGCGCTCAGAGGCTCAGTCCTCCAGCCGCCACCCCCATTCCTTGCTTGGGGCCTCAGGCACTTCAGCAAAGCCACGCCTGGTACCCTGGTACCTGCAGCAGCTTCAGCCTGAAGCATCCCAGGAGCTGGGTGAGGACTGGGTCTCAGCCCGCAGGAAGCTCCCCTTGGCCCCTGGAGGGACCGGAGTGGGCGAGAGACCCGAGCTGGGGAAGGTCGGGTGAGAAGGGGAAGAAAAAGGACGCCCCACCATCACTAGGGGCAAGGTCTGTGGATCCTAGCCCTCTCTGATCTTCCCATCCCAGAGAGGGGGAGTGAGTGCACAGTGCACTTGAGATCCTTCCGTCTTAGGGGGATGTTGGGGACCTGGGGCGGGGGGGGGGGGGGGGAGCGCGCTTTCTTGGAGGAGCAGCAAGTGGATTCCGCAGGGAGAGAGAGAGAGGGAGAGGGAGAGGGAGAGAGGGAGAGGGAGAGAGAGACAGGGGGGAGAGAGAGAGAGAGAGAGAGAGAGAGGGGGGGGGAGAGGGAGAGAGAGAGAGAGAGAGAGAGAGAGAGAGAGAGAGAGAGAGAGACAGAGACGGGGGGGGGGGGGGAGAGGGAGAGAGAGAGAGAGAGAGAGGAGGGAGAGAGAGAGAGAGGAGAGGAGAGGAGAGGAGAGGAGAGGAGAGGAGAGGAGAGGGAGAAAACTCTCTAAGTTTGTCTCTGAACTTTGAGCTCCCTTTGTCTTTGAGGAGAGAAGCACAGAAGCCCACCGGTTGAGGGACTGGAGCTAGAACCTTTAGGGTGTCCTCTCAGCACCTGGATGAGACTCCCCAGCCCCTGCCTCTCGGGGTGGGCACTGTCAGGGCGGGGAGAGCCTCTCTCATGCAGGTCAAACGGAACCCAGCACTTCCCGCTCTTGCTTCTACCCTGGGAGAGAGTTTCAGCTCTTTCCTCCGTTGTCACCGGCATCCCAGCCAAAAGGCAGCTAGCGGGGCAGCGCGGTGATGGCTTCAGCACTCTCCTGAGCCCCTTGTCGGCCAGGGCAGCCTGCGTGTGACCGTGGGCTGCATCAGGTGTGTCCCCAGACCCGGCGGAGGGGACACAGAGCTAACTGCCTCCAGGGCGCTGAGCAAACGCCCAGAGGCAAATGGGAAGGCACCCTCCCGCCCCCCCCCCCCCCAGGCAGGAGGCCTCTCTGCAGAGGGGGTAAGAGGAGGGAGAGAAAGGTTTTGTGCTTTTTTTGTGCTTTTGTTCTGGAGGGTGCAACTCAAGGTCCCTTCGGATCGCTGCAGCCTGAGCTATGTGGGTCTCCCACCCAGAATCTGCCCAGCGGCAGGAAGGGGCAGTGGGGGGGGGGGAGTGACAGAGTGCCAGGCATGTCTCCTCGGTCCTGAGCAATGCCTCCAGGGTGGATGGTTCTTTGCAGATCTTTTGTTAATAGCACAGCCGTCTGGTTTTACAATAAAAATAAGTCACAGCTTTTCCTTACCGGTGGTTCCTGGACAAGGTGCGAGTCCAGCACCTGGGAGCAGCCTGGATGCCCGTCTCTCCTCTCAGGTCACACACCCTTTCCCCTACCCCCCCCCCCCCCACATCATCACCCCAGAACCCGCAGGCTGGCCCAGCCCCTCTGACGGGGGACGGGGGAGGGACGAAAACTGGGAAGAGGTGGAGGTGCCCAAAGTGAGGAGGACAAAGGAGAACGAAGACCAAGGGAAATGGGACATTTACGTTGCTGGTTTGACTCCTTTCCACTCCTTTCCTCTCACCCGGTTTGTTCAACCACAAAACCGAGCCTGGAAAGCGGTCCGCACAGGTAGTGGGATCCTGGAGGACATGGGGACCAGGACGTCTGGCTCTGGCGGCTGGGAGGACCCCAGGAGGCCCTGTGGGGACCCCTCCAGGCACTGCCCACCCACCAGCGCTGAGGTCTGGACCAGCCCCCTGGACACTGAGGCCAGAGGCTCCTCGCTGACCTTGGACTAGGGACTCAGCCTATGGGGTGGGGAGGCAAGAATACGAAGGACCCGGACCTTCCACTCCATCCGACTGCATAACAAAACGGATGCAGTCAGGCGACCCCTGTGGCTGAGGGTTCTAGAGATTTCTGCGCCTGGGGCCGGGAGAGCCGGCCACCGGTGAGTGCTGAGTCCCCTTTGCTGGGCTTGCTAGCTGCCCTCGGTTCTCTCCTGGGGAGGATCTAGGAAATCAAGAATCCTGTTCCTCCTTAATGAATTCATTCGTTTGTTCTTCCATTCATTCGCTCCTCTCTTGAGCTCCCCCCACACACGCTGGGAACTGCTGGGGTGCACTCTTCACCCCATTCTTCCAGGCAACGAAGTTCAACAGCCCTGACACATCAAAGCAAGGCTGGCATTTGCCCACCGGGAAATCAATCACTCCAGGCGAGTTGGGGGTCAGGGCAGGTCTGAAACTCCCGGAAATAAAAGGACACTTTCTCGCAGCATGGGGTGTTGACTGGGTGCTGGGTGCCAGCTCGCTGCAGATTCTCCCCGGCCCACACTCCCCCTCCTTTGGCTGAGACATAGGGGTGCAGATCCCAGCGCCCCCATGGGCTGGGCTGGACCCAGGAAGGGGGACCCCCAGAAACCTCTGGCCTCAGTCCTGGTTCTTAGGTCTCCGGCTGGCTGAATGACTGTGGGTGAGTCATTGGATCACAGGCTGAGGGGATGATGCCCGCCTTGGGCTGCGGCTGCTCAGGACACTCTCCGGATGCAAGTGCCAGAACCAGCATTGCCACCACCTATAGTGAGCGCTGCTTGAGATCTCGTTCTGCTCTGTGCTGGCCTTCATTTCGGGGACCCTTGTGTATCCTCAGCCCACGATTTGGGGTCTCCAAGTCCGTTCTCTCCTGAGTCACGGCTGGATGGCCCCGTGTCTTGTCACCCGCTTCCTCCCGTGTGGACAAGGCTAACCAACGATCAGACGGCTCCCGAGGATCCCGAGAGGATCAATATCCTCTGGGCCACAATCACCGTGTGGTTCGTTTAGTCAATGGGCACTGGTGGAGGTGCCTTCCCTGTGCCAGGCTGGGTGCCAGAATGTCTCCAACCACCACCAGCAGGGCCACCCCCGCCCTCAAGAAACGGAGCGTGGTACAGGGGCAGTGGTGTCCTGTTTCCATACTGGAGACCATCCCCTCCATGAATTGGTTAATAACTTAGGGCTATTTACCCGGAGATGGTCATAATTACGGGCACCTTTTTTCCTCTCCTTGGACCCCAGACACTTGCTGAAACTTCCCTCCAACAACTCGTTCCTTCCCCTTCCAAAGGAAACTCCCAGCCACACCTGCAAGCCTCCTACTGAGCGCCTGCTGTGTGCATCAGGTGCTGGAGGAAGTGCGGGCGGAGAGGAAGGGGCTCCAGTGGGCGGGGCCAGTGAGACCACGTGACAGCCTCAGTCATCCCTCAGAGCCAGTCCAAGCACCCCTCCGAGGGCTTCTTCCCTGGGGACCAGTGAATGCCTTGCACTCATGGATCCCCTCTAAGGATTCAATTTCTTGGAGAGTACGGCTTGTCTTGCATTCTTGTTTTTTGTGGGTTCCCCCCCCAACTGTGCACATCCTAACAAGCACCTCCATCAATACCACAGGGAATGAACGAACGAAGGGATGAAGGAATACAATGACGTGCAAGCCTGTGATTCTGGTTGTAAGGCACTCTGTGGCTTTCACCTCGGTTAACGCAGTTAACCCTCATGGTCATTTGTCAGCCAGGTGACTGTGGTTACTGCCTGTTAGACAGGTGAGGAGACTAAAGTGTCCATCCGTTCCCAAGGTCAGCAGGTTAGTCATTGGTGAATGAAGGAATCCTTTCTGGGCTTGGCTGGGTTTCCCTCATGCAGGCTTGGGATCAAGCGCCTTCTTCCCTGATTTTACCCCAAATCCCATCCTGACAGTCCCTGGCTCCCCAGCTCCCAGAGTCTTTGGGGTTACAGAAGCCTGAAGCTCGCCCGAAACCGGTTTGGCTCAGTGGATAGAGCGTCAGCCTGGGGACTGAAAGGTCCCAGGTTCGATTCCTGTCAAGGGCATGTACCTGGGTTGCGGGCACATCCCCAGTAGGGGGTGTGCAGGAGACAGCTGATCGATGATTCTCTCTCATCGATGTTTCTAACTCTCTATCCCTCTCCCTTCCTCTCTGTAAAAAAAATCAATAAAAAATATTTTTTTTAAAAACGAAGCCTGGAGCTCTGTAAGCCCAGCAGGTAGTGGGGGTGCAGCCGCTGCCTCCTGCTCCCCTCTTTTGAGTGCATGGAATTCTAACCCCACCTCACTCACTCCCCAGTGAGCAAGGGTGAACCTCCCAGCCTTGGGTGCCTCAAGCAGAAATGGAGGAGGAACCACCTAGGGTGACAGAGAGCAGGAGGGCTAAGGGGCCCCAGGGCCAGCGATGCTCCACGCTTACCTGTCCGAGGGGCTCAGGGGCCCTGGGCCGGTCCACGCGGGGCCTCGCTCCGTTAGACCGGGGTGTGTATGGCACCGGAGAGTTTCTTAAAAAGCGCAGCCGCCCTGAGCAGGCAGCCGGGTTTGCAAAGCGCAGCGGCTGCTGGGGCCGCTCTGCAAGCGTTAGCACCTGCGCGCCTGCAACGCCCACGTGCGTGATCACGCGCCTGTAACACGCAGGTGCGTGGGATACGCAGGTGCCAGTGCCTGAGAAGAGGCAGAGAAGGTTGCTCCTTTGTGTGTGGGCGTCTGCCAAGCCCATCACAACCCCCAAGGAGCGGCTGAGAGCCAGGGGTGGGCGGGAACAGGGAAATGCAGCCCCAACACCTTAAAGCTTCTTCTTCTTCTTTTAAATTATATTTTGTTGAATTTTTACAGAAAGGGAGGGAGAAGGATAAAGAGTTAGAAACATTGATCAGCCAAAACCGGTTTGGCTCAATGGATAGAGCTTCAGCTGTCGGACTGAAAAGTCCTGGGTTCGATTCCGGTCAGGGGCATGTACCTTGGTTGCGGGCACATCCCCGGTGAGGAGTGTGCAGGAGGCAGCTGGTCGATGTTTCTCTCTCATCGATGTTTCTAACTCTCTATCCCTTTCCTTTCCTCTCTGTAAAAATAATAATAATAATAATAAAATATATTTTTAAAAGAAAAGAAAAGAAACTCGCTGCTAACAAGCCCAGGAACCCCGGTCCTCAAGGTCCTCGGCGCTCGACCGCAAAACCACGGCGGGGTTTGGGCTGCGGAGCTGGGCGCGGGCGAACGCCCCGGAGACAAGCGCCCCAGCGGCGCGCACGCAGCGGGCCACGGCTCCTGGCTTTGCTTCGCTGCATGGAGATGGGGAACTTGGTGGGGCGTGTGTGTTTGGTGTGTGTGTGTGTGTGTGTGTGTGTGTGTGTGTGTGTCCCCGCGCCCCCCTGTGCACCCGATGGGGGAGCGAGGATGTGAGCCCCCCGCCCGCCCTCCCCGGCGAGCCGCACGCGGGTAGCGGTCCTTCCACTGCGTCCGTCCGGAAACCTCGATCGGAGCGCTTGGCCCTCGATCGCTGCGGATGGGAGGCTGGGGAGCTGGGGAGACTGAGTCCCAATCCGAGCAGAGTCGGTACAGCTCGCAGACGAGGGCGAGGCCTGCCTGGGGCGCCGGGAAGTGTTGGGGTCCCCTCTCTCCCGGGCGAGGCCCCTCCGCGCGCTGCGGCTTCGGCGCGCCCGGCGCCCGCGGTGCCTCCTCGCGCAGCGATCCGGCTCTCCGGTCAGGAATTTCCAGCTTCCCCGGCCGCCCCTACCGGCATCCAGCGCCCCACCGCCCCCAGGGAAGACCCCAGCCAGCCCGGGGTGGGGCAATCTGAGCCGAATTGCGGGTTTCCTCCCGACACCCCGCCTGCGCGCCCGCCCGCCCGGAGAGGCCCGGGTCCTGGGACAGCTTTTTGAAGTGAGCTTCTCGTTCTCTGGGACTTGAGATTCTCGGTCCATGAAAATGTGGGAGAACACCACCGCTAGCATTTCGCTGGGAACGTGTTCAGGAACGGAACTGGGGGTGGCAGAGGAAGGGATGCCTCCTACCAGCCTCTGGGAGCCCCCATCTCCCCCGCCCCCCAAGGTACCCGACTCCCAGCCCGCCGCGCCCTCTAGTCTGTCTGGCTGAACCTGGCGGAGAGGAGGCCTCATTTTACCCGAAATTGCATCAGGACAGTCCTTGGCCAAAGAAGAAAGAATGCCTTCACTTCGGGGAGACTGGGCCCAAGCGGGGATGTGGGGGTGCAGGCCCCCCCGCAAGGGGCAGGGTAGCTCTGGGGAGCATAAAGCAAAAGCTCTGCCCCTTCTTCTCCCCAGCCGGGTCCTGCACCAGGTGCACATCCCGCCTCAGGACTCTCCTTAACGCCAGAGCTGGTTCAAGCGCCTCCTAATTCCATGTTTTTGTGAAGTCCTGGTTCCAGGATTCCAGTGCTTGGGGCTCAGGAGAAAAGGGACTTCCCTAAATAAAGGCAAACTCGGGGGGACAGAGAGAAGGCGGCAGTTCCAGGAGCAGAGCCTGTGGGAGGAGGGCAGGTGCAGAGGCTGCTCACATCTTGAGGCACATTTAGGGGTAACAGCTGGCTCACAGTCCCCTTCAGCTTCAGGTCCCTCCAGGGCGGCCCCAATCTTTCTTTTCTCTTTCTGCCTCGGGCCACCTGGTCTTCCCTCTCCCTCCCCACTGTGCACATTCTTCTAGGGCAGTGTTTCCCAAAGTGTGGTAGCGTACCCCCAGGGGTGCGGGAAGAGTTTGGTGGGGGTACGCGTTGCACCGGAGTTTGGTGGGAATATGCACTGCACCGTGCTTAGCTGCTCCTAATTCTACGTTCTCATGAGGGGGACTCAGCGTTACGAAAATTATAGAAGGGGTACACATGTGTCAAAAGTTTGGGAAACACTGTAGGGGTTCCACTTAGAAGAATGGGAGGGTGGCAGGGGGGGTGACTGGGGTAGGCAATGGTCAGCCTTCATCCCTGGCTGTGCTCTGGGACTAGCCCAGGTGCCTGATGCGCCCCACCAGGGAAGGCTAAATCTGGGGTGACTCCTCTGCCCCTGGGCCCAAAAATCCAGAAGGATTTTCAATGTGTTCAAGCAAATGGGTCAAAGTGGAGAAGATGCTAAGCCAGACCGGGGAGCTTTCCACCCTGGCCCGGGGAGGAGGGGGTCCTAGGCTCCCTGACCTCACATCTCACAGAAGCACTGTTCTCCATGACAACCAACCCCTCACACACACACACACACACACACACACACACACACACCAGGATAATTGGCCCTTAAGAGGCCGGTGCCCTCCCTCCCACAGCCCAGTGCCAAACAGACGTGGGTGATCAGGCTCGTGGACAACAATGGCTGCTTGTTTTAAAATCTCCTCAAAGAACTTTTAACAGACTCCAAACATTTCGTACTTGTGAGGAAAGCTGAGCCGGGGAGGACCTTTGGTCTTGGAGATTGATTCTTCAACCTTCCAAAAAAATTTTTGCATGGCCCGCCCCACTGGCAGCAAGGGGTTAAAATAGGTTTGCTTTATGCCAGCTGCACTCTCAGATCAGTGGCAATTTGGGGGGAGGGGGAAATCATGTGCCTGCAGTAACCTAATTATGAGGAGAGAGAGAGAGGGAGAGAGAGAAAGAGGGGGGAGAGAGAGAGAGAGAGAGAGAGAGAGAGAGAGAGAGAGAGAGGCTCTCGCATGGGTGCAGTTTTGTAGCCCTATCCCTGGCCCAGGGTGAGCCAGGAGGCGGGAGTTCTGGTCTCAGGCTCTGCCTCCATGGGACCTTGAACAAGACACCTTTCTGCCAGGCAATGGCTTGGGCACCTTGACAGCCATCCCAGGCCTGGCCTTCCAGCCGCAACCACTGTGTCCTGCCCATCCTGTCCACCAGGACTCCTCCGGCCACACCTGAGTAAGGGGTGTGTTGCCCTGAATTGCCTTATGGCTCCAGGTCCAGCACCGGAGTGGCTACCCGGGGAGTGTAGGCTGTGTCTACATTGGCCCCAAAGGCAGGCACCACCACCACCACCGCCGTCTTCTCCATCCCAAATCCACATCTTCCGAAAACCTGATTCCCGACTTTCCGTGGGGTAAGCCATCTGCCCCTAACGGTTTCTATGGCCAACTCAGCTCGCAGGCCACACTCAGGGTCACCCAGCGGCCGCTGACCTGCTGGAGCCGCTTCGCCTCAATCCCATCCATCTCTGTAGCCACCTGGCTCTGAGGTTGCAGCCTTTACACCCCAAAGCTCTAGTGACCCCTCCAGCCGCTGTGACCTGCTATCCAGAGCTAAGGCCCAGCTCAGAGACCCCAGACCCTGTGATCGCATCGCCCCGGCCAGCCAGCCACGCAGCCTTTCTTTACAAACCGTAGTAAACATTTTATTTACAAGGTCGTGGCTTCCTTCCGTGCAGTGCAGCGCGTCTTTGCGACCCCCCCAGCGCGGGCAGGCACTGCGGAGTCACACACGTCACAGTGTGAGCTGCTTGTATCCATCCAGGGGGGAAAAGTGTCCGTCGGGGGTGGGTGGGTGGGGGCACTGAGACGCCCCCAGGCCACTGCGCAGTGTGTGGGCTGAGCCACCAGGCGGCCGGCAAGGGCAGGAGGCGACCCTGGCGAAGGATGCTCTACCGATGATGCGTCTCTGGCCCCGTCCAGGCGCGGCCAGCACCATGGAGGAGGCGCACCAGATCCAGCGGCAATGGATCCCCTGCGCCCTGGTCCAGTCTAGGGGTCTCCGAGAGGCGGCTGGACGGGCTCCGGGCTTTCGGGGGCGCTGCTGAGGCTGGGCTGGGGCGCAGGGAGCAGCTCTGGGGCCAGGCCTCCACCGATGATGCTTCTCTGGCCCCGTCCTGGCGGCCAGCACCATGGAGTAGGCGCACCAGATCCAGCCGCGCACGGCAGGGTCCGCTGCGCCCTGGTCCAGTCTACGGGCCCCCGATAGGCGGCTGCGCGGGCTCCGGGCTTTTAGGGGCGCTGCTGAGGCTGGGCTGGGGCGCAGGGAGCATCTCCGGGGCCAGGCCTCCACCGCTGCTGCCCAGACTCCCGGCGATCGCCGTGCCGGTGCCGCCGAAGCTAAAGCTGCCGCTGCCCCCGCTCCCCACGGCGGGCAGGAGCGCGCCGGCCCCCGGGGCCTTGATGACGGTGGTCTGGTGCGGGGAGCGCTCGGCGGCGGCGCCCTCGGTCCGCTCCGTGTCGCTGGGGGCCATGTCCAGGGACTCAGAGTCGCTGCTGTCGCTCTCGGCCTCGCCCTCCTCCGAGCGGCTGGGGCTGTGCTCCTCCTCCTCCTCTTCCTCGGGCTCGCCGTCCGCTGCCACCGCCCCCGGGGCTGCTCCGCCGGACGCCGGCTTCTCCTCGTCCACCGCCTCCTGGTCCTTGTCCTTCTGGGCCTGCGCCTCCTTGGAGTGCCGCCACTTCATGCGCCGGTTCTGGAACCACACCTTCACCTGCGCCGGGACAAGACAGGGAGACGGCGGTGAGATGCGGGGCGCGGTGCCATCCGACGGGGCGCGCACCCCGGAGGCACCCCCAAAGGCGCCTCTGGGATGGGACGGCCCTGAGCTAGGTGCTGGGGCCCGGAGGATGCCCAGAGGCGAGAAAAAAGGAGATCGCCAGGGGTCCCGGCCCCAGGACGCACTGGACCTGCGTCTCCAAACGCGGCTGCTCTCCAGATGCCAGCCCCAAATGGCCTGGGTACTTGTTGGAAAAGGCAAATCCTAAACCGATGTGGCTCAGTGGATAGAGCGTAGGCCTGCGGTCAAGGGCATGTACCTTGGTTGCGGGCCCATCCCCAGTGGGGTGTGTGTAAGAGGCAGCTGATGGATGATTCTCTCTGGTTGATGTATTCTAACTCTCTATCCCTCTCCCTTCCTCTCCGTAAAAAATCAATAAAATATATTTAAAAAAGAAAAAGAAAAAGAAAGGCAAATCCTGGTCTGCAAACGCGGGGGGGGGGGGGGGAGAATCTCTATTCTAAATTGATGCTTCCCTGAACCCCACCTGTGTCAGGACTTTCCTTCCCAGGAATCTGAGCGACCTGTGGCCCAGAAAAAGGCACCTATCCCCACAATTTCATGCACCAAAGGTGAATCGATGTTACCAGTTTCTGCTACGTCGGCCCCTGTCCTATGCAAGTCCCTCCAAAAGCGACTCTTTTTAAAGGAAGGACTGCAGGAAACACAGAGGGGAGAAGGGGGTTCAAAGAGTGGATCCCAGAGGTAGGGGTACCCCTGGATCTTTCCAGAGAAGAGCAGCTCCTTGGCATGAGGGCACCCAGCCCCTAAGCAGGATAAAGTAACCCCGCGGTGAGCTCAGAAAACTCATGAATCCGACCTGTGTGCACCGCAGAGAAATCGGGTAGGGATGGGGCTGGGGTGGGGGCATCTATATAAATACAGACAATTCCCCAGGGGGACTCAATGCCGTTCACACAAGTTCCAGCTTCCCTTTTAAAAATAACATCCCCAGCTGGGCCCTTCCAGTGCGGTGCTGCCGGGGAGGGGATTGTGCAATGGAGGGCAGAGAGACCCAGAGTTTGGGGGGCGGGGGGCGGGAGAAGAGAGACACCAATAGGCGTCATTAAAAAAAACGTGCCTGCTGTTGGCTTATGCCTGCTCAGAACATTCGGTACCCATGGGGAGTGGCACAAGGGTGACTCTTCTGGTTTCAAAATTCAAAAAGGAAAAAAAAAAAATCCAGTTCTTGAATTTTAGGTTGGGGTTGGGGGAAGAGAAAGAATTCGGACATTGAAGGCAGGCATGATGGATTTGTTATTTTCTTGAAAAGTATTCAAGTATGCAGAGCCCAGAGCCAGCCGCGATGGTCTGGAGCATTCTAAGAAACCCCTTTTCCTTCTCTCCCTCCCTCACTCTCTCCCCCCCCCCCCCGCTCCCCGCTCCCCGCCCCGAGATTTTCATCGGAGTTTATGCCGTTAGAAAATCGGACTGTGGCCGCTCCACGCGGACTCCTGCCCGACCGGAGTCATTCCGTTTGAAATAATGTTTTCACTTCCTCACAACTGGGGATTTCACAATCCCGCAGCAGCAGAAGGAGGGGGGGCCGGGGCGGGGAGGATGGAAGATTAAAAAAAAAAAAAAAAAAAAGGAAAAAGAGAAAAAAGAAAAAAAAAACGCCAACAACAATCCTTTGCCTTTGGATTTCTGTCTCTTCTGAAATAAACTGCTTCCTACAGCGAATTGCAGCCGTAATTATTACCTCCCGCAGCCTGTTTGCTTTCTCAGCGGTTCCCTGGGCCCGCCGGCCAAAACAAACAGGCGCTGCCTGCGGACACACATCTTTGGAGATGGGCTATGGCCTTCGGCCATCTCCTCCTTGCCCTCCTCTCTCTCCTGCCTCTTGTTGGGGAGTGCATAGAGTCTCCCGACATCCAAGGCCTTGTGTGTCCAGGGCAGGAGAGTGTGTGGGGTGCAGGACGGGTCCCTGGGCCTGGGACGGACCCACTGCCTTTGGGCCTGCAAGCCGGCTGGCTTACTTACCTGAGCATCCGTGAGGCCCAGCATTGCGGCCAGCTGCTTCCGGTCGGGCTTGGTCACGTACTTCTGAATCTCAAACCTCTTCTCCAGGCCTTTCCTCTGCAGGTTGGAGAAGACCGCCCGTGACCATGAGCGCTTCCTCTTGTAGGTCTGGGGCATCGTGTCCTTGGTAAGCACGGCATAGGGACCTGCAGGGTGGGGGGTGAGGGATGGGAGCAAGAGAGAGACAAACACACACACACAGGAGGACCGAATTAGTGCCCTGGGCCTAGGGCTCAAGGTACTGCTTAAAAATGCTTACCCCTGGGCCCTCCCCGCATTCACAAAGCCCTCTTCCAATGAGGAATTGTGCAGCTTTTGAGAAAGCAACGGAAAGGCCTAAAGCAAAGTGTATTGTCTGAGCTGAGAAGCTCAGCATGTCATCCATTAATTTCAAAGGCAAAAAGGCAATGCTGATGCTTGGCTATCAGACACTGGGAGGACAGGCCTGAAGAAGCTAGAGATGTCAGCTATTCCCTCTCTGTCTCTCTCATCTCTCTGGTGTGTGTGTGTGTGTCCAGGGGCCCAGGCGAGGACCCTAGATGCAGATTCCCGGAGCAAAAGGGTTTGAAGTCATTTCACAATCTGTGATCGTGATAATAAGCAACCAGTGCCTCTTGCAGCTGAATTTTCAAAGCCCTCACCCCTGCCCCTCCCTACCCATTCCACCCACACCCCGCAAATACTTTCTGGGTTCCCCAGACTCCCACCCCTTCCCTGTGGCAGCGGGCAGAGAGGGAGAGAGGGACCCAGCTCCTGGGGAGAAAGAAATCTTTCGGTTTCTCTCCCCTGACACGGTGACCCGTTCTGGGATGGCTAGAGGGCCAGCGCCACGGGAGGCATCGGTCCCGAGTTTTCTAAAGGGGCGGACTCGCCGGTTCCGTACCTGGAAACGTGTCTTGAAACTGATGCTGGACTGAGTTCCTGGGGCTGAGGATGGCAGACGCCTCGTTCATGGGGTCTAGAGACGCGAAGAGCTGGCCGGCGGAGGGCTGCAGGCCTGGGAGATGCAGCCCCGCGGACCGGCCGGCCGTCAGCAGGGACGTGAGATCTGGGACCGGGCGAGAGAAGAGCTGGTTACCCTTCAGGCAAACCCACACCCTTTGGCCTGAGGTGTTCCTCCGCTCTCCCCCGCGCCCTGGATTGATTTGGTTTCCCTGATGCAAAGCCCAGAGAGACCCCTGTCTCCACCTCAAGCCCCTCTCTCCGGATTGTGGACAAAAGAGTGATGCAAGAAACGACCCATCTGTCCGTGTCCACGCGGGTATAGCACGGAAGGGCTTGGTTTTAAACACGAAATCCCTCTTAGGTGCCTTAGGAGAATCCCAGACCTTGCTCTGGCCTCTCCTCTGGGGAGCGGGGAGTCCATTTGTTTCGCCACATTCCCATTCTCTCCAAATCAGACACACGGACGGGAACGTGCTCCCCAAAAGGGCTTTTTAAAAACAAATCATAGAGTTTCCTCTCTAGAGATGTGATTCAACACAAGGGATGGTCCCTTTAGCAAACGTTTCCAACAATTCGTATGCACATGGACTCTGAAGAGCGGTGTTTTTTTTTTTTTTTTTAAGCATTCCTGGGGTGTTTTTATTTTTATTATTATTATTTTTTTTTTTTAACATAGAGCAGGTGAGTTTTAAAACCTAGTGTTTCAGGGTCTTCCCACAATTGATTTTCTTCTTTTAACCAACGTGCCCTTCATTGTAAAAACACCCAAAAGTGGCCCCAAATGGCCCAGGGACCCGGTCAGAGGCCTCAGGCCTCGGGGCCCCAAGACCTACCTCTCAGCGTGTTGCCTTCTTTGACTTTCGGGTCAAACTCTGCCGACAAAATGCGGTCAATCCCGAATTTGAGGTCCTTGCTGGAAGGGGCCGGGGCCGAGCCGCTGCTGTGGTGGTGAGGGTTGGGGACCCCCCGCGCCCCGGAGGAGGAGGAGGAGGAGGCCGGGGGATGCAAGGCGCCCGCCCGGGGAGGGGGAGGCGGAGGCTGTTGCTGCAGCGGTTGTTGTTGTTGTTGTTGTTGTTGTTGCTGCTGCTGCTGCTGCTGCGGGTGGTGGTGGTGGTGGTGGTGGTGGTGGTAGGCGGCCGAGAGCGGGGACAGTCGCTGCGGGAAGCCAGAGGGGACTTCGGAGGGCGCCACCACCGGGGTGGGGCGAAGCGGGGACCTGGCGGCGGCGGCGGCGGCTTGGAAAGAGGCGTGCGGGTGGTGCGCCGAGCTCAAGTGCGCCGTGAGGGCAGCAGCCGAGGCTCCGGCCAGGCCCTCCGGGGCCGCCCCGGGCTCCCCGACGTGCAGGATGTCCGCGATGCAGAAGGAGGGCTTCTTGACCGCGGCGGCGGCGGCGGCGGGGTCCAGAGGGAAGGCGCAGCCGCCGCCCGGGCCGGCCGAGGAACAGTACGCGGCGGACCAGAGGCTGAAGTTGGAGGCGTAGAAGGGAGCCAGCCCGGCGGCAAACATCCTGGCGGGGCGGCCGCCTCCGCCGCCGCGGCCTGGCTGGGCCGGAGGATGGATGGATGGGTGGCTGGGTGGCTGGGTGGCTGGGTGGGTGCGCGGGGAGGGGCGCGCCTCGTCCAGGAGGAGGAGGCAGCCGCCCGGCCGAGGAGGACGATTCGCTTTCGGTTCTCTGTGCGCTCCCAGGAGAAGCCAGGGAGCCCCGGCACCACCGAGGGAGGGTGAGGGGGGAAGGCGAGGGTCAGATCCGTTAGATGCAGCCGGTCCCGGTCGGTCCCGGTCGGTCCTGACCTCACGGGCTGGAGGCGGGCGAGGGGCGCTGGGGAAGCCGGGGAAGAGACAGGGCCCGGGCACCGAAAGCAAAAACCCCAAGAGCTAAGCCCTACGAGCTAAATTTAAAACAACAACAATCATAATCCGTTCGCTTAAAAAAAAAAAAAGAAGAAGAAGAAGAAAAAGAAAAAATAAGAGGGGGGAAGGAAAAAAAAAAAACTCCTCTCTAAAAACTCCCAAAGTTTTGGCAGAAGCTTTCGAGTCCGACTCAGGGTAGGGACCTCGATTTGCGCGCTCATTGGCCAGCCCGCGGGCCAATCAGAGCGCGGCGTGGAGGGAATGGGCAGGGAGGGGCGTGGCCCGATCTAGGCCACGCCCCCAGGCCACGCCCAAGTGTTTGCCGCCGCCGCTGCCGCCGCGTGGGCCGAACTGGGTTCTGTGAGTCCCTTTCCTCGGCTCCGGGGAAACTCGGACCCTCCCGGGCTTCCGGCGGCGCCGAACCGGCACCGAACCGGCACCGGGCGAGGAGAGTGGGTCCCAAAGACCCGGAGCCCTCGCCTGGGGAAACCGATCGTCCCGCACCACTGACCGCGCGGCGCCTAGGCTGCCTCCCTGAACGCGCTGGGAGCCCCACTACGTGTCCATCCCTTTTTTAAAAAAATATATTTTATTGATTTTTTTTTTTTTTTTTACAGAGAGGAAGAGAGAGGGACAGAGAATTAGAAACATCGATGAGAGAGAACCATGGATCAGTTGTCTCTTGCACACCCCCTACTGGGGATGTGCCCGCAACCAAGGCACATGCCCTTGACTGGAATCGAACCCGGGACCTTTCAGTCCGCAGGCCGACAACGCTCTATCCACTGAGCCACACCGGTTCCGACGTGTCCATCCCTTGACCATCCCTCGGCCCCCGTTTTCCTTCCAATCGGGCCTTTTTTACCCCGAACATCGGTGTCCTCGGAGAGGCTCCATTTCCCTGAGCTAGGGGCAGGAATGCGGGGTGGGGGTGGGGGGCCTTAGGGGCCCCGCCCCATGCAGCACCGCATCGGCCTACTCGCCGCCTCCGAAAATCCTCCGGGAGCCCTGGCCGGTTTGGCTCAGTGAATAGAGTATTGGCCTGAGGACTGAAGGGTCCAGGGTTCGATTCCAGCCAAGGGCACATGCCTGGGTTTTGGGCTGGATCCCCGTTGGGGCGGGGCAGCTGATCCATGATTCTCCGTGCAGGAGGCAGCTGATCCATGACTCTCTCTCATCATTGATGTTTCTTTTTATCTATGCCTCTTCTTTCCTCTCTGAAATCAATAAAGAAATATATATATATACATATATATATATATATGTATATATATATATATATATATATATATTTAAAAAAATCCTCCAGGAGGAGAAGAGGAGCCCTCGTAAATGAGCTTTCTTCTGAGCTGTCACTCGGTGACAACTCGAACGAGTGACTTTTCAAACAAAATAAGATGGATGTCTGCCTTGGACGCAGCCAAAACTTTCCCCCACAAGCCTCAAAGACAACAGAAAAAGACCGAAATCCACCTCGTAGGAAGCGCCACCTCCCTGCTCCTCTGCCACCTCCCCAGTCACGTGGGCCGCGTTGTTTTGCAAGTGCCCACAAGAGCAGATTTCCTGGGGGGAAAATGCTACTTTTTTTCCCCTTTTTTAAAATATATTTTATTGTTTTTTACCAAGTGTAAGAGAGAGGGACAGAGAGTTAGAAACATCGATGAGAGAGAATCACTGATCAGCTGCCTTTTGCACGCCCCCTACTGGGAATGTGCCCGCAACCAAGGTCCATGCCCTTGACTGGAATCGAACCCGGGACCTTTCAGTCTTCAGGCCGACGCTCTATCCACTGAGCCAAACCGGTTTTGGCTGAAATGCTAACTTTTTGAATTCCCCACCTGCCTAGTCCATGGAGCCCCTTTTGGGGCCTGGCTGGTCTGCGGCGGGAGGCTGCAGGGGGGTGGCCAGCGCGTTGGGGAGGGAGGATGGGGATAGGGGGGCAGGGAGGGAGGAAGAGGGTACCAGGAGGGCAAGTTCTGCAACATCCACGTCTTTATTTTAAGAATTCGTTCTCTTTGTAAATCATAGTCAGGACGGATTTCCCCACCCCTCTCAAAAACAAACCGCAGGCCATCCAGGCGAGCCCCATTGGCACATTTTAAGGAAGAAAATAAAATAATAACGATAATGAAACCACAACGTCTTTTGTTTTCGGTGCTAAGGAGAAGCATCTCTTCACAGAGCAGCTGTGCTTCTGTGGCATTAAAAAAAAAAAAAAAACACAACACACACAACCTTTCAATATAGTTTTGAGGCATTTTAAATTTCACTTCAGCACTGAGGTTTCTTAGCAAACAAGCCCGGGAAGGTAACTGAACTTGCCCGTGCGTTTCGGGGGTTTAGGATTGGGGGCTGATTAAATTTATTTTCAGAGGTTCCTAACTCCTTGTTGTAGAGGTGTTGTCATTTTTAAGCTTTGACTTTTCTCCTGGAATCATCACTGAGTGTGCCCCAGCTCGCTCGAGCCCTCTCTCTCTCTCTCTCTCTCTCTCTCTCTCTCTCTCTCTCTCTCTCTCTCTCTCCCCACTCCCTCCCTCCCTTTTGCACTAAAGAGTTTTCTTGCTCAGCTCCGTGCAGCCGGGGACAGAGGTGGTATTTCCAGCAGCTGCAAAGGCTGAGCATCTGACCGAGTCCGGCCGGTCTGTCGATCGGTCGGGCGCGGCCCCTGCAGCCTCATGGACCTCACTGGGGGAAGCCACCAGCTCCAGAGCGCGTCCCTTTTTCCAGGGTCACTTCCAACTTCGCTGCAATTCCGATTTGGCCACGTTCCTAAGCCCAAACTCGGGGCCCCCAGGCATGCATTTAGGTCTCACCCCAGGCCGCCTACTCCCCAAAGAAGATGCGTCCCTTGTTCCTTGCGGTGGGGGACCCAGGGTGCAGACTGGGCGGGATGCAGGCCCACTCCGTCCCTCCCCAACCCACCAGGTGCCCACGACCCGCATCCAAAGCACTTAGAAGAGGCCAGGGGTGCGGGGCAGGCGGGGTGAGGGCGGGACTGGGGAGTCGGGTTCCCCTCACTTCCTACCCCAGCAAGCCTCAGGCTCCTGTCTGATCCAGCAAGGTCAAGGTCGGGGCCGACTCTCCATTGCGCCCTGGCCGATCTGGAGCTCCCAGAGGGGAGGGTACCTCGAAAAGGGACACCTTTGGCCAAAACCAGTTTGGCTCTGTGGATAGAGCGTCGGCCTGTGGACTGAAAGGTCCCAGGTTCGATTCTGGCCAAGGGCATGGACCTTGGTTGCGGGCACATACCTAGTGGGGGGTGTGCAAGAGGCAGCCAATCGATAATTCTCTCTCATCGATGTTTCTGGCTCTCTATCCCTCTCTCTTCCTCTCTGTAAAAAAAAATAAATAAAATATAAAAAATATATATTAAAAAATATATATATATAAAATATATATTAAAAATATATTTTTTAAAGAAAGAAAAGGGACACCTTTGGAAAGACCCCCTGCCTACCTTCCCTCCTCCCCACACACACTCACACCCTTCCCCAGGCCCAGACTTCATTCCTGCCCACCCTCACCCTCCTCTGAGCCTGCAAACTCCCCTCCTCCTCCTCCTCCTCCCTCCCTCCCCACCCTCCGCCAAGAAAGCGGCAGGAAACCCAGGCCCGAGGAGTTCAGGTCACCTCCTGTTTTCTCTGATGGGCTCCAACTCGGGGACTAAATGAGCGGATGTGCCTGCGAGAGATCGGGTCCTCAAAATAGAAGCGGCCTCCGTATTTTTAGGATCCTGCCGAAATCCTTATTTCTTCCGGAGAAAAACTCCAGAGTGACTGCAAGCACTTCCCCTCTGGATATTTGTGCCATTTTATCTCCCCCGGCAAGTTGCTCGGGTGACGCAAATCCGCCCCTGTTGTATTAGGGCCACCAAAATAAATGCGCGGAAATCGATCCCCTTCTAGCGAGGAAAACATAAATATGCAGCTGCGACTTTCCCCTTTAATCTTGGCGCAACGAGCTGGTGGAAGAGCAATTGCGCGGGGCGGGCAGGCGAGGGCTCCCCGGCGGGCGGGCCTGGAGGCCGCAGACTCCAGCAGGAGTGAAGAGGACCTGGATGAACCGAATGAACTTGAGCTTCGGCCGCGCTTGCCGAAACCGGTTTGGCTCAGTGGATAGCGGTTCTAGAGCGTCTGCCTGCGGACTGAAAGGTCCCTGGTTCGATTCTGGTCCATGTATCTTGGTTGCAGGCACATCCCCAGTGGGGGTGTGTGCAGGGGGCAGCTGACAGATGTTTTTAACTCTCTATCCCTCTCCCTTCCTCTCTGTAAAAAAATCAAATATATATATATATATATATATATATATATATATATATATATATATATATATATATATATATATATATATATATATATTTTTTTTTTTTTTTAATGTGGCTGCGCTGTTCTTGGGGGAAGCTCATGTGTCAAGATCATTTCGCCAGAGACTGCATAGCTGCGCCAGAAAATCACAATCCACAATAAGAGCAATGGAGCCGAAACCGGTTTGGCTCAGTAGAGAGAGCGTCGGCCTGCGGACTGAAAGGCCCCGGGTTCGATTCCAGTCAAGGGCATGTACCTTGGTTGCGGGCATATCCCCAGTATGAGGTGTGCAAGAGGCAGCTGATCAATGTTTCTCTCTCATCGATGTTTCTTACTCTCTATCCCTCTCTCTTCCTCTCTGTGAAAAATCAATTAAAATATATATATATATATTTAAGAAGCAATGGCAGAGTGTTCTTTTTGCTGAAAGGTTCATTACACAGCTGGGGAGGGGGGTGGAGGGAAGGCCACCACAGAGGGGTTGCTGATCACTTCTGATGACTGTCTTTAATGCATATGGCTCTCCCTTCTGTGTTCCTGGGCAGACACAGCCAAAGTCTTGCCCCATCCGGGGAAGGCAGGGTGCCTCAGAGGTCGGTTTTATAATGTAACGACGTGGTCTAGGGGATTTGGGGTTGGAAGATGGGGCCTGAATCAGAGGTGTGTGCACTGATTGAAGCAAGAGCTGGATCCCATCACCCTCTGGCTGTCTGCAGAGCCTCCATACGTAAACCAGTGCAAATTCTTGTCCTGAAATCTGGGGCCCAGCTCACACACCAGCTGAGCAGAAAAGTTCAACGAGAGAGAATGCTAAGCATTGCTGGTGCAGTCACTGAACTCTGCGAGGGCTCAGCTGTCCAGACCTGCGCTCTGCTTTTGTCTTTTCTTACAGATTCTGGACAAAAAATGTATAAAAGGCCGTTGCTCTATAGAATAACACACACACACACACACACAGGCACACCCTTTTCATTTTAAATATTCTTTCCAATATGGTGCTTTCTGGCTTCCAGGAAAGAGGCGGAAACAGTTATATCTCCACAGGGAGGAGGAGAAAGAGACAAAGTACACGCAGCCGAGTGAGGACGTGAGGGCTGTTTGGCCATGTTGGCATCTGCACATATTCTGCCTATCTCCCCCCGCCCCCCCCCTTGCCAGCTGAATGCTGGGCCTGGTGCTTGGGTTTCGTGGTAAATGTGGGACTTCTGTGCCTTGTAGGTGTCAGATATTAGAGTTTAGGACTTTAGAGACTCATCCCCCCCACTCACACTTTCCCCCCCTCCCCCCCCACACACACACCCTTTGGATCATACTAAGTAAGCCACCACTTTCTTTTCCTGGAGCCGTTCAGTATTCCAGAACCATATCGAGTTCCTGAGTTTTGGGAAGATAGATTTCGATTGGGGCTAAGAAAGGCAGATAACCATGCGACAAGACCACAAGGCCCAAAGTCACTTGATTGAGTCCTTTTCCCTTTTTCCGGTCTCCCAGGCGTGGCAGACTCACAGGCCGCACCTCCTTCTGTGGCCACAGCCCTGCCCTTGACCCCTCAGGCTCCAGGTCCCAGCATCCCCTCCATCCCACGAGGAGCCCACTGAGGACCAAACGTCGGTTCTCTGCTGCCACCTGCTGGGCCATCTCCGCATTGCATCCGGCGGCAGCCTTGTTGGGAAGCAGGTGGACTCTTTCTTCCTTGGGCGAAAAGGCAGACAGGTTTCTAACATCAGCTGGGACCAGCAGCTGCTTCCCTCCCTGATGCCCACAGGATGGAAAGATCCTGTAGGATGTGTTTAGCATCGCTGGACATGGGGTGAGGGGAGCTGTCACCCTCCAGTGGTAACAACTACTGTGTTTCCCCGAAAATAAGACATCCTCCGAAAATAAGACCTACTTACAGGTTTCCTTCTGAGTGAAATATAAGGCATCTCCCAAAAATAAGGCCCCCCCAGGCTCTGTCTCAGAATGCTATTGCTAAACATGAGAGATTTGGTCCACTGATTCTGAAAGAAACGGAGTCACAAGAAATTTCACCAGGAAATTCAGGAATTGGATTGTTAGGATGATGTTCCAGAAGATGATGACATGATTGTCATTGAATAAATGAGTCAATTCTTGATACTGTAGGATTCACAGTTTGTCTGGTTTGTGTTGACAACGACCGTACTACCGTACCGTATACAGGTAATAAATTTTCTTTCTTTTCATTTAACAATAAATGTGTACCGTATTCTTCTTCATGGAAAAATAAGACATCCCCTGAAAATAAGACCTAGCGCATCTTTGGGAGCAAAAATCAATATAAGGCACTGTCTTATTTTCGGGGAAACGGGGTAACATTTGACAGACCTCCAGGCCCGGTGGGTTACCCGTTGACCTGTGTTATCGCCAGCAGAGCCCAGCTCAGGGACGCAGAGGCGATGGGAGTTTACCATCCGGGTTCCAGCTGAGGAAGTTGGTCCTCAGAGAGGTTAAGTGGCGTGCCTGAGGCTGTCCCATTAGGAAACGGTGTTCCCCTGGAGAGAGCAGGCCACGTTTTCTGACGCATCGGCCAAAATTCTACCACTCGGCCCATCGCTTTAGGGGAAACAGTGTATTTGGAGAGGAATCTCTCTGCCCCCCACCCCCACTCCCAAATCAGGAGGTGCCTTGGTTTCAGGCAAAGGGGCTGGCGGATGGAACTCCATCCCAGAGATGGTCCTGGGAAGACTGTTACCCAAGGGCAGGTTGGGGACCACATCATTCATCAGTGTCTTGAGGTATGAGGAAGACTGACCCTAATCCACACTGGGGCTCACCGGGTCTCTCTGCCTTCCCTCCCAGTGGCCACGTTGGTAGGGAGGAGACAGAAGGGGGTTCAGAGAAGGAGAACTCGGGGCTCTGTGTGGGGAGCATTGGGCACGGGTTCCCTGCCCAGGGGATAAAGAGGGAGACTGGAGGATGGGGTTTTAGGGTTTTTGTAGGGTCTGCCCTCTCTGTCCACGTGTGCTGTAAGCGTGAGAAGGGTTGAAGAGCTAGGTCATTTCCCCACCAGCACCCAAGAGTTTTGTAGGATTTCAATGCCTTGTTTGGCTACAAAGAAGTAGTTCACTTTGGAAGTTCATGGCTACCCACCAATATATCTGTAGTAGAGGTATTCCTGTAGATACAGGTGTTTTGTGATTAGTGGCCCTTTTGTCTGAGTAACTATAGATATAAAAGACTAAGTGACTGACTATACATCTGTCTGTCAGGTGACCGACCGGGTGGTATATATGACGCACATTGGCAATTTAAAAATAAACATTATAACAAATAAATATAAAAATAAATGTTGACTGGTGTGTGTAAGGTACATATAAAGCTCTCATTGGTGCCAACCACATGAGTGTGTGTTTCAATCTGTCATTGTCAATCATGAATTTGGTTGACACTCTTATGATAGAGAAAGGGCGAATAGCGATATTAAAATATTTCTTCTAATTCATTTCCTTTCAATGTGCATAAATCTGTGCACTGGGCCACTAGTTGGGTATAAAAAATGCCCCTAATACTAGTTTCCGCCGGGACCGGTTTGGCTCAATGGATAGAGCGTCGGCTTGGGGACTGAAGGGCGCCGGGTTCGATTCCGGTCAAGGGCATGTACCTTGGTTGCGGGCATATCCCCAGTAGGGGGTGTGCAAGAGGCAGCTGATCGATGACTCTCTCTCATCGATGTTTCTAACTCTCTATCCTTCTCTCTTCCTCTCTGTACAAAAATCAATAAAATATATTTTAAAAAAAAAAATACTAGTTTCCGTGGGTCTTGAAAGAGAATGAGAATTGTAAAGAAGGAGAAAACCAAGTCTGGGGTCACAGAGGACTTCAGTGGTACCGGGATCTTGCTAACCCATGTCACCTGCCTCAACCCGGTTCAGAAACTTTGTCCCCTGGACTAAAGCTTGGGGGTGGGGGGTGTAAATGGAGACCAAGGCAAGAATTTAAGCTGTTTAAGTGCTAGAACTGACAAGCTAGTCAGTGGCTTCACCTTTAACAGCTCCTACTATAAAAAGCATTGCAGCCCTAGCTAGTTTGGCTCAGTGGATAGAGTGTCAGCCTGCAGACTGAAGGGTCCCAGGTTCGATTCCAGCCAAGGGCACTTGCCTGGGTTGTGGGCTTGATCCCCAGTGGGGAGCATGCAGGAGGCAGCCGATCCATGATTCTCTCTCATCATTGATGTTCCTATCTCTCTGTCCTTCTCCCTTCCTCTCTGAAATCATAAAAATATATTTAAAAAACAAACATTGTAATAGAACATGTGTACAACTGTACTCAGTGGCAAATTTATAGACAGAGCACCCGATGACAAGTTAAGGCCCAGCTTTATGGTTAGTTTTTCTCTGGTGCGCCTGCTTCCTGCACCAGGAGATGCTGACAGAAAGTGCCTGATCCTTCAAAGTGATCAGTCATGTTTGAGATTAGACTTCTGAACACAGGGCTAAGTGCTATGTCTGTGTGTAACTGGGCACACATACCTGAGCTATTAGGTTCAAAACACACTATTCACAAGTGAGTTGGATTGCCCATATGCCTTTTGAAGAAGGCAAGGTCTGAAACATAACGGTCCTACTTCCACATCCTCACTTTGTAGAAAATAAAACACGATGAAGGTACACTACCTCTTCAGGGGGTTTATCTGATCTCTCATTGAGTGGTCAGCTTTCACAGCGCGGTGACAAATCACATCTCCACTATCCATGATGACATCACTCTTCTTCCCACAACCCCACCAGCCATCGATGTCTCGGTCCTTTGAACTTTCACTGATCTGTTATGATTCTCTCAATTTGCATTTCTGCTGGGAGGGCCCCGTTTGCCTACTCTCTGACACAGTAGATGGCCATAGTCACTCATGCTTGCTTCCCTGATTTGCTAAAAACACAAATAACTCTTCAAGTGCCCCACCTCCTACCCGCCCCTTTCCCCCCCCCCCGCCCCCCCCGCCCCATTCCCAACGTGACCAAGTCAGGAGGAACCCCAAACGCTGGAGCCCTCACACCAGCCTGCAACCTGGCATTTCCGGCATCTGGCTGCCCATGATCAGAATTCAATGAGTGACACAGACTGAGTTCAATTCATCAGAAAGCCCTTGGCTGATACACATGTGCCTGGGCGTTGCTAACCGTGAATCACGCTGAATCCTTACCATATTCTAGCAACGAGGTGTAGCTTGGAAACGGGCCTAGGAAAACGTTTATTCAAACTGTGTATTCACCCTCCTCCACTCTTGCCCTGAGTCATAACATCCGGGTCACCTTTTTCCAGGGCAGCCTGAGAGTGGCGTCTATTCTGGTCGCGGGCAAAGCCCCAACTCAAGCTCCATGACTCGGGCCCTGAAAACGCCTCCCTGTTTCAGATGTTTCCTCCTCTTCCCACCCTTCTTCCCACTGCAGCCATGTGTGATGGAGAATTCCACCGGGAGGTGACACCTCAGGGTCTCAAGCAGCCTGAGGGCCCATTTTAAAAAGGCTTCTTAAAAGAAAATTATATATATATATATCCTGGCCAGAATGGCTCAGTGGTTGAGCATTGACCTATGAACCAGGAGGTCATATTTGATTCCTGGTCAGGGCCCATGCCTGGTTGCAGGCCCGATCCCCAGTGCGGAGTGTGAAGGAGGCAGCCCCCATCAATGATTCTCTCTCATCACTGATGTTCCTATCTCTCTCTCCCTTCCTCTCAGATCAATAAAAAATACGTGTGTGTGTGTGTGTATTTAAAATATATATCAGAGAAGAAGGGAGAGAAAGATAGAAACATCAGTGATGAGAATCATTGATGGGCTGCATACCCCCACTGGAGACTGAGGGGGGATGTGTCCTGACTAGAAATTGAACCAGGACCTCCTGGTTCATAGGTTGATGCCCAACCACTGAGCCACACAGCCCAGCAGGTTCCCCAAGGCAGGTGTCCTGAACAGCAAGAAGCTCAACACAGCCACGGCCGGTTATCCCAATTTGCTGGAAGTAAATAGGTTTTTTGCTCCCCTCTCCCTTCTTTCTCCTCTCTGTCCCTCCCCCATAACATGTGTAATTTAGTCACGAAGGTCAAAGAGAATCCTCTGAAATTTCTCTTAGAATTTTCCAGACCAGTTGCCAACCTTGCCGGGTCAGTCTCCGGGGAGTACTCCGCTCAGCACTTCCAGACATTATCTCACTCGACCCTCGGATCAAGCCCGGGAAGGAGCTGTCCTTAGCATTTCCATTTTACTTGGGAAAACAAAGTTTTAATTAAGTAACTTGTCTGAGGTCACAGTTCGCAGTGATACACACTGGATTCGAACCTTTTTTTTGTTACCAGGGCCCTTGATCATCTCTTCTCCAGTCTTTCTGTGTCCTTATTCTTTCTATACCTCAAAAATGAAGTAGAAATTAAGACATTTCTAGATGAATAAAATTAATTGTGTATAAATAACCCTATATATGAATGACAGGAAAACCAGAAGGTGTATTAGAAAATATATAACACAAAATAAGGCAGTAATAGAGGAACAGAGAAACAAAATCAACGTGAGACCTATAGAAAACAAAAGATGGTAATTATATTAATTATTAATTGATTATATTAGTAATTATATTAATGGAAACGGATTAAACACTCCAATCGAAAAGCACAAATCAGCAGAATGGATTTTAAAAAAATGTTCTAACTATGCTACCTACAAAAAAAAGTTCTTGAGATTCAAAGACATAAGCAAATTGAAAGGAAAAATAGTTTGAAAAAAGTATATCTTTTTCAAGTTGCTATACTACTCTCCGACAAAACAGACATTAAGACAAAAAGTATTCCTAGAGCCAAAGACAGACATTTTATGATGATAAAAGAGTCAATCCATCAAGAAGACATAATTATAATCACATATGCACTTAATAACAGAGCCCCAAAATACATGTAGCAAAAAGTGACAGAATGTGAAGGAAGAAATAAATAATCCCGCAGTAATAGCTGAAGCCTTGAGCAGCCCACCTTTAACAATGGATAGGCTTAGACAGAAGATCAGTGTGGAAAACAGAGACTTGAATAGCACTATAAATCAACCGGACCCAACAGACATCTATAAAACACTCAACCCAACAATAGAAGAATATACATTCTTCTCAAGTGCACATGGACTATTTTCCAGGGCAGACCACATGTTAGGCCATAAAACAAGTCTCATAAATTTAAAAGGATTTAAGTCATAAGAAGTCTGTTCTCCAACCACATGAAGCTAGAAATCAATAACAGACAGAAATTTGGGAAATACATTAGTATGTGAAAGTTAAACAACATGTCCCAAATAACCAATGGGTAAAAAAAAAAAAAAAAGAAAGAAAGAAAGAAAGAAAGGAAAAAGAAAAGGAAGGAAGAAAGAAATCACATGGGAAAATAGAGAATATTTTGAGATAAATGAATAGGAAAATAGAACATACCAAAACTTATGAGGTATAGCAAATGTGATGCGTAGAGGAAAATGCATGGCTATAAACATATGTATATGTATATATATTTTACAGAAAGACCTCAAGTCAATAACCTAACCTTTCACCTTAAGACTCTGGAAAATGAAGACAAAACTAAGTCCAAAGCTAGCAGAGGAAAGGAAATAATATTAGAGCAGAAATAAATGAAATAGAAAAGAAAAAATAGAAAAAAATCAATAAAAACAAAAGTTGGCTTTTTGATAAGATCAGTAAAAATTGACAAACCACCTGGCCAGCATGGCTCAGTGGTGGAGCATCGACCTATGAACCAGGAGGTCACAGGTTTGATTCCCGGTCATGGTACATGCCCAGGTTGTAGGCTCAATCCCCAGTGTGGGGTGTGCAGGAGGCAGCCAATCAATGATTCTCTCTCATCATTGATGTATCTATCTATCCCTCTCCCTTCCTCTCTGACATCAATAAAAATATATTTTAAAAACTGTGACTGACTGAGAAAAAAAGAGAAAAGTCTCAAACTACTAAAATCAGGAGCAAAAGAGATGACATGACCTTAAAGAATACAAATAATTATAAGGGAATATTATGAGCAATTATATGCCAACAAAATTAGATAAACTAGATGAAATGGATAGAATTCTAGAAAGACACAGCTAGCAAAATTGACTCATGAAGAAATAGAAAATCTGAATAGATGTATAGTCCTGCAACAGGTGTTCTAATTTAAAAAAATGTTTTGTTTTTGTTTTTGTTTTTTTTACAAATAATGGATTGTCTCTGTTGAATATCAAATTTTATATATATAACTTTTAGCTACACACACACATATATATTCTTTTTGTTTTTAAATATATTTTATTGATTTTTTACAGAGAGGAAGGGAGAGAGATAGAGAGTTAGAAACATCAATGAGAGAGAGTCATGGATCAGCTGCCTCTTGCACACCCCCTACTGGGGATATGCCCGCAACTAAGGTACATGCCCTTGACCGGAATTGAACCCGGGACCCTTCAGTCCCCAAGCTGACGCTCTATCCATTGAGCCAAACCGGTCTCGGCTATATTCTTATCTATAATAATAAAAGCATAATATGCTAATTAGACCGGATGTATTTCCAGGTGAAGCCTGGATCCCAGGTGCCAGAGGGAAGCCAATGCCAGCAGCTAGGGGAAGGAAGGCTTACCCTTGCATGAATTTTGTGCACCGGGCCTCTAGTATTTTTAATAATTATATTATTATAATTAATGATTATGCTATTATATATTGCTACTCATTTTTGCACATTTAATCTCCTTTTTATGTTATCTTTACCAGTTTCTCCTTACATTTCTATTGGTTTTATTTTGTATATTTTGAAGTTGTTGTTAGATGCGGAGGTTAACAACTTTTTCATGGACTATACTTTCAATCAGTATGAATCTGTCTCCTTTTCCTTTTAGGCATACACCTCAGGGGGATCTTGTTAGTCTTAGGAAAGTGCTATTGGGAGAGTTTACAGGTCAGACAGATAGATATATAGAGAGAGATAGAAATATAGTTATATATCTATAGATGTAATTCTTCCTATGTGCGTATATACACATAAATTTCACAGAACTCCATCTTCTATAATATTCAGACTTCCTTTTCCTGTATATGTCTCATATGTATTAATACCTGAGAAGCATGAAGTTATTTTATTATTTTTAAAATATATATTTTATTGATTTTTACAGAGAGGAAGGGAGAGGGATAGAGAGTTAGTAACATCAATGAGAGAGAAACATAGATCAGCTGCCTTCTGCACACCTCCTACAGGGGAAGTGCCTGCAATCAAGGTCCATGCCCTTGACCGGAATCGAACCTGGGACCCTTCAGTCCGCAGGCCGACGCTCTATCCACTGAGCCAAACCCGTCAGGGCAGCATGAAGTTATTTTAACGAAGAACCTTTAAGTAATGGTATTAGCCCTTTATATTTTTAAGTAGAATGACTACTTTTCAACGGGGCCTTTATATCTTTCAATGGAGCCTGCTTTCCCGCTGGGAGCATGTCCAGTGGCCAAATACTTATTTGTTCCATGGATGGAGAAGGAACTCTTCTCTCTTTCCCGTACCGCTTGCTCCATTTTTCCGTCACTATCTCCATCTCGATGGGTCTTGTCTTTCTCTCGCTCTCTCCCACGCCCCTTCTGGTTTTCTCCCCGATCCTTCTCCCCGCAGGTTCTGATGAAGTTATTCCCAACAAGCCCTCTGAAAGCGCCTCCTCCGAGGCCTCCCGCCTGAGAAATGAGGTGGCTGGGCCGGTGCCTCGATGGCTATTTTTACCGCGTGTTTGTCCGCTGGCTGACGTGGTTTATCAGTGCCTCCAAAGGCCCATTGTCCCGCACTTCAAGAAGAATGTTGTTATATTGACTGCGAGTGCGTCAGCCCGGTCCCTCCGGGGGGGATACTTGGATGAAATTAGATAATTTCCATTAAGAGACCGCGCATTATTAGTCCCCGGTGCCAAACCGGGAGAAGGAGCCAAGATGACTATTTCTGGCTGGGCTCACCTCAGGAAGGAACCTTCTCGGCTTTAATGGGATTTTGCTATTGTTGGTTGCCTTCTGTTTGACACTCGGCCAGGCCCTGGCTTGGAAATTGTTTAGAAAAGCTGCATGAAATATAATAGAGCCCCAGCCATTTGCTGAAGCACATTCCTGCACAATGTTTATTTTGAAGAAAAAGGGGGGGGGGGGGAAGAATATATTGTCCTTGGCAGACAACAATTAAAAAAAAAAAAAAAAAAGAGGCAGTAACTTGAATCTCGGACCATATGCTTCTTGTTACCCGCTGTGTTTAAAAAACTCCCTGTTGGTATCAGAGGATTTCGCACCGAAGTGATAAATCTCTTGTAATATTTATAAGCATCTTCATTACAGGCCCAGGAAGACATTTCAAGGCACCCGTGTCTTCGAGGTGAGGAGGGGGGAATCGGAAAGAATATTCCAGGCTCACGCTGTCCCAGTCTGGGCCCAGATGTCAAGTCCACAGAAATCCCTTTGCCCCGCTGTCTAGAAAAAAAAAAAAAAAAATGGGGTCAGGGTGTGAATCTGTAATACTCTCAACAATACCAGTAAAGAGGAAAGAAAAGAAAAAAATAGCCCAGCCACACCAGACAGTGTGGTTCAATGGTTGAGCATCAACCTATGAGCCAGGAGGTCACTGTTCCATTCCTGGTCAGGGCACTTGCCCGGGTGGCAGGCTCCATCCCCGTTGAGGGGCATACAGGAGGCAGCCGATCCATGATTCTCTCTCCTCATGGATGTTTCTGACTCTCTATCTCCCTTCCTCTCTGAAGTCAATAAGAATATTTTTGAAAAAATAAATGTAATAAATAATATAAGAGCATCAGAATAAAAAAAAATCCTTTCTCAAGCAGCTGCAAGGCCTAAGCCTTTGTGAGCGGGCAGTGTTCTGAGCAGAGGGCATCACTGAAGCAGCAGAGGGTGGCAGGAATAAGCAAGCTTTTCTTCAGTCATGCAGACATTTGTGAAGGTCAGTCTTTGATCAGAACGGTGGGGTCCTGCTTTTTTGTGTGTGTTTTTTTGTTTTGTGTTCAGTAAAAGCTGGTTTCACCATCAGAGTTGACTTTTTGGCAGTACTATGGTACGAACTGTCCTCCAAGGCCGTTGAAATTTTGGACTTTTTTTTAAATGAGATTGAAATCCCCAACTTGCTATCTTACAAATTAGCTGAGTTTCCCAGGCTTAGCCTTCATGTATCGTCCAATAAGGTTTTGGGCCCTAACCTGTTTGGCTCAGTGAATAGAGCATCGGCCTGCAGACTAAAGGGTCCCAGGTTCGATTCGGGTCAAGGGCATGGACCTTGGTTGCAGGCACATCCCCAGTAGGGAGTGTGCAGGAGGCGGCTGATTGATGTTTCTCTCTATCCCTCTCCCTTCCTCTCTGTAAAAAATCAATAAAATATATATTTTTTTAAAATAGTAAGATTTTGGGCTAAGTACACGTGAAAAAATGGTTGACTGAACAGAACAAAATAAAACCCAACGTGGGATTCCAATAGGCAACCCTTGAAAAAGCAATCAGCTGCCACTTCTAAGAGTTGCTTGGTTGCGTTAAGACGCAGTTTTTCCAAGACTAGTTTGAGATAAAAACTTTAAGTCCAGAAACCAATCCCATCCATGAGCATTTTGGTGGCCTCAAACACGCTGCTTCCTTCCCATTATTTGGCGTTAGCCTTGGTCTTTTCCTCTTTAGCCCTTTCAATAAATAATATGAGCAACTGAGTCTTGACTGTCAACAACAATGGGGAGAGAGGAAGCAGGAATAATTAAAAGCTAATCACCAACACTAATCACCAAATCAACGCTTAAGACATAAATGTCATCCTTTTCCCACAAAAATCTTTCATCAGAAATGCTGACCCAAGGCCAAGACCGACCCGGGGTGGTGGGTGAGCCTTGCAAAAGAGGAAATGGAGACGCACAATTCCAAGTGCATGCTGGTCGTACACAGACTCTGCTCTGTCCCTGCCTACACAATGGTCCTGTTTTGTGTGTGGGGTTTCTGTTTTGTTTTGTTTTTTAAATATATTCTTATTGATTTCAGAGAGGAAGAGAGAGAGAGAGAGAGAGAGAGAGAGAGAGAGAGAGAGAGAGAGAGAGAGAGAGAGACATCAATGATGAGAGAGAATCATTGACCGGCTGCCTCCTGCGAGGGATCAAGCCCGCAACCCGAGCATGTGTCCTTGACCAGAATCGAACCTGGGGCCTTTTAGTCCACAGGCTGATGCTCTGTCCACTGAGCCATACCGGCTAGGGCAATGGGGTCCTGTTTTAACCCCAGGGAAGCCAACAGGCACCAGCAATGAGTCCCGTAGGACAGGTAGAATTCTAAGATGACCCCCAGGTGTACATGTCCTATACCATCCCCGCTCCTTGAGTATGGACAGAACCTGCAAACAGGATAGGATAACACTAGTGGTTAGGGAACATTATACAGCAAAGATGAAGAGACTTGACAGATGTAAAGTGAGATCTCAAGTCAGTCCATTCTGACTTAACCTGAGGGACATTATTTTGAGTGGTTCTCTTGCTTTCTTTTTTTTCTTTTTTTTTAATAAATATATTTTATTGATTTTTTACAGAGAGGAAGAGAGAGGGATAGAGAGTTAGAAACATCGATCAGCTGCCTCTGACACCACCCCAGCCCCCTCCACTGGGGATGTGCCTGCAACTAAGGCACATGCCCTTGACCAGAATTGAACCTGGGACCTTTCAGTCCGCAAGCCTACACTCTATCCACTGAGCCAAACCGGTTTTGGCTTGAGTGGTTCTAATTTAATCAAGGGAGAGGCCCTCAAAGGAGGACCAGTCCTTTCTCAGGAAAGAGACTCTCTCCTGTTGGCCTTGACGAATAGTCTCAACTGTTTGCATTGTAAGACGTTACCTGCATCTTTTTCTTTCCCCATTCCATCTTTTGCTTTTGCAGGAGTCACGACTAATTCATTTCTGCAATGCCCCCAAAGCCTTGTCCACTACCTCCCAGATAGTAAATGATCAATAAGTATTGGCTTGACTGGATTTTCAATTGAGTTGAACAGAAACACTATGAGGAGCTAATCCGGGGACCCCCAAACCAGGAATGATTCCATAGGATCACGTGTGCCTTCCTTCTTGGTAGGTCAAGTCGGCCAAGGTCCACGGGTCCCCAGCCTTGGTTGAAAGACCTATGGAGTTTGTCCATACCAGTGGTCGGCAAACTCATGAGTCCACAGAGCCAAATATCAACAGGACAATAATTGACATTTCTCTAGAGAGCCACAGTTTTTAAACATAAACTTCTTCTAACGCCACTTCTTCAACAAAGACTCGCCCAGGCTGTGGTGTTTTGTGGAAGAGCCGCACTCCAGGAGCCAAAGAGCTGCATGTGGCTCACGAGCCGCAGTTTGCTGACCACGGATCTATACTATTCAGCAATTGAGCAATGGAACACTGATTTTTCTTGGAATGCGTATATATCTACTAGATGCTGTGCCACTAAGAGGCAGAAGACAGATGCCTGCCCTCAGAAAGCTTCGTGACACCCCAGAGACCACCACCCCATGATGGGGAACTTTTATTCCCTCTAATATCACACCCTCCCTGCTCACGTTTGCTCTCACCCTCTCCTCCGACCTCAGGAGAGACCCTGAGGACAGCGGCTCCCCATCCTCAAACACGTGACCCTCCCATCATTAAGGCCCATTACTGAGTCACCTCCCAGCCCTCCCCTCCCTCCAGCTGGGTCTCCAAAGCAGGGATATTGATGCTGACCTGCCTGGAAGGGCCCCGGTAAGAAATAACTCTAAAAAAAGGCTTCGAGGTGCAACACGAGGGCCAGAGAAGGGGGCCAGGGAGCCTTTCCGGCACTCCATTCATTTTCCAGAGCCAACAGCTTCGGTCCCGGGTCTAAGAAGGATGGGGAAGATGGAGTGAGCCTCCTATGGGCTATTTGTTTTCCATGAGGACCGGGCACTCCTTTCGCAGCACATTTGTCATCCGGGTCCTTTTCATTGTCTCCTGCTCAGAAATGCTCGATAAGGATCTCGCTGAGTGGCCACTAGGAAAATCAACAAAGGAACCTGCCATGGTGCCCCCCCCCCCACACACACACTTCAAAGCTCTGACAATATCTTATTTTTATTATTTCTTCTTGTCCTCCTTCCCCCGCCCACCAAAGTATGAACAATGTGTTTTGCATCCTAGAATGTCGGTGGGAAAATAGATTTCTCGTTAGTGGGATCCTGAGCTGCTGACAATGGATAAGACGATACAGTCAGCTGAAACCGGTTTGGCTCAGTGGATAGAGAGTCGGCCTGCGGACTGAAAGGTCCTGGGTTCGATTCCGGTCAAGGACATGTACCTTGGTTGCGGGCACATACCCAGTAGGGGGTGTGCAGGAGGCAGCTGATTGATGATTCTCTCTCATAGATGTTTCTAACTCTCTATCCCTCTCTTCCTCTCTGTAAAAAATCAATAAAATATATTAAAAAAAAAAAAAAAGAGTCATTCAGGCTAAGAGTGGTAAACATGCTTTTTTACATCCCTTTTTCTCCTAAGGAGGGTACAACAGGACCAAGTAGACCCCACGGCAGGCAGCAGTAGAAACCAAGGGTCAGGGTGTACCCTTTGGGTTTTGTTTTTAAAAATCTGATGATTTCAGACACACTGTGAGCGCATTTTTGTTTAATGGTAAATTCAACAGAACTGAGTATTGGGAGAGGTGTGGGGAGAGCGGAAAAGAGTCTCCATTCTCTTAAGAAAGTCCTGACATGCCCACCAGACCCTACTGGGCGCCCTGAATGGGATGGACCAGGAGTGCCAAGGTCAAGTGGATTTTAGACTCACTGGAATCTCACAATCCTACACACCCCTCTTAACGGTACCTAGGGCAGTTTAACAGATCTGGTGAATCAAAGGAAACTGATCCTACATTGCACACACCAGGCATTAAGAGGGAATCCTATAGAACCAGCTGGTGTGGCTCAGTGGATAGAGCGTCGGCCTGCGGACTGAAGGGTCCCAGGTTCGATTCTGGCCTAGGGCGCATGCATGCTCGGGTTTGCAGGCTCCATCCCCAGCAGGGAGCAATCAGCCAATGTTAATGAGCTCTCTTACTGGGGCCTCCACACACAGGGACGCCAACATTTGGCCTTCACAATATGTGACATGTAGCCTAGGGCTCTGACACCGGGTAGAGGTGAGCTGACCCCTGAAAGGTCACCGCTGACCCCTGGAAGGTCACTGCCAAGGGGAGGGTGCAGGGCCAGGAGCTCGGGCCAGTTGTCCCTGAAGAGGGGAGGAGGCCTCGGGCCCCAGCACAAAACAAAAGGCCGAGGAGGGAGGAAGCCAATGAAACGGCTTATCTCATTTATTTATTTTCCTCCCCCATTTCCGCTGGGGCCCCTCTGGCCCCCATCCTGCGGCCGCTGGCTTCCCGGCCACGATCTGGCTAATAACCTCCTGGCTGGTATGCCGGCCCCTCTCTGCTCCCTAATCACTTCTGCAGGCCTGGCCGGGGCTGTATTTACCACTCACAGGATTTCCGTCGCTGATAACCGCGGGCCGGTCGCTCCCCAGCTGGCCTCCTGGGCTTGGGGTGTCTCTCGACAGCTTGCAAAGCATCCCCAACTCTTCCCAAGGAAGAGTGGCCTTACATGTCTCCCCTGCACCCCCAGCTTCTCCCTCATGGCCCCCCTCCCTCCCATCCCCGGTCTTTTACGTATGTGGCTGCCCCACATGGAGAGAGGAGAGATAAAGTGACTATTCCAGGTGGGTCACTCACTCACAAATCTCTATATAGTCTGAGGATTGTGGGAGGGGCCTCCAGATGCCACCTGTCCATCAAGCGAGGGGACACAGCGCCCCCTGGTGGCCACACACACACACACACACACACACACACACACACACACACACGCCACTGCATGGACCGCTATAGGATTGTTAGAGCAACCCTCAGCCATGCATCCACCTCACCGGGTGTTTTTTTTTTTTTTTTTCTTTCTTTTAACTCTGTGGTGACTGGCAAAACACATGCAGAAAAGTACACAGGGCGCAAGCTCACTGAAGTTTCACCAAGTGCTGAAACTGATTTGGCTCAGTGGATAGAGGTCCCGGGTTCGATTCCAGTCAAGGGCATGTACCTTGGTTGTGGGCACATTCCCCAGTGGGGGGTGTGCAGGAGGCAGCTGATCGATGTTTCTCTCTCATTGATGTTTCTAACTCTCTATCCCTCTCTCTTCCTCTCTGTAAAAAATCAATAAAATATATATATTTTTAAAAAGTTTCCCCAAGTGAACACCGGAGGCAATCCGTGCAAACCAGGAACAGCCTCTCCCCCAGCCAGAAGCCCTCTCTATGGCCAGCCCCTGCCCCCTGCGCCCTCCCCAGCTCCCTCATTCCCAGCCACTGCTCTGACTTCCATCACCAAAGGCCTGGATGTCTCCTCATGGACAGGTTCTGGGGGTGAGGGGCTTGTGGGGCCTGAGCCGGGGTTTCTATTTCATTCTGGGCTGTCAGGCTCCCTGACTCCTCCACACTGCACACCCCGGGAGGAATCCTGGGGAAAGAGCTGTCCTGGTGCAGAGCCTGACAGTGGGCAGTGTGCCAAGGGCGGGCGAATGGGGAACGAGATAGAGAAGACATTGTGGGGAGATCGGGGCCACGGGAGGCTGAGGCCTGGGCTGAGGGGGGGAGGGGGGAGAGAAAAACCGTTCCCACTGCCCCTGGCAGTCTTCCGCCCATTCTCACCTCTTTTTGTGTTTTTCCTTACTTCTAGAAACACAGTTTTAAATATATATATATATATATATATATATATATATATATATATATTGCCTTATTTTACATGTAAATTTATTTTCTTCATTATAAAAAAATATATATATTTGGAACCTACAGAAAGATTCCCCACAAGCACCAACGCAAGGAAAACCATGATGACCTTTTAGCGCTCTCTGTGTTATAACTTCTTCATTGCTCGTCTCGTCGTTGTCTGCCCCGGAGAGCAGCGTGGCCATCACGTGGCGGTGGGAAACGGACCAGGTCAAGACTGTCATTACACGGGGCCATGAACATGACCCGGGCAATGAGGAAGTTGTTGAACTAAGATCCCTCCCAGTCCAAACATCCCAGGGTGCCAGGATCCCATTCATACACACACACACACACACACACACACACACACACATTCATCCCATCCACCCAACACACATACACACACTCACACTCACAGAGCCCAGGCCTCCAAACATCCCAGAGTGCCAGGATCCCATTCATCCCCTACACATACACACACATACACACACACACACTCATTCCCTTCACCCAACACACACACACACACACACACACATACAAGCACATTCACACACACACACACATATACACGCACATTCACACACACACACACTCATTCATCCCATTCACCCAATACACACACACATACATATACACACACATTCACACATACACATTCATCCCCTCCACCCCCCCACACACACACACAAACACACATTCATCCCCTCCACCCAACACACACACACACATTCATCCTATCCACCCAATACACACACACACACATATATACAGATACACACACATTCACACACACATTCATCCCATCCACCCAATACACACACATACATATATACACACATTCACACACACATTCATCCCCTCCACCCAACACACACACACACACACACACACACACACACACACACACCAAAGAACAGCCTGCAAAGGGCTAAGCTCGCCTCCACGCAACCTTGCGTCCTCGCCAGGAAGACAGACAGCCACACACAAGACCTTTCACTTCGCACCCGTGCTCCGAAAGAAAAGCTGGCTGAAAGCAGACGGGGCATCCAAGACCATAAAACCATCTTTTACTGCCCCAAAGCCTCCCGCCACAATGCCCCCCGGTGGGGGAGCGGGGGAAGTGCCGTTTCATATGTCTGTAACAGCGTCTGACTGAACAGGCCATGGTTTTGCTTCGTCACCAACCAGAACAAATACCTCCAGATTTATGGCACCCTCCTATTCAAAGACCTAAGGAGCCGGAGTGACTAACCCGGCCATTCCGCGGCCCAAGGAAACGCTTTATAATTCCTCGGGCCTGGAGATTCCTGAGAGACGGCTATTTTCGAGAAGGATTTAAGGCTTGAAAGCTCTCAAGGAAGCTTGAAATTCATCTTTCCGGCTTGCAGACAAAGAGTTCCCTCTGACGCTTGGCCGGGAGGTGGAAAGAGAGAAAAACCAATTGGCACGCACCACCTCCCTGTCCTCTGAGCACGCGAGGCAATCACTCACCGGCTTCCCGAACCCTTTCCTTGTCTTCAGCATGAAAACAAAAGCCCTGGCCGGGTAGCTCATGGGTTAGAGCACCATCCCATTGTGCCAAGGTTTCAGGTCGTCGATCAATGAACGCAAAAAATAAGTATAAATAAGTAGAACAACCAATGGATCTCTGTCTCTTCTTCTCCCTTCCTCTCTCTCTCCAAACATCAATTTTAAAAATCTTTTTTAAAAACCCTATTTATTTATTTTTCTTACATCAAAATATCTGTTTTGCCGAAACCAGTTTGGCTCAGTGGATAGAGCATCAGCCTGTGGACTGAAGGGTCCCGGGTTCAATTCCGGTCAAGGGCATGCACCTTGGTTGCAGGCACATCCTCAGTAGGGGGTGTGCAAGACGCAGCTGATTGATGACTCTCTCTCCTCCATGTTTCTAATTCTTTAATTCTCTCCCTTCCTCTCTGTAAAAAAAAATCAATAAAATATATTTTTAAAAATATCTGTTTAATTACTGGTGAAAAGCAAGGCTGGAAGTCGTAGTTTAGGAATACAGAAAGAAGCAATGGAATTTCTAAGGCGGGTCAGTACAGACCGTTACGTTCTCCAACGCCAGATGGAAAATGCGGATCCTCTTTTATTTTCCAAATCAAATGATTTCTAGCTGCCCTGACCGACACAACCTGCCAGAAGTCCAGCAGAGACACATCAACGCACCCCAACCAGAAGACGTCCTGAACTTGAACATCCCCCCGGCCCTCCCTCCCCTTCAATGTCAAATGACCAGGGAGTCCCCGAGTCTGAAATGAAATCCCCTTACAAGTCAAGGTCCAGAGGAGTTCAAAGCAGACATGAAGGCCTGAGCTTACATAACCTCACCCTCCATGGAGATGAAGTTCAAAGACACTCCATGTCCACGTCTTTCTCTCTCTGGCGTCGGCAAGAAGCCTTCTTGGCGTTCTGGGCGGGGTGGGGTGGGGCTCTCGGAGCCAGCCATCCGGGCTTCCATTCCGGGAAAGGGCCTGAGCGCTGGAATGAATTCCACCGAGAGCCTCTGATGTGCCTCCTCTCATTTCCTTTTTTTATGATGATATCTTCATTGTGGTAAAAGACGCTTCACTTCACATGCACCCTCTGAACCATGGTGAAGGGCAGCTGAGTGGCATGGAGTACACTCACCGGGTTGCGTAACCATCGCCACCAGCCTTTCTCCAGAGCTCTTCCTAGCTTGTGCAACTCAAACGTGGTCCCCATTCAACAGTCAGTCTCCCTCCCCTCGCCCCCAGTCCTCCGAGGCCTCCATTCCACCCTCTGCCTCTGTGAATGTGTCTGCTCTAGAGATGGAATCACACTGGCCTTGTCTTTCTTTCTTTTTCTTTCTTCTTTCTTTCTTTTTCTTTCTTTCTTTCTTTCTTTCTTTCTTTCTTTCTTAAAATATATTTTATTGATTTTTTTACAGAGAGGTAGGGAGAGGGATAGAGAGTTAGAAACATCGATGTGAGAGAAACATCGATCAGCTGCCTCTTGCACACCCCCTACCAGGGTTATGCCCACAACCAAGTTATAAACCCTTGACCGGAATCGAACTTGGGACCTTTCAGTCCGCAGGCCAACGCTCTATCCACTGAGCCGAACCGGTTTTGGCGGCCTTGTCCTTCTGTGACCGGCCTGTTGCACTCAGCACAATGTCCTCAGGGTGCATCCCTAGGTGACACGGGTTGTATTTCCCTCCCTTTGGAAGGCTGAGTGATACTCCATGTTGCCTATTCATCCTTCCGTCCATGGGCACTTGCGTGGCTTCCACCTTTGACTATTGAGGGCAGTGCTGCTATGAACTGGCTCAGTGGTCGGCAAATTCCTTAGTCCACAGAGCCAAATAGCAACAGGACAACGATGGACATTTCTTTGGAGAGCCACATTTTTTAAACTTAAACTTCTTCTAACGCCCCTTCTTCAACATAGACGTACCCAGGCCGTGGTGTTTTGTGGAAGAGACACACTCCAGGGGTCAAAGAGCTGCATGTGGCTCGAGGGCCGCAGTTTGCCGAGCATGGAACTGGGTGTATGTGCCTCCCTTATTAAAGAGATCAAAAAACTTAAACCCCAGCCCGGGTGGTTGAGCAACAACACCTAGGAACCAGGAGGTCACAGTTCGATTCCCAGTCAAGGGCACGCGCCCGGGGTTGCAGGCTCAATCCCCAGTGTGGGGTGTGCAGGAGGCAGCTGATCCATGATTCTCTCTGATCATTGATGTTTCTATCTCTCTCCCTCTCCCTTCCTCTCTAAAAGCCATAAAAATTTTTTTTTTAATATATTTTATTGATTTTTTTTTTTTTTTACAGAGAAGAAGGGAGAGGGATAGAGAGAAACATCGATCAGCTGCCTCCTGCACATCCCTTACTGGGGATGTGCCTGCAACCAAGGTACATGCCCTTGACTGGAATTGAACCTGGGACCCTTCGGCAGGCCAACACTCTATCCACTGAGCCAAACTGGTTAGGGCAATAAAAAAATAAAAAAAATAAAAATAAAAAGCTTAAACCACACAGAGCATCACAGAGCATCTTCACACCAATAGCACGTTGAAAATAGCCCAATCCCCAGCCCCAGAGAGTCTCCAGGCAAAATCCCATTTCTCCAGCCCAGTGTGTGATGCTGGCCAGGGCCGGAGCACACACAGAGGGAAGATCCTGCTCCGCGAAGGAGGGTACACGGTGTGATTGGAAGTCCTCACCGGTCATTGCCAGGTGACCACAGCCCACACGGAGGTCAACTGGGGTGCCGAGTCCCCCCGGGGCCTGGGGGGAGATGACCTCACCCCCGGACACAGCTGGCTTCCCCAGAAGGGAGTGCCTGAGCCATGACTGCCTGAAGCCCATGCTCATGGCTCAGACTGGAAACACACCAGCGAGGATTTATGTCCTGCCTGAGAAGCGTACAACGTGGCCACCGGGGACGGAGGCCAGGACTGGGGAGGGTCAGGGAACGGGGAGGAAGACGGAGTGTTTGATCCGTCCTGCCGCTCCGGCCTGCCAACATCTGGATGGCCAACTGGAACGACGCGAAATGTCAGGAACATCTGAGGGCCCGGGGCTCCTCCCCCAGGAAGCTCAAAGCCGGGCAAAGGTGGGGGATGAATAGAATTAAGGCTCTAAGAGGCAGGGGGACTCAAGGAAACGCCGTTGAGCAACACGTCACCAAGACGTGGCAATCTTCACTGTAGCCTTTTGAAGGCCCCGAGAGCATTGTGAGAAGGATACGGCTTTAAGGACTGAGATTTGGCCCTAACCGGTGTGGCTCAGTGGATAGAGTGTCGGCCTGTGGACTCAAGGGTCCCAGGTTCCATTCCAGTCAAAGGCATGTACCTTGGTTGCGGGCACATCCCCGGTGGGGGTTGTGCAGGAGGCAGCTGATGGATGTTTCTCTCTCATGGATGTTTCTAACTCTCTATCCTTCTTTTTCCTTCCTCTCTGTAAAAAAATCAATAAAATATATTTTTTAATAAAAAGCCGAAACCGCTTTGGCTCAGTGGATAGAGCGTCGGCCTGTGGACTGAAAGGTCCCGGGTTCGATTCCGGTCAAGGGCATGTACCTTGGTTGCGGGCACATCCCCAGTTGGGGGTGTGGAGGTAGCTGATTGACATTTCTAGCTATCTCTCTCCCTTCCTCTCTGTAAAAAAATCAATAAAATATAAATTTAAAAAAGAAAGAAAGAACTGAGATTCACCCCACCGGGCCTTAATGGGTCCAGACGCTCTGAGGACAATCTTGCTGGACAGCCCTGTGACATTTATATTTGTCCAAAGGAAAGCCAGAAAAGGGGGGGTGGGGGGATCGCTCATTCTCTCAGCCCTCTGATAGCGGGTCCATGAGATCCCTTCACCCCTTCACCTCCCCCCCCCCAAAAAAAAGCTCCCCATATATCCTCCAGGACTCCGGCTGCCTTAAAATATAGGCCTGCATTTATCTTGGCCACATTAACGCGATCTGTTTGACCAATACGTTTGTATTTATGATGGCCGAGGGCAGATTAGGGTTGTTAAAAACTTGTCCCGGGGACGTGAAAATACTCCTCTGTCATTAATACATTCCGTAATGTAAACCGTGATGTCAGGTCCGCGCCGAGGGTAAAAACGCCCCGCACGTCGGCGCACATCATTTTTTAAAGCAATCGAGCCCCTAATGGAACGACAAAGGTCATCATAACAAACCATTACGGCCTGGGTCTTGGCAACGCCGGCCAGGGAAGCATCTCCAAGAAACCGTCATCATTCCTCCGATGTTATGGCAGCCGGACGACAGCCGTGGCCCGCAGATGAGTCATGCCGGCTCAGATCCTCGGTAGCTCTGTGCGCGCCGGGCGATCAATTATTCACGTGTTTACAAAGAGCTTTTGGAGCTGATGTTAACCAGAGCCGCGCGCAGAGACGGGCTGGCCAGCTGTCCTCGCTGGCCTGGGCCTCCGACTTAACAAGCCGCTCTAATTGCTTGGTGGGTCATGGGGGAGGTGCCCCTCCCGACCCCCCCAAACGACCAAGCAAAGACAATCACTCCCGAGACTCCATTAGGAGGTGTAAAAATATTCATCAGGAATAACGATATACTAACGATGACAACGAGACTTCAGGGACCGTGCTCCCAGCAAGCCCGAGAGAGAGAGAGAGAGAGAGAGAGAGAGAGAGAGAGAGAGAGAGAGAGAGAGAGAGAGAGAGAGAGAAGAAGAAGAAGAAGGAGGAGGAGGAGGAGGAGGAGGAAGAGGAGGAGGAGGAGGAGGAGGAGGAGGAGGGAGAGAGAGAGAGAGAGACCAGTTAGACTTGACTTAGAACCCACATGCTCCACCGGGACCACAATCTGGACTGGGAGACACTGGGAGACTGGGTCAGGGATGGGTGGAGGGGACAGAGAAGGGAATGAAATGGGGGAATCCAGGGGCTGTGGGCCTAGGAGGGAGGGAGGGAGGAGGAGCAAGAGCAGTCTAGAATGTTCTGGGAAGGGGAAGGGAGCAGGACTTGAGGACCACCAAGGATGAGTCGATGAGGTTTGGTTAATAGCCAAAGGCGAGTGAACTTGACCCACCCATCAGCCTTGGAAGGAGCCGGATGGGAAGTCGTGGTTCAGCCCCTTCTGTTGCTTAATACAACCCACAGGCTGTCCAGGAAGGGTAATAATGTGATGGAGGCAACTCCTCCCCTGAGCTGGGCAGGGTGGTGGGGGGTTGGGGGGAGTATGGAACCCGTGCCCCGCCCCCCCCCCCCCCCAGGCCCCTCGCAGTGAGATCAAGGGAGAGCAGGATCACAGTCAAGACCATTGCCTAGGCCTCCTCCCAAGGACAACACAGTCAGATCTGAAACCGAGATCCCTCCGATTATTGTTTTTTTTTTAAATGCATTTTTAGCCCAGTCAACATGGCTCAGTGCTTGAGCACCGACGTAGGAGCCAGGAGGTCACAGTTCGATTCCCCATCGGAGCACATGCCCGGGTTGCGGGCTTGATCCCCAGTGTGAGACGATCGGGAGGCAGCCGATCAACGATTCTCTCTCAGCGTCGATGTTCTCTCTCTCTTCCTCTCCCTTCCTCTCTGAAATGCATAAGAATATATTTAAAAACGCATTTTTATAATCCCCAATCATTGGTGGTGCAGAGCCAGAGTCTTCCCCTTGCTTGGAATGGGGTAACTTTGAGATGCTGTCATAACCCACTAGTTCATTTCTAAGAACACGGTGGAAGCAAACAGGGTCTGTTCTTGCTGACGGGGAATCCTAGCACAGGGCGCAAGCTTACGTAGGCTGGGGGGCCTTCAGGGTCCGAGGTAATGCTGCTCATGGTGGAGGGAGGCAGCACTCCCTGGGAGGCGTTGCCATGGAAGCAAGGCTAGCAGACAGAAGGATGGCGCCTCTCGTCCACCCACCCATCCATCAGGGAATGCCGGTTGGGAAAACGAGCCCCAAGAGAGAGAATGCTTCTCCCTAAGACCCACGCATGGGGAGCTGGTCCAGGAGGCCCTGTCCTCGTCCCCTTGGACCTTGTAAGCCCTAGTCCCATCCTTCCATGCAGAAGGACGCATCCCACAAGAGGCCTCCTCCATGGGATCAGGAGCTGTCACTTCCCAGCGTCCCTCCTGCCGACCCGACTCCCTGCCCCCGGCTGGCACTTCCCGGAGGCCAGAGCAGCACCTCAAAGGGGGTCAGCCTGGGGGAGGGTGGTGGTCAACGCCAACTGCAGGCCTCCAGGGCCTTCGGCCAGCTGCTGGCCTTGGGAGAGCCATGAGGCGCACAGGACTTCCCAAAACTACTGGTCCCCGAATTCTCTGAGGCAGGGGTCCTCAAACTTTTTAAAGTGGGGGCCAGATCACGGTCCCTCAGAGAGCTGGAGGGCCGGACTATATGAACTACTAATTCCTACTGTAACACCTCGGCTGCGCTCACTGCCCAAAAAACCTGGCGGGCCGGATCAGACTCCTCTGCGGGCCGCATGTGGCCCGCGGGCCGTAGTTTGAAGACCCCTGCTCTGAGGGGTATCCCTCCAGGCCCGCCTCCAGAAGTGCGCGGACCAATCAAACACAGGGAGGTGCCCTGTTGGGTGTGGCACCAACACCCTGGCCACACCTAGGATGGGGGCCACTCTGCCCACCATCAGGCACTGCTGGAATGAGTTCCGGGGGCACCTGCCTGGACTCCCGGCCCGGATGGTGACAGCCCCATGAACCGTGTTCCAAGGTCACACTTGGCTGGTCAAGGTCACCTGGCCTCCAGCCACAGTTCTACCCACTCAGCACCCATCCCCCAGGCACCAGCCCTCCCCACAACCCCCCCCCACCCCCAGGTCATGCTCTCCGTGCCCTCTCGGGACCTCACCTGGGGCTCCAGGAGGAGAAAAGCCACGTGACATTCCAGCCTTGCTTGGGGAGCTATTTAATTCCCATTGCGTGCCCCCCACAAAACCTTCTAAAACATTCCTCTCGCTCGCCCACTCTTCCTCCGTCTCTTCTTTTCTCTCTCCCTAAGGGGTGGCCATGACATGACCGAGGTGAGCACTCCCGGGAGGTGAATCCAGAGGAAGGAGAAAGAATGACCCCACCATCATAGCGAAACACGGAATTCTCAGACGCCTGGCCGTTAGGTGGCTTCCGGAAGTCCGACTCAGTCATGGAGACTGTGTTATGTTTTTGGACTTGAGCCTCAGGACGCTGGAAGCATCGAGACACAAGGAAATCCACAAAAGCAAAGACTTGGGAAACCAAGATCTCAAGAAAAGGCAGAGACTCCAACACACGGCATGTCAAAGGGTGGCATTTTCGAGGGCATTTTTTTCCAGGGCACCTGCTCTCCGGGGACCCGGGGTCCCCATTACTGGTCCAGCAGGTAGACGGCTTCCCCCACTCTGATCGTCCCCGGGTTTTCCGGAACCAAGTACTGTCCAAAGAGAGGCGATTTTCCGTACAGTTTCTGCTCGGAAGGGTCACACAGGCGGTAACTACAGGAGGAGAGAGACCAGGGTGAGTGACAGCCGCACAGAAGCGAGAGCTCAAGCCACACCTGGTTTCCTCTCGGCGGAGGTGAGTGAGAATCAACCCCAAGGGGCCCTGGGGCCCAGCTCCAGAGAGCACCTCCCCTCACCCAGAACAGCGCCCCCCAGTGCGCACACCGCAGAAGTGCAAGCAGTGGCCACACCCCGCATCTTTCCTCCAAGTAACGGTCCCTGTACTGGATATGCTTCCACATCCCTCATCACCTTCCTTCTCCCACACACCCCTCCTCCTGATCCTCATGTCTGTCACCATCGCCAGCGGTCGGCAAACTGCGGCTCCCGAGCCACAGGCGGCTCTCTGGCCCCTGGAGTGTGGCTCTTCCACAAAACACCACGGCCTGGGCGAGTCTATGTTGAAGACGTGGCGTTAGAAGAAGTTTACGTTTAAAAAAAATGTGGCTCTCCAGAGACATGTCCGTCGTTGTCCTGTGGATATTTGGCTCTGTGGGCTGATGAGTTTGCCGACCACTGCACTAGACTGAATTCTTTTTTTTAATATATTTTATTGATTTTTTACAGAGAGGAAGGGAGAGAGATAGAGAGCTAGAAACATCGACCAGCTGCCTCTTGCACACCCCCTACCGGGGATGTGCCCGCAACCAACGTACATGCCCATGACCGGAATCGAACCCGGGACATTTCAGTCCGCTCTACCACTGAGCCAAACCGGTTTCAGCCTGAATTCTTTTTGTAAGTTTGCTCTGGTCTGGCCACTGCCTCTCCCTGCCCTCGCCAGCCTCTGCAAACCTGTGCCCCTTTGCCCCTCCCGTGCCCCCAGGCGGCACTGCCCGGTCATCCTCCGTGTCCTGTCCCCTCTGCACTTTCCCAGTTTGCTGATTTTTCTGCAATTCCTGCAGGACGCCCCGCCCCAGGTCCCCGTGCATTCAAATTCTACCTCCTCCTCAAGGCCCTGAGACCGGTTTGGCTCAGTGGGCAGAGCATAGGCTTGTGGACTGAAGGGTCCCAGGTTCGATTCTGGTCAAGGGCACATGCCTGGGTTGTGGGCTCCATCCCCAGTAGGGGGCGTGCAGGAGGCAGCCAGTCAGTGATCCCCTCCCATCCTGGATGTTTCTATCCCTCTTCCTCTCTGAAATCAATAAAAATGTATTAAAAAAATAAAAAAATAAAGGGAAAGACTAATTCCTTCCTCATCTGTTCCTGCCAGCGGGTGCCTCCCTGGGCCTCCTGGCTGCTATTTTGAACACACGGGCCCCCGTGCCCGCCGTGGGTGGCACCATCAGGAGGCAAGGCCATCAGAGAGGCCTCCAAGCTGAGAACCTGCCTGGGGGGGGAGAGACACAGGGGGGTGGGGTGCGGGGAAGCAGTGTGGCTCCGAGCACCCCACCCCTGAGGCGTCTGGACACCACTGTTTGCTTCGGGCCCCATGATTTATGCCCTGCGGCCGGGCCCTTCGCCGCCCGATTTATGACCACCTGCCCCGGGAAGCATAAATTACTGGCTCCGTGGCAACCTAAATCTCCTGGGCGAGAGGAGAAGGCACCTAGGCTGGCTGCTCTGTCTCCTGGGGGCTTAAGAGCAAAGAGGGGGGGCCTGCAGGGAACCTACGGAATTTCAGGAGAGCGAGGTGGTCCCCGTGACCCTGTGTGCCCACCCTCGCTCTGTGTTTGGATCAGTGATTCTCTGTAAACACAGTCTCCCTTGGAAGGGAAGGGGGGCGGCCCAGCCCACGGGGGGGGGGGGGGGGGGAGGGTCCTTAGGGTGCTGGCATCTCTGACATCCACAGGGGACGGTGCCAGACGCCAAGGGACATGCTGGTGGCAGAGAGAAGCAGACGTGCAGGAGAGGAGGAGGGTCCGTTCCCCCGTGGCTTGGCTGGTGGGACACAGAGCCACCCAGTTCTGCCCTGACTGCTGCCTCATGGAGATCAACATCCAGACCCCGGGTGGTGTGGCTCAGGGGTTGAGCGTCGACCTATGAACCAGGAGGCCATGGTTCGATTCCCGGTCAGGGCACAGGCCTGAGTTGCTGGCTCGATCCCCAGTAGGGGGTGTGTAGGAGGCAGCCGATCAATGATTCACTCTCATCATAGATGCTTCTGACTCTCTCCCTCTCCCTTCCTCTCTGAAATCAATAAAAAAATAAATACATATATTAAAAAAAAAAATAGTGCAATGAATCCACTGTTATCACCCAGATTCTATTTATCAATATTTTGACACATTTTTCCCATGTTATATTTTGTTGTTGTTAATTCTCACCCGAGGAGATTTTTTCCATTGATTTTTGTTTTGTTTTTTTTTTAGAGAGAGTAGGAGAGAGAAGGAGGGAAAGGGGGAGATAGAAATATCAATGTAGATCCATCGATTTGTTGTCTCCTGCACACCTCAGCCTGACTGGGGCTCATGACTGTATGTGCCCTTGACCAAGAATCGAACCTGAGACCCTTAAGTCCCTGGGCCAATGCTCTAACCACTGAACAACCAGCCAGGGTTCCCGTCTTTTTTTTTTTTTTTTTTTTTTTTCTAAAATAATCTGCAGCCCATCCCAGACATCATGTCACTTCCCCACACGCGTTTCACATCTTCGTCCAAACACAGGGATGCCCCTTGCATCCCCGCAATGCCATTATCACACCTCATACGTTCTGGCGTCATCTTGGTCTGTGATAAAAATTTGCCAACATGGCTAAACACTGTGAGTCTGTTTTTTTAATCGGTGTGTCTGCATCGTGAATTCTCAATGAAAAACAAACAAACAAACAAACAAACGAACAGGTGTGCAAGCAGGCACCCCAGGGACCAGCCCCACCCCCACCTCCCCAGAGTACTTCCCAGATCCGAGTCCCTGAGGCCGTGTGTGTGTGTGTGTGTGTGTGTGTGTGTGTGTGTGTGTGGTGGTGGTGGTGGCGTTTGACTGCTCCTTCTTGGAGATATTACAGCCCGTTCCTACCTCTTCAGGGTCTCCAGCGGCTCCTTCCTGCTCATGACGCCCGTGTCCGGGTCCACGGTGGTGAGAAGGCACCTGCGCACACAGGCCCAGAGCGTCACACGGGGACAGAGGCCTGGTCCCGCCCTCCCTGTCCCGGGCAGCCACTCCGGGAGGGTCTTACCTGGAACAGGCCATCACCCTCCTCAGCTCCACGTCCCCGATGAGAAGCTTGTGCCACGAATCCTAGGGGACACAGGACGCAGAGGTCACGTGAGCACTCCAGCGCCCTTACCCCTACGTGCCCCTCGCATCAGAGATGGCAGTTTATTTTATTTATTTTAAAATATATTTTATTGATTTTTTACAGAGAGGAAGGGAGAGGGAGAGAGAGTTAGAAACATCGATGAGAGAGAAACATCCATCAGCTGCCTTCTGCACACTTCCCTCCTATTGGGGATGTGCCCGCAACCCAGGTACATGCCCTTGACCGGAATTGAACCCGGGACCCTTCAGTCCGCAGGCCGACGCTCTATCCACTGAGCCATACCGGCTTTGGCTAAAGATGGCAGAGTTTGCATCAGTCCCGGGAAGACACACAGCTTCCTGCCCCTCTCTCTGCCTTTCACGCATCAGTTCATTCGCCTGAAATTAAATGTCTCCTTTCCTCTCACTTGTCCATCTGTGATGGAAGCCCACCTCCTGCAGGAAGCCGCCCTGATTGATGCTGCCGGACTCAAAGAGGCGGAGAAAGAAGGGGGCAGAAGGAGTGGGGGAAAGCAAGGAGAGGGTCTGGAGAGGCTGTGTCAGATCACTGTGCGTGCGATTGAGGTGGATTAAGACCCTCAGTTCGCCGAAACCAGTGTGGCTCAGTGGATAGAGCATCAGCTTGCGGACTGAAGGGTCCCAGGTTGGATTCCGGTCAAGGGCATGTACCTTGGTTGCGGGCACATTCCTGGTAGGAGGCATGCAAGAGGCAGCTGATCACTGTTTCTCTCTCATTGATGTTTCTAGCTTTCTATACCTCTTTCTCTCAGTAAAAAAATCAATAAAATATATATATTTTTTAAAAGAGTCTACATTACTCTTTTTTAAAAATATATTTTTATTTATTTCAGAGAGAAAGGGAGATGGAGGGAGAGAGAGACAGAGACAGAAACATCAATGTAGAGAAAGAATCATTGATTGGCTGCCTCCTGCACGCCCCCCCACACTGGGGATCAAGCCCATAACCCGGGCATGTGCCCTGACCGGGAATCGAACCGTGACCTCCTGGTTCATAGGTCGATGCTCAACCACTGAGCCACACCAGCTGGGCAGTGTGTATTAGTCTTGGTATGTGTATTGCAGGCTTTTCTTTTAAGTCATGAAATGGACCCCGTAACTGCAATATTTCGCGACAATCCAAAAAGCTGAACAGCTCGGTACAGAGCAGCCCCGGCCTGTACTGTGTGCATTTTTCCACCAGGGGGCACCGACATCACACAAAAGCACATCTCTGCCTCGTCTATTCCTGTGACGCCCCCAACCCGGATCGGGTGCAAAGGAAATTAAAAAAAAAAAAAAAAAATGAGCTTTAGAAATAATCGAATGTCACTTCAAAGACTCTCAGGCCTTTAAGTAAAAAGTTAAATCCAAGGAAAAAGGCCAAGAAAGCTCACGTTACCTCTGCATACTCGCCGCAGCCCGAAATGAGGATATTGGGCCTGAAGTTCGTTGCCTTGACTTTCCGCTCCAGCCTGGAGTTGAGATCCGCCAGCGAAGCCTCAGACAGGAGCAGGAGCGGGCTGGCGTCTGAGTACGCGACCTGATGGAGAGACAAACCATTACCGTGTTTCCCCGAAAATAAGACATCCTCCGAAAATAAGACCTACTTACAGGTTTCCTTCTGAGTGAAATATAGGGCATCCCCCCGAAAATAAGGCCCCCCACAGGCTAACCATGAGAGAATTGGTCCACTGATTCTGAAAGAAATGGAGTCACAAGAAATTCACCAGGAAATTCAGGAATTGGATTGTGAGGATGATGTTCCAGAAGATGATGACATGATTGTCCTTGAATAAATGAGTAAATTCTTGATACTGTAGGATTCTCAGTCTGTCTGGTTTGTGTTGACAACTACCGTACTACCGTACCGTATACAGGTAGTAAATTTCCTTTATTTTCATTTAACAATAAATGTGTACCGAATTCTTCTTCATGGAAAAATAAGACAGCCCCTTAAAATAAGACCTAGTGCATCTTTGGAGCAAAAATTAATATAAGACACTGGTGTCTTATTTTCGGGGAAATGGGGTATTACACAAAGGATTTCTCAGGGGTCAGGCGGGTCTAAACCTCAGAACCTGCTCTTCTCTCCACGCCCCCCACCTCCAATCTCTTTAAATATTTCTCTAGTTCATTTAAAATTTTTATTGATCTCAGAGAAGAAGGGAGAGAGACAGAGAAACATTAACTGCATCCATGATGAGAGAGGATCACCGATCAGCTGCCTCCTGCACACCCGCCGCTGGGGATCGAGCCTTAGACCCGGGCCTGTGCCCTGACTGGGAAGTGAACCGAGACCTCCTGGCTCATAGGTCGATGCTTAACCACTGAGCAACACAGGCCGGGCCTTTTTAATAGAAAAGTCACAGTGATGCGGAAGGCCTTGCAGATAACGGGAATTATATGATGGAGGGACGTGGACGTGACCTTGGGGTCTTGGAGCTGTCGGCGGGCAAGTGCCCTTGGGGAGGTCACTCCAGCTTTCCCAGCCTCTGGTTTCTCACGGTTAATATCTTAGCTGACAATCAGGCGGTTGGGCTCGATGACCCCATTGTGTGTGAATAAAAAAATCATTCATTGATTCCACAGATATTTATTTACGCAACCTGCACATCCGTGTTAAAGACTCTTGCTGGCCCTGGCCAGTTTGGCTCAGCGGACAGAGCATCATCGGCCTGCGGACTGAAGGGTCCTGGGTTTGATTCCGGTCAAGGGCACATGCCCAGATTGGAGGCTCGGTCCCCCAGTAGGGGGCCTGCAGGAGGCAGCCGATCAATCATTCTCTCTTATCACTGATGTTTCTGTCTCTCACACTCTCCCTTCCTCTCTGAAATCAATACAGAAAATAAATAAATAAAAGATTCTTGATGACAGTGACTTGTTGAATGGCCCTAGTAACTGAACTACACAACAGCGTGCTCCCAACCCCACTGTCACCATGACTCGGTGCAGCCTAGTTCCTGGAAGAGCCGGTGTCGTCATTTCAGTCTGTGGGGACACACATCTCTCACCTGGTCTGTGGGCCGGAACGGGTCCATTATCTGGTGAGACTTTCTGGGCGGCATGTGAGGCTCGAAGTGCACTAGGCGGTAGGGTTGGGCCTTCAGGAAGCTGGTGATCCACTGGGCTGCCGCCTCGCCGCAGTCCCTGCCCTGGATCTCCAGGCCGTGCACCCTGCAGGGGTGCGGGGGGAGGGGGGGTGAGGAGGAGTGAAGACTGAGCCTGGCTTTGCAAATCTGGGGACCTTACCATGCCCCACCCACATAGAGAACCTGCCCACACTGTGATGTCACCATCATCCCTTCATTATCGGGAGATGTGATGTTCACCTGTCCCTGCTTCTGTGAATATCCAGTTTTCCTTGATTTTTTTTTTTTACAGAGAGGAAGAGAGAGGGATAGTTAGAAACATCGATGAGAGAGAATCATCCATCAGCTGCCTCTTGCACCCACCCTCCTACTGGGGATATGCCCGCAACCAAGGTATAATACATGCCCTTGACCAGAATCGAACCTGGGACCTTTCAGTGCACAGGCTGATGCTCTATCCACTGAGCCACACCGGTTTGGGCATCTTTTGTCAAATATTGATCGACTTTGTAGGCGTGGGTTTATTTCTGGGCTCTCGATTCTGTTCCGTTGATCTGTTGTCTAGTATTTTTATGCCGGTAATGTTTTGATTATTGTAGCTCTGTAGTATGGTTTGAAATCAGGAAGTGGGATGCCTTCGGCTTTGTTCTTTCTTTCTTTTGTGTCTCCCCCCTCCCCCTAAGATTGCTTTATTCGGGGTATTTCGTGGTTCTATGCACATTTTAGAATTGTAGTCTTCTACTTCTGTGGCAAATGCCATTGGAATTTTTGGGTAGGGATTGCACTGAATTTGTAGATGACTTTGGGTCGTATGGACCAGTGGATTCTTGATATCTTTGCCCCGAAAGTCTGAGCATTTCTCATTTGCAATTTCCAAACAGGTTCTTGTTTACTCTTTGGGGCAGGGGTCAAAGTCTATACAGGATCATGCAGAACATTTTCACATCATTGCAGATGGGTTAAAAATTAAGGGATAAAAATTTTCACCACCAAGAATTATGTTTCTAGCTTCCTCTATCTTTCTCTATTCCTCTCTGTAAAAAATCAATAAAATATTTTTTTAAAAAAATACAAAATTGTTTTTTAAAAAGGACTTGGAATCCTTCGCTAATTGCTGACCACCTTTCTCAGGATTCTCTCTGAAGGTCAAACGTTCTCGACACACGCACACCAGGGCTGAGAAGGACTGTCGGCTCACCTGCACTTGAGCACGGGGTTGGTGGCAGGCGTCTCGACGGGCAGCAGCAGGTCCTGCATGTAGGCCCCGCTGAGGGTCAGCGTGTCACCCTCGCAGGTCAGGGACACCAGCACCAGGCGCGGCTCCTGGCGGGCGGTCACCATGGTCCCCGCCTCATTGATCACCAGCCAGAACCTGCCAATTTAAAAAACAAGATGTGCATGGACCGCCCTGGCAGGCTGCCCACCCGTTGTGGTGACCCCAATCATAAAATTATTTTTGCTGCTACTTCGTAACTGTCCTTTTGCTACTGTTATGAATCGTAATGTAAATATCTGTGTTTTCCGATGGTCTTAGGCGACCCTGCTAGCGGTTCTCAACCTGTGGGTCGCCTAAGACCATCGGAAAACACAGATATTTACATTACAGTTCATAGCAGTAGCAACATTGGCTATGAAGTAGCAACGAAAATAATTTCATGGTTCAGGGCCACCACAACATGAGGAGCTGTATGAAAGGGTCGAGGCATTAGGAAGGTTGAGAACCACTGCTCTAGAATGTCTGTCTCCCAATGGGCTTGCCGGGAAAATCCATCATCATTTTTTGCATTTTCAGCTCTAGCTCCTGACCTCCCCAAACCCTTCCTGGTGCCCCTTCTCCTGCGTCCTGGCACCGGTCACGCTGGGTCAGCTGCCCCGTAGGACCGCATCCCCGGGTCACGTTGCTTGGCAGCAGGTCAGGGAAGCGTGCACCCCCGTGCCCGGTACAAATGCCAGCTCTTACGATCGCCCTTTGCACTGTGAGCTCAGTGCATCTCTTTCCAACGGGTACAGCACACTGGCAATGACCTTGACCTCTGCAAAGTCAATGCTACCCTCCCCCGGAGTCCTTATGCAAACCCTGGGAGAGCTGGGGCTGCTGGCTTTCTCCCTGCAGCCAGGAGGCATCGCTCAGCTTTCCACGGTGTCACGTCGCCCTCTATCGGGGAGAGGAAGGAAGTGACAGGCCCTGAGCCCCGTGTTACCCACAGAAGCTGTGAGGGCTGCCGCGGGGAGGAAGGAGTATGGGGTGCAGACGAACCATGAGACCAGGGTGGCTTACGTCATTTAATATAATGTTCTCTAGATGTATCTATGCTATAGCATATATTAGAACTTCCTTCCTGAAGCCAGACCCCGAGGAGGACAAGGCCCTTGCTCTGGGCCTTTACAGTCTTGGCTGAACCCCAAGAATTCCCAGGGATCGTGCCTACCCAATGGGAACCCCTCTTCTCCACGAACCAGGACCCGAGGGAACCCGAGTCCTGCCTGCCCAATGCACGCAGCTCTGAGCCGGGTTCTTACCCCATAAAAACCAGCTGGAGAGACTTAGGGGGAAGATTAGCTCAGCACATGTGTTTTGTGTTTGCTTGTTTTTAACGGATGCAGTAACATGACAACGCAACCGCGCTTTGCAAGCTGCAAGAAACCCGAGCGTCAAGTTTCCAACCTTATCCTGTGGCGGCGGCCTGGGGGCGCTCTTTGGTTGGGGCTGGGAGGTGGCTCCAAGTTACCCCAAGTTCTCAAGAGAGAGTGAGAAAAAGTAGCGAAGCAGAGGGGCATGGGCGGTGCGGAGGGGGATGGGGGAGGGAAATCCTGGCTCCGGGCTTCCGTTGGACATGCCTGGGGACCCATGCCACACCTCAGCAGGAGCGCAAGATGCAAGATGCAAGAGCCCTTGACAGGTGGAAAGCCAGCCAGCTGGGGACAGCAGGTGTTCTCAGGTCAGCCCCAGGCGATGCATCCCTGTCTCTTTCCCTTGTCCCACCCTCTCCCGGTTCCCGGGAGGACCAGTGAGCGCCCACCCCGTCCTCAGCTGGTCCCCGCTGCCCATCTCCATCCCCAACCCCATCCCCATCCCCAACCCCATCCCGGGAGGACCTGTGAGCGCCCACCCCGTCCCCAGCTGGTCCCAGATGCCCATCCCCATCCCCATCCCCATCCCCATCCCGGGAGGACCTGTGAGCGCCCCTGCAGCCTCCCGCGCCCACCCCGTCCCCAGCTGGTCCTCCATGCCCATGCCCATCCCCATGCCCACCCCCACCCCGCGGAGCCGGTACCTGTCCCGCAGGGGACCACAGCGCAGCCCCAGCGCGGTGCACTCGGCCTCGCTCACCGCCACGCCCTTGCCGGACTTGAGCGGGTAGATCCACAGCTCGGCCACGGTGCCCACCTGCCGCCGGCGCCCCCCGCGCAGCACCCGGCGCCAGAGGCCCTTGCCCAGCGCCAGGACGCCCAGCCCGAGGCCCAGCGCCACGGCGCCCAGGCCCAGGCCCAGCGCGGCCGTGCCCAGCCAGGAGGCCCGCGGCGGCGCGGGGAGGCGCAGCACCCGCACGTAGAGGTGGCTGCCCGCCGGGGTGCCCATGGCCGGGGCGCGCGGGGAGCCGGCCGGGCACCGCGGTCACGTGCGCGGCTGCCCCAGCTTGGGGGTGCAGGGAGGGGTGGGGTTAGGGTGGTGACCCTTGGACCGAGCCCTGGAGGGCAGCTCCGGAAGCTCCGCCCTCCCGGCCAATCAGAGGCCCGCGATCGCCCTAGGGGGCGGGGTCAGGGGCGGGGTCAGGGGCGGGGTGGGGGCGCGCTGGCATCCGGTGCCCACTGGCTGCTGCTAGGCAGGCGCGTGACCCAGGCAGGCTGCCCGTTGCCCAAGGATCGATCTGCTTACTCGAGGCCTGTTTTTTTTTTTTTTTAAATATATATATTTTATTGATTTTTTACAGAGAGGGAGAGAGAGAGTTAGAAACATCGATGAGAAACACCGATCAGCTGCCTCCTGCACCCCCCCCACCGGGGATGTGCACGCAACCAAGGTACATGCCTTTGACCGGAATCAAACCTGGGACCTTTCACTCTGCAGGCCGACGCTCTATCCACTGAGCCACACCGGTTTCAGCTCATGGCCTGTTTTATCCAAACGAAAAGGGGCCAAAAAGGGAACATGTGCAAGAGAAAGCCTGCGTTCGAGCTAGAAACCAGGCGGCGAGCAGCTCCCGGGCGTGGGGAGAGCGGGGAGCAGGTGCACCCAGGAGTCTATGCTACCTTCCCAGGGGTCTGGGAGCAGATGAATCTGAGCTATTATTCATTCTCCAACCTCAGGCCACCGCCCTCTCCCACCCCCAACATCCAGGAATCGTGTTCAGGGCACACAGATCAGCGTTGCTGCAGCTATTGGGGTGCATCCGTGGGCTAATGAGCTCTCCCCCTCCCACCCCCCAATGTTGGGTGGTGGGAGGCCTGGGAAGATAGAGGGATAGCACAGTCCAGAACGCAGGGCTTTGGATCCCATATTCTCTATAGAAAAAACAGCTCCAGACCTTCGATGTGGTGGATTTCTATTTCTCTCTTCCTAATTTCTCTCCAGAATTTTTAAAAAATATATTTTTATTGCCGAAACCAGTTTGGCTCAATGGATAGAGCGTCAGCCTGGGGACTGAAAGGTTCCAGGTTTGATTCCAGTCAAGGGCATGTGCCTTGGTTGCGGGCACATCCCCAGTAGGGGGTGTGCAAGAGGCAGCTGATGGATGATTCTCTCTCACTGATGTTTCTAACTCTCTATCCCTCTCTCTCCCTCTCTGTAAAAAATCAATAAAATATATTTTAAAAAAATAAAATAAAACAAGAAAGCCCTGGAAACAGGTTCATACATACCAAAGAGGAAGTACATTTATTAATATGAAAGGAACCACAAAATTATACGTCTGCGAATTCATTCACATATTTATTACTTCAGTGAGAATTTCTATTGCCATCATACCAAAAAAGTTCATTTTTCCTGGTTATCAAATTAACAATGATTTGTGCCTAAAAATCTATGGGCAGCCTTCTTTCTTCCCACTCCACTCTCCAAGTTCCATTCTCTTTTAGATCCCAGTTCTCTTCTTGATCACAGCTGGATTTCCACAGTTGCACAAATACTTGTATTCGGCTTAAGAGAGGCATAATTGAATATAAAAATAAGTTTTATAAAATAACTGCCCTACTCAAGTACAGCCGGATTCCATGGTGGTCGGGTCAAAAGTACATGAATGGAAGGTCCATAGGACTCAATAGCCACGTAAAACCAACGAATAGAGCCCTGGCCGGTATGCTCAATGGTTAGAGCATCCACCCTGCGGGGGTGGGGGTGGGGGTGGGGGGATTGAAGGTTGTGGGTTTGATTCCCAGTGAAGGGCACATACCTGGGTTCAATCTCCCACCCCAGGCAGGCCCAGTTTGAGAGGCAACCAACCAATGAGTCTCTCTCTGCCCCTCCCTCCCTTCCACTCTCTCTAAAAAAATCAATTAAAAATATATCCTCGTGTGAAGAACCGGCTCACAGAATTTTGTGTATTCATCCATAAAGGCACATCAGGAAACCTGCTGTTCTTCCTTTCGCCTAAAACAGGGAAGGCGAGGTAATAAAATGTAAACGTTTTTGGAAAAATCGGGCAGCTTTTCAGCAGATTCTTTATCCTTTCTTCCCTCGTCAGAATTAATGTCAGAAGTGGAAGAGCTCCAGTACCATTCAAAACAATTCTATAGATGATTTTGTTCATTGAAACAGTCTTCCTCGCCTAAAATCTATATAACCTTCTTATCCCCAAATCACCTCTAATACTTTCCTTGCATTAACTCGGAGCAGGAATAACTCCAAAAAGTCAAAACAATGAAGGTTCGTGTCAGGGGGAAGATGATCGGAGGTGTTGTTATTGTAGCTAAAATCCTGATGGATGTCTCCTGGACGCTTACATCTGGGAAAATAACAAGAGTGTCTGATTATTTGCTTTTCTTTCTCGTCCTGCCCATATACGGAATTCAAATTCCCAACACAACAGCCACTTATCAAAATGCAGGAAATAGGAACTATGTCTTGCATCAAATCATGGAAAAAAAGTTGAGTTAAGCCGGGACCGGTGTGGCTCAGTGGATAGAGCGTCGGCCTGCGGACTGAAGGGTCCCAGGTTCGATTCCGGTCAAGGGCATGGACCCTGGTTGCGGGCACATCCCCAGTGGGGGGTGTACAAGAGGCAGCTGGTCGATGTTTCTCTCTCATCGACGTTTCTAGCTCTCTGTCCCTCTCAATTCCTCTCTGTGTAAAATCAATAAAAAAAATATATTAAAAAAAAAATTGAGTTAAGATGGAATCTCCCACCCAGTTCTGCCAACAGCTCAGAGCGAGGGCTATCTCTCCCAGGACATGGGTGTGTGTGTGTGTGTGTGTGTGTGTGTGTGTGTGTGCAGATGGGAAGAGCCCTTTGGAAAGCAATTGGTCAAGATGCTAAAAAAAAAAAAAAATATGCCGAGACCCCCATGAGTCAATAATTCCACTTTAAAAATGGAACTTTGAGGAAAACACTTCATTTTAAATGCTCTGCATACGAACACATGGACCGTAATACTATTTCTTAACAAAACCGGCGATAGTCCAACTGTCAAAAATACTGTAAGATGATGGAATGTTACGAAGCCATCAAAAAAAAAAATGGCATTTGAGCCTGGCCAGTGTGGCTCAGTGGTTGAGCATCGAACTGGGAAGTCCCAGTTCGATTCCCGGTCCGGGCACATGCCTGGGTTGCAGGCTCGATCTCCAGTGTGGGGCGTGCAGGAGGCGGCTGATCAATGATTCTCTTATCATTGATGTTTCTCCATCTCCCTTCCTTTCTGAAATCAATAAAAATATATTTTTAAATGACATTGGAATAGATTGGAAGGCTACGAAAGTGCTTATGATACATACTTCTGTGTGTGCATATATATATATATATATACTGTATATCTTATAGATACATGATATATGTAAGATATATACATATATAATACATATATACATATATACATATATATATACATATACATATATACACGTATACACACACACACACACATATATATATGATGCCCCAAAAATGTGTACACACTTTGAATGATTATTAATTCCAATGTGTTAAATCTGAAAAGAAACATCAGTTGAGCTATCTGTTGTTACACTATGTATACATTTTTGGGGGACTGTGTTTGTATATGTGTGTGTGTGTGTGTAGCATATGATATATACCGCATATCAGAGACAGAAAAAAATAAGTATGTAGCTGTCGCGGGTCGCTCACCTTAATGGTCTTATTCTGAATAATACCCGCTAGAGAGCTGGGCACACGTGCCCGTCACTGTAGCGGCCCCAGCATCAGCCCCTTATATGCCCTGGAGAGTGGGATGGGCGAGTCCCGGTGGGGGAATACAGATGACTGAGGGCATTAAAAATAAAGGGCATTTCACCGAAACCGGTGTGGCTCAGTGGTAGAGCGTCGGTCTGTAGACTGAAAGGTCCCAGGTTCGATTCCGGTCAAGGGCATGTATCTTGGTTGTGAGCACATCTCCGGTAGGGGGTGTGCAAGAGGCAGCTGGTCGGTGTTTCTCTCTCATCGATGTTTCTAGCTCTCTATCCCTCTCTCTTCCTCTCTGTAAAAAAATCAATAAAATATATTTTAAAAATAAATAAAGGGCATTTCCGTCTCCACAGGTCAGAATGCAAGCTGCTCACCTTCCCCACAAAACGTAGAAACATCTGAAGGTGACAAAGCGTGGCCGGGACTAAGGCCCCGCCTTCCACAGCACAGCTGGCCCTTCCCCACGTCACTCACCATCTTGTACACGGGGTCGCCCACTTTCAAACTTCCAATTTTTTCCACCGAATAATACATCCCAAACAGCGGGGACGACTTGTAGATCGGCTGCTCCGAAGGATTACACAGGCGGTAGCTGAAAGAAGCCGAAATCCATCCTCAGGAGCCAAAAAGCATTAATAACCTAAGTGCTTCGGCCCTGGCCGATGTGGCTCAGTGAATAGAGCGTCAGCCTGTGGACCGAAGGGTCCCTGGTTTGATTCCCATCAAGGGCACGTACCTCGGTTCCAGGCTCCTCCCCCAGCCCGGGGCCCTGATCAGGGCTCATGCAGGAGGCAACCAATCAATGTGTTTCTCTCGCATCAGTATGTCTCTCTGACTTTCCCTCTCTCTTCCACTCTGTCTAAAAAAAATCAATGGAAAAGGTTTTTGGGTGAGGATTAAAAAATAAAAAATAATAACTTAAGGGCTTTTCATAGGATTCAAGCTTTCACCCCGGGCTGGCCATAGCAACTTCTCTTTCTCATTAATGTTTCTCTCTCTCCTTCTCCCTCCCTCTCCTTTTCTCTCTCTCTAAAAATCAATAAAAACATTTATATATATATATTTAAATATATTTCATTGATTTTTACAGAGGGGAAGGAAGAGGGATAGAGAGCTAGAAACATCGATGAGAAAGAAACATTGACCAGCTGCCTCCTGCACACCTCCTACTGGGGATGTGCCCGCAACTAGGGTCCATGCCCTTGACCGGAATCGAACCTGGGACCCTTCAGTCCGCAGGCTGATGCTCTATCCACTGAGCCACACCGGTTAGGGCATAAAAACATATATATAATGAAAAGATGCATCCAGAAACAAAGAGGAAGCAGCACTCCCAAGAACCGATAGGCACAAGCCAAGCGGAAGGCAGAGTGGAAGGTGCCCAAGCAGAGCACCTGCACCCGCCGGTAGCTCTCGGTGGGGATCATGTTAAAAACACACGGGACCCGTGTCCTACCTCTTCAGGGTCTCCAGGGGCTCCTTCCGGTCTATCACTCCGGTGTCGGGGTCCACCGTGGTCATGATGCACCTGTCGGGCAGGAGCCGCGGGTCAGGTGACGATGAAGAACCGATGATGAAGAACCCCCACTCCCCAGGGGCCAGGTCTCGCGAGAAAGTCCTTACCTGGGGCAAGCCAAAACCTTTTTCATTTCCATGCTGCCAATCTGGATTTCATCCCAGGTGTCCTAGGAGAAGGGGGAACAAGCACTATCTGTTGAATTAAGGCTTCTTTCGTCTTTTTTATTTTTTTAAATTATTTTTATCCAGATGGCTGCATAGCTCGCTCTTTACTTCACCACGGCCTCATTTTATTTTATTATTTTTTAAATAAATCTTTATTGTTCAGATGATTACATATGTTCCTCTTTTCCGCCCCATAGCTTCCCTCCACCTGATTTCCCACCCCACCCCATGCCCTTACACACACACCCCCGTCGCTGTCCTCATCCACAGGTGTAAGATTTTTGTCCAGTCTCTTCCCTCAGACCCCCTTCCCTCAGACTCGTAGGGGTGTCGAACTCAATCAGAGAAGGGGCCAAAATCTAAAATCCAGACTAAATCGCGGGCCGAATGGTTTACTGAACAGTCATAAACTGACAATGTCATAAACTGACAGCGGAGTGCAGTGATGACAGCGCGGTGCGGGCCACATTGCAAGGCCTGGTGGGCTGGATTTGGCCCGCGGGCCTTGTGTTTGACACATGTGCCCCAGAGAATTGTCAGTCCACTCCCTTCCTATGCCCCCGATTCTATTCTATTCACCAGTTTATTCTGTTCCTCAGATTTTTTTTATTTTTAAATATTTTTTATTGATTTCAGAGAGGAAGGGAGAGGGAGAGATAGATAGATAGATAGCTAGATAGATAGATAGAGGGAGAGGGAGAGGAAGAGAAAGGGAGAGAGAGAAACATCAATGATGAGAGAGAATCAGCTATCTCATCGATGTTTCTAATTCTCTACCCCTCTCTCTTCCTCTCTGTGAAAAATCAATAAAATATATTTTAAAAAAAACAAAAAAAAAACAAAACAGGGAGCCACTGACCTCCTCGAACGCCTCACAGCCCGTCACCACGATGTTGGGCCGGAACTGGTCCATCTTCACCTTCTTCTCCAGCCTGGTGTTCAGGTCGGCCAGGGAGGCCTCGGAGATGATGTGGATCGGGCTGCCGTCCGAGTACGCCACCTGCACCAAGAGCACGGCCCCGTCAGGCCTGGCCGCCTTCTGACAGTCCCGGGGTCAACAGCACAGCTAAGCCAAGTCTGCACTCAAGCCCTGGCTGGTGTGGCTCAGTGGATAGAGCATTGGCCTGCGGGCTGAAGGGTCCCAGGTTCCATTCTGGTCAAGGGCACATGCCTGGGTTGCGGGCTCCATCCCCAGTAGGGGGTGTGCAGGAGGCAGCCGATCCATTATGCTCTCTCATCATTGATGCTTCTCTCTCTCTCTCTCTCTCTCTCTCTCCCCCTTTTCCTTCCTCTCTAAAATCAGTAAAAACATATTTTTTGCCAAAAGCGGTTTGGCTCAGTGGATAGAACGTCGATCTGCAGACTGGAAGGTCCCAGGTTCGATTCCGGTCAAGGGCACGGTTGCGGGCACATCCGCGGTAGGGGGCGTGCAGGAGGCAGCTGATGGATGTTTCTTTCTCATCGATGTTTCTAGCTCTCTATCTCTCTCCCTTCCTCTCTGTAAAAATTCAATAAAAAATATTTTTAAAAAACACACATTTTTTTTAAATTCTAGAAGCAAAACCACCCGAGTGCAGAAGCAGGGAAGGGATGCTTCGAGCTTGGAAATGGCCAAGTCAGCTCTGGGCTTGGGGCGGGGGATCAGCCAGGCTGGGGGTCCACCCCCCCAACCCCTTTTCCTCCTCATTCCGCACTCCAGCGACCCATAGGTGATCCCCCTCCCACATCATCATCATCATCATCATCATCATCATCATCAAACAGGGGAAGCGTCTGCGGCCAGTCAGCTCCTCCGGAGTAGGGATGTCCTTCCGCTGCCACCATCCCCCTCAACATGCATTTCATGAAGCACCTACTGCGTGCCAGCCTTGTTCCAGGCGGGAAAACTGCACAGAACAACGCAGGTGCAAGGCCATGCACTCAGGGAGCCTGGGGATCGGGGGGCCTTGGGGAGGGGGTGGGAGAGACACCCCGAGGAGCTTGCATGCTTTTGTAAACCTTATTTCACTGCAGGACCAAAGGCTGGGGCGCAGTGTCTTCACTGGAGGTGCCTTCCCAGCACCCGACAAAACCGTCCCGAGCTGCCTGTGGGAGCAGCGCTGGACCGGGGAGAAGCCTGCTTCTGAAATGTTAGGAAACCTGCGTTTAGCCCCCCAGAGGAACCTCTCACGTTCACCTCTCCACCCCAGCTGTTTTCTCCTGAGTGCCTAAGCGTCACTCCTGGCTCCTCCCCGCACAGGGGTCCCCCACATTCCATCCTCTAGGCCAGTGTTTCCCAAGCTTCTCTCATGATGAGAATCACCGGGCGGAGCTGTTAAACTACAGATTCCCGGATCCCAACGAAGAAGTGCTAAACTGGAATTTTTGGGGAGCATAGAGGTTAAAAGCACTAGTTAAGTATACAATGTTACCTACCGTGTTTCCCCGAAAATAAGACATCCTCCGAAAATAAGACCTAGCGCATGCAAAGATGAGACATACCCTGAAAATAAGACCTAGCGCAACTTTGGGAGAAAAAAAATTAATATAAGACACTGTCTTATTTTCGGGGAAACAGGGTATAAGTTCCCAAAAATTCCAGTTTAGCACTTCTTCGTTGGGATCCGGGAATCTGTAGTTTAACAACTCCACCGGGTGATTCCCATCATGAGAGAAGCTTGGGAAACACTGCTCTAGGCATCTCACTGCCCTCTCCATCCCCAACACCTGCCCAGGTGGTACCCTAGTGCCACTCACCTGGGCCAGAATACCCTTCCCTGCCTGGGGTCCCCCAGAGAGGCTCTGAGGGGGCCCAGGAGGAGGCAGAAAGAGCAGGGTGGCGGGCGGGAGGTGATGGAGGGGGGCAGGGGAGGGGCGGGCCTCTGGCCGCTCACCTGGTAGTTCTGCACAAAAGACGGGAAAATGCTCCTGGACGCCCGTCCCTTCATGCTCTGCTCAAACTGAACCAGCCTGAAGGGTTCTGACTTCAAGAAGCCGGTGAACCACTGGGCCGCCTCGTCGCCGCAGTCCCTGCCCTTAATGTCCAGGCCAAAGATCCTGCAGGGGCGATAAGAGGGACCGGGGTCACGGCCTGCACCGGCGGGTCCCGGGCAGCAGGTGGGGTCCTCGGAGCCCGAGGCTCTGCCTTTCTCAGCTGCTGGACCGGGGACCACAGGGATTCAGGATGCTTTTGAAGGAGGACAAGGAGGCAACGCTGCATAGAAGTCATTCTGCTGGAACAGAAAGAGACAGACCCTAAAGGTTGGCTCTTCCCACACTTTCCGTGTTGGTACCAATCACACTTTTTAAAAAATATATATATTTTATTGATTTTTTACAGAGAGGAAGGGAGAAGGATAGAGAGCTAGAAACATCAATGAGAGAGAGAGATATTGATCAGCTGCCTCCTGCACACCTCCCACTGGGGATGTGCCCACAACCAAGGTACATGCCCCTGACCGGAATCGAACCTGGGAACCTTCAGTCTGCAGGCCGACGCTCTATCCACTGAGCCAAACCGGTTTCGGCCAATCACACTCTTGGATCGTCTATATTTGTGATGCTTTGCCACCTCAGGGCTTTGCTGATTCAAAAGCAAGTGCCCTCCCAGGGCTAGAGGTAGGAAACCACTGGACTTCCATACCCATGCCCACAGAGAGCCTCAGCTCCAGCCACCTCCTCTGCTGCTTTTAAACCCCGGCCCCCATTCCGTGCCCTAATCACCCAGAGCCCAAAGGTGCCAGGCTACCAGGGGGCAGCCCCTCCGTCCCAGCACCCACTGAAATTCTCCACCCCCGCCAATCCTAAGTCCTTCCTCTGGAAAGGACAGTAAAGGCTCTTGCTCACTTCTTTCCTGTCCCCTCTGCCTCCTGACCAGCCTGGAGCGCCCCCGTGTGGCCCTGCGCGGCTTGGCACCCTGTGTTTAGGGACTAGCAAATACAGTATATATTTTTTATATATAAAATATTTCTTTGTCACAGTCATTTCCTCACCTTCGAGTCTTACCACGTCTGATTAAAACAATTCCCAGCTGGACAAATATGTGATACCTTTATCAATCAAGAAACTTAAACAAACAAACAAAAAAAGCATTCCCAGGGTACCAGCCAGCTTGGCTCAGTGGTTGAGTATCGACCTGTGAACCAGGAGGTCACGGTTCGATTCCTGGTTGGAGCACATGCCCTGGTTTCGGGCTCGGTTTCCAGTGTGTGGGGGGCGTGCAGGAGGCAACCAGTCAATGATTTTCTCTCATCCTCGATGTCTCTATCTCTCTCTCCCTCTCCCTTCCACTCTGAAGTCAATAAAAAAATATATTTTTAAAACAATTCCCAGGTGCCCTAACCGGTTTGGCTCAGTGGATAGAGCGTCGGCCTGCGGACTGAAAGGTCCCTGGGTTCGATTCTGGTCAAGGGCATGTTCCTTGGGTTGCGGGCACATCCCCAGTGTGGGGTGTGCAGGAGGCAGCTGATCGATGTCTCTCTCCCGTCGATGTTTCTGACTCTCTCTCTCCCTCTCCTTTCTTCTCTGAAGTCAATAAAAATATATTTAAAACAATTCCCAGGTCCCTTCAAGCAATAGCCTGCACCTGATCACTCCTGATTCCAACTCAGTCTAGACTGCTCCTAAACACTTCCTTCATCAGACTCGTCCCCTCCTGGGCAAAGAGGGGGTTCAGGGAGGAGCCTAGGAGGGGGGCTGGGCCTGTCGTAGGGGGCCCCAAGCAGAGCACCTGCAGTTGTGCACCCGGTTGGAGGAAGGCAGCTTGGTGGGCAAGACCAGCTGCTCGGCGAAGTCGGGCGCGCTGAAGACCAGGCAGTCGTCCTCGTAGGCGATGGAGACCAGGACCAGGCGGGGCTCCTGCCGGGCTGAGACCATGTGTCCGTCTTCCTTAATCACCAGCCAAAACCTGCGATAAAAGAGCCAGGGCACAATCAGGATACCCTCTTCTTCCCCCCCCCCCCCATCTCCCTCAGGGCTGCCCTCTGCGGTTCTCTTTCATCAAATCCTCGCCCTGGGACCGGACACGGTGGGGAACCCCTATGTCCCAGCACCCACTGGGGCCCCAGCGAGGCCAGAGCCAGGGCCCTGCAGCCAGCCAGGGCGTTGGGTTCAGCGTTGCTCCAGGCCGCCCCCTAGTGGCCATGGCAGTTTATGTTTCTGCTTGTGGAGCCAAAAGCGAAGACAGCAAGCTCACAACCAGGTCAGACTCAGTCCTTCTGGCCAGAAGGAACTTTGACCCCGGCCTACCTCCCCCAATCTGGCTCAGGCATGAACTTGACCTTCCCAAAACCAGGTTTACCACCTGGTTTTGCGTTTGACCCTGTGGCAAACCTCTATTCTCCTTCCGGAGGGGGAATGGGGGAAAGATAACGGTAAACCCCCTTCCCCTCCGGACTCCCCCGACCCCAACCCCAGCAGGTTCCGCGCTGACAAGCCCTTCCCCAGCCCCCCATCTCCCCGGGAGCTGCCTTCTGCGTTTCTCTTTCATCAAACCCTCGCCCTGGGACTGGACCCAGCAAGGCCAGAGCCAGGGACCCTGAAGCCAGGGCTTTGGGTTCAGCGTTGCTCCAGGCCGCCCCCTAGTGGCGATAGCAGTTTATGCCAAAAGCCAAGACAGCAAGCTCACAACCAGGGCAGACTCAGTCCTTCTGGCCAGAAGGAACTTTGACCCCGGCCTACCTCCCCCAATCTGGCTCAGGCATGAACTTGACCTTCCCAAAACCAGGTTTACCACCTGGTTTTGCGTGTGATCCTGTGGCAAACCTCTACTCTCCTTCCGGAGGGGGAATGGGGGGAAGATAACGGTAAACCCCCTTCCCCTCCGGACTTCCCCGACCCCAGCCCCAGCAGGTCCCGCGCTGACAACCCCCCCCCCCGTCCTCACCCCCTTCCACCCCCGATCCGGCGCCCGCTCCCCCTACCTGTCCCGCAGGCGGCCGCAGCGCAGCCCCAGCGCCGTGCCCTCGGCCTCGCGCACCGCCACCCCCTTGCAGGACTTGACCGGGAAGATCCACAGCTCGGCCACGGTGCCCACCTGCCGCCGCCGCCGGGGCCGCCGGGCCCGCCGCCGCCAGAGCACCGCGCCCAGCGCCGCGGCGCCCAGGCCCAGCGCGGCCGCCCCGAACCAGGCGGCCCCGGGCAGCGCGGCCCGGCGCGGGCCCCCGAGGCGGCCCAGCAGCTGCGAGCCCGCCGCGCCCATGGCGGAGGGTGGCGGGCAGGGACCTGGGAGGCAGCACGGACCTCGGAGGGAGCAGGGAGCACCGGGAGCTGCAGGCCCGGAGGAGGGGAGGGAGGAGCCGGGCTCGGCCCAGCCCCCGGGGAGGAGGGGGCACAGGCCACCCGCGCGCCCAGGGCGGAGGGGAAGGCAGGGACCGGGGAGGGAGCTGGGACCTGGGAGGGAGCAGGGACCGGGAGGCTGCCAGGAGCACAGGGACCTGCAGGCCCGGAGGAGGGGAGGAGGAGCCGGGCTCGGCCCAGCCCCCGGGAGGAGGGCGCACGGGCCACCCGCGCGCCCAGGGCGGAGGGGAAGGCAGGGACCTGGGAGGGAGCAGGGACCTGGGAGGGAGCAGGGACCTGGGAGGCAGCAGGGACCTGGGAGGGAGCAGGGAGCACTGGGAGCTGCAGGCCGGGAGGAGGGGAGGAGGAGCCGGGCTCGGCCCAGCCCCCGGGAGGAGGGCGCACGGGCCACCCGCGCGCCCAGGGCGGAGGGGAAGGCAGGGACCGGGGAGGGAGCAGGGACCTGGGAGGGATCAGGGACCGGGAGGCTGCCAGGAGCACGGGGACCTGCAGGCCGGGAGGAGGGGAGGGAGGAGCCGGGCTCGGCCCAGCCCCCGGGAGGAGGGCGCACGGGCCACGCTCGCGCCCAGGGGGGGCACATCGGTTACACGCTCAGGGGCGCGGGGAGCGGGGCTAAGAGCAGGCAGCCCCGGGGGAAATCGAGGCAGAGTGCGTCCCCCGGAGGCCGTTGCGACCCTCCGAGCAAGCGTGCTCCCCTCCCCTCCTCCCTCTCCCCTGTCCCCGGGGCGCGCAGTGCCCACCAGCCCACCCCTCCGCCCCCTCTGCCCCCTCCCGCCGTCCACTGGGCTGCTTGGCTAAGGTGGCCAGATCGCCCAGGTGTTGGCGGGACAGTCCTGGTTTCTAACCATTTTTCCCCCGTCCCGCGGCGTTTAAAAAAAAAAAAAAAAAAAAGTCCCGATGGTTGGAAAGACTCTCTCCAATGTTTCCAATCTTTCCAAAAATCGGGACTTTTTTAAAACGCCGCGGGGACGCGGGAAAAATGGTTAGAAATCAGGACTGTCCCGCCAACACCTGGACGATCTGGTCACCTTATGCTTGGCGCAGAGCGATGGGGGTTTTGAGAAGGGGAGACTTCCAGAAGGGACTACATTTGCTGGCAGATCCCCCAGGACAGTCCCGTGTCTTGTCTTCTCCCTCCTCTGCCCCCCAACCCACTGGGTGGGAACTTGTGTGCTCTAGGCTCTGGGTCTGGCATCCTTTCCTGCAGCCCAAGGCCAAGCCCTCAGGGCGACCCCCCAGCTGGCACCCCACAAAGCTCTCCAGGTCTGGGCAGGTCCCATGGGGCTTCTGGCTAAATGGTAAACTGGAGCTCAGAAACCCGTTTGGCTCAGTGGATGGAGGAGCATCGGCCTGCGGACTGAAGGGTCCCAGGTTCGATTCCGGCCAAGGGCATGTACCTTGGTTGCAAGCCCATCCCCAGTAGGGGGTGTGCAGGAGGCAGCTGATCGGATGTTTGTCTCTCATCGATGTTTCTAGCTCTCTATCCCTCTCCCTTCTTCTCTGTAAAAAAAAAAAAAAAAAAAAAAAAAAAAAATCAATAAAATATATTTAAACTGTAGCTCAGGACTCAGCAGCGGCAGCAGCCACCTGCAGAGAATCACAGGGGATTGGAGGCAAGGTGTATGCCAGCCATGGCTAACCTGCAGAGTTTAGCAGTGAGTCCCATGTCTTATATTTGCTGCAAGTAAATAAAGCTACCTTTGCGCCCTGGACGGTTCGGCTCAGTGGATAGAGCGTGGACCTAGGGGACGGAAGGGTCCCGGGGTTCGATTCCGGTCAAGGGCACCTGCTAGGGTTGAAGAGGCAGCCGATCAAGGGTTCTCTCTCATCATGGATGCTTCTCTCTCTCTCACGTCCCTCTCCCTTCCTCTCTGAAATCAATAAAAATATATCAAAACATTAAAAAATAAAAAGATTGAGGAAGGGTGTCTGATGGCAAGGAGCCTGGGAGAATCCTATCAGGTTAGGAGGAGAAAACTGCTGGAGGGGGGAGGGGAGAGGGGAGAGGGGAAAGGGGCCCCTGGGACCTTCTGGGCACTGGGCACCCCTATGGACAGGCGCTGAGACCAGACGGATGAGGGACGTTTTGCTAAGTGAAGGGAGAGGGTGACAGAGAACTTGGCTAAGTTCAGTGCCGGCTCAGGAGCACAGGGCAAAGTCTGGGTGTAGGGAGAGGGCTGCGGAGATAAACAAGACCAGATGGGAGAGAGAATTACACTGTGCAGAAAGGAATGTGGACTTCACCCAGAGGATAAAAAAAGAGTAACATCATTTACTGATAGGAGAAACTGGGTGGCTAGAAATATGGGAGAGAGGACACTTTTCAGCCCTACACACATTTACACCTTTTTTCTTTTTTCATTTGGAACCATCCAAATTGTTACTTATTCCAAAAAAACAAAACAACATTGTTTTAAATTATATTTTAAAATTATCCTACTTATGCCGAAACCGGTTTGGCTTAGTGGTAGAGCGTCGGCCTGCAGACTGAAAGGTCCCAGGTTCGATTCCCGTCAGGAGCATGTACCTTGGTTGTGGGCACATCCTCGGTGGGGGGTGTGCAGGAGGCAGCTGGTGGATCTTTCTATCTCATCAATGTTTCTAGCTCTCTATCTCTCTCCCTTCCTTCCTGTAAAAAAATCAATAAAATATATTTTTTTTAAATAATAAAAAAAAAATTATCCTACTTACAATCAGTCCTCCCATAATTTTTACGGAAAATTCTTAGTTTCTGCTGGTTCATATCAGAAGTTTTTTTTTTTTTTTTTAAAGGTATAACAAGTTAAAAAAATCAGTATAACAAGCAAATACAAGTGGGAAAACTCAGAAGTGACCGAGGACACCTGTCAAATAGGTCCCTCGCTGGGACTTTTACATTTTCTACAACAAACACGTTCCTGTTCACTGGACAGCACCTTGTGGGTGGGTCGGGATAAGCTACTCTTCAGTGTTTCATCTTTCCAGAAATCAAGGCTTGCGGCTCCAAACTCTGGCCAGCCTCCTGTTGTCTTTGGCTTCTGCCTTTGGTTTGGTTTGGCTTTTTTTTTTTTTTTTTTTTTTTTTCAATAGTCAACTTCCTCCCGCTTGTCCTGAAAAACCGAAATAGCTGGTCCTGCGAGATCTGTATTCTTCAGGACAACAGTCAGCTGGACCTGGTGGTGGCGTCACCCCAACCATGGATCACCCCAGTTCCTGCCTCCCTGAGTGCAACCCCAGCCCCTGCCTGACCTGAGCCTTAGGGTCCAGGGCGGCTGTCTCCTGCAGTTGCTCCAGATGTCCACCAGGGGGCGCCGCCACCAGCATTTTGGCAAGGAGGGAAGGGAGGGAGAGGTGGGAGGGGAGGGTGTGCCTGCAGCTGGGTCTTTGGGGCCCAGAAAGGAAGTTCTCCTTTCCTTCCTGGGGAGCAAATCCTGAGCGCAGCTTCCCTTGACCCAGCTCAGGGAAGAGAGGGGCCTGCGAGTGACCTGGAGGCCGAGTGCTTGGCAATCCACTGGGGAGAAGCAGAGCCACGCTGTCTGCGGCCCCTGGCATTTGGACAATCACACTGAGGTCCCCGCAGGCCTGGGGGGCAGGAGGCTGGCAGGCCCGGGGGGCCATCCTGAGTGGGAAGTAGGATGAGGTGTCTGTTCCCGAACCAGCCGAGACATCCAGTCCCTTCTCGGCGGAGACATGGAGTCCCCTGTCTCCCCGAAGGAGGGCGTCACCCCAAGAGAGGCAGCTCCCCCCATGGCAGCCTCCCACACTTGCCCTTTGAGGAAGGAGGAGGAGGAGGAGGAGGAGAGAGATGCCTGGAATGTGTGGCTTCAGGCGGGGAGCAAGCAATGGGGACCGGCCAGAAGAAAGAGGTGAAATGTGTCTGTCGTAGCCAAGTCCCCCCTGTAAGGCGACCTTCCTTCCACCGGTTGGGACTGGGCGTCTCCCTGTGTATCTGGGGCCACCGTCATATCTCAGCTGATACTTGATCAATCAATAGATGCTCCAGCCGAAACCGGTGTGGCTCAGTGGATAGAGCGTCGGCCTGTGGACTGAGTGGTCCCAGGTTCGATTCCGGTCAAGGGCATGTACATTGGATCCCCGGGTGTGTGTGTGTATGTGTGTGTGTGTGTGTGTGTGTGTGTGCAGGAGGCAGCTGGTCGATGTTTCTCTCTCATGGATGTTTCTACCTCTCTGTGGAAAAAATCAATAAAATCAATCAATCAATCAATAAATAAATAAAATTTTTTAAAAATAGGTGCTCCAAGGAATTCATTGGGGGGGGGGGGGGAAGATCACCTCTATCCCTTGGACATCAAGGGCAACGTCAAGGGGGCTTAAGCTGATGACCCTGAGGGCCAGGGACCTTCTCGCCCCCAAGTTCCTTCGATGACCATGACCAAGCCCCCCTGTCTTTGCCTCTGAGGAGGTTATCAGCCCGGATGCAGAATCCCGCTGCCCCTCCCCTTCCCAGCTGCTGTGTCTCTGCCATTGTTTTCCTTGGCCGCCCGGCAGGCTGGCCTTTCATCTCAGCCCCGCTGGGCTGGGGGAGGGGGAGGAAGGACTGGGGCCCGATAGGTTTGGGAGGGGGGTGGCCGGGTGGAGAATGTCCTTGCCCTTGGGATGGCCTCCGACCCCTCGAAAATAGGATGAAACAAAGTGTCTCGCACAAAATAGCCTCCATTTCCCCGGCCCCTTTCATCCTATTTATTTACGAACCACACCTTGAGCTTCAGGAATGTGGATAGAAAACACGTGTTCCCCAGGGAGAGGGAATTCCACCGAATCCTCCTAATAGTCTGGGCCAAATGTGGTGGTGGAAGTCACACAGAGTCTAGCGGAAAGATCATCTGAATAGCCCTAGTGCCGGTGTGGCTCAGTGGACAGAGCAGCGGCCTACGGACCAGAGGGTCCCAGGTTCCATTCCAGTCAAGGGCACATCCCCAAGTAGGGGGTGTGCAGGAGGCAGCTGATCAGTGATTCTCTCTCATCGATGTTTCTAACTCTCTATCCCTCTCTCTTCCTCTCTGTAAAAAATCAATAAAATATATTAAAAAAAAAAAAAAAAGAGGACCATCTGGTTAGATAGCTGGGAGGAGGAAAGAGGGAGGAGGGAGGAGGGAGGAGGGAGGGAAGGAGCAGAAAAACGAGACGGAGGGTGGGGTCAGAATCTGCAGGGTCTGAGCTGTGCCCTGCAGGGCTCCATGCACTAGAGAGGCTTCTCCCCACGTGTCAACAGCGGGGACCATGACACGCGTGTCCATGTGCTGTGGTGAGGATCAAGCCCCACGTAGAACTGAACACCTAATGGCCTGGATTTCCCTGCCTCACAGGCCCCTGCCCCCAACAGGGCTGAATGCGTCTGTCCAGCGGCCAGCAGACTCCGATGCCAAGGGGAGTGTCCAGCAAGTCCCAGCCTCCCCCAGAGGCCAAGGTCAGGGCCGGGGCCAGCCACGGGACTGCTCACCAGGCTCCAAGGTGAAAACGATAACAATGGCTCAGGAAATAGCGTGGCCGCGGCCGCAGCAAGCCCAGGTAGTTCTGGCCCAGCAGAGCGGCATTGTACACGTGGAACGGCCTTGGCCTTGAGCTGGAAAGACTTCGGCCTTCTTCCTTCCGTTCCTTCCCCCGCTGGTGCCGTCTCTGTTGCTCCGGCCAAGAAGCCGAGAGAACTGTGGTTCCTCGCTTTCCCTCACCCCTGCACCCACCTCGGCCTACCTACCCCGTAACTTCTGTTTTCTCCATGGGCTCTGGGACCCAACCCCTCCCATCTCCCCAGACAGAGGCCATTCCTCCTGAACAAGCCCCCACTAAGATCCCCTCAGAGGTCCCGCCTGGCCCTGGCCGGTGTTGCTCAGTGGTTGAGTATCCTCCCATGCACCAAGAGGTCACCTGTTCAATTCCCGTTCAGGACACATGCCCAGGTTGTGGGCACCATCCCCAGTGGGAGGCGTGCAGAAGGTGGCTGATACACGTTCTACTCTCACATTCATGTTTCTCCCTCCCTCCCTTTCTCTCTCCTAAAATCAATAAAAACATACATACTTTAAAAAAAGAAAGAAAAGAAAGAAGTCCCCCCCTCTATCAACAATAGACACTGTTGCCGGGACAACAGGTTTGGCTCAGTGGATAGAGCATCGGCCTGCGGACTGAAAGGTCCCGGGTTCGATTCCGGGCAAGGGCATGTACCTTGGTTGCGGGCACATCCCCAGTGGGGGGTGTGCAAGAGGCAGCTGATCGATGATTCTCTCTCATCGATGTTTCTAACTCTCTATCCCTCTCTCTTCCTCTCTGTGAAAAATCAATAAAATATATTTAAAACAAACAAAAAAAAAAAAACAATAGACACTGTTGATCGCTCTCTCTCTCTCTTTCTCCCCCCCCTCTTTCTCTCTGTTCCTCTCTGAAATCAAATAAAATATTTAGAAAAATAAAACTATGTTTTTATTGATTGCCGAGAGAGGAAAGAAGGGGATAGAGAGGTAGAAACATCAATGAGGAGAGAGAATCATGGATCAGCTGCCCCCTACACGCCCCACCCTGGGGATCGAGACCACAGCCCGGGGCATGTGCCCTTGACCTGGAATAGAACTGTGACCTGTGACCTCCGAGCTCACAGGTCAACGCTCAGCCACTGAGCCACATGGGCCAGGAAGGACATTTTCGTTTTTAGCAAATGCATGAGCCGAGGCTCCTGCACACCGAACCCCATCTTACTGGGCTTCTAGAAGATTCTAGAGAGTGGCCCCACCTTTATGAGCCAACCAGAGCACCAGGTGAGTCAGGGCCTCTTTCCTGGGGCCTGGACCCTCACCTGCTGAGTGAAGTCCTTGGCCAGCTGTGGCTGGACGCTGAGGGCATCTCGCTAATGCAAAGGCCACAAAGGGCGCAAAAAAAAAAAAAAAACTCATCTTCATGCACAGAAATTAAACCAACCGGGGTTTTTTATTTACATAACCGGCCGCGATCAGGATACAAAAGAAGCCTCGGAGGCCGAACACGTAGGAAAAGAGCTCTGACCCCCCATTCTCAATGGGGCACGGGCCTGGGGATTGGGGAGACGCCGGAGAGAAAGAAAAGGCACAGAAGGTGGTGGCCAGCATGGGCGGCCCCTTGGGGAGTCCGGAGAGTTCGGGGGGCCGAGCGAGTCTGAAGTTCATTGTCTGACCCAGGAATCTGGCTCCGGGCACAGCCTCTGTGAGGTTCGACTTTTGGAATTCCTGGGTTAATGCTTAACCAGCCTTCCAGAAGTCCAGGGCCAAAGGAACTTGGCCTGATAGTGTCTCTAAGACGGGGGCAGCGGTGGGGGTAGGGTGGGGGCACGAGGTGGGGAAGGTCTCGCAGTGGCCTCTGTAGCTCCTGTCCTTCCTGGGGTCACCTTTCAGGGACCCAGGGGGCACTCAGGGGCTGCTCAGCATCCCTGGACCACTTCCAGCAACTGGTTTCCAACCCCCCTTCCCTCCTTCCCTCCCTCCCTCCCTCTCTCCCATGTTCCTTCCTAGGATCAGCAGACTCAACTCTCCCACTAAACACAACTTTGCTTTTTCTTCCTCTTCATCATCCTTCTCCCCTCGCCCTAGCTCCCGGGGGGCCAGGCCTGCTGTAATCCTCCTATGTGATAACTTCCATCCTTTGGGTTTGAACTTGAGCATCTGTTTTCTCTCGTCCGCACGGACACTGGCACTGGGTCCAAGTTCACTCACTGTGCGCCTCCCAGCCTTCGCTCCCCAGCGATGGCTCCCTCTCCCCCTCCCGTTTCCTTCTCTGTCCATCTGTCTGTCTGCCCACCGTCCCCGCTCCGCGGGGCTACCTGGTTGGCCTCGGTGGCTGGAACGAGAGCATCGGGGCCTCCGATCCCCCAGCAATGACGACTTTGGACTCTCAGAGATTCCGGGAACAAAGGACAGTGGCCGATGGCGGGAGCTGGCGGAGGGAAGGCCTGGGGTGAGGGACCTCCTGTCTCCCACCTCCCTGGCCAAGGGGACCCATCTCCTCGCTGGGTCACGCTGGGGGGTGTCAGGGCCATGCTCACCTTGACCTTGGAGTCCAGGTGGGATGTGGTCAAAGTGGGCAGCACAGAAGAGGGAAGGGTGCCAGCAAAACAGACAAAGTGAACTCAGGAGCCCTCAACCTTCTCCTCTCCTCCCACCAAAGGCCCAGATCCCCGTACTGGGTCTCCACCGCTCTCCTCCAACCTCCTTCCTGTCCTGTTTCTACTTCCTTCCCGCGCCCGCCTCCCACTTCCTGCTTCCTTCTCTATGTCCTACGTTCTCACTCCCAGACGTGCCATCTCCCTGGCTCCCGAGACAAAGCCCCCCTCCGACGGCTTGGCCCAGAGACGCGGGGCTGATGCTGCTGGCGCCTGAGTGGGGACAGCACCAGCCACATGTGTGCCCCTAGGGGAGTCTGGCCTACCCCCCCAGAGCACCCCCTCACCAACCCTGCCCACCACGCAGCCCGCACCTGAACTTGCCCTTCTCCCTCCCCTCAGCCCCCCTGCACGTCCATGTCACCCTGGCGGCGATGACAAGCGTATATCTACTTTAAACAGTCATGATGCCTTGTCCATCAACCCAGCTTCAGAGTGTCGCGGCCTTCAAAGAGATGTCACTTCCTCCTTCTCAGGCCTGAGATTCAACTCCTGGTGACCGAGGGCAGAGGAGGAGAGGGGAGGGAGGACTCCAGACGCAAGCCGGGCTGCCCGAGGGCTCTGAGCGCCTGTCAGCCTGCAGCCTTCCCAGGAGAAGGCAGCAAATGTCCTCACTCCGGGTTCAAGTCCTCCCTCCCCATCGCCACCGCGGTGCTCCCACCGAGAAGGCTTTGCCTCCACCCCAGCCAGCCCTGCCAGTCCCCAAGGATGATGAACAAACTGAACTCGGACCCCAAACCAACATCGGCCCAATTCTCTGCGGGATTGTCCACTGGAGAGAGGCGAAGAGAGAGCTCAGCAGATGGCCCATTGGGATCACGCGTCCCATTCAAACGGCAAAGACTGTTTTTTGTTTTGTTTTGTTTTCTCCAGGTCACTCTGTGGCTCCAGGTCCGAGGTGCTCTGGGTGTGCAGAGGCTGGAATCGGACGGTGACCCGTGGCCCCCCGGGTCCCAGGCCGGCGCTGGGCCACGCCGGGCCCTCCGCGGCTCCGCTAGCGGACGAGGGACACCACGCTGGTGGCCACGGCGAACGGGGCGGAGTAGGCGGCGGCGAAGCCCTGCAGGCCGAGGACCACGTAGTGGCAGCCTTTGGCGAGAACCTTCCCCACGTTCTGTGTTTAGGAATCGAGACAAAAAAAAAAAAAAAAGCAAAGAATTCGGTCAGGGGGCTTCTGCAGGAGTGGGCATCCCGCGAGAATCATTTTTTGCTTCTTTCTCTCCCCGGAGGCACATGAGCCAGTTACCGTGTCTGTCTCACCCCCGACCTGGGACCATGTGGGGACTCAGGACAGAGGTCACTGAATCAACGTGCTTTCTTTCTTTTTTTATTATTTTTTTTAAATATATTTTATTGATTTTGTACAGAGAGGAAGGGAGAGAGATAGAGAGTTAGAAACATCGATGAGAGAGAGTCATCGATCAGCTGCCTCTTGCACACCCCGCACTGAGGATGTGCCCGCAACCAAGGTACATGCCTTGGCCGGAATCGAACCCGGGTCCCTTCAGTCCCCAAGCCGACGCTCTATCCATTGAGCCAAACCGGTCTCGGCTGAATCAACGTGCTTTCAAGCTCCTCATATTTCCAGATCATTCCGAGATCTTGGGGGCAGCAGGGGGGCTGCTGGCTCAGATACCAAACCGGTTTTTTTTTCTTCTTCTTTTAAAAAAAAATATATTTTATTGATTTTTTTTTTTACAGAGAGTAAGGGAGAGGGAGAGAGAGTTAGAAACATCGATGAGAGAGAAACATCGATCAGCTGCCTCCTGCACACTCCCACTAGGGATGTGCCTGCAACCAAGGTACATGCCCTTGACCGGAATCAAACCTGGGACCTTCCAGTCCGCAGGCCGACGCTCAAGTCTAGCCCAGTGTTTCCCAAACTTCTCTCATGATGAGAATCACCTGGTGGAGTTGTTAAAACACAGATTCCTGAATCCCAACTAAGAAGTGCTAAACTAGAATTTTTGGGAACATATAGGTAAAATTGCATACCTAACTTAGTGCTCTGTATATAACATCTGTCTTAGAGCACTAGTTAAGTATACAATTTTACCTATATGTTCCCAAAAATTCTAGTTTAGCACTTCTTAGTTGGGATTCAGGAATCTGTGTTTTAACAACTCCACCAGGTGATTCTCATCATGAGAGAAGTTTGGGAAACACTGCTCTAGCCACTGAGCCAAACCGGTTTTGGCCAAACCGGTTTTGGTTTATTTATTTATTTTTTTATCCAAAGCTGACTCCTCCTCTGTTGCAGGTGTTACCAGATCGTCGGAAGGCTGGGGTCTAGGTTTCCTCTAGTTCCCTTATCCCAGAGCCCGCCCTGTCCTCTCTACCAGCAGGACAGAGCACTGAGCAACCCACACGTGTGTCTCCTTAAGGCTCTGAGCGCTGCATCCAGAGAAGTCTGCATTTCAGACACAGCCACACACTCCTAGAGGGTGAGGGCCAGGCCGTATTTTCTTTCTTTTTAAAAAAAATACATTGTTATTGATTTCAGAGAGGAAGGGAGAGGGAGAGGGAGATAGAAACATCAATAAGGAGAGAGAGAGCCGAAACCCGGTTTGACTCAGTAGATAGAGCGTTGTCCCGCGGTCTGAGAGGTCCCAGGTTCGATTCCGGTCAAGGGCATGTGCCTTGGTTGCGGGCACATCCCCAGTAGGAGGTGTGCCAGAGGCAGCTGATCGATGATTCTCCCTCATCGATGTTTCTCTCTAGCCCTCTCTCTTCCTCTCTGTAAAAAAAAAAATCAATAATATATATATTTTTTAAAAATAAGGAGAGAGAATCATGGATCGGCTGCCTCCTGCACGCCCCACACTGGGGATGGAGCCTGCAACCCTGGGTGTGTCTTGACCGGGAATCGAACCGTGACCTCCTGGTTCCTAGGTTGATGCTTAATCACTGAGCCACACCGGCCAGGCAGGCTGTCCTTTCCTTTCCCATCTCCACTCCTCCTGCCCCCCTTTTCTGCAAGACCAGAGAGGGCCGTCCAAGGACTCACATGCAATCACAACAGAAACACTCAGATGGCCCCCCGTAACCAACACAGATGGCGCTGTGGCCCCGTCTTCCTCTCCTCGTCCCCAACCTCCCTCATCCTTCCCGATGACCTCAGCGTACATGGACCTCGTCATCCACCTTGTCCCTCAACCGTGTGGCCCGTCCAACCTCACTGATCGGGGAGCCCGGTTTCAAGGAAAATCCCTGATGACAAGCACAGACCTCACTGTCACTTCCCACGCTGCCTGGCGAGCCTGCCCTGTCTGTCCAGCCGGCTGACTTTCTCCTCTCCCAGGGGCCATTTCTTACTTTTTTCTTTCTCCGCAGGTCTCTGCACCTCCAGCACATACATGCACACACACACACACACACACACACATACACACGCACGCACACACATACACATATACACATACACACACACACACACACACACACGCTCTGCATCCCCATGAAGTGATCCCAGTTCATCTTTCCCCGAAAAGGTCAGAAGTGAGTGGAGTCCCCATTTTTGTGTCTAGTGCTTAGCACGGTGCCTGGACCCCCAAAAGCATCTTCAGAGCCGAAACCGGTGTGGCTCCGTGGATAGAGCGTCGGCCTGCGGACTGAAAGGCCCCCCAAGTTCCATTCCCGTCAAGGGCATGGACCTTGGTTGCGGGCACATCCCCGGTGGGGGGTGTACAGGAGGCAGCTGGTCGATGTTTCTCTCTCATGGATGTTTCTAGCTCTCTATCCCTCTCCCTTCCTCTCTGTAAAAAAATCAATAAAAATGCATTAAAAAAAAAAAGCATCTTTGGAGCCGGCGTCTGAGCTGAGTGAGACGGGCACCTGATCCGCTCACCTTTTGCTGAGAGCATTGATGGCTGCCTGGGCCCGGCCAGAACCAGGAAGCAAATGGTGAGTCTTGGCGGGACTCCCCGCCTCCGAGTCCCGCTTCATCACGTGTGCATTCCCGTGTTTATAACTGCCTGCCTGCAGGCTGCTCCCCAGGCTGCAGCCATACCCCTAGGGAGGAGGGTGCACCTAAGCTTCCAGGAATGGGGCCTGGCTGGTTCCAGGGCGGCTGCAGGGCCCAGGAATCCCGGACCATAAACCAGCAGGGCCTGTGGCCTTTGGCCACTAAGGAACTCATCTGTGATTTTTCCTCTGGGCGCCCTGTCCGGCCCCAGGGGGCAGGGGCAGCTGTAGCTTCCGATGCTTCCAGGCTGATCCCAAGGAGGAAATTCCTTCATCCTCTCCCTCTCTCTCTCTCTCTCTCTCTCTCTCTCTCTCTCTCTCTCTCTCTCTCTCTCTCTCTCTCTCCTCCTCGGGCCTCTCACCACCAACGGCATTCTTTTTGCAGGCGCCTATCTGTGTCTTTGTCCAGCTCCCAGGCCCTTTGCAATAACCTTGGGGATAGCTGGGGGCTAGAACTCAGGTCTCAGCGGGCGGGCTCTCCTGGGGAGGAGAATGCAACCCACACTTTGCAACTGGGTTCACCTTCTAGGCGCACCTGCCCACGCCCAGGCCTCAGTTTCCCCACCTGCCCAGCCCACAGGGGAGTGTCAGACACACACACACACACACACACACACACACACACACACACCTAGGCAGGGAACCGGCTTGGGGAGCCACCCTCGGCACTGTCCTGAACCAGCCAGCAGCGGGTGGGTGCCTAGGGTCACCTCGGCGTTAATTTCTCTCCTTTCTGGAAACTTCTCTTTCATTTCCCAGGTCCCAGGGGGGACAGTTCGGGGGGAGTTGAGTGGGGAATGCTGGAGGGAGGGCGGCTGGAGGGAGCAGAAGGGCAGAGGGGAGCGCAGGGGGCTGAGCGCAGGGGACGTGGGGATGGAATCCGTTCCCCATGGGAAGCCCGGGGCGCACCCCGCACCCCGATCCCGGGCAGTGGGGGGCGGGGCCTACCTTGCCGTACTTCTTCAGCTTCCGCCGGTACCTCCGCTTGGGCTTGTCCCCGGGCCCCGGGGACCCCGGGGACCCCGGGGACCCCGGCTCCTCCAGCGGCTCGTAGCGCTCGGGGAGGGCGGCCAGGTGCACCCGCCGGGCGCTGCGGGTCCCCGGGCGCGCGGGGCTCTCGGCCGCCCCGTCGTCCAGCTCCAGCTGCTCCACGATGGGCTCCTCGTCCGCCGCCCGCCGCCCGCGCCCCCGGCGCCCCCACCGGAGCCTGGCCCCCACCGCCATGACGACGCCGCGGCCCCTCTCTCTGGCGAAGGTCCGGGTGTGGAGGCACCAACCTTTGCTCCCAGTCCCGCCGGGCGCCACCCCGGCCCGGACGGGGCGGGGGGAAACCTGAGGGTGCAGCGCCCCCTGGCGGTGGGGTCCGGGATTGCGGCGGCCCCGCCAAGGCCTGGCCGTGCTGGGCCCACCCACCCTCCCCAAGGGGTGAGGGACATGCACCTGGGAAGGTCTATGCACCGTGAACTGCCAAACCATGTCACTCGCCACGAAATAAATGAAGCTCCAATGATGCGTCTCAGCCCCCAAGCTGGGCAGGTTCTGGCCCCTCTGCAGCCAAAACAGGTCAGAGGGCAGGAGAGTTCTTCCCTCGCTGGGACTGCCCCAGGGGTGTCCCCCCTGGGCCTGGCACCTTCCTTGGTTCTTTGGGATCCCCTACGGGGCACTCTACTCTCCCGCCCATGACCCAGCAAATGCCCCCTGGCTCCCCCACTACCCACTCCCTCACCACCTCCATCAGGCCGGGGGCATCTCTGGCTGGCTGCTCCTCAGTGAGGCAGGTCCTCCCTGGAACTCCATCATCTTCTCCATCACCTCTGTTCCTGCAGCCATGACGCCCACCTCCCGCCCAAGAATGCGATCTGTGTTTGCGGTGCAGCGTCACACCTGTGCTTGCCCCAGACCCAGAGTCTCTGGAATCATTTTCCATCGGAAGCAGAACCAGAAGTCCCCTGGGGATAGAGCTTCTAAGTGGGATATCTGACGCTTAAAAAGAATTCTTTCACAATATAATGGGTTCTCTCTTGTTTATCCAAAACGACACTGAAGACTTGGAAAAATGACTGAGCTATATGCATTTAATATTGAGAATAGAAGGATATTTGTATGGAGAAATGAGGTCAGAATTATGACCTTATGCGTCAGAAGAGTATGTTTAACATTATTTAAAATGTTTTTAGAGAAAGGGAGAGAGAGAGAAAAACATCGCTTTGTTGTTCCACTCATCCATGCACTCATTGGTTGCTTCTTGTATGTGTCCTGACCAGAGATCGAACCCACAACCTTGACACATTGGGAAGATGCTCTAACCAACTGAGCTACCCAGCCACAGCTAAGAGAGTATTTCTAACAAAACCCGAAAAATCTGCATTGGTATATAGTCACTCTTGCCAACGGAATTCCATTCTAACACATGTATTTACATACATATGCATAGTCTAATATGTGTATGTATAGGGTGTCACAAAACATATACACACAAGGCTACCTGGGTCAGTTAAAGGATTCCTTTGGCTAAACAGTGACATTCTAATCACCCTAGAAACACTCATGACTACAAATAACGGAAATAAATTGAGTCAATGAAAAGCCATTGGTGCATCCCAGTATTCTAAGAGAAATCAGTGTTATGACATTAAAAGAACATGGCTATAAACGGCTATATTGTTTTCAAGGATCATTTTCATTATCTGCATGTTTTTTGGTCCTGCTAGATTTGCACAAGATGATAAAAATGCAGAATTCCAACCAGTTGAGAAAACTTATGAAGCATTACATCTGGATATGAGGGTGCAAGGGCACGGGACTGGATGCCTCTGCAGTCAGATGGAAAGTCATTTAACCCGAAAAGGGCAAAATCCGCTGAAGAACTGAAGGATGTTAACCTCAAGTCTGTGAGTAGACAGAATAAGACGTGGTCTTCATTTAACCCAGAGAATGTGGGCCACCAGAGCAAGCACTTTGGGGGGGGGGGGGGGGCGGTGGGGTCTCTGTTTTATGTACAGGTCCACAGAGTTGCATCTATTGTGGGTGGTAAGACTGAGCAATGCATACAGGATGGGGTTTTCTCTGCCCCCTTGTGGTTCTTTCTGGTAATGACTGGAACCAACTATTATTTCCATGTGTCAAAAAGTTTAGAAGTGCCCTAGCCAGGTTTGGCTCAGTGGATAGAGCAACCACCTGCAGACTGAAGGGTCCTGGGTTCGAGTCCGGACAAGGGCACATGCCAGGTTGTGGGCTCGATCCCCAGTAGGGGGTGTGCAGGAGGCAGCTGATGGATGTTTCTCTTTCATCGATGTTTCTAACTCTCTATCCGTCTCTATCCCTCTCTGTAAAAAAAAAAATCAATAATATATATATTTAAAATAAAAATATGAAGCAATTTCCCAGTCTGCATTCACGTCTGTCCATAGTTAAGTAACACCTTTTCACAAACGGGACTCCAGTTGAAAAGCAAGAACACATTACTACTCCTTCAGCTCTTTACCCGAAACTAAGGGAGGGCTTGGGCCAGCCCAGCCTTCCTGGCCGGTTTACAAACAACTGAGGAGAAAATAAATGATGTCCATTATATGCCTATTGTGAGGCCCTTTAATTTTCAAACAATAGTAATAGAAAGAAGGCATGTTTCACTTGGTGGAGAAACAGGCTGTAAGAAAGCTGCAGGGAAAGTGGAAAAGGGAACGGTCTTATTTTTTATTTTTAAAAAAAATATATTTTATTGATTTTTCACAGAGAGGAAGAGAGAGGGATAGAGAGTTAGAAACATTGATGACAAAGAATCATCGACCAGCTGCCTCCTGCACACCCCCTACTGGGGATGTGCCCGCAACCAAGGTACATGCCCTTGACCGGAATCGAACCTGGGACCTTCCAGTCCTCAGGCCGACGCTCTATATCCACTGAGCCACACCGGTTTCAGCGGGAACGTTCTTTTTAAAGAGGGAACAGGGGTGACATGGATGCTGGAGATACCTGAATGCCATCAGCGGGAATCGCCTGTCGTGGGTCCAAGTGTCCGAGCCGAGGCTGCCAATCAGGGCTTTATGTGACCTGCTCCTTAGCAACCTGCGTGGGCCTTGGCGGTCCCTGGAATAACTGGCTCATCTCGGGCGTGTGTCTTACACCCGTGACTAACGTCAAGCCTCTTCTCGAGTTTTCCTTCCGCCGAAAGGGTCTTTTCCGGCCTCCCTCAGACATTTGCTCCATCCTTGCCATCTCTCAGAATCCATCCATTCCTGGTTGGGTGTGTGTTTTTGTTGGCGTGTACACTTGGTCATCCAGAATGAATCAAAGTCTGGGAGAAGAGGAACCGTCTTTGACAATCCCTTTATATTTCTTAAGACGCAGTAGGTGCCTCAATAGATATTTTAAGAACCGAGGCTGGGACCATCTCGATGGATGAACACGTGCTGATGGAATTACGTATCTAGAGGGAACTGGGAAAGGGTACTGCTGAGGAAAATCTCATCGTAAGGCCTTTAGGATTTTCAGGAAAATCCTACCTTCGAGAATATGATTGGGTCCAAGTTCTGGGACATAGTTCTGTTTTATTTACCAAATTTTAACTTTTCAACTTAATACTGTGCCCCAGGCTTTACGTGACAATTAATTTAATATTAGGGATGTTATGGCAAATAATATTTAAACAGAGACCAAGGACAGCCTGATATCACACAGCCAGTGAGCACACACTGGTTATTTATTGATGCGAACATATTATAAAATTCCTCTGAATCTTCAAGAAAATGTATGTTGTTATGAAATATATAACACTGAAAATCTAAAGTGACTCTCCAAGGGACATTCGTATTACTTTCAACAATAAACGTTTTTTTAAAGAATTTAAAAATAATAAAGTGACTATCAAGATGTCATTGTTGTTTCATAAAAAATATTCAAGTAAATTTCCTTCCCACAAACATAGAAGAGTTGACCAGAGAAAGTATAAAAAAAAAAACACACCAGTTTCTATGTTGGAAAAGGCGTGATGTCGGTGTTTATAAAACCATTTAGACAGTAGGAGCTGCTATAAAAAGATGAGCGATTTCTTGCTGTGACAACATCCTGATAACCTACATAACGTCATCCGCTGCCAACAGAATGGAGAACACACGAATTAACACACCCCCCCTCCCCTCCTCCCCCCCCCCCCCCCCCCCCCCGCCTTCTGTCCTAGAAAACAGGTCATTCGCATTCCGGCAAAGAGCAAAAGACAAGTGCTTTATTATGAGAACTGTTCAAGTAAAGTTTCAGTGTGCACCAGTGGAAGTGAAAAGAATTTGCATCAATTGTTTGGGAATGAACACTAGGTGAACAGGGGGCTAACACAGTTGCTGATTTCCGAACACCACCCTCGGCTAAGGCAAAAAGATAGAATAAAAATAAAAAAATACACTTGGTTTTCGAACAGAACTGGTACAGAAAGAGAGCTTACATCACAGTACAGTACAGAAGGTAAAATCCACCTTTTGAGTCTGGAGGCCACGGGGAATGGCACGTCCCCTACCGAGAGCCGTCTCACGCGGGCGGGGATTACAGTATTTGTCACAGCTTTCGTGCTCTGTAGACTCAGAAGACTTGGGTCCACTCTCTGTGTGCGGAGGGGGGCCCGTGTGAAGACAGTACAGTCATGACAGCATCCAATAACATGGCACAGTCAGCCTCTGAGGCTCATTCCGTATAAAGCAATGGGTATAAAAATGTACCTTGACGAGTGGTTTTACATCGCGGGGATCACTCAGGAGGAAAGGAAACTAGGCAAATGCCTGATTACAAAGCCACGCGCGTCCTAGGTGTAACGATGTGGAATAAATACATGACATCTGGCAAAATCGTAAAAACAGAGAGGTTACGTGGGGACCGACCGAACGAACGAACGACCGACCGCATGAGTGTAAATCAGAAAGATGCTGCCATCAATAGTATATTTTGCTCCGTAGTCTCCTAAGGACTCACAGATATCATTGTATCGGGGGTGGATGAAGAGGGGGGATGGGAGAAGGAGGCAGGCAAAACCCCAAATGCCAGTTAATTCCTGAGGTGGCATTATTTCTTAACTGATGCACTGACCAACACTGGGAAGATGAGTTTGTGCTATGAAACAGTCCGCTATTATTATATTCCCACAAGGACACTGCAATATTGGGAAGGCAGCAAATCTATTGCGATATGATAGCCAGGTAAGGTATTGATTCTTTTTTCATTTTGCTGCTACCGTTGGCAGAGGGTGAGAAAACACTTTTTTCAAGTTCAAAAGACACTGGGTGTAGTTTTCACTTCCCCTCAGTACTTCTTAGTGAGCTCAAGGCAAAGCTAATAACGTATTTTCATGGGCTCTATTTTTAAAAACTCTAAGCGCCAACACTGTAAACATGTCGTAACGTCTCAACTAAACCTTGTCTGGGTGACAAGGATAAGAGCAAAGAGAAGCAGGGATAATTCTGTGTGGAATAAAGCTGATCTAGGGGGTCAGCTTCTGGCTTCCATTTCAATACGACTTGAAAATAATTTTTTTTTTTTTAAAGCCCATGCTACAATCGTAAAGACTACTGCTGTGCACTTTCAATTCCGGACACAGTCACCTTCAAGATTACATGATGGAGGTAAGAATTTTAAAAACCCACCAGAATGTAAAGAACAGGGAAGAATAGTCTCATCTCAGAGCATCAGACGTACAATTCTGTGCAGAAATCTAGACAACTATACAAGTTTTTGAAGCAATCGTCTGTTTTTATTATACAACTCTATGAACAGAAAAATGAACAGAAATACACAATATACTTACCTGTACATGTGAACCTAACTCTTTTTTTGTAGCTACAGATATTTATGATAGTTCATACTGACTTGAATTGTACAGTCCCGTAACTATGTATAACCTTAACGTGTTAAGGACAGATTCTACACGGGTGACTCGTAGGCCCATCGCGATGGGTGTTACCCAAGCGCATTGGAGAAACGGTATACCTCATTCGGCCGTGTCTTCCCTGATCCCGCCAAGCGGAGTTCCCTCCTACAGTTTGAGCTCGTTGGCTATCTTCGACGCGATGTTCTTAAAGGCAATGGACGTCCCCGAGATCCGCTTGAAGCGCACCCCGTTCAGCGACAGCCGCGGCAGCTTGCACACCTCCATCTCCCACTGCACCAGGCTGTCCTGCCGGGCGTCGCCGTGGACGCAGAAGAGCAAAAACCTCTCCTTCTGTTCGTAGTCGCAGTTGTTGGCGTCCAGCACCTTCCGGATCTCGCGCATCATGTCGGCGGGGTCCATGGAGCTGGTGGTCTTCATGCTCCAGGTGAAGCGCAGGGATCGCGGCTTGGGGTCCTTCCCCTCCTCCTTGTCTCTCTCCTTCGGGTCCCCGGATGTGCTTCTGGAGGAACAGGGCACAGGGAGAGAACGCAGAGAGGGTTCCGTTCAGCACAGAGATGGAGACGCGCACGCAAACGCGCGGGGTCGGAATTTAGTGCTCCCTAAGTCAGCCTACTGTGCAGACTACCGTCAGGCAAGTGCAAAGGCTCAAGCCATCTCGCTGTTACAAAAAGCGGCCCCAGGTTGCCCCCTGTTTGACTTCGTTAAATGCTTCCATCTAAAATAGCATATTTCCAGCCGAAACCGGTTTGGCTCAGTGGATAGAGCGTCGGTCTGCGGACTGAAAGGTTCCAGGTTCAGTTCCGGTCAAGGGCATGGACGTTGGTTGCGGGCATATCCCCGGTAGGGGGTGTGCAAGAGGCACCTGGTTGATGTTTCTCTCTCATTGACGTTTCTCTCTCTCTCTCTCTCTCTCTCTCTCTCTCTCTCTCTCTCTCTCTCTCTCTCTGTAAAAAACCAATAAAATATATTTTTAAAATAGCATATTTCTGTAAATGTACTTATTTGTGGGGAACAGGTTTGCAGCCAAAAGTGAAGAACTGAGTACTTTTTGAGGTCCTTCCACAGTTTCTATTTAAAACTCCATTTTCTGTACATTTGTACAAAAGGAGAGCCACTAGCACCGTGCTTGTATGTACACAATTTTGAAATATAAAGAATAATTCCCCCTTCTCTATCTTTTTTTTTGGGGGGGTGGGGGGTAGGAGAAAGACTTGGGACAGGACAGTAGCAATGGGCACTACCTGATAATGAAGAAAAGAAGGTTGTATTGCAAAGAGGTAAAGACGCCAGGTCGTACCACACACAGGAGTGAGGGCATCGGATCCTCAAATCGTGCCAATGCTTTGCTGAAGACACCCTCAAAACAGCCTTCAAGGCTCCACACACTACACCCCAACTCCTCTCGCCCCGCCCCTCGCCGCTGCGACTGTCCTCTTCCCTCACTCCCCACACGCACCGGCCTCCACACTGTTCCTGGGACCTACAGGCTCTGGGCTGGCCTTGAGGCTTTCGCACCAGAGTAGATGAGTGACACGTGTTTCTTAAGAGCATCAACCTCACTGGATGTCCCTTACTGTAGATCGCCCATGAGTAATACAGAACCAGAAAACCCATTTCACAGAATCACAGAGAGGTAAACGTAGTAGATTTGATGATTCGGAATACCCTGTAATTTACATTTAACGAGCAATTATTCAAATATAGATGTTATAATTTTAATCTGCTAACCCATCTCACCTACATGTGATTTAAAGTAGTGGTACACTTTGAAAATATAATCTACTATCTAACATATATTAAACATTTTATATCAACATTATCCTATAATGTATATTCATGTATACATTTATATATATGAATTTTCAGGGATGCGTGTATATTCATGCTTCCCCTCTAATTCCCTAGGCATCTGAACCCCCAAAGCTCTGCAAACTATGCAAGCTTAAAAAAAAAAAAACAAGGTAAGAAGTAAATAGAGAAAAGAAATCTCCAAAGACTATGAACTAAGTATAGAGCACATTTATCCCAATGTCTTCTCCGGCATTCTCTCTCTCTGCTCTCTGACCCTGAGCCACAGGCCTCCTCCAGGAATGTGCAGATCCAAGCAGAGACATTTATCAGGAGCACATGCACACTTGGGTCATGGGTCAGTGTGCTGGGGGCTGGAAGGGACCCAAGAGATCAATCACGTGATCGGCCACTCAGTTTAAAAACAGAACTGATGGCTCGGAAACTTACATTACTTTCTAAAGGTCACACAGCTGATGACTTAAAAGAAAGACTAGAAATCAGATGTCTTATTGCAAGTCTAATTTTCCTTGCGTCCCACCCAGGAAACTTGGTGAGCTTCGGACAACAGGCCCATACAAGACATGTTCTGGGTGTATCTCAAGGGTATTTCCCCAATGGCACCGTTCACTCAGGAGCTCCTGGAAGTGTTGACAGTAATGATGACATCTGTTCTTTATCGGGCACTTACTCCATGCCAGGAGCTGTGCTACCCGCCTCACGTGTGCTAGTTCCTCGTTGGCCCCTCACAACCACACGAGGCACGGAGAGGTAGAATCACTTTTCTAAAACCACACAGACCATCCCGAGAACTGGTAGACGAACACAGCTCAACCCACACGGTCTGGGCTCAAGGGCCCAGCTATTCACCATCACACCCCTCATCTCTCTGCAAAGACAGAGACTTATTAGGACTGGCTTGGTCCCTCCTGCACCGCCCCCCTACTTCCTTTGTAAAATGGGACACTTTCCTCCTGGTGGTTGTGTGGATTCAATGACTAGCAAGAACCTTAGAGACAGGATGGGGTCCAAAGGTTTGTTCAAAAGCCAAAGAACAAACGAACAAAAACAGAACCATGCACATGAACTGAAATATTAGCAGGCACCTGTGACACTCTCTGCTACTCAATGTTTCAGAGGGAAGTTTAGAAAAAAGGGAGGGGAAGATTCCAGAAGGGGGCTCAGAGTGATGACTACGTGAGGGACGACACCAGGCCTTCGTGTTTATGGACAGGCAGGAGAGAGTGAACAGAACGTGTGTCCTGCCTGCCTCTGGCTCCTTCCCCGGTGTAAACTAGGAACCTACCTCCATAAAGAAATGCTGCAACTATAATGACTACACACAAACGCATTGCAGTTTGTAAAACGGCACCACCTTGGAATGTTCGATTAAGTTTTTTCCAATGCTCATGATGTTTTGTATCCCAAGTCATCTTAAAAAGTAGAAATTAAATTGAGGCGTGCATTCAGCTGGTCAAAAATTATTCCTGAAGGAAGCCGGGGCATGTGTTCATGCAAACTAACTCAGTGCCGTTATTCCTTAAATTTCCCACTTTACACAAGTAGCGACATGCCATTAATGTGGTCCCCAGGCCCCAGGCTGCCCGTCACAAACCCTGCGAGGGGGACCAGCCATCTGTTAAATCCAGTTCCAACTGTGCTCGAGTTGGAGACTCATCACCAGGTCGAAGACACAACCAGCATTAAATGTCAGAAAACCACAGAGCATAGCAGGTGACCATTTCCACGCATGGTCTATGGCTGAACACTCACCTGAAGTTTATCACTAATATCAAGTCTTCCTATGAACTTGGTCACCTTGGTGACCTATGCTATTTAAGACTAATATTAGTTACATCATTTTTTAGTGAGAAAAGGATCAGTACATTTTAATCTATTCATTCTTCTACCAACACATCTATGACAGAAAAGACCATTTCTCTACAAAGCACACAATTCAACATCATGTTTAGAAAACACACACAGTTAGTTAACTTACACGTAATTAAATGCTAAACAATAGGAGGGAAGCCCATCCCAATATAAAAATTTGAAATGCACATACTAGCTAGTGATTCGTTCTACTCGTGTTTATGAAGTGCTGTCGGGATTTCAAAAGCACGTTTGCGTACACGGGCCCTGGCAGCGAAGGGTTAATAGTGGCTCCTCACCTTGAGGTGTCTGTTCTGCCACTGGCTTCGCCTTCACTTGGATCCCTCAAAACAAAGTGAAGGTTGACATTTAATGATAAGAGTGAAAAAAGAGATCAAGAAAACCTACATCTGAAATGATTTTAAAAATCAACCTGTTGAGCCAACTTCTAGCGTGACAGTTTCTGCGACTCGTCAAGTCTAATGCTATTTCTCATGTTTTTCAACATAACCGCACTGAACTGTCACTCATTGAGCGTCTACTGGGTATTGTCAGGGAGGCAATGCTGGCTGACGGGTTCGGATTTTTTTGAATTTTTTTTATACATGATCTTCCAATTCTCAGATGTGATTTTAAAGTTGTAATTTATCTTTTGGTTTAGTTTAGTTCAATCTAAAGTTAAAACGATTGGATAATGGTCAACAGCAAGATTCAACTGCGTGTTTGTTACGAAACAGAATTCTAGTAGTCGCTCAATTTTAGAAAACATACACATTAACCTTATAGTTAGAAATAAAGCTCAACACACATATAAGTATTTTTAAAAATAAGTTTACCCATTTTTAAATAAGCAGTTAACTTATTTCAGGAGTTAAGCTAACGATTCATGCACATGATAAAATATTACAGCAAATGAACAGCCTACCCAAGCAAGTGAGTCTAAAAACATGAACTCAATCTTAAACAGAAACATTGATCTTACCTGGATATCCACCTGTGAAAGAAAAACCAGGAAAACTCTACTAATTGTCCTGTTGTTGAATGCAATTGATATTTTAAAAATCTACCAAAATTTTAACTACGTTGTCATTTTTCAAAGTTAATTAAGTATTGACATAGGAGTATCAAGTTGTAAACCCATTTAAATATAGGAAGAGGTGGCTTGTGATAGCAAAATATTAATAAACAGCTGGGGAAAATTACCAACTTGAACCTTTAAGTTAATGTTTTACGAATCCCTATAGAAGAGTGAGCTATGGTGAAAAAATCATCAGGTTTGTCCCGGCCGGGTGGCTCAGTGGGTTGGAGCATTGTCTTATACACTGCAAGGTGGAGGGTCCAATTCCTGTCAGGGCACATACCTAGGTTGTGGGTTTGATCCCCGTCAGGGCGCATATGGAAGGCAACGGATGGATGTTTCTCTCTCTCATGGATGTTTCTCTCTCTCTCTCTCTCTCTCTCTCTCTCTCTCTCTCTCTCTCTAAAAATCAATAAAAACATATCTTCAGGTGAGGATTAAAAAAGAAATTATCAGGTATGATGCAATTTGCAGCTTACAGAGTAGGTATAAAGAACCTACACACAGCAAATGGGTCTAAAGGCTATTTAAAAGACGTTGAAATAATACAATAATCTCCATCTCCCTTGATCGACGATTCTAGTGTAAATGGCTTTCTGAAGACCAGAAAGCAACTCTCTTGGGTGGTCATTTTGGCGAACAGTCTTCCTAATGGCCAGAAAGAGCTACTGCCCAGCTTCCTCTCTGGAGCTTTCCCCTGTTCATATCCTTCCTTTCTTAACGCTCAGCAAGCCCAATTCCTCTACGTTCCCCCTATGAAAGCCCCACCTTCTCATCTAAGCATTTAATGGCGCACCGACTTGGTTGGACCCAAAGTTTGTGAGGCATTTTGGCTCCCAAAATGACCCCGAGTTCTGGTCGCAGCGGGTGTCTGTGCGAGGGTTCCCCTTCTTCAGGCCTTAGCCAGAGGGAAGTGAGAAAGGCAGAGAGAACCAGGGAAAAACAGAGCTTGAGCACGAGATGGACTTCAGAAGGAGAACTAGGGGGAAAGAATGGGTCATGGGAGAGATGAGTTGAAAATATTAAATGATAAGGCTAGACTATATCCTGAGCTTCGAGAAATTCTCTCTTTATCTCCAAGCCTCCAAGACCCTCCCTCCCCACTTCCCCCAAGTTCAATATGCTATGACCTTATTTAACAGCTTCATCACCAGTCTGCCACTTGCCAAAGGACTTAGCAGGCTCCTTCCCGGGACTGAAACCAACGGCTGGTGTGTCTTCCTGCGGGAAGTCACTTGTGGTAGATGGTACAGCCCAAGCGCAAGCACTTTAGCAAAGCCAAGGCTGTTCATTCACACGGTGACAATGACCTTGGAGGAGAATGGAGCATTTTTTCCTCTTCTCTAACCAAATCCAGAATTGACTGACATGAGGTTAAAACCAAGACACTGAAAATAACCTGCCAAACTGCTGACAAAATATCACAATCTCCTCCCTCCCTCTCTCCCTCCCTCGGCCCGGAAAACGGTTCAGAGGCCTCAAATATGAGCACCATGAGTATAAGAGCATCATGGAGCCTTAGAAACATCCATGCCAGCTGCCATCGGAGGCTGAAGGAAGCCAACCACAAATCTCCCTCAACCTGCACGGTGTGCAGCAACGTGTAGCATCAGTGTGTGTTGCACACTCATGCTTGCTTTCTCAGGAGAGTGCCATTTTGCTATTTTACTAGCTCAGAAGTTGGCTGTTCATTTTGTGTTTGCTGAGGTTACGATTTTATGTTAAATTACCTAAGACATCTATGCGGCTGTATATATAGACAGGCTTTTTACAAGAAAGAGGGAAACTATTATTAGTGAGCAGTTTAAAGGATAAATATAAATCCTATTTAACTCCCTTTAATAATTTAAGGCTTTTAAAAACACATCTTTGAGGTCAAGTTTGGCTCTAGAAAAACTTAATTCTCATGTTGTCCATTTTTTCTTCTTTCTCTTACGGGAAAAGATTTTTGTCTTCCTTGATTTTTTTTTTTCCCCTTCAAACTTCTGCAAAAGAGCAGCTTAATGCAACGTCATCAAACCACTCTGAAACGTCACTATAAGGAGGAAAGAGAAGCCCCAAACACACTTCCTTTATGACCCGCACACCGGAGCCGCGGGACTGACCTGCGGACGAATCTGGAGGTGATCTTGCTGATGAGGCCGGTGGACGTGCCCCGCCGCGCGTGGGCGAAGGCCCCGCTCTCGTGGGACGGGGACGCGGGGGGCCCGGCGTGCGTGGCGCCGCGCCGCTCCCGGAGCTGCTCCCCGTGGAAGGTGCTGCGGCTGGAGCTCCCGCGCGGGAAGCGGGTCCGGTCGGGGGTGCTGGCACTGATGCTGTGGGCAGACGGGGAGGCGGCAGGCACTCTCTGGCTGGTCCTGCTGGGACAGGGCGCCACGCACACTGTTCAGAGGGATGACCCAGGCAGCTCCCGCTCCCAGACCAGACAGAACTTGCTATGCCCACTTTTTTTTTTTTAAGAGCAATAAGAACTTTTTATTACTGTTAAAAAAAAAAAAATATATATATATATATATATATATATATATATATATATATATATATATATATATATATATATATTATTGATTTTTTTTACAGAGAGGAAGGGAGAGGGATAGAGAGTTAGAAACATGGATGAGAGAGAATCATCCATCAGCTGCCTCCTGCACACCCCCTACTGGGGATGTGCCCGAAACCAAGGTCCATGCCCTTGACTGGAATTGAACCCGGGACCTTTCAGTCTGCAGACCGATGCTCTATCCATTGAGCCAAACTGGTTTCGGCTTTCTTTTTCTTCTTTATATATATATATATATATATATATATATATATATATATATATATATAAAATTGGTTTTTTACAGAGAGGAAGGGAGAGAGAGAGTTAGAAACATTGATGAGAAAGAGTCATCGATCAGCTGCCTCCTGCACACCCCCTACTGGGGATGTGCCCGTAACCAAGGTCCATGCCCTTGACTGGAATCGAACCCGGGACCTTTCAGTCTGCAGGCCGATGCTCTATCCACTGAGCCAAACCGGTTTTGGATTTTTTTTTTTTTTTTAAATTAAATGCCCAGCCTGTGTAGGTCATTGGTTGAGCATCAGCCCATGAACCAGGAGATCACGGTTGGATTCCTGGTCAGGACACATACCTGAGTTGCGGGCTCAATCCCCAGTAGGGGGCGTGCAGGAGGCAGCTGATCAATGATTCTCTCTCATCACTGATGTTTCTCTCTCTCTCTCTCTCCCTTTTCCTTTCCCTCTCTAAAATCAATAAAAACAAACACAATGAAACGCAGCCAGCACGTTACCCGGGTCGGTACGCCTCAGAGCCGTCCTTGATGGTTGGCAGTGTGACTTTGATGGGGTGGCCGGAGGCGGACATGGACTTCTGGTGGCGGGGCCGGGCTGAGGGCACGGCAGGGCCCACGCCGGAGCCTGCGGAGGACAAGCTGCTGGCCGACATCTCCGTGAGGCTTGCACATGGAACAGAACGAACGCAGAGGAGAAGCGCGGATCACTAACATTTCAGGACGGTGTTTTTAAGGTAAAGTGACTAACACCTTTCATGACTGCAACCCTTAAAGTAAGTCAGCACTGATGGCATTATTAGTGACCGACAAGTCAATGCTCTTGGGAACGATGTATCGGGTGAACTTACTATCACCTTCCTAGGAAATAAGGACCTCACCCACTCTTACCCTCTCTCTATAAGTGATTCAGAGGTGGTCTGAAAGGATCTTTAAAAAATACATATTTTATTGATTTATTTTACAGAGAGGAAGGGAGAGGGATAGAGAGTTAGAAACATCGATGAGAGAGAAACATCGATCAGCTGCCTCTCGCACACCAGGGATGTGCCCACAACCAAGGTACATGCCCTTGACCGGAATCGAATCTGGGACCTTTTAGTCCCCAGGCCGACGCTCTATCCACTGAGCAAAACCGGTTTCGGCTGAAATGTGGATAAATTGATTGTGGCTGGGGATATCACAGAGCGGTGTGATGTGTTGCTCTGGGTCACTGCCCGTTATACAAAAAGGATTCATAATTATAGCAAAAATACTATCGCTGGAAGTATTATTAAAACACTTTCAGTTCTTATCATGAACCAATAGGTTAACTGTTGCCGATTAAGGAAACTCCAGGTGAGGGCTTAGTACAGGAAAAATAAGAAGTCAGAAATCCATCCCCAACGATTCTTTTCCCTAAAGGATCTTAAGTCCACGGAGATCCATTTCTATGACATGAGAGGAAGCAAATGTAAGAATGGTCTGTATTGTCTACTAACTGACTAGAGATGGAACTCAGCACAGAATTTCATTAGAATGAACTCCCTGCCCTTTTGTATTATATTGATGAATAGTTCTGTATTATAACTCGTGGTGAAAAGAAGCTAAATTTTTAAAATACAATGAAAATAGGGTTTCTCTTTATTTAAAATAAAACACAGAATTACATGGTTCTCTAGGATCAGCTGAGATGGCCACATGTCTGTAGAGGAAGAAAAACCACGCCTTTGGTATTGAATACAGTTATGACTTGAGGGAGAGGGGAAGGGAAGGAGGTAAGAAGGAAGCAGCGGGCATATAAGAGAATGAGATCCTAATTATGAATGTTGGATTAGAAAAGATTTTAGAGGAAATTCTCAGGCTAAGAGATTTACCTCCTGCTTCCCCTAAATATTTCCCCTCGTAAGAATGGTTGGCTGTTGCCAGGCCAGTGTGGCTCATTGGTTGAATATCAACCTATGAGCCAGGAGGTCATGGTTCAGTTTTCCAGTCAGGACACATACCCCAGTTGCAGGCTCGATCCCCAGTAGGGGGCGTCAATGATTCTATTATCTCATTATTGATATTTCTCTCTCTCCCTCTCCCTTCCTCTCTGAAATCAACAAAAATATACTATAAAAAAAAAGAATGATTTGGCTGCAATCTTACTATTCTGTATTTCCTTCCCTCTTGACCCATCAGCAGGAGCTATAGCACAATTGACAGCAGAACCCTAGGCACTGTGATGCTTACCTGCTGTCTTTTCCATTTTGCAGGGCCATGTAGCGGTCTGTGGTCCTTTCACAGACATACGTGTTCCTTCTTGCCATGCTTCCTCCAGCATATATGTTATTCTTTAAAAAGAAAAAAGAAGACCTGCATTACCACCATTTGCCCACCATCCAGAACTGAAATGTCATGGCTGACATGTACACGTGAGGAACTGTTTGGCATTGAAATTGGGACTCAAAAGAACTGGTGGCCCAGAAAAGCTCACTACAGACTGATTCATAGGCCTTTCAGCATAACGATTATTGCTTGTCTCACTTTTGATTCTTGTAAGTATATTTCCAGTAGGACATGATCTCACTCATCTAGGGGAAATGGTGAACAACACAGACTGATGAACAAGAACAGACCCAGAGAGAAGGAGCCATGGGTCAGACTGTCGGACCTCAGAGGGAGGGTGGGGATAAAAGGGAGAGATCCACCAAAGGACTTGTGTTCATACATAGGAGCCTAACCAGTGGTCAAGGACGATAGGGGGGTGGGGGCATGAGTGGGGAGGAGTGGGAGATTGGAATGGGGGGTTGAGGACAAATATGTGATACATTAATCAATAAAGAAATTAAAAAAAATAAATAAATAAAAAATAGGGATGAATCCCCTTCTGTGTAATCCTTACGCCAGTAGACAAAACTTTCCCTAGTTTTGGCCAATCCAGTATTCACGGATCTTTAAAATACATAATTAGCTTATGGGTTTAATCGTGAGGTCTAGCTAGAAAGTTAATAGACACACTGTACACTACATATCTCAGTGTTCTGATCTTGCTTTATTATTTCCTGCTGCATTACAGGAAAATGTCTCAGTGTCTCTTCTAGCTCTCATTATATAATTTCTAGTTTGCTGTTTCTAAGTGAACATGTGAGCTAAATTTATAGTATTAATTTTATACTAATAGAGTCTGCCTTCATCCAACACCTTACTTATAAACATACAATTCAATGAGCCAATAGAACATGAAGTATATAGTACAAACGGGGAAAGGAAGAGATTTTCGCATGCCATTCTGTGGTGAGGCTCGGTGTAATGGAAACAATTCACATTCTACCTTTTTTGTTCCTAAGTTGCATTTATGAGAAAGCTTGGCCCTTTTTGCATGTTCTTGAAAGGCACGATTCGCTTTAAAATTGTGAAACATTGAAAAAAAAACAACCTTTAAAGGAAAACTCCTGATCACAGATGAACCCCCCAAGCTGCCTCGGACCCGATGGCTCACTCACACTCGGGATAGTGGACGCCTTTTTCCTCTCGGGCCCCACGAGCGGGCTGGCGGTCACCTCGCCCTTCGACCCCACGGTCGAGCTGCCGAGTTTGCGCGTGGCCCCGTCCTTGTCCCACTCCTCTTTCTGCTCGCTCTCCACACTGCTGGCCTGAGGCCTCTTCGTGTACGACACGGCAGCGGAGATGGATGGACCAGCTAGAATTAAAAAAAAAAAAGAAAAGAAAAAAAAAAAAGCCTAATGAGCTACAAAACAACTGACTTACCTTCTCCTTACGAACAAATATTGCGTGAAAAATATCTTTATTTGCGTAGTTTTCACTCTAAAGGAAGATGAGACTGTTTGATGACAACAATTAGGTCGGTCCCTGCAGAGGGGATCCTATTTGTCATTCCCTGAGAGCCTGCGGGGGACGGGGGTGACACAGGCACATGAAGGTGTGGATGGATGAGGCCTAGACAACACGAGTCTGGATGGGACCGGTCTGTGTGCACTGATTTGACTTTTCCCCCACCATGATCGCTAAAGCGCCGCTGCTTCTGATTGGCCGAGATGCTCCTCTGGACCTTCAGGTGGGCGGGGGACTGGAGGGTGCTGTTGTTTAGGTCGCTACTGGGCCGCGACCTCTGACTCAAGTTGCCACTGGATAATGACTCACCGCCTTCGAACTGTAAGAGGAAGAGAGACCACCAGGGTTTCAAAACGTGGAAATGTTTATGCAAATGATACATCTAGCACTCTTGATTTTTTTCTCATCTATTATTCCAAGCCATACAGGGAGTAGTCAGAACTTAAAAATCAAAAATACTTTGGGTGCAGAACTGCAAGCTGGCAAACAGGAAGGGGAGGAAAAGGCTTTGGAGTCTTGGTTTAGTCAAAACACCAAATGCTACCAATCATTGGATGGTGGTTATAGACTGTGCTTAGCTCTTTATATTGGTTACTTTGTTTAATCATTACAAAAAAAAACCTATGACTTATTAATCTGCACTTTAGAGATGGAAAAATTGAGATTAAGAGTCAACAGAGCCCAGAGGGCACAGTCCAGGCTGAGAGACCCCACTGGTGCATGATCGGGGCCGGGGAGGGACCTCGGGAGGGCGTATCCAGGCTGTCTCACCCAATCCTAATCTGCCTGATCCCAGCAGCAAACTAACCTACCTGTAGGAGTGTCTGCCCCCTCGTGGTCAGTGTGTGTCATAGCTACCGGTAAAAAGGTTGAATGGTCGCCTAGGCTTTTATATATATATATAGATACTTAGCCATTACTAGCTCAAGAAATAATTTTATCTAAACATGTGAAAAACTTACTTCAGGTGGTTTTCTACCTAGAAGAATATAAGTAGCCATGACTTCATCATATTTCTGATTTATTAAGGCGTCATTTATCTCATCTCGTGCGAAACCCATGGTGACCATGACATCTGGAAATTTGAAAAAAAAATGCAAATTTTATGAAAATGTGTTTATTTTAGTAAACAAATGAACGAAAATTGGCCACGCTTGCCAACATTAGATATAAAAACTAAGTTCTAAAGTTTTAAAGTGGAATATCAATTATAAAGGCTTTTGGATTATTAACACATGGATACTGTATATCCGGATACTGTATGTTCACAATTTTTCATGCAGAGACTATATCATGAGTTACATATGATTGAGTCCATTCCCTTTCTTATTGCCTAGCACATTTCCGAGCTGAATTCCTTTGTCCTCCCAGAGACACAATATCTGTCTGTGTGTGACACACAAAATCCCTTCTCTCTCTATTTCTCAGCACACCCTCAGCCTGCCATGGAGTGGTCTCTCCCATCTCTGAACACTCCTACTTTCTGATCTGAAGGCAGGTTGAGTCCTCCTTGGGAGAGGCCAGAATTCCATAGTTGTCCTGAGCAGAATCCTAACACCCTAGAATGTTCCTCCCTCTGTCTTTAAGCCAGACAGGAGCACAGCTGAGATGACTCTGTTTTGAGTTCCTAGTCTGTGGGAAGGGAGAGAGAAACAAAGAAAACAGTTTGGGCTGGGAGGGTGGACACTGATGAGACGCAGAAAACACAAAGCGAGAGGCCCTATCGGCTCAGGGCCTCTGTGGTTTTGGTTGAAATACATGTTATGTCTTGCTGATATCAGTCTGATCAATGCTGATACTTAAATCAGTCATTCCTCCTGTTAGAAATTGCTGAAAGGAATGAGATTTATCTACATCGTTTTAATTTGTGTATCACCGTTGCCAACACTTGAATTAGATTATAATATGCATGAGAACCAACTAAGGAAGTTGAAATTTGCAATGATTAGTGTACATCCGGGGAAAGAAAAATGACAGATCAGGCATTTTTTAAGTAAAAATAGCTTCCTATTTATAGTTTGAAACGCTATTTTGGTAAAGGACCCTTACTTACTTAAAAAAAAAAATCTCACAGCATTTAAATACTTACCTATCCTTTTTGTGTCATTGAAATCTGGTTCAGGCTCACTATACGGCTTTAGTTCTTCTTCTTCGTGACCGACATTCATCCACCGATCTTTCATTATTTGCTAGGAAAAAAAATTCTACGTTATGTTTGGCCAACCAGAACATTCAACCACTTCAAAACGAGAGACACTAAGACAAACAGGATCCCAAACTTCACAAAAGGAAGTTTACTTTAGCCACCACTGCCTGTAGACATCAATGACTGCTTGCTGGGACATTCTAACCAATAAATTCATGCGGATGAACGATGAGGAAGTAAGCAAATTAGCAATGGAAATGCACACCTTACACTGAGGTGCACCGAGAAAAGAGATGGACTTTGGGATGGCCAGAAGGAAATAACTTTGCTTAAATGGTTTCCACCTTTGTAAAGCCCCTCATGTGCTTCTGAGTTTATATTTTCATTTTTTGAGAAGAGGTTATTATTATTAGGAGGAGGGTACTAGACAAACATCAAGAAGATGCTTAAGATTATCTGAGCTACAGCTAAAAAGGTGTTAAAATACTTTTTAAAAAATATATATTTTATTGATTTTTTACAGAGAGGAAGAGAGAGGGATAGAGAGTCAGAAACATTGATGAGAGAGAATCATCGATCAACTGCCTCTTGCACACCCCCTACTGGGGATGTGCTCGCAACCAAGATACAGGTCCTTGACTGGAATCGAACCTGGGACCTTTCAGTCCGGAGGCCGATGCTCTATCCACTGAGCCAAACCGGTTTCGGCTAAAATACTCTTGAGGTTTACCATAGAGGACAGAGAAAAGGCAAAAAGGAGGGGTCTTGCTTTTGCTCAAATTTTGCATTGTTTTGAAAGGTAACACAGTTCAACCTCGTTAAAGAATGGAAAATGAGCCGAGACTGGTTTGGCTCAATGGATAGAGCATCGGCTTGGGGACTGAAAGGTCCCGGCTTCGATTCCGGTCAAGGGCATGTACCTTGGTTGCAGGCATATCCCCAGTAGGGAGTGTGCAAGAGGCAGCTGGTCGATGATTCTCTCTCTCATCGATGTTTCTAACTCTCTATCTCTCTCCCTTCCTCTCTGTACAAAATCAATAAAATATATTAAAAAGAAAAAAAGAATGGAAAATGAAAGAGAGGGAATCGCACAGACGTTTTTCAGTTTCTCTCTAATAAAAAAAAAAACCTAGACTCATCAACATCCAGATAACCAGGATGTAAAAATAAAAACAACAAGTTACACCCGCAGCAGCACAAAAAAACGACTTACTTCCAAGCTGCCTCTCTTAATGGGGTTCAGCACTAATAATTTCTTCAGGAGGTTTTCACAGTCGGTGGACATGTAGAAGGGGATGCGGTACTTCCCGCGTAAGACTCGCTCCCGGAGTTCCTGGACAGACAGAGGAAAGCGCTTAGGGACTGGGGTGCACCACGGTCCTGCGCGGGGGGCGGGGCAGCACGTGAAGGTCAAGTTCAGCCGTATGATACCTTGAGGTTCTGGCCGTCAAACGGCAGGGAGCCGCTGACCAGCGTGTAGAGAATGACGCCCAGGCTCCACACGTCCACCTCAGGCCCGTCGTACTTCTTCCCCTGGAAGAGCTCGGGCGCGGCGTAGGGGGGACTTCCACAAAATGTGTCCAATTTGTTCCCGACTGTAAACTCGTTACTAAAACCAAAGTCAGCAATTTTAATATTCATGTCAGCATCAAGGAGAAGGTTTTCAGCCTAAGAGGAAAATAATAAAAAGGACAAGGTTGAAGAGCCTACACAGCATCACACGGCCATCATCACTCTTCCACATCCCAGACCTGTCTCTCTGGCCTCGTGCTTGCCAAGTGTAGCAGCTGATGGAGAAGCCCAGCAGGTAGGTCGGTGGGTACCTGCTTGGAATTCCATCTTACAGAGGGCTGCATTTTAGCACCAGACAAGGAGCTCTCGTTTTTATGCATCTCTGCAACTGTTCAAAGCCCCTTTTTTCCCTTCAGAGTAATATCCTAGAACTATATACTACTATATATTTTTTAATTTTTTTTAAATTGATTGTAGAGAGGAAGGGAGAGGGAGAGAGAGAAACATCAATGATGAGAGAGAATCACTGATCGACTGCCTCCTGCACTGGGGATCGAGCCCACAACCCAGGCATGTGCCCTTGACTTGAATCGAACCTGGGACCTTTCAGTCCACAGGCTGACACTCAATCCACTGAGCTAAAACAGCTAGGGCAAAGGAACTGTATCTTAATATGACCTAGTCAAAAGAACATCAGTCAAATAACACTGATCCGTTTGGGGCCTAAACCAACGAGTAGAGGACCATCGGTTAACCATTGGTTAGCACAAGGCTGATACCTACAGTAACTGCAAATCAGGGCTTCTGTGATTCAATCCATTGCCCTCTGAGAGTTCTGTTCTCAGTGAAACAGTACAATGCAATGCAGACTCCACTAGAGCGGGTCTGTCTAAGCTTCCTTTTGCTGTTTTACAACTAGATTCTCTTCTGGAGGTGTATGATGGTAGAAAGCAGTGGTTCTTCCCTCACCCCCAACCTCCCAATGTATGAGATGCTGGTTTTCCAAAATCCTAAATCAGATTCACTCAAATAAAAAGTTTTCAATGTGTCTTTGAGCTTTAATGTGAAGAATGAGAACTGATTCTTTTATCAGACTAACTTGAACTAGTGCCCAGACCTTGCTTCTGACTGAAATGGACTTTAGACGTTTTTAGTTTGGGACAAAGTTCACATTTATCTATAGAACAAGCTTATTCGTGGTGAATCAAATCTTCTAGCCTTCAATGCTAGATGAATGACTACTCATATATTTTCTCTATTTCTCAGTGACAATACTGCCTCTCATAAAATTGCTGTGAAGATTAAATAACAACTCATTTCCTTACAGAGGGCCTGGTACAATGAGGCAACCAAACATAGCTCTATTATTATAAATCATCCACTAATAATTAAAAATTTTATGTTATAAAATCAAAGCTTACCTTAAGATCACGGTGAACAATGCATTTTTGATGACAATACTGTACAGCGGATACAATCTGAAATGAATATTGGGATAAAAGATTAAAAAATTATTTTATGGTAAAAAAAAATCGCAATTTCCCCCAATTATCATCTCCCATTTAGATTATTAGCTTGAATTTCAAAGAAACATTTAATAATTTCATTGTTCCTTCAGTTCAGAAAACTATACATATAAAAGCTAAGAGTGGTGAAACTTACTCTTACACATAGAAAATACTGAAAAGGAGAAAGTAGACTTCTCTTGCTAAAATATTTTTGTCCGAGTTGTGAAGATTTTTATGGGTTGTCATATTTCTCTGTTTACACAATCAAATGTGTACACTTGATAGTTTGGGTCAAATGGTTTATTTATTCGAGTGTTGTAATAAGAGCTTTGGCAAACATGAAGCGGTATTCCAAGAGAGTTGGTTCAAGTTCAAAAGGCAAAGCTCTATTTTAGGAATTATATCAAATGTGTTCAACACATGTTTCTTCAGTGAGGACAACCGACTAAGAACTTACCCTGTGGGTACTTAGCAACTTCCTTTGTGTGTTCATGTGCAAAGGAATGTGAAAAATGTTGTACCTTAAAAATAAACCCAATTATCTAACGAAAAGACTCAAAAGTGAAATTTAATCTGAAACCGGTCACTAATTCAGGTGGGCCAAGTACTCTACACTACAACTAGATTTTGTATGCAGTGAAAATTTTCAACAAATACAATAGGGCTCTTTGGGGACAAGATCTAAACAGGGAGGAACCTAACAGATTAAGAGCCAGAGAAACATATGAGAAATAGGGTATAGTAATTCTTTCATAGTTATTTTCTACAAGAAATACTGAATTGGAAAGATTCTGATAGCAATCACGTAAGCTGTTTTTTAACATGTTTTTATTAGTTGTTTTTTTTTTTTTTTAAGAGAGAAACATTGATGTGAGAAACATCGATGTGAGAGAGAAACATTGATCAGTTGCCTCCTACACACAGGGTTGAGCCCACAGCCCTGACCGGAATTGAACCAGCAACCTTTCGGTGCATGGGAAGATACTCATCCAACTAAGCCACCCCAGCCCAGGCTAAGAGCTATTTTGTACATAAAATTGTATCTGCTGTCTAGGAGGACAACCATTAGAACATTCCATTCTGTGGATTCAGGTAAATGGAAACACAGTCTGAATGTTAAATATTGGTTAGGCACTTACAAATGGAGATAGCAATGGAATTTCTGAAAGTCTAAAGGTGATGTGAAGTATGACTATGCTCACAGGAATATGGGTTAAAAACAAACAACAACTTCTAAGTAATAGATGTGAAACTGGTGGTTCGGTATTCTAACATTATCCTGATGTGTATTAAAATGGTTCAAAGACAGAGAAGACATGAATTCAAAACAAAACCAACACACAACGAGCAACGTGTAGTTCCAGTAAATATATTTTGAGCCAACAGTCAGTTTATTGAGTACCTGCTATGTGCAAGAAAATGGGCTAGGGAAACACAAAAATTAACACTGCATGGATCCTGCCTGCCCTTACATAGCTGGCAGGCTGATTAGGGGGTAAAAACATGTATACAGGTAAGCATAAAACATAAGGCAGAAGCATAGAAGCAGAAGTACAAAGAAGTGGGGAAATCCTAAAAAATAAAGAATCGATTCCGTTAGAAATGCCTCCGGGAGTGGTGATACCTGAGTGAGGCCATCCTTGAAGGGGAGCAGTATTATAGAACGTGGAGCTTTGGTGATGGGGGAAGGGGGCGGGTAAAGGGCTGAAATTCACACTCTTGGGAAAGTTGGTGGGAAAAGGGTCAGACTACACCTTGGTAGGCTGGTAAGTCTCTGAGTTCCAAACTAAGCAGGCACTACATAACCACTGCATGCTTTCTGAGCAGAGAGATGATGACGGAGAAGGATCACTCTGAAGCGTGAGTCCCCCAAATACAGCAGAGTCTGACAATGAATATTTGTAGCATGTTCTCCTAAGGAATCTGCTTCAAAATTCTAATATCCTATGTTCAGTGAAATGTGTTGATTAGCCCACAGATCTGCGCATTCATATGTAGATATGAGTACATCTTACTGAACATAATACATTGGCTGTAGTATGTTCATGCTATAAGGCTGTATTTGTATCATGGATGACAGAAAAGTGCTGATAATGATATTATCTTTTTTGAGTCCCTTTGTCTTGACACAGTGAAGGAGGCACGATATAGATAATGACTTGCTGACCACACATACACATCACATCAGACAGAACAATCTCCATGTTCTATAGGCACTTCTGAACTAAGAATCCCCCTGGGCCCTAATGCCTTTGGCATGGAAAGATAATTAAAGAGAATGTTCCATATGAAGCGTTCATTCTCCCCAAACTCTTTGACCTCTGACTTCTAGCAGTCAAACATGGTGGTCTCGAGTATCACCACACTCATCTAGCCAGGTACAATGTCTGATGTGAAGGAAATTCTGGCTTCTGACTCACTGCAAGAACTCCACCCACAAGTCCAGGTTGTACTGCATTGTTCTAAGGCCAGACTCCCCCATCTCAAGACATCTATAAATTGGGTGCAGGGATTCACTTGTTATTTTATTTGACAACAAGTGTGTATTGTCAAATAACCATTATTTATGGTTCTTCTGCTCTAGGTCATGCAAACATGAACTGTTAGCCCTGCACTGCTCCCAAGACCAGGCACGGCAGTGTTTTGCTGTGAGATGCAACTGCTAGGTCACTGGAATCAGTTATTAAGCGGGTCAGGAATTCCTAAGCTTTAGTCGCCTTCCTATTGGAAGAGCTGAGTCAATACTATAATTTTCTTGCAGGCCATAAAATCCTAAGGAATGCAGAGGCATTGTCTGACCAATGTTTGCTCAAGTGGCCTTAAACTGTCCAGGGTCTTTGCTGTATCCAACTGTAGAATCAAGGGCATATACAGGGGTTGGCAAAAGTAGGTTTACAGCTCTGAGTATATGAAACACAAGAGTTTATTCTTGATTAATTATTGTATTATTTATTTGTATTACACCTGGAAACCTACTTTTGCCCACCCCTGTATAAACAGTTGGAGAAGTCCTCAAGAAAAGGGGCAGAAAAAACTTGTTTAAGCTTTTTAAAAAAAAATATGTTTTTATTATTTGAGAGAGAGAGGAAAGAAGAGGGAGAGATCCATCATCATATTTCTGCTCAGAAAACATGTTATGGTTACACATGCATGTGTCCTGACCAGGAGTTGAAGAGAACCTTGTTAACTTTTTGGGTCAGCATGCTGTACATTGATCCCTGAATGAGTTTGTTTTGTGAAACCTCTGTTGTTACATGACTGTTTGGAACACAACTTGCAAAATGCTTTCTGCATTTTAAAGTGTTTTAAAAAACAATTTACAATTGATTAATGTGTCATGTCTATAGTAATGCATAGAGTATACTTGTTTAATCCCTTACTATACTTCTTTAATCCCTTCATTCTTAAAAATTAAATCCTAGATCAACTTAAATTACTTTTTCTTATTTTATCATTTCTGTAATAAGTCATATCCAGGAAATGCAACTATCTTACCATATTCCTCGGCCACATTTGCAAGGTTCCTTGCCTACCTGACTAAATAAAACTGACCATACCTTTAAATCTATAAAAGATGAGTTCTAATACCAAGACATCTTTAATTATAAAAGAAAATAATACTAATACTTCTTTAAGCAGTACACCTATATACTGTATACACAGAACTAATAATACTTGACAATGATTATTGGATATCGGACTAAGTATTTCTTTTCTATCTCAGTCTAGCTTATATTTCCAAGACTGTCAAAGAAATATAGTGTCTCACTTATGAGCATTTCACTAGTTATGATCATCTATCAATAACCTCTGAAATTTAAATTCAGGAAGAGCAGATTTCTTTGTCAGTTTTCCATTCATAAGGAGCATAAGAGAGCAAGACTTCTTCTTGTTAAAAAACCACGTTCCCTGAGGTCCAGCTGATGACGCTGTCCATTGTACACCCGTAAAAAGAGCAGCAAAACAAAGGTGAAAACTACTTTCCGTACCTGCCTAAACTTTGCGCGGGCCTCTTTTTCTTTCATTCTTCCGTGGGCAACTAAGTAATCAAATACTTCACCTGAATCGGAAAGGTAAAGCAGGCAGTAAAATATACATAAGATTTTCAATGAACAACATATGCAATGTCAAGTTTGTGGCTTGTGCCTAAAGGAGCTTCTGGCCCCCGATTTTCTGATAGTGCTACATAAATCACAAACTCTTCCATGAATATAAAAAAAGGGGGGGGGTTACATATAGAATTGAGTATCTACAGCAGCTGACGATTTGGCAAAACTCTTTAAAGAATAAGTCATAAAAACATAACCAAGAAAAACCTGCTTTCTGCTTGACAAGTCTTATGTAAAAGAATACAGTCAACTCTTTATTATATCTGTTCTAATAAAGGGAACGTACAGCATGGGCAATCAAATCACATTTGGCTTTGTTTAGGGGGCCTATATTTCAAATAAAATAACAAGTCTTATTATGTTTGATCTCTCTCCTTTCGATTCATGAAGCCTTGGTCAAAGTCCATCTCACTATCGCCACACACATTGATTGCTTTTCCTTCCTATATTCTGGTTATGCCATGCGCATCCCATCTATTTTGTACCTACTTATTATACAGAATTAAATCGTCCTTTGTGCATCTCCTATCACCCTAAATGAACTTAGACTACTTGAGCACCATCATCATTGCCGTACTTTCTTTGCATCCCCAGCTTTATGACAGAACACAAAGTGGATAGACAATACACACTTGTTGAAATAATTTAAAGACAACTAGAAACTGTAGAAATTTTCTGTTAGCTCTACTACTTTATGTGTTTGTAAGTGACTTTATTTTTTCTAGTCAATACAGAAAAAGAAAAACTTCACTATTTGGTTACAATCTTAAAAATAAATTATCTCTGTATAAAGAAATTATTTTGTGTCCTTTTAATTATAATTGATACCATGTAGATAGAAATGCATATTAAAAACTCACACAGTGGCTTAAAGAGTTCCTGTAAAGTTCAGCAAAGTGGTTAAAACTCAAACTTTAGGATCAGACCAATTTTGGTATGAATCCTGGTTTAGCCCCAAAGTAGCTATGGGGTGACTTCATGAAGACCCAGTTTCTATCTATTGCCTATCTCAGATGGCTTCTGTGAGGATTAAATGAAATAATGCATGTGCTTAGCACAGTGACTGGCATACAGTAAGCACTCAATAAATTATAGGTTTGTATCTAGGTAGACGGATATATTACATATACAGGTATATGCAATATCAATCCTGGGAATATAAGTGAAATATTAAAAATCAAATATGTAAAGGTGTATGGCAGATGAAACTAAGTCATCTACAATGTCAGGCAGAATATTACTAAAATGATTAAATGGGATGATGAAAACAGAGAAATGAATGGATGCTCTAGTTGACCCATCATAGTAGGCAATTCTAGATTCATTTGTTGAGGCTGGGAAAGATACATACACGAATTAAAAAAAAAACTGCTCTTAGTTCTGCCTGGAACACTCAGGCCCCAAATGTTGGTGTGACTTAGTCCCTCACTTATTATATTGTTTGTTTATGGTTTTCTTCCCCAACTAGAATGTAATCTTCTTGAGGGCGTGAGCCGAAGCACCCAGAATATTACCTACTTGTAGTAAACATTTAATCAATAGTTTGTGTGAGGGAAAGAAGGAATAAACAGACCATGGCAGAGCAGCACTGACACCTACTTTTAATAGGCTCTTTTGGACCAAATCGTAAAGAAATGTTTGCGTCCCATCAGGGAACCAGAATCAGCTGATCTACTTGTGGCCAAGAGGCAGCTGTCTGACCGCCCCCCCCCCCCCCCCCGGCCTTCTTGTCCATGTTAGATTTCTCTGTGCATGTCGGACTCAATCCTAAAATATCTGGACATTTCAGCGGAAAATATGAAGAGTTATATTTTCCAGAGGAGCTCTGCCATTTATAGATCAAAAGGGCAAGGAAAGGATTCTAGATTTACTGCCAGAGCCATGATAGTTTTGTTACAAGATTGTTGACTGGCAAGACCAAAGAAAATGGAGCCCTAGGAGTCAGAACTAAATGAGGGACCACCAGGGTGGGGCTGAACCCCAACATAATGTCTCTATACCAGACCACCCCTCCAACTGTGCTCCCCATCACCCCAGCCATCGGTCCCTTCATTAGCACCAATAGAGAGTTGACTGTACTAACCATTCATTGTTAAAACAGTATATATATATATATATATATATATATATATATATATATATATATATATATATATATATATTACACTGTTTAAAACAGAATGATGTCCACAGATTTTTATCAGTCTATCATTTCTCCTATCAAAGCATGTCTAGCCCCTATTTTTAGACTTAAGATGACTAAAATGAAGAAGAAAAAAAAAGTCTAACAACTAAAAATAATGCTCAAGATTCCCACGCTGACAAAATGTTATATAAATCTAACTAAAGGATGGAAAAATAGAGTAATAGTTCATTATGTGTTTTTATAGGTTTGTTAATTTTATTGTAGCCCTTCACGTTATGCAAATTTGCATGGCAGAATAATTGTTTAAAATTAAAAAAAATAATAAAACATGAATAACATCGGTTTTCGGGTTAAGTAAAAAAAAAAAAATTTACACTGAAATATCTTCAGGATGGGAAAAAAGCTTTGTAAACAACCAAATCTAATTAAAACTTTCAATCTCCATAAAAAAACTGAAAATGCAATTAAAATATATTTAATATTTGCAGTATATATATTTTTTGAAATCTAAGAGACAGTATAAAAACACATAATTTAGGTGTTTTATAAACAAGAATTAATCCTCTTTCTTCTAGCTACATAAAATCTGACTCACCAGGAAAATCTATGAACTTTATCAGCTAAAAGGACTCAACACTGGTTTTCTATTGATTAGCAAAAGAGTTAATTAGCTAAAGTGCTTTAAATACTTAGAGTTGCCTTCCCTCTTCTTCAATTTTCTGAGCTCTTAAAACCTTCAAGTATTCCTTTTCTACTTATTGAATGATTTACTCCATACATGTTAAACCTGTTTCTGAGAACATTGAGTCCTACGCCTAACGGAACTGTGATTTTTCAGCTAGAGACTCTTCACTTGAGGGAAGGCAGGCGAAAATGGTTTTCTATATATATCAGTGTTTAAAAATCATTCCTATTTTTGACACTCTGTAGTCAAAATACACTTTACATTCTACTACAAATGCATCTTACTATTCAATTCAACAATTCTGCTTTTAGAATATACAGATCAATACTTGTTTAAATTCAAACATTTTATGGATTATCTTGAAAATGTACCTATACTTAGGATCTTTCATATATGAACAATCAGAGAAATAAACATTTGGCCTAGAATATTCTTTTGCCATAGTCTTTATTAAATACATTGTGAATTTGAGATTTCTAGCTTCTAGTCATCATAATAATACGACATATAATACTACTTCTTAGATAAGAGAATCAAACCATTCATAGATAACAATGCAAATTTAGAGTTTTAAAAATGTACCTAAGTAATTTTAAAATGAGCCCCAAATCCTACTTTTAAATATGGGGTCAATAGGTCTTGAAAGCAAACACTGAATTTTCCTTAAAATATCAAGTAAAGGGATTTTAATAAAACTGTAAGTTCATCACAACAATAAATACATAATCTTGAGGTGTGGACAATCCTATGTCTCACCAAAGAGAACTTTTCAAGCCCCACATCCTTACCCCCACTTGCGTATTCCATGATTAGATAGAGGGTCTTCTCTGTTTCAATAACTTCAAACAATTTTACTGAAAAAGAAATTAGAAATATACTTCTGAAATTGTTAGCATGTATTGGTTATATTTTTTAAAAAACATGTTTTAATTGATTTTAGAGAGAATAAGGGAGGAGAGATAGAAACATCAATCAGCTGCCTCTTGCACACCCCTATTGGGGATTCTAGCCCACAATATTAACTGAGAATCAAACCAGCTACCTCCTGGTTCATGGGTCTTTGCTCAACCACTGAGCCACAATGGCATGGCTGGGTATGTTTCAATAAAGTGTAAGGTAACACTAAGCCAGTGGAAAATTTGAATATTTATTAAAGAATATTAATTACAATTTAAAATTTTAAAATTCTCTTAAGGATTATTACTATGTGGAAGAACAGTATTTACCATAAAGTGGTAGGTCAAAAAAAAGTTAAGTTTCCAGCATTAAAGAACCATTACCTTTTCTAATTAGAATAAGGTAATGAAAAGCAACATTTTAAAATCATAATAAAAATTTTTTTACAATAATAAATTTTAACTAAAACTTTAAAAGAGACTATGTTATAATGGGCCTATCATAAAACATTAAATATTCTTTAGTACAGAAACAAGAAAAATTCTATAAATATGTGATACTACAAAAGTTTATGGTTAAAAAACTACTAAATTATCAGATTTATGTAGTTGAAATTATACACCACAAATTTCTAATAAACATAAAATTTTTTAATGTGCAAGAAACAAGTGTTTTAAAAGCAGATTAAAAAAGAATTGCTTTCTACTTCTTAAAATCTAATAACTTCATATAATACATGCAAGCAATACACTTATTTGTAAATATGGGGGATACCCAGAATTTATGGAAATAAATCCACTAAAATTGAAATCAACTCTAGTTTTTAATTCAAATTAATTATTTTGCCTATAAACTATAACACATATTATCAAATTATCTGGAATTTATTTTTATAAATATCTAAATAGCATGCAATCTCTCTTTAGAGAGACTGAGTACAGAGATACAAAAAAGCATGTGCTGTATATGGATCAACTCCAACTCATATTCCTCATTGTAGGGGAAAGCAGAAGACAGCAAGGTAGCAACAAGCAGTAGCCTTCAGCTAACTTCTTCATAATCTATTTTTAACCCGAAGTATTACTTTCTCAGGTCATGCTCAGGTTTCTAGTTATCACCTTCCTTCTATTTCTATAAAACACCCTTAAAATTATATCTTTCAAATACGCTCAAATGAAAGAAAACACTTCATTATTCATGTATAAATTACATACCTATGTTAGGGTGATTCAATATCTTCATTATTCGTACTTCTCGAAACAACTGTCAAAGAAAACAGGTGGACACACTCCTGTTAGAAAAGAACACTCAAGCGGAGAATCAAAGAAACTCATCTGTTTACAACACACCACAGGATCCTGGTAATGAACTAAGAAACCATTTGTTTCTCATCCCATCTCTAACTCTGCTGAGACTTGGTTTCCAGGACAACTTTTATTTATTTTTTAATCCTTACCCAAAATATTTCTTCCATCCTTACCCAAAATAAAAATCACAATGGATATTATCACTATACAAAATGAACATATATATATGGCAGAAATGTTAAAATATCTGCTTCATTTTCAAAGTACACATTTTTAAAATATGCATGTGAGCAAGTTTCCCATATAAGCAAGTAATAAAGCAACATGAAACAGCTACCAGGTTTAAGGGCAATCCCCATCCTAACTGCTTTTAATTCCTCCCCCATTCCCGTTTTCTTATATCTCCACTTTTTGAAGAAATATACATATCTTCTCCTGTAAGTTAGCAGAAACACTAGTTCTTGTAGAAGAAGGAAGAAAAGCAAGTGAAGTTATAAAAGGAAACCCACTTATGGAGAATATTAACTCATCCATAGATGTTTAATCAAGCAGAATCCTGAATACTTCAAATATTTTAAACCAAGTCTTATTCTACTGAATTAAATAACTTCTTTTTATATGGTACATGCATCTGAGTAGTAGATATTTTTTCAAACTACTTCAAAAATATTATTTAAATATGAATATGTTTTACATCATGTCTCTTCTTCATAGATTGATGAAATGCAATATTGCACCTAGTTGAAAATTTAGGACAGCTGGCTTTACAGAACTCACATATTAATTAGGAAACTCACATTCTAATTACTATCAAAATAATTACAGACCTTTTGTAGACTGGTAGGATTTAGCTGAGTTTTATCTATTATTTTCACAGCAACCTAAAAAAAAAAAGAGAATCATTAAACTGTATTTGAGAATACATATTTTAATGAATAAAATCTTAGAAAGAAAACATCTGTTCTTTCATTTCTAACTAGAAATCATTTAGTGTTCATATAATTGGATAGCAAAGTTTTGATAATATGGCAGCCTTACAATATATACCATTGACCCACATCTTTAACCCATTTGATTGAGTCAATGAAATTACACTTGTGGTATTACTTCCAAGTTTCTTCTTTAAAAATAAGAATCCTCTAAATCTTAATCTTTTACTCATAATCTTGGTAAGTTACAAATATCAGAGGGGACGGGGTTATAAACTTTCAGTAACGTAAGTATTGTATGAATAAAATGACGAGGTGGGTAGAGAAACTGGCCACCCAACCTTAGTGATAGCAGACCAGCGAAGTGGATCTGAATCTCCTCTAAGTCTCTGCCTAATGTAGACTGTACTTGAACAGCTTATGGGATCAGAATGGACAGGGAGGACTAAATTCACCTGGAAGTGACAATAATACTAGGCATAGAGCAAAATTAAAACTTATCAAAAACAGTTTATGACTGAGATTTCTCACAGTGTCCTAATTGGATCCGGTAAATATTATGGTATATAGAATGTTAGACATTTAACTATTTCCGATCTTTAACATAGAAATTACTAAAGACATTAATATTAACAATAATTATTAAATATATACAATTTTTCTATATAAATACACATAACTTAAAGCACATGGAATTTTAGAAACCCAATTTTCTTATAAAACATCTGTATAACAACACTTGTTTAATGTGGTCTCTAAGTAGATAAAAAATGAGTGAATTACTTTCTACACATTTATGCCTAATGTTTAATAAAAGACTTTATCCTAGCCTTGTTCCTAAGGTTGGGTAGCAATCTGAAAGACAGAAGTCTGAGAAAAGCTCATTTGCACCAGACTCCATCTCTGAGATGCTAAAATGTAGGTATGTTTCTATTCTGAACGTTCAAGGTCAACGTTGCATGCCATGATACAGCTCTGCTCGGCAAGTCCCATTCACACATATCCTGTACCGCAACTGTCATGAATTCCCAGCATCAGCTCTGAGGACGCTTTTCAACAAGGCTTTGGAGAGGTAAATGTTCTAATCCATATTAAGAAGGCATCTGAAGAACTTACCTCTCTCCCCGTTAGGACATGCCTTGCCAATTTCACTTTGGCGAAGTTCCCCTTCCCTATTGTTTTTTGTAAACGATAATTCCCAATGTGGGGCTGTTCGTCTGTGGCGGACGTAATGGAGTTTCTACACCGAGGGATGTTCTGCCTGCTACTCGATTTGGTAGGCTGGATGTGAGGTTCGGTATATCCATCCACAGATGTATGCTAAGAAAAAGGTTACAAGAGGTCAATGTTAATTCAATTAAAAAAAGGGCAGTTCAAACACTGTCAATAATTTTCATTAATGACTCATCTTCAATGAAAATACATCGCACTACACAATTTTAAAGTTTGGGTTCTATTTATAATTTCTATGGCACTGGAGCTCCTTTTGCCAGAGGGAACATGACTACTTAAAATGAAGTATTCTGCACAGCTCCAGGCATATGCTTAGGATTTAAAAATACAAATGGTTAGGTAGATAGGAGCCCTACAGGCCATTACTCCTCTAAGAGTGTTATCTGTTTAGTTGAAATGACATCATAGTCTAGAACTGCTTTATTAAAATGTCTTTAATGCCAAGACAAACAACCTCCTGAGCATGGTTCTATTTCTCGAAACCTGTCATGTTCACACTTTGATTTGCTGGGGGTAGAACTCAGCCAGCTGACCTATCAGCTCCGGGCTTCTGGTATACCTCTGGTCAATTCTTGCCCAATCCTCTTCTCAGCTTACCAGTCCCAAGAACTACTGAAAGCCCTGCTTGCCTCCAGGACCTAGTGTCCACTCATTCATCCTCATGCTGCTCTTGGGACAAAGATGTCATCTTGACTCACACTAGCCTACCTGCACGTTCTGCACGTGAGCGTCCAGGTAGAGCTGCCTAACAGACCTTTTTTACCAGCTCTGATTGTTCCTGCCCTTGTCTAGTTCTGTCTACCTGCCTGCATATATAAAATTCCTAGCTGTTTTTGTGAAAACATTGAATCACAGCCGAGACTGGTTTGGCTCAATAGATAAAGCGTCGGCTTGGGGACTGAAGGGTCCCGAGTTCGATACAGGTCAAGGGCATCTACCTTGGTTGCGGGCATATCCCCAGCAGGGGGTGTGCAAGAGGCAGCTAATCGATGACTCTCTCTCATCGATGTTTCTGACTCTGTATCTCTCTCCCTTCCTCTCTGTACAAAATCAATAAAATATATTTAAAAAAAAGAAAAAGAAAAAGAAAACATTGAATCACAAATAAATGCAACATCGTTTCCCCATTAGCTTCTTAAAAATAGCTGAAGAGGAGCAGAACACATTAGCAAAAGAAGAGGATATCACTCATTTGTAAAGTAAGTCAGATTTATGTTGACTTACGTGATGAAAACTTGACTAAAATTTTTTTTAATCAGAAATGTCTTAAAGGTAGCCTTAAAGATGACTCCACTTCCTGGCCTCATGCAAGGCCTGACTCAAGGTTAGTCCTTTTTGTCTGTTACTACTTTCTGATTTTTAAAACCTCGGCTCAAGATTAAATAAGGTATACAACCAGAAGGCCAAGTTCACTTAAAAAACCCCACACAAAACAATTTATCATCTCAATTTGAAAAACATAGTAGTACTGAGTGATAAGTCATAAAAACAGAAACAAGAATATCCTATCAACACTCATTCAATATTATGAATGTGCTAGATAGACCAGTCATGCTTTTTAAGATATATATATATATATATATATATATATATATATATATATATATATATATATATATATATAATCTTTTCACCACTGGCATAAATATAAGCCTAGAAAATGCAAGTAAATCAATATAATCTCTTGGAAGCACCACTTGAGTTTAACAGAGTTACCAGAGAGAGGAAACATCCTTAATAATCAATTACATTTGGAAAGAATCTTTTGGTGAACTCTTAACTCATCCTTTCAAATTCAGCTTAGACATTACAGCCCAGGAAAAGACATCCATCATATCAGAGCTTCTGTTCCTCTCTCAGCTAAGCTGGGTTCCATGTCCATTTTTGGTCTTTCTATAGTTACCTCTGGCAATGCATAGCTCCCAATTATTAAATTAATTTTATTAAAATGACATATGCACAAGGTCAAAAATGTCAGTAACTCTAACAGATTATTATCAAAAGCTATCAGTCTGCTGTACCACCCGCCTGCTCTCCACAGTCTTTTCCTTTAGCCTTCTCTTCTCCTATTTGATAATTCTTGGTTCATCACTCTTAGACATCCTCTCAATTTCCTACTATGGCTAATTATGATCTTTTAGCCCCCTGCCCCTCATCTCATCTTCCTAATGTCATATAATCAAATTTTCGGTTAAAAACTATTGTGTTTATGTAATTACGACTTATAAATACTAACTCACTGAAAGCCAAGTAGTACAGTACGATGCTTCTATTAAACTTTATATTTGTCAGCTTCATTGTGGTACAAAGAACACACAATGAAACTCACCAAATTTCTATATACAAGATGAGCCGTGACAAATGTGTAAAGTCATGAAACACAACCACAATGTAAATGTACGAAACATTTCATCATGTCAAAAAGTTCCTTGTGCCCTAGTGCTGTCAATGCCCCCTCGGATACCATACTTTTGCTTTTCTAGAACATTAGGTCAGTAGATCACACCACAAAGAGTTGAACCTGTTGCGTTCACTATAATTCCTGGCATGCTTACTTATGTCTGCATATTGTTTTGTGTTCTCTATTTTCCTTAGCTTTTCTATATTCATTGGATTTCATTTTTTCTCCTCTACTGTATTGGAAGCTCTACTTCCAGTGTCTACTCTATTGGTATTTATTTTAAAATTTTAAGGGTAAAAGTCAAGGTGAGGTGGGTTATGGGAAATGAAGTAGTGAGGGCAGATAATGCCCCTGAAAAGTGTGACTAGAGGCACCCCAGTGAGAGGAGCGCAGCTGGGGGAGGTTACTGTCTATTTGCTTGTTTTGAGATGGGAGAGACTTGAGCGTGTTGAAATCCCGAGGGAAGGATCCAGTGGAGAGAGAGAAGCAGCTGAGACGAGGGAGGGGAAAGATAAGTCAAGTTCCTGGGAAGGTGAAAGTGAGAAGAGGCAGAGCACAGATGGAGCGATGGCCCTTCTCCTGGAAGAAAGACATCTCTTCTCCCGTAACAAGCAGAAAGGAAGAGAAACCAGGTCTGGGTGCAGAAAAGTACGAACACTTGATAGTAGGAAGTTGAGGGAGTTCCGATCTGATGGCTCTTAGCTTTCTCTGTGTGGCTGGAGGTAAGGTCACCTCCTAAGAGTGAAGGGAGGCCGCAGGTTTGCAGAGAGTAGAAGAGATTTGAAAGAATCTCTGCAGAGGAAAAGCGCATTAATCAAAGAAGCCTAGTAGGGCAGCTGGGCAGTACTGACGGTCTAGTTGACATTGATGACCACAAATTTATTGTGGCCTGTCCATGGTTGTACCATTTTCAGTGTATCATTTTCAGTTGTACCATTTGAGTGTCAGCAACACTCAAAAGCACACAGCAAGGGCGCAGGAAGCAGATATATGAGTTCATCCTGGTCTGGGGTTTGCCAAACAGATACCAGCAAAGAGAATGGGGCAAGACGAGTTAGGTTATTGGCGAGTTATTGAAATGATGGGTTATAAAATGTAAACAGGAGAATGAAAGAAATAAAGACAAAAAGTGTTGATGGATAGAGAGCAGTAGAGGCCAATATGCTGGAAGGCCTACAGGTTTAAAGGTTCATACTCACAGAATAATTTCATTGCAATGAAACCAGAGAATGATCACAGCAAGACAAGCTAAGACAGCGTGGTACCTGGCCCAATATTTGCAGTCAGAGATATGGGTGATGGGATTAATGCTACCAGCATAGGATGCTCTGTTACTACCACCAAGAATTGTTCTGCATTTTTAAGCAGATTTGTAAAACATGCCTATTCTATTTCTTAAAATGTTTTAAAGAATACCATTAAACCACATAGCCACGTGATTAGAAATTATTTTAATTATAATTTTCACTGGTTACATTATTCACCATAGTTTCCTACATCCCTGCATTTCTCTCTTTTAGATTCACTTTTTCTAGTTTGAGAAATTTTTTCAGGTAGGTGTGTGTGGTTTAGGTGATATACTTTCTAAAGCATTGCAACTAATTTTTCTTTAACTTCACGTATAAACAATAAATCACTTGGTTCCAGAACAAGGACAAAGGAGCGTTTTCCCACTTATTTCTGGATTTGTTCCAGATGGTTGAATTTTTTAGAATCATGACGTAGTGAAAGCCAGAAAATCACCACAATTAAACTGTGACTCATGCATGACAAAACAATAAAAGAGAGAGTGAATTTTGTAGAATTTCCAGGTGGCAAAATTTTTACAGAAGTTTATCTAAGGAACAGACCCAACTACAAAGGAGAATTAGTGATAGGTCAATATCCATGTTGTTAACATCTCATATCAATGGGGAAATGATAAATTATTCAACAAATGGTTTTGTAACAACTAGAAAAATATTGAGTTGGATCTCTAGGTTACTGTATTACTCCTTACATCAAAATTAATTCTCAAATAGTTAAGAATATTAATGTAAAAAAAAAAAAAAAACAACAACAAAAACTAAGAAGCCATAAAAGCAGGCACTAGAAAAATAAATGACAGGGTGGCAGCTATTTTTATAGTCTCAGCATGGGAAATACTGAACACTTCAACAAGTCAAGACTATGCACGAGTTTACCCGAGCAAGTGCTAAAATAAAGGTCTGTGGTTATTCTTATCGGGATATCGGTGGCTCCCACAGGGACCTCACTAGTGTGGCATCCTCTGAAATCAGGTGTCAGCTGCCTAGAGACATCACAGGCTCCAAGTGACGGTCACTGCTGCGAAAACTGGCCATCCATGCGACAGTGAGAACGCAATGGAAAATTTTCTGATGGATGCAATTTAAGTGTACTAAATTTCCCCTTAAATTATATTCATTTTTCATACCTATCACTCCATTCTGAATGCAAGAGCCGGTGCAAACAATGCCTCGCTGAGATAGGAAAGCAGAAAGTACACTTTTGCATAAAAATAGGTAGCTTTGTACTGTACTAAATTATAAACAGAATTCACCTCTCTCAAAAATAAAATAAAATAAAATAAAAATGAGACAAAGGAAACAATCTCATCCTCTAAAGAACAGAATGAAAATGAAATTACGTTGAATTATTTCCTCTTTGGAATTTGAATAAACTCTCTTAGGTGAAAAAAATATTATTTCAGGAGTAAGATGGAACCGCTACACTTCAACATGACATTGTTTAGTTTAACAAATAATCATGAGAACCGACAACTGCTGAGGAATGAGCATGATTGCAAGAAGTGACCCTAACTATGAAAGGTTAGAAGGAAAAAGGAATATACACAGTTTTGACACGAAATGATAACTGATGGGAGGTGTACACAGATGCTGTTTTTCTGTCAGCTGGACCTGTTTCCCAGCATTAGACACTTCCCCTGAGTTGTAGTTCTGTAGATCTTTTACCCACCGTGGACCATATGGGACCTCTCTGGGTAACATTTATAGGAGACAAATTGCATATACATCTGGTCTTTACCTTTCTGGCAGTGATCCCTATAATTTAAATAATCAACTGTCTGTCTCCAGGGGGTAGGAAAAGTGCTGATTTGCTTGTTTCACACTCAGCAAAACCCCTTCTACAAGAGAGACACCTGGCCACAGGCTCTCATGTGTGGAATGAATGAGCAAATGTTGTCCCGACCAATGAATGGACACCCTTGATTCAGTCTGTCTCCGATACTCATCAGATAAAACACGGCCTTGAGTTAAATATAGTCTCACTCCAAGCCACAAGAAGTTGTTACAAACCGAACAGCCATAAAACAGAAAAACTAAAGTATTTGGATTAAATGAAAGTCATAGAGAACAGAGAGAAATTAAATCCACAGGCTATTTAAAAGCCATTTAATGCAATGGTTTCTACTTTGTCCTTCCCCAAACTAATGTTTTTAATAAATGAGCTTTGTGATGCATTTTAACTTGGCAACCCTTTCTTTGCTTTACTTTTGTCCTAATAGGAGCGCTGACTTACAATGAAATGGCCAAAAGGAAGACAGCACACTGAAGGAGGGCACTTGGTATAAACAAGGTTATCTATGTTTTAACGCAAGAAAAAAAAAATTTTTTTTTAAATGGCTACATTCAAATAAAACATTTCCATTGAAAATATGATTACTCATTTCCACAGACATTAGCCTCACGATTAAGAGAAATGGGGCTGGAGTCAGGCTGCCTGCTTAAATACTGGCATTGCAACTAATTAGACGTGTGACCTTGGGCGGGTTATTGAACTTGGTACCAACAGTTTTTGTCGATAATTGTATCACCAAGAGTCAAGCCTCCTTACTGCCCAGGTTCTCAACTAAGCAAGGCAGGTGTTTCTGAAATATTCCCAAATAAATGGAAGTTTAAAAGGTTCTCAGAAATAAGGAGAATATATTTGGGGTGTGTGTGCATGCTGTACATGTTATACATATGTTAACATATACGTATGTATACATATGTTAGGATAAGATTGTCAAGTGTTCTTTTAAAAGGCCCTCTTTTTATTTGGACACCATGTCCTACATGCTTGAGGTTAAGCTGTCCCTTCTTTTAAGTAATTATATTGCTAACTGATGGTGAGTTTTTCCCCACTTACTTGGCAAAAAGTTAACCATTTCATCCCATTTTCGAAAGGTTTTTAGTTTTATTTGTTTATTTATCTATTCATTTACTTTTTTACAAATTTTACCCAGGAAACTCTGAAATCCAGAACATCTAGAAGCAAACAGAACACAGTTACCAGCTGCCTGGCCAAACCCCAAACGGAGAATACTTGATCTTTCTTTCATTCATTAACATACTTTCTCTTCATTCACCCATGCCCAATCTTCATTAACCATTGTCCGGATTAATCCAGTGGGTCTTAGTTATAACTGAGACAATATTATCAACATTTTCCTGACCATGCGCTTGGGAATGGTATGGCCTTTTCCAGAAAATGCTTATGTCTTGTCATGCAAGGATGCAAACAACCTATGATTATACTGTGCTCTTGATTTCGTTCTTTGTGGCTTCTTTACTTTCATGTATTTTCTCTATGTAAGTGAGTAGCTGAAATCATTTAGTGCATTTATTTCATGCAATTAACTCTTGTCCCCAATATCTCGCAGAATAGTGGAAGCCTCCTAACACTTCAAAACCTCCTACCCACTGACCCTTCCCCATTCTCACTATCATTCATTCCTGTCATGTTATCACTTATCTCCTTACTCAGGCGATATGCCATGATCCTTTACTATAACTACACCCATGCAAACATCCTTCACTCTATCTTTCATATTTGTTTGGCAAACCCCTTACCATTGTGAAACTTAATCATGCTCCTCCTCCATTGGAGTTAGGTCTTATTAGTTTTTATATGAGCTGAGAGGATAGTTTAACCCTTCCTCTTATATTTATTTCATGATTATCAATATTTTACTTAATTTTCTTTCCTTCTCCTTAACTGAATTTGGTTTACTTTAATTTTCTTCCCCACTCCATGCTGATATACATTCTGTTTCTTTTGGTTAAATTCTGAACAGCATACTATGCCTTAAATTTAAAAATAATCCATTTTCCATCCTCCTCCCCATAACCCAAGACCTCAGAGGTTCTGGCTCCAATGTTTCTTCTGCCATTTTCCATGTTATTCTTAACCTGCATTTGTATTTACTTTCCCCCCAACATCCTAAAAATAAGCAACTGCTCTGTTTTTTGTTGCTTTTACAGTCCGTGTTTATTTTACCAACCTGGAAATTTCTTTGCTTGTGACGTTTGCATCCAACTACTATCTTCTAGATTCTATGTCTTTCTTCACAAATTGCATTACTTGGTAGTTCAAGAAGTAAGAAAATGTAGGCAGAAAAAAGCTCAATCTTCATTAATCAGAAAATACTTTCTTTTTTGTCCTTTACTCTTAAATGGTTGCTTCATTTAGAAGAGAAGTTGAGGTCGACAGTTATATTTTCTCACAGTCTGTAAGGCCTTATCCCAGTGTTTTATATATTTATTATTGCTGAGGCGAACCCAACTGTTCACCTAACTGCTGATACTTTGGAAATCGTGTTTCTGTCCCTCTTTCTTCAGTGCCACCCCAGAATGAGACCATCAGGTTCCGCAAAACACATTGGTCCCGCCCAAAAGTGGACGTGGTAGGACGAGAGCCCCACGCTGGGCGGCACTAAAGGAAGAGTGACAGATGACAGAGAGAAAATTCCCTAGTGGGTGGAACTTTCAGCAGTGCACCTGGCTGTTTACTTTGCCTAGAAAGAGCAAGAGTGTGAAGCATGGAGCTAGAGGTTCACAGACATGCTTGTGGCTTGGCAGAATGATCAAGGACTTAGAAGGGACATGATTGGGAAACGAATGCCACGCAAGAAGTCCGTGAGCAGATCTCCCTTAAGGAACACAGCACTCGGTGACAGTGGCGTCCCGTGTGAATGCTAGCCACCGGGACCTCATGCTGTAGATGCCGGTCAGCCTCCTTCTCCAGCCACCCGTCTTCCCAGCAACAGCGACCAGGGCTAAGCTGCCACATGCACAGAATACTGAGCTCCCCAAATGACACCACGGTTCCCGGGAGGCGGGGGTGAGGTTGGCCAATGACCTGGTGGCATGTTGGACCACTTTCATTCTAAGAGCGGCAGGGCTCTGATCTCACTGGAATAAACACTTGCTGGAGTTGCCTTCCCCAGCCATAAAACTTATGCTGACACCTCCACGGGGAGGCTTACAGGATACAGTTTTCACCATCATGGCATCCCGCACGGCACTGCTTCTAAGAAAGGAAGTGACTTTAAAGCAAATGAAGCTGGCAATGGCTCCTGCTTGAAGAATCCACGGGTCTTCTATTCCCCAATACTCTGGAGCAGCTGGCTTGATACACCAGTGGAATGGCTTTTTAAGGATTCTGTTAGGACACCAGCTAGGTGGCAGCACCTTGCAGAGCTGGGGTAACGCCTTCCAGGATGCAATATGCACTCTGAAGCAGTGACTAATCCATAGCCAGGACACACAGATCCCGGAACCAAGAGAGAGAAATAGGAGTGGCTCCTCTCACTGTTACCCTTGGTGATCCACCAGGGATGTTTTCCTTTCTGGTCTCTGCAACTCTGGGTTCTGCTGGCACCCAAGTCTCACACCTGAGGGAGGAATGCTTCCACCAGGTGTCATAGCAACCTGCCATTAAATTGCAAACCCAGATTGCTTCACAATGACTCACTGGGCAGAGAAGGGGGTCATTATACTGGCGGGTGACTGATCCTGACCATCAAGGGGAAACTGGGTTGCTATTACATAATGGCTTACGGAGAAGTGTGTCTAAATGCAGGGATCCTCTGGGGGCACCTTCTAATGGCTCCTGTGTCCTGAGGTTAGTCAATGGAAAATTACAATCACCCAGTACAGGCAAGACCTCTGATGGTCCAGACCCGTGGTTGGCAAACTGTGGCTCGTGAGCCACATGCGGCTCTTTGGCCCCTTGGGTGTGGCTCTTCCACAAAATGCCACGGCCTGGGCGAGCCTATTTTGAAGAAGTGGCGTTAGAAGAAGTTGAAGTTTTAAAAATTTAGCTCTCCAAAGAAATGTCAATCGTCATACTGTTGATATTTGGCTCTGTGGACTAAAGAGTTTGCCGACCACTGGCCCAGACTCTTCAGGAATGATGTTTGGGGTCATCTCACCAGGCGAGGAATGATAATCAGCTGAACAGGAAGAATATCTCCTGATGAGCAACTGAATTTTCTCATCATCTTCGTTTGGATTCCTGGATCCTCTGGTACCATCACTGAACACCTACTATTGCAAAGTACATAATATTCATGCACCTACTAACTGAAAACTGACAACCTCTCAGCCAGGTTGTATTAGGCTCATTTTATTTTATTTTATTTTAATTATTTTAAAATATATTTTATTGATTTTTCACAGAAAGGATGGAAGAGGGATAGATAGCTAGAAACGTCGATGAGAGAGAAGCATCAACCAGCTGTCTCCTGCACATCCCCTATCGGGGATATGCCTGCAACCAATGTACATGCCCTTGACCAGAATCAAACCTGGGACCTTTCAGTCCGCAGACCGACGCTCTATCCACTGAGCCAAACCGGTTTCGGCGTATTAGGCTCATTTTATAGGGAAGGAAAGATGCCCAAAGCTAGGCACCTCATAAATGACCAAAGCTGGGAATAAACTAACCCCTGGGATGTCTTGTCACAAAGTAAGCACTACACACAACACACTGACATGTATGTCCATGCCCACTGACAAACAGCATGGCTGTCACCGAACAATATCGCCCTTGGCCTCTCAACCTCACTCACCAAGTCCCCTGCCGATCACTCGGCCTCCCACGTGGCTCGCTTACGCTTGATGCAGCCAACCCAGAAAGGACACCTTCCATTGTAGATTTAATACAATTTTTGCATGAAAATTAAACACAATTTTTGCCATTAGTTTTGGTATAAAAAGGAATATGAAACCTATGACTTAAAACACAGAAGAAACGTAAATATATTTTTTTATTGACTTCAGAGAGAGGAGGGAAAGCGAGGAAGAGATAGAAACATCAAAGATGAGAGTTATTGACTGGCTGCCTCCGGCATGCCCCCTACTGGAGACCGAGCCTGCAACCTGGGCATGGGCCCTGATTGGGAATGGAACGGTGACCTCCTGTTTCGTGGATTGACGCTCAACCACTGAACCACACGGGTCAGGCCAGAAATTTTAAAAATTAAAATTGTGGCCGAAGCCGGTTTGGCTCAGTGGATAGAGCGTCGGTCTGCGGACTGAAAGGTCCCAGGTTCGGTTCCGGTCAAGGCATGTACCTTGGTTGCGGGCACATCCCTGGTGGGGGGTGTGCAGGAGGCAGCTGGTCGATGTTTCTCTCTCATCGATGTTTCTAGCTCTCTATCTCTCTCCCTTTCTCTCTGTTAAAAATCAATAAAATATATTTATATATAAAAAAAATTAAAATTGTGTATAATTCAGTGACATAAAACATCAGCATATTTACTTCTTTTATCTAAGTGTAATAATAATAACAGTAATAATAATAGCAGCAGCTACCACTTATAGAGCGTCTGCTAGGTGCCAAGTTGTTCTATGGGTATCACATGTGTTGAATCATTTAAACCTCACAAGCACTCTGCGAGGTGAGCATGGCTGCTATTCCCTTTTACAGACAAAGAACCTGAGGCATAAAGAAATGACATGGCTTCCCGAGGCCAAAGAGCCCATAGATGGCAGGGCTGGGATCTGAACCCCCAGTCTCACTCCAGAGCGTGCGCCTCAACCAAGAAGTTCTACAGACTCTGTCTCTGAGTTGGAGTGTACAAAGGGCAATTATTCTCTCCAGGAGGAAGAAAGAGAGTGGCTGGGCCTGGGTTTTATTTTTAGAGGCACTCCTCCCTAAAATACTCTCCTCTACAACCCAAAAAAAAAAAATCCTCCGGGAGCTCATTCACTACTGCTTGCCAGAGATAGCAACCGAGTCCCCAGGGGATAAGAGAAAACATTGGCTTAAATGATATCTAAAAATATGGTATTAGGTTCTTTTAGAAACCTCCTAGTTCTTTCACTCCCACACGTACGAAACCCTTACAAGCAAACTCATGCCAAAAATTACAATGTATGTTTGTTCTTTAAATCGTCAGATTCTATTGAATTTAACACTCTTGCAGGCAAAGCTCCATTCTAGGACCTTCAGGTCAGATAGAGTGAGTAAATTCAACAAAATCCACTAAACATTCCCTAATATAAGCCAATAACCATATCAACTTAAATGTCAATACATGTTCTAAGTAAATATTTTGAAGTACAGTAGACTTTTAACTGATGATTTTAACTTGTGAACATGAATACAGAAGATGGGGGGGGGGCGGTAATCTCTCTTTAAAACTCCTGAGAAATTAATTTTAAAAAACTGGGAGGGGGGGAACAACAGAATTTAAAAAGCAAATATTGTATCTGCATAGCACCACCTTGGATTCTTAAAATACGTCAGCATTGTCCAGAGAATGAGTGAATCGTAATTGCATATATTTACTCAACACCCATCAGGTATCTCCTATGTGCACAGCACTGTGCTCAAGTCAGGAGGGGTGTGTGTTTTACTGACATATTCTTGCTGTTTTTAAAAAATATATTTTGTTGATTTTTTTATAGAGAGGAAGAGAGAGGGATAGTCAGAAACATCGATGAGAATCATCGATCAGCTGCCTCCTGCACACCCCCTACTGGGGATGTGCCCCCACAACCAAGGTACACGCCCTTGACTGGAATCGAACCCAGGACCTTTCAGTCCGCAGACCAACACTCTATCCACTGACCCAAACCGGTTTTGGCTCTTGCTGTTTTTTACACAATACAGCAGGCAACTCAGAACACTTGTGCAAGCCAACCATGCTGGGCAGCCCTATGTGATTGAGCTGTGAGGTTCTTGGTCTCAGGAGGGCAGGTTTAAGAAAACGACAGAACAGTTTGAAAGTACTGTCACCAAGTGCACGTGAGGTGGAATCAGCAGCGAGATAAAGATTCAATTCTGGCAAAACAGAGATGAGTGAAGACTTCCATTGATCTTGGAGAGGAAGGTAGACGAGAAAAGCACAGATAATCAGCCTACCAACCTTCTCCATTCAAGGCTTTCCCCCTTGGCATGTCCTTTGGGCACTAGTAGTTAAGAATTCACTAGAAAGTCAATCCCCCATGTCTTTTTTGTGTGCGTTTTTTTAAAAAATATATGTTTTATTGATTTTGTACAGAGAGGAAGAGAAAGGGATAGAGTTAGAAACATCAATGAGAGAGAGTCTTCAATCAGCTGCCTCTTGCATATCCCCAGCAAGGTACATGCCCTTGACCGGAATCGAACCTGGGACTTTTCAGTCTGCCACTGAGCCAAACCTGTTTTGGCAATCCCCCCATGTTTAAACAAGTGGCCACTGTTCATGATTGATTTCCCTCTAGCTTTTGGTAGTCCAGCAGTCCACAGGAGGAATCTAGAGTGGCCAGAAGGATCAATGGCATGTCTCAGCA